>NC_065421.1:2602097-3839597 GCF_024362695.1 Pectinophora gossypiella | reverse complement strand
TTCTCTATTTTTTATTGCACTCATCTCTTCCGTATTAACAAAATGGTTTCCTGGCGTAGAATTTGGAATTTTATCGTTTGAGTAAGTAGTTTTAATGTTATTAACATTTTTAATTCCAGTTACCTTTTCGGGAGTTTTGTTATATTGCAGCATAAAATTCCACCTCTCCCTTTCTTTCATTCTCCAGTATGGATTTTCAGTTGTTACGACGATGTTAACATTCAACGCGTCAGGCTTCTTCATTTGTATTGCTAGGGGCCGAATTTCATTTACATTTGTTTGTATCATTAGAGGTTCCGAGATGTGCGGCATTTCCTTCGGGTGCTGATTCATACCTGTCATCAAGTCTATCGTGTCCAATGTATGTGGAATAAAACTTGGAGCCATTTCTGCATTGGCTGCTGGTAGGGGAGCATACTGTTGTGCTATTAAAGGCGCGGAGTTCGCTGATGTAATTTTTTCTCTGTATGTGCTAACAGCTGCTAGAGGCGCAGTCATCATGGCAACTGGAATGTGATACAGTGGCTTGGTAGGCACCGGGCCCGGCATTTTGTTGATTATTTGCTTGTATTCCTCACCTTTATCTCGAACAAGTCTGAATTTTTCAAATAATTCAATAATTTTTTCAATTGCTTTTGTTGCTACTTGCACATTGTTCAAGTCTATGTTTACCGGTAAAGCAGTAACGACTGAAATGATAATAATAATAATTAATCCTTATCAATTATTTTAACCTAGAGATTACCTAACCAGTTTATACGTTAGCTTTTCTATACATCGAGTTAATATTCTAGTGAAAACGATAGATACCTGTAGGTTTCGTCGTTGAAGTTGTTGAAGGCGTTGACTTTGTCGTTGGCATAGTTGTGGTAGTTAGCGGAGTGGTAGTGGTTTTTAAAGTTGTAGTTGTCTTTGTTGTCGTGGTCCTCATGGTCGTAGTCGGTTGTGTGACTGTCGTGCTTGGGGCAGCAGTAGTTGTAGGTTTACTCGTACTACTCACCTTTAAAGTACTAGTACTCAATTCCTTCTTTAAATCTTTTAAAACCAATTGTTTCACGTTCTCTGCGATTTGTTGAATTAATTCTGCAGACAAAATCTTGTCGCCCTCCGTAGTATGCTCTCTACTACATTCTAATTTAGCAGGATTGTCTGCAATTCGCTGTGGTTGCATTTCTGTGGAAATAGTGTGCTGATGTTGTCTGTCACGATTGTTTGGAACTTGTATATTTTGTTGAGGAGGTATTAGGTGATGGTTATCGTTTTTATATTTAATATTTTTTGGGGCAGTAATAATATGCTGTATGAATTCTGGAGGCAAATTCCTGTCGCGATATCCTCTTATTTCCCTACTATCCATTTTATTTATATTATGACTTTCAGTTGTATCTCGAGCATTTTCTGATTGGTCAGTATGTTGAAAATATGTGACGTCACTGTTTTGTACTTGTTTCTCGGTTTCTAGGTGAAAATTTTCAATCTTATCTTGAAAATTTTGAAAGTGAGGTACCTGTTTTGATTCAGAAGACAAATTCTTGTCGTAATATATTCGAGTTTCTCTGTTACCACCTACCTTATGTGAGCGATGGTCCATAACATGATCTTGTGAAACCTGAGGGTGGAAATTGGGTAGAAATTGCCTTTCGTCATTATTTTGAATATTCCTGTCCGGTTCTCTTTGTATCCGTATAACAGGACTACGATTTTCTATTGAAATTGGTTTTAAAGTATCTTGAAGTTGACTGTGGTGCATACTATCGTCAGCTTCAATTTGAACAGATGCGACATGCCTGATAAGTTCTTGTTGTCGAGGGCCATTATTATTAAGGTTTATAAAGAGGGTTTGTGGTTTTTTAGGCTGATTGGCGGGTTGGTATTCATGATATCGATAACTTTCACCCTTGGTTGGAATTTTATTTTGTAAAACGTTTTGATAGGCACCGTTTCTAAAAGTATTATCATTATTTTTAACATTAAGCATAAGCGTGGTAGGTTCTTTTTCATGTTCATAGTTCATTTCGGCGTATAATTCTTCAATGTTGGAATTATTATTTTTAAAATTTTCTTTGTTTTTGGTTGTCTGTGTATTGTGTGGACCGTCAGGATTTTTCAAGTTATAAGTAAGAACGTTGTGTGAATTTTCCGTGTAAGCAGCGCTATGGAGCTCACCACTCCGCAAAGTGTCAGAGATTCCTTCAAGCGATTGTCGAGTTAAGATTACTATACCCTCTGCTAGGTGTTGTTGTGGCTGTGGTACGTAGTTTTGTTTTGATGGCGTGGTAGTCTCTGGAATATGTTGTTTGATTTTGTTATTTCTTGAAGTAACAACATTTTCTTCAGTTTTCCTAGTTGTGAGGACATCAAATTTCGGCTTCGATACTTTGTTTCTTACTGTAGCCGGCTTGATAGTTGTAGGTTGGTTGTATTTTGTAACATTTTCAATGTTTACTGCTTTTGTCATTCGATCGAGAAGTTTTAATTTTTTTGTTAAATATTCAGCTAATAGTTTACGAACTAGGTCGTCGTTGTATTCGCTGCTGTTGTTAGACACACCGTAATTGGTCCGTGTAGTAATTTCGGTAGAAGAATTGTTTTCTGCTGCCTGATCTGACGGTACGCTGGCTTCGAGTAATTTCATGTACGTTTTAATTCGCGCTTCCATTGAAGATTCAGTTTTATGGTGAGTTGTTACATTGTTACTTCTAGTCATAGTTATATCAAAAAAGTGTTCATCCCGCTTATTACTCATCTTATCGCTAGTTTCAGAAGCGGATGGTTTTTGAGAGCGTTTTCTATTCTTTAGATATATCAATACAGTTTCTAGCTCAGTTGTGTCCAACTTGTGTGTGGAGCCTGAAAGTAACGGTGTTGTTTATTTACATTTTCACTTATGTTTAATGTTACACATTGAGTACTCACTTTCTGTTGTTAATTCGGGTCCTTCGTGAACTTTATCGTCGTCAATTTCCTCATTTCGCTTGTTCTCGGAGTTGTTTAGGCATTCATTACGAAGTTTGCTAAAACATGGAATGGGCTTTAGTAATCCGCCGTTGGTTTCATAACATCGGCGTACGATAAGAGACTTACTCGTTGGTAAAATCGTCGAGGTCCACATTGTGCCGCTGCAGCTTCTTCAACAAGCTGACGTCCAAGTCCTCCTTTTGTATACCACTTAAGAAGAGCACGCAAATCAAATCTGTAATAACGTTAAATGTTATCATCGTGTCTATTCCATCTGCGGGACAAGTATTGGTCTCGTTTTTATGGCACGATACAGGCACTTACAAATTATTTACTAGATATTTTGTTATTGGAACCTTTTAGCGCACGTGGCGTGCCTTGATAGTTTGCGTGTACAATTGTTACACGTGAAAACGTACATGAGATGGCGATCGCGGCGAGTAGAGCGCGCCACAACATTCTGACCGGTTATCGCTGTTGAGCACTCATTCGCGACATTGTTTTACCCACAATGGATCTCGACTGGCTGTTTGCTCTTATTGTACACCGTGTCGGTTTGACACTGTTCTTTTATTTCCTTGTCTATTCAAGGCTGTCACTCAGGTGTGTTTCAATCGAATCGCAGCTGTTAAAAAGATAAAGCAAAACTGTTGCGCGGATATTACCCCACATGGTTTTATTAACCAAGAAAAAGTTTGTTATGTGCATTTTGTGGGATAATTGTGGTCGACCAAAAATACCTCAAGTCCAGATTAGGAATAATCAATGAGGGATTTTCCAGAAACAATATAGGTGGCGTTGTACAGCTTTAAGAATAAACTAAATTATAATTTGTCCATGAGCAAATAGAGTATCCGTCAAGGATTTCGCCGAATACTCTACTCGTGGAAATGTGTTCTTCACCCGTATCCCTGGGCAAGGGTTATACTTTTACCCGGTAGGTCTAAACTCAGCCACCACCTCCGTGATCCAGTAGTTGAGCGTTGGGCTCACGAGCCGGAGGTCCCGGGTTCGAATCCCGGTGGGGACATATCACAAAAATCACTTTGTGATCCCTAGTTTGGTTAGGATATTACAGACTGATCACCTGATTGTCCAAAAAGTAAGATGATCCGTGCTTCGGCAGGCACGTTAAGCTGTTGGTTCCGGTTACTACTTACTGATGTAAGTAAGTAGTCGTTACATGAGCTATGTCAGGGGCCTTTAGCGGCTAAATAATAACCCTGACACCAGGGTTGATGAGGTTGGTAATTCACCTCACAACCCATACGATAGAAGAAGATTCCGGCCTACTGAAGTAAGAGGCACCCACCTCCGCGCGCAAGTCCAAGCCCCTTGTCTAAAGTTTATAAACTTTATAATGCCAACAATACAGGACCGTTTCATAGTGTATATCATGGTATAAAAAGACCAGGTATGCTCAATCCTATGAGAAGCCGCCATTGCTAGCCCTTTGATGACGTAAGTGTAACTACTGTGTTACCATTACATTGGTATCTCCAACATTCCAAGGACGTAAATTTTATTATTGAAAATTAAGTGAATTACTGACTAATGTGTTTAATTACTATTACTTGTCACATAAATAAAAATCATTAAAACTGTAAGTAAATCTTTTACTAAAAAAAATTTGCATAGTAAATATAAAAACATTGGTCGTAGGTAATTTGTTTTTTACGTAATGGCAACTTAGGGCGGGATGACGTCAGCTGGTCTAATCTTGAAATGTCAGTTTTGAGCATATGAGGCAGTTCTGTATGCCGCGAATTATATTGAGCGTTTCCATCAATAGCCGTTTGACGTCCATCTACGTAGATAGCATTTGTATCGTTTATTGGTCCAAGCGCTTGATATAATTCGCGCCGCGCGCGGTGCGGTTGTCATGCAGACCCGGCTGGTTTTCTTATACCATGGTTTATAAATGATCCTATTTCCTAGATAAATTTCTGTTCAACAATAACACAGTCTATTTTATTTCTTTTGTCGTATTTGTAATTGTTATTTTTCATGTGTTTATGCAATAAAGAGTTTTTGTATTTAGTTAATCTTTCTATTTTTATTTTTATAGGCGCGGTTCCTGTTATCGAAGGTGAATCCATCGCAGACACACAACAACATGTACGCGTACGGAGGGGTAAGTTGGCATTAGAAATATTAATGTACGTCATTAGATTTCATTAAAAAATTGCTCTCCTTTTAAAAAAAATCACAAAATGATGTATTTTTAACAGGTCCATTTTAGAAATGTTTCATTTTTCTTAATCGTTTTTTGTTCTGTAATTTTTATATTTTATCAATTTGCATGTTACCAATGTACTTCTTTTTTCAAAATTTGTGCTTGGTGTGTTTCCATAGAATATAAGTACCATCACAGCATGGTTTGAGTTCTGATTGTTTATTTTTTGTTCCATCGTTGTTTTGGCGCGCAGGCGATGCCGATTCCATCAGCGGTAGTGATATTTTTCTTTTTTTTATGGGACGGTGTTGGATCACTAACGAACGCTTGTTGTTTTTTATTTTTGATTAAAAATGCGTTTATCGCAAGTTTGTACAGGGTGTTTATGCGTTGATGTTTAAATGTACTGATTAAACCAAAGAAATCGGTATTTTTTTCATGAAATTCCTTATAAAAAATGTGGAAAGATTTTATCCTAATTTGTCAACAATATTTCATTTTTAATTTGCCGTATTAACTAACGTATGGACACCCTGTACGAAACGAAGTCAAATAAGCTTGATAATTTTACAAATTTTCTGCTAAATGTTTGCTCAGATTGGCTTTCTTTTGATTGAGACGCTTTAAAGCACAAAATTACCTAAAAAATAAATCCATTCTTTTTCTAATGAAGTAAAGAATTTTCAAGCAAATTATTTAATTTCCAGCAAGAGGTAAACTAATATTGTCATAGTTTGACATAGAATATAGAACAACTTTTTTTAATGAAATAACTTTTAATTTTTTTCAATTGCTTTGAGCTATTTTGTTTACTTACTGAAACTGCAACGATAGCAAATTATTGCGCTCCTGAGCATAGTATAATTTGGCAAAAAAAATTAATAGTGGCCATAATGGAAACTATATTAATGGATTTCAACAACCAGATTATTATTTTTGAAAAAAAAAAAGAAAAATCAAGCACAGTACAGTTTAGTACTAAGTATTAGTTTTTCGAATATTTATTAGTGTTGTGAGCATCATTATATAATTTTAGTTCTTTTGCCAGACTGTACTCACGAAAACAAAATGCTATTTTATATTTTTATTTTTTTGTGTGTATGGTCGTTATTATTATTTCTTATTCTTACCGTTTCACAGGACGGTGGCGCTCCAGTGCTGACCGATGACGTCTCCCTGCAAGTGTTCATGGAGCACCTCAAGAAGCTGGCGGTGTCATCGACGGCCTAACGTCCTCGGACCTAGGGTGTCGCCAAACAAAGTTGTCACTGACCTGTGAATAACATTTTCCCTGCGGCTTAACGAATTCTTATAAAGCCTATTAAAACCATTGCTAGGCAAAGGATTTATCGAAGGACTCCTCTTTATCTAATCTATATAAATCCTACTTACTACCAGCTACAGCAGGAGAACAAGCAAGAAAGTAGTTTTTCGTCTTCTTCCAGGACACGTTCAGTGTCATCTTTTTTTGGCTACGTCTGTCACATACTGATGTCTGTTGTGCCGTTAGTAAATAAACTCCCCTTTTTTATCGAGTCGGTTAAGCTGTCACGTTCCGTTTTATGATCCCGTTAGAGAAGCAAAATATTATAATTTAGTCTATCACAAATCTCGCATCAATTATTAGATATTACTTGAAACTATCTTTAAGGGTTAAAATAAAAACTTTGCGTGTAGCTAAACGAAGAAATTTGAGTTATAAATTATATATCTGAACTAATTCATACTTTTAGAATACAGACATCAGTTTTGTTTAGGCAATCCAACGTTTGCAGTCTAAGTTAACAAATATATTTTCTACAATGTAAATTTTAATATGCAATTAAAATGTTTATGAATTATTGGATAGTTTATTTTGTAAGATTATTGTATCATTTCTTATATCCTTGTCTTGATAACGCACTGTTTTCTCTCTGCACAGTACATATAGGCTTATTCTTTCACTTGTACATTGCCTACACTGTTAATTGATTAAAAATAAAACAAGAAAATTACAAAAAAATAATTGATTTATTCATCTACATAAACTTCAATTCAAACAATAAATATAAGTACAATAAAATGTCCATTAGTTTTGCTACACCTACTTTTGGTAGTAACAACATCTATTCATACACTTCTCTAAAGAGCTTATCCTATGGTTAACAAGTGTGCTGAAAGCTCGGAAGTGATAGATACATTGATAACGTTAGTATGATAGATATTATGATATTAAAGGCACCTGTCCGATTGTCAGCGACGAATAAGCGAGAGAGGATTTCATTAACAGCTCACTGATTCTTCTCTCGCGTGAGTTGGGGTCAATGACCAACTTCATCGACCTTGGTGAAATGGATATCAAACGCCTTTGAAATGGCTCATATTGGAACGACTCACCCACGCAAAAAATCGAAAGGGGTCATTCAGCCCGCGGGACGATTTTTATGTGGGATCAGATGACCATGAAGGGCATATAGGCTACGACATACCTACGCACTTACTGATTGAAGATTCTGCACTCACTGCGGAGTTTTACTGTGTTAGTGACACCGTACCGAATACCGTCGCAAAACTCACGAAAATGTTTGTGTTTTGAACTCAGAATCATGAAATAATCGTGTGTGTCAGGATGGCGTGAGAGATGTCTGAATAGTCACGAAATGTGTACGTAATTACTGTACCTATGCTCGTGAAAACTGTACAAGCAATTCAATATTAAATAGATAGTGAAATATGCACGCCATCCTGACGTCAGCTTGGCGCGCATAGTGGGATATTGCCCAAACGTGTGGGAACTATGATCTGAAACATACTTCAATAAACTGTACCTCATGAAACTGCCAATGAAAAAAAAAATATTCGCACTTGATATCTGACGTCAGGATGGCGTGCATATTTCACTATCTATTTAATATTGAATTGCTTGAGGTACAGTTTTCATGAGCATAGGTACAGTTATTACGTACACATTTCGTGACTATTCAGACATCTCACACCATCCTGACACACAAATAATCTCCCCCCCACTACCACCATCCTCCTCAGTATTCGATACGATGTCATTAGCATCCTGTATTATACGCTTTTATCTAGCAGTCGGTCAGGTACCTTATTCAAATGTCATTGAATAACTGACGCTATCATTATAAGGATAATAATCACCTAGGGGCTTTACGAAAGAAGAACAGAATTCCAAAATTATTACAATTCAATTCAATTCTTGATGAATGGCTAAAATTATTACATCAATTCACAAAATACGCTACAAAATACATAGATTAAAATGCTCTAATATACACGATTCCTTCATAAAATACATAAAAACATTAGGCTACAACCGTTACTACCAATCCGTCCAACTTAAGTCTAAACAGCGGCAAATTAACAATATCAAAACAAATATCACGAATATACACAAATTATACTAAATCTTGTTTCTAAAGAAACAATGGAAAGTATATTGCTGCCAACATGTCTACTGTCATGGTGATAAAATGCTACTCGAGGTTTTCGCAAAAGTATATTTAAAGTTTAAAACAGCACAAGGTCACTACGGGTGGTATTAATAAACGAATCTCAGCTGAGACTGCCCTCAAGATCATGCTCAAGTCTCTGTTTTTATATGAGAACTGTCACATTGACATGATCTTGAGGGCAGTCTCGAAGCTGAGATTAGTTTATTAATACCACCCTTATACACACCCAATTGGAGTAGTCGAAGGTACATCCATTGCAAGATGAACCAAGTACCCACACTTCACCAGGCCAAAACCATATCCTTAAAGAAAGTTTAAACCCATATCCATAATTAATAGGGTAGTTTCCAACTAGTCAAATCAGTTGCTTTTTACTAAACGTCAAAACACGAAATTACTATGGAATTTATATGAACAGTAATCTGTGACGTCATAGAAAAACGTGACAAAATGTCGCACTTATTATTACATATTCCTTTATTAAATTTGATAAATAAGTTAAATAGAAAAAATAAAACTTTTTGTCACCTTTATATCTGTCTTTATTTAGTAATCAAAATTTCATAATTTATCTTTGATCTAGGAAACTACCCAATTTTGCTGGTTGGAAATCTCTATTGGTGTTTTAAGATAGGAAGTGACAGTACGCACCATCTGACATCAGCCAATCACATGACCGTGATTCACATTATACTTACACTTCACCGACACCGGAATATAACATGGAACATTCTAGAATTTTCTTTCGTTTCTGGGTAGAACACGAAAGAATCCTACAATCTTGTTTTTTGTAAATATCCAGTTAGGAATTACGTAAGTTGACGACATTCATAAGTTCTAACTGGATAGTTGCAAAAAGATAAAAGATTCTGGTATATTTTTTGCATTCACGGGAATGATATTGACTTCCGGTATACGAAGTACCACCCATGCATCGATAATCATTATCATCTAATGTGAAATTGTATTTAATCGATTTTATTTTGGTGCTTAATCGACCCATCCTAACATCTAATTGACATTTTACAATCAGCCTCATTCGCGCCCCGCAAGCGGCAACACCGAGCACACTTCACACTGTTTCCTTCGAAACATTGACAGCATTAATAATTTAATAATAAAATAGTCCTTTGGAGCAACTTATTTTTTAGTTAGAAGCCCGTAAATGATGACCACTAGGATGACGGTCAGTATATACTTGATGTATATGGTTCAGGAGTTTGGAGGTCAGTTGAGGAACCGAATGGACATCTTCTGCTCGACGTCGGTGCGCTCGAGCGCGCGGCAGAACTCGTCGAACGCGATCATCTGGTCGTTATTGGTGTCCGCCTCCAGGATCGTGCGCTCCGCGATGCTCGACAGCTGCTCTTCACTGGAATACACATCAATAGCTTAGCAAAAGGACGATGAGTCAACACGTCCCTCTCCACCAACAGATTTCAAATTCGAAACGTCTTAGGGAGTTGATGTTTTTGCTTAAGACGACTTTCTTAAAATACGCGAGATTTAGCCGGAATTCGGATTTTTAAGTAAGCTTTTAGGTATATCCTGGTACATATCGTCACTGGAAAGGCAAAATTACGTAAGCGCCAAAAGGCCATTTCGAGAAAAAGCCGTTTAAAGTTTCATTTTTTCGTTTTTTTATCATAACTTTTTACCCAATTATCCAATTTAGATGATGTCAAAGTAAGGTTACATTGTTTTTTAATTTTCTATGTCCAGCAATACATATTATAACTGTTGGATTGCTATTTTAGGATATAGTGGCGCTTACGTAAAAATGACTTCAGTTTACAGTAAAGCAAATTTACTTAACCGCCATCTGGTTAAAATATTATTTGGAAGCAAAATTACTTACAGCTCTTACGACAATGCATACGAGAACGACAATATTTCTTTAAATATAATAATACTGTAATGTTAGCGGAGTAAAAGTTACTGTAACGACTTTTACACATCTGCTCTCATTATGTAAAAATTGCCTACAAAGTGATCGATTGATTATGTCAGTTCACCAAAAATTATTTAAAGTAAGTTTTTGTAATATCTTACATGGGTAAAAAGACGTAAGAGACAAATAATTATTCTTAATACCTCCTTAAACTACTTATTACTTCAATTGATTTATAAAAATGGCTATTAAAATACTGAAGTGCCAGAAATAAAGTTTCATAAAATATAAATAATAGCGTACAACCCGTTATCTGTTTGTAAAAGTTTCTTTTTAACACTTTCAAAGACAGAACGTATACGGACGTTCCGATTCCAAGGTGCCATACTACCTATTATGAACCACCAATGACCCATGGTCTCTGTCCGTGAAAGGGTTAAACGGTTTTATTTAGCTAAACCCGTACGGTATATTTGTATCAAAATTAGATATTGCAATTTAAGTACCTTCCTGTTGTCAGATTGATCTGAAATTTGGTACGCACCTTTAATTCCGATGTCAATACAATATAATCAAATCAATAACATTATTAATCTAAGATGGCAGCCGGTACATAATGGGGGATTACATAATATGTAATTATTAATAAAAATATTATTTTTCCACAACCCCCTCAATATGGGTATCAAAGATAGGACTACACTAGTAGAATACTGTCATTATGTCAAAATTTCAAATCCAAGATGGACGATATTACAAAATGACTGAAAGAAGGATGTTGCCCTTAATTTTGTCATTGTCATCCACCGTCCATAATATGCAGGGCAGCACAGTGGATCGCTGGGTGGGGTCGCTCCGCGAAGCCTGTGAAATCCCCAGGAGGCTTCTGAGCTTCTGGAAGGAGATAGGTTGGCTTACGTAGTCAACAATTACACGCATAATGGGCCACCTTAGAGTCTAAATGCGGAAAACAGAGCCCACTAACATAACATAACATATGCAGGGCAGCACAGTCGACCATGCAGTAGTATATTTGGGCTCAAAATTGTTTGAATTAGGACAAGCATACGTGGCTCTAAGTCGAGTCAAGTCTCTGGAAGGGTCAAGTCTTTTTAATTCCTCAATAATTCCCCTTATTGTTTTTAAGAGTATTTACCACGAAGTTTAATACACTTTTCCATTCGCTCGAACCAGGTATTATTTAAAATTTATTCCACTCCAAAGTAGAAGTGTTCAAAATGGCTGACTTGAAAGCGTTGGCCGCTTCTTCACCGCACTGGAACCTTTGACCGCGAAGAGTTTCTTTTTTAATTTTAGGAAATGTAAAGAAATCATTGGAGCTTAGGTCAGGACTGTATGGAGGATGGTCAAGAATTTCTACGTTTTCCTGCTTCAAATAATCGTTTGACGAGCGGTGTGTGAGCTTGCGTTGTCATGGTGCAGCATCCTGCACTCCTGCGCATCATCATGCGTCGCTTTGGGTTACATTTTCGAAGTTCGGCGATGACTTGTGGTAAACAAATTGTGGTATACCAATCTGCATTAACCGTCCTACGATCTTCAAGTGCAATTGTCGCAACATGACCGATTTTCTCCACGAAGGTAGCCACCATCTTCTTTGAAGTGCTTCGAGAGCGAACAACTTTAGTCGGCTTTGACTCGTTTTGGAAGACCCAAACTGTGGATTGTTGTTTGGAATCAGGATAATAGCATAAATCCAAGATTCGTCACCACTGATGATGTCGTACACGTGATTTGACTCTCCTCGGTTGAACCTCTGAAGAGTTTTCTTACACCATCTGACGCGGGCTACCTTATGATCGTCAGAAAATGCGGGATGCAACGGCAAACTAGTTTTCTCACACCAAGTGCCTCATGCAATATCGTTTAAATGGTTGTCCCTGAAATGCCTAATAACGCCTCTATTCTCGGTATGTCACATGACGATTTTTGAGGATTAGTTGTCTCACAGCAACGATATTATCTTCAGTGAAGGCGGATATCCACGCTCGAATTCTAAATACCAGCGTTCGATGGCTCGCAGACATGGCACTTCATCGTGGAATAGAGATTTTAACTGTTTGAAACACTGAAGTCGCAGTAGGCCTCTTCGAAAGTTATAGAAAATTTTTCTTTGTAAGATTCATTTTCGGACATGATCTGACAGATTCAAACCAACGCTGTGACTAAACAATTGCATTAATCCTAATGCTTTCAATTGTTTTGATATTCGAAATTCCAACAAATTTGAATTTAGAGTTCTCAATTCAAAATTGGCGCTAAATATGCAAACGACAGAACTTAAAAAGTATAACAAAGTCGCTTTTTCTGTCCCTATATCCCTATGTACGCTTAAATCTTTAAAATTGCGCAACGGATTTTGATGCAATTTTCTTTAGTAGATAGAGTGATTCAAGAGGAAAGTTTATAGGTATGTATAATAACATCCAATAAATAGTGTAGAAATACTGTTATTTTTGAGGATTTTAATGTGATGTCGTAAATAATTTCATTTTTCCTCAGCATTGCATCCGAGCGAAGCCGGGTCGCTAATAAATTATAAAATCAATTCTAAAATAGTTTTACTTTTAGATCTATTGTTAAAAAATAACTTCCTGGGAAACTTACTGCTAGCCCACAAACTTGCTTAATAACAGCATAAAAATGCGAAGGCAAATTTACGTACACGCCTTACTTATTCTAAATACTGTAAGTCAAAATTACTTATTCGCCATTCACTGCATAAACATGCTAGGACATTTTTTTCTTATACGCCTTACTTATTTTAAAAGCTGTAAATAAAAATGACTTATACATAGTCTATTTTTTATTTTCAGTAGTCCAAAATTACTAATAAAATGATACTTTTCAAACTATAGAATGCCAAATTTACTTAAAGTTAATATGTAGTTATTATGTAGGACCACAATATTACTTATACACCAGTCACGAAAAAAACACCAAAATCTTGTCGTTTAAGAAACTGGAATTGAAAAAAGTCAACTATTTTCAAATTTACGTAAGCGCCAAAAAAGTGCTCGTATCGCAATGCTACCCAGACAGATCGACGCAGAATGAAACGCTGATTCCGAATATATAAAAAACCCAAAATACCTATTTTGGCGCTTACGTAATTTTGCCTTTCCAGTGACGATATATTTATATATATTATGACGTGTTTGAGGGTCAGATACAGTTATGGTCATGGTCCTTTAATAAAATTAAAATCAGTTACTTTTATTAAACATTCCACCACATGGTCCGTTTCTGAAGACTTCCGTCATATCCATCTCAAGACTATGTATCAAAAGTGGCTCGACATTGCATTGTCTTGTGATAACTTGTGCCTCTGCCCACCCTATTAGCGATTACTGGCGTGAATTTATGTATATATGCAACGATATTTTATTTCAGTTATATTCTAATTATATGGAATTTTAGTTTTGATAAAGTACCCTTGGACATTGGACTGTGTTACATACAACCACTAATATTGAATCCATAGAGTTTGGACATTGAATGGTTTGCTGTTTGTTGAGTCATTTCACTTGTTATTGTAAAACGGACATTGACCTTTAAACTACCCTGTAAACATCTACCACAAAACAAGTCATGAAAGCCAAGCAAAGTTCAATCGAATTATTTGTTAATTAGGTTATTTTCTTCTGTCACTCTTCTTGAAAAGTGTCTAAGTGCTCTTCTTCTATCGTGTGGGTTGTGAGGAATTCCAACCTCATCAACCCTAGTGTCAGGGTTACTATTGAACCGCCTAAGGCCCCTGACATGGCTTATGTAACGACTACTTTCTTACATGAGTAAGTAGTAACGGGGATTAATGGCTTAACGTGTTTTCCGAATCACAGATCATCTTACTTTCGGATAATCAGGCGAGTGCTAAAAACACAGTTTTGTGAAAGCTAGTAATCTCTAATGGAAGACTTAGTGAAATTAATGTTTATCAAAAATTCCGGATGTTTTTAACCATTGAGATAACAGGATGTAAATATCTTATCAAACGATTATAAATAGTATTAATATGGGATTAAAAAGTCTTATCAGAATAGATTTTGGCAACAACATAATTCATAGCTTCTATAAAGGGCCTATAAAGCCTTCTTTAAAGGAATTTATTATTTAGTGTTGTTGGTGTTGTGGTGCCAGACCTCAAAAAGGCACCCCTCAGCCCCCTAAAATACAATATTTTTCTATCAGTTTACGGCCACCGAAATTTACTTCGTTAAAATCCTTTAAAAATGTTGTTTACGGCCACTCGGTATGAGTTTTATGCCGCCGCAATCTAACCCAATGAAGTTAATTTGTGGCCATGGTGGACCAGTCTTGGTTAATTTTGCAACTTCAACCTCATCTATTACTGTCTACAGTCCAGACACCAGTTGGTTACAATTTAACATCAGTTGTCTATATCAGATATGCATCATTTATACATTAAATTATTTATTTTATACACTTGTGTATCTTACCAGAATACACTCTTTTAATATTAACCTGGTAAGGTCTAGATTTCCAGATACATTAGTTAAACAATGGGGTTTGGCTTTTAAAAGGTAATATAAAATACTTTCAAGGACAGAACATCTAATGATGTTCTGATCCGAAGGTGTCATATTACCTATTATGAACCATAAATGACCCATGATATCTGTCCGTGAAAAAAAGAAAAGATAAAGTTACCTTATATTAGCACCAACCATCATGTGGAGAATAGCAAGCAACTCATCTCTGGAGATCTTGCCATCATTGTCCAGGTCATACATGGAGAAAGCAACTGTAAAGAAAAAGATTTCAAATAAATAAAACACTAGGCTGGGCTAGGTTAGTTTATGCCTTGTAGCATTTTAGTCCATGTCATAGAATAAAGAATAATGCAGATGGAATGATAACTCTCCACCACATACCAATTTGTATTGGGCTCCTAATCACCCTCTGGGTCTTACTTTAGTTTTAAATATCCATAAGCTCCCAAGGAGTAAAGGGGAGGGAGGGGACTGTCTTTCTCGAAATTATGCTTTAGGCATCACATGGTTTTTTTGTTTTTGTTTTTTTATCTTGCGATCAGTCTCATTGACTATAAACAGATGAGTTGGGTTTATATGGCATGGAGGACGCTACTCTATAATTATATTTTTGTATGGAGTGTCCTGTGTGTAGCCCAGTGCTTCAAGGGAGAGATCAGAGCATCAATTAGGTAGTATCGAAGGGCAAAGATAAATTATGAAATTCTGATTACTAAATAAAGGTCTAAAACTTGTTTAAGAATTTTAATCAAAAAACATTGCAGTGCACTTTTTCATTCAAATTCCATAGTTGTGTTTAGACATTTAGTAAAAAAGTAATTGATGAGTGATTAGGATGGTGATTTGACTAATTGGAAATTACACATACATAAACTCACGCCTATTTCCACCAGGGTAAGCAGACTATGGAATTCCATTTGCTTCAATCCTGACTTGTGTTGGAAATTGGCCTATTGCATATGGGTACTTACATCGAAGCTTCTCTTCTCTGCTGTTCCCTTTATTCTCTCTATTCTTCCTGATTGGTCTAAAGTGTGACAACACCCTCATGAATTGTAAGAAGTTGACTCTGTCATCATGGCTCTCAGTAAAGAAGGAGTGGACGATCCTCTCACTCAGCGGGTTGATAGCCAGTTCTGGGATTCTCAGGAAATCCTCTCGAGAGAGGGTTCCGCAGTCATTCTTGTCCAGAGATGTGAACCGGGAATACAGTCGCTCTATTTGGTTAGGTGTGACTGTGAAGTAATTTTATAACACATTGTGAAACATGTTATATTACACACATTTATTTACTTAAAAATTGTACATATTCTGGCTTATAAAGGCACAATGTAATAATAATGTGAGTAAATTAACAAGATTGGTCATTTAATGTGTAAGTTATTCTTATCTGTGTGTATATTTAAGAGTTGGAAATAAGGGAAACATATAAATTAGCAATGCAAGCGTGTAGGTAATACTTACAGCCAGTTTCTTCCTGTATCTGCGCAATTTCTTCTTCCCTTAATAACAAAGAAGATTTATTTCCCATCTTCACCAAATTACGCGTCTCTGGTAACCTTGCGAAACACTACGACCTTTACACTATAGTACACGATCGTAGTAAGGCCTTTAAACACTACACAGCGGTCTAAACAATAAACCGAGTCGTATGGTACATTACTTAACTCGTTTACGTGTGTTTGAGGTTAGAAACCGCAGCTAACACAATGAGAACTAGACGATAAATTTCACTTAAGATAATAAAAACTCAAAATTGTAATATAATTTGTAATTTACTATAAAATCTTTATCTATTGACCTTCGGAATTCCGTAATGTGATGAAAATCCATTCCACAATTCACTCCAATCATATGACTGTCAGTTTTGACATTGACAGTGTAGAGTCTGTTCATTTCATTGTCAACGTACCCATATTCAGCACAGCATAAGGATTCAGCATTTATGTATATTTTATTAATTTATATAATCACATGAAGGATTAATAAATTAAGAGGCGCAATTATTTTTGTATCTTTTTCGTATTTATTTTGCAGGTAAAATATTGAAAACTGTCACCGTCAGTCGTCGTCTGTCGTTAGGATGTCATACACCGAGGTTGCTTAGCAACAAAATCATGAAATTCAGAAACTGTTTATCAACATGATATGACAACGTCCGTGGAAGAAGTAAATAAAAGGGAAATATTCGACTTAACTTAAAATTGTGTTTAATTATTTTATCCCCTCGTGAACGTGAACTACGAAAAAACAGCTTTTCAAAATGATGGAATATGTGACTATTGAACCGGAATCTGACACCGATGTTAGAAAATCTGATAAGGATCTGCAAGAACGGAAGTCTGATGTTCATCCCGAACCATCAACTTTGGATCCAGTTATTGAAGTTAATGAAAACGCGGTCAGCGAAATATTTGAAAAACCTGAAGAAGTTGGCTTTTTTATAGAAGATCCTCCAAAAATATTCAATATAAAAGATGTGAAGGAACCACTAACAATAGAATCCTTGAATAATGCTATATATGAAATGGGTGTGATAAACTTATGTTGGCCAGAAATTAAGGAGCCAGTTTTTGAGACACGTACGTGTTTTCCTGAAAGTTATTATACAAATACTCCTAAAGAGCGCCTACTTTTGACTTATGCAGAAAACTTCAGACGACAGTATCATTTCCATTTCCAAAAGCACCCATGTTATAGAAAACCCTTGCTACTACAAGCTCCCAATGAATGTGGTCTGCAGGTACGTTCATTTCATAGCGATTTGTGTTGTAAATTTAATAGTTTATGTTTACTAGGACAGATGGCGATAGTAGTTACAAAATTTCAAACTCATTGTGAGGTTTCTTTCATTTTGCTCTTTCAGAAAATGGTCTGTACAACGATTAGATCCACCAAACTATGCTTTACGGGCACTAACACTTGGGAGGGGCTCGCCTCTCTGGTCTCAGATTACTTCGTTTACGAACCTCTTACAAAACCGATGTTGCACGTGAGTACCTAGCATAATAATTATTTCAAATTATTTTTGAATTTTCAAACTGCTACCCATCGCTAGATGGCGCCTCCATGTCGTGTTTTTAAATACTTTTGCGTAATATAATGAACCTGAAGATTTCAGTTTTAAGTAAAAAATATTTAATCATTTTCCGTAGGATTTTGAAGGAAAACTAATTTCTTAAATAAAAGACTGTTGTTTAAAGGTTTAATCAAATTTTAATCATTCAACCAACATCTTCGAGATCACAAACTTTGAAGAGAATCATATTTTATAATTCAAATTTTAATTTTGTACAAAATATCCTGTTTCGAACATTTCCAGTGGAGCTAACATAATTAACATGAAATGCAAATCAATCATTCTATCTTCAATGGAAAGGGACACAGATTTGAACTTTTCGCTATAGACATTAATTTATAGTTGCGAGTGAATGTCTCGCAACGAACACCTACACCATACACCATTGGACAATCTCTTATAACACGACAATACACTCTATTCTTTAGGAATGTACTTACAATATTAATAATCTCTCAATAATTTATAATTTTGATCACAGTGTCCTTAACTGTTAACTTTAACGTATAATACAATTCCGAGTGTGGACACGCGTGTCCGCCATATAAAATACTGAGCAATAGAAAACACAACGAGTGCCTAGCTCTAACGCGATAGAGTCATCTATATCTTAACAATATTACCTTGTCCGTACGATTGGCACATCGAATACGAGCATCCTTCAATATTTGGTATGAGGCGTGCCGAGCGTGCGCGCCGCGCCCGCGACCGTCGGCGGCCCAGAGGACCACGTGACTTAGCATTAGTTTAGACTTGAGGTAGAACATAGGGATCCGACTATAAACTATAGTAAGGGTACAACTAGGAATGTAATCGTCAAATGGCAACATACAGCGATACTACTTAACCTAACCACGTAACAGTTGTGTGCATCGGAAAGTAACATGATTGCAGGTAAGTAACATCCATTTTTACATTTCACTATAACTATTAAGATTGTAGTTTTTGAAATATAGGTACTAACTATCGACATAGTTTATCGACGAAGCTTCGCGGAGAACAGTTCCCGTAACTTATCTAAGGTTAGTCTTAACACTAAGGAAATATAATGCATAGCTTTTCTTTTAGAACAAAGAAATTACGCAAATTTGGCTACACATATCACAAGTGAACGCTTACTGGCGACAACGTAACTAAGTATGTATTTACAGACGTAATTGAAGTATTCCCTGTAGCTCGCGCCGGCGGCGTGGCGGGCGCGGGCGGCCCTACTTGCGGCGCTCGGCGTCGCCGGCGGCGGGCGCGCGGCGGGCACGCAGGTTGTGCAGCAGCGCGCGCAGCTGGTGCACGTGCATGCGCGTCACGCTGGGGTCGCCGCTGGCCTCCAGCCACGCCAGGAACTTGTCGCCGTGCTCCAGCGCCTCGGCCGCGCCCGCCTCCCACGACCCGCTCTCACTCTTGGCGTCGCTGTGCGCTGCCTCGTTGCCGTTGTTGAACAGCAGATTGTCGAGCACGGTCCGGGCCTTCGTCTGACTCCGGCCGGTGTCGTGGTGCCTCTCCGTGGCGGGCTCCTTGTTCTCGGAGCCGACCTCGGGGCTGGCGGCCGGCTCGGCGACGCGCGGCTCCTCGTGTCGCCCCCGGGGTTCACTGGGGATGTGCGGCACGTGGGGGACGTGTGGTTGCGGTGGGCTTGTCCTGCCGACGTGTACGTCTTCCGTTTTGCCTTTCGTTAGATGAGAATACAAAATATTTTCAGAGGTCTTGTCTCTCGGCACCTGGGAGGCGGATTTGTGTTTATCGTCCGGCAGGGGCATCGCGCCCCCGAACTGTTTGTAGTACTGCCACAGCCACGAATTTCTGTTGTAATCGAGGTGCGAGGTGACCGGCGGGGCGGGGGCGACCGGCTTGGGGGGTACGCTCGGCTCGCTCGTCTTGCCGAGCTGCAGGGGGTGCGCCGCCGTCGTCTGCGCGGTCAAGTCGAGCATCGCCTGCTGTGTCTTGAGCCAGTACCAGAGCGTGTCGTCGACCGGCTGACTCGCACTCGACGACGGCGGGAGGTGGCTCTTGCTGTGCCGGTAGGGGTCGGAGTGGTGGCTCTTGCTCCGATGATGCTTGCCGTCGGTGAGACCGAGGGCGCCGTTGTGCGCCGGTTTCGGGGAGCGGACCGAGCGTAGGGCCCGGCTGGCGGGCTGCGCGGACAGCGCCGACAGGCCTGGGTTGAGCTGAGCGAGCAATGTTAGGTTTGTCGCGATCTCGTTGAAGCTGAGGCCGAGGTGTGAGTGCGCCAGGCCGGGCAGGTGCGCGAGGCCGGACAGCGGGCTGATGGCGGACATGGAGACGCTGGCGCCGGGGTCGGCGCGGCGCTCGCGCGGCGCGGCGGGCGGCTCTGGCGGCGCGCGGCGCGTGGTAAGCTCCACGGGCGCGTCGGGGGCGGGCGCGGGCGCGGGGGCGGGCGGCGCGGCGGGCGCGGGCGTCGGCGCCGACAGGTCGAGCCCGCCGGCGGGGGACGCGGGCGCGCACGGGGACTCGGTGCGCGCGCGCTTCTCCGGCGGCTCACCGTCGTTGCTCTTGTCGGTGTCGGGCGAGGAGAGCCGCGACGTCATGTAGCGCAGTTTGTCCTCGTTCTTGCACCAGCCACGCAGCGTGGACTCGGGCACGCCGATGTCGCGCGCGACTGACGCCTTGGACTCGCCGTCGTTGACACGCTGGATGGCCTCGATCTTGTCGCCGGGAGTCAAGGCTCGCATCGGTCGCTTGCCTTTTGTCGCCATTTTTGGCTCCCGCTTGCTGCAACAAAAGAAATTTGCATTTAATTGAGTGCCGAAATAATCGGTATACCTACCTACTTATCTGTTGGGCCACCGATTGAAAGTCTTTCTACTACTACGATTGATACCACTTTAATTGATTAAACTTAGGTAGACACGGCATCTGTAGAAATTGAAGCGAACGGATTGCGTCATAGGTAGTAGGTAACTCAATCCGTAAACAAAATATTGAATTTGGTTTTTATATAGGTAACTCAATGGTCT
This sequence comes from Pectinophora gossypiella, assembly GCF_024362695.1. Classification (NCBI taxonomy): domain Eukaryota; kingdom Metazoa; phylum Arthropoda; class Insecta; order Lepidoptera; family Gelechiidae; genus Pectinophora; species Pectinophora gossypiella. The sequence continues at coordinate 3,818,531 of NC_065421.1, read as the reverse complement.
GTTCTGTACACATTTATAGCACCTACCTAGCTATATTTTCTGCATTGATTTGAAAATGTATTGTTGTTATAACGTACCTACAATCTGTACGGACTCATGTTGTAACATTATTGCAAATTGACGCAATTCATTGCACAAAAACAAGTGCGCGGTCGTTGGTCCTGCATAATTATCAGTCGTAATATCTGCACTTGTGTAGACTGGGCACTACATACCTACAATTCGTATGAGGATTGCAGTCTAAAGTCGCCGACACGGAGATAAAATGTTTACGAAAGCTATAAAGTTGCGAAAAGATAAACAAAAAGAAGACATAAAATTATGACCTACGACAACAGCAGGCGGCAAAAGTTGGCGGGTCGTTGGCACCGTGACCTTGTGCGCACGCCGCACTCGGTCACCGCTAGATGGCGCTACCATGCCGATTGCAAGGTTTTCCTACAGTTTTTTCACGCACATTAGCACATCTTTTTTGTTGTGCAAGTTTTTCTTTTTACATTTTACAAGCACAACAGAATGAAATGAAATGTGCTTTTCATTTGAATATATTTTTGCTTAGGTATTTTAAATATATTTTATTGCCAATCGAAATAAACTATGCCCACTATTTTTATTAAAGTCGATTTACGTTTCCATTGCGAAAAACTGAATTAATGTAACAATAAATTCTTGCATTTGAATAGATCTATTGATCGCATAGAGCAACACGGTCCTCTGCGGATTATTGATCTCCATAAACTTAACTTTTATAAAAAATGATTTAAGTTTATTCTACATTTTCGACTCTCACTTGACTACTCTCAGGGATTTTTCAAGCTAGACGTGATATGAAATTTTCACTCAAGACGACTTCTCAGAGTTTACAAAAAGGCGAGGTTCTCAATTCGACGGGTTTCACGACACGTTTGCACACACACCGATAATAAACAATTTAGTAATTGAACGTGAAAATTACACGATTTACTTAATAGGTTTATATTAGGAACTAGGTACATGAGAGATATCTACAAAATGCGTGTTTAAATGTTATAATAGGCTATAAAAGGTTGTTATTATATGGTCCACGCAGGATATTTTATTTTTGTCTGTCGTACGAAATAATAATAAATTTATTTATAAATGAATACGTTTATAAATAAATTTTGAATACATTTATAAATAAATTTTACAATCCAAAGTAAGATTCACCTTTTTATCTTTACTGGAGGTTTTGCATTTAGCGACAGATAACATACCGAAGTAAGTAGTGCCTAGATACCTGCGTTATGTAGCTTTATCGGTGGGTAGAACTCAAACAAAAGCAAACTTATTTCAATTTTGCTCTTAATGCACTATTTACCAGTAACAATGAACATAGCACCGCACCTTGGACATTAACCACAAAATCAATATGAACAACGTGAGTAAAACTTTGAAACTTACTTGCGGGCCGGCGGCGGAGGCACGTGTGCTGTGTTTACAATTTTCGCCAGCTCAGCCGTCGTTGCAGTATAATGAAACGTATGAATGGGAACTCCGTCCAATAAAAATATGCGCAGTGCGCAGCACGTGTCGGTAAGTTCGCGGGTTTAGGTTTCACAGATCACTTGTCACCGGGACGCGAGTGGCGGGCGAGTAACGAGCGGTAGGAGCGCAAGTGGCCGGCGCGAGACGTGCGTCGCGGGCCGCGCGAGCCGACTGTGTGGCGGAGTGGCGGTGATAAGGCCGCCGGCGCCCGGCGCCCGCCGTAGCCGCGGTCCGCGACCGGCCGCTCCTCTCCTTTGTGTCCGTCCGACCCCCCCGCGCCGCGCCCGCCGCCGCCGCCGCCGCCTCGTAAACACCAACCTAGCCCCCGCACTTTATTAGTGCAATTAATTTCCGAACGCATCGACTTTCTATTCTAAATGAAAAATTCACAGTTACGAACTTTCTGCAACTCGCGCGCGGTCTCGTAGCTTGTCGCGACGTAGGTAGGAACAACTTTCAGTGTTTCCCAACTTGTCGTGTAATTGTCGTCTCGGGCCTGTCTAACCGCCTGATTGCTTTGCGAAAGTTTTTATCTTTCAGCGGCTGATGAGTCACGGTGTTTATTTTATGAAATCGAAAGCATGATAGATGAGTTGCTTTAGCTAAGCTACGATTTTCGTAGCGTTAACCGTAATTAATATCGTAGCATATTTTGATGATAATGTTAGAAGAATAAAATCGGCTGCTATTAGTTTTTGCTCTTACCATCGAATTTCTACTTTTGTGTAGTCTTTCTAGAACAAGTTTGTGCGGGTGCACTACCGTCATGAGTTATTTATTATACTTACAGAGAACGTGGTCGTTTGTCGCGGTGGACGCGACACATTTAGAATTGGCAAAGGTCAGAGGGCTCGCACCGCGCGCTGCGCTGACCACTTGAAACTGGGGATATCGGCTTTTTTAACCTTCAACCAGTCTTCTCATGTATAGCTTTAGGAATGCTGAGTCGATAACAGAGAGCTGTGACATTAATAATGTACCAACATGTTTCTCAAATATGTATATTTAAGGACATATCTATGTCAAAATGTTATTCATCATATAAGATAAATTAGATATACCTACACATAACTTTTAAAGGTATTTACTACCTAATTGATTCATTTCCTTCTTTTTATAGAAGCTTGGTATGTCTGTATCTTTCTTTAAACTCATTTACTCGTCTTTGTCGCAGTGAGGAATGGGTATGCTACCTACTACACATCTCTGCCTACCCCTTTTGGGATATAAGCGTGATGCTATTCTATGTATGTATGTCGCGGGTTTCATTCGCAAAGTGCAGGCAAGCCGCTAGTCATCGACGTTCAATTGGTTTTAAGCCCGCCGGTTCACGCGTGGTATTATTTTCTTAAAACCTTTCCGACGATTGATTATTTTTATTTTGCAGTCTGAGCAAAAAACGTTGGCTCAGTTTGGTAGACAGGTAAACGAGTAAAACTATAAGTAACCATTGTATAATGATGTATCTTATAGGTAATATTTTACGCGGTGCCTTTGATAAATAGGTACCTACACCTAACTAACATTAGCGATGCACTCTAGGTATATGAGTGCTCTACATTTTTAAACATAATGCTCTTGTAAAGAACCTTAATGAGTATTCATGGACATCTAATTATACCCAAAGCTATATGACATATGAAAGTACATCCCGCCTATGGAATGCCATAGAAGTTCAGCAGCAAAACTGCTAGTAGGTAGGTAGGTAGTAACTACAAAAGCGAAGTTTTTGTAGAGTGCACGCTATGACGCTAGCGACCGGCGACCGGCGGCGCGGCAATCGGCGACGTTCACGTGCAGTAGGTATAGCTATAGCTATATCTATAGGTGTATAGATGTAGGTGTATAGGTGTGCTCGCGGAGACGGGTATGTTTTCGCCGAGGCCACACAAAGGCCCTCGTAGCGGTGCCGCGATTTACGACGCGTCGCCCGCGCTGTATTTTGGGCATTGCCGATGTCGACGATTTGGAAATGTTACGATACGGCACTTTTTGCAGACGAAATTTTGATGGCTTTATTTTTGAATGTTTGGGTCATGTTTTTGGAGAATATTGAAAACTGATCGTGGCTGTAAATGGCACGCTTCTGACCTGATGACTTTTATTTCATATAGGTAGGTATATCTAATTGATAAAAAAGTAGGTGCGAATAAGTGGATTTGATAAGGTAGTAGTTGTAGGCAGGTATTCATATTTGAATTAGTGTTAAGCACTCGTTGATGTCTTTTATATGAAGCATCGTCGAGTTTCTAGCAATTTTTGATTTCAATTGTCAATATGCATTTTATAAATGAAATTTTGCTTCAAAGACGCGTTGCGAGAATTAAACCACGCGCTGTATGAGTACTTAGTATCGGGCATGAGTCATATCGGCATGCCGCATCCAAGTGTCGCGGTTCCCACATCGTCAGCGTACGTTCTCTAGTGATTTTGTTATCGGCGCGGCACCCCCCGGCGACATCCGACGCCGCGCGCCATTACCGACCCCCCCTCCGCCGCCTCCCCCCGCCCCCCGGTCCCCCCGCGCGCGCACTCATTAGCCCGATGGCGCGGGACCGCGGCCGCTGCACCGCGCTGACGCCGCGACAAGAATTTTTAGACCGCCATTATACGTAGGTGTCTCCACTCTCCCCTACACCGCCGTACAGTCAACTACACAATTACACAACCAAGTAATGCATTCGGCTAGAGCGACGTAAACTGAGAAACTTACGGTGCAATCACCTCGAGCCACCGCCAGATAATTTATGAATCAGCTTCTAGCAGTTCGCTATTTATCACCCGGAGGTTACGTGGTATGAAGTTTGAGAAACTTATCCAAGTTCCAGACAAATGCTGCCACTTTTACCTGTAGCAACTCATCATATTTTGATTCAAAAATGACACTGCTTTATCCCTTAGGCTATCTCTCCTAGATTACAATCATTAAAGGGATTGAAAACACAAACTGCACAATTTTTATCATAAGCTGCATTATTCCCGAGAGTTTAGCCGCAGACAAGTTGCACCTGACGCGAATTCGAGACGAGAATATTTAGAAGGCTCTCCTGTTTATGTGTGGTTAGAGGAAACGTACTCTTTCTCCCAGTAAACATATACGTAGGAAACTTTGTAGACACGAAACACAGTATTGGTACCTACTAGGTACTCAATCTACATCTGTTGCTGAAACAAGTCTCTTGAAATATTTAGTACTTTATATACGGCAAGCCAGTAAATAATCTCTAAATATAAAACTTTTAAACGATTTGAAAACAAAAGAGCTTAGCAACACTACCTACACTAATAGTTATCTTAAAACCTTGCATGGACAGCCCTAGAACTCTTAAGCCATAATAATAAACTTATATCCTGAATAAACGCATGTCTCGTTCTAATTTGTCCGAAGACAATCATAATCCTTGATTTAGCCTAGCTTTCGACGTGAAAGATGCGTGCGACGAGGACATAATATGAGACGGGCAATCAGCATTAATATTGGTATGCACCAGACGTCATGCGACACCTTTACTTGGCCTGTGAAGTGTGTAGTTCTTGTTTGTGAGGGACAGAGTCGTAATTGCGCCGGCTAGCGGTGAGCATACAACACAATAAGTTTTCTCTGTAATTGTTATCTCGACACGCGAGTGCAACAGGGCCGCGGTGAGAGGGTTACTCCCGCTTACCTGCTACTTGGGTACCTACCTACTTTGAATATCGGTTTTGTTTCTATGCTATGTAGGAATGTTGCTCCTTGTAGGTCGAGGATCGTGCATTTTGGAAAACAATGTTGCCTGTTCAGGTGGATACTAAGTAACTTTTTGTTCGGCCAAGTTGTTAATGCCATTTGCGGCGAATCGACAACAAGTCACGTCAAAATAGAAAAGAAATGTGGACTTTAACTTTACCTAATTTTTGTTTGACAGTTTAAAAAGATAGACTTAGTTATAGTTCTGTCAAATTAAGTTGCCGGTCCCCAGAATCGGCACCAATATGATACAAATTACTAGCGTATTTCACTATATAAGTAGGTGAAGTGTTCGTTGTATAAAATTAAGCTTGCGTGAAATGGGTTTCATCTCTATAGTCGGTATTAAATGGTAAAAATATTAAATACAGTAACACAAGCGTAAAAATAGGTGGAAATTGTTAACTAACCATGAAATAATAATCGTAAATAGCCTATAATACTGGTCTACTAAACCGAAGGGGGTAGGGAGCCTACTCCACCACGCTGCTCCAGTGGTTTGGTGGAGGGTGGAGGATATTTACGTTAATAACGAAATAATAATAATATTCGGTTAGGTATTTTAAAGCAAAATGCAGTGTGGTCGGTATGAGAGCGCGTCAGTCGCCGCGGGCGCGACGCGAGGCCACCGGTTGACGCATAGATAACGCCCAGCCCTGCAACCTTCAACTCTCCACCACCAATATCAACCGTATTACCGTGCCCGCAAGGCTTCAATGCAATCGGCCCACGAGTGGAAACTTCGCGCAGACGCCGTCAATCATAAAGGACGACTGATAGAAATGTAATCGAAAGATGATCTCATTTCGCAGACGGTAAATAAATATCGACTATTTTCAACAAGTGTATATGCTAATTACCTTGACAATGTAAGTGAAAATACATACATACACAAGGCTGTAATTCATATAGGGGTGGGTCTACCCACCATAAGTCCACGTAGAGGTAACCAATATACTAACATCATCATAAACAGCCTATACACGTCCCACTGCTGGGAACAGGCTTCCCCTCAATCAACCGGGGGTATGGAGCATACTCCACCACGCTGCTCCACTGCGGGTTGGTGGAGGTGTTTTACGGCTAATAGCTGAGAGCAACGGTATAATGTGCACTCCGTAGTACGGAATCATGTTACTTTTTCGAACAGTCCAGGAACAGAACAGAACAGGTGATTCAAGCCTGCAATGTCCTTACAAAGGCTGTCCCTTGTGAGACTGTTCTCACAAAGTGATTTCGACCATGTTCCCTATCGGGAATCGAACCCGGACCTCTAGATTGTGAGCGCTGGTGTGCGTGATGGCACAAATCGCAGGATCGATCGTTTTGAAGGGAAACTTGTTGTCAACCGACAGGTAGAGAATCAATATCCTTAACAATGTGGGTTTACTAAACCAGAATCTTTTTTTTCCTTGACTTATTGTAGATTTGCCGCAAATGGCGTGAGAGCCTTCAGCGCTCCCCATTTGTCCGGCCAAGTAGTTAATGCCATCTGCGGCAAATCTACAACAAGTCAAAAAAAAAAAAAAAAGCCGCAAATGGCATTAACTACTTGGAGCGCTGAGGGCTCTCAGCCGGTACAAAATTTAAGACAACAGGCCTGAGGGTGCCCAGTTGGGCGCGAACCTAACCTCACCTTACCTCACGTCTTCTGAGAGGATTTCATTCGAAAGATGTAATCGATCTTATCGACCCAAATGGGCCGATGGCGATAAGCGCTGAATGAGGGATTGACCTGAATCACACCTGCATCAAAACTATGAGTAGACGATCAGTCTTCCTTAGACATACCATCCGCTATGGTCATCATAGATAATTGTCCGATATCCTGTTCCGGGAAGATACTAGCTTGTCCAAGGTCAGCATAGCGAGCTTATGACGTCACTCGCGGTCAACTCGGTGCCACACGGCAGGTAAATTGCTGTTGTACCAAGAATGCACTTAATGACTATACTATTACATCAATAGCAACTTCGGTCAATAGCAATAACGGCCTCCGTGGTCCAGTGGTTTGAGCGTTGGGCTCACGATCCGGAGGTCCCGAGTTCAAATCCCGATGGGGCACATCACGAAAATCACTTTGTGATCCCTAGTTTGGACATTACAGGCTGATCACCTGATTGTCCGAAAGAAAGATGATCCGTGTTTCGGAAGGCGCGTTAAGCCGTTGGTCCCGGTTACTACTTATTGATGTAAGTTAGTAGTCGTTACAGGAGCCATGTCATGCCAGGCTCAATAGTAACCCGGACACCAGGGTTGATGGGGTTGGTAATCCACCTCACAACCCGCAGGATAGAAGAAGAAGAAACTTCTATAGCATAGAATAAGGAATAATACTACGTATAGAACGGCAACTCCCCGCTCCCCACCAGCAGCTGAGCTAGGTTTACCTCACAAACACTTTGGAACGATTTAGTTGCCAATGGTGTTATAACCTTAACTGCATACGTGTGGGTATATTGTACGTATAACATATTCATAATAACATGCTTACGCCATAAAGTATCAATTTCCCCAATTTTGACGCATCTCCTGTTGCGCCTGTAACAGATTGTCTTTTGTTTTGTTACCGGTGACATGGGCAAGTTGCAGTCGACTACGAAAAACGTAAGTGACAATGATCTAAATATACCTATGGGATTGACATATTACCTTATGTCACTGTAGTTTATCGAAATCGTTTGCAACTTGGCTAACCCTCCGGTCATTTAGCGCAACATTTAGTAATCCTTAATGAGTAAGGCAAAACCACAATGTTCGTAATAATACTAATAAGTTTATAACAGTTATTTTTTTAATTAATTTAGAAACTAACAAATTCATTATTTTAGAAGTTATTCATAATAACATTCTCTTTTAGGCTGGGTAGATAATGTCTAAAAATAAACCCTGATCTTCTTCTCTTCTATCGTGTGGGATGTCAGGTTTTATTATTCTTTTTTAAACGTGATTGTTTGTAGATTTGCCGCAGATGCATTAACTACTTGGCCGGACAAATGGGGAGCGCTGAGGGCTCTTACCCGGAGGATTCGTCTCGGGAACCCTGGTGTCAGGGTTATTATCGATGTCCAGTAGACGTGATGAATTTCGTTCGCATGAATCCCTACTACTAAAACTTTTAGGAGTTTCATAAAAATTTTACCAGGTCACCACTTATAACGCCAGTAGGTATTAAAAGGAACCTTCATGCAAAAATTTAGACTTCTGTCATTTGTAGTTTATGAGATTTCGTGTTGAGTGAGACAGTTAGTCAGTGAGTGACTTTATAATATAGAACATAAGTAAGTACCTAATGATATCAATTCAATAAATTTTTTGATTAATTGCTTCTGTGTGACCATAGTTGTGCTTCTTCTTCTATCGTGTGGGTTGTGAAGTGATGGCGCATGTAACGACTACTTACTTACATCAGTAAGCAGTAACCGGGACCAGCGGCTTAACGTGCCTTTCGAAATACGGTTCATCTAATAGATAGTTGTGCTAATGTCACGTAATGAAGAAAATACACACCTAGTGACAACAAAAAAGGATATACATGTTACAATGTTGACAGATAAAATCAGCATGAAATCAGCATTCTTGAATACAAAGATTTATAACCGTTTCGCGAAATCGCGGGAAGGACTAGCGAAACAAAAGGCCACATAGTAACGTTAGAAGCACCCGCCGCCAGCGCTGTTATTGTAAAAAGAAAATGTTTTACAATCGTTTTTTTTACGTTTCCTGGTGATGAACAATAGTTTAGGGAAGGGTCACTCGGACCGCGAGATAAACACGTTCTAACGAAGTTTTGTGTTTCTATGAATAATTGGAACAAAAAGTGCGACGGTTGCAGCCGTTGTTATAATATTTCGAATGGCGTGTGACGAGTGTATTTCCAGGCGTGGTAGTTTTGGTGCTGTATCGTTGTTGTTTCTAGAGCATTACTTTTTTAGAAAGAAAGAAACATTTATTACTTCCGGACACCACAGACACAGACAGACAGGTACATTACATTTAACACAGGACAGAAACCACACGGAAATCAATAAGTACACAGAAAAAAAAAATCCAAAACCAAAAGAAAAACAAACCAAAATCATAAAAACAATAATAATAAAACTAAGTATTCTAAATGCAACGCACTGACGACCCGATCATCATTTTTACATTTACGTGACGTACACATACGTACATAGGATCACGGCTAACTCCCGTTTGGTGTAGGCAGAGACCGTGGAATGCCACTTACTACGATCCTGACCTGTCTATTTCATATATGTTACAATTTTAATATTAAGATGTTAATGTAACGTCTTAAGCCTAAATAAAGATTTTATCTATCCATCTACACGTTTACAAGCTACAAGTTACTCATAAGTACGTGTAAATTGAGGAGCTCGGTGGCGCAGCGGTAAACGCGCTCGGTCTGCGATTGTTGAAGTTAAGCAACTTTCGCAAAGCCCGGTCATAGGATGGGTGACCACAAAAAAAAGTTTTCTTCATCTCGAGCTCCTCCGTGCTTCGGAAGGCACGTTAAGTCGTTGGTCTCGGCTGCATTAGCAGTCGTTAACAACCACCAATCCGCACTGGGCCCGCGTGGTGGTTTAAGGCCCGATCTCCCTATCCATCCATAGGGAAGGCCCGTGCCCCAGCAGTGGAGACGTTAATGGGCTGATGATGATGATGATGATGACGTGTAAATTACGTTTATTAAAAAAAGCAGAGGGATTGTAAAATATACTTGTGAATAAATATTGACACTTGTAACATGTAATTTAGATGCGTTGTTTTGATAAACACATAGCCCATCTGGGCACGCTCAGGCCTGTTGTCTTAAACGTTGTACCGGGTGAGTGTCTGCAGCGCTCCCCATTTGTCCGGCCAAGTAGTTAATGTCATCTGCGGCAAATCTACTTCTTCTTCTTCTCTCGTGTGGGTTGTGAGGTGGAGTATCAACCTCATCAACCCTGGTGGCAGGGTTACTATTGAGCCGCCAAAGGCCCCTGACATGACTCGTGTAACGACTACTTACTTACATCAGTAAGTAATAACCGGGACCAACGGCTTAACGTGCCTTCCGAAGCACGGATCATCTTACTTTCGGACAATCAGGTGATCAGCCTGTAGTGTCCTAACCAAACTAGGGATCACAGAGTAATTTTTGTGATATTTCCCCACCGGGATTCGAACCCGGGACCTCCGGTTCGTGAGCCTAACACTCAACCACTGGACCACGGAGGCCGTTGGCAAATCTACAATAAGTCACGTCAAAAAATAAAATAAATAAAGGTAAACACATTCTTGTAATACCGGGCTTGTAAGTTTTGATAAACAGGGCACAGGTGACTCTTCACAGGTGAGCATGAAGACTTTGATGAGAGTGGAAGAAACGAAAGTGGATCCACCGTGGATCAAGATGGCGACAGTGTGGGCCCAATACGTTACAAATTTAGTTTGAGGCAAAGTGAGACCCTGTGCCCAGCAGTGGGACATAAACAGCCTGTTCGTGCAAGGAAAAATAGCTTTACTTACAACCCTATTTAAAGTATTTAATTTGTGTAAATTGTTTTTACGAATAACTTCTCAATTTTACACAATAAATACAAGGATAATTATAGCTATTATACTATTGCAAAAATGAGTCCTTAGAAATATTGTAGTTTACCTTTGTTTCCTCTTAAGTAATAATGTATATTACAGGTAAAATATAAATTAACTATTGTTAAGTATTGCTTGAAGGAATACAATATAGGTTTTTTCTTCTATCGCCTACATTAGAAGTATATTTGTACAGTGGTGTCATCTTATGTCTATCGCAGTATATACAGGGTGTTGGTGACATCGTAACGAATACTGAGGGGGGGGGGGGGGTTCCACGTGATATCAACTCAGAATCCTGGCCTGAACCATCCCTCAAAGTTTTCGTTACAATGTCACTAACACCCTGTATAGCTACAAAATAATGAATTCACTTTTGTAAAAACAATACAAAACGCTTTATTACTCATATAAACACAACATAAAAAGCAATTAAGTGACAAGAGAAACACAATCGGCGGCCTTATTGGTAAATAGCAATTTCTTCCAGACAACCTTAGAGTGGAAGTACTTGCTAAAAAATGGAGTCCGGGACGGTGCAATAGGAATAAGTATAAATAAATAGTAGTTGCAGCCAGTGTTTACACATCGCGCTCTGCGAGAAATGAGCCAATAGAATTGGTTTCTTTATCTCATAGACAATAGCATTGCTGCAATTACCGCGCAGCGTGCGATATGCCGGTATTATAAGCTACGCTATGCCATACATGATACCAACCCTACCTACAATAAGCTTCAGATTTGAAGCGCTCTCTTAATCGACTTTTACCGACGTGTCGTAATTGATAACAATATCATCCAGATGATTAGGTGTAGTATTTTAATGACTATCATAACAGTAAAATCGTGATAGGCACGTGTGGTATTAAATGGAACCTGTTGCTGAGAGGGTGTGTAGAATAGGGCTACCGAAAAGATAATGTTATGTAAGCAATTGCTGGAATATCATGCTTTATATCTATGCTTAGTCATTTATGAATAGAAGATAATGGAGTGATCGTGGAATTCTTCTTACCAGGCATTCCGAAAAGTCTAAGAAACAGCCAGTGGCTTTAGTCAAGCTACCTATGAGCTAAAAATGTCACGTTATATCAATCCTTACATTTTATTCGATTACACTGTCGTTTTTAGTAACAACATCGTTCGTCGTCAACAAGTATCGTTTAAAACTTCCCTAGCGACGTGGAAGCCGAGAATTATACCGAGGGCTTCGACCAATAGTCATACGACGTCTAACTTCGTAGATAGCATTCGTTGAAGGCGTCGATATAATTCGCGCCGATAGATATAAGTATATAAGTAATAAGTAGGTGATGAGCTATAATCCTGTCAATAGAAATCATATAATTAATTGGTCATATCAAAACGAACACTGGTATCAAAACTGAGGAATTTGTTGTGGCTTTACTTACCTCAGCGGCCGAGACTCTACACGCGTGAGTGTATGTATGTAACTGCTCGTATGTTGGTAGCCCTGGGAGAGCAGTTTCTCGTAATTAAATCGGAGTTGTTTTGTGTTTACTGCTCTCACCCTGCGAGCTAGGGAGTCAGGTGTCCGGGAACGACTCGTAATCGCATTCGTCCCTACGCTGCTGTCAAAATATCATGTGGAACGGGTGCCGATTGCTTTTTTTGTAAGTCTAGACGGGCTGGACGCTAAGTTAGCCGGAAAAAATGTTCCTATTCACTTAGGAACTTTCTTTCAAACATTTTGAATGAAAATTTACTTTTAGGTAGTGGGCAATTAGATGCAAAAATTGATTACCTCGTACTCCAAGTAACGTAAAAATAATTAAATAACCACAGGATTTTTTTTTATTATTTAAAGATCAATTAAACGAGCATGATAAATGGTAAACGAACAAAGAGAAACAATAACAGATAATGATCATTATTTCACTGGGAACAAGCTAGGCATATAATTATGACTTATTTGCCGATCTTGTATACCGTGCCATAATTCTTGGGGCCATAAGTAGGTAATAAAAGTGGAGTAACAATGGCTGGGCGCGTCCCTTTCATTAGTTTTTACGCGCGGATAATAAACGTGCAGCGGGCGATGCGTCGGCGCAAACGCGCGGCCATCGAGGTTATGGGCGACGAGCGGTGGTAGAGGAGGGAGTGTAGCGGACTGTTTTATTTTGAATCGAAGTTGAGTTTACGTACAACTTGACTGATGCTTGTCTACATAAATCTATTTTGTCTCTATCTGTTATCATAATTAACGAGTCGGGCCCTAACCACTGGATCGAGTTTAACAATCCACAAATATTATCGACAGAACGTCATTACATCCCCAGACTCGTAAAAGAGGCTATTGAAATCAGAAAACATAAAAATTTCAACAGGGAAGACGGGTTCAAGTTGTCGAGTATGTGGAATCCAGTAGTAGGTGTTGTAAAAAGCTTGAAACGGCCTAATGTGGTGAAAAAACGTGAGGACACAGTGAGTGCGGTTTGTCGTAGTGAGTTTCGTGCGAGTTCAGATGGTTCCGAACATTCCGGTATCAAAAACATAAACAAGCGGCAGAGAAAGAGGGTAGACAGATATGTCTGCCCGTAGAAAATTATGGATCTACCTACTCCACTCCAATCTCATCAGTCATCCCGTGATCATGGCACTTGCAACAGTGTCGAAATATCGGGAGTCTCATATCCCCATTTAAACGCGGTAAGAACCCGTTATTATGTGCTTTAATTATGATAATAACCGCGTCTATCTGTTATGTCTCTAAGTTTCGTTTTTCTTGGTTTTTTATTATTTATTGTGTTATTATTTTATGTGTTATTATTATTATAATATGTAATCCATTACAATGGAGATAATTATTGGTAGATATTAAGTATGTCAGGCTAGCAGGTACAGCAACCTACCTAACTCGATAGTATACAAAAACTTCGCTAATAGTTACTCCAAGTATCTCTATCCCTTTCCACTGGTCGGCGTCAGCCATTTTTCCCGGAAAGCGACAATGCGTGCCCGCGCCGGTCTCCCGCGCGCCGCGGCTGGTGAGCTTTCACGCGCCTGCGCGACGAATCGTGCGCCGAATGACATGCGCGTCACACTTTACTCTGCCTTTCCTGCCACTATCTCACGAGACTGTTTCTCTGTGAGAGCCATATCTTTCAAGTAGTCCGGTATATTTCGGCCTTCAAATAGTCACATTGTAGTTTTACAAAGGCGAAAAATGTTTTATGTTACCCAAACATCTTATGATTATGCGAAAGCCCATTTGAGTCTGCGATCTAGTCTACAGTATTGCTATTGGACTGTAATACATACATAAGTACAGTCATGAGCAATGTAATGTACCCACTTTAGGACTCTGTCGCACTATTATATTTGACATTTAGTGGGACTTACAGTTCAATTTGTCAAAAAATTTAATGTGACATGGTAACAAAGTGTATACATATTAATGCGCGTGATCGTACATAAGATCACGTCTATTGCCCGTTGGGGTAGCGGTCCGAAACATCACTTTCACTTCTTCCTGTCAAATCTCCAGGTTAGGTAAGCGGATCTTGTGAAAAACGGGATAATACTAGCGCTTTTCTTTGAAACATCCTGAATTTGATCGCGGTGTATTTTCCAAAGCTTGCCTCTTCTATTTACTGTATCATAAAAATATTACTAAACTGGAGTAATTAAATGTAATAAATATTAGACAGAACGACTAGTTCAGTACAATTAGCGATTCTATTTCAATGTAGATTAAGTTTTATAATAGCTTCAATGCGCGGTCTGTCAAAGTAGAGTGTGGTGACATTCATTTAGCATAGTCACATGACTATGCCATAGCATAGCATAGTTACATGACTATGCCAAAAAATCAATGACCTAATGTCGACTGGATATGTATCCAGTCGACATTGATTTTTTTCTATCTAACATAGACTATAAAGTTACTCCACTGTAACACTTGGGACGTTCCTACTGAGCCTAGTTTTGCCGACTTTAACAAAATGGCCGCTCGAAACATGACGTTGTTTAACTTCCGTTGATCACGTGTGTCCGAGCGTGTCTCTCGGCAGCTGATTGCGCGGCCCACCCTCGATATTTTACCTCGAGCCACCATATATTATGATCACGCGCCGGGGAACAAAGCGCGATTTCCCTTCCCACACTGTCAGGCACGCATTTGGATAGTTCAAAGGGTCCGGCGTTGTTTAAAACTATATTGGTACAAATCTACATAGGCATACTTAAGTTGGTACGTGAAGTAGACCACCGAAGCGCGCGCGTGTAAACAGTAAACTACGTAGAGTATCTTATAAGTTTTGGTTTTGATTTGATAATAATGAATTAATGAGATAAATGAGTCGTTTTACTTTATTTTTACAACATCAGTTCACGACTGTCCCAATTGGGGTAGTCAGAGGTACATCCCTCACAAGGTGAACGAACTACGCACACCTCCCGACCGAGTTTTCTATTACAACAACGTGATAGGTGGTGAGCCACATCGCCACTTCTTCCTTCTTACTTCTCCTACTTTTTTATTACCTCTCTTTCTAACATTTTTATTAGCGATATTGAAAGCATAGACTTTCCATCTCTCCCTAAAACTACCCCGGGTTAGTAACGTCCCAATACGACGGAGCGATACGGGCGGAACTGTACCACTACACCCCAGTGAACAACCTTTTCCTCTTTACGTCCTCCTTGTTTTTCGTCACGTTTTTACGAGCAGGCATAAACACGCGGATGCCGCCTTTGGCCCGATCCTGCTGAATTACAACATTAAATTGCCGACGACGCGGCCGCGGGAAAAAACTCGGGTAATGGCCGCGAACGTAGGGTTGGCCCCGCCAGGTAGAACGTGCAATAGACGTGTCTGTCCGCTTACACAATGTAATCCTTTTGTATTTCCTCGTAAGTGACGTTATTTGAAACTTACTCATTTAATTAATTTACTTTTAGTTGAGTCACGCCGCGTTCAAGTTCTACTCTAAGTACTTTTTACTTCTAACTACAAATTGATCAGCTGGGTCGATGAAGGATGATTCAGTACATTATGCCAACATTACAGATTTAATCATACCTAACTAAATCCTGAATACACGAACAGTAGAATCCGTAAGAACTCATAAGATTACACAAAAGTAAGAACATTATGATTCGTCGATCGCAGAGCCAAAAACGGTCGTGATTGTCCAACGTTATCAAGTTATAAGGAAGTTCATGTCATATCTTTCGTCGCCGTCGCTATGAGGAAATAAAAACGCGAGGCATGTTTATTGCAGCCCTGCGGCGGCAGCGCGGGCGGCGGCGCGAGTGGAAGGCGCGGAGGCCGCAGGTAGAGGGATAATGAGCAGGTACGTGCAGTGGACGCGCCAATTACAACCTCGATTATACCGCTAGTCGGCAACACCCAAAATCTGAAACACGTCTCACCCTAAAATTGGTCTCGGCTCTTGTGAAATAATCCGCAATGCGCTTTCTAGAATAGAACAAGTTACCAGTAATATTTTGGTCTGCAAATGCGCTATGTCGTCCTACGATCGCAAAAAGTGACAAAACTTTAGTCAACAAGTTAGACTACTGCTTCAGAAACGAGCGCAGACTGCAATTTTCCATGTTTTTGTCAACGCAAATAAACAGCTCGCCGTTTCTGAGTACGCGTGGCGTGTATGAATATCCAGCGCTCGACGATTGATGGCAGCAATTTTCGGCGTGCCCCTTGGAGCCGCGCCGCTCGCCGCGCGTGTATCTGTCGCTAATGGCGGCGCGGAGGCGGCATCGGTCGGCGACGCGGCGGCCGCGTAAAATGCGTACCAAATGTAAATGTGAGCTCATGGTGCGAGCGTCCGCCCGCGCGCCGCGTCCGTGATAATTCACCCGACCCGCCGCCGCCGCCGCGCGACGGGTTACGTAAAAACCTGCACGTTCGAGTCGCCGGCCGCGGCGATATGGATGCGGCACAAAAAGCCTCGTGCCGCGCGCCGCCTTGCTCTTCCAGGAAGTCACTCGAAATTCTACTCGTAGATCCGAATCCACGTTTCTGTTTAAACCAGTAATGCTTCGCTCGTTACCTGGAACCGCTCAAGTGATCCGCTTATCGTTTATGACGACATTTTTTTCAATTATTGTTTTGCTCATTAGCGTTCAGGGTTAAATGAATCGCATTTAGTGGCCGTTAACGATAGCGCGTGGATAGCGATGTCCATAATAAGGAAAATCCGATGAAAACACATAATTTCATTGGCAACTAAGCAGGAATGTCGGTCGGTATCCGTGGAATCCTTGATTGACTGGACAAAAGGCTGGAGTACGTAAGAAACTGGCGTATGATCCGCGGCGCGTACCTACTTGCTATGGTTAAAAACCCGGTTAATGGCGAGGCTCGGGGCAAGGCATGCATGAAGGCATGTGGCGCTAAATGATCTTACCACGTTAGTTTGCCACTTAAACGAAACTTTTGCAAAACTAGCAATAGCGGCGTACTTCGCACTTTTATGAATTGGCTATATCTATAGCATTACTTTATTTTTATATGTCACGACATCATTAAATCTAAGATAAACATGTTTCACATTCGACTCTCGCTCTATTATTACTGGTGACCTCAGCCACACAGGAAATCGTAGCAAAACAAAACTGTATCACCTACAGAGGCAATCGCCAATCCGTCGGAGATAAGCCAAGCGTTGCGGAGTATTATACAGACGTAACTTAAAGCATGACTACGTGCCTTATCGAAAGGGTGGCGACGGTTTTTTGCCCGCGGTCCGACGTCGCGATATACTCACACAAAGACTTTGCTATTACCGGCTGCCCGGCTAAAGGCCCGGCTCCACGGTATATCCGTGGGAAATAAACTAAGAAGGGTTGCGATTACTTTCTCGCGGACGCAAAAAAGTAATAAACAATCTCTTGGATGTGGAACTTCCTTAATGCAGCCCCTTTCCACAATCGTTATTCTCACGTTAATTCGTTTGTTATCAATAGATAGTTCGATCTGATCTACTTCTGTTCTGTGTTTTGTCGTATTTCACTCATCCCTATAGCGCTATCCCGTTTTCACAGGACCTAACCTATCCTATTATTACTATTATTATTTGAGAATTGTGAGGGCCGAACTGATTCAGCCCGCGAGAACACTGCGACCTTGTCAGATCTATGGTGTTTTTCATTTAAAAATCCCCCTCTAGACCGATCCGTTCGAAGAGATCTGGCTCTTTTTGGGAGAAAGCTCCAACCTAACCTAACCTAACCTGAAGATTTGATAGGTCCGGTTTTTTTACAAAAGCGACTGCACTACTACTTTTACTAGCTATATTTTGTCGTATTTAATTACTTAAGTGAGTATTGAAGAAAATGATTTCTGTGCTGAATTTTTCGGGTAGATACTACGCTACTGATACGATTCAGTTTGAATTAACTCAATAATTGCTCTATCAAACCATCCCCTGGTAACTCGTGGTCAGTTTGACGTTGCATTAAATAACATAATGATGTGAAGCTACTACAAATGTGCGTATGTCACATAACGATAAACTATAGCGATGCCTATCTCAATAATGAATTAATGCGGTTCTCATTAGCCAAATAGCTCCAATAGTTCATTAGAAGATAATTGCCGACATGTGCAGTGTATAGGCGGAGTGGTTATGTAATGGGTGCAGTTATCTGGCGTTATCACGGCGTATGCGTCCGTGATCTGTTATCACTGTTATCAGCTGACGAGTTTGCCTTGCAACACTATCGCCAGGATAGGTTATAGTTAGCAATCACGCGTTTATCAACTTTTATACTGGGACATTTGTGTTCAGGACGTCGGTTGGCGAAGCTATACGCGTGGTGTTTATTGTCATTTGTTTTTATAAAATACTTTTCTGCTAATTTACCTATTGTAGCGCATTTTTTTGTCTGTTGTATCGACGTGTACACTGTTGTATAGACCTTGTACAAACGTGTCGTCAGAACACTTCCTGAAGTTCTCTGTCATAGACTAACTGAACATGTATTTTACATGTGTATGTATAGAGTTCTGATTGGTAAAAAAAAAACCGGACCTGTCAAATCTTCAGGTTAGGTAAGCGGACCCTGTGAAAAACAGGATAACGCCAAGGAGATAGATAGAGTTTTGATTTGTGTTACTGAGTGCAAGCTGTGTTTTCATACAGTTGCGTAAACGCATAAAATCGTTGCCAAGCCATCCCATCTAAAGATATTGGATGTTGTAACGCAGGTCTTTACTTTCAGCAATTACGTGTTTGTTATCGGGTGAGCCTTTGTGCGCGTGAGCGTTGCCACACTCACTAACGAGTGCCTCAGTTTGACGATTATCTCGTCGACTAATTATTTCCGCTGCGCCCGCGCCGCGGCGCGTCCCTGACTCACGCGGCGGCGGCGGCGCGCGTTTGAGTATCGCCGCTTTCAAAACCCGACACGAGATTGTAGGTCTGCCTGCGTCGTATTCGCGGAGAATGGTTATGTGCGTGTGCGTCGTAAAATAATACCGTTCAACTATAGACTAGGGTTCGCGTTAATTGATTACGAATAGAACTATTGTAGGAATGTCATTGTATTACGGTATTACATAAACTCGTACGATTTTTATCAGTAAAGTAGGTAGGTAATACAGAGAGTAAGATGAAATGTTTATGAAGTGTTATTTCAGTAAATTAGCATGCCTACTTATTTTGTTATTTTTGGACGCATTTCCTTTGCTTATCTTTATTCGCGTCCAACAAAAATAAAACGAAAGAGTTGACGTTACGTTACAAACTTTACCCACCAAACGTGGTTATTTTGCCACTCGTTCGTTACTGGCGGTCCCATCCTGTCGGTAATCACCACATCTGCGGCCGCGGGTATACCTGACGTCTCGCGATCTTATTACCGAAAAAAAAACAAAGGAACCGGCATGGCATGGAGTCGCGGTGGAGCGGTGGAGCGGGGTGGAGAGATTTATGGGCCGCGGCGCCGCTGGGCCGCTGTGTGTGACGCGTCCAGTGCGTATCGCAAACGCGGTGGTAGGTTTAAGCTCCACGCAGATGATGCTTTTGCCATGTCCTATTTAAAATTCCTGCATTTTGAATTTCGAAATTCGTTGGAAAATACTACATTCACGATTTCAATTCATTTTCAATATATTCTTTATTTGCATACTTACTATGATAGTGTATTTAATAAGTTTCATATCGCAGACCCTTTCGGACACGACAAGATAGAAGTTTTTAAAGAGAGAAGGAAGCTTTTCAAATTGTAATATCAGTATAACTTACATATGCATTTCGAAGGTATATGATGTAACCTGTGTTGGGTTAGTTTTCCCTTCGTGGGTTCAAAAGTCAGACAGGCAGTCGCTTCTGTAAAAAACCGGAACTGTCGAATCTTCAGGTTAGGTAAGCGGACCCTGTGAATGCCTATGATGCTAGGGAGATGATGACGCAGGTTGATAAAACAGTATAGTCTCTTTCTTGGTGATTTATGTACCGAGTGAGAGTCCGCAGTGCTCCCCATTTGTCCGGCCAAGTCCAATTTCGATTGTGGAAAATCTACAATAAGTCATGTAAAAATAAAGTTGTCTATGATTGACCACATCGTTTGAGTTTGGCCTTACGCTACGGTCGCGAGTTGCCGAAATGACGTTTTTTTTAAAAAGGACTTGGAATAGGTACCTACCTACTAATGTTTTGTTTCTATGCGTTTTGAGTATGATTCGTGCTAAGGATTTTAATATTTAAGATATATGTTGTTGGAGATGTGGGTTTTGACGTGGCTTGTTGTAGATTTGGCGCGGATGGCATTAACTACTTGGCCGGACAAATGGGGACCGCTGAGGGGTCTCACCCGGTACAAAATTCTCAGGTTCTTATTTCCTTTTAAATTACGTGTAAAATGCATTAAAAAGCAAACAATTACAATCAGTTAGGTAGTACAACAGGCGGCCTTATTGCTATAGTAGCAATCTCTTCCGGGCAAACTTTAAAGCTAAAAAATATAAGTATAACTACATAAACTATATTAAAAGCAATAAATGCAATATTAAAAGAGCCACGCTCTTGTCGGTGTAGCATTCTCCATGCTACTTTTTAGGGAAAAATAGGGCAGTGGTTTCCCTCTTGCCTCCCGCCCCGCAGTACTCTGTCTGACGCGAGTGGGATGGCGCCCAGAGTAGTCTATTTCAAACCCTACTAGGACTCCTGTTCTCCGCCTCTAAATAGTACTGACAGTTACTGTTGCCCTCTGTCAAGTTCAATAAACACATAGAAGACAATAAATAATTATTATACTTATAGTGAGTAACCGTTACATGAGCCATGTCAGGGGCCTTTGGCGGCTCAATAATAACCCTGACTGGGTTGATGAGCTTGGTATTCCACCTCACAACCCACACGATAAGACGAAGAAGATTATAATATTTATATAAATACGTATATACATACATTACTATGGGAAAGAGGAAACTATGACAGTATTGTACCTACTTTAAAGAACATACAACACATACACACATACATACAACAACAACAACAACATATACATATTACAACAACACATATATATCATATCATATAGTATACACACATATATCATATACTTATCATATTTTGTTTTAAACTATTTTTTATAAGCATCTTGACGAGTAATGCAAAATGGTTCTGTATGCAATGCATATATGCGCCCTGTGTGCTATTATAACGACGGTCTTTCGATATCAATTACCATTACGAGGTTTGTTTTAAATTTTGTTGTATTTTGTACTTAATGAATGTCATTAAGAATTGTAGTATTTGACTTCCTATTAGCTATTAAATTATTGAGATAACTATTATTAAGTACTTATATGATCTAATGGTGTTCGTGTAAGACGCTATCTAATATTATTTTAAGTTACACCTGTCATCTTCTTATCCACCGAAAAGGAAAGGGATGGATGATTGACGGCTCGCAATTTTAAAATGAATGAGTCAATGAATGAATAACCCGGGCGAACAAAATGGGCATCTCGCTAATATGCTACCCGTTTGACGTGTACTATCAACTTAATTCTGTCGGGTTATTGGGCAATATAAAATTTTGGGAGGGTTTTTAAATTTATGCCTAAAATTGACGTGTATTCCATAGATTTTATGCCTTTCGATTACCTGTGTACAGTCTCTTGCTAGACTTGTATGATCTTTTGATGATAAGATGATAATCTTGATAAACTGATGTGGAGGCAAAATGAGAACAATCTTGATAGCGTAAAAAGTGCGTTTTATTGATTACTTTCTTGTTAAAGTTAATTACACTAATACGCGAGTACACACTACCTTGATGAGTCGTGAACTAATTATACAATTGCGTAAAAGGTAAAATAGCTGACGCGGGACATGTACGGTTGCAAACCGTACATATTCCCGGGCCAGAAGATTATGATGAGATGAATTACTTGCTATGTTAGTAAATTATATAAAACTTGAATGTAAGTATACAATTGAATTGAAATTAAACAAAAGTATCTTAAACAGGATTTTCATTAAAAGAATCATTAAATTTTCGCAAAACGGGACTTGTAGACTTGGTGTCGTATTTTCTACGCACGCTGCTTGTCCGTCGCGCGCTCCCCGCGGCCCGCGCCGCGGCCGTCGGTGCCGGCTCTGGCGCCGGTGGTGCTGCTGGCAACCCTGATGCGCTTGCAGTCGTTGCTCCGTGTTGGCTTCGAATTCTTCTTGTTAAGAATATAATTGCTGCAAGTGCTATTATGCCAAATATCACGTAAATCATGGCATAATGGTGTACATCATGATAAGTAACACCATCACTCAAAACAGGTTCGCTTGTTTTGAGAGTTTTTATCTTGTTGCCAATGTCGGAAGCTTCTTGTTCTAGCTCCGAATAAGATGCGTTTGCTAAGCTGAGGTGAGGTATGGTGAGATTAATTAAATTGTTAATCGGAGAGATTGTTGGAGTGTACAAGTTCGGTGATATTCTAATCTCACTTGTATGAGGCTTGTGTGGATAAATCATGAATTCATCCGTCTTGATAATGCAGCCATGACCTACACTTATGAGTCCAGCGCCTGTCAGCTGTTGTGTGGTTACTTGATCCTCGCACATTGTTCTAACTTGACAGGGCTCACAACAAAAATACATGTACATGTTGATTGAATAACTGTCTAGCCACTTGTTTTTACAAGTACTTGTTGTTGTTTTGCAGTCTTGTTTCTGCATCTCACATAGATTCTTGTCAATCTTCATATGAAATTCTGGCTTCTGGCTGTGACAATAATATACTTCTAATTGTACGATACATGCTCTGACATCAATCTCGCTCATAGGTATAAAAGTGTCTTTCTTCAAGTTCATGGCTATGTAATCTGACACTGGTATCAGATTAATAATGTTCTCTCCTTGTAGTTTAGGTATTGGAACCAATTTTAAAATCTCAAATGTTTCTCTGCTGACGAGGGGTATTCTGATCTCAAAAAGTAGATAGTCTTGTAACATCCTTGCTTTAATCTTCATTAAACTGTATAACTTTCGCAGATCAGAATGGATGTTGTCAACTGGTAAAGTCACATCTTTGGTTAACTTGCTTGATATAGTGCTGAGTTCATTGATTAGTTGTTCCGGTGTCAATAAGTGTAAGTTGAAGCGGCCTTGATAAATATCCGTGATTGTATCCAGTAATGTGTCCTGTAGGCCTTTTAAATTATGGAGCACGTTGCTTGCTATAATGGCTCCTAATGCGAAGTCATTAAGGACGTTATTTGTGCGTTCCACGTTTTTCAGCTCTTGTACGGAGTTTTCTAATGTATTCATATGTCTATGTATGAGTTTATGTTGCTCGTTCATCACTCTTTCAGTGCGTTTTAATAGGTTGTTTTCTGATTCGACAATTAAAGTTTGATTTTTCCATAGGCTTGCGATGTGGTTTTGATTCTGACGTAGGAGGGCAATGTCTTTCTGATATTGTTCGGCGAATTTCTCATCTAGTACTCCGAACAGCGTGTTAGCGAGATATCCGACACCGTTGATAAGCCCCCGCTTGAGGCGCCGGCGCACGCGCTGCTCGCCTTGCTGACTGAGCAACAGCTGATTGTAGTGTTCGAGTTCGTCGTAGCCATGACGTAACTGGAGTAGTATCGCTTTGCAGTGAGCTTGTTCTCGTATTGTTGTGCATGCGTTCTCCATTGTATTCACGTATGTTTCGAGGGCCTTATTACCTTGCCAATAAGGATCCATTTGATAGTACACGACGAGCTTCCATTCATCTTTGATTAAGAGCATATTTGAGACTTTGTCAAAGTACATACTTTGATTCTCTCTGAACTTGGTAACATTGACTTTGCTCTCAACTTCTGATATGACGATCATAAACAGCATGAATGCAGTAAGAATTGAAGTAAGGCAAAACTTCTTGCCTTTTGCGTTACTTGTTCTCTGTGGCTTGCCTTCTTGTTCGGCGTGTTTACCATAGTACGCTTGTTGTACAGGTAAATTGCTTGCTTGGTTGTCATCATGTTCTGTTAGTACAGACAACTTTATTACAGGCCGTTTCATGAAGCCTCCCTTTGTTTTTAAGGTGATGACACGGGTGTAGCCGTCCTTTCCTGGATGTAGCTGCACTACTCTGCCCATAATCCACTTGCCTGGAGGCAGATTATCTTCATGCACGAGAACTACATCGTTTAGCTTGATATTCTCTTGCGGACGTTTCCATTTTGACCTTGCTGTCAACTGAGACAAATATTCGGCACGCCATCTCTTCCAAATATCTTGTAATATTTTTTGAGTAAGCTGCCAGCGTGTTCGTAGATCTCTTTCAGTCTCGACAAGTGTCAGTGTTGGACCACCTGTGAGAAAATGTGACGGTGTCAAAAAGGCAAGGTCATCTGGATCTTCGGATAAAGCACACAGAGGCCTAGAGTTTAGGCACGCCTCAATCTGGGTAAGCAATGTTGAATACTCTTCGTAAGTGAGTCTTTGCTCGCCAATGACTCTTTTCAAATGGAATTTGAAGCTCTTGACAGCCGCTTCCCAGAGGCCCCCTGCTGATGGCCATGAGGGTGCATTAAAATGAAACTTGATTTCCATCTCAGTTAGCACCTTTTGCAACTCGTCATTGTCGCTGAATGTTTGCATAAGCTCTTGATATTCTTGTTGAAGGACTCTACTTGTGCCTACAAAATTGCGTCCATTGTCACAGTAAATATGACGCGGTGTCCCTCTGCGCGCAGACATTCTTCGCAGTGCTGCTATGAACGCAGAAGTAGTCATATCGGAGACCAACTCAAGATGGACGGCTTTCGTTACCATGCACACGAAAACTGCCACATATCCCTTTGTGGTTTTTATCCCGCGGCCCTTGTTGGCTTTTAACAGGATGTGACCAGTGAAGTCTACACCGGTGTGCATGAAAGGACGAGAAGGATTCACTCTCGATCCAGGTAAGTCAGCCATTAATTGTACTTGCTTATTAGGCTTTTGCTTCTTACAGGTCACGCATCGATGTAAGTATTTTTTCGTTGTTCGATTACCACTCAGTATCCAATACTTTTGGCGCGTGAGCGCTAGTGTAACTCTAGCCCCGCCGTGAAATGTGAGCTTGTGTGCATGATTTATTAGTAGCTCGGTAAGTCGATGATTTTGAGGTAAAATTATTGGATTCTTCATTGCAGGGCTGATATGAGCGTTTTGCAATCTCCCACCAACGCGCAGAATCCCATGATCATCTAAGAACGGGTTCAGGCTTAATAACTTGCTTTTTCCTGATATAACTTTCTTGTCTTTCAGATTCCCAATTTCGTCATGAAAAATTTGTTCTTGTACTTGTTTTACAAGAATTGAAGTGGCTTCTCTTATTTCAGATAGCGTGAGCCATGTTGTATGCTGACGATCTTGCTTTTTCGTGGAAAATCTGCGCACCCATGATAGCACGCGAACTACCTTGTTGTAGGAGCTATACTTGTTTATAAGCTCGTTTACTAGATTTTCCTGACTTGCCGTACCTTGTGTTACGACGTTAACTTGTTGAGCTTGTTTCTCATCTTCACTTGTTGTATATACTGTTGGTTCCTCTTGCTTTCTACTGTTGTAAGTAGATAGCCATGCCGGTCCCTGCCACCACAGGGAATGTTGCTGCAACCTTGTCGCTGTCAGCCCTCGACTGGCGCAGTCTGCGGGGTTGTCTGCAGACTTCACATAACGCCAGCAATCAGATGGCATTACTTCGGTGATTTTGTGAACTCTGTTGGATACGAATGGTTTCCAACGATTAGGATTGCCTTGTAACCATCCTAATACTGTAAGACTTTCATCATAAGTTTGGAAAGAAGCAAAGCTCCACTCAGCTCCAGTCTTGGTAGAGTAATTTCCTTGTTAATCGGAACTAGCCGTGATTTGCCAACTACCAAAACGATTTTGACTTGATTCGATGTCACAATCTTGCTGTATATAGAGCACGCGTACGCTTTCTGCGACGCGTCACAAAAGCCATGTAATTCGACTCTGCACGTGACGTCGGTGCCCAACCATCTAGGTATTTGAATATTATTGATGTTTTCAATATCTTGTTTGATTTCTTGCCACTCCGTATTGATGTGATCGGGCAGTTTATCATCCCAAGCCATGTTCGTTTCCCATACTTGCTGGAACAGTAGCTTCATTTTTGTAGATAGTGGAGTTAGCCACCCTAACGGGTCGAACAGCTTGGATATGTCCGACAATAGCGTTCGTTTTGTATTTTCACCATTTTCGTTAGGGATTTTTGATTGGAAAATGAAAATATCTTGATCTGGGTTCCAAATTAAACCGAGGGTCTTTGTTGATTCCGCTTGCTTGAAATTATAGTTATTTTGACCTTGTTTGTCTCCCTCTTGTTTTAGTTCTTGATAATTAGAATTCCATTTTCTTAAATGAAACCCTCCAGATTTCATAAGCTCCATAAGATCTTGTTTTAGTTGTAATGCGGTTTCTAAGGAGTGGGTTCCATGAAGTAAATCATCCATGTAGAAACAATTCTCCACCACTTGAGAAGCTTCTGGGTAGTGTACTTTTTCATCCGCGGCCAGCTGACGCAGTGTCATCATTGCGAGGAAAGGAGCGGCCTTGGTGCCGTAGGTGACTGTCGTCAGTTGGTACTCACGTAAGAGGTCACGTGGGCTATCTCTCCACACGATCTTCTGCAAACCTTGATCAGCTTTGTGAATCCATATCTGTCTGAACATTTTCTCGATATCTGCGGTGAAGGCGACCTTGTATTGTCTCCACCCTAAAATCAAAGTTAAAAGGTCCTTTTGTAAATTAGGCCCTTTACACATGCAGTCATTGAGACTTTGTCCACTTGTTGTAGTTTGCGAAGCATTGAATACTACGCGGTGCGATGTTGTAGTAGATTGCTCGCGTAGCACGCAATGGTGTGGTAAATAATAGTCGAGCTTCGTGTTGCCGTCAGCTAGTTTCATATGATACAAATTTTGGTATTCGTGTATAAACAGCTTATATTCTTGTTCTAAAGTTTTATTCTTGCTAAACTTTCTTTCAAGCTGATGAAACTGTGCTATAGCCTTATGTTTCGATTGTCCTAGTTGATCTATGTTTGATTTTAGAGGCAGTCTGACTTGATATTTTCCATCCTCCGACCTTGTTGTCCTCCTTAAGCTTACCGTGGTTAGAGACATAATCCTCCCAGTACAAGTCCAAGGTCGTGAGACGTCTCTTGATGTTCTCAGGGGTCTTGCGACTTGCACCATCCTTTTTAAAGTTTATTAAAACTTTCTTGATACCATCTTCTAAAATTGCTTGATTTTCAAGTATGTTTTCCATGGTGAAAACTTGTTTTCCTTGATTAAGCTTGATATAGACTCACTTGATTGAGTGTTATTATTCACTTGTTTGAATTGTACTTGAATATTCACTTGATTGAATCTCAATTAATATTTCAATTTTTACTAATCCCTGGCGTTGGGTATTAGTCTTGATCACTTGATAGTATAGGTACCTACTTGATAGCCTTGATGCATTTACGTGCTTGATAAGCCTTGATGCTCTTAATAAACTTGATACTTGATGTACTTGTTATCACTTGCACTGATTCTTGATAATTTGCGAGTTCTTTTCTTATATCACAAACTTCACAAAACTTGATAAAGTGGATATAATCCTCTTGTCTTGCTGATTGCTATGTCCACTGTGTCCTGGGATGATATTTGCGCCTTCTCAATCCAGCCGGTGAGACCCGCTGGTGGGAGGCCGGCTGAACCGATTCGCTATCACTCTGCACACGCGAACACCTCGTGTTTGCTCGAAGGACCAAAAAGATGTACAGTCTCTTGCTAGACTTGTATGATCTTTTGATGATAAGATGATAATCTTGATAAACTGATGTGGAGGCAAAATGAGAACAATCTTGATAGCGTAAAAAGTGCGTTTTATTGATTACTTTCTTGTTAAAGTTAATTACACTAATACGCGAGTACACACTACCTTGATGAGTCGTGAACTAATTATACAATTGCGTAAAAGGTAAAATAGCTGACGCGGGACATGTACGGTTGCAAACCGTACAACCTGTCTCTTTCTTTTTTTTAGTGGATAAGAAAATGACAAGTTTAAAATAAAATTAGATGTGTACAGGAGTTAGCACCACTATGTAGTTAAGTTTTTACCACTCCCCGCCAGCTATGTTTAAGTCCCATGTAATAGGAGGCGAGCCTATTGCCATTAATCGGGCATAAATCCTGGAAACCAAGTGATATCAATTATCTATGATCCAAACATGAATTCGAACTAAAGTAGAATTCAGTGGTTAAGAGCTCCAGCCGGGATTCGAACCCGTGACATTTTTTTTGACGTGACTTATTGTAGATTTGCAGCAGATGGCATTAACTACTTGGCCGGACAAATGGGGAGCGCGGAAGGTTCTCACACTCTCACCCGGTAACACGGAACCCGTGACACTAACAAGCTCTTTACTCCTCCAGCCGACCTAGTAGTTTAGCTAATTACGTCCCACTGCTGGGCACAGGCAGGCAGGGTACTTAATGCCCATCCGTGGCAAAACAATACTCCACAAGAAAAAACGCCTGAGTCCATTCCTTGCGTTGTCGCAGGTGCCTGCTGCCGACCCTGGGGGTTTCCAGGAAGCGCGATGCGGGCGAGGGTTGCAGGCGAATATTGATTACCCGACTATTAATAGTCCGGCCCTGCGGACCGTCCGCGGTGTGCCTCGGCCTCGCCTTTCCGGTGCCTCGCCGCTAATTGCCTCGAGGCAGCCTCGTGTGTGACGCGAGGACAATGCTCTCGAATGTACGCTCGCCTTGTTTATGTAATGCGATTATATACTACATCCCACATACATTAGGTACCTATGGTAGAGTAAAGCCGGTTAGGTACTCCTAGAGGTAGACACAGTCGCGAGTCGTCAAAAGAGAACTTGCTACCGGGAAACTAGGTGTATGAAGCTCGGTCGCGGTTTGGTTGCGAGCTCTGAGTTCCACAGCTGTAGTTACTTAATTATAGTAGGTACGTCGGTGTCCGTAATTCCTAATGAGGTGGGCAGCGCTGCAGCCAAACACAACTCGCTTGCAGAGACAATGTTCTCAAATGCATACCGTAGGATGATTCTCCGTGTACTTAGCTCAAGTGTGGTAGTCAGAAGTACATCAATCGCAAGATAAACGTGTAATCGCAAGGTGGTTCTGAGTCGTATCGCCGTCTATAATGGTCAAGACAACTGTGGTAGTGAAAATAACTTAACTAACTTAGTAACTTATTGGCACGCCCCGGAGATTTAAAAGAAACAACCTCGTTTTATACTGATACCACACGTTGATGTTATCGTACACGCGCATCTGTGTGTGTGACATCTGACGCCATACGATTCAAGTCTAAACTATGTTCGAGGGGGGTGAGGTAAACATAGCTCAGACGCTGGTGGGGAGCGGAGAGTTTCCGTTCTATACGTAGTATTATTCCTTATTCTATGTTATTGGTGCAATTCTGGTACCGGGGTTCGAACCGACGCTTCCCGATTGAGAAGCAAGTCGGTATACATCAGGACCACAGTGACTGCGTTTTTGTATTGCATTTGAAATTACCAATAACATCCTATTCGATTACTTATCAGCGTAAAAAATCGTGGTTCACATCAGACGTCATTTCTGATCGCGTGTAAAATGCTAGAACTCGCTAATTTCCAAACCGGATTACGCGCAATAAGTGACTTTAAACCGGTGTCCTCCACTAATCACCTTAGGTCTAAATTAGTCACGGGCGGGTGGCGTCAATATCGGTAACCTCGTCGCGCGCTGCAGCGGGCGTGCACCGCTCTGCGCCCGCGCCGCCGCGTCGCTCGCCGCGCGAGGTCACCGCGCCCGCGACGCATTCGCCGCGGACCGATAGTGCTGGGACGCTATCCGTATTATTATTACTTGTTATTGCGGCTGATCCATACGTATTTCATCGTCATTAAATTTAAGAGCCACGCTCTTTACCATACCCCTCTTTTCCCTCTTGCCTTCCGCCCCGTCATCATCAGCCCATTAACGTCCCCACTGCTGGGGCACGGGCCTTCCCTATGGATGGATAGGGAGATCGGGCCTTAAACCATCACGCGGGCTCAGTGCGGATTGATGGTTATTAACGACTGCTAATGCAGCCGGGACCAACGGCTTAACGTGCCTTCCGAAGCACGGAGGAGCCCGATATGAAAACTTTTTTTTTGTGGTCACCCATCCTATGACCGGCCTTTGCGAAAGCTGCCTTCCGCCCCGTATTATTGTTTATTCCATGATTCTAGTTCTAATTTACCTAAAGCATACAAAAGCATTCCATCGCATTAATAGTACGTATGCCACCGCACCACCCCGTGACCTAGTTTCGAAAATGATTTCTCGGAAATCTGTAGAACGCCATTTGCTGCGTTTTGCCTCTTCCTTTTTGATGCGAACAGCAAAGTACTGGAACCGTCTGCCGTCGTCTGTTTCCTCAACTAGTTAAAATCTGAGAGCCTTCAAGGCTAGAGTGAATAAGCACTTGCTAGGTAAGCGTGATCCACCCTAGAGCACATCGTCACTTACTATTAGGTGAGATTGTGGTCAAACGCGAGCCTATATTATAACTTTTCACTGTCTAAAAATTGTTGCTAACTACTGACAAGTATTTTTTTTAGCCACCGCGGCTAGTTTGTGCACTTGCATTTAAATATTCTTTACCTGTTATTATCGCAGTAACAGGTACACTACGCCACCACTCTACCCGCGGGCGTGCGCACGCGTCACCCGCATGACGCGCAGGCGCGGGTCACCGCCTGTCTGCTCGTTTAACGTCTCCCAACTTTCACAGCCGGACTCTATATGACTACACCTATAAGTAGGTATACTACTGACTGTGCTTCTACGATGCTTTCCCCTGCCTATCCGATCTCTGATCTAAGGTGGTTTATCTTATTTACAACTAGTCACTTGCGACTAATTTATATGGCGCACTTTGGTATGTCGAATATTTGGAATATTATATATTAGTTGGAATAAGAATCTCTGTCTATTTCACCACTTTTCACGTGATCATTTAGCCATTTCTGCCTACCCTTATGTTGTTTAGTCAACTTCTATGTCATGCTTGACATGATAAATGGAACACTACTTTTTTCTTTATCTACCACGCAAAGACTCGTGAGCGTGAATCTTTATAAGTGACGTCATAGTAAAGAGACATCTAAATGGGTTAGAATTACATCACATAAGGTCGCGACTATATCCCAATAGGGGTAGACAGAGGACATCGTAGGATGAACTAAGTACCCACAGCTCACCGAGCTTTTTGTTAGACCAACGTGATTGGTGAGCCGTATCGCCATCTATAAATATGTTCATCATCATCAGCCCATTAACGTGCCCACTGCTGGGGCACGGGCCTTCCCTATGGATGGATAGGGAGATCGGGCCTTAAACCATCACGCGGGCCCAGTGCGGATTGATGGTTATTAACGATTGCTAATGCAGCCGGGACCAACGGCTTAACGTGCCTTCCGAAGCACGGAGGAGCTCGAGATGAAAACTTTTTTTTTGTGGTCACCCATCCTATGACCGGCCTTTGCGAAAGTTGCTTAACTTCTACAATCGCAGACCGAGCGCGTTTACCGCTGCGCCACCGAGCTCCTCAAATATGTTAGGTTGTTGATTCATCTAAGAAAGCAATATTACTGTTTGACATTTGTTTGCATTGCGCATTTACTTTTATATGCGCGAATATGTCAAATCGCAATATTGCTTTCTTAGATGAATTGCTTCGTTGTGACTATTTTAACCCCCCCGTTTATTGTGTTAAGTATACTTATTATACCTTTACGCGAATAATTTGAAAAATAACTCAATCACCCGAAATTGACGAGAAATTAGCGCGTGGAATAATTCAATCATTTGCAAATAAACAGGAATCACATTTTTATTTTTTCACGAAAATATCACGTTGCGCACGCAATAATATTATGTTTGCAATGTTGGCATAATAAAATAAGGTTTCCGATAGTGAGTATGGATTGTCTGTATTTCAGTTGTTTGGAAATCGGGTGGAGGGGGAAGGTTAAATTAATTGTAAAGGGGATTGAGCGGAATAAGAGAAAATATCCACATATCATCGCCTTATACAGGATGTTAGCGACATCGTAACGAAAACTTTGAGGGATGATTCAGACCAGGATTCTGAGTTGATATCAAGAGGAATTTTCCGTCGCAAAAGTATAGCATTGAAAATAATTAAAAAAAAAAACCACATAAAAGTCATGAATTTTGGGACGGAAAATTCCACTTGATATTAATTCAGAATCATGGTCAGAATCATCGCCCTCAGTATTCGTTACGATGTCACAAACACCCAGTATTAACGGCCTCTCTGGTCCAGTGGTTGAGCTGTGGACTCACGGTCCGGAGCCGCCGGGTTAGAATCCCGGTGAGGACATATCTCAAAAATCACTTTGTGATCCCTAGTTTGGTTAGGACATTACAAGCTGATCACCTGATTAAGAAAGATGTAAGATGATCCGTGCTTCGGAAGGCACGTTAAGTCGTTGGTCCCGGTTACTATTTACTGATGTAAGTGAGTAATCGTTACATGAGCCATGTCAGGGGCCTTTGGCGGCTCAATCATAACCCTGACACCAGGGTTGATGAGGCCTCACAATCCACACGATAAGAAGAAGAAGATCGACTTATAGTGAAACCTTCGTCATTCGGATGCGATTTTTGTTAACAAAACTTCGTAGTGGACACGCTAATTTCACTCCAGATAAAAGTCTGTAGATTCATGTTTTACTAGGAATTAAATTACTGAGAGCGTTTCGAGGTTTTGTTGAAGAAATCTTTAAGATCAGAGATTAGAATGTGATTTTTCAAAAATGCGCTTTCGAGTGCTTATTGTTTGCAAGGGTGATCACATAACAACAACAAAACAAACATTACAAACAAATATTACAATTATAATGAGTAGTTAAGCCACAGATAGTATTATTCCTTGTTCTATGGCTAAAGGAAAACACTAATCCCCATGACACAGGGAATCTCAGTGTGTGTGTGTGTGTGTGTGTGTGTGTGTGTGTGTGTGTGTGTGTGTGTGTGTGTGTGTGTGTGTGTGTGTGTGTGGGGGGGGGGGCTTATGTAAATTAAAAAAACCAACATTAAAGGCGTTGTCATCACGTAAATTCGACCTCGAAATGGATGTCCATTCTACGCGTATGTATTCCTCGATACATAAACAGTTGATTGAACAGCTAAGATATTAAAGCTGTATGCACATTGCACACGGTAGCCGCGGCGGCAAAAATAGAAGAGGCGGTGATCGATCGCGCTATATCCGCGCGATGACGTCACACCCGCGCCGCGATGAATGGCTGCACAAACGTAGCTTTGTTTACCCACCGTACCACTGAAGGATTCAGTGCTGCAATGTTCTTTACAGATTGGAGTACAGAAGCTGCCAACACTAGTTTGTCGTATTTTGTCCCTTTTTCTCTGTTTCCCAATAAACTATTTCTCTTTCACACACGTATATCGCACTGCATGTAAGCATACACGTTCTTTTGTTTATATCTTCTAGTTGTGGGACATGTTCCGGCCAAGTAATTACCTAACACCATCCGCGGCAAATTTACTGTAAGTCACGGAAAAAAGTTGCCTATTGTCATAATCGTTTGCAAGTTGCCTAAGGCCACAGATCATATTTTCGCGGCTGGTGAAGTCAGTTAGTCATGCAAAAGAGAGTTATTTATTATTTTACGTGTTTGTATATCCCTTGGTATGCGATATTGAGGCAGACATGACATTGTGAGGTACGCCGGAGCCACCCCACCCACTAGGGTCGATTAATTCTTTCAAATATTTTTCCTCCTAGACGACGCCCTGAGCCAAGGTTCGCGCCCAACTGGGCACCCTCAGGCCTGTTGTCTTAAATGTTGTACCGGGTGAGAGCCTTCAGCGCTCCCCATTTGTCCGGCCAAGTAGTTAATGCCATCTGCGGCAAATCTACAATAACGTCAATTACGTTTACGTTTACGTCAAAAAAAAAAAGCAATGGACGAAACTTGCACAGGACCGGAAAGGATAGCGTGAAAGAGAGGAGGCCTATACCCAGCAGTGGGTGGATACAGGCTGAGATATACAGATATATATGGATAGTTTGTATATCTGTATATGAGCCTGAGGTTTCAATTTATGCACAAGTTGTATTTATATAGGTAGTTGTACAGCAATACCAATGCAATGCCGCTTCAGTCCATTGACCGCCTATTTGGCAGACTTTCGTCTACACGTGTCACAATGTACCAACATAATAATAATAAAGTAATGTGCAGCATAACAACGGACCTAATTGTTGAATGAATAATCAAATAAGTACGTCACAAACGCGGCCAAATTTGCGTTTGCGGTATTTCGACGTTGTTGCGACTGTTCCTGCGCTACTTTCTAAGTAGGGTCCAGAGACTTCTACTTATCGTTTCGATGGCTTTTTTGACCCCAGCATTTTGCCACCTGGACAGCATTTTTGGCAGCATCCATAAGCTCCTCCCGCGTACAGGTGTCAGTGCACGCGGGTCAAGACGCTTGCACCTCATGTCAGATCCGTTTAGAAAACGGTGGTGACAGGTTATCTCTACTTCGGCAAACCTGATTTGGGCTCATGACCAAGAGGGAAAAAAATGGAGTAGATAGAATAGAATTGAAATTGTTTATTATAAAAGGACGTCACGACGGACGGTCTATAGTCTCTGCTTACCCCGGTGGGAAATAGGCGTGAGTTTATGTATGTATGTAAAAGGACGCCACACACAACTAAGTTACATCGGTAAATAGAAATCGAGACCAACGGCTTAACGTGCCTTCCGAAGCATGGATCGTCTTACTTTCGGACAATCAGGTGATTAGCCTGTAATGCTCGGGGCCTCCGGATCGTGAGCCCAACGCTCAACCACTAGACCACGGAGGCCGTTAAACCGTTAAATATCAGGGTTACAAATGCTTATATTCTAGCTATTCAGATAACTGGTGCACTCGTTACAACACTGCTTCTTATAATAATAATATCCTCTATTGATTAAGACGTGACGATAGTTTGGTGACAATATAAACAGACTTGTCACGCAAGTAGTTTGATTTTAATGCTATTACAAGGCACACATATTGACTAGTCTTTTTATGTTTATTTTTAACAATATCTTTTTTATTTTAAAATACGTTTAGGGCCCTGTGCGGAGGCTTTTCTTGTAGAATCTTTTCCTCGGCTATACTATACAGGTTGTGAGAAGCTGCAGTAGTTTTAGGCGGATGAGACGTTCGAGACGTGAGATGTTACGTACTGAATAAACATATTTTTGGATTTTAATTTACTCTACTCACTACTACCTACTCTACACTACTATTGTACTTACTTATTTTTTAATTATGTTTCGGTACGTACGGTCACGAGTACTAATATTAATACACTTTGAAACTATGTCACATGAACTTTTTTGACAAATTAAACCGTAAGTCTCATTTAAATGTCAAATATGATAGTGCGATAGGGGGTTCTAAAGTGGGTACATAATATTGCTCAGGACTGTACAGTGTCACAAGTTGATGAATAAATAATTTTCTCGCTCCCTCTCATAAGTGTTTAAGATAAAAAACCATTTCAAAAGTTGTGCTTTATTAGTTTGAATGATAATTGCATACCCAATCACAGCGAATATAATCTGATTTTATCACGCGGTTTAAATCGTGTGTTCTATAATATATAACATTGATTGTTGTTGATGTTTTAATTATGCGTGGTTCGTGACGACAGTGACATGGAACTATAAATTGTGTTTATGAGGACATTATGTAGAGTGTCGTTTCCATATCTCGGGCCTATGGAGTCCCAGACTTTTGGAAGGCGTGCGTGGGGCCGTCCGAAGCCAACACGTGGAGGCCCCTTAAGACAATTTACACTAAATGTTGTGTTATTATTATTATTTATCTTTATATATTTATAATTCTCTCCGAAGAGGTTCAAGTGCCATGGGCTGTAGCCATGTGCTTTTATTGTCTTAGAAGTAAGAACTTTCTGACGATGCGACATATTTAGAATTACTGATTTTTTAATTAGCGTGAGTGTGGATGGATGCGTGTTTCGAGAGGGGTGTGATCTCTGGTAATATGCTAGCTATCATATTGGCTACCAAAAGATCAATATGGAGTAATCACATATGTATAGATATAGGAAGCGGTTTCCAGAAGTGGGATGTATATAAACATTTATGTATAAGCACAAAGCTCGTTTCAACTCCACTCCGAATCTGGTCATGAATTTGTTGTATTTTATTTAATATTCGCTGTACAAAACTTTCACGAGACAAAAGAGTGCAATATTTTATTTTACATTCGGTCAAATTGATGTTAACAATTTTGCCCGAGAGGCTTTTGTGTTGTTCATTTGTTTTAATAATCATAAAGTATATTTGAAATCAATGTCTCTGGGTCCAATAGAGGTAAGTGGGCTTATTTCTATCAACCAAGCTTAACGTTTGAAAACTCTTACATAAATTCGTGGCTGACTTTACAAATTGACGTAACTGCAATTTTCTGCTAAAATAAAATTTGTGTTTTATTGGCAATGCAAAAAGTGCGAATCACATTCGCCAAAAATTTCGACGTCAGCGACGAATTGACGATTCTTTGGTGTCTCCAATTTATCTTTCCACCTATAACCATCGAAGCGTTAGTTTTGTTAGTCCTAAAACTTTACTGGATATATTTTATAGTAATTGTTTGTGATACAGCCGGGAACTAAACCTGTGCAGTCTTAGTCGTCAATGCTCGTAACGTACCAGTTAATTGTTCTTCTGGGTGTAAACTTTAGGAGAGGCTGTCTCGTAAACTTTGAGTTCCGCGTGGGAGCATCATTGCACTTTTCAAACTGGCACTCGGATGTACTAAAAGAGCAGTTTACATCGATGCTTCAGTATTTCTCTTACTGCTATAGTCAAGACAAAAGTCGCAATGGATAGGATGGCAAGCGATATTTCCGCTTGCCGACGATATCGGAAGAGCATCGGTGAGGAGATAACTGGCATCTCTCGGACAATAAGTTTGGGAGTTTTATTTTATATCCCCTCTACACGTGCGCCAGTTTGGCTTGTCGCGTTGGCAGCGCATTAAACGGTGCATGTGCGATGCAACGCGCAAATGGGTGCGAACTTTCTTAATAGTTTCGTTGCGGACACATTATTCTTGGACTCGCGACAGAGTTGGTGTTAAAAGTAGTCCGGGGTTCACGGATGTTTATGCTGAACTGAACGCTGCCAACGAAAGCTCTGTCATCATACGTCTGTCGCTCGCTACTTTGTATTTAAACACAAGTCTGCATCACACTTGCGTCCTTGGGTTGTATTCAACGATATTCCCAGTCTTCTTCTTATCGTGTGGGTTGTGAGGTGGAATACCAGCCTCATCAACCCTGGTGTCAGGGTTATGATTGAGCCACCAAAGGCCCCTGCCATGGCTTATGTAACGATTACTCACTTACATCAGCAAATAGTAACCGGGACCAACGGCTTAACGTGCCTTTCGAGGTACGGATCATCTTACTTTCGGACAATCAGGTGATCAGCCTGTAATGTCCTAACTAATCCAAGGATCACAAAGTGATTTTTGTGATCTGTGTCCACTGGGATTCGAACCCGGGGCCTCCGGATCGTGAGTCCAACGCTCAACCACTGGACCACAGAGGCCGTGGCGTTGCGTTAATTCCCAGTGCGTTGCGTTAAGTCAACCAAATACAAATTATACAAATACACAAACCAGTTAAGTATACAAATGTTATTATAATTTAAAGGAATATTTTGAACATAAATTAATGAAATTTTGTATTTTTTTTAATAATAAGTATAATTTTCAATAATTTTCTTTGCAATGTTCCGTTACTTTATTATTATTTTTTAATGTATATTTGTACGCCTGCATGCAGGACGAACACACCACAACATTGTTATCTGAATAATTTTACCACCTTTTTGTATTTTATGTGTTCTCGCAAATAAATTAATTTGATTTGATTTACATCTTCTCTGTTACTTTATAGCGCTCACAAAACACAAAATTCAATAAAATATTTTCATTCAGCGTCTACCACAGGCGGGCATTTATTGAATAATGTTATATACGGTAACAATGGGTTGAAAAATTCCGTCTTCAGATGAAGCATTGAAATTAAGACAATCTCTTGAAGGTTGGGTAGTTCACAGGTAAGGGTTACGCAGAAATATACCCGATAACATGCGTATCCAGGGGGTTGTTAATAAAATATCAAGCTATGATAGGTAATACCCTAAGGGTTTGTAAAGGGAAGATATTTGGATTATGGAGGAGTTGTTTATTTATTAGTCTCACAGGTGAGTGAGCAATTGAAATTGCTGTCTGCAACTTGGGTAGCGCTTGTTCTGTGGTGCTAAGTTTTAATTTAAAAAGAAGGTTATTACTTCAAAAATGTTATCAAAATCTATTTGAATTATTCATCATTTAAATGGTTTTAATATCCAAATATTTTACAAGATTATCTTTGTTTTCCAGCTCCGACTAGTCATCGTTTGACTTTCAGTTGTTTTTCAGAACTTATTGCAGAATATTTACCGCTAATAGTCAGCCTTTTCATCTGACTTATGTAGTCGAATTTACGACCTGCTTGGTCCAATGGTTGAGCGTTGGGCTCATGATCCGGAGGTCCCGGGTTCGAATCAATTCTGCAAATCACAAAAATGTAATGTCCTAACGAAACTAGAAATCACAAAGTATTTTTTGTGGTATGTCCCACTGGGAATCGAACCCGGGACCTCCGGATCATGAACCCAACGCTCAACTACTGGACCACAGAGGCCGTTAGCTTATCAGGAAAGTTTTGCTGTTAGCACCTGACCTATTTACAGTCTCTGTGGTCTTCCAACCTGTATAGTAGTCGGAACTCGTCGGAGTCCCAGCGGGCTGCATGCAAGCGGTGGGCGATTCTCAGAAGCTCCCGTTCCCATAGATTTGGCGAACGGCGGAAATTGTTAACTAACTAAGCCACGTACCGATCGTTACCTATCTCTTGTATTATTTAATCAAACCCGTATTTAAACTGTGGTCGAGACAATCAATGTGGGAATTTACTTACTCTGGCGGCTCGTGTAGTAGGTATAAATGAAGTGAAACTACTCGTATTGAACTGAAATTCTCTGATTAAGTACTAAATAAACACAGATCTATAGGTGACAAAAAAGTTTTATTTTTTCTATTTAACATATTTTAGAACTTTGTCGCACAATCATATTTGACATTTAATGAGACTTCCTTTAATAAACTTGACTTCGTCCAATAAAGTATGTATTTTGTTTATTTATTTCTTGGAAAACCAACAGCTTACAAGACAAAACAATTTAGATTTAAAAATACAAACAAATAGCCAATTACAGGTTTTCACCAAAAAAAAAAAAACATAATAGGTAAAGTCAGTTGCTAGTCAGCGGTGTGTATACATATTAGTACTTGTGACCGTACGGTCACGAGCATTCATAATAATATGTATACACTTTGGTACCATGTCACATTAACTTTTTTGTTAGTGCGACAGAGTCCTAAAGTGGGTATATTGAGTGATGATGTGATGTGATCTCTCCGACCGATCTCGGCCATGGCGACCACTTCGACTAACGGAAGCGGCCAGGTACGCAGGATATATTAAGGTGCGCAGACGTTCGCGCAAAACGCAGGCGCACACACTCCTCTTACCCCTCTTTGCTTCAGTGGAACGGAAAACCGATACTACTGAAGGAGAGGTCAGATGATGTGTCTGGGCGACGATAACTATTTGCCTTCTACCGCCGCCCCAGGCCATCCCCCTTGTCTTGCTGAGTCGCCAAGTCAGCCAAGCCCTTTTGCATATATGCATTGAAAATTAAAGTTTTTTTGATTAAAGTGGGTACATTAATATTGCTCATGACTGTACGTAGATGTCAGAGCATAGGCTGTCCACAGTTTCCTCCATTTAGGTTGACCGCTTGACCACATACGTACGTCATCAATGTCCGGTATTGACAGGTTACCTTCCTTCTATTATTACAAGGAAATCAATCGAATCAAATATACTTTGCACACAAACAAAATATACACACACACATTTATAAAGCAGTGAACAGTCCTTAGATTTTCGGTGAAATTAAATAATAAACTAAAATTACTTGCACCTCCGTTCACGTCTTTATTTGGAAGGGAAGAATGAATGGTACGAATGTACATAGAGTATATAGTTGGCACAGATTATAAAATTGTATGTCGTGAACAAGCAGGCCTTATTGCTCTGTAGCTATTAACAAAAAAACCTAAATACGACGGTTATTTGTCTATGCCAAACAGCGGTATAAGTTTCTTAACTTTATTCTTTAATAATTTATTGTATACTTACAGGCAACACAGAAACACAATATGGCAACAAAAGAAATTGTTTTTAAGAGACACAAAAGGCATTTTTTTTCTAACAGAAAGCTTTGTTGAATGTTACCAGTACATCTACAAGTAGGATTATTTTGTTTGAGATTTATTTGGTTATTATCATAATTTTACGGCCTCTGTGGTCCAGTGGTTGACATATCACAAAAATAACTTTGTCATACCTAGTTTGGTTAGGACATTACAGGCTGATCACCTGATTGTCCGAAAGATGATCCGTGCTTCGGAAGGCACGTTAAGCCGTTGGTCCCGGTTACTACTACTGATGTAAGTGAGTAATCGTTACATGAGCCATGTCAGGGGCCTATGGAGGCTCAAAATTAACCCTGACACCGCCCTTTTTATCATTACTTATCGTGAGATACTTTTCCTTCACCGCTGAGCACGCGATAATCATTTATGATCCAAACATGAATTCGAAAATTGATTCGAACCTGGGACCTCGAAGTGAGAGTCAGGCGTTTTACCAACTGGGCTACCACGGCTTACAAACAGAAACAACAAACTCCATATAATAAATAGGTTTATTTATTTTGTTATTTTTGTTTGACATTGCGAAAAAAGTATATCGAATTTGGCGCAGATGATCTAGCCTATTGTAATTCTAATTATGTATAAGGAAGTAGTTATAGAGGACTTTAGGAAGTTAACTAAGGGGTAGATACCGGTACATTTTCCCATCCAATATCGACGGGTGCGTCCAGGAACAAGGTAATTAAGCGTGACAATGGATCGGAAGGGTCCGCAGTGTAGGGCCGCCGCGTGTGGGAGGATGCCTGCGCGCAGTGAGTCATAAGCTCCACAGAAATTGTGTTTTTTTGCTTATTCGATACTAGCGGGCAAATGCAGAGCAATGATGCACCAAACAATAATTTAATTTTATTTTTATTTATTTTATTTTATTCAGGGAGCTTACAGCATTATTTACACAATCAAAATCTTAATAATAAATAAAGGCTAATTACAAGCTACCACAGGTAGAAAAAAAAACAGTTTACAGAAGTGAGAACACTACGTAATAATAATTATATAAACAAAAGAAAAATCATAAAACAAAACATAAGCAAACCTAAAAAAAAATATAAGTAAGTACCTAAACAAAATAATATACTTAACTAGGAGCTGCAATGACCACTGGCAAGCAATGATTTAATAGATCTACTGTTACTGCAAAACAGATCACACTCAGCATTGATGCTATTAAATAAACTCATGCATAAGCTCGCAACTATATTCCTAAGTGGAGTAGTCAAAGGTGTATCCATCGCAAGATGCACTAATATAAGTACCCACACCTCACCGAGCTTTGTGTTAGACCAACATGATATCGTCGTAATATCAATAGGTATCGCCGTCTATAATGGTTGAGCCAACTGTGAAACTGTGTTGATGCACCATTCTGGAGTGTCCACTGTTACTGTACGGCAATACTTAAAATTTACCATAGTGGTTTTATTCCGGACGCCACCGCAGTTGATCGGGCCGTCAGTGCGTTGCATTTAGAATACTTAGTTTTATTATTATTTAAATGATTTTGGGTAGCTTTTCTTCTTTTTTTTGGTAATGATTTTTGATCTTGGTTTTGTTTTGTGTTTTTTTTTCTTTTTTTCTGTGTATTGATTTCCGTGTGGTTTCTGTCCTGTGTTGAATGTGATGTACCTCTCTGTCTGTGTCTGTGGTGTCCGGTAGTAATATTTCTTTCTTTCTTTCTTTAATAGAGATGTTAAAAAAGAGAGGTTTTAGACGTGGTCCAGTAGTTGAGCGTTGGGCACACAATCCGGAAGTCCATCCCTTTTTTTAACACTTACCATGTTTAATGTAAATCCTAAGATCAACCAGGTGTCTGCCAGTTTAAGTCTGAAACGATCGGTTATTGAAAAACAATTCGGACTTTTACCACCGTCTCTTGTACCGTACCGTACCATACAATATAATAAAAACAGTAGAATACAATACATTTACAGTAACATACAATTTTGTTCTGAAAATGACGTTTGCTTTTATAACAAAGTCATGTTGCACTAATTATGCCAGTGGAAATTGAACTGATTAGCCAGTTTTCTATGGATAAGTTCCTACAATCATTTTGTTATTGAGTATTCAATAATTCGTGCCTCTTACCTTATCCATCTCAAATACTAGCTTTGTTATCGTTACTTTCGGCTGCGCATGAAAGGACAATAGCGAACGGTTTGAGCAAACGTGAGCGTTTGTCACTGCGCACCACCGCCACGCAATAAAAGCACGGAGTGGGTTACGTCGCGTCGTTTATCACAATGCGAGCCGCGGGCGCAGCTGCGCGCGGGTTTTTATCACGACGCGGGCGGGTGCGCTGATCCTAACGCTGAGGGCATCGTGTGTGGGAGGTAGCGATTGGTGAGCTATTGTTGCCTATTCGGGTGGACACAACTTAAGCGGTTTTTAGCTATCCAATCCATCCTGTCCGATGCGTCAAACTCACGGGTTGCGCGGTCGGGATTGTGTAGTCTAAAACATATTGGTGAGCGTAACCATGGTAACCACGTTAATAACCGCTTTAAACTATTTTTACTTTTACAGCTCTTAACTAGTGCTGAAAGTGCAAGAAGAACTAGCAGTACAATAAGTGCAAGAAAGAATAATTTCTGCCAAATTAAGTTAAAATTAAGAAATTAAGATGGTGGTTGCCCGAATTGGGACCATTAGCTAAACAAAAACTTTGCTGTCCCTTTTAAAGGCTTTTTTCCTGCTAGAATTAGGAATTTAGACCAAATGTGTGACTGTACATGTCTTTCATTCCAGCTACCGCCTCCACATCCTTTACATCGGCATCAATATGCCTTCAGTGGTCTTTGTCTTCTTCTATCGTGTGGGTTGTGAGGTGGAGTACCAACCTCATCAACCCTGGTATCAGGGTTACTATTGAGCCGCCAAAGGCCCCTGACATGGCTCATGTAACGGTTGCTTACTTACATAAGTAAGTAGTAACCGGGACCAACGGCTTTGTAAGTACCAGGGACACTTCGTCTCTGCCGATACTGTCATTCTTTTCCTTCGCATAGTGTGCTTTATTCCGATTGTCTCTTTCTACCCGAATGGGATCCTTAGTGATTGTGGAGTTCGCATTATGTTGAATCATGGTAATGCCTCCCCTATTCCTCAAAGAATGCGCTAATGAACTAAGTAAACCTTTAAGAATTATTTTTCAGTGGTCGCTTGATACTGGCGTCTTTCCCAAGGAGTGGAAGGTTGCTCATGTTGTCCCTATACTGAAGTCTGGTGATCCGTCCGAATGTAGCAATTACAGACCAATTAGCATCTTGTCTAGTTTTGCCAAAGTTTTTGAGAAGGTAGTATACGACTATATTTATAGTCATGTGAAACCTATTATTACAGAATATCAACATGGATTTGTAAAGTGTAAGTCCACAGTCAGCAACCTAATAGAATATAAACATTATCTCTGCTCAGTGTTTGCTAAGGGGGGTCAGGTGGATACTATCTATACTGACTTTCAAAAAGCATTCGACAAGGTCAGTCACTATATTCTATGTAGTAAACTTGCCGCTTGTGGCATACACGGAAATCTACTGAGATGGATAGAATCGTACCTTAATAACCGCAGCCAGCTAGTTTCTATAGGGGGTTACTTGTCATCTCCAGCAACGATTACATCGGGCGTTCCCCAAGGTTCCCATTTGGGGCCGCTGCTGTTCATAATATTTATTAATGATCTTGTGCCTAAGCTTAAATGTCGCTGTTTATTATTCGCGGATGATCTGAAAGTGTTTACTTCAATAGCTAATCAGTCAGATTGTGCTGCTCTGCAGTACG
Source organism: Pectinophora gossypiella (assembly GCF_024362695.1). Lineage (NCBI taxonomy): Eukaryota > Metazoa > Arthropoda > Insecta > Lepidoptera > Gelechiidae > Pectinophora > Pectinophora gossypiella. The sequence goes on along the minus strand of NC_065421.1, from coordinate 3,773,972 downwards.
ATATTCAGACAATTACTGACTGGTGTTATGTTAACAAAATGTCTCTAAACATAAACAAGTGCTTTGTAATCACTTTTACCAATAAAATAAATAAATTTAATTATACCTATAAAATCGGAGACCATGCCCTACAGCGGACCAAAGTTATACGCGATCTTGGTATACTTTTTGATGAAAAATTAAGCTTTAAAGACCACTATGAACTTATCATTAGGAAAAGTTACCAGCTCCTAGGCTTTATAACCCGCACCACTAAAAACTTTAAAAAATCTACTTCCTTTATATATTTATTTAACACCATAGTCAGAAGCGTTCTTGAATATGGCGATGTAATATGGTCTCCTTTCTACAGCGTCCACTCCGACAGAATCGAGGGCATTCAACGAAGAGCCCTTAGAACAATCTGCTTCAGACAAGGATATAGTCGTCGGCAAATGCCCTCTTATGAGGATAGACTGGCTAAATTCAACCTAACCTCGCTCAGTACCCGCCGCGAACATCATGATCTAATTTATTTGCACAAGATCTTGCACTCATACCTCGATTCTTCTTGCCTCCTGTCCTGTATCAATATTAACATTAAACCTAATCCTCGTCATGTTAAGACATTCTTATTAGAAGTGTACAAAAATAATACATCTTATTACAATCCTCTCACTAGAATGTGTCGACTATATAATGATCTCATTAAGAATCACACAAACATTGACATTTTTAATGCCAATCACTGGGCTTTCAAACGCTCCATTGTAAATGTAATTAAGTAAATTATTATTACTTACATAATCATCATCATCATTGTTCATTACTAACATATTATTATACATGATCAATATTTATCTGTGCTTCATATTGTTAAAAATTTTTTCTCTATTTTTTAATTATTTTGTCTTTTTTCTTTTTCAATCACAGTTGTTAAGGTCGATCATGCTGTACGACACTTTACTGGTTTCACAATCTGGTATAATACTTTATACACTATTAGATGTTATCCTCTATTATGATTGTTAACTGTTGTGCTCGTCTTTTAAATAAATAAATAAATAAATGCCGTGTCAGCTTTCACCGCTATCTCCGTTCCGTATTTCACCGTATTATCTGCAGGAATATCATAGGTAAAGACTAAGGTAGCTCCTCGTATAACTTTCTCTTTTCTCGCTCTTTGTAATAACTTCTACTTTACTTCAGTGGCTGTATCATTTCCCACTTCTGTCATCGCTCCGTACCGAGTTCTATCACCGCTTGTTACCGGTAGGTGTTGTAGCTAGTGATTATTGTGATACCCCTAGCTACACCCCGTCAGCGTGGTTGACGATTTACCTCATCCAGCGCATATATCGCTGTCGACGCTCTAGGGTCGATTAATTGTCTAAAATATAATCGCCACAGACGACGCCCTTCTGAGCTTCGTGCCCAACTGGGCACCCTCAGACCTGTTGTCTTAATTTATGTACCGGATGAGAGCTTAGCTATTTACATTATGTAGCCATTGACTGTTGTGAGTCCACTGGTTACGCTTCCGCGGCCGCTTCCGCTCCGCTCCGCACCGTATCCTCTCCCCGCATGTCATCGGTAGCGCGCGCGCAGATCGCATTGTGTAGCCGGTGATTGTTGTGACTCACGCGGCGCAACGCGGCGGGAATTCTAAATTATAAGCGTGGGCATTGGACTACACTTAGTACGTGGCATCTAACATTTTGTAGGATAGGCTTTTGTACCTATAATATTTCTCATCGCACTATACTGGGAAGGCGTTTTAGGCAAAAACTAGAGCCGATTCAAGCAGCGGACAAAAAATATTTATTTTAATTTGATACCTCAAAAACAAGTCTCCTAAATTAAGACGTTTACGGTCCCGTGATCCATGATGATGCTTCACAGTCGATTTCGACTACAGCGACAGCAGTTGGTGGATTCATTGACGGTTGCCATTCAAGAGCTTGGTAAGTCTGCTCTCTGGTGTGCTCTGTGATGGCTCGTATAGCCAATTTTATGTGAAAACGTGCGCCCACATTTTGGACACGTCAGCACACCCCCTACGTAATTATAGGTGATTGCCGCAGGTGGTCGGGCTTTCAGATCATCACGTTTTCTATCCAGATCTGACCTTCTTTCTTTTTCGAAGTCAGACACCTTTTGTTGAACAAGGCGTCTCCACTCCGGGCGCTGGCTTGCTTGCGCCTCCCAGCATGAGGGCTCGATGTGGCACCGTTTCATGTGCCTTTTCAGAACGTCCTTGTAACGCAGGTATTGGCCACCGCATTTTCGTTTGCCCGACTGGAGTTCTGAAAAGAACAAACGTTTCGCCACTCTCTCGTCTGACATTCTCGCCAAGTGCCCACACCATCGTAGCTGACGCCGCATCAAATATGCCTCGATGCCGCAAACATTCGCTTTCCGTAGAACGTCAGTGTTCCTGACTCGGTCTGACCAATGGATGTTTAAAATGTCGCGGAGGCATTTTAGATGGAACCTGTCTAGCATACGAATGTGCTTTCTATAAAGGCACCAGGTTTCCGCAGAGTACAAAAGGTTAGGCAGAACTATCGCCATATATACGCCGATCTTTGTCGCTACCTTTAAATTGTGGGACCGAAAAACCTTTCGTCGCAGTTTGCCAAAAGCAGCCGAAGCTGCCCCTATCCTGCTATTTATCTCAGCGTCAAGATCACATTTGGCTGAGATTGTGCTACCCAAATACCTGAATTTGTCCACACACTTAAGGACGTCATCATCAAGACCGATTTCGAAGGGCAAGGAGCAACGCGACTCCAAGACCATAACCTCAGTCTTTTTGGCACTGATCTTAAGGCCAAACTTGTAGCATGTTTCATTAAGTGACGTCATCATTGCCTGCAAACCTTCACGAGTATCCGCCACAAAACAAAGATCGTCCGCGTACATAATCTCCGTAATGATGTCATAGGAGACCTTTGTACTAGCTCGAAGCCGAGCTAAGTTAAAAACACTGCCTTCCATTCGGAAGCGAATGCGAATGCCCTCTGTAAGATGTTGCAATGTTTCCCTTATTACTACGGCAAAGTACAGAGCAAAAAGAGTCGGTGCGAGCACGCATCCTTGCTTCACGCCGCATGTAACAGAGAAAAACTGAGTCTGCTCTCCGTTGACTGTAACACAACACTTCATATCGTCATGCAGAAGGCGTATCAGTCTAACGAACTTGTCCGGGCATCCCAGCTTAGCCAGGAGCATCCATAAAGCTTCCCGAGGGACGCAGTCAAAAGCCTTTTCCAGATCGACAAAGCATAGGAACAGAGGTCGATCTTGTTCTCTGCTTTTCTCCATAAGCTGACGGACGGAAAAAATGGCTTCGCAGGTCCCTCTGTCCGGTCTGAAACCGAACTGGGTTTCTGGCAACAGAGTTTCAGATAGAGGCAACAAGCGGTTGAGAAGGAGTCTAGCGAATACTTTTCCCGGAGTTGACAGAAGCGAGATGCCCCTATACGAGTTACAATCAGAGCGATCCCCTTTGTTTTTATACAGAGAACACACGCGAGAAACTTTAAAACAATCGGGTACTCGCATTTCATTCCACATGCGTGTAAAAAACTTCCACAAGACCTTATGTAGCTTCTCTCCTCCGTACTTAAGTATCTCCCCACAGATATTATCAACACCAACCGCTTTATTGTTTTGTTGTTGTCTGATCGCAGCGACAACTTCCTCCAAAGAAGGTGGTTTGAGAAGTTCAGTAGCTGGCGCGAGGTCCGGGATGGACTTGATGTACTCTAGATCTGCTGATCGATCCACATTAAGTAAGGTGTTAAAGTGCTCAGCCCAACGTTCGAGTACATCTTCTTTGATGGTCAAGAATTTGGAACCATCCGCAGACTTTATAGGCACGCACTTATGGTACGTCGTACCAATTAACTTGCGCACTTCACCATAGAAAGTGCCAAGTTGGTTAGTATCAACCAGCCACTGCATATATTGTATTTTGTCTTGCCACCACTTATCTTTGATATCGCGGGTAAGCTTTCTTAGAGCAGCACCACTCATCCTTACTTGCTCAGATGCGTTACTTTGGCGATTGTTGTTACGTGACTGGCGAAGGAGAGTACGATGCTTACTGACGGCTTCAGTAAGTTCCCTGTCGTTAACATCAAACCAGTCTTCATTTTTCCGCGTTTTAAGACCCAGAACTTGATTGCTGGTGTCAATCACATGTGACGATAAGGCCTGCCAGGTGGTGTTCAGATCGCCATTCTCAACATCAAGCAGATCAAGCGGGTCACTTAACGCCTCCACATAAGCCTTCCGAGTCTCAAGTTGGCTAAGATTTTCAATATTTGTACGTGTCTGCTTAACACGGTCTCTTCTGCGGGGAGGCTGTAACTTGAGTCTAAGTTTGGTTATGACGAGTTGGTGGTCCGTCCAACAGTTGGCACCGCGCATGACGCGTGTTATGTTCACCTGCGAAATGTCTCGTCGTCGTACAATGGCATAGTCAATGAGATGCCAGTGCCTAGATCGAGGATGCATCCAAGTTGCCTTATATTTTGCCGGAAGTCTAAAAATGGTGTTAGTGATGGTCAGGTCGAATTGACTACAAAGTCCTAGCAAGAGCTGTCCATTGCTATTCATATTTCCTATACCATGTCTTCCGAGAACACCAGGCCACGCTTCAAAATCACGCCCAACTCTCGCATTAAAATCCCCCAGCAACAGTATCTGTTCGCAGGGACGTATTTTGGTGAGTGTATGCGTTAGTTCCCCATAGAATGCATCCTTGATCTCATCGGTTTTGTCCAACGTTGGTGCATACACGCTAATTACATTTAAGAATTTATTATTTTCCACATGCAGCCGAATGGAAATAACTCGGTCCGAGGTGTAAATTGGACACTCTTGTAATTTTTTGGCTATGTCATTTCTAACTGCGAACCCAACTCCAGAACGCCTTGATTCAGACGCAGCAGTCCCCTTCCAATAGAAAGTGTATCCACCACCACGCTCAACCAGCTCTCCTTCATCAGCCAAACGGGTCTCACTAAGCGCAGCAATAGCCACGTTGTAGCGGCCTAGTTCTCGCGATACAATGGCTGTTTTGCGTTCTGGACATTGATTCTTCTCACGATCCAGGAGAGTGCGTACATTCCACGCAGCAAAAATCAATTCCGATGTTTTTATTTTTCTTTTATTATGTCGACCGCGAGAATAGGTTGCAAAGGCAGCCGCGGTTGCTACCTCCCTGTATAGTATAGTTGGGGTAAACATTTGTTTAGGGCACCTTTTCTAGCCCCTTCCCCGGCTGAGCGGGGGAAGCAGTGCGTCCCTAAATAGGGCTGCTCCGACACTCGGAGCGCTGCCGAGTCCACGCTGTTACCCCGGGTCAGCGTAGAAGCGACCATCGACACCCGAGCCGCCTGTGTGTAGACCTTAGACAAAGCCCAACCTGCAATACAGCCAGACCTCTCTACCTCAGCCCATCGCCACAGGACTTTTAGAAGTTTCAGAATCCATTTTCCAAAAGCCGTCATCTGCGCAGGACATATTTAAGTGCGTAAGCGCGCGCGCATACACAGACGCACTCTCTCGTCCGCCCACTCCTTAATCCGATGGAACGGATAGCCGCTACGACCGGAGGAGTGTTTGGATGCAGTGTCTGGCCGACGGTCTCTCTTGCCCTCTACCGTCGCCCTAGGCCATTCACCTTGCCTTGCTGCTTCACCGGGTCCGCCAAAGCCCGTTGCATATCTGCGGTGGGTTGCCTTCCCCACTGAAGCAGACTTTGTGCACTGTGCGGGAGGGATCCGCGTAAGACCTTACCGCTCAGAAAACAGCAGGTCCCCCTCTGCCAGGTTTAGCCCGCGAGCCGACGCGGTTTGCCGGGATGTGGCCGCTGCATGCATTACAGCTTCTTGGAGCCACTGGCGAGAGATTGCAGAGCACTCACGGTCAGCGAAACACCATCACCCTCAGTGGGTCGACTAATGGCGCTCCTAAAGTTACTACCGACAAATGCTCCACTACATCCCATACGTGATCCATATACGGGTCATGACGCACTAGCTCCACACGTCCGTGATCCATACATGGATCACCAAGAAACGACCAGGTACACACTAAGGGCGGGTGCTCCACTTGGATCTCGGATAACATGCGGGTTGAAGTAATATGCGGGACTTACAAGGAAATCAAAACATTTTGTATGGGGACTGTCAACGTGTTAAAGAGAAAGAGAGAGAGAGAGCTCTGTAAATAGTGCAACCGAAACCAGTATATCACTGCCTTATGTTTTGACAATTATTGTCAATAGTCTCCTTGATAAGTGTAGACCTTTACGAAGCCACTGACAATGCTGTAAGCGTGGCCAGCAAAAATTTAGTATCGATCGCCATCGACTCGCAAAGAAGAAGAAGTGTAGTAATTGCCGATTTTAGTAATGTTTCTCCTGGGACTTCTAGATAAATTGATTCTCATTAAAATATTCAATCACAGGTCCTTGCCTCTCGTTAAAATATTAGCATAATGTAATCATCGCGCATATTAATTTGACCCTTCTCTTTACCATTAGGAGGAAGGTCGTACCAGCACACCTTCGATGATCATAATGTTTCCATTCTTGTTGTTTTTTGTCCCGATGTCCTCTGTTGGAAAGGATAAAAGATTACGAACGATTTGTCTTTTTTCACACATTTTTTTTACTAAAATTATACTTACCGATCAGATTTGCTTTCAGACTCTGAAAAATAATTAAAGCACATAATAACGGGTTCTTACCGCGCATCACGGGATGACTGATGAGATTGGAGTGGAGTAGGTAGATCCAAAAAAAAACTAAAAAAAAAATCTCTGAAAAATAGTAGGTACTTCCAATTTAATTTCACAACACACCTACTATTGGACAGAACGGCTGGTTCAGTACAATTAGTGATTATATTTCAATGGTAAGAGTTAGACCTGTCAAAGTACAGAAGCTAGTGTTGTGACGCGACGTTCATTAGCATAGTGATGTAGTCGAGATTAGGCCGATCGATTATTTTCTATCTATCAACACTTATAATGTAAACTGCACCAACATTCCATAAACAGCTTACTAAAAATTCTTCTTCTGTCGTGTGGGTTGTGGAGGTGGATCACCAACCCCATCAATCCTGGTGTCAGGGTTACTATTGAGCCACCAAAGGAACAAAACAAAAATACCACTTTCTAAAAATAGAAAAGGTATCGTATTTAAATATACCACGTTAAATCAAACTTACACGAGCGAACCGTCATATTTTACTTATCCAAAACAGGTTTCAGAGGCTTGTTATGATATAACATATAGGTACCCGAGTATGCACGAGGTATGTATGAGGTACCGGAATCCCACAGATACGTCTATTCTGGTACACTTTGAAATTCACCGGAACAATTATAGATAAATACGTTGTGTTGCACAGAAATAGCCTGCATAGGTATGCTGTACTCTTCTTCTATCGTGTGGGTTATGACGTGGATTACCTACCCTGATGTTAGGGCGTACTCTACATACATTATTAAAGCATGCGTTGACGAAGAATTTCACGATGATAACATAAACAGCCTATATACGTCCCACTGCTGGGCACAGGCCTCCCCTCAATCAACCGGAGGGAGTATGGAGCATACTCCACCACGCTGCTCCAATGCGGGTTGGTGAAGGTGTTTTTTTTTACGGCTAATTGCCGAGACCAACGGCTTAACGTGCCCTCCAAAGCACGGAATCATCTTACTTTTTCGGACAATCAGGTGATTCAAGCCTGAAAAGTCCTTACCAAACAGAGGACAGTCTCACGATCATTTATTTACATCATCATCATCATGATCTGTTTTGGATCATTTATTTAAAGTATGTAAAATGTTCTCTCGTAGTCGCTACTATTTCTTTATCTTGAAGACAAGGATATAAGAATCCATACATACATACATACATACATAAACTCACGCCTATTTCCCACCGGGGTAAGCAGAGACTATAGAATTCCATTTGCTTCGATCCTGACACACTTCTCTTGCTTCCTCCACATTCATCAATCGCTTCATACACGCACGCCGGTTCAGAGTAGATCGTATTGAACCTTTTCTAAGGACATCTCCAATTTGGTCATCATAAGTCCTTCTCGGTCTTCCTCTGCCAGCCCTACCATCAACTTTCGCTTTATATACCGCTTTTGCAATCCTATTATCCTTCATCCGCTCTACGTGTCCAAACCAACCTAACATTCCCTTCTCAATCCTAGTCACTATATCGTCTTTTACACCACATCTCTGTCTTATCACACTGTTTCTCACTCTATCACTCAACTTCACACCGCAGATGCTACGCAAAGACCTCATTTCTACGGCATTGATCCTACTTTCATGCTTCTTCTGCCATACCCAACATTCACTACCGTACTTCAGCGTAGGGACAAGCACTGCATTGTGGACAGCCATCCTCGCATCTTGCGAGATACATTGGCTAACAACTGCGTGCATTGCCCCATTCACTGAATTACCCAATCTCACTCTCCTTTCTATATCTTCATCACATTTACCATCCCTTGTAAACATAGTACCCAAATACACAAATTCATTCACTTGTTCTACCATTTCATTCCCAATCATAATTCTACACTCAGACACATTTTCTTCTCTTTCCATCACCAAAACTTTCGTCTTATTAACATTCACTCTCATACCCTTCTTTTGTAATTCATCTACCATTAGAGATACCATGTACTGAAGATCCTCCGCCGATGATGCTACAAGAACTTGATCATCAGCATACAGGAGGCACTTCAGAAGCAACTCCCCCATTCTTACCCCACTCATAGATTCTTTCAATTCATTCAGACAACTATCCATGAATAAATTAAACAGCCATGGTGACGCCACGCATCCCTGCCTGACACCAACAGAGATGTCGAACCAGGAAGACAGAGCGCCATTAACTCTGACACACGCACTAGAACCCTTATACAAAGACTTCAGTGCGCGTATCAGGTTGCCGTCCAACCCATACTCGGATAGTACACACCACAGTTCATCTCTCATCACTCTATCATAGGCCTTCTCTAAATCTATAAAGGCACAGAATACCTTCTGATGAACTGCCAGTTGTTTTTCGGCGATGCATCGAAGAGAGAAGACCTGATCCATGCATCCCATACCTCTTCTAAATCCCGCTTGTACGTTCCAAATTTTCTCCTCTGTTTCTTTCATCACACGTTCAATCAGTACTTTCGCATACAGTTTACCAACGACACTGAGAAGGCTTATGCCACGGTAGTTCTTGCACTCTTGCTGTGAACCCTTGCCCTTAAACAACGGCACAATAACCGCCCTACACCAATCACTTGGCACAAGACCGGACGCCCAGCATTTATTGAAGAGCAAGTACAGCATGCTCACCACCGTGCCCCCGCCGTATTTCAGCATCTCCGGTGAAATCCTATCATATCCTGCAGCCTTTCCAACCTTCATACTTTTTAAACCTTTCATGATTTCTTCCACACTAATGACACTTTCATTCGCATTTCTGCCATTTACACACGTCGGTACCCTATCGTTCTCTCCTCTATTGCTCATCTCACCTTCGAGTAAACTCTGAAAGTAACGCTTCCAACATTCCAATACCTGATTTTCGTCCTGTAACAAACTTCCACTTTCATCCCTAATCGTCTCAAATTTCATACTATCCGACGCCCCACGGGCCTTTCTTACTTGTTTCCAGAACAACTTCACATTATTGTGAAAGTTCCTCGTGAAACTCCTGTTGTACTTCTCTTTCATTTCCTTCTTCTTCCGTTCTACACATTCCTTTACTTTTCGTTTAGCACTGTCATACTCCTTTTTCATACGCTCTCTCTCGTTTTTCATACTCGCCCTACTTAGGTTTTGCCTTGATTTGAGGGCTATGCAATCCAACCACACTTTCCTTTTCTTATCCACTAGCGCTTTCACCTCATCGTCCCACCAATTATCCGGCCTTCCACCCTTCTTTCTTTTACTAGTTCCACATACTTCCACAGCCACCTCATTCATATCTTCCTTAAACATTCTCCACAGATCTTCTAAAGTCATATCTTTCGCATCATCATCTATCGCTTTAGCCCATTTATTATCCAGCCTTTCATTATAATTACTTATTACATAATCATCTTGCAAATTCTCAACTTTTATACGTTCAAGTTCAGTTCTGGACACTCGCGGGCGATGTCGCCAACGCTGGAACAGACCCCTAAACCGGGTTACCACTAAGTAGTGATCTGTGCTCACACCAGATCCACGGTATGCTCTCGTGTCCACAACCTTACTACGCAATCTTTCGTCTACTATCACAAAATCTATTATACTTCTCTGTTCATTCCTCTGTCTTGTATACAAGTGAATCTTCTTGTGTCTGAACATAGTGTTAGTCACAAGAAGATTTCTCTCTAAACATACATCTAACAAACATAATCCATTTTCATTCACTCTGACATCACCATACTGTCCCAAAACTTTCTCAAATCCATCACGACTCACACCTACCCAACCATTAAAATCTCCTAGTAGAATTAGCTTTTCATTCATCTCACAATCACCCAATGTATCTTTCACACTCTGCCAGAAATTCTCTTTTTCACTTTGGGGTCTTGAAGTATCCGGGGCATAAACACACAAAACAAATAATCGTAATAGCCCCACTTTCAGTCGCACCCAAAGAAGTCTGGGACTCACACATTCATATCCTTTCATACAGCGGCTTATCTGAGCTGACATAATAATGCCTATTCCTTGACTGGCCCGCTCAACACCACCAGTCGGCACTCCTGACCATAAAGCCGTCTTGTCGCCATGGCTAGTCATGCCGGTGTCTCTTCTTTTAGTCTCACTCACACACAATAAGTCCAACTTTCTTCTATCCATCATATCACATATTTCTTCCATTTTATCTGACATACCTCCACAAACATTCAGCGTCGCAAAACGGCTCTCCACAGCCCGCTGTTCGCGTCTGCTGGGGAATAGGCGTGACAAGTTGCGAACTGTGTCGCCGCCACCGGGTACGTCAATTTTAGGTCCCATTTTGTTCCCACGAGCAGCTAGGGAAATATCTTGTCCACTCCAGCAGAGCCCCGCGTGCTGGAGTAAGGCATTATTTACATCCTGGAGTCGCCCAGTTCCAGGCCGGCGCGGCACGCTAGAGACTAGGCTCGCTCCTAGCCATGCAGCCCTCGGCGCGGCATACCTTGGCTTAGCGGAAGAAGGAAATTAGGAAAAATAGGGTGTGACGGGAAAGTTTGGGAGTAAGGGAAGGAAATTAGGGATTTCTAGGATACTATTAATACGGAAGGAGCATGGGATGTACTAATAGTAGCTCGAGGGTCCGGGAGCGCATACCCGTATCCACCTGAGAGATCGCCGGACAGGCAACAGCGCAGGTTGGATCCTCTGAAGCAAGAATCCATAGTTATATGAATAAGAAAATAAATGTCTTCCAAAGACAAAAAGCCTTTGACATTTCTATAGACAAATAAATATTCTTTTGTGTTATAAAAGATAAAATTATTATAAGAATTTGTCTGCTTGGGTTCCGATAAGGCTGGTTATCTCAACATCAGTCTATAAAGTATAATATGTATTCTATTTAGATTAAGGAATGTGTCTATAAATAAGTCTGACGACTCACACGTCGTATCTTTATCGGAATCGACGATAAGATGTCTACATCGATATTTTGCGAAGAAAGATCCTGTCTACGTGATCGACGTATTGTTATGATTGGTTGTCAAACCAACACAACCAGATTTGTCTTATATCTCAACAGAAAAAGGACACGTATGCATTGCTTTTTTATCGCACACTGTCTTCACAGTCTTTCGATTTCTTCTAACTCTCTAGTCTTCTTTAATGAAGTTATTCTGAAGGTTTTTTACAGAGGTATCAGTGACTGAGCAATTGCCGTATAGTCCGTTCAAGAATGATCTTCATAAAAGGTAAACAAATATGGCTGCCGATATTTTTTATCTGTGTCAAACTGCATACTAGTGAAGTGCTGAATTGATTTTAGCTCAAGTTATTTTATCAAAATGAACTGACTCTCTTGGGTTGTTTGAATATTTTGTATGATAATATTAAAATATATATTGTATGTTTCTTTGTGGTTACACTAACTCACTTTGAAAGTCATTTTTTCTGCGCATTTCGGCTTATTAAGTACAGTACACTCACTTAAGTTATTCACGGAACTGACTCGTTTTCCTGACCTGAAAGAAATGTCTCATCACTAATAGTCAAATTGACAGCTAGCCACAGATTAACAAGAATTTATGATGTCAACTTTTTTGTGTGAGGTTTTGTTTGATTTTTGTTTTTACATGAAAAAATGTGTTTTTAATCATTATTTTACGTTAATTTCACATTGAGCTAAGAAATCATACATCTATTGAGTGCTACGGATGTTATTAGAAGAATACTTTGCGTAGTTTAGGTGAAATTCGAACATTCTTTGTAGTAACAGGTTTGTTTACCTTTTATGAAGATCATTTTTGAACGGACTATAGATAATTGCTTTGTCTTCTTTTTCCCTTCTTCTAATCCTTTTATCCCCTGTTGGGATGTAGGGCTACAATAACAGATTTCCACTCCTCGCGATCTTTTGCAGCCTCTGTAGTTTGCCCCCATGATATTCCGAGCGTTAGCATAATATGTTGAGCGTAATTGCATCGTACTGGGTTACTAAAGTTTTAAAGTAAGGATATTACTCATAATTAAATCAGACAAAATCCCAAGTCCTTTACTGCTACGATTATGAACCGTGTACTAGATGTAGAGAATCACATATTACATGTACATAAACAGAAAACAGCTGATCCCAACAACCCACTAACGGCACTAACACGCCTATAAAACCATTGTTACAAAATGTCTCACTAAACTGCTGAATGCTCAACTTAACAATTGTCTGCAAATTCGCAACAAAAGCTGCCCTTATTGCAACGATTCAGAGTTCAAAATGCCGCAGATGTCAAGGGCAATGATAATAACAACAGGGCAAAGAAACACCAGTGTAGCGTGAGCTTACACTACCCTCCAAATGAATAGCGAGCTATAACATTGTGGACGAGGATTAAAGTTTGTTTCCCTGCGTCACGGCTCTCGTGAAAATGGTCGATTTATTGAGTTGAGTCGGAAAGTTTTGCAGATATTGAAACGAATGGAGCCACCTGTTGAACTCTTTGCAAGTTTGTTAATAGCAGTTTGTATTTGGCAAATGGAGTCCGCATGAGTTATCGACGAATTTCAATACTGCCTGCGATAGTTAATGGAGGCTTCATTTTACCGTTATTGGATATTTATCTTTGATTTTGAGCGATCTGTTTGATGGGGCTGTTGTTTCAGCCGTCCACTGAGAATCGGTTATTCTGATTTTTCGTTATTTTACTTGATTAATTCTTCTGTGTACCTTTCATCATGTATACGTAAACATACCTTTTGTCCTTTTCTTTATGGGTTGATCGTCTTGTAAATATGTAAGGAAACGTATAAAATATTACTATTAGGCACTTGTGTGCTTAATTAAGCACGCTATTACAACAAAATAGGTCATAAACGGGTCAAAAAGCAGAATTTACTACAAATGTTTTTGTATTCGTCTAAAAATCAGTGTCTTCCACTTGAGTTTGCGTTTGGAAATCGCCATCGAGAACCAGAAAATCGCGTTCAGAAATTAGGGCGTGCGAAGGCGCGGTCCTTTGAGCACTGTCCGTGACGTAACGGAAACAACGCAAACAAAAGGGTTTATTACTAGGCCTGGGAAACCGTTGCTGTGATCTGAACTCTTCGCCATATTACATACATAAGTCCTAAGATGGCTACGATGGCCCAAATAGAGCGCTAGGTGATCAGCACATCGCCCATATATTATAAAGGAAGATTTAGTCCAAGTAAGGTTAGTGTCCGGGAATACAAGTAGATAAGCCGTGCCTCGTGCTTGCCAGTTCGTTATTAACATTTCGTCACTTTCGCTTGACATTAACTCAGTTCCAAAAATAACGTGTATTCAGGTATGAATGATCAATAAGTTTTCGATGATGGTATAGTTGGCTCATCGAGTGATCGATCCAGCCCAGCTTACCTACTTGCTGGCGTGTGGCCGGGTCAGCGCGGGGTCTTTGTCGCGGCACGTTCCACGAGCCTCCCGCCACCCCGCGAGACGCGATGGGGTGGCGACAGCCGTCACGCTTGTCCTTACGCTTGTAGTCAGATGTTTTGACGGAGGATAGGTATTCACTACATTGGATGGTGATAGAATCGGCTCATCGAGTGATCGATCCAGCCCTGTGCTTACCTACTTCCGTGTCGTGTGGCCGGGTCAGCGCGGGGTCTTTGTGGCACGTTCCACGAGCCACCCGCCGCCCCGCGAGACGCGATAGGGTGGCGTCCGCCGTCACGCGTGCCACTCGCTTGTGCACATTACTGACGGATTTAGGGGCGCGCGATATACTTAGATTTATATATCTATACGTAATTTGAATACTTACTTTGTATGCTACGTATACTATAGGTATTTATATAAGTATATAAACGCCTAAGTATATATCCCACTACTAGGCACAGGCAATCAATCAACCGTAGTGGTTATAGAAAGAAGAAAAGAAGAAAGAAAGAAAGTATCTATTGTTAGAGGACGCCAAAATAATAATACAAAAACAGAAGGAAAAAAATAACTTAATTAAACTGAATTACATATTATTATATCATGGAGGTTACTTTGTTTGATATTCATAGAAAAACCTTACAGTAGTCTATTGAGGCGATTTCTGAACGATGCAACCCAGACCGGGTTTCTGCTGGCATGTAAGAATAGAGCAACGTTGACCAAGTCATGTTGCCTAGGTTAAACAAAACCTTTTTTTAAGGCCCAAAGTCCTTATAAATTCCAAACTCCGCTGTTTAACTCTTTGTGTCGAAATCTGGGCCGCAGAACAATATATCGTCACTGGAAAGGCAAAATTACGTAAGCGCCAAAATAGGTATTTTGGGTTTTTTATATATTCGGAATCAGCGTTTCATTCTGCGTCGATCTGTCTGGGTAGCATTGCGATACGAGCACTTTTTTGGCGCTTACGTAAATTTGAAAATAGTTGACTTTTTTCAATTCCAGTTTCTTAAACGACAAGATTTTGGTGTTTTTTTCGTGACTGGTGTATAAGTAATATTGTGGTCCTACATAATAACTACATATTAACTTTAAGTAAATTTGGCATTCTATAGTTTGAAAAGTATCATTTTATTAGTAATTTTGGACTACTGAAAATAAAAAATAGACTATGTATAAGTCATTTTTATTTACAGCTTT
This sequence comes from Pectinophora gossypiella, assembly GCF_024362695.1. Taxonomy (NCBI): domain Eukaryota; kingdom Metazoa; phylum Arthropoda; class Insecta; order Lepidoptera; family Gelechiidae; genus Pectinophora; species Pectinophora gossypiella. Next base: position 3,758,656 of record NC_065421.1, on the reverse strand, counting down.
TAAAATAAGTAAGGCGTATAAGAAAAAAATGTCCTAGCATGTTTATGCAGTGAATGGCGAATAAGTAATTTTGACTTACAGTATTTAGAATAAGTAAGGCGTGTACGTAAATTTGCCTTCGCATTTTTATGCTGTTATTAAGCAAGTTTGTGGGCTAGCAGTAAGTTTCCCAGGAAGTTATTTTTTAACAATAGATCTAAAAGTAAAACTATTTTAGAATTGATTTTATAATTTATTAGCGACCCGGCTTCGCTCGGATGCAATGCTGAGGAAAAATGAAATTATTTACGACATCACATTAAAATCCTCAAAAATAACAGTATTTCTACACTATTTATTGGATGTTATTATACATACCTATAAACTTTCCTCTTGAATCACTCTATCTACTAAAGAAAATTGCATCAAAATCCGTTGCGCAATTTTAAAGATTTAAGCGTACATAGGGATATAGGGACAGAAAAAGCGACTTTGTTATACTTTTTAAGTTCTGTCGTTTGCATATTTAGCGCCAATTTTGAATTGAGAACTCTAAATTCAAATTTGTTGGAATTTCGAATATCAAAACAATTGAAAGCATTAGGATTAATGCAATTGTTTAGTCACAGCGTTGGTTTGAATCTGTCAGATCATGTCCGAAAATGAATCTTACAAAGAAAAATTTTCTATAACTTTCGAAGAGGCCTACTGCGACTTCAGTGTTTCAAACAGTTAAAATCTCTATTCCACGATGAAGTGCCATGTCTGCGAGCCATCGAACGCTGGTATTTAGAATTCGAGCGTGGATATCCGCCTTCACTGAAGATAATATCGTTGCTGTGAGACAACTAATCCTCAAAAATCGTCATGTGACATACCGAGAATAGAGGCGTTATTAGGCATTTCAGGGACAACCATTTAAACGATATTGCATGAGGCACTTGGTGTGAGAAAACTAGTTTGCCGTTGCATCCCGCATTTTCTGACGATCATAAGGTAGCCCGCGTCAGATGGTGTAAGAAAACTCTTCAGAGGTTCAACCGAGGAGAGTCAAATCACGTGTACGACATCATCAGTGGTGACGAATCTTGGATTTATGCTATTATCCTGATTCCAAACAACAATCCACAGTTTGGGTCTTCCAAAACGAGTCAAAGCCGACTAAAGTTGTTCGCTCTCGAAGCACTTCAAAGAAGATGGTGGCTACCTTCGTGGAGAAAATCGGTCATGTTGCGACAATTGCACTTGAAGATCGTAGGACGGTTAATGCAGATTGGTATACCACAATTTGTTTACCACAAGTCATCGCCGAACTTCGAAAATGTAACCCAAAGCGACGCATGATGATGCGCAGGAGTGCAGGATGCTGCACCATGACAACGCAAGCTCACACACCGCTCGTCAAACGATTATTTGAAGCAGGAAAACGTAGAAATTCTTGACCATCCTCCATACAGTCCTGACCTAAGCTCCAATGATTTCTTTACATTTCCTAAAATTAAAAAAGAAACTCTTCGCGGTCAAAGGTTCCAGTGCGGTGAAGAAGCGGCCAACGCTTTCAAGTCAGCCATTTTGAACACTTCTACTTTGGAGTGGAATAAATTTTAAATAATACCTGGTTCGAGCGAATGGAAAAGTGTATTAAACTTCGTGGTAAATACTCTTAAAAACAATAAGGGGAATTATTGAGGAATTAAAAAGACTTGACCCTTCCAGAGACTTGACTCGACTTAGAGCCACGTATGCTTGTCCTAATTCAAACAATTTTGAGCCCAAATATACTACTGCATGGTCGACTGTGCTGCCCTGCATATGTTATGTTATGTTAGTGGGCTCTGTTTTCCGCATTTAGACTCTAAGGTGGCCCATTATGCGTGTAATTGTTGACTACGTAAGCCAACCTATCTCCTTCCAGAAGCTCAGAAGCCTCCTGGGGATTTCACAGGCTTCGCGGAGCGACCCCACCCAGCGATCCACTGTGCTGCCCTGCATATTATGGACGGTGGATGACAATGACAAAATTAAGGGCAACATCCTTCTTTCAGTCATTTTGTAATATCGTCCATCTTGGATTTGAAATTTTGACATAATGACAGTATTCTACTAGTGTAGTCCTATCTTTGATACCCATATTGAGGGGGTTGTGGAAAAATAATATTTTTATTAATAATTACATATTATGTAATCCCCCATTATGTACCGGCTGCCATCTTAGATTAATAATGTTATTGATTTGATTATATTGTATTGACATCGGAATTAAAGGTGCGTACCAAATTTCAGATCAATCTGACAACAGGAAGGTACTTAAATTGCAATATCTAATTTTGATACAAATATACCGTACGGGTTTAGCTAAATAAAACCGTTTAACCCTTTCACGGACAGAGACCATGGGTCATTGGTGGTTCATAATAGGTAGTATGGCACCTTGGAATCGGAACGTCCGTATACGTTCTGTCTTTGAAAGTGTTAAAAAGAAACTTTTACAAACAGATAACGGGTTGTACGCTATTATTTATATTTTATGAAACTTTATTTCTGGCACTTCAGTATTTTAATAGCCATTTTTATAAATCAATTGAAGTAATAAGTAGTTTAAGGAGGTATTAAGAATAATTATTTGTCTCTTACGTCTTTTTACCCATGTAAGATATTACAAAAACTTACTTTAAATAATTTTTGGTGAACTGACATAATCAATCGATCACTTTGTAGGCAATTTTTACATAATGAGAGCAGATGTGTAAAAGTCGTTACAGTAACTTTTACTCCGCTAACATTACAGTATTATTATATTTAAAGAAATATTGTCGTTCTCGTATGCATTGTCGTAAGAGCTGTAAGTAATTTTGCTTCCAAATAATATTTTAACCAGATGGCGGTTAAGTAAATTTGCTTTACTGTAAACTGAAGTCATTTTTACGTAAGCGCCACTATATCCTAAAATAGCAATCCAACAGTTATAATATGTATTGCTGGACATAGAAAATTAAAAAACAATGTAACCTTACTTTGACATCATCTAAATTGGATAATTGGGTAAAAAGTTATGATAAAAAAACGAAAAAATGAAACTTTAAACGGCTTTTTCTCGAAATGGCCTTTTGGCGCTTACGTAATTTTGCCTTTCCAGTGACGATATTATTATCAAGTTTGAAAAATCACAAACTCTATTTCATTACCGACCGTAATATTAAATGTCTTTTTTTGACGTGACTTATTGTAGATTTGCCGCAGATAGCATTAACTACTTGGCCGGATAAATGGGGAGCGCTGAAGCCTCTCGCCCGGTACAACGAAAAAAAACGACAGTCAGACAGTTCGTCTTAAAAGACAACAGGCCAGAGGGTGTTGGGCGCGAATCTCGGTTCAGGGCGTCGTCTGAGAAATATATGTATACTGTCAAAATCGATACATTTACCTATCTTAGTTGAAATTTACTTCGTGGTAAACAATAACGTAAACAGTCCAGAAAATTCGCGAGCGTTTCCCGTCCCTCGCTCCACGCGTAGCCTTTATAATACCGCTCGAGGCCGCGTCGCGTCGCCATGGCAACCGCCCCCGCCCACCTGCCCTCATTATCATCTACCAACCGGACATCGTGTTGGTCCCAGACAGGCTCCCTGAGACGGTCAGCGTAGATAATTCTGCTACTGTTACTCGACAAAGCTTCACTAATTTGTTGTTAGAGTTTTAGGGATTGCACGGTTACTTTGAGCTTTGACCGATGCGCAATGTAAAGTTAGTAGGTAGATACTAGGTAGTAATGATATCTAAATTGGTAGGTCGGTGAGCCGCACTCTAACAAGTGGCAAGCATTGAGAGAATAAGTAAAATATTTTTGTCCTAATTCTTATGTTTCGTTACTATGTTTGGGAATGCTTTTTGATATCAATTAGGTCAAGTGGCTGCCTAATTATTTATTTAATTGAATTTATATCTGTATAAATACTCTTACGAAACGTTTTATCATTAAATGTAAAAAAACACCACTCACCGAGCTTTCTGTTAGACCAGCGTGATAGGTGGTGAGCCGTATCGTAGTTTATAACGGTCGAGCCAACTGTGTTAGTGGAAACTGGACTTAATAAATTATAACAAAGAATTTTAATACGAAAATTGAGGAGGTCGGTGGCGCAGTGGTAAACGCGCTCGGTCTGCGATTGTTGAAGTTAAGCAACTCATAGGATGGATGACCACAAAAAAAAAGTTTTCATCTCGAGCTCCTCCGTGCTTCGGTAGGCACGTTAAGTCGTTTGTCCCGGCTGCATTAGCAGTCGTTAATAACCATCAATTCGCACTAGGCCCGCGTGATGGTTTAAGTCCCGATCTCCCTATCCATCCATAGGGAAGGCCCTTGCCCCAGCTGTGGGGACGTTAATGGGCTGATCATGATGATGATGACGAAAATCCAAACAAAACGTTCATAAAGTAATCTACGGCCAGTAACACATCACATTTCATTCCTCCTAATCCTAATAGGTGTATTTGTGAACATGTGTACAGTTAGCTGATTAATTCCTGTGTCCAGTACTCGATCCCGATGTGTGAGATAGCACCTGAACTGGTCTCATTATTGACACTGCCAACAATACGAACTGCATTAATCTCTTTGTACATTTAGCGTGGTCGAACTGAAATTCTATGAAATGCATATGAAATGATGTTTCGCGAAATATATAACGTGCATTATGTTTTGTTTTGCGAAATGAGTAATGTTATATCGTACTGTTCGCGGAATTATCATCATCTCTGTTTTCACAGGCCGGATGGTAAGGCCGGTTTTTACAGAAGCGACTGCTTTTCTGACCTTCCAACCCGCGAAGGGAAAACCAGCCTAAATACAGGTTAGGTCACATACCTCGAAACGCATTTCTTGGGTATGTGGGTTACCTCAAGATGTTTTCCTTCACCGCTGTGCACGTGATAATCATTTATGATCCAAACATTATGAATTCGAAAAACGATTTCGAAGATCGTAGGTTTATGTCCGTGCTGGATTCGAACCTGCGACCTTACAGTGCGTGTCAATCGTTCGCGCGTACTGTTCGCGTAATATATTAAGCAATACATATTACAGTGTAAACTCACTCGCTTTGGTTTTTCTCAAGTCGTCAACAAACTGTTGGGCGGAAGGCAAGAGGGAAACCATTGTCCTATTTTTCCCTAAAAAGTAGCATGAAGAATGCTACACCGACAGGAGCGTGGCTCTTAAATTAGTGATGATGTCAACAAACAATATCACTCAATATGATACTGCGTTTACCAATGGTATTTTTATTAATACAGGAAAATCCTAATTCAATTTGTCACTTTGAAATTCTGTATCTATTTGTGCGTAAATACCTAGATCTATTCCAATACGTTCTTAGCTGTGATTGTGGTTTGTTTATTGAGATCAAAGGGTCAATTACTAATTATATATTTATTTAGGTTTCCTTAGCCAAATGGCAAAAACCGGAACCCTTATGAATGTTTAAAGAACACTAGAGCATCCTGATTCAATCAGAAATATGTGAAAATCTCTATGAATATTTTATCATTGTTTGTTTTTTTTATGTTATGTATACCTATATAATTGTGAGAGGGGATGTATGCCTGTGGGTATGGGTAGAAATAAATTATTGGGTTTGACTGTTTGAGTATGAATAAATAATCAAAGGGTCAATTTTGATGTGATGCGCTGTCCGAAGACAGTGTCATTTGGGACGGCCTAGCTCTAATGATACTTTGTGAATATATTCGAGTTTTACAATACAGGGTGTTAGTGACAACGTAACGAATACTGAGGGGGATAATTCAGATCATGATTCTGAGTTAATATCAAGTGAAATTTTCCGTCGCAAAATTAATGAGTTTTTGTAATATTTTGTTTTTATTATTTTCAAATCTATTCTATTGCGATGGTAAATTCCACTTATATTAACTTAGTATAATGAGCTCAATCATCCCCCTCAGTATTCGTTATGATGTCACCTACATCCCGTACAAGTACGTACATGTAGCCAAACAAGTACGTATGGATGTTAGTAATATCGTACCGAATACTGAGGGGGATGATTGAGCTCATTATACTGAGTTAATATTAAGTGGAATTTTCCTCCTCAGTATTCGGTACGATGTCACTATCTTTTTTTTTTCTTTTCTTTTTTTTGACGTGGCTTATTGTAGATTTGCCATCAACTACTTGGCCGGACAAATGGGGAGCGCTGAAGGCTCTCACCCGGTACAACGTTTAAGACAACAGGCCTGAGGGTGCCCAGTTGGGCGCGAACCTCGGCTCAGGGCGTCGTCTGAGAGGAAAAATATTTGAAAGAATTAATCGACCCTAGTGGGTCGATAGCGATAAGCGCTGAATGAGGGAAATCGTCGACCACGCCGGCGGGGTCGGTATCGGGGACCTAATGTCACTATCGCCCTGTATACATACATATATACATAAACTAACGTCTGTTATCTCATTGCGGTGTGCAGTCATATTGTAATGTATAATATATGTGTGTCGTAGGTTTTACCTAAATAATTTTTTTTATTATTATGTCATAAGTATTTTTTAAATCCAGTCGGAAGCGGCATTTTAGTGTTTTTATATGACATATTCAGCTTAATAAAAGAAAGTTCTAAAAGTAGGTTATAAAAAATTTAGGTCTAGATATTCGTTCCAAGTTTAGTATAGGAAACACGTGAACCCGTATTTCCGTATTCCGTGTTTATAGTTAAAGTTAGAATGAACTGAGAATCTATCCCAAACTTTTACTAGTTTACCTGTTCGCAATAATACTTAGTCCTTTTAGAGATAATTAGTTGGGAGGCCTTTGCGCAGTAGTGGGAGCCAGTAGGTTTGGCAAGAGAAGAAGGTAATTATTTACAAATTAACAAGACAGCAATTTCTACACTTCACTTTTTAAATTTTCACTTTACCTATCATTATTTATATTTTTGTTAAGAAATAAGCTTCTCTCCACATGTCAACCACTTTTTTAAATCTTTCTTTTATTAAACCCTAATTTGAGTAGCATTAATATAATCCTCATGGTATACAAAAGCATTGGGAAGCCCTGCTGTGCAGCTAGAACGCTCGCTATAGACAGAGGTGGTGATACCGCGGCGAGAAAGAGACTGGAGAATGAGATGGATATCAGTGTGTTTTTCGGTTATTCGACGCATCTCTAATTGTATGAACTTGATCACTATAAAAATCGGTCTTAGGCTGTCAGACAATCGGCGACCGACTTTTTGTAGGAGAATAATAGAACGTACTGCTCGCAATAGTGCAACGCCAACGTCCTCAAAAAGTCGGTCAGAAATAAAATCGGCGCATCCCAACCGATCCGATTATCGGTGAAATATGGAACGCCAATAATAACCCTGACACCAGGGTTGATGAGGTTGGTAATTCACCTCACAACCCACACGATTGAAGAGTAGTTCTTGCGTTGAGTCGGTCACAAAATCGGGCATAAGAATCGGAGGAAAAATCGGCCTGATTATCTGTACAAAAAGTCTGATGCGCCCTTATCGGTCGGTAATAGTTTTGGTTTTGCACATATATTTACTGCAGCGACCTCTGGTGAGTTTTCACCGCAATAGCTATCCAAGAACATGCGCCGATCAAATTCGAACCCATGACTGAAAACCGCATCGAAATCGGACTGTAATTTTGGAGATAAATGGCAACATAGGTTTGTACACACACACAAACAAACAACCTCTCACTCTCGCATATACCGTCTCCGTACCGTCCGCGTCGCGGGTAAAAAACCGCATCTGTTCTGTAGTCTGTGTGTATCGGTCTTAAACATAATACATATTGTTATACCGCTCCGGCGCCGCCGTAAATCATGTTCACGATGTGCTCGCAGCATAATAGCTTTATTGATATGCGATTATGTATTATTAATATTAAGATGCATTCCGTGTTGATAGGTGGTGATCACACATGTTTAGCGGAGTTCATATGCGCGTTGAAATTATTTGTGGTATCTTTTCTTAAAATAAACATAACATAGCATAGTATAGCATTACGCCTGTGTCACCGATGGTGTAGGTAGAGGTCTATGTATGTTTACATGTTTAGTGACAGCCACTCCTCGCCAGCTATGTTTTAGTCCCATTTAATGTGTTTACTTATGTACTTACATTATTTAGATTAGGTTGAATTATAGCAAAAATCTTTAAACACACTTGTTTTTTTTTTCTGTACATTTACTTGATTAAGAATTGATTAATGATGTTTTTATCAAATTGAATTTGCTGTTGGAATAAAATGTGTTAATTTTGGATATGTAATTACTTAAGCAGTTTTCTTTTCGGATTTCTAAGTAAAGGATATTGAGGGGAATTTTAAAAACACTACTGAGTTTACGCGGTTATTATCATAATTAAAATACATAATAATAATCATCCCGTGATCGTGGCACTTGCAACAGTGTCGAAATATCGGGAGTCTCATATCCCTGATTTAAACGTGGTAAGAACCCGTTATTATGTGTTTTAACACTGCTAAGTGTTTATTATCCGCAAATAAGTACCTGCGCGTAGACTTTTTATAAACTGTAAGAGTGGGGGTATAATATTATATTCACTTACTTAATAGATGCGGCCTATGCCGGCCGCACATGCAGACTGAGACCAGCGATTTGTTGTTCGGCATGCGCCGGCACATCTGCGCCGTACGTGCCGCATCTGGCGCACTGCGGCCGCGGCCGGCGGCGACGCGTACGCACATCACAGCGATGAGATGACGGGGTTGCATTTTTTTAATGGTAGAAAGATGACCGTTGATATTAGATTTTCTGTATTTTAAATATACTTATAAGTACCTGTTAATAAAGTCTCTTCTTCTATCGTGTGGATTAGGTCGATTACCAACCCCATCAACCCTGGTGTCAAGGTTACTATTGAGCCACCTAAGACCCAAAAAAAAAGAAAAAATAATAAAGGCACGCCTGTAATTTACGTATAAAATGGTAGAATCATATAACAACCAAAAACAAGCTACCTAAGTAGTTTTCTGAATATTTCGTTGTGATTGGTTACCATTAATATGTGGATAGTTTACGTTTATTAGGTACAAGTAGGTTTTACAGGATTGATGAGCGCGGTCATTGATCTTACAACCTATACGAGAGAAGAAGAGAAGATAGATATTATACAATACAAAAATATAATATATCCTTTAATTGAAAGCTATGTCATGTCTGGGGCAATACTAATGATAATGATTATGACACAAATTCAAGGTTTATTTATTGTAAGTTTTTCTAACGACTTGGCTTCATCCACCCCATTAAAAATTACGAGCCCGCGTGTATATAACATGGGTATGAATGTATGTCTATCTTTGGCTTCTCCACAAGCTTTAATAAAATCATCGCCTAGTGTGAAGGCACCGCAAGCAGTCGTCTGAAATTTGCACGTTTAGAAATCTCGTTTGTGCAAACTGTTTTTACGCGAATGAGGTCACGTCGCTCCTTGTGTGGGTGACAGCTCCACTGCCACAGATAATAATTATAATTTTGTGCATTTCCACAAAACATGGGGATCTTTGCGGTCGAATTGGGTATTTGACGGGGTCAAAGATAAATTATAAAATGCCAATCTAGAAATAAAAACCAGTCAATGATGGTGTAAAATCAATCTCATTTTACTTTTTGACTTATTTACTTATTTTAATTACGAATTGAGAAGCTCGGTGGCGCAGCGGTAAACGCGCTCGGTCTGCGGTTGTTGAAGTTAAGCAACTTTCGCAAAGGCCGGTCATAGGATGGGTGACCACAAAAAAAAAGTTTTCATCTCGAGCTCCTCCGTGCTTCGGAAGGCACGTAAAGCCGTTGGTCCCGGCTGCATTAGCAGTCGTTAATAACCACCAATCCGCAGTGGGCCCGCGTGGTGGTTTAAGGCCCGATCTCCCTATCCATCCATAGGGAAGGCCCGTGCCCCAGCAGTGGGGACGTTAATGGGCTGGTGATGTGAAGTACGACGTTAGAGCGCTTTTATTGATGACGTCATAAGATGGTATTCACATACAAACTCCAAAGAAAACTTCCGTTTTCACGTTTCGTAAAAAGTATCTCTTTTGACTAGGTTGTTAAGCTTAAATTTATTGTAAATATCAATATAACAATACGTCACAAATACAAACTTAAAAACTAGTCATTAAATAACCCGCCCCTCACTGTTCCCGGAGCAAAGGTGCCCACAACACTAGCCGCATTACCGCGTTGAATGGCAATGGCCAGCCTTTGGACCAGGAACGAGCCGGAGCGGGAGTCACCGCGCGCGGGGCGGGAGGCGGGGTTGTTAAGTACTCAAGTAACTGGGTATAGAATAGAATTTCGTATAATTACTGATAAGCCAGTATAGAACACTCAAAGCGTAACTTATTTCTCTACTGGAATTCTTGATAGACAATTTGCGTGGTATCGTGGTGTGGTCGACTTAACGCGAGGAGCGAGTGGGCGAATGCGAAGTGCTAGTAGGCGTTTTAGAGCCATGCTTATCGGCGTCGTTACTGGATTTTAGTTTAATCGTAAACTGCAAAAGTCATCGTTTAGTTAACTGAGAATTGTGACGCTACTCGCAGTCTTTTAAAAACAACATAACATAACAAATACTTTATTGCACAAACAGGAAAAAACAAAAAATAAAACAAAAGAGAAATAGAATTAGTACAATAGGCGGCCTTATTGCTAAGTAGCAATCTCTTCCAGGCAACCTTTAAGTACTTATAGGAGATATTGAATATTAACCTTATAATATTGCACTCTTTAGCTTAGATATTTTTTTGACGTTACTTATTTACAGGCAAGGCTAGAGCGAATAGACATTGGTTCGGCAAGCAAGTCCCTTGGGACGCATCGTCACTTACCAACAGGCGAGATTCTGCTCAAACGCCTATAGGAAAATAAAAAAAGGCTGCGGTAGTTTTCTCGCCGTATTTCCAGCAGTTAATGCGCGTCTTCTTCATCATCCGCGGCATCTACGATACTACACGTGACGCGACAAATAGGGTGGACTTCGCATTATACAGGTTATTAACTTTTCGATCGTCGGAACGCAGAGACAATGTAAAGTCTATGGTGTCTGGTACCTCGGCAGATGAGAGGTTAAGAACGTCCTTTTTTCAGTAGTCGATTAAAAACGCTTCCCCGCTGTCCGCTTTCCGCTGTCAGAAGACCTGGCGTTCCGAGACCGTAATTCATTTGTTCATTGCGGCAATTAGCAAAATTACATCGACGGCTCAGAACATCTGTTTGTTTGCTCAGTTTTAGTGGAAGCCTGCGACAAAGGCTCTTAGTGGCAGGCGTTGCGACTGTTTTCAGTGTTATAGGTACTTACTTGAAAATAGAAAATTCTTTAGTTCTTTTCCACGTTCTTTCTGGAAGATTATACTAACCAATTTGCAGGTATGGAATACGTGTAATGCGAAGTATGAAAACACTTTTGACATTGGTGTAATAATTGTAATACTGAAGAACACTTGAATAGTGTCAATCTGTTTTTGTTCTTTGGATCTTTTCTACTCTGTGACGATTGTGCTTATCGCCGATTTATGGGAATACTGGGTATTAGATATTGTTTTCCATATTTGTCTGTATTTTACTTATTTTCGGTATTATTGTACAAATCTCGCTAGAAAATATCTAATGATGCGTGTGAAAGCTGTCTACATGTACTTATATATTTTTGTAGAGTATTTTTATTTATATACGACTATAAGATAGATAATAAGTTGTTATAATAAGTTGTTGTAAGTTGTTAAGAATATGATGGTAACATTTATAGTTTAGAAGACGTTGGGAACGCCGATGAAATAGCAGCAAGAGAATTGTGTTTCACAGTATTGCACCGGCTTAGAGTTTGCGCTACACTCGGTACATAGGTAGAGTCCAGTAGGTGCGGCAAGCCTTGCGAGATTCGGCAGCAATTATTGTCCGTCAGGGGGAGGTGGGCGAGGGGAGGGTGGGGTAAGATGGCCACCATAATTAATTGGCGCGACGCGGACCCGACCGCGCCACGTCTCACTGCGCGGTATTGCGCCGCGGCGCAGTGACCACACGATACAGAGATTGGATTAGATTTTTTGTGAAAGGAGATTTTTTGAGGATTATATTGAGCGGAAAAAATCGGCGGAAATTGCGTTACAAATAAGTACTTATGGAAAATAAGAAGCAATAAAATAATTAACTGTCTAACTTGATGAATTAGAAAAAAGTAAAATATCTAATTGTTATTTTATTATGTCATGAGCAAGAGGTGATAAGATTTGCAACTAACTAAGTTTGATAGTATGATATACATACATCATACAATAGTTTGGTTTGGTCTATCAAGCATTGATATTTCATATATCATTCGTGATACCATAAGTAAGTAGGTAAGGAAATTGATGAATGTTAAATAGGTAGAGACAATTCCGGACGGTCGTTTCGCTGTCATGTCTATACAGAAATTCAGATCATAATTTCATGTGTTTAACGTTCCGTAAAATTCGTTCTCTCTGTCCCAAAATTCGGTAGCCAGCACATGGTCACCGCGCCGTCGTCGAGCGGCGATCCGACCGTAAACGTCTCGCCCACACGCCGCGGGCGCCCGCTCGCCATCGCCATACCTACCGTAATGTACTGCTCCACTGACCACCCAGCTCTGACCCTCCGTCCTGCAGCTACCTACCTCCCGAATAGCGCCAAAACACAACGAAACGGGACGCGCGGCGGCTCAATTTAAATTAGTCAGCTACCGATACCGCACTATACCATTTGTCGTATCAAGAACCCTGACCACGCTCATCTCCAACCCCTCGCTGGCCCGGCGTCGAGCAGCCGCGGGGGGCGAGGTAGCCTCGTTTACCCTTGGTGAGTGGCTCATACAAATTGCATGGGTGTGAGTGAGTAACGTTAGTACCGGCGGACCTCGGCTCGCTTGAGCGTAAATTTTGTTGCGTAAGACGGGAAAGACGTCTGGCTCTCGAGATAGCCCAAGTGAGATATCGGAGGCACAGCGCGGCCAAACGCGGGCTTGATAGATTTCTTAACAGTTCAGCTGTCTGGTGCCGCGTAGAACTTTCTACGATTCCAGGAATTTGGTTAAATCAGTTCTTGTCACATTTTCGGGGAATAACTCTTGAACCTTGAACTGTCGAGACAGAATCTCGACACAAACTTCCCAATACTCCAATGTAATAAGTCAAACGACTAGACATTATTACAAAAATGAATCGTATTTTCAATTACAATCCATCATCATCAGCAGCTTTTCCCAAACGACGTAGCTTTAAACCCGAAACTTTAGAAAACCGGAGGTTAAGGCTCATCAATAAGTAATTTAACGGAGCATTACCCACGAATGTGGACAAAGGGAATCCATTCCACTTGGTGTCTAGTTGAGGAGCAGTCAGTGTCAGAGTGTATAGTCTGACTAGTATATGTCTACGCATACCTGATCTCGGATCCTATGTCGTTGGAATGTGCTGACACGAGGCTGCATCCCTGCATGCTTGTTATGTATTCCTCTGTACGTTTGTATGTAGGAGATTCTGCATGTATTGTGGCGGTAGTGTACTCGTGGGTTTATTAGAAGTTCTCGCCGACTGATCGGTTAAAAGTAGTTGTAAGTTTTGTGAAGTGATGGATGGTTTACATTTTAAATAATGTTCCTTTTAAACATACCATCGTTATGTATGCAGAGCCATAGTAACCGAGAACGCTTGCCTCTCACTTTGAGGTCGCAGGTTCGAATCCAGCACAGGCTTAAACCAATGATTGTCGAATTGGTTTTCGAATTCATGTTTGGATCATAAATGATTATCACGTGCTCAGCGGTGAAGGAAAACATCGTTAGGAAACCCACATTCCCGAGAAATACATTTTCGGAGGTATGTGACCTAACCTGTATTGGGCTAGTTTTCCCTTCACGGGTTGGATGGTCACACAGGTAGTCGCTTCTCTAAAAAACCGGAAATGTCAAATCTTCAGGTTAGGTAAGCGCCGAGAAAACGGGATAATGCTAGGGAGATGACGATCGTTATGTATTATGATGCTGGAGTCGACGACTTATACGCGGTAATTCGCAAAAAAGTTGGCTCATTAGTACGCAGAGTGCGAGGGAGCACGAACAGCGTCCTTAGGATGGTGGGAGACCGGATGGACTCCGCGCTGCTGGGCCGGTTCACCGAGCTGCACGTGTTGCGCCCGAGCGCACGGTGAGGTTGCCCTTCTGCTTATTATATTATCTACATTACTTGTTACTAACATAGCATGTAAGTTAGTCATACTAACATATCTATGGACTGTAGTCTGAAAATAAATGATTTTTTTAATTTTTTATTTATTATTAATACCCCCACTCCTCGCCAGCTATGTTAAGTCCCATGTAAAAGGGGGTGAGCCTATTGCCATTAGCTGGACGCAAATCCAACAAACCACGTGATATCAAGTATGTATGATCCAAATATGAATTCAAACTCATGGAGTAGAATTCAGTGGTTTAAACTTCGACCCGGGAATCGAACCCTTCACACAGTGATATAAGTCACGTGTTTCTTTTTATATAGTAGGTATAATCTGAAGTACTTCTCTCTCGGCCAAGAGTGATATCTTTTTATGATGCCTTAAACTTCAGCCTTAAACGAATACAAGTCATCTTCTTCTTCTTCTTCTATCGTGTGGGTTATGGGGTGAATTTCCAATCTCATCAAACCTGGTGTCAGGGTTATTATTGAGCTGCCAAAGCCCCCTGACATGGCTCATGTAACGACTACATACCTACATCAGTAAGTACTAACCTTTCGAAGCACAGATCATCTTTCTTTTTGGACAATCAGGTGATCAGCCTGTAATGTCCTAACCAAACTAGGGATCACAAAGTGATTTTTGTGATATGTCCCCACCGGGATTCGAACCCGGGACCTCCGGATCGTGCGCCCGACGCTCAACCACTGGACCACGGAGGCCGTCATACAGGTTATATAGGTCATGCTTAGTTGAAAAAGGAAAATAAGAATATTGGGTTTCTTTTGTCTTTTTCATTTATTTCAATGTTTGTAAAACGCTTTTTTCTGTTCGACCTACCTTTGCTGGTGTTTGAAAAATATAGGTAAGTAAGTATTTTTAAATATAACACGTTTTACCCATACTGATCCCGTCGCAACGTCTCTGCTCGTAATCTTGAGTCGTGAAATTTTACGTGCTTTTCCTATGAAGCTTCAGTCACTGGTGGAAAATGTTCAGTAATTCGCTTATTTAAAATGAAAAATGAAAATGATGTGAAAATGCTTTAGAATAGTAGAAATACAAATAGCATAACACATGTAACAATTGTTAACGTCTTGTATGTACCCTCTTCTTCTTGTCGTGCATACACACATACATAAGCTTACGCCTATTTCGGGTAAGCTGAGACTATGGAATGCCATTTCTTTCGATCCGGACACACTGCTCTTGCTTCCTCCACATTCATCAATCGTTTCATACACGCACGCCGGTTCAGAGTAGATCGTACTAAACCTTTTCTAGGTACATCTCCAATTTGGCCAATGTACGTCCTTCTAGGTCTTTCTCTGCCAGCCTTATCATCAACCTTCGCTTTATACCGCTTTCGTAATCCTGTTATCCTTCATCCGCTTTACGTGTTTAAACTAACTTCACATTCCCTCTTCTTTCTCGTTCTTTTTGTCGTGCCTCTCCATAACTGGAGGTTGGCGACCAGCTCATGGAATGAGTGCCTGTCCCTGGCCATACGGAATAAGTTCTTCGTCGTCGCCACCTTCGTCCACTCCTTTAAACGTTGTACCGGGTGAGAGCCTTCAGCGCTCCCCATTTGTCCGGCCAAGTAGTTAATGCCATCTGCGGCAAATCTACAATAAGTCACGTCAAAAAAAAAAAAAAAAGTCCACTCCTTGATGTTGTTTAACAACGTCATTTTCGGCCTTCCTGCGCGTCTACGACCCAAGTTTTTGCTGTGGTTAAAAAAGTCTAGATGGATGCCAACTGCAGCTCAAAACATTCTCCATGAAGAACACGAAAGAGAAGGGGACCAAATTCAACTAGCGATGGCCACCGACTGGAAACTGACCACCCCGTTGGAAGGATCGTTCTTGAGGGGTTTTAGTAATTACTGTCGGAAGCTGATTCTCCGTTGCCTTAAATTTTATGTCGGGCGAGAGCCTTCAGCGCTCCCCATTTGTTCGGAAAATTAGTTAATTGCATTTGCGGCACTACAATGAATCACGTCAAAACAAAAGATGACCGACTGCTTAAGGTGCCCTCCTAAGCACGGATCATCTTGCTTTTGGAGGTTTAGTAGACAAAGGACTTATTCGCAAAACGCCTTACCCCTAAAAAAACAATCAGGTGATCAGCTTGCAGTGCCCCAACCAAACTAGGGATCACAAAGTTATTTTTGTGATATATCCCCACCCACACACAACGCCAACAACAACAGCCTCCGTGGTCTAGTGGTTAGAGCGTTAGGCTCACGATCTGGAGGTCCGGGTTCGATTCCCGATGGGGACATTGTCGAAATCACTTTGTGAGACTGTCCTTTATTTGGCAAGGACTTTTCAAGCTTGAATCACCTGATTGTCCAAAAAAGTAATATGATTCCGTGCTTCGGAGGGCACGTTAAGCCGTTGGTCCCGGCTGTTAGCCGTAAAAATACCTCCACCAACCCGCAGTGGAGCAGCGTGGTGGAGTATGCTCCATATCCCCTACGGTTGATTGAGGGGAGGCCTGTGTGTGGACGTATATAGGCTATTTATGTTTATGTTTTATATCCCCACCCGGATTCGAACCAGGATCCTCCAGATCACGAGCCTAACGCTCAACAACTGAATCATGGAGGCCGTTTCATAGTAAGTATCTAAGTACCTACTTGAATAATCTATATATACACTGTATGAAGCATAATTACATATTCAGTGCGGTGGTGAAAGCCTGCCAGGCGGCGTCCCCAGCAATCACATTGACGTTTGAGTCGGAGATATAATTTGCGACCCGCGCCCCGCTCGCCTTATCAACACCAAACATACACATTCACTCCGCTGGCAAATTGTAAATATCCATTAGTTTTTGCTATCAAAATTGGGTCAAATCATATATTTTGCTCGCGGCTCCAGTGTGCTACAAATGTATTTAATAACTATTGTAGCTTTGTGAATATTTGATTGTGATTTATATAACAGCGTGCCTGGAAAATGTAGATTTTAAAGGCGGGTATATATTTACAACTCTATTGATTGCGGGCGTGATTATGTGTCATGTAGGATGCCTTGTTGACAGTAGTTTGGTGACACTATTTTAATTATGTCCCTCATTATACGGTCGATTAATTACTTTAAATATATTCCTCTCACACGCCACCCTGGACCGAGGTGCGCGCCCAACTGGCCACCCTCAGGCCTGTTGTCTTAAATTTTGTACCAGGTGCGAGCCCTCTGCGCTCCCCACATGTCCGGCCAAGTATTTAATGCCATCTGCGCCAAATCTACAATATGTCACGTCAAAAAAGTTATATAAATCGGCAATCGAAGTAGTTTATACAATGTTTTAGGTTTACGCGGTTATTATCATAATTAAAACACATAATATCGGGTTTAAATCAGGGATAATATGAGACAGATAGTTTTCGACGAATTCATTTGTGAGAGATTGGGGTCATCATTACATATAATGATTAAATTGTTTATTGTCAACTCCGCACATATAAAAAAATGTCGTGTAAAGCGAGCCCAAAAGGAACTTCCGTCTATACTTTCTCTGAGGTTCATTGTCATCTAATATGCGTTTAATTTTCCCGTCTAACGCGAGCTTGTTTCAGATATTCGCCTTTCGATGTGCTAAATGCTTTCAATATCTTGTCATTTTATACTTTTACGCATTGATGTACAATATATTAGTTGGATAACCTCATTGTTTTAACGTCTTGCATCCAATTCGTTTCGAACTACGCAATGGTTCAACGTATACCCTATTACGATTGCGTTGATTTTATATTGTAAAGCTAATTGGCTATCTTCTAAAGCTGTAAACCTGCACATTGGAATTAACTGAGCATTGAGAGTGCGTTATTTGGTCCCGTTGCTTGACGGAATTCTTTAAGGCAATGGTCAATTTACGACCATTATTATGGCGGTTCCTCGAATTGTTTTTATATGTCCTGATTAATAAGTTTTAGCATTTTGCGTTTTAGGTTATGTTTGTCAGTAGTTTTTTTTTTATTTATTTATTTAATAACAATATAAGACCATTTACAATTTTAAAGACATTCGCCAAACTGAAAGACAGTTTGTTGGCGAAATCATGCACTCATTACTTATTTACTTATATCTATTACAGCAAGTTTTAAACTTAATTCTTAAATGCTACAAATCTACCAACTATTCAATATGTTCATCAAATGACTTCAATAAAAACAGCTTTAATTTAGTTTTAAAGAGTGGCTTACTACAACATTCGTTTTCGAACTCAATACTATTAAATATTCTTGGAACAAGGTATTTTAATATTCTCTCGCCATAATAATTGTTAGCACCTGGCTCTTCAAACATTTTTCTGGAAGTTTTACGGAGATTCCGACTGTACGGTACTTTACTATAATTGTGTTTGTCGTTATATCGTTCTTATATTATAATTGAAACACATTAAATGCTCGAATTTAGACTCGAAATTCTTATTGGGATACTTATAAAGAGTTTACGAAATAACTCGTTACATAATGATGACCCAATCTCTCAGGTGTGAATTCGTCGAAAACTTCTTCGATTGTCGATTTATAGCCTCCACGGGTTCGTAATATAGATGTAAGTTTTTCTTTACATCTTTGACCATGCATGGAATGGCCTCATCATAATGTTCTGCTCATTTTACGATAGCTGTTTCTTATGTTTTACGTCTAAAGAGTTTATTACCGCGCAAGGTGGGTATAAGTTATAAAGTATTTTAAAACTTAAACTTTATTTAGTTTCCGGAAAACTGAAATATTCTCGTGTCTTTATACCGGCATTACTGGCTGCATTATACCATGTTTGACACAAAATCCGTGATTATAACTTTTTTAATTAAGGCACAAGAAAGTGTATTCAACTTCGATTTTAAAACTGTTATCGTTAGGTCAATTTTGAACAATACTCAGTTGTACAATACTCATAAGGCCGAGATTTCCCGACTCAAAAGTTAAAGATGAAGTTTGGATTTTAAAAGGACTTTCGGTCGTACGATTTTAAATCAGTCTATAGGTATTAGTCTCGAAAAGTTACGGAGTTTGGTGGAATGACGTATTTATTAGTATTTTGAGTACCTATTTATATAATCAATCAGTGTTGCGCAAAGAACTCTCTGAATCTTTAACTATATGATGCGATTCAAATCGATGGTTCCAGAAACTCGTCAAAGTAATCGTATAAAACCTGTGTATAGAACGTTCTGGAATTGTGCGCTGGGGGCGGCCGCTCGGCGACGGCGTGTGGCGCACGTCCACTTGCGACTTAATTAAATCGCGCGACCTCGCGACGCGGCCGCGTGCCGGACCCAAATGACGCCCCTATACGAGTACGTGCTGTGGCTATACCGCGTGTGTATACGAATTTATGGCCCCAGCTATACCCATTTATTCATTTGCTATACGTCTTTAAATATACCTATGGCAGAGCAATGATAAATAAGGGAAACTAAGCGCCGAGCGAAACTGACCGATGACCTCAACTAATTTTTAAATAGAAATGAAAGAACATAGTTTTTAGGTTTTAAATTGTATTTATAACGAGAGACGTTGTTAAATATGCGAATATATTTTCAAAAACACCGAAATGCTTTCGGAATATTGTGGATTTTAAAAGAAATTTAAAGAATTCCTGGTTTGTGACGTTATCGCACAATGATCCCGGGTAATAAAGTGAGTATCGAGTGCAGCGTTCCGCGCGAGTGCAGCCGCGCGCCTTCCTTTGACGCGACTCGAGGTGCTGGCAGCGAAAATGGCTGTCGATTCGTGATAGCCCCTACCACGGTAGACCAGCGGTCTATTATTGACCCATTTTTTATTGAATTTATTTTCAAGTAACTACATACTACTCAGTTTGTTAGTAACCTGACACATTTGAAAACCTGATAGATTCTACATACATACAACATAACATAAATAGCCTATATACGTCCCACTGCTAGGCCCAGGCCTACCCTCAATCAACCGAAGGGCGTATGGAGCATACTCCACCACGCTGCTCCACTGCGGGCTGGTGGAGGTATTGTAAATAGAAATTCTAATAAAAGAAAAATTCAAATCGGACTTCTCTGGTCAGACTGCAATAAGCGGCCATGTTCTAAGCACCACTTAGGATAGTCCTGGTATTCAATAATGTCTAAGCTGCACACGCTAATTAGAAACTTACGCGGCAACAGTATCCATGTAGCTTGTTTACGACAGCTATAATTTTGGTGGCGTTCGTGGTAGGGGGCCGGTTGCTCATTACGCGCAGAATACCAGCCCGCTATAAACGGGGTCCTAGCGCGCCGAATGTAAAATGGGACTCGTTTTATGTAGACGCCGGTTTGATGGCCTTTTAAACAGCACCGGCGCTGGACTCCAGTGTCCTCTATATCTGCAGTATCTGCTTATTTTCTAAGTTATGGCCGGTTTGCGCAGACCGCTCGGTGTAGGTTATACTTTTAATACCAGGCTTTTGATGTTCAAGCGTCACGAATACGACGCGTAATTAAATGTTCCATGCAAATTGGATTTGCGGTAAAATTGTTGACACAACGCATAACGCATATACCCACAACGCATAATGTCATCAAGTGCTCTGAAAAATTAAGGTGTGGTGGTGGCTTAAGGTGTTTATACAACATCCAAGGTCCAATGCAATCAGATGGATTTCATTGCTATTCCCGTTCGCCCTCAAAAACATTGGGCAGCTCAACATTACTCAAAGTCTCCTAAGTGCTAGGGTCTAATTGGAATGCCATCACGTTGGGTCTAGACGTCTTTATCTGAGCTGGCCGCAGGTCGGTAATCTAGGGATTACGACTCCAACGGCCCCCGACGGCTTGAATGTGCGTTAGCGATATCACTCGCCGACTCGCCCACTTGTCACACAGGCACGGAGTAAGCAGATGATTGGTTGATACTTTAAGCCATTGGCAAACCATTGTAATAAAGGCTGCAATTGAATGCTTAATTACGGCACGCAGTTTTTTCATATTTCATATTTTGATTGATTCTGCCTAATCAGAAACTATCGCGTCTAAAAGTGTAAAATATGAAACTTTATAGGTACTTATGTTTTTTTTACGTGACTTTTATATGCAGATTTGCTACAGATGGCATTAACTACTTGGCTGGAGAAATGGGGAGCGCTGAGGGCTCTCATCCGGTACAAAATTTAAGACAACAGGCCTGAGGGTGCCCAGTTGGGCGCGAACTTCGGCTCAAGGCATCGTCTGAGAGAAGGTATGCTTGATCCTGGCATGTTAAAAAACCGGATAAATACGTCAGATGATGGTTTGAAGCATACTATCGAAATCGTGAAGCTTTTTTACTAAACGTCGGATATCCAAAGTCTCTTTGAAAGCGCCTGTTATGTTTAATGAATCTGCATCCGCATATTGATACTTCCAGAAATATGCTTTGCAATACGTAAGCTCCTGGAATTTATCTATCTGGGGTTTCCATCGAATATCGATGTTCACATAAAGCGGTAGTCTTTTATAACTGTAGTACTGGAAATTTCTTTGGATCGTCGAAACAAATATGCGGTGAATATTTAGCCAATCGTAACGTTTTTGTGCTGTCAAAGCATCTTTGATGTTGCATAATATAGCATACATTTACCTATATCGAAGAGACAGATATGTTAGATCGCCCCACTCGCCGGTCCCTCAATATGCTTTACCTGCCAAGCCAAACAATGCGGGTACTTCCTCTAGGTATTGGAAGTCCGGAAATCGCACCGCGATACCCGTACCGGAGTAGTTGTCTCTGTCCACGGAGCGCGCCCTCGACCCCCGTCAATACCGACGACTTGCCGATCCTACGAAACCCGGTCGAAGCCATAACACTGAGCGAAAAACGGAAATGCTCTTATAGATTGAGTTGGTGCAATGCGCAAATGTTCCGCTTTAAACTGGTGGCGCGACATCCACTGTCGTCTTTTCTCCCCCTTTGAAGCCGAGACACCAAATAATGATGATGTCCCACTTCAGAGTTTTGATTAATATTGAGCGCTATGTTTATCTTAGCAGTAAAGCAAGCATCGTGGCATCATAATTCACCGGCATTGGCACAGGCCACAGCAACTTGTCGAAACACTAATAGATAAGGTTTTTCATCCACACAGCGTTGTTCCGATTGCCGGGCAGTGATTAAACGCAACAAAAAACGGCTCCGGAGCGCGGATCGCGGCCCGCCCGCGGCGATAACAAACAGAATTCGGTAAAAAAGCACTCGCCGCGACCGAATCGATGACCGGGGCTTTATTTCAACTTTATCGTTTTTGCGTCGTCCATAACTTGGCACCCTCTATGTTCGCCGAAAGCCAGTAAGTATGTAAATTACGGTCGCGAGCCGGCGTCCTCGGGTGCCCACTTATCTATTCAAATTCGGCTCCGGGTGCGGGTTGCGTCGCCGGCCCACGCTAATCAAAATCCGATCAGCCATTAAGTCCTCTCGCTATCTGCGCTTAGTTTACGAGCGGGGCGCGGGAGGCGGCGGGGGACGGGGGCCGTGATCACTTATTTATGTGTCGGGGGCTCGCCGACTGAAAAACTACCCTCGCGTCGTCGCAGCCGGGCGCGGCGCGGCGTGGCGGCGGGCGAGGCGGCGAGGCACGCGAGATGCGCGCCCATAAACCGGCGCGGCTTTGTAATCAACCGAGCCGCGCTTTTTATGAGCCCGCCTTTTGCAGTCTCCGCTCGGGATAAATTTAACCCGCTAGCTATCTGATATTGAGACAGTCGGCGAGCAAGTGTAAAGTTTTATTCTACGTATCATGGAAACTTTTCGATGGCGCAGTGCATTTCCTCGCGAATGAGTTTCCATCTCGGCTCACCTTTAGCATTTCCTGTTAATGAACAAACGCGGCGGAGTGGGCGGGGGTGGCGAATTACAGCTGACCGCAGCGAGTCGCGTGTATTTTTGCTGTTGCGTAGGCACTCGCTGGGTATAGTGTGCTTATGAGGAAACAACGCAAAAACTTGTGCTGTTTTTAAATAATCTATCGTAATTTGGTCGCGTGTTTTGTGCATGAAGGTAGAGTGAGTTAGAAGTCATTCATAGGCCTCCTTCGATTTGCGGCAAATTTACAATAAGTCACGTAAAAATAAAACATGAAACTAAAAACATCTTAGATTGTAGTAAAGCTTTCAGAACGGAGTTTACCCGTTTCTCATTTAAATAATCGAACGATACGTTGATACTGACAGAGACAAACCGTCGCGCGACTGTCAGCGTGTGCCGGCGCCGGCTCATACTAATAATTTATTCAGATACAGTAAAAATTCACCCGTTACTTACGTACATAATAAAGGAGCTTCTGCCCCGTAGCAAGGTGGCGTGGTCCCCGAGTGCGGTGGAGCGCAACATTACCTTATTTTTACCAAGATCGATGACCAGGAACACCTGTGCTTGTGTACTCTATCAGAAGACGCTTCCTAGAACCTTTTTCTAGGGGCATTCCCTCCCTACTTCGCTGTACAATTAGGATCAGTTGGCCTCTAGCGCTAGCTGAATGCTTATTGTTTATCGGTCAGAGCATATCAATCAGATACTCGTTGTGAGTCCGATAACCAGTCGAGCCAATTTAGTAATGAACTTTTCTGGTAGGTATTGCGTCTTAGCCCGCATAGCGTCTTAGCCCGCATAAATACGGCCTTAAAGGGTCCGTGTGGGCCCCTACGTTACACCTGTGGCGGGCCCCCCCTTTTAATGCCGTAAATTGTGTGGAGAATCCTAGTAATCAATTTTCTCCACAAAAATTTCAAGTTTTTTTTGGTAGAAAATTAAGGTCCCAATTTTCCATCTGCCTAGTTTTCTAACTAACTGTGCTCATTTCTAATAAGAGTTAATTTTGGTGGAATCCCTTCGTGAGTGTTACAGCCTTATAGCCTACGTTTAAATGCGACTCTGATGGATGGGTCTCCTTCCGTGTCTAGATGTTGTGGCATCAAACTGCTGTAAAGTAGATAGAGTTTTGTCTGTCTGTCTGTAAATATGAATGCTGGTGACAATATCCTTTGTAAGTTCCAAGGCCGTTCCGGAGCGAAAAGTGGGGGTTTGATGAAACCGCGTCGCATCCGGATATCTATGTGAACGGGCGCATGAGCATACAAACTGGAACATTTCAAAATTCCCGTCCCCAGTGTCGCGTCTGTGTACATTGAGCCTATATATTCGAAGTGATCTGCAAATATTACTTTATTTATAGTATCTATAGTAACAAACCAATAATTTCTCGAAATGGAATTGATATGTGGATCATAAATGTTTATCACGGGTTCAGCAGTGAGGAAATCCACATTTCCGAGAAATGCGATTCAGGTGTATGTGACCTAATCGTTTTCCCTTTGGGTTGGAAGGTCAAAGGCAGTTGCTTCTGTAAATTAAAAATCGTTCCTGTCAAATCTTCAGGTTAGGTAAGCGGACCTTGTGAAAACAGGAACACGCTAGGGAGATGAAGATAATGAACAAAGCTTTTGCAGTGATGACCTTGAACCTGTCACCGTGCGATTCATTGGAAGAAAAGACAAATATGAAGAGTGGCTGCGGGTTGTCTTATTGGTGATTTGTGGCTTTATCCATCTTGACAGGTATACGGGCGGGACTTTACAATAATTTGTAAAGATCGAAACCGTCTAAGTGCGGGTCGAACATACATAAATAGCCTATATACGTCCAGTATACTTATAGGAAGTTAGTGACATCGTAACGAAAACTTTGAGAGATGATTCAGATCATGATTCTGAGTTGATATCAAGTGGAATTTTCCGTCGCAAAAGCATACAAATGAATAGTTAAAAAAAATCACGAAAATGATCATGAATTTTTCGACAAGAAATTCTTCTTGACTCAACTCAGGATCAACGTCTGAATCACCCCTCTCAGTATTCGTATGTCACTTACACCCCATATATAACAGTGTGTATAGAGCATAGGCAGGGTTATGTAGCATACTTACCACGCTGCGCGTTGCTCCACTGTTGGAGATGTTTTTAAGGCTATCCGGCTGGTATCCGCGAGTGCGGGAATCAACCTTATTCAGACAAGGACAATTCAATGTTCTAGTCGAATTGTCGCTCACAAAGTCCAAAGTCGATTTGCTATCCTCTTCCTCACCTAAGTTTAAAAAAAAGAATTAAAATATTTTTTTGTGAATGTTCGTTTGACAGAGTAATCTTTAACCATTTAAGCTTATTAAGTGTTGTTATGTTCTTTTTAAGTTTTTTTTTCTCTATTGTTTCTTTATTTTATATAAATTGTCGTCCTTTGTAGCGGAAATAAATTAGCATGCTGTGGTTGCCTATAATTGGCTAAGTACTTGACAACGTTTTCAAAAGATATACTTTTTACGAAACGTCAAAACGAAAGATTTCTTTGGGAGTTTGTATGGAAATACTGTCCTGTGACGTCATCAATAAAAGCGGTCAAACGTCGTACTTATTGTTACTTAATTAAAAAATATAAAACGTAAATAAGTAAGTCGAAAAGTAAAATGAAATTGTTTTTTTGTTATCTTAGACTGGCTTCTATTTCTAGATGAGCATTTTATAATTTATCTTTGATCCAGTCAAATACCCTATTGGACGAGCACTAGGTTAAGTCACATGTAAAAGTGTTTTTGTCTGTTGGCAAACCTAAGGTGGGTACTGACTGGTGTTACGAGGCGTAATGTGTTACACAACGAGCGTTCGTGCTGTCAGTACAGGGAAATAAGGCGCTCGTAGTGAGCATCAACACTGATTTTCAGCACATGACGTAACATATCATGCTCGCTGCCAATGGTACAATACGCCTCGTACTAACACCGGTCAGTACCCACCTTTATAAATAAATAAATAAGTGATTTGTAGCAGGTAGGTCGGTATACGATCAACATCATCATCAGCCCATTAACGTCCCCACTGCTGGGGCACGGGCCTTCCCTATGGATGGATAGGGGATCGGACCTTAAACCGTCACGCGGGCCCAGTGCGGATTGATGGTTATTAACGACTGCTAATGCAGCCGGGACCAACGGCTTAACGTGCCTTCCGAAGCACGGAGGAGCTTGAGATGAAAACTTTTTTCTTTGTGGTCACCCATCCTATGACCGGCCTTTGCGAAAGTTGCTTTACTTCAACAATCGCAGACCGAGCTCGTTAACCGCTGCACCATCGAGCTCCTCCGGTATACGATAGGTACAATATATTATGTTGCGTGGTAGGTATAGTGTAGGTATGCGGGTGTCGTGTAGTGGCCGATAACCGCAAGCGTCTGCGCCGTCTCGCGCGTGCTCTCCGCAATTTAGCGGCGAGGCAACATGGCGCAAGCGCGACTGTGCGCGGTGCCCGCGGCGCTAGGGCTGCCAACACTTCATAATATATAATTATTTATACGTGATTAAAATAAAGAAAAAAATAGAGACAGTTTTGATGTATCGTAGATATTATATTATTTAACACTGACGATTTATTTCATATTTATTACAAACACAACAAGTGATAAACAATGAATAATTGAACACAATATTCGTTCTTGCCAATTGCTGTAAGGTTGTTAATTTATTATAATGTCTTACTTAGGGCAGGTTTTGCTAAGGAGTCATAATAATGCACTTTTAAATTATAGAACACAATGCACTAGTCTCCTATTACATGGGACTAAAAACATAGCTGACTAGGAGTGGGTGTACTATACCCCTTTGGGGATACAGGCGTGTTACAATTTCAAATAGTAGTGGCAGTATCATGCAATTCTTCTTCTCTCGTGTGGGTTGTGAGGTCAATGACCGACGTCATCAATCGTGTAACGTATACGTCGCACTAGATATACTTACTACTGGGCGCTGGCCCCTTAACGATGGGAGAGGCACGAATAGCCTTTTTTTTCGTTTTGTTGTATTTGTCTTGAGTTTTTTATTTTTTTCCACGTGCGTGAACACGCTGCCAGTAATCTTCGTGGAACGTGTCGGCACAACTCTGACGTCTAATGGCAGCCGGGACTCATGTTAGCTGCCGCCAGCGTTTTGGCGCGCGTGTTGTGATGGTAATGAGCAAGCAATATGGCGGACCGCGCAGCTAGGGTTACCAGTCTACAATTCGTGTACGCTAAAGAAAAGATATATTTTTATGTAGGCAGGTACCTAAATGGGCTACTTGTCAACCTAATCAAATGAGGTACTTTTTACGAAACGTCAAAGCGAATGTTTTCTTTGAAGTTTGTATGGAAATACTGTCATGTGACGTCAACAATAAAAGCGGTCAAACGTCGTACTCATTATTACTTCACTCATAAATAAAATTCGAAAATAAGTTGAAAAGTAAAATGAGATTGTTTTTTGATCATCCTAGATTGGCTTTTATTTTTAGATTAGCATCTTATAATTTATCTTTGACCCAGTCAAATACCCTATTGAAATGAACGGTACCGGACTTGCGGGTGCAAGTCAGCGGATGAGTTATTTATTTGTCCTAAATGCAGGTTTCACTAACACAGTTGGCACGAACATTGACGGCGATACGGCTCACCGCCCGTTATGTACTTATGTCTAACAGAAAGCTCGGTGAGGTGTGAGTACTTAGTTCATTTTGCGATGAATGTACCTCTGACTACCTCAATTGGGATATACCTATAGTCGTCAGCTTATGTTATGTTATGACATGAAATGAACAGGTTTTCCATTATTATGTGGATTAAGTATACAATGCGAAATTAGTATTTTAACCTGTTGATGATTAATGATGATCCTGAAATAGAGACAGAAGGTGATGAAAAAAGTTGTTTTGTATATATTACGAGCGTATGGGGTAACTTGGCTACGTATACGAGTAAATCGGAAGCAAGCGAATCATTCTTAAGCTTTTTTTAAAATCTAATGTTATAGTGACTTTTTTAGTGTGCCAAAAAGGTTGGGGTTCCAATGTCGTGTACCTAATCGTTGAAGTGGCGTCTGCGTCGTTATTAATTTCTCAAAAAACCGAATGATTGATTGCTTCTGTAAAAGCTGTAATATATCACTCGCAGACTACAGGGTCTAGCGTATATTGTTGCTTTACTCAACACCTGTGAACCTGCTATTGTCGTTATACTTACTAAATATTAAAAAGTTTTAGTCACTTTTAAATTCACGCACTTTACAGTTTACCTACACATGATAGGATACTATTTTGATCGAAAAAAAAGATAAAAGTTGAGAAATAAAGAAAGTTCCCAGGGCGGTCGGACACATTCACAATTGAAATTTACCTACATCATACAGGCCTACATAGGTAATGAGAGCAACTCTACAACTTTATTTGTTGTAATACGACGGACCTAAGTTATATCGCACAACTTGCTTTCCAAGAATAGACTTACGCAGGCGGAAACCTATTTTATAAATAAGATAATTATGGAGTAGCAGCCCTGCACACGGGCACGCTACCGCCGCGCTGGCGGCGCGCGGGCGTCGCGTCCGGTCGCGCTATCGCCGCAGGATGATCGGAATCGTTGACATCGCGCCAGCGGCGAATGACCGCGCGACTTTAATTGTCGCGTCACCTTCGTGCAAGGGCGGCCTCGCGACCCTCCCCCCTCTCCCCCCTCGCTCACTCCCTCGCGCCTTCCATGCGTCACATAACCGCAAGCTTAGGCCGGCGCCTCACATTCGACAAAATCAAGCGAAGTCAGCGGTATCTGGATTCTGGAACTCTATGCAAACATTTCACGTTCCCTGCGCGGCGGGAGCGCTGTTATTGTCGTAGTGTACACCACGTGTTAAGGAAATAACTTGTACTTTATTTTTGGACATTAACAGCCGCTTCTGGCGTTCACCATGTCCTGTACATTATATATCTTTCATTTTATGTTTTGATTTTACTCGCGATCATATGCTGTTTATGTTTGCACCGTAAATGATAAGTACAGAATATTTATTATTTAGATTTTGTGCTGTATCTATAGGTACTTTATTTTGTTAGCGCATCTCTGCCTATATTATCTTATAGATCAAAACTCTTACTAGGAAGTGTGGGAACTAGCAGAATACTTTTACCGAAGGATTCCTGCATGACTGTGAAGAACTGGCTTTAAACTATAATTCTGGTTTGAACTGCAGGTCAGCAAGTCGCACGACATTGAGCGTTGTCCGCGGGTTTATAACAAAAAGATGGAAAAACCTTTAAGATTGAAAAAAGTGGCCGCTCCATTCTGCTGATTGATATGGCTTGCCAAAGGTGACAACACGGCATTCACGACGTACATAACGTACATAAACAGCCTATACATATAGGTACGTCCCACTGCTGGGCACGGGCCTCCCTTCAATCAATTAGTATGGAGCATACTTCACCACGCTGCTTCACTGCGGGTTGGTGGAGGTGTTTTACGGCAAATAGCCGGGACCCACGGCTTAACGTGCTCTCCGAAGCACCGAATCATCTTACTTTACATGTGATTTTTTAAATTATCTCCTTATTATCGGCTTATACCAGGTTTAACTATTCCTAGTATAATCTTAAAATAAGGATGGAATTTTTATTTGTAAGGCCGTTTAAGTACATTTAAAGGTGCGATATTGAGAGTTCATAACACTCTGATTATCGAAAACACGCACTCTGAACGAGACTGAATGTTATTGTGATTACTATCGTATCGATGTCTGTTTACCGCGAAGATAATCAAGCGCGTCACATTTCACAATAATATTTGTAACTCGATACGTTGTGAATAACAGCCGCCGTGGTCTAGTGGTTAGAGCGTTGAGATCTGGAGGTCCGGGTTCGATTCTCGATGGACACATTGTCGGAATACCTTTGTGAGACTGTCCTTTGTTTGGTAAAAATATTGCAGGCTTGAATCACCTGATTGTCCGAAAGAAAGATGATCCGTGCTTTGGAAGGCACGTTAAGCCGTTGGTCCCGGATACTACTTACTGATGTAAGTAAGTAGTCGTTACATGAGCCATGTCAAGGGCTTTTGGCGGCTCATTAATAACCCTGACACCACGGTTGATGAGGTTGGTAATTCACCTCACAACCCACACTATAGAAGAAGAAGAATGCATGTATAAAATGCTGTCAAAAAGGTACAGTCATGAGCAATATAATGTACCCACTTTAGGACTCTGTCGCACTAACATATTTGACATTTAGTGAGACTTAGGAGTTCAATTTGTCAAAAAAGCTAATGTGACATGGTACCAAAGTGTATACATATTCGTACTTGTGACCGTACCTCTGATTACCCCAATTAGGATATAGCCGTGAGTTTATGTACCTATATCTACTAATAAACAGCGTTTAACCACTAATTTAAATTAGTTGCAGTGATGGTAAATAAATAAACAATGCGACTTAAAGTGGAATGGTTGGAGTTTCCACTCCCATTTACCTTTTTTGCTTTGAAGTGACTTGTTGTAAGTAGATTTGTCGCATACGGCATTCACCACTTGGCCGGTACTGTAATCGTTGCCCAGCCTGTTTTTGGATTCCGTTGGGAAATCCACAATTACCTAGTCATGTGAAAATACTTTTAACGTCAGCTGTTTGGGCTTATCACTCTTACCAAGTTCACCACTGCATTTTTTATTTCTACTTAGATCCCAATTTTTGAGCCAAGAAGTGACGGTGCAGACAACTTTGTCTCATCGCTGATCATCGCTGGAACTCTCCACATTATCTACAGAAGCGTTTGACGACATAGCCCGATGCGCGGTGTCACGTTGTCTGTGACAGTCGGTCAGCCACCTGGCTGTTTTATACACGCACCTGTGTGGGTGGCTCACGTTGCCTGTATCGGGAGAGATGTGTGACTAATCACGTTTAATAGAGCCACGAGAGAGCTATTCACTGCTCTCGAACTGCTATCTTCCGTCTAAAACGTAATGTTGTCGGCTGTAAAGGGCTTCTGAGTAAATTGATTGTATTCTGTACAGTCTGAGGGTTGTCAACTGCTTCATAGTAGGTCATTCATTCATTGCTATGTTAGGTGATAGTTATGTCTGTTTGCGTACTTTTGACCTTTGAGGTATTGTGTAGCTTTGATGGAGAAATTAATTTTCGTGTTCTATTTAATTTTATATCCTTTTGGTATATCTTAATACGCTCTACTCCTACGTAGAGGATCGTATTAGGAATTAACTTATACCAAGTATCAGACTACAAATAATTTAATCCAACTATGATGACGAGGTAAACTTAGCTCAGCCACTGTTGGGAGCGAAGAGTGTCGAAAGAGAAGGCAAAGGAACATAGTCAGAGCCATACAGCCTGAATCAACTTGATCTGCAAAGTAAAGTTATTAATTTGAATAAATAGATTCAAAAGGATTGCATTTGAAATAATTACTAGTAAACACTTACTTAAAAATAATAATTATCATGTTTCGTATAGGTACCAAAAATGTTACTCATAAAATACCTAAAAAAAATAAAAAATAAAACAAAATGGCGCGAATCAAATGTCGAATGTTAACGTTTCTTTCAACATCATTGTCATTTGTTATGTTATATGTAGCATTACTTTGTTAGAACTATTTTTCTACAAAAGTGGAGAGAACAGGTTCGTAATGGTGAATTTAGCTATAATATATAACCTATAAAACTTTTCACGATGTTTTGGAGGTGAAAAGTTATGATTCACACGTGAGGAAACTTGATTTGCGTCTCATGCTTTCGCATAACTCACTGCACTCATTAGTCTATACTTAGGACTCAAACGAACTTACCTGTTAAGTGATGTTTGATTCCAATTATGCGAGGGGATGAAGATGGTACATGCTCATGTAGTACTGCAAGTAAATATGTAATCGTCTTCGGTTGACAACCGAAGTAGGTACCTATAATTACGAATATACTATGATCTATTTCGCTAGTTCGTAATATAAATAAGGCACCACTCTTTTATAATAAAATACTTAGCTTAACTATTTATTTTGCCTATTTACTTCACACATACGTTTTTAAACATTTTCTTTACTCAACGCCATCTAGTAACCATAATTAGCAACTACTTAAACATTTTCACAATGAAAAACCTAATCTAAAACACAACGAAAGAATATCTTCAAATTAATTTATAAGAAATAGGTAGGTACCGCAGGTGTCACAGTTTCCTATTTTCTCTATAATTTGTCATTTACATCTGCATTAAAGGATGAAAGAAAATTCCGTAGTAAAGTAAGGAGTCATGGCATTGTTTTGATCACAATCAGCCGTTTTCACCCCGCCTCGCCCTTTCGCTTTCATTCATGCCCAATGCCCAACTAAACAAACTTTATTTCAATTTATAAATGTGTGTTTCGTCGACTCTGTGCCCACTGCGCATGTGTGCGTACGGCTCGGGCCCAGAGTAGGTGGTGGACGGGAATGATGATTGTGCCTACTTTTGTGCTGACTCTCAGAGACGGACGGTCAAGTTGTTAATACTGAGGCAAATACCTACTCCGAATCGTGTCACAAAGAACCGAGACAGATCGATTATATAACTTACGACAACACTATAGATCTATAATAGTCTTTTGTTATTTCATTTCACCGTTACCGGACATGAAGTCTGTTGCAAATTATGATGATTTAATATTAGTATGCCGGATGTGAAATTTCCTTATAATTTT
The DNA here is from genome assembly GCF_024362695.1 of Pectinophora gossypiella. Lineage (NCBI taxonomy): Eukaryota > Metazoa > Arthropoda > Insecta > Lepidoptera > Gelechiidae > Pectinophora > Pectinophora gossypiella. The sequence continues at coordinate 3,725,896 of NC_065421.1, read as the reverse complement.
TAAAGCATTTCTAGTTTGAAGTAAACACTTTTATTATTATTCGATTTATAATAGATATTTTTATTTTAAATGACGGATTCGGCAGATATATTTTAATTAATTATCCTATTAAACCCCTTTTGTAGCATCCATAAACTAATTTATTTATTTCTTCATTGTGTGATTTGATAACGCAGAATGTTTAGAAATTTACTCTTAGAAGTTTACTCAATAAAATATTATGGACACACGTTTTCTTGACATCGGGGTGGAGTCAATGTGTTTTCTACACATTATAATTAATACAGTTGGCTATCGACCATTTTAGATGGCGACACAGCTCACCAGCCAGCACATAGGTCTAATAAAGCTCCAATTGAAAATATAGTTAAATAACTGTAATTATAATAATTATTATTATTATGAGACGTTAAACCCGTTCGCAGCGAAGCAGTGTGGTGGAGTACGCTCCATACTCCTTTCGGTTGATTGAGGGGAGGCACAGGCCATTGGCACAGGTCCAGCAGTAGGACGTATTATAGGTTAATTAATATGTTTAAAGGATTTAAATATACCATAGATCCTGTTTTCAAATGCAACGTTCAAATTTTAAAAAGTCTGTCTTGCACTACCTCCTACTCTACTAAGGCCTCCACTAACTATTGATCAACATCCCTCTCCTGAGTCCGACTAACAGTCTTACCAACTACTTAGTCTTTGCCATCGCAGTCGCAAACACATAAATATGTAGGAGGTATCGCCGCAGATAAACTTGTAAAAAGTTATGAATGAAAGCGAGAGTGCCGTAGTAGAGTTGTAGACTCCCCCCGCCCACCCCTCCCGTATTCAACGATTTGTTTCACGCATTAGTTTTATTTTGTTCCTTCTTGTTTTATGGAATCGTGTAATGGACTGTCGCCTGTATTGTCTTGTCAAATCGTTGTTTTTATTACTTCAAGAGCGATTGAGTTTTTATTTTTGTTGGATTTTAATTTGTGGCGCGTCTGTGATGTTGTGTTTTAGTTGTTTAGTAGTGCTGCGTTTATTTATTTATATTGAGTAGATATTTTGCCGTGGTAATGTAAAAAAACTAAATTTAGGTTAATTATTGTGTTAGGTTATTTTAGGGAGAGCAAGGAGTTTCTCTTGGTTTAGTATGAAATTATTTTCTTGAATTCGTAAACTTAATTTTAACTTAATTCAAATTAATTCTAATTAAGACAGAAAACTAGCTCCATCTGTTTCTTGTGCCTGTTCTAAGTGAAGGACATCACTAGAGCTGTCAAACTAAAATTAGGTTAAGTTTGTGTCCGCCAAAAAAGGCACCAATTAAGGCCATTGCGAAGCATCTTATGCATATAGGTAGGTACCTAATTTTATTAGCTAAGTACCTACTTAGCTAATAAAATCCTTCTGAATCGGCTTTTTTTGACGTGTTTTATTGTAAATAACTACTTGGCTGGATTCTGAATCTGCCTACAGGCTTAAATTTTAGCATTAGCAAGTCCGTAGTGATATATAGGTATAGGTGGTGTTATATTTGCCAGCGGCACCCGGGGCAATATATCGCAGTGTGCATATTGATACTGCTTGCTTTGGCTCGGCATTTAGATGCAAGCAACACGTGCTGTAACTAGGCCACGGCATAATACACCCACGCAGACTGGACGGTGCGGATACGATGGTGCGATACGATGGTACGATACGATGGTATAATACCATGATACGAGACGATGGTACGAGACGATGGTACGAGACGATGGTACGAGACGATGGTACGAGACGATGGTACGAGACGATGGTACGAGACGATGGTATGAGACGGTGGTACGAGACGATGGTACGAGACGATGGTACGAGACGATGGTACGATATGATGGTACGAGACGATGGTACGAGACGATGGTACGATATGATGGTACGAGACGATGGTACGAGACGATGGTACGATATGATGGTACGAGACGATGGTACGAGACGATGGTACGAGACGATGGTACGATATGATGGTTCTAGACGATGGTACGAGACGATGGTACGAGACGATGGTACGATAAGATGGTTCGAGACGAAGGTATCAGACAATGGTGCGATACGATCTTTCGAGACGATCGATGGTACGATGTTGAATACGATGGTACGGCCAAGTCCTAAGTCATTCTAAGAAAACATTCTAAAATATTGTTGCCTACCCTACTTACATCTTATCAAAAAAATCGTAACACTTCCGTGCTTTAATTCAACAACAGTTTCATTAAATTTTAAATTTCAATTTGAGACATATTAATAATTACCCACTGAAAAATAACATTTAAAAGTATTTTTCATTCCTAACACCCGTATTTAATATTTTTCTCATAATCCTTATGAAACATGCGACGTGATTGCATTTTTTTTATGAGAAATGTGCTAAATAGGTTCCTAAGTAAGTATATATGAAATGGCATTTATTTTTGGTCTACTACGATTTATGTGAACGATGTAATTATTTAATTTTAGTTTTATCCTAGTTTATCTTTTTTCTCATGTAAGTGACTTTGTATTATTATTATCTTAAGTGAGAATAAATAATCTTTAAACCTAAGTATATCATTTTCAGTGGTAGTAACTTAGTACCTACTTTCGCATATTTTTATTTATCCGAGGGTCGTTTCGTTGTCGATCGTATCGGTTTCGTCACGCGCGTTCAGTCTGCATGAACCCTAAGCCGATACATTACTTATGTATGCTGCTTATGTATGCACTATCGGTTGTGTTGCAGGATTTGTGAGGGTTTAATTTAAAACCATCCACAAATTGCAGGAGATAAAACGTCAATTTATCGATGAGGACCAATTTATGTTATTGATAAATAGTTCGCGCACTACCTATATACGTACAAATAAAAAAGCGATAGTTGTGTTGTTACCCACAACTTCGGTTGCGTGAAATTTACTGTTAAAACTACAGAAGTTTCATACAAACTATGCCACTCCTGTTTACCCCCTTAGGAGTTGAATAAGTTGTATTTTGCAAAATCTCGTCCTAGTGAATTCTAAAAGGAACCTCTATGCAAAATTTGAGACTGCGAGCACTTGTAGTTCCTGAGATTCTGAATGAGTGAGTGAGTCAGTTAGTGACATTTTGCTTGTATTTATACATATGAGCGAGTGTTTTAAGTTTTTGACAAAATATTCTATTCACCGAATCGCGAGAGAATTCCAAGTAAATGTAGACGCTGTAGGCTAGGTTATGTCGTCCTTTACGACTGAATCCAGCCATCGTCGACGATGCAGCTGCCAGGGACACTCGGACCTAGGGTACGGTCTTCAGACGAGCGGGGTATAGTCACTTATTTATGTAACAGTTTATTTTACATACGACAAATAGATCGTCTATCGTGTTATGAGATGGATTCCCAACTTCATCAACCCTGGTATCAGGGTTATTATTGAGCCGCCAAAGACTCTTGAAATGGCTCATGTAACGACTAAGTACTTACATCAGTAAGTAGTAACCGTGACCAACAGCTAAACGTATTATCTTACTTTCGGACAATCGGGTGATCAGCCTGCAATGTCCTAATCAAACCAGCGGGCTTAGCACCGTAAGCGCGCGACTCTTTCTCGCCTCGACATACGTCACCCGTCACTCTCACAGTACAGCACAGAAAGAGACAGATGATCACTCTCGCGGCGAGAAAGAGTCGCGTGCTTACGGTGCTAAGCCCGCAGGGCTCATAAAGTGATTTTGTGACACACAACATTCGCCATTTCCGCTGTCATCAAAATCTGGAAGAAAAAAAAACATCTGTAGAGTGAACGCTAAGCTCGTCACAGTAAGCGCTGTACAATGTGATCAGAGAAGCTCCCATCTCCCTAGCTCTATATCAAACACTAGCACCTGGACATCTCCTCGCCCTGCTTCTAACAACCGCATTCATCTTTGATGGAAGCTGATGTACCTACCATAGATTACAAGACTAGCAATGGTTAGTCAGTCAGTATAACGTCTGAATATGGAATGTGGTACAAAAAAGCGTTAAAACCAAAGAGCAACACGGACCTCCGTGGACCGGGAATAAATGCAACCGGTACCTATATTAAAGAAGGGCCGAAATTTTGTTTTTAAACAGTTATCTATCTGTGTTGTCATTGGCACTTCAACCACAATGATATCATTTAGGTAAGTACTTTTTTTTGACGTGACTTATTGTATATTTACCGCAAATGGCATTAATTACTTGGCAGGACAAATGTACTTATTTGAAAGTATGTATTTTTGCGAAGGTAGGGCTGGCAAAGGAAGACCTAGAAGGACGTATCTACATTAACCAAATTGGAGATGTCCTTAGAAAAGGTTCACTATGTTCTATTTTGAATCGGCGTGTGTGTATGAAACGATTGATGAATGTGGAGGAAGCAAGAGAAAGTACATCAGGATCGAAGCAAGTGGATTTCTATAGTCTCTGCTTACCCGGGTGCGAAATAGGCGTGAGTTTATGTATGTATGTATGTATATTTTTGATCGATTAGTTTACAGAACATATTACAAATAACAATTCGAATATACCTATTGCGTAACACACTCCCTGCTTTTGCTACTCATCCCTGAAACCTTCATCAACCGATCGAAGATAAGAGACAGTTAGTCTAATGGACAGACAGGTCGTCTCGTCTCGTCTAAGTTTTTCACCTAATTAAGCTCGGGTGAGTGAGGCAATAGATCTATCGCGATGTAATTTCCTCACGGAGCGGTTTGGCGAGGCGAGGGTAGAAATAATTCTCGGTCGGGTCGCGCGCGGCCACTCAGAAAATGAGCTGAGTCGCCAGGCCGCGCGCACTCAGCACTCACCAGCCTCGCGACACATGGACTCCACGGATGATACTTATTGTAGATTTGCCGCAAATGGCATTAACTGCTTAGCCGGACCCCGCTTAGAGACGGTACTGAAAAGTATCGGCGTCCGAAGGACATAATATACGATCCCGACGACCCGATTACTCTAGCCATGGAGGCGGCCAATCAGCTCGCGACATCAAACACTTCAGGACCCCGACACCGACCCCGCCGGCGTGGTCGACGATTTCCCTCAATCAGCGCTTATCGCTATCGACCCACTAGGGTCGATTAATTCTTTCAAATATTTTTCCTCTCAGACGACGCCCTGAACCGAGGTTCGCGCCCAACTGGGCACCCTCAGACCAGCCACGTCAAAAAATAAAGCTTAGCCGGACAAATGAAGAGCGCTGAGGGCTCTCACCCGGAGTCAGGCTGCGGTAGCTTGAGCGAATGAAGGTGAAAGCAGTCATTCATTCCTATGGCTATCTAGGATATAGCTCTTAGCCCACTACGATTTTTTTCTTTGACTCCCCTTGATTTCGGAGCGCTTGAGTTGTACCTATACACACCTCACACTATCTTATTCTTGCATTGATTGCATCATTTTCATATCCTTTAGAATTTCAACTGGGTATCACTTGAAATCGAATAAGCGCCATGTCGATTATTATGATTATTTTATAGACTTATGGCGATGACAGCGATTCTCCATACGTTGAGTCTCAAATTATTTATTGTACGTAGCGTTATTTAAATTGTGTTTTGAATTGTACGAACAAATGACAAACGCGACGGCGCGTAACTCACTATAAAAAGACTAACTGTAAAGATACTGACTGTAAATAGACTGACTGTAAAGAGACTGACTGTAAAGAGACTGACTGTAAAGAGACTGACTGTAAAGAGACTGACTGTAAAGAGACTGACTGTAAAGAGACTGACTGTAAAGCGACTGACTGTAAAGAGACTGACTGTAAAGAGACTGACTGTAAAGAGACTGACTGTAAAGAGACTGACTGTAATGAGACTCAATGTAAAGAGACTCACTGTAAAGAGACATACTGTAAAGAGACTCGCTGTTAACTGTAAAGAGACTCACTGTAATGAGACTCACTGTAAAGAGACTCACTGTAAAGGGACTCACTGTAGAGTCGACGTTGGGTGACTCTCTAAAATTCATTAAAATATTTTTTTTATTATTGTCATAGGATCTACTTAAGTTTTCCAGTCTTCCCCGCCCGTATGTCCGTCAGATAGTGGCTATTCCAGCTGCGTCGACACGCTCTCGCCTTGAGATTGCGGCGAAATACTCCGACTAATAACTGGCTACCTACATGCATTATGCCGCGCTCACCTCGCGTATGTACATAATGTATTCGTATACTAATAGCACTTCGGAATAAAACTTTGTCCATCACCTTTTCTCCTGAGTACTGCAAAGCCAAAGGGAAGAGTTATAGTTTTAGCAGTCTATGTACAGTGATGAGCAATATCATGTACACACTTTAGAACCCTGTCGCACTATCATATTTGACATTTCATGAGACTTACGGTTTAATTTGTCAAAAAAGTTAATGTGACATGGTTTCAAAGTGTATACATATTAGTGCTCGTGACTGTATGTATTTAAGGATGGTCTACTATAGCTCCTATTTCTGCTAAATTAAAGTACATACATACCTATTTCCAGTTGGGGTAAACAGATACACCACGGAAGTCTACTTAAACGATCCATACACATCACTTCATTTTCGTTTTTTGCATATCAATATTAATGCACGCTCGCCGGTTTAGAGGTCTGGTTTTTGACAGAAGCGATTGCCTGTCTGACCTTTTAACCGGAAGGGAGATCCCGCCCAGTACCAGCAAGGTAATCTTGAAAAAAATCGATGACTGTCACTCGGTCTTCACTTCCTTTGTCATTGGACGAGAGAATTGGATCGCTGGATGGATATTTACCACAAAACATAACTTAAGCTCATCCCAATTGGGGTAGTCAAAAGTACATCCATCGCAAGACGAACTAAGCACCCACACATCACTGAGCTTTAAGAGCAACGTGATTAGTGGTGAGCCGTATAATGGATATTTTCCACTTCTGCTGTAAATTAACTAACATTTCTTAGAAGCTTCCCTTTGACAGGGTTATTGGAAGCTCGTTGATTAACAGTGCGGACGTAAAGGCTGCCTATATGTTCACATATAGCTAGGTAAGATATTATGTATTCTGAATTCTCGTTACATAAACTGACGACGGTCCGACCCGCCGACCAACATGCGGTGCTCGGCACCTGACGCCCACGTTATGCATCGCCGGGCGCTTAGTGTGGCAGGGAGCGGATTTTGGAGTAAGTATAGGTATTGAGCAGCTCGGTGGCGCAGCGGTAAACGCGCTCGGTCTACGATTGTTGAAGTTAAACAACTCTCGCAAAGGCCGGTCATAGGATGGGTGACAACAAAAAAAAAGTTTTCATCTCAAGCTCCTCCGTGCTTCGGAAGGCATGTTAAGCCGTTGGTCCCGGCTGCATTAGCAGTCGTTAATTAATCCGCACTGGGGCCGCGTGATGGTTTAAGGCCCGATCTCCCTATCCATCCATAGGGAAGGCCCGTGCCCCAGCAGTGGGGACGTTAATACATCATCTATGCTAGATTGGAGATGAATACAAAACATAGAAAATCAGCGCCATAATCTAGCTACAGCTAGGCTATGGCATTTGCTGAGCTGCACCCGTTTCGACATTATTTATAATTCTATTGTTAATTACTATCATTTAACAATAATGTAATTATGTATTTTTAGGCGAATAAATATTTTCTTTCTTTCTTCTTACATATCGGAGTTTAGCCGCTTAGGGCACTCACCCGGTAAGTACAAAATTGACAACAAGCCTGACAGTTCTTAGTTGGCCATTGCATTGCAACTAGTTGTAGTTGTGTTGTAAATGTCTGTCTGTTCAAAATCGAGGATTGGGGTTCCATTTTGGCTCTAGAAATGAGTTCTCAAGTATTTCAGATAAAATTTGTGCTAAAACGATCTTGAAATCGCTATCTCCCCGAGCAAGACCGCAGCGTAATTTGGCTAGGAGCTCTCACAAAGCCTGCCGCTGCGGTCGCTCGTCTTACCAGCGAGCGCGATTGTGCACCAAGCCGTACTTACACCGGCTATATCTAGGTCGGCTATACCTAGGCTAGCTATAACTATGCTAGCTATAACTATGCCGGCTATAACTACGCCAGCTATAATCTATATCTATGATGGCTGTATCTACGCCGCCGAATGATATTCCATATTGCACACATCACAAGATACAACTTTACTTTAAAATACTTTATTGCTCTACAATTATTATAATAGGGGTGGGCAGAGCCGAAAGTAATCGGAAGATAATTTGCGCTTTTGCATACCAAGATACAGATAGCTACGTTAAACCGTATGAATAATAATAGTAAGTTGCAGGAACGGTAACGAGTACTAATATATATACACTTTGAAACCATGTCACATTATTTTTTTTGACAAATTAAACCGTAAGTCTCATTAAATGTCAAATATGATAATGCGACAGGGTTCTAAAGTGGGTACACGATATTGCTCATGGATAAAGGATAGATACAATCACTCCAAGGGATTTTTACGACATACCCGTGAAGATTAGCAGCTGATCGTGTGTTTTTAATTCGCTTCCAGTTCGACATATCTATGATAGCTAAATATATCTATACTAGCTGTATCGTAGCTGTGTACCTCTATATGTAGTAAATACCGTATGCTACCTCAGTACACCGTGGCTATTGAGTTTGTTTGAGAACGTGAAACGGAAAGCCCTGGGAGTTCCGAGTATTCCTGTCAGATTTGAAGATGCGCAGTTTAGGGATAAATGTTGAATATTTCCGTTGTCTATCAACGATGTGCTAGGGTAGGGTAAAAATTAACTTCGCGTTTTGATTACATTAATTTTGTTGAAACCCTATCCATTGTCGTAAGGTTTCGGTTACAAAGATTCACTTTTAAAAATGAAATTCCTAATCGGACGGGATTCGAACTTGTGACCCAGTTGAGTCTAAGAGAGTATTAGTAGGTAAGTACGGCCTCCGTGGTCCAGTGGTTTGAGCGTTGGGCTCACGATTCGGAGGTCCCGGGTTCAAATTCCGGTGGACACATCACGAAAATCACTTTGAGATCCCTAGTTTGGTTACAGGACATTACAGGCTGATCACCTTATTGTCCGAAAGAAAGACGATTCGTGCTTCGGAGGGCACGTTAAGCCGTTGGCCTCGGTTACTATTTACTGCTGTAAGTTAGTAGTCATTACATGAGCCATGTCAGAGCCTTTGGCGGTCAACCTTGTCAGGGTTAATGGGATTAGTAAATCACCTCACAACCCACACGATAGAAGAAGAAGTAGATAAGTACTAACTATGAAATCATTTATGATGATGAACTTTTTATTCAATTAAGATTATTATTTATTATGATTTTAAGATTATTTTATTCAATTAAGTACCTTTGTGAACTGATATTTTCCAGGTCGTCAACAAGGAGCCGTTTCATTTCTTCAAGTTTAAAGTATCGGAGGTCTGATCGTCCAGGTGGCGAGTCCGTTATTGATGTTGTTTGTTCCAGGTTATTACTTCCGTCTGCATCGTTGCAGGTGAAGCAGACCAGGGGATGTGTTACACATTATTGCTGTTACCGTTTTCTTAGTAGATATTGGCCCCGATTCCTGCAGACACACCCTAACACACCCTGATTTTATTTTAAGTTATACCCGTCATTTTCTTATCTGGTGAAAAGGAAAGGGACGGATGTTTGACAGCTCTTAATTTTAGGAAGAATGAGTAAATTAAAGAATAACACGGGCGAATCAAAAAGGTATCTCTCTGGTATGCAATCTGTTTGACGTGCTGTCTACTTAACTCTGAAGGGTTATCGGCCATTGTAAAAAATTAGACGGTTGTTTTAGATTTCTGCTTAAAATTGACGTGAATTCCATAAATTTTATGCTTGTCGATTACCCGTCCTTTTCCTTTTCGGCGGATAAGAAAATGACAGATATAACTTAAAATAAAATTAGATGGTGTTTACAGGAATTAGCACCATTGTCTATCCATTTCAGAAATTCACATCTCTAAAGTGGCTGTAACAAGCTAAGCAGCACACGTAGATGTGCTCCTATACAATGTCTACACATAGCCTATATTCGTAAAGAAGTGGCAGAACCAAAAGTTGTCAATAGTAACATAAATAATTCAACCTGTAAGTACTCCTGCGCCCGCGGCACGGATTCCGCGCCTGCTAATTGAATCGAGCGCTTCGACCAATAGCAGTACGACGTTTATTGACGTAGATAGTATTCATTGCGTGATTGGTTCTTCCTCTATCGTGTGGATTGTGAGGTGAATTACCAACCCCATCAACCCTGGTGTCAGGGTTATTACTGAGCCACCATAGGTCCCTGACATGACTCATGTGACGACTACGTACTTACATCAGTAAATAATAACCGGGACCAACGGCTTAACGTGCTTTCCGAAGCACGGGTCTTTATACTTTTTTGGACAATCAAGTAATCAGCCTATAATGTCCTAACCAAACTAGGGATCACAAAGTAATTTTTGTGATTTGTCCCCACCGGGATTCGAACCCGGGACCTCTGGATCGTGAGCACAACGCGCAATCACTGGACCTACGGAGGCCGTTATTTGTTAAAGGCCCCATATACATTCCAAGATAGATACTGATGAATCGGACGGTGGTAGGTTAGGTTATCAGCCCATCGCCCAAATAAACACAATTTTTGCAAAACAGTTCAACATTTTTTTGAAAAGAGATTGCGGCCACACTTGCGTTGCATTCCTAACATGGCAAAGCAACGTTCGCTAAGGCAAGCTAAGTCAAGCCAAATCTCATCGTGGGTAAGCCCCTTTGTACCAGCAATGTACAATATCAATAACATACTTACTGATTTTACAGTGCGTTTACCTCAAGTAGGTATTACTGTTAGGTGGGCAATACTGATAGGACCTGCAATGTTGCATGCAGATGAGATTCTAGTCATAAAGTCCCATAAAATTTTTATGTTATTATTGCCTACTTAGCCAGGTGTGCGCCCGATTAGGTTATGATGGAATTGATCTGGGCAACTAAGTGCAGTAGTTTTTTTGTGTCATTTATTCAGTTAGTAGCCGTGGTAGCCCAGTTGTTAGAACGGTTGTCTCTCACTTTTAGGTCGCAGGTTCGATTCCAGCACAGGCTTAAACCAATGATTGTCGAATTTGTTTTCGAATTCATGTTTGGATCATAAATTATTATCACATGCTCAGCGGTGAAGGAAAACATCGCGAAGAAACCCACATTCCATATCATCATCACAGTGAAATGCAATATCGGAGGTATGTGACCTAACCTGATGATGATATTCTGACCTAATAGACCTAATTGTAATTATGCAATATATGGACAATAAATAAATAGGTTTTATGTGACATAAGTTTTTGTCCTAAGACATAGCAGGTGTTATAATTTTACTGCCTTATCAATAAAAAATAAACAAGAGGTGAACGTGTGTTTATAAGTATTTAACGACCTCCGTGGTCCAGTGGTTGAGCGCTAGGCTCACGATCCGGAGGTCCCGGGTTCGATTCTCGGTGGGGACATATCACAAAAACTACTTTGTGGTCCCTAGTTTGGTTAGGACATTACTGGCTGATCACCAGATTGTCAGAAAGTAACATGATGCGTGCTTCGGAAGGCACGTTAAGCAGTTGGTCCCGGTTACTACTTACTGATGTAAGTAAGTAGTCGTTATATGAGCCATGTCAGGGGCCTTTGGCGGCTCAATAGTAACCCTGACACCAGGATTGATGAGGTTGGTACTCCACCTCACAACCCACACGATAGAAGAAGAAGAATTTATCAGCCAAGCGAAACTGAATCCAGTTGTCAAATAATTCAATTGTATTTACTCTGTTTGGCTGGCAAATTCTTCACAGGTTCACCGCTTGTTTCTTTTTTATTGGTAAAGCGGTAAGTGTTCTTGACTCTTATATGCATAATGCCTTCGTTTTAGTGCGTAGATACCTAATCAGTTTTAATGCCAACTCGTAAACGCAAACTGATCGCACTTAAACCTATTCGTAGCAACGAGATGAAATGTCTCACCAGATTTATACCTAATAAAGAAACGAGAGAGCAGTAATAGGTAGAATCTTACCACCTGGGAACACTTAGCCGAATGCAAGCGAATAGCGAATAATGCACCTCCGTGGAAAGAGAAAATTCCGTAACACATACATAAGATTACACCTATTTCCCTTTGGGGTAGGCAAAAAAAACTACATCTCCACAAAAAAATAAAATGGTCTCTCCCCTTATTTCCTCTTGTAAATAGGGTATTTGACTGGGTCAAAAATAAATTCTAAAATGCTAATTTAGAAATAGAAGCCAGTCTAAGATAATCAAAGTTCAATCTCATTTTACTTTTCGAATTATATTTACGAATCAAGTAACAACGAGTACGACGTTTGACCGCATTTATTGATGACGTCACAGGACAGTATTTCTTAGATATATAATTTCATAGAAAACTTTCGTTTTGACGTTTCGTAAAAAGTGTCTAATTTGATTAGGTTGTCAAGTAGCCTATTGGAAACGCCTTTCGAGACTGGCCTGTGAGTCCTGCGTAACTGTCAATCGGTTGATCTCCTAGTCAGGCTTATTGTAATGGTCATAACCATCAACAGATGTCGCTACCAACATTTTAGTTTGTTGACATTTTATTTTTTTGGAGGGTAATAGTCGCAAGCTGTCAAATCTCTTTGTCTGACAGACGGGAGATCATGCGAGAATTGCATTCGTAGAAAGTCGTCATGGAAAGCATATTCGCAACGTACCTATCCTGTCATCAGTCGTGAATTTTTAGTCAACTCAGAATAATATAGATAATTAATTTACTTAATTAGGTGGTCCTTTTGTTATGTAAATGATAAGTTCGCTGGGCGATAAGCAAAATACTATCTCTGCAGCAAACAAGTAAGCGAAGATTGCTTATTCCAGTCAGCAAGTAAACCCGATGCATTTCTTCGTTTTACACCGAACCATTTTATTCTGGGAAAAATTGTATTTCGCTTGTGGTTTTACCGCCGACAGCGGGGCGGGTGCGGGCCGGTGCTAAAAAGAGAACATTTGAGGAGCAGCGACATCTAGCGGGCGGACACTCAAACAAGGGAGACGAGGTGAGGCTGATTGGGTCCTGCTGCATAGAGGTGTCCGCGTCCGTTTTTATTGCACTCGCTTTAATGAGTTCCTCTTCCGGGAAGGTCAATAAAGCTTCTGTTTTACTGGCGCCAGCAGCCCCTCTTTGTTCCGGCTCTCAGTACGATCAACGTTTTCTAACGTAATAAATTGGACCTCACCGCCTGAAGTAACGTTGAACCGTAAAACTCGCTCTATAATTTGTTTTAGCCGTTTTAAAGCTATGACGCGGATGTCGGTTTATAAGCGTGTGAATCGTTGGGTTTTTCTCCGACCGTGGAATTACTTTCAACACATTAAACATTACTAGAATTGAGCATAAATATATTATGAATTAAAACACATAATAACGGGTTCTAACCGCGTCAAAGCAGGGATACGAGACTCCCGATATTTCGACACTGTTGCAAGTGCCTTTTTTTTGACGTGACTTATTGTAGATTTGCCGCAGATGGCATTAACTACTTGGCCAGACAAATGGGAAGCGCTGAAGGCTCTCACTCGGAGTTGCAAGTGCAATGATCACGGGATGACTATGAATACATTGTCGTTGTTTTCAGGTGTGATATTCACAAATTATCTATTTCAAAAAAGAATCCTAGTTTATACCGTTAATTGCCCTTCTGATTATCCACACTGCAAGACGTGTAATTTGGTCAGTGAACAACTAAGTACACGTAACTGTGCTGGAAATTACTCCTAAATAAGTAATAACAGTAAGAACTGTGTACTAGTAATAACTTTGTTTGACGTGACTTATTGTCGGTTCGCCGCATATGGCATATACTTCTTGGCAGGACAAATGGGGAGCGTTGAGGGCTCTCATCCGGTGGATAATCTTCAAACCTTACAGTTTATTTAGATTACGAACATCTTCGACCGTCTGTCGCATCGCATCGCCTTCAAAACTCTTGAAGTAACGTGAATTCTGGCCTCAAAAGATTTCCACTGTGGGATATTAGCAGCAGGAGTGGAGAATGCCGTCTGTGGCCCACAAATAATACAACAATACCTCTGCAGCGGTAATGACGGCACTCAGCGGTCCGCTGCGCGCGCGCCCGTTGGATCGCGCGTTTACGAGCCCGGCCGATGCGCCCGCTTATTGTGCCGTTGTGGACTTGTTACGTAACACCATCCAAGTTAGCATCGTCTTTGGAGAAAATGCTGAAAGTCTAAAGAAAATATTAAAAACTATTAAGTAGTAATGGTAGTGGAAAATTTTGGGGATCTAAAACCGCCATATCAAAGCAATTCATCTAAAAAGCAATAATGCAATTTGACATTTGCGCATATGCAAGTGCGCAATGTCAACAAAATAATGTCAAATAGCGGTATAGCTTTTTTAACCCCTGTGATTTCTGTAGTGTGATGTGGACTGACCCAGAAAGAAAACGCTATGGCATCAAGATCAAGGTATGTCAGTTGTCTTCTATGTGATTTTATGATCATCAGCCCCCGCGTCACAGCAACTGCACCGATTCAGCCGCCGCGTCTATTGGTCGAATTTCTCGATAATTTCTGTGCCGCGGGTGCTGATATCCGCCTATAGGAATCAGCACCAATATTTAATCACATATCCTGTAGATCTTATGGTGTGTAATATGTATCCCCTACACCAGCTACTTACTGATTGGAAACGAGTTCACGCTCCATTGGATATAAAGAAAAGTGGTAGTTAAGTATAGCAAATAAATATTTTCACAGTAGTTTAAACTCATTCAATAAATCTCTCTCTTTATTTAAGAGCTGCGCTCCTGTCGGTGGAGTAATCGCCATTCCTCTCTTCTTCCCGCCAAAACCTTCACCTCCTGATACGACACGACCTGCACTTTCTCTTTTATTTGTTTCATAAATGTTCTCCTAGGTCTACCCCTTCTTCTCTTCCCTTCAATTTTTCCTTCTATGATGTTTGTTATAAATTAATCGTGTCGTATCAGGTGGCCAATCATATTTCCTCTCCGGTTCTCTATAGTCTTCAATATGGTTCTCTTTTCTTCAACTCTTTCCAGCACTTTTAATTCAATATAGCGGTCCAAAAAACTCATCGAGAGAAATTAAATCTTCGGAGTAAATAACATGCGTGTTTAGTGACGAAACGAAAAATTAGAATGATGCTTGATCAAGAATCATGGTTCCGTCGGTCATTAACCTTACAAACCACACTCTATAAATCGACCTTTAATCGTTGGACTCACTAGTCATATCGATTTAGTGTCCATTTAATCGTCAATTTCTTGTGAAATTTTCGTTTACCATTTTATTAGGTAGGTACGTCGTTATGTAAAGGAGTGAGTGATCGATTTCAGCATACATCGATATGTTTTTGTTTATACGTCTGAGCTTTGGATGTTATATAAGTGTTGTTGTTGATTACGAGTGAGATCGCTATTGTTTCGCCAAAACTAAAAGTTCGTCACGTAATGGAACAATTCACAGTACCTCCGGAGCAGGTGAGCCTGCTCCTCTGTTTACGAGCGGCGTAACGATGCACTCGCGATAATAAAGACGTCGTAAATACCGTCAATGCGTCATTTGCCAACGCGTCGTTACGTCATTTACCACGCTCCTGTTTTGACAGTACTTTTAACAGACGCCGCTTAAAAAGGCCACATCGAATCATTGATGACTCACTATTCGGAAGCATCTCAGAGATATATACTTATTTTCTTGTTTCATACTTTTTATAGCGTTATTTTTCCGTATCGGATTTTAGTTTTTAAACTTATTTTAACCTTCAACAAACATCTAAGAAAGCAATATTGCTATTATGATATTTGTGCATATAAAATTAAATGCGCAATGCAAACAAATGTCAAATAGCAATATTGCTTTCTTAGATGAATTGCTTCGATGTGGCCATTTTAACCCCAGTATGTCTTAGTCGCGAAATGTAATTGGAACTTGGCTGGAAAAATAGAGATGTTTGCAAATTGTTAATCAGTTGATTTTCTTGAAAGTTACAATAAAAGTTTAAAAACTAAAACCTGACTACGGAAAAATCACGCTATAAAAAATATGTAACAAGAAAATAAGTATAATTCTCTGAAATGCTTCCGTATAGTGAGTCATCAATGATATCAATAAGGCCTTATTCACTATCCATCCATCCATAGGACCCGATGCATCGGTTGTACAGGTAATCGTAAGGCGAAATCATGGCTCAGCCTACCCGATGTGCTATCTAGTATATTAATTACACTACCCGATTCCAACAGAACGGTTATGCTCTAAACCGGCGTGTATGCATGAAGGAAAAGAGTGGAGGAAGCGAAAGTGGTGTGTCAGGATCGCAGTGAAAGGAATTTTGTGGTCTCTGCCAACCCCAACGGGAAATAGGCGTGATCTTTATGTATGTGTGTACCCGATTCTGACGCTTCGGGCTCGGTGGATTGGCTTGTGTAATAAGGCCTATTCATTTGTCAAGCTCAATTAGTAATTCTACTTTCCTCGATAAGTTAAAAGAATTCTTCGTCCAGTAGAGAGTCAGCATAAACAAAACGTTGCATATATTAGGGAGGCTGGTGTGTGGCGCGGGGGGAGGGGCCCACGTCACGGCATCTCTTCGTTTTGCCTTTCTTTCCGATGCAAATTCGCAAACGCTGCTAGGCAAGTGGAAATTGAGAATTTTCGCTGTCTTTTTCGGGACTCGCTCATTAGGTTTTGAATGAAAAATTTTATCTTTCCATTCAGATTTTTAATTGAATTTCGCGAATCATTCATATTGGCTACCATTGTTTCACGCTTCTGGATGTTGAGTTAAACAAGTTATAGGAATAACATTTCTGCATAATAACCGATACCAATAATACGTTGCACCTATTAATTATTTAAGTTTTCTATTAATATGACGAGTAAATTCACGTCATCTATAAAATACCTAGTTATTCGCGCCGTAAATTGTAAGCTTCCCTTTAATTATTTATTTGTAGGTACGCACGCACCTACATACGATAACGATTCATGGAAATCTGCTTTTAATGCTGTTGCCGAAATTCTCATTTACGCATGTTTATTTTTTGCATAATAAAGAGAGCCAGATTATATGCTATGCGGATGGAAATATATATCTAAGTAGGTACTTATATTATATTTTTGGTTGAGATTTCGCTCTATGATGCATCATGAGGAGCCTTGGAAAAATATTAGATAAGGTATTTCAAGCAAGCTGTCTGCACATGTGTTTCTCAGGGCGAAATAAAGGCGAGTTATCTGTCCACCCCCTCCGGGCCGGGGCGCGCGACACGCGGCTCGCGCTACGATCATTACTCCTCGCGCCTCCGGGCTCCGGCACACGCGGACCCTCGTAAATCAATATCGACGGACCCTTATTAATTAGTGCGTTCGTTACGCGGACCCCCGCGGGTCTCAGGAAGGGGGGGCGCCCGCTTTCCGCGCGATGAGCGTTTTTAATTAGGATCTCGAGCGGACGTGCTGTTGATACCCGCCTTAATAAAGACAGCGGCAAACAGCGGGACGCGTAATCAGCTCGACTGAGGAAAAAGTTCACGGCCCACCTAAATTAGAATTTGAATAAAATCTCACACGCCGATAGAGAGGGAGGAAATAGGCGAAGAAAAAGCTAACACAATAAACGTAATGATGAACGTCCAATTTACATTCACGATTCGACAAACATTATGAAAGGACCAAGCCGGGGGACGCGGCGCGTCTAGCGCCAGCCAGCCAATTTCTTTCATCTCTTTAGGGGACCGCCTGTAGCATAAACAAGCTCCGAGAAAAACTCCCTGAATAATAATTAGGGTTGAAGATTAGGCGGGAGCGGCGACGGGCATTCGACGCGGCATGGCTTGGCTATTAATTACTGGCCCAAGGCGCACGGCTCGGCTACGGCTATACGTTGAGGTGTGTATATACGCTCGAATTTCCGGCCATATACCTAGGCCTACCATGAATTTACGGCAGCGCATCCGGACGCGTATAACAATGGTTTACGGAGGACATGTGTAGTAAAAAGTACTCATATTATATTTCAGTTTATAGGTAGTGTTGGAAGAATTCCCATTTTCGATTACAATCTGCCTACACCAATGTTAATAGGCGCAATCTGATATTACAAACAATTTGATGAAAGAAATGTTACAATAATAAAAAACCCTTTGACCTTCACGTTGCATTAAGAAGCAGATGAAATTAAACCGAATAAAGCGTGTAACTCAGACAGATTAATTCTTTAACTCAGTCACGTCCGTTTAAAAAAATTGGGGGTGCTAAAGTTTTATGTTGTAAACAGGGACAGTCCTCGGCGAGGCTGCGGCGTGGCGGGCCTACATGTACTAGATACGTGGGCAGCGCGTCTCGCGTGACCCCCGCGTGACCCCCTCGTGACCCCCTAGTCCCCCTGACCCCCTAGACCACCCCCCGTCTAATTGACGCCGGACGCCGCGGGGACTTCTCTCCGCCTTCCGGCAAGTCGGCCTCAGATTTACAACATCCACCGATAATCTTTTCTTGATGACGCATCCCACAAGGATATAGATGTGTGGATCATTAGATAATTTGTAATGGCGGCGTGCGTTATATACGGGCGGACGGCCTTTGCTGGAGTTGTGGCAGTTTGAACGCAATGTTAGCAGTATTTTATTGTTTCACTCTTTTGAATACTTGGAAGTTGTAACTTGCGATAAATTAACATTTATTTCGCTTATTAGAAGAGACTGTTTAGAAGGAACGATAACAATCTATTCTGTTTATTAAGTATTCTTCTTTTATTGTGTTGAGAGTAATCAATCTCGTAAAACAGATTTTCAGTTCTGCATGTATCTTTTTTTTTTTTTTTTTTTTTTTTTTTGACGTGACTTATTGTAGATTTGCCGCAGATGGCATTAACTACTTGGCCGGACAAATGGGGAGCGCTGAAGGCTCTCACCCGCCTGCATGTATCAAACGTGGTTGATTATTTTTAAAGAGCATACATTTCACAAACTCTACTAACTAACACTGGACGTAATGCTGTATAAATAAAGTGTAATACTTACTTATTATTCCCATTCGCAATATTGACAAAAAAAAAGGGAATGGCACTGTTGTGAAAGCAAAAGTTGACGTAAAAGTTAGCAGCCGCAAAGTGGGTCAAAGTTGCGCGGAAATATGTATGTAAGTGGGTCTGTCTGTGCTAGAGATTGCTCTGTGCTGGCTGGAATATCTAGTACTTTTTCATACTGATATTTTATTTTTAATATCGACTGGGTTGCTGGCAACATCAAAGTCATAATATATTTTTTAATGTAATATATTTTGCTCTGGCAATATTACGGGCCTCGCATGGACTTTGCCGGCCCAAAGGACTTGATTCCAGGCCATGACCTTTTTTAAAAAAATGGACTTTGCCGACGAGGCATGTTTTTCTCGTGTCTTTTAACTGATGTAAATAATATCCTAATTTCCCGTCCGCTTTAACACCATCTCGAAAGATTTTTATTTACACTAGAGCTAACACCGTCTTGAACATGGGTTTCCTCTTGACACCATTCATTCATTCATTTTTGCACTACACCATTCATTTTGAATTTTCATATTTTTCATTAATTTCCCGCTGGTCTAACATAAAGCTCGGTGAGGTGTAGGTACTTAGCTCATCTTGCGATGGATGTACCTCTGACTACGCCATTGGCATATAATTATGAGCTTTTGTTATGTTATACTTATGTTATGTTATGGTATAGTCAGCTATACAGGTTGTGGAGAGGCTGCAGTAGTTTTAGGCGGATGAGACGTTCGTTATGTAAAAAAATTACGATTCAAAGTGTGACTATGTTACCTACTGAATGAAGATATTTTTGAATTTGAATATCATTGTAAATATGACATAATATAATATACAGGGTGTTAGTGACATCGTAACGAATACTCAGAGGGATGATTCAGACCATGATTCTGAGTTAATATCAAGTGGAATTTTCCGTCGCAAAATTCATGTTATTTTTTTAGTTTTTTTAAATTATTTTCAATTCTATACTTTTGCGATGGAAAATTCCACTTGATATTAACTCAGAATAATCAGCTGAATCATCCCTCTCAGTATTCGTTACGATGTCACTTACACCCCATACAAGTACATACAGTAGCCATACAAGTAGATATGGGTGTTAGTGACACTGTAACGAATACTGAAGGGGATGATTCAGACCATGATTCTGAGTCGATATCAAGTGGAATTTCCTGTTGGAGAAGTCATGAAAATTTTAGAGCTTATTTAAATTATTTTCCGTTCCATACTTTTGCGACGGAAAATTCCACTTGATATCAACTTAGAATCATGGCCTGAATCATCTCTTAAAGTTATCGTTACGATGTCACTAACACCCTGTATGTTATGTTATGCTTAAAAATAGACACATTTTTTAAAAATAACTAATACTTATAACGATAATTTGGTAGCATCGAATCAAACCAGATTCTGATGCTGGAAGCGGTTGAATAAGAAAACTATAAGTACGAATTGTATTGTGAAGTAACATCGATTTCCAAGATTATAAATATTTTGGATTCAGACTTTTAATTCGGCTATTGATATCTTTTTGATTAATAATACTTTATCGAGAAGGTAAAGTTACACTTAAAATCACAATAAGGTGCTTCTGGAAACTCTATAATAACTGGTTTACGTAACTGTTATTGTAAAATATTAGGCCAACTCTATCCCTTGCTGTCTGCAGAATGTCTGCGTAAGACGAGACTAGAATTCGTAATTTTTAATTGATGAGAGGCCACTTTTTATGTTATATTTTCTATTTGCTCACCCTTTTTCTATTTGGGATTGTTGTGACGTAAGTATATTATTTTCTTTTATATTTACTTTCTTATATGTTAGCATTCTTTTTTGTATTTAGTATTATTCTAGTGTACTGTACTGATACAATGCCACGCCAAAAATAATGATGACTAATGCTCATATAATTCCTTTGTCTAAATCGATACTTTTCTTTCGTCCGTCTCTTTGAAGTAGGATTAAAGCTAAGTAGGTACCTATATAGAAGCGGCCTCGGGAACCTTTCGGGCTGAGATTTCTCATTTTCGAGTTTGTATGAGTACGTAGTCTTACATGTAAACGACACAGAAAAAAATGGCGTGACGCAGCGCGCCGCACGTATTTTTGAAAAAAAAAAATGTTTTCTGATATAATCACGATAATGCTACACATATCATCTTTATCTGTTTAATTTTTTCAACCCAACAATAAAATAAAAAATATAATATATTTATAAAATATCAGGCTTTGCCAAGCAAATACCCCGCACTAACCGAATACGGATCACGTGGCTGTTACCCTCAAACTTACTTAAACTCATTGGATGTTTAATTATTCTTAGTTTCATGGATATTTTATGTCAAAGAAAAGTAGCGTCACTGAGAGTTTTCTATGGAGATTTTTGCTAATAAGTACGGTCACGAACATTAATATACACTTTGGTACCATGTCACATTAACTTTTTTGACAAATTGAACTGTAAGTCTCACTAAATGTCAAATAAGTTAGTGCGACAGAGTCCTAAAGTGGGTACATTATATTGCTCATGACTGTACAAGGTCGGTGTTCTAAATGCGAATTGTTTGTAAGAAATTAATAAATTTATTTTTTTACTTAGTATTAAAATTTAAATATGACTTGTAATGTTTAAGTATCTTTGCGTATCGGTTATCACTAATTAAAACAAGTTACCAAGTAACTTCAGATACCTGCTAATATAATGAACAAATACATAAAACGCGGGTTCGAATTAAACAGTCATAAAAAAATCTCCTCACGAATTTTCCTAATTAGGTTTTTCAATAACGACCCTTCCTCGACATCTAACGGGTTTTACGGGCTATCTGTAAGTGTTGCTATTAATAATTGACCCAATAAAACACCCGCAGCACGGCCGGGCACCCAACACCCGGTGCTCAGCCCTCAGATTCACCTGCCGCTGGATAGGTCACACGTGGGCGAGCAACTACGTTTCTACTGCCCACGCTAGTCCACTCCAATAAACGCTCTTTTCAGTCATCCTTTCTGCACACCGTACGACCATTGAATAAGCAATATTACTATGTATAGAACGGTAACTCTCTGCCCCGTACCAATTCGTATCGGGACCCTACCTCCCACTCTCTGAGTCTTACTTTTAGTCTTAGCCTGTAAGCCGCTAAGGAGTCTCCCATTAAGGAATAATACTGTAGCAGAGTACAAACTCTGCACATACTGGCCTTTCGTTTTGACTAAAATGATTGATCATTTTAAATTACGAAATTCTCATTCCATTCCGCATTTCCTTTCATTTTACACTGACTGATTGCATCCCCGACCTGCATAAAAACAACACAAGTACATTATACTTACTGTAGATATAGACTTATTGTAGATTTGCTGCAGATGGCATTAACTACTTGGCCGGACAAATGGGGAGCGCTGAAGGCTCTCACCCGGTAAAACGTTTAAGACAACAGGCCTGAGGGTGCCCAGTTGGGCGCGAACCTCGGCTCAGGGCGTCATCTAAGAGGAAGAATATTGAAAGGATTAATCGACCCTAGTGGGTCGATAGTGATAAGCGCTGAATGAGGGAAATCGTCGACCACGCCGGCGGGGTCGATACTGGGGTTCTGAAGTGTTTGGTGTCGCGAGCTGATTGGCCGCCTCTATGGCTAGAGTAATCGGGCTAGAGTAACCTCTAATTCTTAATTCTTTTGTGAAGTGTGTATATTGTGAACTATGTATATTCCTATACTGTTTGTGAAGTGTTATTAATAAACTATATATATTCCTGCTTGCTGCTTGCCTGTAACCTGTCATCGTCATCACCCATCATTCCTCTACTCTGCCGGCACGTCGGGATACCATCCTCACCAACCCGCGTGCCGCAATACCATATATAGGACGGCAACTTTCCGCTCCCCACCAGCAGTTGCTCTAGGTTTACGTCACCTCCTGTATGGAATTGTATGGAATGTTGGGGGTGTGGGTGCGACTCAAGTCCATAAAATGCTTATAGAAGTATTTTAAGTAAAGCTTTTCATTGCTTTTCAAAATTAATTCTCTCAGACGACGCAGTGAGTCGAGGTTCGCGCCCAACTAGGCAAAAAGTATTAAATTATAAAATCCTGATGTTGAAACCCCATTTTTATTAACTAATCCATTTCTTTTCGTGTCTACGGCAAACCTAACCATTGGTGTTGGCTCAAAATTTTGCTACCAAAGTATATAATTTTACCAAAGTATAATTAGTTATTTATGGCGATGTTATTTTGTACATCATTTTGACGCTGCAAGTTATCTGTTATTACTTTTGGCTCTGCCCACCACATTAGGGTTACGGGCGTGAGTTTATGTATGTAAAAAATATCTCACTTGACTATTTTATCATTTATGTAGTTACCTATAGTAAGTAATTCGTGTACGTGTTATTTGTCTTTTGATTTATTTATTTATTTATTTATTTGTTGCATGTCACATGGTGGCTTACAGTTCTTAAAGTAAATAATGTACAAGCATGTGACACCCTGTAAGGGCACCGCAAAAGTAACAATAACTTAAAACTAAAAAAATATAAACTATTTTTTATATAACTAAACTTACTTTAGAATTTAAAAATTATATAATATATACTACCTACTTATACTATTATTATTTTTAAGTAATTATCAGTAACTAAGCTTTATTTTATATATTTAGATAACAATAAAATTATATTATTTATTTAACTTATTACAATCATTAAATAGCTCTTCTATCTTATAAAAGGCTTTATTTAACAAATACTTTTTTAGTAGTTTTTCGAAACAGGAGAACTTCTCTTCCTTTTTAATAAAGTTAGGGATGCCATTGTAGATTTGAATAGCCATAGAGTGAGGACCGGATCTGTATAACTCCATTGTTGTAAATGGGAGTTTTAATTTATGTAAATATCGGTTATTTCTTTTAACAGATGTGATGTTATTGTAATATTTGTAATGTACTTACAGTCATGAGCAATATAATGTACCCACTTTAGGACTCTGTCGCACTAACGTATTTGACATTTAGTAAGACTTACAGTCCAAATTTGTCAAAAAAGTTAATGTGACATGGTACCAAAGTGTATACATGTTAATGCTCGTGACCGTATATATCGGTCTTTGGTGTCCTAAAATAATAAATCATTCTTTCTTTCTTTCTTAATTCTACTTACAATTCTTCACACAAACATACCTACGTAGCTAACGTAGCATATGGAATTCCATAGTCTCTGCCTACCCCGGTGAGAAATAGGCTTGAGTGTGTGTATGTCTATATGTATACCTACGTATCACGTTAGAACTTTCCTTAACCCCAGACGCCAGGCTCACCGTATGCACATGTGAATATTAGCATGCACTGCAGTGCGCTTGCATCTGAGATGCGTCAGAGACTTAGCTCGGCTAGGCAAAGCTGGCCAACGGTCCTAAAAGGCATAGCCTATATACCTAGCTAGTGCAGTACATAAGGTCGCTGGTACATATCGTCGGCGAACCGAACGCAACAGAGGCGTACACTAGTGTTGTGCATGTGAGATGTGGAGTTATATCGATAAATATATTTTTTTAAGCTCCAAACCACTGAATTTGACTTTCTGAGTTTAAATTTATGTTTCAGGGATATAATGTTGTTATGAATGTTTGATAGACATGATTCGGTCAAGGATTTGAATAATTGCTTCTAAGATTGCACATTTAATCTCGCATAATAGACTTATTAAACTAGACTGGTTATAGAAGGTCAAAGGAAGTCTCCTTTGAGCCACAAATACAAACAAGTATACGTTTATTCTGTCATTTGTGCAATTTAGTGATCGATTATGATGCCACTTTGTGGTTACAAAGGTGACTTATAGTAGATTTGCCGCAAATGGCATTAACTACTTGGCCGGACAAATGGGGAGCGCTGAGGGATTCCACCCGGTACAAAATTAAAAAAAAACAGGCCTGAGGGTACCCAGTTGCGCGTGAACTTTGTCTCAGTGCGTCGTATGAGAGGATTATATTGTGAAAGATTTGATCAACCCTAGTAGGTCGACAGCGATAAGCATAAATGAGGGAAATCGTCGACCACGTCGGCGCGGTCGGTATCGTGGCTATGGTGTCTTCCATAGTTTTTTTTCTTGTTTTCTTTAACCCAACCCGCAGTGGAGCAGCGTGGTGGAGTATGCTCCATACCCCCTCCGGTTTATTGAGAGGAGGCCTGTGCCCAGCAGTGGGACGTATATAGGCTGTTTGTGTTATCAAATCAAATCAAATCAAATATACTTTATTGCACAGAACATTTAAACAATCAGACATAACACATGAATATAGTACAATTTGGGCAGTGCAATTTTGTTATGTATGTTTTTTTAACGTGAATTATTGTAGATTTGCCGCAAATGGCATTAACTACTTGTTACCTGTTGTGCTTTTCTGTATATGTTGTCCTTATCTCTGTATTTTGTGTCCATTGTGCTCAATAAAGTATTTTATCTATCTATCTATCTATCTATCTATCTACTTGGCCGGTGCTTCCATAGTCTTCGTATGGAGAAGTGATACAAATTCGACGTGGCGCGACTGCGTAAATAAAGCTACGCGACGTCCGCGCTGCACACGTAGCTTCATTATAAACATTTGCAGTTTTCCCTCTATTGTCCCTGGTCGCACTTTGAAAGCGTTTTCGTATATCGATATTAAAGTAGGCTAGACCGCATCACTATCTAGTGAGTAGGACCGCGCGGCGAGTGTGCGCGCCGATAAATTCCGAGCGCGTTGTCAATCGCGCGCCGCTCAGGAATTAACGGCGCGGCGGCGGTCGGCAGGCAAGGCGCCAGCTCACCCCCTACCTTCTACGTGCTAGGGCTGGAATCACACGCCCCGGTCTATGGGGTATTTTGTTTTAATCCCCTACGGCCCAAATTTCCAGACATAACAGTCAAACGATGACATTTGGACTTTTAAAAGGACTTCTTCTATCGTGTGGGTTGTGAGGTGGATTAATTCAGGGTTATTATTGAGTCGTTAAAGGCTCCTGACATGGCTCATGTAACGACTACGTATTTATATCAGTAAGTAGTAACCGGGACCAACGGCTTAACGTGCCTTTCGAAGCACGGATCATCTTACTTTCAGACAATCAGGTGATCAGTCTGTAATGTCATAACCAAACTAGGGATTACAAAGTATTTTTTGTGGTATGTCCCTATCGGGATTCGAACTCGGGACCTCCGGATCGTGAGTTCAACGCTTAACCATTGTACCACGGAGGTCGTTGACCTCTGTAAATTACACGCTACACTAATACAAAAACGTACTGTTTCCTCTCTAGAGAATGATAGTAATCCTCAAATCAATAAATATTAATAAGTACTTATTGTGTATTTCATCAAATATATAATATATGTATTATGTATTTATGGATCGTCACGCATTGGGTGCCTCATGACGGGTACAGGCGTCGTGGTAGACCTCGAAAGAGATGGCGTGACGACTTGGACGCTTGCCGGAGGGACTGGCCGGAGTACGCACAGGACCGCGAAAATTGGAAAGAGGAAGGGGAGGCCTTTGCCCAGCAGTGGGATCTTGTAGGCTAGATTAGATTAGATTGTGTATTTGTGTATAACGTTTTGCGATAAAAACACATACACAAAGTCACGCCAGTAGTTCCTAGGGTGGGTAGAGCCACAAAGAATCAGAAGATAACAGAGCAGTTTTTAATTTCAAGTCTTGATATAATCTACGTACGTACTTACTTAAATAGATATATATGTATCTATACGGGTACAGGTACAAGTTAGTGACACCGTAACGAAAACTTTGAGGAATGATTCAAACCGTGATTCTGAGTTGATATCAACTGGAGTTTTCCGTCGCAAAATGTGGAACTGAAAATAATTTAAAAAGCATTAAAATTTTCATGAATTTGTCGACAGGAAATTCCACTTGATATCAACTCCGAATCATGATCTAAATCATCCCGCTCAGTATTCGATACGATGTCAATAACATCATGTATGTATACACATAAATACGAGTCAAACAGATAATCACTGTTTTTTTTTAAGTCGGATAAAAATCTATAAAGAACGTAGAGAAGTTATTGCTCACGTCGTCAAATTTTTGAGTCGCGCCCTTTTCGCGATATCTCTTTCCATTGCTCTTCGCACGTTCACGCGAGGAAAGTCACCAAGAACGCAATTTCACAGAAGTTAATTAGAAAAACTATGCAGGGGTCAACCCTGGACAAATTACGTCTGTACTGCTGGCATGGCGTGAATAATTCGCGGGCATGCGAGCCACTTGGGTGCGACCCGCCTTCAAACCTCGACACAAGTTCGCTATGTACAGTACTTATATACCTATATAAATACAGTCACGTGTATAAATACTACTTATATATCTACTGTATTTTAGAAACACGTCACCTACACACATAAGACGACGCCTATGTCCCTTTGGGGTAGGCAGAGATCACGGAATTCCACTTACTACGATCCTGACACATCACTTTCGCTTTTTTCCGTTCTCATCAAAGACTTCATGCATGCTCGCTGGTTAGAACCATTTCAAATTCAAATTCAAAGTTCTTTATTTGTAAGAAAACAAATTCGCATCGCCTTATTTGACAAATTGAAACAAAGTTTAGCTATTTCATTAAAGCAATTCACCTAAAAATGCGATAATGCTATTTGAGATTTGTTTGCACTGCGCACATACTTATATATGCGCAAATGTCAAATTGCAATATTGCTTTTTCAGATCTTTTTAACACCCAGTACTTCTATTTTCTTCATGGCACTTGCCAAACATTGCATATAACAATAGGCTACTTGACATAGTCAAATGAGATACTTTTTACGAAATGACAAAACGAAAGTTTTCTTCGGAGTTTGTACGGAAATACTGTCCGTCATCAATAAAACCTGTCAAACGTCATACTCATTTTTACTTAATTCATAAATAAAATTCGAAAATAAGTCTAAAACTAAAATGAGATTGAGTTTTAATCATCTTAGACGAGCTTATATGTCTAGATTAGCATTTTATAATTTATCTCAGTCAAAATGCTTATTTCAATGTTTATCAATTATTAAATTAATCGTGTATCACAGTTTGAATTTAGAACTTTATTGTTGTATTGTTTACGCGCGAGTCAAACAAAGTACTTAAGTACCTAAAAACCGTTTAAGATTTCTACCATATTAGTCGATTACCCGTCCCTTTCCTCTGCGACTGACGAGAACGATATAAGACTGCGATACCCACTGTGTTAGACTTGTGAACACAAACATGCAATTAGCTCAACAGCACACCCCGACCCTAGTTAAAAACTAAACAATGATCCCGGAAGTCAGTATTAAAAGTGGGTTAGTTTGGTCGTAGAGTTTCTCCATAAACATTTTATGGCTAGGTAAGTATATACGTGTCGCGCGCAAACGACGGCCGCCCGCCTGCG
This sequence comes from Pectinophora gossypiella, assembly GCF_024362695.1. NCBI lineage: Eukaryota > Metazoa > Arthropoda > Insecta > Lepidoptera > Gelechiidae > Pectinophora > Pectinophora gossypiella. Next base: position 3,697,409 of record NC_065421.1, on the reverse strand, counting down.
GGCAACGACGCGGGGATAACTTGTGTGGATCACTGCTGGCGATAAAATAAAAAGATTAAAATAATCTTCTCTCTCTCTTTATTTAAGAGCTGCGTTCTTGTCGGTGGAGTAATCACCATTCCTCTCTTCTCCCCACCAAATCCTTCACCTCCTGATACGACACGACACGACCTGCACCTTCTCTTTTATTTGTTTCATAAATGTTCTCCTAGGTCTACCCCTTCCTCTCTTCCTTTCAATTTTTCCTTCTATGATGTTTGTTATAAATGAATCGTGTCGTATCAGGTGGCCAATCATATTTCCTCACCGTTTCTGTATAGTCTTCATTATGGTTCTCTTTTCTTCAACTCTTTCCAGCAATTTTTCATTTGAGTTCATTTGACACCATTTCAGTCCAGTTTATACTCTCCATTCATCTTAAAATAATCTTCATACTTATATAAAAGGAGAAACTCACTAACTGATATACTGAGTCCCTCTTTCATCCCCTTAGGAGTTGAAAATTTCATGTTAGTCTCTTTCAGCCCCTTAAAGAAAATTGTAGGCAATTGCTAGTAATAAAATAACATATTTGTCTTATCTGTTTTTTGTCAGGCTCTGGAGGGGAATGTCTGTTTGTGTGTTTCTTCAGTATATACTTGGGCTAGACAAAATGATGAGCAATGAGGATTCTTAGCCTATAATGCGGAATAAATTTAAAGATGCGATATGTACAGCATGCACATTCAATAACGCAGATAGCTTTTAAGTTTTTTACGACTTGTTGCTTCAAAACCCGCTCCCACACTCCCACTCGCTTGCAGTTAGTCGCTCGCATTCACACAACTCCCTCACTCGCAACCCCCGCTTTGTGCGCGAAAAAATAAGTTTACGACGAACGAGGGGGCGCGAGCGGCGGGGGGTTGCCGCCGACTCCCGCGCGAATACGAAGCGTTCCTATTTCGAAAAAAGTTAATTAGTGCAGCATTAAGAATATGAAGCATCGAATGCTGTCGATGAGTTTTATGCTCTGTGAGGGCTCGTGTAAACGTCATTTTAGGTTTGTTCACCTATTTTGCTTAATGAGCATTCTTCGCTCTTTGTTTTAGTTTTAATGTGTTACGTTTTGCGAAGTTAAATTAGATAGGCAAGTACTTAAAGCAACTTCAGACTGGTTTACAGAGTCAACTCTTGGTATGCGCATAATCATTACTTATTTTTTCCATTTCGGGAATATCAAGATCACTTGTTGCTTGTTGTATTTTGATTGATGTACAGATAATCACAAACATCATCTTGTAATCGTATTATGCACGGTTTATTCAGCAGAATCCGTTAATTAAAATGTAGGTAAATGTCATGCCTTCACGTGTCTCTTCCGTTTATAAAGGCGGCTCTCGACGTATCGATCACCTATTTAATTCATTAGTTGGTCCACTCCGGCACACAATTAGACAAGGTTTTCCTTTTTCGACGCGTGCTTTGCTTGGGGGTGTCGTGGGGGTGGGGGCCGCCATTAGACTCGTGGCGTCGACGACGACGGCCGCGGACAAGCTTACCTGCAAGCAGCGACGCTCTTATCGAGGTAGCTTTACGGTTACTTTTAGAGGGTTTCGGGGGTAAATAAAGTGGATAGCCTCGTGCATAATTTACGCGCGGCCGATAGTCGGTCGCGATTGTTATTACGCGTTCGGATATTGGATTTGGCGGGCGTCGGGCAGCGCAAGATAATGCGCCCGCTGTAATTTAATGAAGCTAAGCACCTATTGGACCCGGCTTCGGTTTCCAATTAAGCCGAGCACGTTTCGGCGCGTCTTCTGCCAGTTTTTGTGCTGTATTTTGCGGTTTTGGTGACTAATGTTCAACTTGAAAGTGAAACTTATTTCTAGTAGGTGTCTTAGATTGCCTGGTGTCTCTTTATTGAGATAAAGATACATACAATAAGTACTTTTAAACAGTTGAACCCTTGTGAACATGGTATAATGTATGTAAATTGAATTCGACAGGGAATCAGCTAAGCCTTAGTTTCCAATTCCTCGAGCAAATTCCGCCTAAGTAGTCGTCCAATCGATCAGTCGAATAACAACTGCCGGCCCTATCCTGAGGGGACAATAGAGGGCACGCGATTATGTTTGCGAGCTCCGGGCTACCTAAGCGGGCATTAGCGAAGGACGTGTACCGACCCGACCGACCAATATAACCTGGCCTCTGATTATTTATTCTCCTCCTAAACTTAGCAAAGATCTCGAGGGAGAAGGCGGGTCTGGCTACGATGGCGCTGCTGCGTAATTTACGCGCGAGCGGTCACCGCCGCGCTGATTACACTCGCTTGTTGGCGTCCGACGAGCTTGATAATCCAGCCGAATCGAAAGGTGGTAAGATGGCTGGGGAGGCAAGATACGTGGGGACTGTGAGAGTTGGCTGGGTTGGCGGGTATTGGCGTGTGCGTCGCGGCGAGTCATTAAGGTGCGCTGGACACTGCCCGGGGTGGCGCGCCTTGATAGCGAACGCTCGTGTTAATTTTACATAAGCTGCTGCAGCTAAATTGATGTTTAAGTACCCGTATGTCCCTAACTTTGAGACGCATCACAAAATAATGTTGTAGATGGAGTTAATTATGTTACTTTTGGAGCACTTGAGGAGCTCGGTGGCGCAGCGGTAAACGCGCTCGGTCTGCGATTGTTGAAGTTAAGCAACTTTCGCAAAGGCCGGTCATAGGATGGGTGACCACAAAAAAGAAAAGTTTTCATCTCGAGCTCCTCCGTGCTGCGGAAGGCACGTTAAGCCGTTGGTCCCGGCTGCATTAGCAGTCGTTAATAACCACCAATCCGCACTGGGCCGCGTGGTGGTTTAAGGCCCGATCTCCCTATCCATCCATAGGGAAGGCCCGTGCCCCAGCAGTGGGGACGTTAATGGGCTGGTGATGATGTTACTTTTTACATCAAAACTTATGCTTATTCCTATTGGGATGAGCAAAGACCGTCCGAAGACAACTGGTTTCATTGTTTTGGTGTCCTAAGATGCACAATGGCCCCGATTCCTACAGACACCGCCTAATTTTATTTTAAGTTATATCCGTCATTTTCATATCCGTCGAAAAGGAAAGGGACGGATGATTCACAGCTCTTAATTTTAGGAAGAATGAGTAAATGAATGAATATCCCGGGCGAATCAAAAAGGTACGTCGCTGGTATGCAATCCCTTTGACGTGCTGTACTTAACTGTGTCGGGTTATTGACTGATGTAAAATTTTTAGACGGTTGGTTTAGATTTGTGCTTAAATTGACGTGTGTTCCATAAATTTTATGCTTGTCGATTACCCGTCCCTTTCCTTTTCGGCGGATAAGAAAATGACAGATATAACTTAAATAAAATTAGATGGTATTTACAGGAATTAGCACCATTGTTACTTTGTACAGAGTAAAAACTGTGTTAACAAAGATTGTACCTGTATTCAGGAACAGCAAAAGTCTTTGTGCAGATATTTTGGCTTGTGACGTCACAGATGTCGAGTCTAGAGGTTGATAAGGGCTGTCGTCGGATTTGGCTGACGCCGCAACCGACCGCTTTCGGGTTAGGTACCTACTTGTATAACGTCTGGGCTGAAGACTGAAAATGTATTTAGCTGTGTATATACATATTTATTCGTAGGTACTTCCAATGCCTTGATGTTGGTCGCACATAATCTTTATTTATTTAGACTTAGACAGATTTAATAAACTGGCGCCCAACATGGGGCTCAACGGTGCTTTAGAAATTGTATGATTAAAAGTTTTTGTACTATTTATGTACAGTCATGAGCAATATCATGTACCCACTTTAGAAGCATGTCGCACTATCATATTTGACCTTTAATGGGACGTACGGTTTCATTTGTCAAAAAAGTTAATGTGACATGGTCTCAAAGTGTATATTAGTACTCGTGACTGTGCTAGGTTGGTGTTAATTTGGACGAGTGAATCCTTTACTTTAGGTGCTTATAAATAATATTTATAACAATTATTATGAGAGTGTAGTAAAAATACGGTAGAACAGTAATCACACTTATTTATTCTGGTATCAAGAAAATAACACTTAACTTGGTAAACACATCCGATGTCGTCAAGGTCCCCAACGCAAGAGAGCGTGTATCAATCCGTCCGATTTGACAACCCCATTCTTGTGTTGCCATTTATAGAAAAATGTCTTATAACTGTCAACGAACTATTCAGCCTAACACTCGTCCATCCTGACCGCGTGTATGTCCCCATACACGTCGACAGATGAGCCTAACACTCGGCTGATTGATGCACGCTTCCAGCTTAATGTACCTAATTAACAAAGTATATTTAAGTTAATCACACAATAAATGCACAGAATAAATCTCATTTCATTTCATTTCAATCTTTTCACACAGTTTCATAGAGCAGTTAAGTTTTTGAATAGACATGAGGTTGTTCATTTTGAAATTCACTATACAAAGATTTTAATCGTAAGACCCGGTTTTCTAGACGCAATAATTAAATGATAGAGATTCGATTTATCTCAACATTGGGTTTTACGACCATTAATGTAAAAGAAAATATTTATATTCAAATTGAGAATGTTGGTAATATAGAATGACCTGTAATAGGTATAGATTTATATGAACCCACAAAAATGCTTTCTAGCCGTGGGTAATAGCTACCGATTTATGGTGGTACAAAGGTACTTTCAATTAGCTGCACAGAATAACAATTCAAGATATTTAGATATAAGGTAATCGATTTTGTTTACAATTAAATTAATCTATCTTACATACTAATGAACCAATCACATGGTCCATTCTATCTCAGTTCTAACGAACCAATCACATGGTCCTTTTATTTCAATACCAACGAGCCAATCACATGGTCGTCTGTTTCTCTAATATTAGTTAACCAATCACATGGTTCTTCATACCTTAAATTTAACGAACCAATCACATGGTTCTTTATACCTTAAATTTAACGAACCAATCACAGGGTCCTCTGTTTCTCAAATATTACCTAACCAATCACATGGTACTCTATACTTTAAATTTAACGAGCCAATCACATGGTCGCTACCTTAACAAACTATTGTCATAATACCTTTAATCTTATCGTATCGTGAGACCTTCATACACATTTTACACATATATTATACTAAATACAATATCGTTGATTTAAATTTGATTCGCAACTCTAAGTCATGATCAACAACAATAAACGCTGTTAAAAATCATGTTCACTGTCAATATTTTCAAGATCCGTGTCACTTTCATTTATGCTTAAGGCTGCTACATGAACCCAGGGCAACACAACGATCGGCAGCGAATGTAGTTTTACGCCTATGTCTACTATTACTTAAACCTGGTGTCGCAGCGATTTTATACCGGTCATTACCGAGTACTGCAATAACACGATATGGACCCGAATAATTGTGGTAGTAACTTTTTACTTTTTCCATCATTTTTAAAATTTGAAGACGTAACCTCTACTAGTGCGCATATTCTTGGAATATGCGCATATTCCCAGAACACGCACATTCGATGCAAGCATCCACACATATATATATATTTTTTTTCACGAATCTTGACATCTTAGGAAAACCAATATGTCCTCTTCAACCGATCCAGTGTTCTCTAGGCCAAAGTGGCCTATGTCGTCGTGGTTCATACGACATAGCTGCCACCTTGCCCCTTCGGCACCACCCAACGCAAATCAGATCTATTACAATTAACACACCGGTATAACTTGTTATCCTTGATAACATAATTTTCGTTTATTTCTTTTAATCTAAGTCAGATGAAAGTATCTCTCGAATCGGCATAATTCACTATCGCCTAACTGCAGGGTGTGAAGCCAATCGTCACCTTCCCTAACGAATAAACAACTTCGTTGCCAAATCCCCTTAAAAACTGTCGTTACGTTGTTGTGTTGTAGGCCCAAATGTGTTAATTCTGAATTTGCCAAAAGAGAAACCTCACTGCCGAAATCTACAAAAGCTTTCACTGGAACCCCGCTAATAAAAACTTCTTTATAGAACTTTAAGTTCAGAGTAGACGTGGATATACACATCGTCTTTTGAGAATTGGTAGCCTTACTATCACGTTACTCGTCGGGTTTCATAAAATAACTGTCTATTTTATGGCCTACTTTGTTGCACCGAGTACATTGATTAAGTGGTTTCGGGCACATTCGAAATGGGTGACCTGATCCCTTACAATTAAAACAAAATATACTCTATCTATAAATATAATATATTTATCTTGAAACCAACAGCTCTATTACCATTGCTGCCGCTAGTTATATTGAACCCTACGTTTGGCCTATTCCTAAAATTGAAACGTTCTGGGATATTTGTCTCCTTATTACTCATTAGGAATTCTAATAACTGTTCAGGTTCTGTGCACCGTAACGCCAAAGCATTCGACTTAGTAGTTTTGTCACTCAACCCGTGTATCAGACAATCTACCGCGCGTTTGCCGATATTGCACTGGTTCAACATTGCCAATTTCTCGTAAAAGTACACTACGATTGGTTCCTGGAACATACTTTGCGCTTTAGCATGTACTCCAAGGACTGGCCATAGTTTTGCTCAAATGGGAATGCACTACACAACTTTTGTTGCTATTCCACCCACGTATACATTATGGTTTCTAGACTATAATACCACGATTTAGCCAGTCCCTGCCGTTTCTGGCAACGCGAAATGAATTGTAGTTCTTTCGTCACAACCGTAGACGGTGGCGCACTCATTCACCTTTTTTTACCAAACATCTACTCGCTGTCCTTTCGATGACGGGTCAACATCTGGAAGTATATTCTTAGGATTGGGGTTATTAGAGTGACTGGGTGCGCCTGCCGGCGTCGGCTGGGGCTTTATTGAGTTTAGTATGTCTATAACATCCTTGGACGTGAATGTAGGACTATCTATCCGTCTAGACCGATGCGCGGTATTAATTCCTTCGTCATGTGCATCTGTATGCGGACGTTTCATCCCATGATTGACGTCATTCTGTCTGGTAGTCTACTACGTTCACGGTCACGTTGAAGTTGATCTTAAAGGAACTGCAGCCGTGCTCGCTCTCGCACTTACAATTGTTCTCGCTCCTGTATACTCGAACTATTCCTAGTTCTACTTTGTTGGCGACTTACACTGCGATTACGGTGTTAGAGAGTGGAGCTAGGACTACGTCTTCTACTTCTGCTTCGCGTCTTACTGTGACGATGAGAACAGCCCGATTTACGTCTACGACTTCTACTTCGCGTCTTACTGCGTTGACGATAACAATAGCTTGGAATACACGTCTACGGCTTCTGGTTCGGGTTTTACTGCGGTGACGATGCGAACGGCTTGGACTACGTCTACGACTTGTACTACGTCTCTTACTTGAGTCATTGCAATTAGAGTGAAGTCCACCCTCGGTATGCACATCACGGTCGGTGCGTCTTTCACGTGACTGCTCGGATGTCTGGATCTCGAGAGTTGTAAGACTCCGTCGCCTCTGAGCTTCAGATTCATCACGTTGTTGCATATCTTGGTAAACAATTACCGCTCCAACGGTAAAACAAACTATTCAACGCCACGTGGACTAGCCAAGTTCCGTATACTTTCGCCGCCAACCTTCGAATGCCCAAGTTCTGCATTGCGAAATGCACTACTGTCCTCTCATCACAGCCGTAAACCTCCGCGCACTGATTTACCTTTTTTAGCCACATGTCTGTGCGTTGGCTTTTCAGAGACGGATTAAGTTCCGGAAGAATATTTTTGTTATCCAAGTTTTTATTTACTGATGGTGCGCTTTAACGGCTGCGATGGGAGAGCATCTTTAATAGTTTTAATTAGTTCGACAACCTTCTCCTGCTCTCTTCTCGAAGCCAGCTCGCGATCAAGCAAGCAGCGACTGCGGCTGCGGCTTTCACCGCGGCTGCGGCTGCGTCTGGCACGTGAACGGCTCCTCCTAGGAGTCTCCAGACTAAGGACTCCGTCTCCTCCGTCCATTCCTAGAACTCGTAAAATAAAATTGTAACCATTAATGACTAACCAACATATGAATTTTAAAGAATCTAATTTTACTGTTTTTGATGATAACTCGAAAACGGTGCTTCCGGGGCACGTAATTATCCGCCAGATTCTACCATCCAGATAATAAATCCGAAGAACAATCCGGAGTGTTCGGTCGTCCGATATCCGGACAGCATGCCCTAGGTGCATCTAGAGAAAATAGACAATATGTATGACCCCTTTCATCAACCTCCGTAACCTCAACCTGGTATCATCACATGTGCTGTTCATATAGGATCTATTATTGTTACTAAAGAACACCCAAAACCTGCTAGGGGATGGATAATAAGGCTATGATAACATTTTATTCACAAAAACGTAAAAGTTAAAAATATTTGTGTAAAAATCTCGTAAACTATGCATGTGACCTTACAAACGACATCTTCAGTAATCCCTTATAACCCTCAATACCAGCAAGTTCTACTTTATGACAATAAATTACATTTAAGTAGTTCTACTTTATGATAATAATTACAATGACTCTTAATGATATTAGGCCAAACAAAATAATGACATTTTATAATTTAGTATCTAAATAAAGATTCAATTACTGAAACCAGATTGACCGGACCATATTACATATGTACATACATACATATATGATGAGGTGGGCAGAGCCACAAGTAATCAAAGACAGCTTGCAGCCACTGTTGATACGAAATCCTAAGATACCATACATAACCACCATATTATGTGGCCTATAAGAAAAAAAATGTAAAACAACACATAAATTATCTTGTAAACTACTTACATGTCTGGTCGCAATAACAACGAAATTTTTGTTACCGCTGTATTAATTAGTATTAATCTTTACCAAACATAATAACCCTTTACAACAAAACTTCACTATTATTTCCTTTTATATATTTTTTTTATTTTTTAAATGTAGGTATGTACGTAGCATTGGATTAATTTGGTCATTCATTGAAGTTGAACATATCAAGAGTAATACATTCATTTTTGTTTATTTTCTGTAATCCGTACGTAATGTTTAGAATGTGGGTAACTCTTCGAAATAAAGACAGGTTAAATAACTATAGGTAACTACTATTTGAAATAAAAGTTGACTATGCGTAATTGAAACAATTAGAGTCTCACTAATAATTAAAGAATAATTATAATTCAAACAACACTTTTCTACAGTTAAACTTACAAACTATCCAGCTTGAAAAGTGGTCACGCTTGGCAACAAAACATCCCAAAAACGTAGGTACTTACCACTTCTGATATGTAGTAAAAATACGGTAGAACAGTAATCACACTTATTTATTCTGGTATCAAGAAAATAACACTTAACTTGGTAAACACATCCGATGTCGTCAAGGTCCCCAACGCAAGAGAGCGTGTATCAATCCGTCCGATTTGACAACCCCATTCTTGTGTTGCCATTTATAGAAAAATGTCTTATAACTGTCAACGAACTATTCAGCCTAACAAGAGCAAGGATTCCCTAGCCAGGGAATTGAATAAAACACAAATATTACTATTGGTTAATGATTTAATTTAGAGTTTATTCATGCGTGATTTAGAAAAGTAAATATATTTTATATATAACATTTTACACAAGGCAAAATGTGAACGCGTTGTTATCTAATCTATATGGTAACTAAAAAAATATGCTGAATTTAATCGTAAAAAGCTCCATAAACCCGCGCCAAAACACGGCATATCTTAATAACACAGTCCCTTAAACGTTATCATGCGAGGTTTATCTCGTACGTAGCAATTTTGTTATAATTCATAATGTTAAATGTAAAGTTCTCGTCCCGGGGTAGGCGGGTGTCAGGTGGCACACAGCGTCGCCCTCGTTCGCTATCTTAGCAGTGACAGACTCAGGACATAGCCCCGGGGGCATAGAATAAGCAATCTTCTTCTATCGTGTGGGCTGTGAGGTCGATTACCAACCTCATCGAACCTTGTGTCAACGGCCCCTGACATGACTCACGTAACGGCTACGTACTAACACCAGGGGCCTGTTTCATAAAACTTACAATTGTAAATTACAACGACAATTTGGTGTTCATTACGTAGCTAATATGAAACTGCAAAATATTCGTGATCACACACTCCGCAATGCACATCAAATTGTCATTGTAATTTACAATTGTAAGTTTTATTAAACAGGCCCCAGGAATTAGTAACCATTATTTTTTGTGCCTGAGTCTGAGAGGATAATATTTGAAACATTTAATCAATACTGATAAGCGCTGAATGAGGGAAATTGTTGTCCACGCCTTCGGGGTCGGTATCGGGGCTTTGAACTGTTTGTTGTCGCGAGCTGAGTGGCCGCCTAGGCTAGAGTAATCTCGTTGCCGGAATCATATATACGTCCTTCGGGCGCCGATACTTAAGTAGTAACCGAGACAAACAGCTTAACCCTTTCACGGACAGAGATCATGGGTCATTGATGGTTCATGTAAAATGACACCTTGGGATCGGAACGTCATTAGACGATCTGTCCTTGAAAGTATTAATGTGCGTTCCGAAGCTGTCTGCCTTCTCAACTATTCAAACCCATCAACGAAGGGCCATTAGTCCACTTATTCCGTCTCTGTGCCGAAACAACGCATGGGGACTGCGGACACGACCCGCGGATTCCATTTAAAGATGTCAGGATAATTTAGCGCTGACGACGCTGGGGCCAAATTGACGCGGCTTGGGGCCTTAAAGCTACGTCGCTCGCAATCGACGTACGACAATCAGACAAGAGAATAGGTATTTATTATATGCTGCAAAGGACCACAGCTAACATGGCTTGATTGACAATGGCCCCGATTCCTGCAGACACCTCCTAATTTTATTTTAAGTTATACCTGTCATTTTCTTAATCGCCGAAAAGGAAAGGGACGGATGATTGACAACTGTTAATGTTAAAATGGATAAATAACCCGGGCGAATAAAATAGGCTCATTGTTACTTAATTCGTAAGTACTTAATTAAAATTCGAGAATAAGTCGAAAAGTAAAATGAGATTGATTTTTGAACATCATAGACTGGCTTCTATTTCTAGATATGTTATAATTTATTTTTTTTCCCCGGTCAAATGCTCAATTGGGTTAGTTAGTTATTTATTTATTTTTCATTTATTGCATGTCACAAACATAAATTAAGGTGGAACATAGTAAAAAGGTACATGTGACGCCCTGCAAGGGCACGGCAATATAAAAGAGGCGACACTAGGTGCCATATTATAATAATATTATAACAACTAACTAAATATTATTATTAAGTAATTAGGTAGGTACAAAATTATATCATACAGTTGTTTAGTTATAATGAAATAAGTTAAATAGCCACACCTCAGTGAGCTTAGCGAGTGTTAATATATTTTATTATCAAAATGTCTAAACGTTTAAATAAATTAAAAAAAAGTTATTACGTTTATACAAAGATCAGGTTAGAGGAGTGAGCGCAAGTACCTAAGCAGCTCTCATCTGTCGCGACGCGCGGGAGCGGGCATAGTACTTACTCGAAAAATCTTCGCTCGCTTTTTGGGCCGACGTGGATGGATGTTGTGCCCGCCTGTCTGGGCTCTCGCGTTTATACCGATTGAGATAGAGCGGTCTTTTCGCAGGTAGACGGTGCTAAGGTTACGTAGAAATAACATAACGAAGCATCACGCCTGCATCCCGGAAAGGGTAGGCAGAGGGTTGTAGTATAAACACACATTCCTCGCTACCTTATGATTATATTATGAGTATGAATTCGTGTTTAGATTATAGATAATTTATGTAATAGGCTCGCCCCCTTCGGAGGAGTGGGTGTATAGATATAATATTAAGTGGTAAGTTATTAAAAAAACAATTAGTAGGAGTACAGAATAAATAACACGTACACACGCACACACGCACACACGCACACACGCACACACGCACACACGCACACACGCACGCACACACACACACACACACACACACACACACACACACACACACACACATACAGGCACACACACACACACAGGCACAGGCTATTTATGAATGTATGTTTATATAAATTTTTATCGAACATCATCATCTCCCTAGCATTATCCCGTTTTTCACAGGGTCCGCTTACCTAACCTGAAGATATGACAGGTCCGGATTATCATCGAACTTAATTTTGGGTAAATTAGAATAATTCCAAAAGTACTTTGAATTGAAACAACAAGACCTAGTCTAACCATTGTTTCATATCCTTAAATAAACTTTGAAGGTTCAGGGGGATTAAAACTTTTAGATTATGTTCAGGGTTTCATTAAAACATTAATGTTTTAAGGCTTTATCAAATTAAATGAACCGTGGTGGGCTGCTTTTTTAATTTTGTAATATTTAAAGCTTGTATTTAGGTGGGTACCTATACTTTCCACTTTGTAGTTAAATAAATAAAATATTTATTTTGGTCTCTCTCTCTCTCTCTTTATTTAAGAGCTGTGCTCTTGTCCGTGGAGTAATCGCCTCTCTTCTTCCCGCCAAAACCTTCACCTCCCGATACGACACGACCTGCACCTTCTCTTTTATTTGTTTCATAAATATTCTCCTAGGTCTACCCCTTCCTCTCTTCCCTTCAGTTTGTCCTTCTATGATGTTTGTTAATGAATCATGTTTGTGATTTATTTTGGTATCTACCATAAAAAAAAATCAGTCAAAAAATTTACACTTTGGTCTTGTGGTACCTACATCGTGGTACGAGCCCCGGTACCGGACTTGGGCCAATGAGTTATTAATATATCTTGAGTGAAATTTTCACTAACGCAGTTGTCTCGACCATTACTCGTATAGACGGCGATACCGCTCATCACATTGGTATTAGAAAGCTCGGTAAGGTGTGCGTACTTAGTTCATCTTGCGATGGATGTACTTCTGTCTACCCCAATTGGCATATAATCATGACTTTATGTTATATGCAAATTAACAAATTTGAATACACACACAGTGTCTTCACCAGTGTGTTGTTCAGTGTGTGTTTTCTTGTGTCTTCTTGTGTGTGTTTGTGTCTTCGACAGATTGCAGAAAAATAAAATAACTACACAATAAACGTCAAATTATGGCATCTTTATTATTATACTATATTCTATTTGCTGTGTTTTGGCAGTAATGAGTTTTATATTGTACTAGCTTGCTGCCCGCGACTATATCCGCGTGGAGGTTTATTCTATCCCCTTAGGGGGTGATTTTCGGGAGTTCTCAAAACTATCTCTATACGTTTTGGTCAGATCAGTTCAGGGGCTGGCGTACAGCTATGTAGATTGTATGTACCTAAGCGATGTAATATTAAAAGAACATACATACATACCACCACGCCTATTTCCAACCGGGGTAAGTAGTGACTATGGAATTCCATCCCTCACACCAGGGTTGATGAGGTTGGTAATTCACCTCACAACTCACACGATAGAAGTAAAAGATGGAATTCCATAGGCTTCGATCCTTACATACCTGTCTTGCTCTATCCACATTCTTCAATTGTTTCATACTCGTACACGCACGCCGGTTCAGAGTCGATCGTACTAAACCTTTTCTAAGTACATCTCCAATTTGGTCAATGTACATTCTTCTAGGTCTACCTCTGCCAGCTCTAACACCGACCTTCGCTTTATATACTACTTTCGTAATCCTATTATCCTTCATCCGCTCCACGTGTCCAAATCTTGAACTAGAAAACATATTGCAAAATATTACTGAAATATTTCATAGAAAATGAATATAATAATGGAGATCGCTCTTGGCTTTTTTTCTTTTGACGTGACTTATTGTAGATTTGCCGCAGATGGCATTAACTACTTGGCCAGACAAAGTCGCTCTTAGCGATAAGGCCAGAACTTATAGGTTAAGTGATTGTTGTATAATACTTGCGCGTCAGCTTAGTCCGACGTCTCTCTCATTTGGTAATTTTCTCGTATTTACCGAGATTCGACACAATACCAATCTTTCTGTCATATCACGACGAGTTTCTGGTACAAACAAACCCATTTTTCGTCGTAAAAAATGTTTTTTTCAAAGCAAAATGTGTGTAATATTTTATTCCGGTTTTCCGATACAACAAATCAACTTCTTCTAACGTGTGGGTTGTGAGGTGGATTACCAACCCCATCAACCCTGTCAGGGTTACTATTGAACTGCCAAAGGCCCCTGACATAGCTCATGTAACGACTACTAACTTGCATCAGTAAAGTAACCGGGACCAACGGCTTAACGTGCCTTCCGAAGCACGGATCATCTTACTGTCGAACAATCAGGTGATCAGCCTGTAATGTCCTAACCAAACTAGGGATCACAATGTGATTTTCGTGATAAGTCCCCACTGGGATTTGAACCCGGGACCTCAGAATCGTGATCCAAAAGCTCAAACCACTGGACCTCGGTGGCCGTACACAAATCAACTAGTATTTTTTTCTTCTATCGTGTGGGTTGTTAGGTGAATTACCTTCTCATCAACCCTGGTGTCAGGGTTATTATTGAGTACTTAAGTATTATTATTAAGAATTGAAAATAAAAATACGTTTTGATTTTCCATATTATAACAACACAATTCCCAAAAATAATGTATCTACGAAAACCAGCAGTCGCCACCGGCTAGCAATAACCGTAATAACTTGCCCGTAGTGTTGCCAACAAGAAATAGCAAGTTGGTCTAGCCTAGATCCAGGCCAGGTCCCAGGCTAGACCTAGTTCAGTAATTAGGGGCTACGCTTCAGGCTGCGACGCGCCGTGATTAGCGCAACCTTGGACATTAATCACATTGTCAGCGCACATTTTGTAGAGGTTGAGCTGTATAATGATATTAATGATGGTACTTGGATAATTGGGTTGAATGTGAGCGGAGGGTAAGTTCGCGTCCAAATCAGAGTCCTTAGCGCCCCCCGTACGCCCTGCCAAGTAGATAATGTCATATGTAGCAAATCTACAATAAGTCATCATATTCCTAGCGTGAGGAGTTCGGTGGCGCAGCGGAGTTAGTGCGACAGAGTCCTAAAGTGGGTACATTATATTGCTCATGACTGTACGGTGTGGAGTGAAGACGTAGTGTGTGGCAACGAGCCGATATTTATTTATATATTATATTGAGGCGAATACACTACATATTTAGTTAAGAAAATGGTGTAATTTAAACCATGTTGCAGTGTTTTATATAGTTATAAATAAATAAATATAATAAATTAAAAGCCATCAAGATTTTTTTACTCGGGATGACCAGAGGTTCTTCTTTCTCAAGCAAAAGAGTTCAACGCGAGTTATGTATGTTCTTTTTAATGTTTTAAGTAATTATAATAATTATTAATAAAATCTTACAAAATATACAGGGTGTAACAACGTAACGAATACAGAGGGGGAATTAATATCAAGTGGAATTTTCTGTCGCAAAAACCATGTTTTTTTTTTTAATTAAATTATTTTCAATTCTATACTTTTGTGATCGAAAATTCCACTTGATATTAACTCAGAATAATGAGCTAAATCAGCTCCCCAGTATTCGTTACGATGTCCTCTTACCAGTACATACAGGTAGTCATACAAGTAGATATGGGTGTTAGTGACACCGTAACGAATACTGGGGTATGATTCAGACCATGATTCTGAGTTGATATTGAGTGGAATTTCCTGTTGAAAAATTCATGATAACTTTTGTGCTTTGCACTTGATATCAACTTAGAATCATGACCTGAATCATCCCTCAAAGTTTTTGTCACGATGTCACTAACACCCTGTATATTTATCTCTTGTTGTAGTAGTAGACAATGGAACACCATGCATAGTCCACCACTATTGTAGTTAGTAAAGTAAGTGAAGTGTGTGTCTTGGTAGTAAAGTTAGTGTAGTTGATATTGTGGTTGGTGGGTATTAGGGTAAAGATGTGCTTAGTGCTTACCTAAACTATGAATGTAAGCGCTGCCCACCCTAATAAGGATTAAGGACGCACGTTATCTGCTGTCCATTCCATCTGCCAGTACTGAATAGTAATGTTGAAATCGAGACAATAACGTTTTGAATTTCGACAATGTTTTCGGATTTTCGGCGATCAAAATGAACCAAGATATTTCTCAACTCATCAATTCTTGCTGAAACCGCTGGTCAGCTAAAATACACGTCAGTTGCGCTCCAGCGAGGAAGCTTGAGGAATGGACAGGGGGAGGAATGGGGGAGGAATAAGAGGGGGAACGGGGGATGGGCACGCAGCTGACGGCTCCTAGTAATGTGTCTGTATAGACAGCGTGTACTGTAGTACAGTACCGTATGTGCTCCACTATACCTTTGTTTATCAAGGTGTCTTGTTTAATACTAAAATGGGTTTGAAATTCCAAATTTAAATTCAAAATTAAGTAATTCAAATTACTGTTCACATTTAAGATTTTTTATTGTAGGTACAGTCATGAGCAATATAATGTACCCATTTAGGACTCTGTCGCACTAACATATTTGACATTTAGTGAGACTTACAGTTCAATTTGTCAAAAAAGTTAATGTGACATGGTACCAAAGTATATACATATTAATGCTCGTGATGTACTTCTAGAAAGGATTACTTGTCAATAAAAAAAGTTGGGAGAAAGAATTTGGTCAGTTTCTTACATTCAGAATGTTGAATAAAACGCGAAAGTAACTCTTACTGTTTGTCATATAATATGCTTCGAGTTACGTGTTGTATAAAACGCTGCTGCGGACCGACGGAGAAGGACATTTCTAGAGACGAATTAGGGATGGTTAATCGAAATTCACGCAGTCAAAGTCGCGGGAGAATAGTCGTATGACATTAACTTTAAACTATGTAAACACAGCATATATAATTCTCGCAGAACTCTCACGTCCCTCATGTCCAAACATTGCTATTCAAAGGATCCAAAACTGTAGGTATTGGGATACATTTAGTTTCCATTTGCAGCCCCGCCCCCCGGCGCGGGCGCGACCCGTTTAAAGATTCAGCACCGCGGGCAGACCCCTTTGAAGATATTCACCTTCATTAGTACGGACTGACCCGCGGGCGGGGGCAACGCTTCAGCTACACCCCATCGGTTAAGTTGTAGTTTTGACAAAGACAAGACATACATGAGGGATGGCGGAAATAAAACTTAGGTTTGCAAATAATCGTCTTTTTCTATTTTTAAAAGAATTAAAAATCCGACCCCGCACGCACACTCATCTTCAACCGCCATCACACCCTCCGTCCCTTTCGCACACACCTCTCTTTCTTCCCCGTTCCATTCAGCTTACGTTCCATTCCCACATACATACATAAACTCTTGTTCACAAGTAATAGCCACAAGTAATCAGGGGGGTCAAAAAGGTGCCATAGAAACAGTTAATCTAAAAACCAAAGAGAAAATTAATAAGAAGAGAGCTGGCAGTTATTTTGCGCAGAGAATAGGCCTGGCAGTTCAGAGGGGAAATGCTGCCAGCGTTTTGGGCGCTCTGCCTCACTGTGGCGCGCTGGAGGAGGTTTTCTATTTATAATTAGCTCGTGTTGTTGTTTTTGTAATTTAATGTGAATAAATAAGAAGAGTATTAATACTCAATATTCTAGATAAATGGCGCCGGCGTCGGCTTAATGACTATAACATAGATCTAAAGAATTTCGCATGGACAGAAGGAGGATCCGGTGGTTTAATGGTTAACACCTCGTGCGGGCTTGAGAAGAGCTGCGGGTTCAAGTCCAGTCCGATTCAGATTTTTTTCGTTTTAATAAGTGCTATAAAAAAACAAAAAGCATCTAAATAAGCAAGTTGACATTTGCGCATATAAAAGTAAGTGCGCCATGTCAACAAAGTATGTCAAATAGCAGTACCCCAATGCCTGAACTGCTTCAATGTAGCCTTTTAAAGTTTCCAGCCAAGTAGTTAATCACGTCTGCGATAAATCTACAATAAGTCACGTCAAAATAAGGTCTTTTTAACCCCCTAGAAGCAGCAGCCATTTTTGATATGATATCATAGATGAATCATATAGTATTAGTCCATCGCTAAAATACAATGCCTCTGGTGGTTTTGACGACATACCCGAGAAGATAAACAGCTGAAAGAATTTTATGTTTATTGTTTATTCGCTTCCCGTCCAGCCAGAATATGATAAGTTTGTGTTTGAAATTTTCGTTGTATTTTTGGGAAAATATTGAATCAAAGTCAAAGAGAACCGGCCATATGAGTCGAGATTCCCATGACTCACTTGCGCATCTGGTGATGAATAATATGAGTGAAAACAACTCCATAACATGACATAATCTCACAAGATGGAGGTATCCATTGCAGATGAACTCTAAGTACTCCCACCTCACCGAGCTTTCTGTTACACCAACGTGATAGGTGTGGTGAGCCGTATCACCATCAATAATGGTCGAGCCAATTGTGTGAGTGAAAACTGCACTTAAGATAAATTAATAAAAGATTGGTGCAAGTCCAGTGCCGGTATTCCCCGTTTGAGAAGCAAGCGTTTGAAAACAATTTCGATTAAACTAAACATATCTAAACGTGCCGAAGTAATGCTAGCCCCCGCAGGGACGGTAACCGGCTTATGATTGCGGACTTCGGACGCGAGTTTGGAAGGCTCGCTGATAACGGACATGTACCACCACGTACCTACATAGTTCGGGATAAATACCACCTCCACCTGAGTTGGACAACTTTTGCGGGTTGCAAATTGAGTTGGGGGACTTTAGTAGGTGTAGAAAAGGGTCGATGGAAAGACCAGGCTTATGAATTGGTTAAGTACTTGGATCACTTTTTAAAACACTTACTTAGTTAAATTTCTAATTAAAAATAAGGTAGTAGTCACAGAAAGACAGAGAGAGATCCGAGGCCAAAATGTGCTGCTGGAGGAGGATGGAAAGAATAAGTTGGACAGAAAGGATTACTAATAAAAATAAGGGAAAAGAGGCAAATGTTTAGAGTTATTAAGGAGAAGAGAGGCAAGATGATTGGACACTTCATAGACACGACGAATTTATTAAAAACATCATAGAAGGAAAGCTACAAGGAAAGAGAGGAAGGGGAAGACCAAGAAGAGCTTACATGGAACAGATTAAAGAGAAGGTGAACGTCGTGTCTTATAAGGAAGTGAAAGAATTGGACTTTGAATACAACACCGACAAGAGCGTGGCTCTAAATTAATGATGATTAGTCGGGTTTTAGTTTTTAAACTTAAGTATATTTTTATTTATATTAGGTTGGAACAGACGTGCATAGACACGTACACACATATATACATACACACATAGCTGTCAAACACATAACCCTTCTTTTTGCTTCGCCGCAGTCGGGTAAAAAATACATTGTGATCATTTCTTCAACAAAACCTCGATTTATTTCAATCCGGCTAAAAATTGAGACCACAATTATTATCTGCAGTGAAACTATAGCTTGTTTATCACGAGTTTCTTTTTTTAACAAATATAACATCCCAATGCTTATTTAAGAAGATAAATATTGTGCTGTTTCTAATATAATTCCGTATAATAAATTCATTAATTTAACTAAGTTAAAATATTTCATGATAATTTTGAGCACAGTCCATTGTTATTCCTTGTATTGTTATGAAGACCAGACTAACATTTCAAGGTCTATTCAAATTTTAGAGCCCCAAAAGGTCGACGAGTGCCGAGAATTCAAATTTGAAACTATATTTCTAAGGAATCAGCTGCTATTTAACAATTACTTAAGTATTGTTGGTTGTCGGCTGGTTAATTAATCATGCTATGTGGTACCTCTGACTACCGTTATTAGGATATAGTCGTAAGCTTATGTTCTCTCTCTTTATTTAAGAGCTGCGCTCTTGTCGGTGGAGTAATAGACATTCCTCTCTTCTTCCCGCCAAATCCTTCACCTCCTGATACGACACGACCTGCACCTTCTCCTTTATTTGTTTCATAAATGTTCTTTTAGGCTAAGCTTAAGCTTGGCTTAGGCTTTTTTCTTATGCTTATGTTATGTTATAAAATTATCTTACCAATGTCTCTTGTCTCCGACGACATGTAGCCGTTATAAATGTTAAGTTTGTATATTTTTAAATAATAATAAAGTTATTTATTTAGGTAAAAACCCACCAACCACATTACAATAAAACAAAATACAATAAAAATAATTAAAGGTTTGAATTCCACTCGTACGCAGCCAGCGACGCGTGAACCTCTACACAGATAAGAAAGCGTCGTATAACTTATTACGTAAGAGGCTCGCAACACTCAACCAACCTAATAACCCAAAAAGGATCCGCGCTATCGTCGCGATCCCAACATTTGTAGCAAGTGGGCAAATAAAGAAGGAAACAAGTTAGATGGAGAGCCGGACCGCGTTCGCGACTAATTAACCCTCCCACTCGGGAGGGATAGACCCCCATCACCCCCAACCCGGGTTAAAAAAACCTCCGCCGCCGACAGGGCCGGGGTTAACCTCAAGTTTGGGGGGTTACGAGTAGATTAACAGTTTAGTTAAAGGTGCGCGCGTGTAACTTGATTGAAAGTGTTTGAATTAAAAATTTACAAATATCAGTGTGGGAGCCCGTTCTTAGTTTAAGTCTGAACACCCACTCCTCTTAATATACCTAGTTAATAAGATAAGCTAATGAAAGATGCAAGTGCAATATAAGACGATAATTATTCAGTTATTTAGTTTACAAGATAGAATTAAGGTAGAGTATCGCTTACGTTGAGATTAGTTATTACACTAAAGATTA
The DNA here is from genome assembly GCF_024362695.1 of Pectinophora gossypiella. Taxonomy (NCBI): domain Eukaryota; kingdom Metazoa; phylum Arthropoda; class Insecta; order Lepidoptera; family Gelechiidae; genus Pectinophora; species Pectinophora gossypiella. The sequence goes on along the minus strand of NC_065421.1, from coordinate 3,676,743 downwards.
TTACTAAGTAAGTGAAATAGTCACGCAGCCTGAAAGTAGGTTGTGCGTGACGTAGGTAAACTCTATGCGGTTCGAGACCGTACAAGTTGTTTTAATGGAAAGATTGAACTCTAGATGACTGCAGCAGCGTCACACAACTTTTTCCTATTCATATCTAAAGTATTGGACTGGTTCATAAGTTTGATTAATGAACAAATAGGACGAACGAATTCCCTCGTTGAACTTTTATACTCCATTTTTTTTTTTTTTTTTTTTTTTTTTCTTTATATCCTTAATATAAATACATAGTTTGAATGATGCCGTTAAACCACAGAGGTTTGTCTCGGCACCTATTCGTCGCATCAAAACAGTGCACTGTCGTACCGAGTAGGCATAAATGCCAATCAATGCGGCGTACCTCGTATACGAGATTCCCTCTAAAACCAGTTTGTCGCTTACTCGATGCTTCCTATACATCATGTTCTATTAATTGATTGCCTATTGTAACGTCGCATCACGCCCACTTTATCTAGCGGGGTAGGCAGTAGTGACTATGTTATTTGTCTTATATACATATACACACATATGTACCTAAATATATATAAAAGAAGCACATAAATAGTTATACTACACTACATATTTTAATTTATAATACAGTAATATTATAATACATAGCATTACATACATATTATATAATTATATCAGTACATTCTATTGTCGCATTATATCAATATTAGAAATAGTTTATTTTTAAGCAAACCAAACATGTAGTTATGAGCACCTGTAACTTGAATACGTTTTTTGTCAGTAGGATAACCTATCCTACACACTACCAATATCATCATCATCGCCCTAGTGTTAACCTAAATATTTGACAGGTCCGGTTTTTTACAGAAGCGACTGCCTGTTTGACCTTCCAATCCGCGAAGGGAAATCCAGCCCAATACAGGTTAGGTCACATACCTCCGAAATGTACTTCACGGGTATGTGGGTTTCCTTACGATGTTTTCCTTCACCGCTGAGCACGTGATAATCATTTATGATAAAAATATGAATTCGAAAAACTATTTCGAAATCAGGTTTATGTCCGTGCTGGATTCGAATTTGCGACATTGAGCGTTCTTCCAACTGGGCTCCCATGGTTCACACACACACTACCATTATGAATGTTTAATAATTAATAGTTTTATACTTTATTACACATTAAATATCATTTAATTTAATATTTATATACATGCGTACTTTTTAAATCATGACGCGCTTCAGGCGATGACATCTGAGAGGGGGCAACGTGGGGTCATTGGGTTTGGGTGTGGGGGGTCAACCCCTGAATCCGTCTGGGGATAAAAAATGCGCGGCCCCGCGGGATGGCGATACTTCAAGAATTCTATGCACCGAGTGCAGGCTTATTGAGCTTATATTTTACCGACTATGCTTCATTTTTAATACTTTTTTACCGTCGTCTTTGAGCACTTGTATTTTTGCGTTTTTATGGATAGTCTCTGAGGTCTGATCTGCATCACCTCCAGTCTAACGCGATTGTGGTAGTAAATACTAACTCTAACTTATACATCGATACCTTAACACGTATCGGGACAGAGCATCGACAAGCAAGAGGCTAAATAACTTCAAATTGACACATTAATTTTCTCATAAGTACATCTTTCACACATTTTTTCTTGCAAATCTTTACTTTATATATATAATTACTTACATGCGCTAATTCTATCATATTTTGGATTACCACTGCCCGCTCCTTAACGTCGTCGCATACTCGTATATTCAAGCTCAAAGCCGATCGTCGACAGATTTGTATGGCGTTCGACCTTCCACCCCGTAAAGGGAAAACCAGCTCAATACAGGTTAGGTCACCTACTTCCGAAAATGTATTTTTTCGCCAATGTGAATTTCCTCAAGATGTTTTCCTTCATTGCTGAGCACGTGAACGTTGTAGAGGTATTTAAGTTATTAATTATATTTATTTAAGAAAGTATTTAATATTAAAAACAATAATAATAAAAAACAGAATGTAAATCCACCACAGGCTTCGTCAGTACCAAGATTCATATTCAAAAAAATAATAATTAAAAAAAATAAAATAAGGGAAAGCATACTCAAATCATACATAATAAAATAAGTAGTAGTAGTAGTAGTTTATTTAAGTATTTCATAAATACTGTGTTCAATGTCCATAACTTATTTATTTGAGAAAATCTCAATAAACGACTAAATTAAATTAAATACGTACGAAAAATCGGGTCTAAAAGATTTTCTTGACATTTCACATCATCGGTGATGTAAGGTTCACATACAACAGGTAAATCTGACTCTCCACAAGTAATTTCAAAACGTTTATCACGAAATAACTGACAAAGACGTGTTGTCGCGAAAGATTGACATGTGTAAATATCCGGGAAAATAGGGGCACGTGTAATGACGTAGATACACGAGCGTCTGCCCTATAAATAGCGCCCAGACATGGCTCCCGTAAAGTCCCGGATTTCCCCGGACCATCTTAAATCCAACATTCATTTTGATCGGTTGCTCAGTAACGCCGCGCCCCGAAATGTTCTTTACGCAATTTAATTTATTATTGTTACGTATTCTTTTATAATATTCGATAAAGAGCTTTGACCTATTGATTTGAGTGTTTTGTTTAGGTTGTGTCTAAAATGACTGTTACTACGCTTTTACACTTGTGGCCGTAGAATGAATGAAGTAATAACATGATTATTTATTTCGTAGCTACTATTAAACAGAACGACTAATTCAGTATAATTCGGCATATAAAAATTAATAAATAAAAAATATACAAATGTAATTTTTATTACAAATTTAATACACACAATATACTCCCGATACCGACCCCGCCGGCGTGGTCAACGATTTCCCTCATTCAGCCATTATCGCTATCGACCCGCTAGGGTCGATTAATTCTTTCAAATATTCTTCCTCTGAGACGACGCCCTGAGCCGAGGTTCGCGCCCAACTGGACACCCTCAGGCCTGTTGTCTTAAGTTTTGTACCGGGCGAGAGCCCTCAGCGCGCGTATTTGCCCGGCCAAGCAGTTAATGCCATTTGCAAATCTACAATTAGTCACGTCAAAAAAACAGATGGCTCAGGTTTTTACAGAAGCGATTGCCTGTCTGCCCTCCAACCCGCGAAGGGAAAACCAGCCCAATGCAGATAAGGTTTCAGTGGGTTTCTCCACGATATTTCCCTCTACAATAGACTGAAATTATTTGTTGTTTTGTGATAAAGATAACACAAAATCTGTAGGTAGTTATTGAAGCCGAGTTTGATGTTTCTCAAGGCTGTTCTGAATCGCGGGATTCTAGCTAAACAAACTTAGCAAGTTATTAGATAGCCCTCAGGTATTTTGTTAGGTTAAGCAAAAGCGGTAGAGTTTGTATTAATAATGATCTAAAGTAAATGGAATAATTCTCCATCAAATATTTCTACGATCTTTTTTTGTAGCGTTTGATTTATTAATTTTATTGTTTTGGTTGATGGAGGGAGCCCTAGACCAGCAGTTTCGTATATGTTGCGCAAACATATTATGGGTGAATCTCAAGATTTCAAGTTTGGTGGCGAAATTTCATATATTTTTACGTGAAAAATTGGGTTCCGAAATGAAAAAGATTCAAAAGGATCCTCAGTTCCGACATGAAAAAAGAATTTTTCAATTCCCAATTTTCCCAATTTCCCCAATTTTTCACGAAAAAATTATATGACAGTCGCCACCAAACTTGACACATTTTGATATTCACCATTATACAAAACTGAAGATTACAGAATAGGCTAGCTCCCAACTAGTCAAATTAGTTACTTATTACTAAAAGTCAAAACATGAAAGTACTATAGAATTTGTATGAAAAAGCACACTATGACGTCAAATAACGTGCTAAAATGTCGGAATTATTACGTTTTTCTTGATTAAAATTCATAAAATAAGTAAAATAGAAAAAATAAAATATTTTTCGTTAGATTTAGAGTCTTTATTTAGTAATCAGAACTTCATAATTTATTTTGAACATAGTACACGACCCTATATCGATATCTTAAAAAAAGTGGCATCTAATGTCTATGTATTGTTTCTGAGGATTTTTATAGGTACATTTTGAACACTTTTTTTTTCATCATCATCATCATCAGCCCATTAACGTCCCCACTGCTGGGGCACGGGCCTTCCCTATGGATGGATAGGGAGATCGGGCCTTAAACCACCACGCGGGCCCAGTGCGGATTGGTGGTTATTAACGACTGCTAATGCAGCCGGGACCAACGGCTTAACGTGCCTTCCGAAGCACGGAGGAGCTCGAGATGAAAACTTTTTTTTTGTGGTCACCCATCCTATGACCGGCCTTTGCGAAAGTTGCTTAACTTCAACAATCGCAGACCGAGCGCGTTTACCGCTGCGCCACCGAGCTCCTCACTATGTGAACTTTTTTTTTACATAAAATAAAATTAAGTACTTTATAACTGTATTAACGAAAATACAGGTATTGAACAAGGTGTACCCGTAAACCTTTTTAAGGGTCTGTTCGATTTACGAGCATGTTTACGATGTCAGTTGAGTTAACACGTTTCACAGCTGCGCCTCTTCTCACTAGATTATTTTTAATCTCACTCTCACATAATATAGACTCCTTTTGTACATGTTTCTTTTATAAAAGAATTCAGAGATGTCTGTCCAATCGTTTGTTTTGGTTTCGGTTCTGTGTCTTTGATATTTCAAATTCCCTCATTCATTCATTCAGCTCTTATCGCTATCGGCCCACTGGTGTCGATTAATTCGTTCAAACACAATCCTTAAAGGGCACAGGCGTAAACCAATGATTGTCGAATTTGTTTTCGAATTCATGTTTGAATCATACATGATTATCGCGTGCTCAGCGGTGAAGGAAAACATCAGAAATCAGAATCATTTATTCAACGTAATTATCATGGATAAACTTGTTGAAGGTCAATGTAACATTTTTGAATTTACGTCATTTCGCAAGGTGTTATGGCTGAGGAGAAGAAATGACAAGAAACTGCAACAGCAACACATCTTTTAAAAACCAATGAGGATATACATTACAAGTTATTTAATAACTAGAGGAACACATTCAATACCAGACATTTTTATCATTTAGGTAGTCATTAATCTTATAATAAGCTTTTTTACATAAAGTAAGCTTCACGTGAGCTTTAAATTTATTTTCTGACAAATTTCTGACATCATGAGGAAACCCACATTCCCGAGACATGCATTTTTCTGAGGTATGTGACCTAACCTGTGGCTGGTTGGGCTGGTCGCGGGTTGGAAGGTCAGATAGGTAGTCACTTCTGTAAAAAAACCGGACCTGTCAAATCTTCAGGTTAAGTAAGCGGACCTTGTTAAAAACGGGATAATGAGGGGGATGATGATAATCCTTTATGGCCCTGAGTCGAAGTTCGCGCTTGAGCCACCCACCTAGTTGACTGGGTACCAACGAAATCACGCCACCAGCCACTCCAACTAGAGAGCAGCCCGTAGCTGGTCCTCTTCTAAAGAATCTAAAGCCACATACATCCACTAAATAAACCTGACAAATTGAAATACTACTGATTTTCATAGTATACTTTGTTAACTTAGCGTGTTAGCGTGGTCACTCCCAACACAAGCATATCAAATTGCTTACTGGGAGGTCCACAATTTCGATATTGTAAAATACTGGAGAAAAATAAAAATTATATTTTTTTTTTAACTCTACAGTGGCTGCAAGTTGTCTTTGATTACTTGTGGCTCTGCCCACCCCATTAGGGATTACGGGCGTGAGTTTATGTATGTATGTATGTATGTTTTTAACTTTACTTGTTTATTTTTCGTTTTTAAACAATTCACGGCACGGTTTTTTGTTGGCATGTTCAATTCATTTATTACCAATTGATAAGCGTAATTTGGGTACTGGCAGAATATCAGTGTTGGTGAGAGCGGGTACTCGTACCATACTCTTAGCAACAATATGCTGTCTTTTTTTTAGACGTGAGTTATTGTAGATTTGCCGCAGATGGAATTAACTACTTGGCCGGACAAATGGGGAACGCTGAAGGCTCTCACCCGGAAATGCTGAATTAATCCCATTTCCCATGGGCAGTGTTAGCTACTAGTCACAAAATGTTAATCTTAATTTATGTAAATGCTTTTGTAACCTTCACTGTTTTGGGAATAAAGTTATTCTATTCTTTAAATAAAAGCTTGGGTTATGAGAAACGTGTGCACACGAGTGATAACTAGAAAGGTTAGGTAAGCCACTAGAGTTTCACCGCGTTGTCAGTCTCAGCGAGTCATGGCGGCAGGTGGCATGGCAATGAGCACAACACTCGGGAGACCTGCCTCGCAGCTGCGCCCGCGGCGGCCGCGGGCAGCGCAGCGGTGGGGTCTAACTGACACCAGCATATATCGATATTATTAGTTTATATAACCTTATATCACAAAAAAAAGGTTTTCATCTTGAGCTCCTCCGTGCTTCGGAAGGCACGTTAAGCCGTTGGTCCCGACTGCATTAGCAGTCGTTAATATCCACCAATTCGCACTGGGCCCGCGTGGTGGTTTAAGGCCCGATCTCCCAATCCATCCATAGTGAAGGCCCGTGCCCCAGCAGTGGGGACGTTAATGGGCTGGTGATGTGATGAAAATGAATTATTAGGTAAACAACAATATTAAAAAAAAAACAAAATGGCATCCGCCACAGGCATCGTCAAAGTTGATATTATTGTTATTACTTGGTCAAAAAATAAGCGAAAGCATAACATAATATAAACTCACGACTATATGCCAATTGGGTAGTCAGAGCACATCCATCGCAAGATGAACTATGTACCCACACTTCACCGAGCTTTCTGTTACCAACCAACAAGAGTAAGGTGGTAGGTGCTAGGTATATGTAGGTATTAAATACAGTTGATTAACAACCAGATTTATCGCGTGCAGTGTTTTTCTTCTTATCGTGTGGGTTGTAAAGACCCTGGTGTCAGGGTTATTACGAGAAGATAAGTGTCAAGGTTATTAGAGCCACGAGGAATGAGAAGACTTGCAATCGTGGTGCGTGGCCTAAGATAGACCACGCATACCTAATACTTGAATTAGTCCAACTTTTTCGACTATCTTCTATCGTGTGAGTTGTGAGGTGGATTACCAACCCCATCAAACCTAGTGTCAGGGTAATTATTGAGCAGCCAAAAGCCCATGACATGGCTCATGTAACAACTAGGTACATACTTACATCAGTAAGTAGTAACCGGGACCAAGGCTTTACGTGCCTTCCGAAGCCGGACCATCTTACTTTCGGACAATCAGGTAATCAGCCTGTAATGTCCTAACCAAACTAGGGATCACAAAGTGATTTTTGTGATATGTCCTCATCGGGATTCGAACCCGGGGCCTCCGGATCGTGAGACCAACGCTCAACCACTGGACCACGGAGGCCGTTAAACGCAGTGTTTAACGCTCAAGTTATAAAATAAAAAATAAAAAAAAGGTAAAAGAAACTGGAAAAGGAACAATTGCGATCATTGGTCTGATATTTATTACATTAAGTTTTCCATGTTATATTATTCACATTGAGTTAATGTGAAATGATTAATATACGAGTATTACGAGTACGCGATACGCTCTGGCGAGCAGGGGTACCTTATCGACTGGTATGCCATCACAACACTAGGGCGTTATCGAGCGCGGTTTCTCCGCGAAACTATCGCGTGAGGTCCCTCGCGGCCGCGATACGATCTCGCGCCGTGCGTGACCGCATCCTGTTCGTCCCCCGCGACCCCCCTCCGCCCCCACCCGCGTCCTGCGTCCTGCGTTTGCGCACGCTACGTGACGCGCTTCCGCCCGCGCGGTAAGGCGCGACCACAAGGTCAATTTCCCTTCATTTGCAACCACTTTTTATTATTCGTGTTTTTACGCATGCGCTCTTCGGTGGGATAGTTTTTTTTTTCATTGGTAGGTAGCGCTGATGAGGTTTTGGTTTTGAGGTTGAATATGCGACATTTTCATTACTCTTTTTTCGCATCTGTATCCTGTTATGGTCTCTTTTATCTTTACTTTAAACATAACATAAGCTTCACGACTATATTGCCACACCTCCTGGGGTAGTCAGAGGTACATCCATTGCACAATGAACTAAGAAGTACACCTCACCGAGCTTTCCGTTAGACAAACGTGATAGCCTAAAACCACTCATTTATTTGGCAGTATATTCATTTATTCCTTGTACCTTTTAGTCTAGTCTTCAGTCAGTACAAAGATTACCTCATTTAATATATTCAAGAAACACAACGAAGGACTATTCAAAGACTACTCGGTAATAACAATAACAGCTGATTAAGAAAATAAATTTAATAGTCAAGCGTTCTCCTGGGGCGGTAATGAAGAGCGGAATTTCAGCGGCATCACAATGGAACTGAAAACTGTTCCGACCTTCGCCATAAAATAACTGGTAATGGCGCCACCTGTTGCTCGCTCTACCCGGTTTGTTGCGCAACAACATCCGGTTTAACCGGTTTTAACCGGGCACTATTTGCGCTGGGTAAACTAGGTTTCGTTTTAGCTATTTCTTAAGTCATTTGGCGGATTGTATTTTGTTTCTTTTTTCACAAAAGAAAGTATGTTATTACAGTTTAACGAAATATAAAGTACAGTCATGAGCAATATAATGTACCCACTTTAGGACTCTGTCGCACTAACATATTTGACATTTAGTGAGACTTACAGTTCAATTTGTCAAAAAAGTTAATGTGATATGGTACCAAAGTGTATACATATTAATGGTCGTGGCCGTACTCCAGGTTACAGTTGTTCATTATTATCACAAGTGACCATAGCCGAGTTGCAAACGATTACGAAAACCTACAGTTTAAATAATTTAGACGTGACTTTTTGTAGATTTTCCGCAAATGGCATTAAATACTAAGCCGGACAAATGGAGCGCGCTGAGGGCTCGCACCCGGTACAAAATATAAGACAACAGGCCTGAGGGTCTATGTCCCTCAATCAGCGCTTATCGCTATCGACCCACTAGGGTCGATTAATTCTTTCAAATATTTTTCCTCTCAGACGACGCCCTGAGCCGAGGTTCGCGTCCAACTGGGCACCCTCAGGCCTGTTGTCTTAAACATTGTACCGGATGAGAGCCTTCAGCGCTCCCCATTTGTCCGGCCAAGTAGTTAATGACATCTGCGGAAAATCTACAAAAAGTCTCGTCAAAAAATAATGGCCTGAGGGTGCACAGTTGGGCGCGAACTTCTGCTCAGGGCGTCGTCTGAAAGGATAATATTTGAAAGAATTAATCGACCCTAGAGCTTCGATAGCGATAAGCGCTGAATGAGGGAAATCCTCGACCACGCCGGCGGTATGGAGGTTCTGATGGGTTTGTTGTCGCCATGGTATAAGGTATGCTCAAAACTGACAGCTAGCATTTCAAGGTTAGCCCAGCTGACGTCATCCCACTCTACGTTGCCATTTCGTAAAAAAATAAATTACCCGCGTCAAATGTTTTTAGTTTACTTTGCAAGGAAATTTTGTACTTTCAGTAAAATATTTACGTAAAGCTTAAATGATTTTTATATATGTGACAAATAATAGTAATGAAATAAATTAGTCAGTAATTCACTTAACTTTTAATAATAAAATTTACGTCCTTGGAATGTTGGAGATACCAATTTAATGGCAACACTTACGTCATCAAGGGCTAGCAATGGCGGCTTGTCATAGGATTGAGCATAAGTACCAGTCTTCTTATACTTACCATGGTTGTCGCGAGCAGATTAGCCGCCTCTATAGCTTGATGTTTAGATCATTACAATTCGGTACTTAAACACTTACCTACGTAATTACTAATTTATTTTCTTGAATTGTAAAACCAAGAAAGATCCAATTGAAGTAAAACTGAACTTTCAGGATCCAATGCACCCTAGACTTATAGTTTCCCCGCTGTAACTTAAAGCTTCCCGCACAAAAGTTTAAAGCACTCAACTCTAAAGTTGTGAAAGTTGTGACTTTGAAAGATCTCTCAACTTGTGAGCGACAACTTTTTGGAACTTTTCGCTGTGGCAATCGAACCGTGGCATTATATTCGGACAAAGGTGTCAGTTAATGTATTCTACGTGTTGCCTGGGAGACCGTAAAAGTTGACTGTGGGTCTTACGTGACGGATATGTTTATTTATTTATTTGTGAATCGTCCCTCAAAATTTTCGTTACGACGTCACTAACACCCTGTATAGATGGACATACATACGCGTACAAAATATTTGTTTATTAATATTAATTAATTAATTATGGGTTCGTAATATTTATTTTATTATTTAATTATTATTAGATAACCTATATTGTAAAAGTTAATTTTATTGCAGATACAAAATTCATTATTAAAATTCATAAATAACTATAAAAACTTAGTCTAATTACACATAGATAAAAAATGATAATTAAATGAATTTTAAATTAATCCAACATCAGTGAATTAACGTCTATGTGCACGTGCGTCATGTTCAAATAATCCACCTCGTGTCATTCCCGGCGCAAAGGTGCCCATCAAACTCGCCGCGTTTCCACGCTGGATAGCGATGGACAACCGTTGCACAAGGTACGAACCGGAGCGGGCGTCATAACCACGTTGTTTATTTATCATTAATTATTTGTTTGTTTGACCATATTGTTTACGAATGTTGCTCTCGTCAGCAGCTTCTGTGACGAGCTAAAGAGTCTGGTTGAAAATTGGCGACGTATTGCTTCCCACATGGGTCGATACGAAATCTAGTACCTTTTTTAGTTTTAAGTCTTACATTTCACATATGTTCAAATTTTAATAGTAAGAAGTAAATTTACCGTCTTAAACCTAAGTAAAGGTTTTATCTATCTATTGTTTCTCGATGTTAGGTACATTGGTTCTGTTTATGTAGTAAATAATTTTGTTCTACAAGTCCCCAATATTATCAAGAAATCTAAAAAGCTTAACAGAAAATGTTAAAACCTGTATTCAAATTATGTATTTGCCTCTGCAATTTAATCCTTATTTTTCGGTGAACGCGTGACTTATATGGTAGTGTCAAGGGTTCGACTTCTACTGAATGCGACTTTATGAGTTTGAATTCATGTTTGGATCATATATACTTAATTGATATTATGTGTTCGTGCCCTGTTAAAGGCTATAGGCTCGCCCCGTATTACATAGAACTTTTAGACTTAGCTGGCGAGGAGTGGTTGTGTACAACATATACCTCTGCCTACCCTTTTGGGCACATGGGCGTGATGCTGTTATGTTATGAGTGCTCTGCAGCTTGAAGAACGAAGACTAAAATAAAATAAAGAGATAAAAAAAATGCTGAGTCGCCCCAAAACTTCTTTTAAAAAAGTTTTCGAGCTAGCCGAGCGATTCACATAACAAGCTTACGTACGCGTCCCCTCGTTGCGGTTGGTAACAAAACTTTTCCCATCGGACGAGCACTCGTCCGCGCGTCGACAGCGGACGACCGCTCGGCCGGACGAACCGTCTCGTAAATTAGGGCGGCACGCACGTCGCCAATCGATATCGCGTGATTATCGAGGATAATGGCCGACAGAGGCCAATTCTGCTATTGGTTTGGCTCACAGGTTTTAATAAGTACATTGCTTCTTAAAAGAAAGAAAGAAAAATAATATATTTCTACGTTGAACGCCACATTACAAACATATACACGTAAACAAACACAACAGAAAGACAAAATAATTAAAATAACTAAACAAAAATACATTAATTTTAATGCAATTGATTACTGCGTAACATTACAGCGGTTTTGATTAGTCTTTTGGCCATATCGTTAAGTAGGTGGTGACCATGTCATGTGGTTTATTAAAAATGCGAATAGTCGATCAATTTCTTAGGTTCAAAATTATTTACCTAATCGATACTGTCGATATGGAAAATTGTACAATTACATTGATTCATCGATTATAATATCAATCAAGTTTAAAATATAATCGACACCAGCGCCACTACCGGTGGATAGTGTTGCTAATTTTGCGATATGATTGCCAACGTTTGGCCATATCATGAAGTAATCATGCATTTAGTTGCTCATGTCGTTAAAAGTTTTGTGTTCATTGATCTGGCCAAACTACATCATGATGTGGCCAACAAATGACTATTTCATGAATTGATCGAGAACATCATGAAATAATCAATTCTAAGATCAAGATGATAAGATGGCCACGACATGTATATAAATACTATGTCATGTGAAAATAAGCCATCCCGTGTCATATCCGCCGAAAAGGTGCATATCAAACCTATGACCGAAATGAACCGGAGTGGTCGTTTTTAATAAATTATACAGGCAATGTACAACACTGCACAATGTGCGCAGAATAGGGGCCCGCTTGCTCGCGGCTCCCACGACTGCGCGCGAGTTGACAGCTCCCGGCGCGGCCCGAGGGTGGCCTATCCTGGGGAGCTTCATTGTTGCACATAATGAGTCTATATATTTATTTGTTTTTTATTGTACTTTTGGGGCAAATTTTGATTCCCTCGCGGGTCAATTTGATACTAAAAGCAAGTAACACATTTTGAGCTAAGTAGAGACAACTGGAAATGCAGCATTTTTCCTATACTTATTTGATTATTAAACCAACAAATCTATCGCCATATTCGCCATCTATTTGTATATATGAATATATAGACTCGATCCATTAGTCAACTTGGAACGAAACCTGTCAATTTAATACCTTATTTGAAAGCTTGTTTTTTTCTCCATCAAATCCTGGTGGAGAATACTCTATTACTAGTTCGGCTAATGAGCAAAAGCATGTGTGAATTGCTGGAAACGAAAAGCATTCTTGAAAAGGCCGCCTATTGTGCTTATGTTTTATTCGTAAGTTTATGTCCTTTATATATGTTCTTGTGCAATAAAGTATTATTGATTGATTGAAAAGTATTAAGTAAGTACTTACGCATGAATACTTTTTTTTTTGTAATAAAAGCGCATTTCGCACTGACGCGAGAGGCAAGACACGAAAACATTTGACGGTTTTTTTTCGATGTAGAATTAATGTAGCCAATCAAAACAGAGCTCTAAACGCGTTAATGATGTATTTAAAGTCTTGACGTGTTTTTAGAACCACTTGGAAAGTTGGGATCACAAAGTGGTTTTTGTCACGGGGATTTTATATAATAGACAGGTTAGTGTGAGTGTGTTCTTTATTTAAAACAAAATCTTTTTCTCCCGTTTAGAAACACGCCCGCGCCCGCGGTTGTTCGAGGTCGGACATTTCTCAGGGGTTGGCAACCCCCATCGCGAGGCTTGTGTGCAAACCACATTATCCCGACGACACGTGCCTATTTGTTTACTGTCTGCCGATGAATATTGAAATAGATAAGTTACTTTGTAACAACGAATAACGCTAACGTCTCTGCCGAATGGTGCATAAAGTTTTTATTTTTATATTTCTCGCGTCACCGCGTTTTATTTCTATATTATTTTCTTTTTGTGACTGGGTTTATGATACTGTTTTCTGGCGACGTGTGGTAACTGAATAAAATTGCATGAGTAATTTTATAAAGTATAATATATTCGGTAGTACCTATCTGGTTTGCTATGGTAGAGATTTTTGCCAACGTTAGAAATGATGTTGGATTTTGAAACGAATTGATTAGAAAATCTGCAGTGATGTGTGATGAGAAATTCGAAAACAACGCACGATGTACAAAAGAAATGCGCCGAAGGCCTCGTTATATCATTGACAGTCGAATAAATAAGTCATACTTAGATAAAGATAATAAAACATTCATCATTCGTTACGAAAGCGTTAAAAGAGATTTACTTAACAATAAGTCAAGAGCAACCTCGCGCATCGATAGCATCTATCGCCGCGACCGGTCGCCGAGCCTGCGGCGTTTCGTATCGCCTGAATAATTTACTGCGTTTTGATTGGTCATCCGCCGTGCTATTTACATAATTGGCTATTATACCAAGTTTTTGTTTACCATCCACTGCGAGACAAAGCATTCGTGTGCACCTCCGGGCTTTATTCTACCGTTAAGAGGCGCCCATTTGCATCGTTACATTCCCATCGTTTAGTCTTCACGGGAATTCGTACCGCACTCATTTGAAAGGCATCGGTAATAATTTTCGCGAAACAATCAACTTTGATTGTTCTTAATTAAAACACATAATACCGGGTTCTTATATGATATGACAAGTAGGAGTCTCATATCCTTGTTTTTGACGTGGTAAGAACCCGACATTATGTGTTTTAATTATGGTTATAACCGTGTAAACATCAAACAATGTATGATTGTTCTTAGTGTCACATGTATCGAAGGTTCCAGTTCACGACATGGTCCAAGCCCACTAAATATTTCACGTGTCCGAGCACGACCCGGGCGAATTAACGAAACCCAACTAGCTCATCAATAAGGGTCCAAGCGAAATTCTGTCTCGAATATCTTCGGCGGCCCCCTTTTGTACGTAAACACGCAAACGCAAAATCCCTCTAAAGGTACGCCGCGGTCTCTAGACATGTGCGGGACATAAATTTGGCGAGCGTTACGTAGGTAGAGCGCGGCTATGTGGCGTGGTATATAAGGTACTATGTACTGAGCAACACGGGCGTCACTTATCCGCGCGGAGGATGCGGTGGCCGTCCGATCGCCTGCCCCCCCCCCCTACCCCCCACCCTCACCCTCGCGATTCATTAAGTCGGGCGCGGCCGGCGCGGCGGACGCGTCGCGGAGTCTCCGTGAATTCAAATTAGAGGCGGCTCGGACGTCGTATGCTAGGGGCGAGATCACCTGCCCGAGGATTACTATCGATGGCCGGATTTATCTATCAATGACGCCTCGAGTTGTCCAAATAGTTATTTTACGTTGTTTGCTATTCATAAAGATGAAGCTATGGCTTAATTGAACTCATCTTGAATCTTGTCAAAACTCATTTTGAAGAAGTGTGTCATCGTCCGTTGACCTATTTATATCCAACACTGCTTTTTGCTTACTACAGGCAAAATCCGGCAAAGACGTACGCGCACATCCCACAGTGTGTATTATAAACCCCGATTTAGTTTCATCTTGTATTTTCGCCCAAATACTATACGGCTTCTACTTTTTCAGAAAATAAAACTAAACTTTGTCAAATCTCCAGGCCTAAATTAAAAAACGAAACTAAATTACTAAAACTTCTACCTACCAATTACTGACAAATTAAAATGATTAACTGTTGGGCACACGCCTCCTATCAATCAATCAGTATTGAGCTTAATTTACGTAAAACCTTTTGCCTGGATTTTATTTTCATACCAGAAATTTGAAGCGGTTTATGCAGTTTGTAGGACTAATTACATAATATCTAATCCACCTCATCAGCCTTATAATTCTGTTTCATCTACAAAACCTTTCGCTCACCTTCAATAATAAGAAGAGAATAATAAATATAAAAACTACCCTTTCATCGATATTATTGTATTATATGTCCCATCCCTACCGCCCCTTTGTCTCGACAAGACAGACGCAGCGCGCGGTGCGGGGCGCGGCGGGGGGCGCACGTGCCGGACGGAAGTCGCGGGCGGGCACCGCGCTAAATGATTCAAAACTCGCCCGGTCCTGCAAGATTTATGTTATGCCCCTACCCGATCCCAGCTAGATTAAAGATGTCGCGCCTTTATTGAAATACGCCTGCCCGTTATACCCGTGACTACTTACCTACAAGTTCCAATTTTTTCCAGCCCCACGACAACCGTCTAGCGCCGCCATTCATTCAGATTCCACTCCCGTACTCATTTCATTCAGATCTCTATTGTTTGTTTTTTGATTCGATCTGAATTATTACGAAGGCGGGACGCGGTTTGTCTAACGATAATAATTGCGTGTAAGTACCTACTTCTTAATGTGAGTTCGGGGTGTCGGACAACTTTAATGAAGGAGTTCGTCATTAGGGGAATA
Organism: Pectinophora gossypiella; assembly: GCF_024362695.1. Classification (NCBI taxonomy): domain Eukaryota; kingdom Metazoa; phylum Arthropoda; class Insecta; order Lepidoptera; family Gelechiidae; genus Pectinophora; species Pectinophora gossypiella. The sequence goes on along the minus strand of NC_065421.1, from coordinate 3,660,824 downwards.
AAAAAATTAATGAGATCCAATTTAATTTAAGGTTATTGGCATGTTGAATCAGCGAGACTGAGTATGTGCATTGAATTTCGTTTTAAAAAGAAGAGCACGTAGTTAGTTTGGAAACATGCAGTTAGCTGAATTACGTATCTCAGTTGCACGCCGGTTGGCCAAACTCTGAAAACATGATCTGTATGTTTGACTCGCTGAAACTTTTGAGGCAAAGTTCGCGACGCCGGGCCAATATGCAAATTTGAACTTTCCCTCTTTCGCATCGGAGGACAGAGGGAGGGAGTTCAGAGTTGCACTTGGCCGATTTACGGTCCTCCCGGGCTTGCAATTGAAACGAGACTCATATTTGTGCACTCCCCGTGTTATTTCGTATGCAGCGCAGACCTCGGGAACATCTTTTCGTAAGTCTCGAAATAGATGAAAGATTTATCCGATGTCTTTTGTGTGACTTAAACGAATCGCAAGATTCAAGAACTTTTATGTAAGTTAAACTATTCTAAATACACCAAAAGGATCTTTGGATAATTATTTTGATAATGTATTTCATCAGAATGTTGTTAAGTAAATCGTTAAGAAGTACTTTAAGACTCGACTTCACTTTAGAGAAACTTTTATCGCTCTTTGTTTCTGGAGTTTCCAAGTGAATTTGTCAAGATCGTTGCGGCGATTATTTGGAGCGTCTGCGTCTAGATAATACCGGTCCCTCGCTCGCTGTATCTAGAGTAATTAACGTGATTGCGAGTGACGGTATATATACTAGGTATGTATGCGAGGGAGCTGTGTTCGGAGCCTTTAGAGGGTATAGCCTGGGTTGAATATCAAAGCAATCTGGCCGGGCGACGGTCCGAGGCGCAATTCGGGCTCCTTGCGCATATTGCATGCACGTACCAATGAAGTTTGCTTTGTAGGCGGTAATCTGCGGGGGTGTATCGGGTGGGGTGGTGGGTGGTGGGTTATGTACACACGCGCCCGAGGCGTCGAGGTAGGCAAATGGCCGGCCGGGCGCGTAGGCCGAGATCTCGAGATATCGATCCGCGGCCGGGCACCGCGGCGCCCGTCGCCACGGACACGGCCGTGGGAGGGCGGCGCCGCGACAAAAACACTCCTTTGTTTGCCCAGGCTCCCCACGAGCTCGACACACTACACATTACACACCATGTTTACATTCACTTGACACGTTTCGACGATCTCTCACGCGGCGTAATACGTTAAACTGACATCCAACTTCGTGTCCACCACATCTGAAACTAAGAATTGCCAGATCACAAAGGGTTTTCACAAATTCATACAGAATTTGTTTAATAATAATAAAATGAGCATTATAATTTTAAAACTGCAGCTATTTAATTTAACAAATATTATAACAATGTTTCACCTTCTAACAAGCAATTTATAATTACTACTACAAAAAAATACATGTAATATCGATACCGAAATTAAAGTCCGGCGTGCAACGGCACATCACTAGCCCGCGTCGCGACCACGCGGCGGCGGGTGGCGCAAATCACTCGCGCGGACTGCCGTTCTTGGAGAGCGCTCCCTTTAGTGGTGTACCTGTGAGTGTGCTTTGTCGATAAATTAATTTAAAATTGATTTATTTATTTACTGATGTAAGTACGTAGTCGTTACATGAGTCATGTCAGGGGCCTATGGCGACTCAATAATAAACCTGACACCAGGGTTGATGGGGTTGGTAATCACATGATAGAAGATAATTTAAAACGTACTTGTATTTTTTTATTTTCTGCCGCGATGCCTTTAGTCTTCAAAGGCTGTAAGTTTGAATATAAAATATCACGTGATTGTCCGTTAGAGAAAACGTAGCGTCGTAAACAGTAGGTACGTAGGTTACCCATAATTTCAAAGATTTCAACAGCATTCGTCATCCTACACGTTGTTGAGCTACTCAATCAAAGGGGGTATCCCCTTTGATTGATTGATAAAAAAGTTACTCGCCATGTGAAAGGGCGGTTTTTGTTTCTTATATCAACGGGGTCAGTCAAATTATTATTATTATTATTAGCCTGTGTGATACCACTGCTGAGCAAAGGCCTCCCCAATGTCTTTCCAAGTATCCCGGTTCTGTGCAAGCTATATCCAGTCTTTTCGATAACCTTCGAGATCATCGCGCCATCAGTCAAATAGCAAAACGTAACTATCTGCAAAAAGATTTATAGAACAGAGAAATAAAAAAAATAATTTTAAAAACTTATCGACAGTCGATAAGTTTTGTCGCAGCGCGTTCAATTAGAGGCGAGCACGGTTCGCATGAGTGGCGTTTCGTCGGTGACTTGCCGCGGCCGCCCACTCCCAATCGATACGGGCTGCAACCATCGATAGCCGTGCAGCCCTATCGTGGACAGCCGAATATAACGTTATTTTAATTTAAGTAACTGTTTATTAAATAGGTAGTTTATTAAACAGCCTCCGTGGTCTAGTGGTTAGAGCGTTAGGCTCACGATCTGGAGGTCCGGATTCGATTCCCGATGGGGACATTGTCGAAATCACTTTGTGAGACTGTCCTTTGTTTGGTAAGGACTATTCAGGCTTGAATCACCTGATTGTCCGAAAAAGTAAGATGATTCCGTGCTTCGGAGGGCACATTAAGCCGTTGGTCCCGGCTCGTAGCCGTAAAAACACCTCCACCAACCCGCAGTGGAGTAGCGTGGTGGAGTATGCTCCATACCCCCTCCGGTTGATTGAGGGGAGGCCGGTGCCCACCAGTGGGACGTATATAGGCTGTTTCTGTATGTAAATAGGTAGTAGGCTGACCTGTAGGCAGTGACAGTGGAACGGCCATCAGATATGATGGTTAGCTGCGAATTTAAAAATAAGCAATCCCCGACCAAACAGCGATAGGATTAGCAGAACGTAGTGGGTAGCTCACTGGGACGGGCTAACCTATAAAATGCTACTTAGGTTCTGTGACGATCTTGTGACGTAGCGAGTAGGCGCCGCTACTTCAAAAGCGCACCCCTGATGCTGGGCAACAGCGGTATCAGTACTGGTTGGAGGCCGAGGAAATGGATTCTGGTAGGGAGAGCCCTACCAGAGTGTTTGATATTAAAAGACAGTTCTGGAGATAAATAATGTATGTTTACTAAAGTAGAATAAGTTATGTTGGTATCATTATATGTGCTCCAATGCATTATCTTCTTTCACCCTAAGGTTGCCTGGCAGAAATTACTGCTTAGCAATAAGGCCGCCTATTAAGGCGGCCGTTTTTATTCGTATTTATGTTCTTTGTATATGTTATTATGTAATAAAGTATTATTGATTGATTGAATAAATGTTAAAATGTTTCGAATGCACCTGGTCGCGCTGATTCCGAAAAATGCACTAGTCGACAATGTGCTGACGACGCATAATTTGTTTGCGTTATACGCGTGTTTAGTGTTTTACAGCGGACAACTTACTTAATTCATAAATAAAATTAAAAATAAGTCGAAAAGTAAAATGACGTAAATTTTGATCATCTTAGACTGGCTTTTATTTCTAGATTAGATTTTAATCATTTATCCTTGTCCCAGTCAAATGCCCTATTGGGATGGTTTTCCCTTGGACTTGGAAGGTCAGATTGGCAACACCCGCACCTGAGTTTCTGTAATAACTGGACCTGTCAAAATGTTCAGGTTAGGTAAGCAGACACTGTCAAGGACGACGGCATAAATGATAAAAGTTAGAAACATGAATCTGTTTACCTAGTCATTGTTTGAAGCATAAATAAGTAGGTAAGGTAATGAGGGTCTTTCCAGGCTGCATTCCTCAGAAAAAAAAAGAATTATCAAAATCGGTTCATAAACGACGAAGTTATCCCCGAAAAAACATAAAAAAATATATACGGTCGAATTGAGAACCTCCTTATTTTTTGAAGTCGGTAAAAATATAGATGGCGCTGTACAGATTTTCCTTCGTTTAACCTACTAAAAAAAAAATAAAAAAAATTTTAAACTGTTTATTTCAAATAAAAATATTGGGTAAATTTTAAGGTTACATGCTGAATCTTAAAAGTATAAAGATTATTTGCATGCAACATAATACTGTTGAGTTCGTTTCACTCGCAGTTATCTAGTGATTGTAGGTATTTATCTACTGTAAAGTGGCGCTTGAGTAGGTTTTTTATATAGTTGTCTTTTTTGACCGTTATTTTATTGATAATGTTGTTAGGTAGGTTATTAAGTATGGAAGGCAGTGTGTAGTCCCATACCCTTTTTCCATATTCATTATTGTATTTAGGCACTACTAATTTCATGTATGTTGGGTAGCTCACTGGGACGGGCTAACCTATAAAATCTTTAAATCTTTATATCTATGTTTTTGGGTTACTTTAAATAAATGATGCCCGTTTTTATTTCACCCAAGCACCCATTATTATTCTGATTAAAATAAAGAGAAGTAATACAGGTAGCAACATAATTCTATACATAATGTGATCTAAATATCAAGCAAAAAATCCATTTATATATGCTTCTGCCATTATATTGTAAGTATTTTTTGAGTAATTATGTACCCGAGTAATGAGAAAATAGGAAATTATCACGTTAAAGTTGTAGAACGTCATCTACATTGTTTTTTTTTCCTCATTAAATACTTTATATTTGGCGCGATTACTTGACCGGACATAATTTAATTGGCGACTCTCTTTTTTCTTTTTTTTTCTTTTCTGTTTGTAGTTCCACCCACCGTAAGTATAATGAGATATGTTATGAGTATGTATTACATGTGTGAGTTCTTGTATGTGTATTAGATTACATACAAATCCTTTCGCAGTCACAATATTAATCCCAGCCCAATAACGCTTCCTCGAACGCGGTCAAAGCACGACGCACGACGCTATATACAGTATGCAATACTAGTCAATACTGTTGAAGATCGATTTGTTGAAGCTGTGGTATTCAATTCAACAAAGTACAGTCATGTCATGAGCATTATAATGTACCCATTTTAGGACTCTGTCGCACTAACATATTTGACATTTAGTGAGACTTACAGTTCAATTTGTCAAAAAAGTTAATGTGACATGGTACCAAAGTGTATACATTTTAATGCTCGTGACCGTACGTACATAGATTGATTTTATAACGTAACATAAAAGATTGATTAATGATTTAGGTACTGTACCTCTAGAATTGTTGACTTACATTAGTTTAAAGTAAGTTTTAGAATTGTATTTTGTAACTTTGTGTTACATGTGAAATAAAAAATAAATATCCATCTTATTATTTAATGAAGTGGAGGTTTTTAATTTGAAAAATTACGAATGGGTAGTGTAGGTCAAAAAGTATATATAAATAAATTAAATAAAAAGATAAATTATGAAATTCTGATTAGTAAATAAAGAAAAGAAAAACATTGTCTTTTTAAATTTAACGAGTATTATTTATGAATTTTAATCAAAAAATCTAATAATAAGTCCGACATTCTACCACATTTTTGTAAAAAGTAATTTGACCAGTTGGAAACTATCCTAATAAAACCCTCACTAGGGAACGATAAATAGCACTGATTCCTGCAGGCACCTTCTAATTTTATTCTGAGTTATACCTGTCATTTTCCTATCTACCGAAAAGGAAAGAGACGGATCATTGACAGCTGTAAATTTGAAAATGAATGAATGAATAACCTAGGCGTGTCAAATAGGAATCTCGCTAATGTGATGCCTGTTTGACGTGTGCTGTCAACTTAATTCTGTCGGTTTATTGTTACTGTATTATTTATTTTAGGTAAGTATCTAAAGCATAGTACAGTCATGAGCAATATAATGTACCCACTTTAGGACTCTGTCGCACTAACATATTTAAATTTGACATTTAGTGAGACTTACAGTTCAATTTGTCAAAAAAGTTAATGTGACATGGTACCAAAGTGTATTAATACTCGTGACCGTACGCGTAGTAAGCGTAGTGGTTTCGGATATTCCATCCTCGTATTCTCAGTACTAGTTATCTTGCTGCAGCTGAATATCGCTTGGTCAAGCACGGTCAAAGCGGAACGTGCCGCGGTCTAATTTGACGCTCCTTGCATACCGACTACGTTTATTATGTATTTTCATTATAGTACGAGTATATGAATAAATTAGAAATAGAATAATTGTAGTCTATAAATATAGTAATTAAGGTCGAACGGGTTACGGGATACGAATTTTGGGTACACAGAGTATATGCACACAATAGTGTTTGCCTTAGGCAGGAAATGGCCTAGGACATTTCGTAGCAGAGGAATATCGTAGCAGAGTCATGTCATAGCAGAAGCATATCGTAGCAGAAGAATATTGTAGCCGAAGGTTATCGTAGCAGCGAATGATGTAGGCAGAGGTATATCTTAGGAGCGGTATATCGTAGCAGAGGAATATCGTAGCAAAGGATTATCGTAGCAGAGGAATATTCTAGCAAAGGATCCTTGCATCTTCAACGTCTGCATTTTTATATGCTGACGTTATGTACGTATACGATCCTAATACAATATCAGGATAATACGGGCATAATTCAATACAATTACAATAAAATACAATTACAAATACTACAATACAACAACAACAACACAGTACAGCACACACACAACACACGGAACAGTGAACAGTGTTACAGTATGTTACACTTATAAATACTTTCTTTCAATTTCTCATAAAATCCTTTTTGATTTAGGTTCAATAGGTCTTGGTTGAACTCAATATAGTTTTTAATATAACTTGTTCGGTATTAACTATCTTTCACTAGCAAACAAAAAGATCAAACATTAGAAAAAACATACAATTTGACAGCACAAAAAACAGCTCCCAAACGACAAAAGTGGTTACCTATATTAGAAACATAAAAGGAAGAATGAAAATTGATAGCGAAAGTACTGAAAAGTTTTCACGGGAAAGTGAAAGTTGAAGTCGCAAAAGTTCAGGCTGACTTTGTTTTCACTCAACTTTGGATTCAATTTGAGGGGGAGGGACCCCTCCACCCCAAGACCTCCCCCCGCTGTAACAATGCCTGCTTATGATTTTCCATGAAAAACAATCGTAGGAGTTTGTTCATAAGTTAAAACAGAGCTTCGCGGAGGTTTATTAACGTTGAATGAATAAAATTATCGGTGTTCGAAGGGAAATTTTGAAATATTTAATTTCAATTTCGGACTTTAATTGAAAAGTTGTACGCAACCTGTTGGTGAAGCGAAGTGGAATATTGACTGATGGGTTTATTGTGCCCGTTAAACTCGCTATTGATTGTATACTGTATAGTTATGAAATACCTACTGTTACAATGCACAGGTACGTTTACATAATACTTATTGTGTATATTTTTGTAAGTATATTAAAAATCTACCAACTTGCACTGGTGGCGTGATCTAGTGGACGATAGTAGAAATATTTAGGGATGTGTGTTGGTTCACTTCACAAGCTAAAGTTAGGGTGAAGAGAACCCATACTGATTCCCGGTTTTCTTTAAAATTATGTGCCTATTCTCTAGGTGGCGTTGCAACCTGCATTATCCGTTGCGTTACATTATTATGCTCGGCTAGCCTTTTAGTTTTGGTAGCCGGCGAATAAATTATTATTCAAGCCATTTTTCTTATAAAAGCAACAAATTATAAAACATAGTTATCATATTATGATACTACGGGTTTAAAAGGGGCTATGCATTGGATGCAGATTGGGTGAGGTAAACCTAGCTCAGTCGCTAGCGGGGAGCGGAGAGTTGCCGTTCTCATAATCCCCCTAGCGTGAATCGGTTTACACAGGGTCCGCTTACCTAACCTGAAGAATTGACAGGTCCCATTTTTACAGATGCGATTGCCTGTCTGACCTTCCACAGTCCAATACAGGTTAGGTCACATACCTCCGAAAATGCACTGGGGGATGCAATGCTGGGGATTGTGGCTTTCCTTATGATGTTTTCCTTCGAGCACGTGATAATCATTTATGATCCAAATTCGACAAACATTGGCTTAGGCCTGTGTGGATTCGAACCTGCGACCTCAAAGTGAGAGGCAAGCGTTCTACCAACTAGGCTACCACGGCTAAGGAGAGTTGCCGTTCTACACGTAGTAAATAGTGTACTAATTGGTATATGTTTTCCTAACAGCCAGACCGCATAATATCGTCCTACACGGCTTTAGTTCGTCGCGCGGCGAACGCGTTCGAGATGGCCAACGTGCTGGTGTCTTGGCTCCTGGGCGCCACGTATGATGCGTACGTGGTCATCGGCTGTGCCAAGAGGGACACCTGCCTGGGCATACGCTACCGGTCACTGTGCCCAGACCTGCCCAGTGACGCTGAGGTACTGCTTATTATTATTTGTACTGTAACGAGACTGCATAACACCCAAATCCCCTGGTACTTGCGGCTTCCAAATACATCCCGCTTAGGGACGGTACTGAAAAGTATCGGCGTCCGAAGGACGTAATATACAATCCCAACTACCCGATTACTCTAGCCATAGAGGCAGCCAATCAGCTGGCGACACCAAACACTTCAGGACCCCGATACCGACCCCGCCGGCGTGGCCGACGATTTCCCTCAATCAGCGCTTATCGCAATTCTTTCAAATATCGCAATTTTTTTTGACGTGACTTATTGTACATTTGCCGCAGATGGCATTAACTACTTGGCCGGACAAATGGGGAGCGCTGAAAGCTCTCACCCGGTACAACGTTTAAGACAACAGGTGCCCAGTTGGGCGAGAACCGCGGCTCAGGGCATCGTCTGAGAGGAAAAATATTTGAAAGAATTAATCGACCCTAGAGGGTCGATAGCGATAAGCGCTGATTGAGGGAAATCGTCGACGACGCCGGCGGGGTCGGTATCGGGGTGTTGAAGTGTTTGGTGTCGCAAGGTGATTGGCCGCCTCTATGGCTAACCATCTGAGGCAAACCTGAATAATCACTTAAAAAAAAACTCAAAATGCTTGTCCTCAGGAAGTGTCACAAGACACAGAACCGGAGGAGGAGCCGCGCTACAAGCTGGTGCCGTTACCAGACTTCACGAGCAAGTACGTCACCATGATGGAGAACCGCGCCATCGAGAAGAAGCAGGCTGAGCTGGACCGCATCGAGGCCGAGAGACAGATGAAGATCGCGGTGAGTGGTCAATATTAAGTTCAATCTTAAGGTTGACGTTACACGATACAGATTCAATCGGCAGGGGTTGTACCTTTCAGGACCCCGATACTGACCCCGCCGGCGTGGTCGACGACTTCCCTTCCCTTCCCTATTAACTCTTTCAAATATTTTTCCTCTCAGACGACGCCCTGAGCCGAGGTTCGAGCCCAACTGGGCACCCTCAGGCCTGTTGTCTTAAACGTTGTACCGGGTGATAAAAAAACAAAAAGGGTTGTACCTCTCAAGGTGGACCGGACGACAAGCACGTCTCGGACTGTCCATACAACAAAAATTTAGTTCTTAACGTGCTGTGCTAGTGCGGACTTGTAAGTGCGAGCGAGAAGAAACAGTGCGCTCGCTCCCTTAATCCTTAACTGCTTACGTTCATTTATTCTACTTAGGAAATATGAGACTCAGCGGGAAGTGAGGTACATGTAGCTGATCACATGAATTCGTGCTCTACTTATATGCCACCAAAAGACTATTTAGAAAATAGCAATAGGTACATGAGAATAACCCCCTGGGAACCAATAGTAATATCGTGTCTCGTTTTGCAAACTGACGTATCTGCAGTATTATGCTAAAATTCATCTTCTATCGTGTGGGTTATGAGGTGGATTACCAACCCCATCAACCCTGGTGTCAGGGTTACTATTGAGCTGCCAAAGGCCCCTGACATGGCTCATGTAACGACTACTAACTTACATCAGTAAATAGTAACCGGGACCAACGGCTTAACGTGCCTTCCGAAGCACGGACCATCTTACTTTCGGACAATCAGGTGATCAGCCTGTAATGTCCTATAATCAAACTAAGGATCACAAAGTGATTTTTGTGATATTTCCCCACCGGGAATCCAACCCAGGACCTCCGGATCGTGAGTCCAACGCTCAACCACTGGACCACGGAGGTCGTTTCTGCTAAAATAATTTGTGTGCTATTGACAATAGCAGAATCAGATTGTCCAAAAATTTCAGATACGTCAGCTAGCGTCTTCAGCTACGATATGAGGTAGCTTTTTTTGACGTGACTTATTGTAGATTTGCCGCAGATGGCATTTACTACTTGGCCGGACAAAATATGAGGTAGCCAAACTACTGGAATTGTATTCAAATTTCCCGTGTTTTTTTTAAGAACGTCTGAGGACCCTGTGCCAAGGTTTTTCTTGCACCTACTTTTCCTAGAATAAGTATATAAAATTGTGACAAGTTGCAATAGTTTTAGGCGGAAAGACGCCCGACAAATAAAATTGATGATTCAAATTGTATCTATGTTACCTAATGAATAAAGATGTTTTTAAGTTTGAAATTTATTATACCAACTCTTCCTGTTCTTGTATTAATTCCCAGGAATTGGAGAAGCCACCTCCAGACGCTATCGACGGCTGGCGCACACACGCCTGGGTGTTAGTGCTCCCAGGCCCCATGGATATTGAAGAACCGTTCTTCATCGAACCACAGGAAGGAAACGGGTATCCTTTAGACGCAGAACAATACCAACAAATTGACGCCGTTTACAACAACGAAAATTATTATGTGAGGAATTATTATTTAAATCCAGTGTTATAGTAACATCTTTTTTATGAGTGTTTTTATATTTTAAGTTTGTATCTTTGGCTTTAGAAGTTTAGATAATCAACAAAATATTTTGAAGAACATTAATTGAAAATACACTAAGTAGGTATATGCTAACTAATGCATAATCCTCTATTTATGTTCAGGTTAATTTGCAAGTATTGAGAGAATTGGAAGAAGAGGAATGGTCAGAAACTGATATGTTTGAAAGAGAACTCCAAAAAGAAAAAGAGAAAGCAGAAGTTGAAAAGGGAAGAGAAGAAAAAGAAAAGGAAGAGTTAGAAAAAAGGGAAAGAAAAAAAGCTGAAAAGGCTGAAAAGAAAAGGAAAGAGCAAGAAGAACAGGAGAAAAAGGAAAAGTCAACGGCAGATGTATCAGATAAGGAGAAGAAAGATAAAGAGAAGGAAGAAAGAAAGAAGGAAAAAAAGGAAAAGAAAAAGAAAGAAAAGGAAGAAGCTGAACAGAGAGCAAAAGAAGCAAAAGAAGAGGAAGAAAAGGACAAAGAGAAGAATGTTTGGGAGACCGCAGAGGAGGAGGAAGAAAGAACCATTATTTGGCAGAATCTGAGCCACTTGCGCTACGATCTCAGTGACATAACTTGCTGGGAGCATTTGCTACCTGGAGAGCCTGCTAACAGAAGAAATCTACCAGGAGTGGATATAACAAGGAAGAAAACCGCTCGAGATACTGAAAAACATCTGGATATGCCCGAGAGTTGGGTAGAGAAACTTGATATATCTGCTGCAGGTGAGACTAACATAGAACAATTTCTTGATGTTTTTTTTTTAGAATTAGCACTTCCCAACTTTAACACGTAACCTCGATCAGTTCGAAAACTCTGATGACGCCAGTAACTTTTATACATTCGTTGCCATAATAAAGTCATATCAAATACATCTAGGTTTATCCATTTACCGTTATGTATCGACCCGATATCCATGATTTATCGCAAAAAATGATTCATGAGACCATGGTTCTGAGTTAATATCATGACGAATTTTCCTTCACAAAATTCATGCTTTTTTTATATTTTGAATATTTTCAGCTTTATACTATTGCGATGGAAAATTCCACTTGATATTAACTCAGAATAATGAGCTGAATCATCCCCCTCAGTATTCGTTACCATGTCACTTACACACTTCCATACACCCCAAATACGACGTACAGGTTTCCATACAAGTACACATGGGTGTTAGTGACACTGTAACGAATACTATAGGGGGATGATTCAGACCATGATTCTGAGTTGATCACAAGTGGAATTTCCTCTCGGAAAATTCAGTACAATTTTATTGTATTTTTTTTAAATTTTCAGTTTCATATTTTACGATGGAAAATTCCGCTTGATATCAACTCAGAATCATGGTCAGAATCACCCATCAAAGTTTTCGTTACGATACGTGGTATATACAGCTGCGTGCAAAAGAAACATCAGGAAAATTCTTGGGGAAATACGTTTGCTGTTAAATAAATCAGGCCACATTGGCGAAGTATAACCAATTCTTTTTTGATTCTCAGACTATATGCAGCGTTACCCTGGCTGCCACAAGGTGATACATTACAAGAAGGTTCTCCTGGAGAAGTTCTCACGCTATTCCCAGGCCAGTGGTATTGTGAAGAGGATCAAGATATTCCAAGATTACGCACTCACTATACCTTTGATCACGTAAGAAAATTACGCGTGTATTGAAATACTACACTTTAGGTTCATGTTTATGAAGTAGATTTTCCTGCCTCAGGTTCGTAAGTAGTATCTACAAGCTTAACCAGGTAATCGTTATTAAATTACCCACCGATTTTAACATAATATAATAACACATAACATAAATCACGACAATATCTCAATGAAGGACTTTCCAGGCTACGTTCACCATAAACAATATAAATGGCGTTGTTCAGTTTAAACGTGATAATTACCTATTTTTTCATTACTTGCGTACATAATTATTCCAAAATACAATGTAATGAAAGAAGCATATTTAAAAATAATTGTTGCTTGATATTTGAATCACATTATGTATAGAATTATGTTGCTACCTATATTTTGCCTAACGTGTAGAGTTTGTGAACTTATAGTTTGTATAATATATATAAATAGGACGTGTATAGTTAGAAACTTGGCGCTACATGAGATCTGATGACTTTATGACATTGTGATCGATATGATCTCGTTTTGGCAACATTTTACATGAAAATGTTTTTGTTGGGATCATTTGGACCCAAAAACAAAGATGAAAGATGTCTGTTATCCATGAAATAAGAAGGTTAAGCGAAGAACAAACTGTGCAGCTCCATCTATATTGATTTTGAGGAACGTACCCTGAGGAAAGTCCCTCATTGGAGTAGTCAGAGGTACATCCTTCGCAAGATGAACTAAGTACCTTTCTGTTAGACACACACACATATTTTGTCATCTTTTCTGTAGTTTTGACGTAAAATGTATAAAATTGGGGATCGTATCAGGCAAGCAGTCGGCAACCAACTTCATTCAATAACAAAAATCAAATTAATAAATAAAAAAGACCTGAAAAACAATGATGTGATTAAAATATTATATTTTATACCGATTTCAGCTACGAATACTTTAAAAACAGAGAGGATAAAATGCATATTGTGAAAATAGATCACACGACTAATGAAGTCGAAGAGCTCTTTGAAACTGGACGTCCAGAAAATCTCATAAGTAAGTTGAACTATTTGTTTCTGAATATTTTTTATAGGCTTTTCTACTTTGACGTGACCTATTGCTTATTTGTCGTATGGCTATCACAACTTGGCCGGACAAATTGGAAGCACTGAGGGCTTCCACCCGGTACACAATTTAAGACAACAGGCCTGAGGGTGCCCAGTTGGACACGAACCTTAGCTCAGGGTGTCGTCTGAGGGGTCATATTTGAAACAATCAATCGACCCTAGAGGGCTGATAGCGATAAGCCCTGAATGAGGAAAATTGTAGACCACGCTGGCGCGGGCGATATCAGATCGAGGTTCTGAAGAGTTGTCACGAGCAGATTGGATCGGATCGTCAGGATCGTACCTATATTACGTTCTTCATGGTTTAGGCTTCTTCATGAACGAATAGTTTGTATACATGACCAGAATATCAAGGAGTCATATTTATTTTTTCTTCCCCAGAACATACATACTCCATAGATGCCCCAGTGACTTCTGTCGAGGGTAATCGTTCCCTGGAATTCAAGTGGTTCTCTCGTATTGACCATCTCCAGAAAATAGATTGCACACCGCTGTCCTTCGACGAGTACTATGTCGATAGGGAGGATTTGTAAGTGGCAGAATTTGTTTTTTCTTTGTTTAGTCCGTGACAAAATCCCTGTAAGAGTTGTACTTATACAATTTGTTAATATTGTTATTTGTTCATTAATAGTATTGCCTGCACTAACCCCCAACCCAATAGTCCAGTTTCCTTTGTTCCCATAATCTGCAATAGTCTTACACGAACCGGGGTTTGTCTTTGTGCATACTTTGTGCATAGTGCATACAGTGATAAGTGCCGGTTGGTGTGACACCACATTTAGTTTAAATTGTCTTAAGGGGCCTCTACGTGTTGGCTTCGACCCCACACACGCCTTCCAAAAGTCTGGGACTCCACAGTCCCGAGATATGAAAACGACAAACTTTTATAATAAACTATTTCTATTCTATTCTTCTATTCTACATACATAATAATAATTAAGTACTTACTAAAACATATTAAATTATCAATTTCAGGCTTATATCTCGACACATAAAATACGTAGAGGGTAATAAACTCGAACCGAAGCGTCGCCTACATACAGTCACGGAAGTCTATCAGAGAAACTACGATGTCCCAGCGAAGGAGGATGTATGGCAGAGGATCTTCCACATCCACAACAATACCATACAATTGTTATACCACTACGAATACAATTTCGTCACGAATGACACCCGGTCGTTCGTTAAACCGAACCTTGCGGAGACCGGTGGAAAGGTCCTGTTCTACGCTGACAAGACATCTGGTTATATTGTAAGTAATTCAGCACGTACAGGGTTAGTGACATCGTAACGAAAACTTTGAGAGATGATTCAGACCGTGATTCTGAGTCTGACAGGAAAATCCATCCATTTGATATAAACACAAACTCATGGCCTGGCGTATGTACCTACTTGTACGGAGTATAAGTGACATCGTAACGAATACTGAGGGGGATGATTCAGCTCATTATTCTGAGTTGATGATATCAAGTGGAATTTTCCGTCGCAAAATTCACGTATTTTGTGCTTTTTTAAATTATTTTCAATTCTACACTTTTGCGATCGAAAATCATGGTCTGAATCGTCCCCCTCAGTATTCGTTACGATGTCATTAACACCCAGTATATTTGCTAAAGACATTTTATTAAGTCTGGTGAATGTGAGTGGGATGAAAAATGGATAAGCCAAGATAACGCTGCCGGTGGTGGATTAAAATTCTGTAGGTACTCTGAATAATCTGAATGAATACGATGAGAATAATGGAACAGTGAAGTTACGTCGGTGTGTTACCGGCTTGCTCCTAAAACGTGGAGTGCCAGTTCGAACCCCGATACCGGACTTACACCAATGAGAATGAATTTATCTTAAGTCCAGTTTTCACTAACACTGTCGGTCGGGTCGAGATTGTTCTAACAGAAAGCTCGGTGAGGTATGGGTACTTAGTTCATCTTGCGACGGATGTTCCTCTGATTATTCAAATGTGACTAGTCTTGAGCTTATGTACGTATGTAAGCTACTCATTAGAGACTTAAATGTCTACCCTCTTTCTTGTTTATTTAATTTTCCAGGCGGATCCGTGCGGTTACCCCACAAGACCTCTAGATATCTACTTCTCTCTGTGTAACAACATAGACTGGGAGTACAGGACTACCAAACACATCAGAGATCGCGAGACTGACGTCAATGGGTACCTCATGCAACGGCACAAGGAGATTACCGAGCCTACCCTCTATGTATCCCTGTTTAACACAGAGAGGAATGAAGAAGCACAGAAAGCGTATGCTGAAATGGTACGTATCGTATTTCATGCAATTTACTCTGCTTGTGTTAATATCTATGTCTGCATATGAGTGGGTTATAAAAAGATGTACAGGAGTGAAACTTGCACACCGGACGCGCTGCAGAATCACAATATTATCAACAGTCTACTCACTATTGACGTCACTAAGGTAGTAAGTATAGATATGTTTCGGAACCATTTTATCAGCTGGCAAACAAGTATCGTTCAGTTCTTGTATCGCCTTTCGCAAGATTGCGATTTATTGCGACGGAAAATTCCACTTGATATCAACTCAGAATCATGGCCTGAATCATCTCTCGAAAGTTTTCGATACGATGTCACTAAAACCCTGTATCTTTTTTTTCTTGTACTTATCTCTTGTTGTAGTAGTAAGTAGTAATTTTAATCATCATCTAGAAGTTCACCAGTGTTACTTACTCGTAATTTCACAGGAAAAACAAAAAGCCGAGATCGCCGAACGCGAGCGGGAAGCAGACATCGATCCGCTGCAGCCGTACTTGGCTCGCATGTTTGGCACCCCTCGAGGAATCACCCAGCCGCTGACCGTCAAGGAGGCAACCATCATCAGAGAACAGTGCATCAACGACTTCCGAACAAAACAATTGGCTCGCCAAATTATTGTTCAGGAACGATTTGATAAGGTATGGGGTCTTGTTGTCGGATTCCTTGAAGGACGTTAAGGATGTTGTTTCTAGAATCAAGTAATTAAGGGTGTTGGGACCCTAGCTCGGCGACAATAGATGGCGTAAGTGTAGCCATGCCTTTCGGTGATCGAAATTATTATTTTTGTCATAGACAAACTAAGCTAAATGAGCTCTACACCTTTTTGCCACTACTTGGAGGTCTAGAGAACCTACAAACAATAAAAAATATTATAAATCCTTCCTTTTTTCTTATGTTTACTCTGGGTCTGAAGTTATTGTTTGTTTTCAAACTGCTTGATGGCTAGCGATAGTGACCTTGCTTGAAACTTATTCTGGCTTTTATTGCTGTGTTTAATAGTCATCTCTATCGTTTATATCTTTTTATTTTAAACCCACTTCCCTAACCTGAGATCATTGATTGGGTCTACTTTTCTACCGAAGCGACGCTTAAAAAAAGTATATTGTAAAGAAGTAAGGCTCAAATGATTGCATTTACAGATGAATGCTGAGTACAAGGCGAAGAGGCTGTGGTATTTGGCGAACCAGTTCATACTTACACCTGAAAAGGAAGCAGCTTACTTTGCTATGAGGTTTGTTATTCCTATGATTGATCATTTTAGTTACATAATTACTGGCTTCTACTAGATTTGATTGAATTTATATCATCTGTGTTGCATCAAAAGGATTCCTGACACGAAAAATTATTTACTTTACACTACCTTTGACGTATTCAACTCTGGTGTCAGGGTTATTATATATTGTCCTCCTTGTCGTATCCGACAATGGCGACATGGTTCACGTAACGACTACGTACTTATATCAGTAAGTAGTAAACGGGACCAACAACGGCTTAACGTGCCTTCCGCACAGATCATCTTACTTTCGGACAATCGGGTGATCAGCCTGCAATATCCTAACCAAACCTAAGGTCTCACCTCCGGATCGTGAGCCCAACGCTCAACCACTGGACCACGGAGGCCGCTTACATTAGACTTGTATTGAGAACAAAAAAATTTCCGCTTCCAGTGCTGAGCTGTCATTCCAAGTGCACTCTTTGGAGGTGCGATTAACTCGCCACCAGGATCTGTCTGCGCCGAGGTTCAGGGCTCTAGAAGTCTACCTCAATAAACACCCGCTGTTGAAGGAGTATAACCGTATGCGAGCTTACTACAAAGTCAAGCAATAATAGCTTTTGCGACTAGGACTTGAGGAGTATTTTACATTGTTGTTTATACTTATTTATAATTCTAGTTATTATCGTTATAAATGTTCGTCTATTTTAAACTATTCCACTAAAATCACTCAGGTGATATCACTTGAGTGACTGTAGTGGAGTAGACTTAAATATCGACCATATTTCTCGTATATTAGCTTGCGAAACATAATATTAAGTATTTCATGTTCAGCTTTATTGGCATCTCTGTTAACTTTCAGATTTCTCACTTTACATTTTGAATGAGAATTTATGTGTAACTAGTCTACTCTGTTATGTTTATAATTTGTTGTAAAGTTTATTCTTTGTTTTAAATTGTTTGTGCACTTTATAAAAATGTTTTATTTTCTAAATCTATTGTTATTATGGTAAATAAAAGTCTTGTTCATTTTTTCAATATTTTACTTACAACTTTCTTAGATTTTATACCTGAGTACAATTCATCAGTCATTATTCAGTATTATCTAATAAGTATATTGATTTAGGGTATTCCAAAAGGAATAAAAACTGGTATTCTAGATCGTTCTAATTCGCTATTACATTGTGTTCTAAAAGAAAACTGTGTGATCTTTTGAAACACGATAACATTAAAAAAATCTCATATATAATATAACATTTTGAGTCACAATAGGGTAGTTTTCAACTAGTCAAATCAGTTACTTTTTTCTAAACGTCAAAACTCGAATTTATTATGCAATTTGAAAAACGACAAAATGTCGCACTTATTGTTACATTTTTCTTTTTTAAAATTCATAAGAGTTAAATAGAAAAGACAACGTTTTTGTCACCTTTAGATCTGTCTTTATTTAGTATTAATCAGAATTTCATGATTTATCTTTGACCTAGGAAACTACCCAATTCCGAATATCAATAGACGCGGTATGTGTGCTACAAGAGATTTCTGGAATAAACAAGTGAATCCAGTCAGGTTCATAATGAACTTGACCTAAAAAGTCCGGACATTTTCCCCCTGATAATTGATTGACCTTTGGAGGCTTGTTCCAAACACAGATGGCTTAAATAGATAGATGCTTTCCATAAGTTAGTGCTTGGGGAGTATCCACGAGGGTTGCGGATGGTTGAGGTCTGTGTTCCAATCACCAGCTCCTCCTAATAAGTTCCCTCGGCCGTCGTGGGTTGCTAAAGCCAACCGAGACAGTTTGTTCGCTAGTCTTCTTTGTGGAGAGTCTGGTCGTGATAATGGAGGGAGCGATATGCTGCCAGAATCTGGTGGGAGAATTGAAAATCAATACATTTATTTTTTCTCTCAGAAGAAGAAAATCACATAAAGCATATAATATCATTAAATTCAGTTTCAGAACTGAATAAGTAATATAAAAATAATGTCTCCTAAGCAGAGAGCGAGTTATAAAATGTCGCAGTCTCCGACCACCGGTGTCTGATTATAAATGTAGTGGCAATGTCCTAACCGCTCGCCGAACCTAAGTGCATTTATGTTTTTTAGAATTACTTAAACAAAAAATAAAAATAGTTTTCAACAACTCGTTGGATGGCGCTCAACGAAATACGTTACTGGACCTGCCAAGATGCTACCAACTAAATAAGAGATTTTTGCACATACGTAATTAAGTTCTGTTTCTGTTTGATTTATGATTTCAAAATTACATCGAAGAAAATCAGAAATTTTTGAAGTAACCTATCAAGTTCAGCGCCATCTATCCAGCAGTTAGGAAACAAATTCAAAAAAAATAAGAAAATTCCTCAATGAAATTTTTGTTCGAATCATCTCAGATCACCTAATTTCAAATTACTTACCTGAATGGTAATCATAGTTGGCGTGGTCACTCGGTGTCTCCTGACCCAGTCTCTTGCGGTACTCCCCCGCGAAATGTTCTATCAGTGTGTCCATCATTATTGCTTGTTTCGAGAACACCTACAAAAAGGAAAACCCTAAGGTTTGGAATTCCATTAAGTACAAACTGGGCCTCTTCAAAGCAAGACTGAATAGGCACTTTTTAGGTAAGCGGATCAGGCATTGATTTAAAATCTATGGGATCAGGTGAGATTGTGGTCAAATGTTTGTTTATCTCCCATAAATATATATACAGCGATTATAATTATTTACGGTTTAGGAGATATGACCCATTTTGTACCTTTTTCTAGATTTTCTACTCTACTTTAGAAATAATCATTTTGTCGCTATCCCTTTCTTAATAATTCTTTTATTTTACTTCATAACTATGCCTAAGAATGTTTACCGCTAGGTGAAAAAAGAAAAACAGTCAAATCAAAGATAAAAAAAAAGTTATTGGAAGTCAAAGTGAGAATCCGACTAAAATTGTTACACTTGTTAAAACTTCGCCGAGGATTAATAAACACATGAGATTGTCATGGATCCTGAAAGTTTTTCTAAAAACTACTCCATTTAATAGGTTTTTAGAAACATCCAAAAACAGTACCCTTAATACGGGCAAAAAACTAAGTAATTACCGCCTCAAATATTGCAAGACAAACAACAACAACATAACATTAACATTAAATAATTTGGAGGTTGGGATGATACCTGTAGTATTTTTGAGACGCGCAGTCCGTTTTCTACCACCATGAACTGAAGAAATAAGCACGGCAAGCAGTCTTCATTGTCGTCTGATGGTAACCCGATGTCCCACGATAGTTCTTCGTAAAGCAGTCCCAATAATACAGTCTGGAAATTTAAGTAAGTATGTTACTTCAGGCAAGATAAAAATGCGATGCAATCATAGAAAATTCGTCATTCTGGATCCCAATAATAAAGTCGTAGGTGAGCTTATACCATGTTACCAAATTAATTCAACGTAGTCACAGTGGTCCCGATTTCTGCAGACACCTCCTAATTTTATTTTAAGTTATACTTACCCGTCATTTTCTTATCCACCAAAAAAGAAAGGGACGGATGATTATCAATTTTGAAATTTCTGCCTAAATTGACGAGTGTTCCATACATTTTATGAAAATGACAGGTGTATACCTTAAAATAAAGTTAGATGGTGTGTACCGGAATCAGCACCAGTGTCAATGTACTCACGCTTTCAGTATCATCAATGACATATACACCATTAGAATTGACCGCTACTAGTACAGGGATGTCTTCATGTGTCAACAAGCTGGTCAAACTACGCACTGGTTGCTCGATCTGACCTTGGAAAAACGCGGCCCTGAAATGATTTGCTAATATGATTCGAATGAAAGACCAGGAAATTCCCCTTCAGCCGCGTTTGTAACAAAGATTTTAATCAAATTGAAGAATGAGAAGCGGTGAAACCATTTTAATAGAAACATGTTCTTTCTTAAGTTATGCCATAATTACAAAATAAATAGCCATATAACCCTTATTTATTATTCAGTTTCATTATTTTGTAAGTCAAACGTATTACTTACCCGTAAGTAGGCAGCGTCCTAACATGTGCCAAATATTTATGCCTAAGTTTCCGCGGTGGAGCGGCGGGCGGTCTCTGAGCTTGCTCCAGTAATTTAGCCTCGGGGCTCCCCTTGCGTCCCGCTGGGAGCAACTGAGCCCATCGGCCCGACCGAGCGTGCAGAGGCAAGTATTTGTCTTGATGCTCCCTAAAAATCAATTTTGTATTGAGGTAAGGCATTTGATTAGGTTGATCGTGACATTTCTATGAATTTACGGTAATTTATTTTTTTATGAGTTATGGGTATGATAATAAATAATGTTATTCATAAGGTGAAAGACTTTTAAATAATATGTTAAGAATAAGTACTATAAATAAATTTGCAATAAATTTATTTTATTCTTATTCTTATTCTATAAAAATATGATGTACTGATTCCGTTTCTGAAGGAGTACCCCAAGGAGCTGTATTTGGATCACTTTTATTCATATTTTACAGCGAGTGCCTGAAAATCGGTATTTAGATTATCACTTACACATGAAAGTGTAAGTATGTAAGTTAAGTACCTGAAGAACTTAGCAGTGTGTCTGTGAGGATCATAAGGCCCGAGTTGTATCCTTGCTTGTAGTCCACCCAACATCATGGCTTGAGCGCTCTCAAGTGGATAGCGCCCGGTTACAACGTTGTGCCTCGCTTCTTCGTAAAGTAACTCTTGTATACGAGAATCTCTAAAAAGATTAACTTTATTTAAAAATGTGGAACATCGTCAAAACGTTTTCCTTTACATGAAACATTACAATGAGTCACAGAGTTAGGCTTGACGTTTCTTCGTTGAAGTTTAAAAACAACAAGTGAGAAAGAAGGAAAGAAACGATTATTAGTGGGAGTAGGTGTAGTGATCCAAGCAATGTGCAGTAGCATCGTAGGTATTATTTCATCCATTTTATCGTGTAAAGCTACAGTTATTCCGATGTATGGCTAAATATTATTAGTTGTCAGTATATCAGTCACTCACTTTATGCCTTCCTCCAGATGCTTCGGAAAAAATACATTTCTCTGTAATCGGAGCACAGGCTGGTCCTTCCCTCGCCGCGACTCTGAGCCATGTCCATATCTCAACAACAACTTCTGCCAGGCCGCCCATATCCGCCATGGACATTGATGGGGTTTTAGTTGGATTTCTGAAAATAAATTTAAACCATTTTTGATTACATAATTTAATATTATAGAACAATGTCGTCCTGTTGCTCAAAAGAGGTGTTGTTCCCTCAATGCGACTTTTTGCATGACTAAAAATTGGTTACTTTGGTTAGGTAAGTGAACTTTGTGAAAAAACGGGATAATGCTGTGGAGATGATGAACAATTAGAAAAACTCACACGACATTTGCTACGTATCGAAATAAAATAATAATTAAATAAAATTGGCGTTAAATAAGGACCAAAGAACTGTTTGAGCATGCGAATCAGCAGTTTAGATCAATGGTGTCTGAGAGGACACAAGATTAAAAAAGACTTTCCACAATTCTCTGGATCTTTTCGACCTTCCCCGAAATTAGTTCAATTCCAAAGCCCATCTACACATTAGCTCTTCTTACCCAACAAAGGACTGCACATCCACAAGGCGAAGACATTGGCAGCAAGGCTCCTAGTCGCCGGTTGCGTCAGACCTAACTCTTCAGTAGCCAGCACTGCGTTCAGAAACCGTGCAGCAGTGACGCATGATGGCACTTCTTCAGAACTCATTTCCACCATGATGGCGGTTCGAGACATTAGATACACGCACGTCACTGGGTTTGATGTTACTGATGACGATGACGCTGTACTTCCTGATGACCCTGGAATTGAAAATGGCGTCAAACTCTTCTTATTTTTAAGACTTAATAAGTTACAAATAAATGTAGTACTTATTAAAGACAGGCGCAGAGCGCTAGGTATTGGTGACGGAAAGTAGGTTGATAAAAAATAACCCATAGAGATGGAGACTTCTGACGATTTATAAAAAACACTTTTTTCTTGCAAATAAGGATTAAAATTCGATAGGATAGGAAGCTAAGTTAAAGCTCCATAAAATAAAATAATGTTGATTTCAATATAAATGTCTAATGTAAGTATATGTATTAATTATTACTGATATAAAAAATAAATAAGAAGAATAATGAAATTTAGAAAGTTACCAGGAAGTGGTGGTGATATGGCGCTAGAGGAGCTGCCCCCACTAGTGATGGGCTCGGTGGTGCTAAACGACCCCGCCGCTATGCTACTCGACCCCGTTTGATTAGAGCAACTGCTCAAATTCGAGCCTGAAAAAGAATGAGTCTTGAATTAATTTTAATCGTCGTATCGTAAAAAATCCGAGTACGATTTCATACAAACTCTCAATAACCGCGTGGAACACTTCTAGCTACGCCTATGTGTGCATTTAGCTAGAATAGGTATTTATATCTTTCTTTAGTAATGAAATGTGGACTGTAAAAATAATAGGTAGGCACACTTACCCATAACACTTTTCTCCAAGGAATCGGAGCTATTGCTCTCTTTGGACTCCGGTTGCAGGGGTTTGTGAGGGTCATGCTTGTCCCAGTCACTGTGGCGGCCTAGCGGACTGTATGAGAGGTGGGGCAACCGTTGCGATACCGAATATAAGTGTGCGTTCACCTCTGCTTGGAGCTTTTGGCTTTGAACGCTGTAGTACTCTTCGCGGGATCTAAATTCACTGAAATAATGTAACTGTAAGTATATAAATGTCAGATTGGAAGGATCTTTACTTATTAAATACTTACTTTAGTACTAAATGAATGATCTTTACGTTTTATTCAAATTTAAGTAAAGGTTTCTGACCTTTGAGGTCCAAATATTAATTTTATTTTATTTTATTTAGATAGGTATACCAACAGTACACGTATTATAAAGTTATAATATGCAAGTCTTAAATTAGTAGCCTTAATTTTTAACTAGAAATATATTTACATCTTCAGACCCTGGATTGTAGCACCATAGTGCTTTGCCAAGACACATCAAACGAACTCAAACTCGAGGTTTTATAACAAAGGTCCTTTCCATCTTCCGGCTCCATCGTCAGACCCTGGACATAGAATGCTAAAACCGAAACTAACACCGCATCTAGTTACAACTATCTGACAGATAGGTACATATTTTCGGGACAATAAAACCTTAGTTAAAAACTTTAAAATACCTACCCGAAAATTCTGCTAAGTCGATTGATTGTCCATACAAAATCAGTCTAAATGTATGTAACGAAACACTTAGTCAAAACTTTTTCGTTTTAAACGTTCGACTAAGTCGATTTAACTTCTTACTAACCACGGATGCCGGAATACGGAAGCGATATCAGAAAGATATTATTATTTAAGATTTTTTTCAATTTTTAACATAGATATGGATGTGAAATGTCCGAAATAAAATATGTTTTCAAATATTTTTAAATTCATTCTTACTTGTATTGATATTCAGCTTGCATAGGATATCCCCGTCTTGAATAATCCACTGGAATTATAGTAATATAATTCCCACTGTTCTGAACATTCGGATTCTCGCCGTATGCACCCATTTCGGACTGATGTTCCATTTGGTACCCTTTTCAAACGTATTATTTACGATTCACCATTTTTACCGACGATTTTACGGAAGTGAAGTATTGATCCGCTTTCGCGCCTTTCTTAGTGTTGCCATTATAACGTTACTTGATTTTTGGCCTGGTTTCAAAGCTCATGCTTTCATTATTGTATTTATTTCTTAATTTTAGAAGGGAATAGAATAAATTTTAGTGCGTTAAATAGTACTGCACTAATCTAAAATACGTAACGTAGTTAATGGATAGAATTTTACTATTTAAATTAATTTATTGGGCTGTTCTTATAATATAAAACAGACCTACTAAAATTTGACAGATTGACAGTTAGAAGCGGATTGACAGCTCATCAGCTGACGACATATGTTTTGTTTGTGAATTTTATACTATTGAATTGAAGCTTACTCATTTCAAACATTTTTGCCAAAATTAAAGTGCAGTTCATGGAAAGCATGCCAGTATTTTAATATTGACAAAATGAAGAATATTTAAAACAGTTTCCGTACTCAAAAAAATGATATAAATATTTGTGTCAAAATTCAAAATCAATAAATACATCATCGTGCTTTGAAGGTTTGGCCTACTGTGCCTATACAGCCAGTGATACAAATCTCGGTTCGCACTATCGCGGAGTTAATTTGTACGCCAAGAAAACCTGATAACAATAGGTTTATAGTGATCGATACGGGCCAGTGTTTCGCCGATAAAACGAATGGAGGCGAAACTTAGAGAGTACCGCGCTCTACGTCGTCGCAGGGAACTGATAGACAGCGCTAAGGAGAAGTTGGAGAATACCAAACAGAAAATCGCTAATATTCTGGTGCCAAATATATTCACCGACATGGATAAGCAAAAAGATGATGAGGTGTTACTGGTAATCATATTTTGTTAATTATCTACGTCTATTATTTACTTGCCAAACAATAATAATGTTTGCACTTTCTTTCTTGCTTTCCCCTTCATTGTAACACCTTAGCATATTTTTATGTTAAGATTATGATGTGTCTATCTTGAAAATCAATATTTAAGGAAATGTAACTTATTTGAATTAGTAAAATTAACATGGAAAACAGATTTGCAAATATTTTATAAATTATACTCAACCTTTATTGCAGATTGAAGAGCCAGCACCGCAACAAAAACCACTAATCCAGTTTGAGGAACCGTTAGACATTGCATCAGAAGTCAGCGAAGTGGAATCCAGTGAAGAGGAAACTCAAGAGTCATGGCGGTATTGCCTGACTAAGTGGACCATCTACACCGTTATCTGGCTGACTCTTTATATTTTTTTTCTTAAAGTAGGCTTCGGAGCAGTATTCTTTGCTTCATCTGTATTGATCGGTATATTCTTAAATACTAGAACTGGAAAGAGAAAACCAGGGGAAGTGTCAGCGTACAGTGTATTTAACCAAAATTGTGAAAGTATAGACGGGACATTAAAGGCAGAAGAGCTACAACGGCAAATGTTATATGGGGTTGCTGGTTTGAGAATATAATTTATATCACATAATTACCATAGTGATATGATTAATATATTCTTGTTATAAACAGAAAATATAGAAAAACAGGATTGGCTGTGAAACACCCAGCAATGGACTGAAATTGGTAGTCAGTGGCTGCTGTACGGTAAAGTAAAATATTAATTTACATTTTGACAGCCGACCCCCAATAGTGGCTTTTTATAATCTCTAAGTGTTGAAGTAGCCAATGTACTTTATCTTGAAATTTTTGAATCTGTATAGTCTTTGCATATATGCAGGGCGACTAGAAAACTAGTGTAAAATGTTTCCAAATTTCTATGATGAAATTCCTTCCTTTGGGCTATTCCCAGTAATAAGAATTTCTTAAAAAAAACTTAAGTGATATTTAATAAAAAGCATTGTTTAAATACATTAAGGAAATTCTCAAAAGAAGGCCTAAAGGTCAACATACCTAGCAGTCATACTATACTTCAGTAGAGATCTATCTCAATTAAATTATCATAGTATCCACTATTTATTTATTGAGTAAATAAGCATATGAAATCATATATTTAATATGTTTAATTGTTAATAAATTATTCAATTACATCACATTTGTGTTGTTTTTATTTTAACCCCAAAGAATCCTTACCAATACAAAAAAAAAAACAAAGTTCAATTAATTATTGTGTATTATAATAATGGGATCCAATTATGCTTAGCTGTTAATACTTTGCACAAATTCACCGCTTCTTTATTTCTTATTGGCAAAGCGCAAATAGGAAAGTAAATTAAAGTCATAGGATTTTCATAATAACTTAGATTTTTGTTTTAATGATCACATTTACATAGGACAACGAATATAAATTAATTACTTTACGAATGCAACATAATTTTCTTTCTAATATAGCAACACAGCTTTCAAAAACAATGTAATGGTCTAAAATTATCAATATTTTTTACCTGTTTTTTCTTGCGCATTGACATTTTAACAGAGACCTTTGTTATCAACATTTTATTACAAACAATAATAACAAGAGAAATGTTGATCATAAGTCACAGAAGTTATTCAAAACAATATTTATATTTAGGTGGTTCAAAAAGTATTTACTTGACAGTCTCTGTTAAATTGCCATCACACCGTAAAATGACAGTTCTATTTTTAAAATTATTGTGCTAGAAGATAAGGAGCAGGCGAGACGATGTTTTAAATAAATAATATCCTCACGAGTTTTCTCCTAATTTTGAGGCAAATAAATACATAATAGGATGTTAAATGCAGCGTCATAAAATTGAGCAGCAAGAAGTATCTGTGTAATAATAACATGATTGCGAGGAAAGACATACTAATAACGCGTCCAGGTTGTTACAATCTTATCTAAAAAAAAAACATCATTCAGTTGTACAGTCATGTATCCACTTTAGAACCCTGTCGCACTATCATATTTGACATTTTAATGAGGCTTACGGTTTAATTTGTTAAAAAGTTAATGTGACATGGTATCAAAGTGTATACATATTAGTACTCGTTACCGTACCAGTGTTGTGCAAAAATCGGACTGTTTGTCGACATCGATTGATCGCAATCGCAATATATACGGACGCACCGTTAAGTGTAATGAAAACACACAGAAATAGGCATATATCTGCCACATTAAGATCAACTGAAGTGGGTTTTGTTCGCTTATGGTAAATTGACTTCTTAATAATGTTGCCCAACTATCGACAGCTTGACAATCGATATTTAACCCTGAAAATAATCTTAAACTATCGATAGCTCATTTATATCAATATTAGTCCTGATTCCTGCAGACACCTAATTTTATTTTAAGTTATACCTGTCATTTTCGTATCCCCCGAAAAGGAAAGGGACGGATGATTGACAACTGCTAATTTAGAAATGAATGAGTGAATGAACGAATGACCCAGGCGAATAAAATGGGCAAATCGCTGATATGCAACCCGTTTGAAGTGTGCTGTCGGGCTACTGGCCGATGTAAAATTTCGAGAGGATTGTTTAAATTTCTGCCTAAAATTGACATCTATAAATTTGATGCCTGTCGATTACTCGTCCCTTTCCTTATTGGCGGATAAGAAAATGACAGGTATAACTTCAAATAAAATTAGATGGAGTGAACTGGAATCGACACCACTATCGTTTCAAAGTAATACTATCGATCTAGTATTACTATCGATAGCCTCTCGATTCTATTGGTTTTTTTTAAACTATCGAAGTCTATCGATAGGCAACACTATTTCTTGATTTTTTTTACCAACATAATTTTAGCTACCGAATCACTTTCATTACTACATTACTTTATCTATATTTATTACAAGATAATAGCAAATCTATTTAGGAAACAAAATGTATATTTTCATATCATATATTTATATACAAGTTATGATCAACTACAAAAAAATTGTTGTTTAAAAATGGCACAAAAACTCTATTGATTTGTTCATAAAGTAGACGTTTCAAGATTCGAAAATTAGTCATTTTTTGACGGAATTTGGCGGAAGCCAGAACAAAAAAAATGTTCTCTCCAAATCATGAAACGCCTGTAAAATGGACATTATAAGGCACCTATTTGAGTACATTACGTACAAGGAAAACGGACATTTTCATTATAATAAATCCCTTAACTTTAACGAGAAAACTAAATTAATATGATTTACGTGATTATAAATAAAAGGTTTGTGAAAAAATTGTATCTACGATTAAAAAAAAGTTAAAAAAGATGCATTGCACTATAAGAACTTAGTCTAAAAAATAAGGAATGTAAAGCAGAGATACATAAAACGTTAGCGAGCAATTTGCTAAATAACTCATAACTCAAATTCTATCAGTCGATTAAAAAACACAGCTTAGTTTTAAATTGTACTATTTTGACTGATTCAATTGAGGTGCGCGTACTTAGTTCATCTTGCGATGGAAGTTCCTCTGACTACCACATTTGGAATATAATCATGAGCTTATGTTATTCTCATCTACACCTGTTTCCGTTTTAGTGAAAAAGGGTCCATTGTCGAAAGTCTACCTTAACTTGTCGAAAAGGCAACAATTTTTTTCTAGAATCAGTCTCATTATAAAAGTTTATTTTTATAATAATTGTTTGAGTGCTCGAAATAGCAAATATTATAAAGGACATTAAAGCATTTGTCAAACACTACCTATGGCACTAGACATAAATGCAAATGATCGAAAGGAATAGCAAAGGCAAAAGTGAGCAGCTTCGACACGTCTTGTGTTTACACTAAAATATATTTCTTGATCTTTGTGTTATTGTCCAAATAGTCCAAATATAATATCGTAGTCGTCTTAAAAACATGGTAGAAAGAGATAGCAATCTCAAGATATCTTTTCTCTTATAGTATATTTCGTGGCTGACTTTGCTAACTGACGTATCTGTAATGATACTTCAGTTTGCGACTTCAGCGACGATTTGTGCATAATACTTTAATTTTTTCATACCAATAATTGAATAAATTCATAATTCATACTCTATTCAGTGTAATATGATGATCGCTGCGAGAACAGGACAGAATATACGTTACAGCCAAATGCAAAAGAAACATCATATTATCATGTTACAGCCATCATCACATCGTAATAGAGTATAAGTACAGTCGTAAAAATATACTTTGCAAAATTCCTTTCTTTTAAGACAAATTAATTTTATCTACAACTTAATTAGTAATATTTTTGGTAAAATCTCATCACATAAGGGTTTTCTTGATCAAGACGTGTTTTCTTATTAATAGCTTTACGCGTATAGAAATTATGATGGATTTTGAAAATACATTTCAATATGTAAATGGTCAGATTATAAAATCTCTAGGACATTACCTACATGTATATTATGTTGTTAGTCGCCACGTCTTTAAATCTATTAAACAAATCCTTAAATTTTGCAGTCTTCTTTGATTGTGTGACTATATAGACATTACTTTTAACAGGGTTCCAAAATAACCGGTAAAAGCGGACCAAAAATATACGCCTAGTAGTTTCTATCATAATACTCGTTAAATAGAACGAACGGAAAACATCCTTTCCCATTTGTTAGATTAGTATGACGAACGAGAATAAAGTCTCACTAGGTCGATTGATCGGTCGTACGATCGGACGCACGGGAAAACCCCTTTTCCGTTTGTTAGATTAGCATGACGAACAAGAATAAAGTCTCACTAGGTCGATTGACCGGTCGTACGATCGGACAAATGGGAAACATCCTAAAAACTCGATTAGTTTTATATCTTCGGTCAGACTCTAATTACAATAAACATCGACATATCGGTCATTTATCAACATTTCGATAATACATCAATTTGTAACAAATGTACTTCAGCGATAATCTAACCCTGATAAATATCTATTGTCACATCGCTACCTTGTCACAAAAAAATAATAATCTTATACTATAGAGATAACACCACTTTCTGTAAAAAAAAAACACAAAACAATGTCTGTACTTTTCGGACTAACAGTTGACTAGCAGATAGCTACTAAATGAAATAACATTTATATCTTATACACTAAATATAATATCGTCGCTTTATAGTAAAACCTACGTAAACGCCTTTTCGAAAAAACACATTCGGATGAGATTTTTGTTAACAAAACCTAGATGCAGACAAGCTAGCTTCAATCCAGAAAAAAATATATTTATTTGCAAGTAAACAATTGTTAGATAGAAAATAATCGATCAACCTAATATCGACTGATACATCACTATGTTAATGAACGTCACAGTCACAACTCTAGTTTACGTACCTACTTTTTGACAGATCAAACTTTTACCGCGCATTGAGACGATTGTAAAATGTCATTTTATTGAAATATTTAAACTAATTGCTGTGAACTGGTTAAAATGGCCACATCGAAGGAATTCATCTAAGAAAGCAATATTGCAATTTGATATGCGTAGTAAGTGCGCAATGCAAACAAATGTCAAATATATGCACAACGATAGATAGAGTAGGTACAAATTGCTATCCTGTGGTTCTACTACAATGGCGGACCAGACACTTTGTATACCACAACAGGACATAATATGGAAATTATGCAGTAAAATTTAAATCGGCGACTTTTTGGTATGGCGACCTTTTATTATCCTTTTTTGGACTTGTCCTAATATACTTTATAAATTTAATGAATGAATGACCTTAGTTTACTTTGAGCTGTTGTAGCTTAGTTGGAAAAACGCTTGGCTCTCATTGTGGGCTCGCAGGTTCAAATCTAGCGCGGCCTAAACCAATGAGTTTAGATTTTGATTTCGAATTCATATTTAGATCTTAAATAATTATCATGTGCTTAGCGGTGAAGGACAACATCCTGAGGAAACCTACATTATAACCGAAAATATGTTTTCTGAGGTATGTGACTTAAACTGTAATTGGACAGGCAGTCGCTTCTGTAAAAAACTGGACCTGTCAAATCTGCAGGTTAAGTTAAAACGGTATAATTTCCAGTCCTATGAAACGTAAAATAGTGATGACTATGACGTTAGGGTGCCATATTTGTCATTAAGATAAGTATAATGAAAGATTATACATGCCTGTGGCAATAGTCATAAAAAAATAAGTATCCAAACGTTCGTTTGTTGCGCTTAAATTGTCTGGTGCGCCATTGAATATAACGTTGACACAGCAATAACAAACGATCTATCGTTGACTAATCAATAAAGTAATATTTAACATTAAAAATTGTCATTAATCATAATTTGTTCACTTCACTCTCAACGTCAAATATTACTTCATTCGATTCTGAATATTTGCACCAGATTATGTCCTATGATTGGTTCCCTGGCGTTGCGGGGGCTGGAGATCGACTGAAAATTCTACGGAACGGTAACTTACAATAGTTGGAGCTTGGAAGGAACGGATTGGGGCTACCCTCCCTCTTCACATCTGGTAGTAAAAACACCACGCTTAATGCAATAATCGCATGCCAAATAGAATGTATAATTTTGTAATTTTGTTCAGTTTGCAAGAACGCGTAGCAGATTAAGCCGACAGACACGAGCGCTATACCGAACGGCAAATGTCTGGTGTAATACGACCTGTGGTAGCTCATACTGCGCGTCTTTCTGTAGTCCAGAAACCAGGACAGCAGGAGTACGAACACTCCTACTGCTACCGGGAGCATAAACGCAACAAAGGAGTGCATGTTCCAAGTGGTCAGAAGTGCTATGACGATAGCTCCTATGAGCTGAAAGGACGACCTCAGTTTGTCTCCAATAACGCTCATGGCGAGGAGTGTCACCCAGAAAGACATGATACCGCAGTAGAAGTCGCCAAATTGGAGGATATTACCTCTGGTGATGCAGTAGGCTACTTGCGCAGGCGCGTCGCACGCATGGTAGAAGGTTGAAAAGACCATGGTAAAGGCATACATCATGGCTTCGGTGTAGTAGAGGCGGATGATGGCGACGTATATGGAGATGAAGAAGAGAAGGTTGCTCAGTGTCAGGAGCAGCACGGCGATCAACATGTACATCCTGCTGTCCATCCTTGAGTCGTCTGAGCAGTCCCAACCTGGAATTATACAAGAAAAAATACTTATAAAGGTGTCATTCCGATCTAGTCAAGTCAAGTCCGATGCGATGCTTTACTATGTTTCTTGAAAAGCATCATGCATTTATATACATAATTATTTTTATGGAAACTTTGGTGGACTCATTTTATAAATACTTGGCGCATTCTTTAGTAAATTGACTACAATTTTGCTATGTAACAAATTGAAATCTCACCTCCGTATCCGGCGGAACACGAACAAAATGACATAACCAGTCCTCCAAACGTGTTCAGCAGACAATTGCCATGATTACTGCACCGCCCGTTCAAGCAAGACGTCGACGATATCGACAGCACCAGGGTAGCATTACAATTAGTCTCTCCTTCTCTTGTGTAGTTCGTAAACTCCCCAGAAAGATTCTCCCCTTCTTTGTCAGCCGCTTCAGCATCCACGTAATACTTGGTCCCGTTATGTGAGGTTCTACAAGGACACACTACTTCGTCGCAGAAAAGTCTTGACGTCAAATACCACGTCCCGCTATCAGGATACGGAATAATAGTTTTCTCATAAATAGACTCTGAATCCGTACTGTTTAGGACGAAGAGCGCAGGTTTAACTTTATCATTGTACTTACAATGGCCAGTTTCTAAAGGTATACTGGTGTGACCGATGTCTAAACAAATGACGGCTCTATAGAACTGGTTTTCCTGCGTGAAGCCAAGTAAAGCACCTTTTTTCATCTCCCTTCTGTATCCCATGTAGTATTTCAAGCTCATTAGCAAACTTGCTTCTATCGCTAGGTTGCCTCCAATATCAATAAACTGGTTTACTTTGAACCTTACTGATTTAATTTCGTTGGAAGTAATGTTGATAAGACTTGTTGCATCTTGAACGTCTGTTGTGGGCAGTCCGTATTCGAATGTAAAGAATCGACCTTTGTCATCTCTCATAAGATCCAGAACGGTATGGTTGTCAGTTTCTTCGATATCCGTTCTGTAGTAGTATGACTCACAATCGGCGTATTTGGAAGTGTTCTGAATTGGTTCCACTTGGATGTAATGCCAGGAGATTGGATTTGGGATGAACGTTATTGTTTGAATGTTGTTGAGTTTCGGATCGAACGCGCAGGTTATCAGATACTCCTCCTCTGTTGGTAAAGAAAGCGCTTGTACTCTGAAGAGGATGTTGCTACTATTGCTTGTGTTGGTGACGGTTATGTTGAAGCTGATGGGGGAAGCGTTGTCAAGAGACATGCATTTGAAGTTGGCTGGTATGTCAGCACTGTCGATGGTGAGGCCGCTGTAACAGTCAATGAGTTCGATCTCGTCTTCACGCTTCACTTGCAAGTCTGTGTACAGTATCGTGTTGCAGTCTGCTACTAAGCCTGGAATAATAAAAATGACCATTATTACCGCAGTTATCGAGGACAGAAGAGGCAAGATGATTGGACACTTAATAAGACACGGCGAATTTAATAAAAACATCATAGAAGGGACATATACAAGGCAAGAGAGGAAGGGGAAGACCAAGTGTTGGCAATTTCAAAAAAGGAACGTTACGTCACTTTTTAAGAGAAAAACGTTTTGGCGGGTGTTCCGTCTGGGACTACGAAGAGAAAAACAAGTGAAGACGATTATTGTCGAGAGAAGCAAAACACTGAAAGACTAGTTGCTGTATTCTTTTGTATAATATTTCTTATTATAATTTGTAGTAATAATATTTGGTTTCTGTAATAAGAGTGATATTTGTAGTACTCAACATTTACTGATTAAAACTGGGTATGTTACTAATATTTACTAATATTTACTACGTTTTATTGTAGAGTTTGCTGACACAAGAAGAGCTTACATTTTAACAGATTAAAACAATTCGTCTAAAAAAGCAATATTGCAATTTGACATTTGCGCATATATAAGTAAGCGCGCAATACAAATAAATGTCAAGTAGCAATATTGCTTTCTTAAATGAATTGCTTGGATGTGGCCATTTTAACCCCCCAGGTCTGATCAAGGCGGTCATTGATCTCACCCACACGAGAGAAGACTGTTTGTTCATGTGTGTATTTATGCACGAATAAAATCGTTTCAAACTACACGCTCGGTTGGATCCATCAGTGCTGGTACGAGATAAATGAACGCAATGATTTAAAGGCTTGCATCCGGCAAATATGCTCCGCTCTGTATAGGCGCATAAAGGCGGTCTCACACCGGGAGCAATCTTATACAGGGTGTTAGTTTTTTTTTGATGTAGTTATTGCCATATGTAAATCCTGTTCTCCATGTTCTACATACGCTTATGTAATCCGAATTGTTACTTTATACAGGGTGTTGTGAGATATCGTAACGAATACTGAGGGGGATGATTCAGACCATAAATCTGAGTTGACATCGAGATGAATTTTCCGTCGCAAAAGTATGGAACTGAAAATAATTAAAAAAAAAACACTGATATTTTCATGGATTTTCTGACAGGAAATTCCACTTCATAACAAGTCAGAATCACCCCTTCACTATTCGTTACGATGTCACTAACACCCTGTATAAATTACATCAGCATAATGTAGAACATGCACTAGTTATGTACAGTTCACGAGCATTAATATGTATACACTTTGGTACCATGTCACATTAACTTTTTTGACAAATTGAACTGTAAGTCTCACTAAATGTCAAATATGTTAGTGCGACAGAGTCCTAAAGTGGGTACATTATATTGCTCATGACTGTACAGTTCACAGCGCGCTTCTTTTTACGTCCCTTATTGTGGATTTGCTGTATATGGCAATACTTATCAATCTTATCTGGTTATCTTTTATTATTTTAATATTTTTTTATTTTCAGGCGTATGCCGCCGGTGGGGGACCGCCTTAAGTGATTGTGAGAGGTGAACAACCGAAATGACAGTTGCAGTAGCCATGACTTTATATCAACCGCTAGGTAGCCGGCTAACCAATGAGGAAGTTACCAAATTAGGTATACACATCTAACTACAATAAAAATCACGAGACAAGTAAATTACCGTAGCTTAAGCAAGCCTCTGTGGTCCAGTGGTTGAGCGTTGGGCTCACGATCCGGAGGTCCCGGGTTCGAATCCGGACATATCACAAAAACCACTTTCTGATCCCTAGTTTGGTTACGACTTTACAGGCTGATCACCTGATTGTCCAAAAAGTAAGATGATTCGTCCTTCGGAAGGCACGTTAAGCTACTACTTACTGATGTAAGTAAATAGTCGTTACATGAGCCATGTCAGAGCCTTTGGCGGCTCAATAATAACCCTGACACCAGAGTTGATGAGGTTGGGAATTCACCTCACAACCCACACGATAGAAGTAAATTTCGTATTTATAGTGTAAACCACGTAACCACTTTTTTGAAAAACACATCCAGATGTAAGTAGATATTTTTTATTAACAAAACTAAGACATAGAAAACATAGACAAGCTAAGTAGTTTTGATCCATGTAATAATTTGTATTGACAATTTATTTTTCGATTTTCGTCAAAAGAAATCACTCTATTATATTGAGGTAGGTGTACCTAATTAAATATATGTAAAGGAGATCATCGGCTCTCCATACTTTGGCCGGCCCAAATTCGAAAGTGCCGGCCAGAGAAAAAAAATGTGTCGAACCTTTCGAGTACATTGCTGTGAACATTTTTTACTATGACACCAAACGTGTATGACCATTAGTTTGGCTTTAATTGGATTTTAAAAATCTCGATTTTTCATACATTTTGTAAAAAAAAATATTATGTCCGTTGGGAATAAAAGGGATACAGGCGTATTACAAAGGAGCGTTAGAACATTTATTAGTACGGCGCCAAACTTCTATGACCATTATTTTGACGTTTATTGGACTTTCCGTTTTGGTTAATATGTTAAAATGCCGGCCATCGAATTAAATACGTCAAATCTGTCTAATAGTTGCTTCTCAATATTTTTTAATATGACACCAAATATCTATGACCATTATTTTGACTTTTATTGGAATTTACGTTTTAGTTCAAATGTGAAAAGTGCCGACCACCAAAAATACCATGTTGAGAGTATCGAGTAGATGCCTGTTAACATTTTTTTCTATGGCGCCAAACGTGTATGACCATTAGTTTGCCTTTTATTGTATTTTAAAAATCTTGATTTCTTTTTTGTTTTGTTTAAAAATAAAGTGCTTTAGGCAAAACTTGCGGTACGGCGGATTACAAAGGACCTTTAGAACATTTAATAATCTAGCGCAAAACATTTTTGACCATTATTTTGACTTTTATTCGTCTCTCTTTCCGTTTTGGTTCAAATGGGAAAATGTCAGCCAGCGAAACAAAATAAGTCAAATCTTTTGGTAAACGACTTGAAACGTATTTTTGTACTATATTACTAAATATCGACTTTGGCTTTTATTAGACTTTTTAAAAAAATCTTTTTTTATATACCTTTTAACAATGACAATAAGCAGAGCTTTCCCTATGACTAGTTATTAGTCAGATAAATACTTTGTGTTTTTGTTTTGTTTGTTGTTAGGTGAACTTCTATATTAATACTATCTCATTTTAGATATGACGTTGGCTGTAGTTTTTGCATTCGACTCAAGGTTACGGCCTAAGTTTAGGTCGAATTATGGTATTGATTCATCTTGACCGTAGATGGTTACCACCCTCCAAAGATAAGCTTGCCATCTAGTGACGAAACTCGTATTTTGGCATGACGTCTGAAGTAGCTGTTAGGGAAGACAGGAGTTGGGCAGTTGTACTTTGCATGTATGCCGATCACAATGTCCTGGTGCTACTCGGCCGACATAGCACCGTACCTCACTTTTCTTTAAAAAAAATAAGCTTCTAAAGCATGTATCACCATCAGGTGAGATAGTGGTCAAACGAAAACCTATTTTTGATTAATAAAAATGTGTCCAAAGACGACCACGATATTACGCCTTTACCTGCATTATCGCCAGATAACACTTTTTCGCCAAAGTGTAGGTATCTATGAAAACTCCAGATTTTTGAGAAATCTAATTGAGTTCAAAATAGTGGTCATAGACGTTTAATGTCATAGTAATAAACATTCTGACGATCCTTTAAATAACGCGCCTGTCATATTTTATTTTATAACAAAATAAATCAAGAATCGAGATTTTAAAAATCCAACAACAGCCAAACTAATGGTCATACACGTTTA
Source organism: Pectinophora gossypiella (assembly GCF_024362695.1). Lineage (NCBI taxonomy): Eukaryota > Metazoa > Arthropoda > Insecta > Lepidoptera > Gelechiidae > Pectinophora > Pectinophora gossypiella. The sequence continues at coordinate 3,623,180 of NC_065421.1, read as the reverse complement.
TTGTCATACTGAATAATGTTTACAGGTATCTTCTCGATAGTTTTGACATGTGTTTTTGCTGACCGGCACTTTTCACTTAGAAACTAAAACTTAAAGTCCAATAAAAGCCAAAATAATGGTCATAGACGTTGGTGCCATAATAATAAATGGTCAAAGGGATAAGTTTTAACGGGATATACCAATATTGTTTCTTGGCCGGCACTTCACATTTTCACCAAAATGTATGAAAAATACAAGTTTATTTTTTAATTCGAATAAAAACAGAAATATTGACGCTACGGCTTTGGTGCCATAGTAATAAATGCTCAGATGGATAAGTTCTAAGGATATATACCATTATTGTTACTTGGCCGGCACTTTACATTTTCACCAAAAATGTATGAAAAATACAGTTCTTTTAATTCGAATAAAACCGAAGATATTGACCCTACAGCTTTGGTGCCATAGTAATAAATACTCAGACAGATAAGGTCTAACGGAATATAGCAAAATTATTTTTTGGCCGGCACTTTGACTTCTGGGCCGAAATCCGATGATCTCCTTTATACGATAAGATGCATTTTATTAGTAAAAAATTATCTCAAATTCTAGGTTAGTTCATGTTTAGTTTATGCTTAGGATAACTTATAAAAAATAAACTACAAAATTGGATGCTCGAAAATATGTTTTGTTCAGTTGAAGAATTAATTAAATCAAAAAAATAATATAGATATGTATGAATTTGGTAATTTTAATCACAATGTATTAGAATTGTTTTTTTTTTGATCATAGGCTAAATAGGTTAAAAGTTATTAATAATATAATATAACATTTGTGAAACCCGATTTAATGCGAAAAAATTTTGAATTTGATCGCGTGGAGTGGAAATCTGTTATTCGAGACCTACATCCCAAAAGGGGATAAAAGGATTAGAAGAAGAATAAGAACCTATCTTGTCTAATATGATGTTTAGTTACTAATAAAATCACATTTGAATGTGACTTTTCAAAATGGCGGTTACTTGGTTTTCACTAAACATGACGATACTACACGTTGAAGCGATTGACAACACGGTAATATAGAACAGGAAGTTGGCAATGACAATCATGATATTCACTCTTGGCGAGGTCAAACTGGCATGCACCAGATTGCTAGGACAAATTTACAAAGATCCCTTCTTTGCTGAGTGGTCAACGGTAAGGCGTCTCATAGTTGGCTGGTCGGGTGTAAATGGCCCAATGAAAGGGTTTTCATCTAGTATTCTGTATTAATGAAGATGTATTCGTATAAAGTTGGAGTCCTAAGGACAGTTGCGGACAGCGACACGCCGTAACACACAAATTATGTGTGCATATATAAACTCGAAGCCACAAAAGTTTAAATTTTTTTGCGAAATATAACCCACGTTTTCATACACGTATTAGGGGCCCCGTGGTCCAGTGGTTGAGCGCTGGGCTCACGATCCGGAGGTCCCGGGTTCGATTCCCGGTGGGGACATAACACAAAAAATACTTTGTGGTCCCTAGTTTGGCTAGGACATTGCTGGCTGATCACCAGATTGTCCGAAAGTAAGATGATCCGTGTTTGGGAAGGCACGTTAAGCCGTTGGTCCCGGTTACTACTTACTAATGTAGTAGATGAGTAAGTAGTCGTTATATGAGCCATGTCAAAGGCCTTTGGCGGCTCAATAGTAACCTTGACACCAGGGTTGATGAGGTTGGTAATCCACCTTACAACCCACACGATAGAAGAAGAAGATTATTTGTTTTATTGGGTTTTTAGAAAGTTTAGATACCTATATTACAAATATGTGCGTGTCTTCGCACGCTCCAGTAGGGCAGTGTTGCCATATAAAAAAACTTAGTGTTACCACTTATTTTAGTAAGAATCTAGTAAATTAATATTTTAATGTTCCCAACAATCCTGCCGGATGCTTCAAGGTCACGGGCGCGGTGAGTAGCATCGTGTACTCTAATAGCCAACTGGTGAGACTTAACCATGGTAACCACGATCTCGACCGTGTTGGTGGGGAGTAACCATGGTAACCTAATAACGTCGATTTTACCTATCTCGATGTGACCTTGAAGCATTGCTCTAAGTCTCTGAGTGGATTGGGTAGAAGAGACACCTCAAATTTTTTGATTGACAAATATAAGACCTTATAGCGGCAACTAAACTAAAGCGAACAGAGCCCCGTTAACTCATTATCATCAACATTTCGGAGACATTTCGCGTGGGACAACCAACCACAGAATTTGGTGTCAGATATTATTGCCAAAGGACACATAATTAGAATCAATCAGCTAGCTTAGTCTTCAGATAATGAAAGGCCAAGTACTCTAAATTAGCGGTTCTCAAAGTAGGTTCCGCGGAACCTATAGTAAAGTCAGCAACAATATTTTTATTCAATAGGTAAGCAACATACGTAGTTACACTTTAAAACTGGCGCTGGTGTGTCTGGATCGTAGTAAGTGTAATTTTGTCTCAGAGACCGCGGAATTACTACTTACTGCGATCCACAATCTACGATCCATAATCTACGATCCACCGTCTATGACCTACGATCCACGATCTATGATCCACGATCTACGATCCACGATTTAAGATCCACGACGAATTGAATGTGTTCCTCTAGTTATTAAATAGCTTGTAATGTATACCCTCATTGGTTTTTAAAAGATGTGTTGCTGTGGCAGTTTCTTGTCATTTCTTCTCCTCAGCCATAACACCTTGCGAAATGACGTAAATTCAAAAATGTTACATTGACCTTCAACAAGTTTATCCATGATAATTACGTTGAATAAATGATTCTGATTTCTGATCTAAGGTCCACGATCTACGATCGGGTGTAGACCCGAAATAGGCGAGACGTTATGTATGATACTATACTGGAGCCACTAACCTTGCTGTTCAACTTTCTGCGTCCTCGGATCCTCCCATTTGATGTAAACCAACGCATACCAATTCCCCGGCCTTGGGTTTTTTATAGAATGTGTTCTGTTTTTGCCGTCTGAGTATATTTCTATAGTATGTATCTTGTCTCTCGATGCCGGGTCTAGGAAGTCTTTGGGGAAGTCGTAGCCGTCAGGGTTGACCGCTGGATACGACGCTCTTTTTATGTTTATGACCACATCTTGGGGTTCACAGGAACCTGTTAAGAAAAACGAGATTTAGTTAGAAATCTTCTAGTAAGATACTAGCGGTCAAAGAAACCACATTAAAACAATGGGAAACTTTCCAGGCTATTTTATTTTTTAATATAGATGGCACTGCAAAGATTTTCCTTGGTTTATCCTAATTTCATGGATTACAGGCATTATGCATCTTTTATCTTCGTTTTTGGGTATAAATTATGAGCTTTGTTATTACACAAATACAAAACAAAGAGAAGCAATAAAGGTAGCAACATCATTCTATACTTAATATGATCAACATATAAAGCAACAATTATTTTTGTATACACCTCTGTCTGCCGCAGCCACTAGATTATATTTTTGAATAATTATGTACCCCGAGCAATGAAAACCTAATTAAATTATCACGTTAAATCTGAATAGCGACATTTATATATATTTTTTGGGGAAAGTAACCTGGGGGGTTAAAATGGCCACATCGAAGCAATTCATCTAAGAAAGCAATATTGCAATTTGACATTTGCGCATATAAAAGTAAGTGCGCAATGCAAACACATGTCAAAAACCAATATTGCTTTCCTAGATGAATTGCTTCGATGTGGCCATTTTAACGACCCTGGATAGTCCTTCATTTATGTACGAAAGCAATATTGCTATTTGACACTTACTTTTATCAATCAATCAATAATACTTTATTGCACAACGACATATACATACGAATAAAAACATAAGTACAATAGGTGGCCTTATTGCTAAATAGCAATTTCTGCCAGGCAACCTTAGGGTGAAAGAAGTTAATGCATTGGAGCACGGGCTAGTGCTATAAACATAATATAATGATACGAACAAAAAAATTTAAAATAGTAATAATTAAATAATAAATAATACATATATATATATATACACACATACATATATACAAATAGCCTATACAATATAAGGAGAATAAGAAAAACACTTCCAAGTTAAAAAGAAAAGCGCCTTCACTCTTATATGCGTGTTTTTTAGATGAATTGTTTCAATGTGGCGTTTTTAACTCCCCAGTACATAGATATGAATGATACATAATGTTTATCAACTATTTATTATCTTTAGCCAACTAGCACATGCTCGCGACTTCATTACGAGGTTACACTAATAAATAACTTCGTAAATGTTGTAACCTATACAATACAATACAAAAACTCTTTTTATTGCACTTAAATCACATTAAAAATAACCTACCTATTTTATGATATTCTATCTGGACCTAAATTGTTACAATGAAAGTCCAACTGTATTAATTTTGATACTACATTTGATCCTTAATAACCGGTGACTATACTTTTTTTTAATATTTGTTATGTTGGTGGGTACCTATAGAAAACACATAGGTAGGTAGGTACGTAATTTTGTTTATCATAGGTACCTAAAGTACCTATGATATTCCGTCTCGTTACATCCGCACCCAGCGGGCTTAGCACCGTAAGCGTGCGACTCTTTCTCGCCTCGACATATGTCACCCGTCACTCTCTCGCAATACTGCATAGAAAAAGACAGATGATCTCTGTCGCGGCGAGAAAGAGTCGCGTGCTTACGGTGCTAAGTCCGCCGTTGTCCTGTCGTGTATTTCTTCATTACATGATAATGGCAGAATTGTGATCACACAAAAGCCATTATCAAGAATAATGGACTACGTTCCTCAAAAACAATATAGATGGCGCTGTGTACAGCAAAAACTGGAGCTTTTCCTTCGTTTAACCTTCTAATTTCATAGATAACAGAATTATGCATGTTTTATCTTTGTTTTCAAGTCAAGGAATTGGCCTTTGATAGACTGGAAAACTGGAATGGAAAATGCTGCACCGACAAGAGCGTGGCTCTTAATTCGACCATGAGATCTTTGTTTTTGGGTATAAATGATGGACCTTTTTATTACACCCATGCACAATTACATCTTTCACCCATTATTATTTTGATCAAAATGAAGACAAGCAATATGCGCTCAGGGTGCTGTTGGGGCTGCCGCGTTTTTGCAGCGCATCTTTAATGTTTGCTGAGACGCAGACGGATTGTTTCTTTGCAACAGTAAGGAAACGTTCCGCCTCAATGATGCGTCGCTTGGAAGCCAGCTCCAACGGCATCCTGGGTGTGTGGGCCGACCGCTGGGAGTCGCCATTGATGGCGCGATGGTTGCGACTACACGCACACATACTTCCTCCGGCTAGACGACTCTAATTTACATAATTTGTTTTCATAAATAAATATTAGTCTACTAACATTAGGATTAAGTACTATGTTACTAACATCTATGGACAATAGTCTGATAATAAAGATTTTGAATTTGAATTTTGCTACCTATATAGGTAGTAAGATAATTTTATACATAATGTGATATAAACGTCAAGCATCAATTATAAATTATTATTAGATTTTTTTTTGGCGGCTCAGTATAATAACCCTGACACCAGGGATGATGAGGTTGGTATTCCACCTCACAACCCACTCGACAAGAATAATTATTTTTATACATATATGCTTCTGCCATTACATTGCATTTTAGTATAATTATGTACCCTTGTAAATTCAAATTCAAAAATATATTATTCAGTACCTAGGTAACATACTTAGTTACACTTTGAATCGTCAATTTTTTACGTAACGAACGTCTCATCCACCTAAAACTACTGCAGCTTCTCACAACCTGTATAGCCGGGGAATAGGTATTATAGGTTATTAATTTAAGTGTGTTTAGGTGTATGGATGTGAAACTTGGACACTGACACAGAAGGACAGAGAGAGACTCGAGGCCTTTGAAATGTGGTGTTGGAGGAGGATGGAAAGAATAAGTTGGACAGAAAGGGTTACAAATGAGGAAGTGCTAGTAAGAGTAAGGGAAAAGAGACAAATACTGAGAATTATTGAGGACAGAAGAGGCAAGATGATTGGACACCTAATAAGACACGACGAATTCATTAAAAACATCATAGAAGGAAAGCTAGAAGGAAAGAGAGGAAGGGGAAGACCAAGAAGAGCTTACATGGAACAGATTAAAGAAAAGGTTAACGTCGTGTCTTATAGGGAAGTCAAGGAAGTGGCCTTTGATAGACTGGAATGGAAAATGCTACACCGACAAGAGCGTGGCTCTTAAATTGATGATGATGATGAATTTAAGTGTAAAGTTCCTAAAGAGTAGATTTAAGATATGTTAGTTATAGATTCCTTTTTTATTGTTATTATTTTCAAGTAATCGGCAACTAGTTGCCCTTATTGTATGCTGTGCCCTAGCAGGGCGTCACATGTACGCATATTTATTACAACACCTTGTATAACTTGTGAGTTGCAATAAACTTCTATTCTATTCTATTCTAAAGAAGCTGCAAGAAAAACCTCGGCACAGGGCTGTAGACGTCCTTTAATCGCGTTAAAGCTGTACAACGCCATCTACAGTTTTTGGTGAATGTAGCCCGAAAAGACAATCATTGAATTTGAAGTTGTTTACCTAGATGAAACAGATAATGGCCCCGATTCCTGCAGACACCGCCTAATTTTATTTTAGGTTATATCCGTCATTTTCATAACCGTCGAAAAGGAAAGGGACGGATGATTCACAGCTCTTAATTTTAGGAAGAATGAGTAAATGAATGAATAACCCGGGCGAATCAAAAAGGTACGTCGCTGGTATGCAATCCGTTTGACGTGCTGTCTACTTAACTGTGTCGGGTTATTGACTGATGTAAAATTTTTAGACGGTTGGTTTAGATTTGTGCTTAAAATTGACGTGTGTTCCATAAATTTTATGCTTGTCGATTACCCGTCCCTTTCCTTTTCGGCGGATAAGAAAATAAAAGATATAACTTAAAATAAAATAAGATGGTATTTACAGGAATTAGCACCAATAAGGGAACAATCATTAGTCATCATTAGTTATTTCCTACAATACCTACCTATCATATCAATATAAGTGACGATGATGGATTATTTCTCGTAACAAATAAAAGATTGGTATGCAGTTATTTTAGAATTAATTTACCTTGAAAGTAAATAAATGAGCATCTGCCCAGCATTACCCTGTTTCTCACAGGGTCCGCTTACTTAACCTGAAGATTTGACCGGTCCGGTTTTTTACAGAAGCGACTGCCTGACTGACTTTCCAAACCGCGAAAAGAAAACAAGTCCAGGCTAGGTCACAAACCCCCGAAAATGCATTTCTCGGGAATGTGGGTTTCCACACGATGTTTTCCTTCACCGCCGAGCACGTGATAATCATATATGATCTAAAAATGAATTCGAAAACAAATTCGACAATCATTAGTTTAGGCCTGTGCTGGATTCGAACCTGCGACCTCAAAGTGAGAGGCAAGCGTTCTACCAACTGGCCTACCACGGCTTTACAAGGATGACCATGGTGATAAAATACTGCAGAGCGTATTTCGTTAGGTGATTACTACGTAGGTATAGAACGGTAAAACTCCGCCCCGCACCTATTCATAGCGGGCGTCGAGCTACATTTACCTCACCCCCTCTGGATCATACTTTAGTAACTAGTCTAATTGTAAGACCTGTAACTTTTACTTCAGCTCTGTTGCCGGGTTTGCATGACAACCGCGTAATGCAAGGTTGTGTGAAAGAGAGAGCGACGAGTGAGCGAGAGAGGAGAGAATTGCGGAATGACAGGGAAATGGCGGACGGTGGTTTTGTTTTTAAAGAGGACAACGTAGAAGACTATAAAAGGTTAAAAATAAACAAAGGTAAAGAAAGAATAATCGTTCCCTTCATGCCCTATCCCACAATTTTCTGTTTAGCACGAAGATAAATAATTAAAATGAACTTCACTGATATTGGCCCCGATTCTTGCAGACACCGCCTAATTTTATTTTAAGTTATATCCGTCATTTTCATATCCGTCGAAAAGGAAAGGGACGGATGATTCACAGCTCTTAATTTTAGGAAGAATGAGTAAATGAATGAATAACCCGGGCGAATCAAAAGGTACGTCGCTGGTATGCAATCCGTTTGACGTGCTGTCTACTTAACTGTGTCGGGTTATTGACGGATGTAAAATTTTTAGACGGTTGGTTTAGATTTGTGCTTAAAATTGACGTGTGTTCCATAAATTTTATGCTTGTCGATTACCCGTCCCTTTCCTTTTCGGCGGATAAGAAAATGACAGATATAACTTAAAATAAAATTAGATGGTATTTACAGGAATTAGCACCATTATTAATTAATTTTGTGGAGCAAAAATAAAACCACCATTTTTGTACATAGTTAAACAGGAAGTCACTTTTTTATAAACGATACGAGTGTTATCTACGTAGATGGACGTCAAACGGCTATTGGTCGAAGGCCTCGATATAATTCGCGCAGCGCGCGACGCGGTTACCGTACAGAGCCTACTGATGTACTTTATAAGTGACTGGGAAAAATGCACCACCTATATACATGCAGAATTGCACATAAACCTACGCAGAGTGTATAAGATCACCATTTATAAACACATTGTTTACGATATAAATAAAATATACTAGGTTATTTACTGGTGGTGAAGGTTTTGGCGGGAAGAAGAGAGGAATGGCGATTACTTCACCGACAAGAGCGCAGCTCTTAAATAGAGAGAGAGACAGAGAGAGAGAGAGAGGTAGATCGTGTACCAAACGTTGAAATAAAGACGCGCTGAAGTGGAGATGGGAAGGACACTTGGCAAGACGGGAAGACAACAGATGGACTAAAGCTGTTACTGAATGGTGGCCAAGAGATGGTATGCGATATCGACAGACCACCAGCCTGATGGTCTGATGACATTGTGAGATGCCGGGAAGCAATGGATGAGACTTGCGCAGGACCTGAAAGGATGGCGTGGAAGAGAGGAGGCCTGTACCCAGCAGTGGGTGGATAAAGCTGTGTCTAGATAGATAGCAGATAAGTAATTTACTAGGTATGCAACCGTCTTAGATCTTCATCTTCGACGACCTCCGTGGTCCAGCGGTTAAGCGTTGGGCTCACGATTCGAGGCCACGGATTCGAATCCCGGTGGGGACGTACCACAAAAATTACTTTGTGATCCCTAGTTTAGTTAGGACATTACAGGCTGATCACCTGGTTGTCCTAAAGTCAGTTGATCCGTGCTTCGGAAGGCACTACTAACTGACGTAAGTACGTAGTCGTTACATAAGCCATGTCAGGCGCCTTTGGTGGCTCAACAATAACCCTGACACCAGGGTTAATGAGGTTGGTAATCCACTTCACAACCCACACGATTGAAGAAGAAGAACATAGTACGGCTATTGGTGAAACCCTTTGATATAATTCGCGCCGCGGAACCCATGTCGCAGAAGCCACAATCGCTGGTGCAAGTGTGTTCTGGGGTGGAGACCCTGTCTAAGGCAACGCAGTTTGGGTTGACCTCTGGCAAAATAGCGGGACAACTTGCAGAAGGTGGCTGGAAGCGCTTGGATACGTAAGGCTGAGGATAGGGCTTTGTGGCGCGCCTTGAGAGAGGCCTATGTCCAGCAGTGGGCTGCAATGGGCTGATGACGATGATAATGATGTCGTGGGCGTAAGATTGTGGTCACACGCATACCTATATTTTACTCATTGATATCTTCATAATTGATAGCATAACAAGAAATACTGCCTAACATGTACATACAAAATGGAACACTCATTAAGTAAAAAATGTATCAATGGCATATCTTGTCCTTGTTTAAATATAGATTTTCATTACAATATCTTATCTCCTTTTTATTCATAGGATTTGGCTTTGTGCAGCTTGTGCATTCGCCACAGACAAAGATAGGGAAACAAAATACTAAAAAAGAAAATTCAAGGAATGGAATTTAGAAAGGATCAGTAAGGTGAAGGATAACACAAATATAAATTTACAGGGAAGTCTATAAAAATAGTTAAAATAACATAATGTATAGATTTATAATCTTATCCAATTATCAGTAAACAAAGTATTTTTGTCTATGATAAACCGGCCATTAATCATACAGTCTAAATATAGAACATAATATTCAACAAAAAGTTTAGATAAAAAAAATTGGGTGGCTTAAATTAATTGCATCCTGTTTTTGCAACAATATTTTTGTAAAAAATATTTTTGGAATAATTCTTAAAGATTCTTAAGGACTGTAAAAATACAGTAAGTTATTATTTAAAAAAATATATTCTAATGCATGGCAAATATTTCTGCAGTTAAAAAAGCAAGTGCTTAAAAAGCTGTGTGAAGTGAGGAACCTACCAATGTTATTCAAGTGAAGTTCTTCTGACTGGAATGTGAAGCGAGCGTCCGTGACATCCCTCATGATGGGGTAGAATATAACAGATACAGTGCGATAACTTCTAAACATATGTACATCTGTGGCGATCTGCCGCGTAACCAGGTGGTAGCCATCTAGCAGGACTGTACGCGTCTTCGTCAGCTGCTCGAGTACTGTCCTCCTCTTCGACTCCAGCTCCGACTCTTTGTCGCTAACACTCGCGACGCTATATACACACAACAGCAGAAAATAAACTCTCATCCCGTCTGCCGCCTACCTGCTGCCCGTAAACACCAAAAGTAGCACTCAATTGTAAAATTTCTAATACTAAACTATACTAAACAAAAATACTCATAATTGATTTTCTGGTCATGTTTTATCTTATCGTGTCGGTAATTTACGGACGGTATCAATCGACCGACCACCCCACAGCAACCTGCCCGTTCGTCTCACTGGTAACGTCAATGTCAGTTTGACAATCATATTTATGACAATGACAACCAACATATCGTTCAGAAATTGAGTCATTCGGATACGCGTTATAATTTACGAAGAAATTGGAACTGTTCCTTAGAATATCCGAATTTCATTTTCAACAATGTTGCCAAGTTATATTTTTCCCAGTGCTAGAGGGAGATTTTACTTTTTGCTTTGCGTAACTTTTTTACGCAATTATGGATTTAAATTAAAAGAAAAACATATTCATAAGTAACTAATATCCTGAACCTTACGTTTGATATCGATTTGATCCTAATATAAAACAAACAAATAAAAATAAGTTAGTTATTAACAATTTTAGTGTTTTTGAATATAACATAGATTCCTGTTTTAAACTTTATTCAAAACTATATTCGAATAATTAGCGACTCAAAAATCTCACAGTAAATTTACTTTAGGTTCACAGATTTTTTTAGCTCGGAAACTTTTAGGGAGATTATATTATTGAGCATGGTACACCAAGAGACTTTTTGGAAGCAAGCCGTCTGTGCGCGCGCATGTCTCGCCCTTTCCTCTGATTCCAAGTTTGCAATAAATAATGGCTTCGACTGAGGATCCGAAGCAAACCGAGCTTAACGGCGACGTGAATAACGAAGCGGGGAAGTGCGGCTGTAAAAAGTTTAAAATGGACGGTTTCAAAGTGACTGTTGTTTTGGGTGCTCAATGGGGAGACGAAGGCAAAGGCAAAGTCGTGGATATGCTGGCTGTCAACTCCGACATCGTGGCTCGCTGTCAGGTCTGATATCTTTATTTATCTTTCACGTTATTTATGGACTATTAATTCCACACAAAATAATAAACCGGTAAAAAAATTCCATCAATGTTTACTTTCTTACATTCACAGTTTGAGGTTATAACATGTCGATTGATCGCGAAATGTTACGAATTTCGAATTTTTCGCGTTATCCTCAAAATTATAAAATATACTTGCAGTTATCATGTTTCGAGCATTGAATACAATATTTGTGAAAAGCTTTTACCGTTGGCAACGCTCCAAGGCGTGTTTGAAAACATGTGATTAGGTGATTACAATGTTTTTGTAAAGAGAGACGTGCCAAGTAGCGGGAACTGACGCTTCATACGTTGCGTAAACCCGGCATACCCTGTATTATGTAATTTAACCGTTAATATTCCTGGAATCGATGTACGCTAATCATTGCTGCAGTCTATTGCAGTCATGTGATTAATGTTTCATATAGAGTCGTCATTACAACGTTCGGAAATTTAAATAGACGTGAATGATCGTATTCTAATTGTGGATTCCTGCCAAGGTCTGGGTCGTTTTATTGTCACGGCTGTGGTATTGAAGCGTATTCACATTTATTTTTCCTACAATCTAGGGCTCTGGCTAAATTTGTTTAAACTTATGAAATCCGAAATAGCAAAGGCCAATGCTCTGGGCGTTGTGAATTAAATTGTAGATTGTCTAATTTTAATCTGGATTATGCGGTTTATTTTTGTGTCTTTCTGCATAGTTGTTTATTCCACTTGAGCTCTGAATTGGGTTAAACTATTCAGATATTGAATTGATAACATCATTTCTTCATACTGCATTGATAAAAGTGATCTTTCTGTCAAGAAATAGTGATATACTTTGATATTTGATACTTTGTGCTAAAAATTGTTTTGATAACATTTGAAATCAAGGTCTTGACTTGTTTCTAAGGCCTTGTTGAGATAATCTTTACAAATATAGACAAAGTATGTAAAAGATTATATTGATAACTTTTTAATAAAGACATCAGATCATATTTTTGTTTAAAAACTAACATGCTATTAGCATAGTTACTTTAATTTAGCCATTAACTTGTAACAAAAGTAAATATGCCAGTCAATCTGTACTCTAATATAACAAATGATTACTACTATGGGTCACACACCATCGTATCAGATAGCATTATCTGTAAAAGTAAACAGTTCGACACATTAAAGTTAAGATGGGAGGTTTGGTGGGTGTTGTATCCAATTTATACCGCTTTAAACTGATTTTGCACTGATAAAGTGAGCAATGTTGAAAATATCTGTTAATCAGTGCTCACTGGGTAATACCATTCACAGTACATTTAAATTAACTCTTTGTGTTGATAAGTAACAACTTTGCAGTAATTGAAAACATTGTTTAAACAGTCTTAATGATTACTTTCCTTCACTTTTGTTCAAAGTATAACAATTTTATTGCTTTAACTATAAACTGTTTTTATTCTAGAATTGTTAGAAAAGTATGTAGTTAATATAATTTATTATATTATTCATAAATGTAAGTATATTTTAAGAGTCAAAATGGCACTGGGTTTCCCTTATTAATTTACCTATTAGATTTGCCAACAGACATACTATAACATTATACCTACCTAATCTAAAAGAAATCACTGATAAAAATAACTTGATGAATGAAATTTTGTTACAATAACAAATGTAAACCTGTTTATGTTTATCACCTGTTATTGTGACTATTTAAAACCTGTGATTTGGTTCATGAAATTCGATTTAGTTATTTTTAACTGTATACAAGACTTTCATAAATGATTTTGCTGTCTGCTGTTTGATTGTTTTATCTGCTGTAAATTGTGTACATTACGAGTACCACGCAGAAATACGGGAATTCCCATGACGCGACGTAGGTATAGTGTCAACATAAATATTAAATACGCGAAATACGAGTTGAATTTCGCGTCGCCTTGCGTTCTAGAAAATTTGTTACATACATACATAAACTCACGCCTATTTCCCACTGGGGTAATCACAGACTATGGAATTCCATTTGTTTCGATTCTGACACACTTCTCTTGCTTCCTCCACATTCATCAATTGTTTCATACACGCACGCCGGTTCAGAGTAGATCGTACTAAACCTTTTCTAACGATATCTCCAATTTGGTCAATGTGTGTCGTTCTAGGTCTTTTTGTTACAATTTTACAAAGAAACATTTTATTAATATTTTATTGTAGTCCGGTAATTGTAAGTACATTTCCAGAAAACCAATCATTATGGTCCTGTTTGCACCGGCTTGCTTCTCAAACGGGAAAGACCGATTGGAACCGCGCGGTACCTACCAATGAGTTATGAATTTGTTAAGTGCAATTTTTGACCATTATACACGGCGCACCATCTACCCTACACGTAGGTCTAACAGAAAGCTCAGTGAAGCGTAGATATTCGGTACTTAGGTCCTATGTACTTAATTTGGTCAATTTATATCCTTCTAGGACTTCCTCGGTCAATAACCTTTGCCTTATTACCTAATACCTACCAGCTGTTACCCGCGACTTCGCGCGAAACTTTGTACATGTCACTTTGTCGCCCCTTTTTACTCCCTTAGGGGTATACCGCATAATCCGGTCTTAGTGAGCACCTACGTCCTAAAAGGTATAATAATGGGAGTTCCCGTGCAAAATTTGAGACTCTTAGCACTTATAGTTTCTAAGATTTCCTGTACCTACCTATTTCACTTTTATAGTATGTATGGAAGATTGTTTACGTAATTCCGTTATTGCCTCGCCTACTGCTATTATAAAGTATATTGTTATTTTTCTATTCGATATTAGTTGAGCAATATAACAATACTTATTACTGTGTTGCAAACGAATTTCTTATTGAACAGTATTGCCTTATTCAGAACAAATTACAGAAAGTGAGTGAAATCAGAAATCTTATCTAGTGTAGGTACCTATTCCAAGGCTAAAACTTTTCTATTGTTATTATGACGGAACATTTTCATTATGACAATTTAATAAGGTTGGTTGTAACGACCTCCGTGGTCCAGTGGTTGCGCGTTGGGCTTACGATCCAGAGGTCCTGGGTTCGATTCCCAGTGGGGACATATCACAAAAAATACTTCGTGGTGCCTAGTTTGGTTAGGACAGTATAGGCTGATCACCTGATTGTCCGAAAGTAAGATGATCCGTGCTTCGGAAGGCACGTTAAGCCGTTGGTCCCGGTTATTACTTACTGATGTACCTAATTATGTAATCGTTATGTTAGGTAAGTCAGGGGCCTTTGCCGGCTCAGTAATAACCCTGACACCAGGGTTGATAAGGTTGGTATTCCTCCTCACAACCCACACGAAGAAGAAGAAGAAGAAAATACTTACCCTAGTAACATTGAAGTTCTGAACAACCGGTATACCATGGTTGCAGCGCGCTCTGAACCGCATTGGCAACTCGGTTGGTTCCGGCATGTAGAAACAACCTGCAGCGGTCTGGAGTATGCTCAATACGCCTTCTGGTAGTGGGACGTCTATTATGTAGGTATAGCCATTTCCCGAGGTTTTTCTAACATTTTTTCCACGGCTATACAGGTTGTAAGAAGCTGCAGTAGTTTTAGGCGGATCAGACGTTCGTTATGTAAAAAAATACGATTCAAAGTTTAACTATGTTACCTATTGAATAAAGATATTTTTAAATTTGTATGTACCGATATTATGAATAAATACCTAACCCAGTTTGAATTAATTCATTTGCATTGTGTTGAAATGTTATAGATATTGGCAACTGTTGTAACTTATACAATAACCTTGATAAGAAGAAAATCTTATTAGGCACTATAGTAGGTACATGTGCCTATCATGCTGTTTTATCATGCCGCTAATGGTTGTAGAAACCAACTTATATAGGTATAGGTACATACATAAACTCGCTTTTCAATATTTCGCTGTTGCGCTTTCATACATAGATATGCTCACGCCTATTTCCCACCGGGGTAAGCAGACTATGGAATTCTATTTGCTTCGTTCCTGACACTCTTCTGTTGCTTCCTCCACATTCGCAGAATGGGCCATCCTAGAGGAACTTTCCGTCGTTAAATTCATGCTTTTCTTTGTGTTTTTTTTTAATTATTTGCAATTACTATAAGTCGTAGATGTAGGTATACGAATCGCTAGGTTTAAGTGATATGGGCAGGACACTTAGTAAGACGGGAAGACAACAGATGGACTAAGGCTATTGCTAAATGGTGTCCAAGGGATGGTATGTGATATCGAGGCAGACCAGCCCGGTGGTCGGATGACATTGTGAGGTACGCCGGAAAGCAATGGATGAGACTTGCACAGGACCAGAAAGGATGACGTGAAAGAGAGGAGGCCTAATACGCAGTAGTGTTTGGAGACAGGCCGAGTAGATAGACTATAAATACTAGGTATGCTTTTGCGATAGAAGATTCCACTTGATATTAACTCAGAATAATGCTCTGAATCATCCCTCGAAGTTTTCGTTACGATGTCACTAACACCCCCTGTATATAGTTGTAATTATTAGATAAATAAATTGTATTGTATTATGCTAATAAGTGGTTATACTATTGGCACAGGTAATAGCCATCAAATAGCGTGCATTTGTATAGATAATTATACTTGACATGAAACTTTACTATGGCATGATGCTAATTTAGTTTGATTTATTAATACATCGATTAAGATCATTGGCAGAACATGTGTCTGCTACATATTCTACATTATGATTTCCAACTTCGGTCCTAGTCATAATTACTTACATAAGTTCACGACTATGTCCCATTTAGGGTAGTCAGGTACGATAAGGTGCAAAAGTCCAATCAGTTTATTGCGAAGTAATAAATTAACTGGTTGCACTTAAGACCTCCTGGTTACATGTCGTTTCTGTAATAGACCAAATACACCTACAAAAACAAATTTTATAACTATGACAACTAATGGTTCATAATTTCACCACTGTTTACAAATCATCACCAACGGCTTAACGTGCCTTCCGAAGCACGGATCATCTTACTTTCGGACAATCAGGTGATCAGCCTGTAATGTCCTAACTAAACTAGGGATCACAAAGTAATTTTTGTGATATTTCCCCACCGGGATTCGAACCCGGGGCCTCCGGATCGTAAGCCTAACGCTCAACCGCTGGACCGCGGAAGCCGTTTATTATCACGTGCTGAATAATGCCATTGGAGAACACAGCCTGGAAAGTCCATCATCGAGGAGCGGTTGCCGCGAAGACGTCACTGGCGACATAGCGTTGCATGTTTCTTTTTCTAATTGACGTATTTCAATTTAAAACACATAATAACGGATTATTACCGCGTTTGAAATAGGGATATGAGACTCCCGATATTTCGACACGGTTGCAAGTGCCACGATCACGGGGCCCGTTATTATGTTTTAATTATACATACATACATACATAAACTCACGCCCGTAATCCCTAATGGGGTGGGCAGAGCCACAAGTAATCAAAGACAACTTGCCGCCATTGTTGATACGATGTCGTAAGCTGGATATGATGAACCTTATGGTGATAAGGGATCAGCCTATCGCCCATAACATTAGTCCATCATGTTAGAGGACACAATCCCTCTGTCGGTTTTTACGACATGCCCGGGAAGACAAGCAGCTGAACGTTTTCTATGTTTTTTTATTTGCTCCCAGAACAGCATAGAAGCATAAGTTTTAATTATGACTATGATTTTTTTAGGGAGCGAGGAGCTCGGTGGCGCAGCGGTAATCGCGCTCGCTCTGCGATTGTTGAAGTTAAGCAACTTTCGCAAAGGCCGGTCATAGGATGGGTGACCACAAAAAAAAAGTTTTTATCTCGATCTCCTCCGTGTTTCGGAACGTTAAGCCGTTGGTCCCGGCTGCATTAGCAGTCGTTAATAACCATCAATCCGCACTGGGCCCGCGTGATGGTTTAAGGCCCGATCTCCCTATCCATCCATAGGGAAGGCCCGTGCCCCAGCAGTGGGGACGTTAATGGGCTGGTGATGATGATGATGATTTTTTTAACGTTTGTTAAAAAAAAATAGTGATATTGTATTTTTTATTTTCAGGGCGGTAACAATGCCGGGCACACGGTCGTCATCGAAGGCAAGATGTTCGACTTCCATCTGCTGCCCAGCGGTATCATCAACCCGAAGTGCACGTCTGTTATTGGTAAGCCCAGTTTTTACCCACGACGGAGCGGAGCAGGTATATGCGTTTAGGGTGAGATATGTTTGTTTGTGTGTGCATTTGTGCAGAAGTAATATTAAATAAATACATAACATATACAGGGTGTTAGTGACATCGTAACGAAAAAAAAAATGGAACGCCTATTTTATTGTACTAAAAACGATGGTGGGTGTTTTTCTTGTCGCAAATGTTTAATTAAGATTTTCAATTTTTACTGTGCCGCAATGTAAGTCGAACAACGCGCCACACAGACGCTAAACTTACGCGCGGCTACGTTACGCGTGCGAGATACGATGTTGATATCTAGGTAGGAGTTTTCATTCTCTTGTATTTAGATGCTTAGTAGTGGTTCAACGTTTAAAAATGTTGTTTGTTGAAGTAGAACACCTACTGCCACGATTTTTCACGCACGGTACCTACCTACCAGTTATTAAAACGTTCCTAACTTATTAACAATAAAAACCCTACTCTTGCCTTACCTTAATTGTTATTCCTTCGGATGAAGTACCTAGGTAGGTACCCTAGAACATGTCACGTCACGTAGGTATGCAACATCGCGTTTCCTCCGCGGTAGGTAGGTATCACACGCACTCACAAACACAACACCTTGCTCTTTAATAAACATCAACAATCTTCCATACTTTTGCGCAGTAAATGGTCTATGATCTATCATCATAGTCGACACTACTCATTTACAGAATGAAACAAACACTCACAAACACGAAAAAAATATCCTCGAAAAACATCACGCGATTCGGGTCAAGCTTAGTATTCGACTGAGCGGAAGCGCGCGGCGGCGGCGTTAGCGCAAAGCATCAAAGGCGCCGACTAAGGGCGCCGACGACGCACCGGCCGCGGCCGAGTCGAGCCGACGACTAGAGAGAGAGAAGTATGTTTATGGTGCAATGCAAGTGACAGAGAAAGAAATAGTATCTGTTCTAATGCCTACTTTATTGGCGAGCGTTGCCCTTGACCCGTGCGCCGGCTATTCACCTGCGCATAGCTGAAGTTGTAGATACGTTATTATTATTATTGATGACATTGATAAAATTTAATAATTAGTAATTTTTATTTGTTTATTTTAAATGTGCGTTCTATGCAGCTTAAAACACAATATGGGACTGAAAAAAATCTATTTTTTTTATGAATTTGGCGACAGGAAACTTCACTTGATACCTATCAACTCAAAGAAATACCTAGTATCTGTTCGTAATGCCTACTTTATTGGCGCGCGTTGCCCTTGATCCGTGAGGCTATTCACGTCCGAGTATCCATCAAGACAGATCAAACAAGCCCTAACTCGGAGGTCTTGCGTCCCAGGATCCTTTAATTATGTCTTAGAACCTTCTTGGCCTATGTGGTCCAGTGGTTGAGCGATGGGATGCGGAGGGTCCGGGTTCGTATTCCGGTGGGGACATATCACAAAAATCTGTTTATAAGGCCTTTGGTTGGGACGTTACAGGCTGATCACCTGATTGTCCGAAAGTAAAATGATCCGTGCTTCGGAAGGTACGTTAAGTCGTTGCTCCCGTCTACTAGGTACTTATGTAAGCACGTAGCCGTTACATGAATATTGTACACAGAACAGGATAGGTTTAATTAGTTCTTTACTGATGATTTAACAATGAGATTTAAAACCACGAATAACTTAGTACTTAGTACCTCGGTACGGTACCAACATGTAACAAGAAAAATAAGATCACTCCTCTCGGACAATTTTTTTCTTTGAACATGCCGACATTGCCTACGCGGCGGAGTTGCCGAACTATCGATAGGTAGATTATCAATTGTTGAACTTGAAAATTGTCTAAACTATCGAAAGTAGTGATAGTACATTTAGATCGATACTAGCGATAGTACCGATAGGTCTTGCTTTGTAACAATAATGGGTATTGATCTAAAAGATCTATCGATAGGTACCTACTATTGTTTTTTTTTTAACTAGGTATCGATAGAATATCGATAGGCAACACTCTGGCGGAGTGTCCGCCCAATTCTAGACGCGATCTCGCTCGATTTTTGTGTAGCGAGGTTTTGCGTAGGTACTTACATACTAAGTTGGTGGATGGTTGACATAGTAGGTAACTAATTACCTAATCTGTGGTGGTTGTGTTAGTTGGTTGTTAGTTATTCTAATGACAACAAAGAATACAATTATTTACTGTTTCAACTGTTTTAGGTAGATAATGGCCCTGATTCCTATGAGTAAATGAATGAATAACCCGGTCGAATCAAAAAGGTATCTCGCTGGTAACTTAATTCTGTCGGTTGTTTTAGATTTCTGCTTAAAATTGACGTGTATTCCATAAATTTTATGCCTGTTGATTATCCGTCCATTTAAGAATAAGAATAAAATAAATTTATAATTTACGATAGACAGAGAAAGAAATAGGATCGGTTCGTAGTGCCTACTTTGTAGGCCGCGCCGCCGCCGCGCTGCCGCCGCCGGAGTGCGGCGCGGGGCGCGCGGAGCGGGGCGTGCGGAGCGGGTCGCGCGGCGCGGTGCGTGTGGCCGTTGACCCGTTCGAGCAGCTGTTGTCTCCATTACATCGAAAATTTTCGATAATTTGTCATTATTGTTTTTTTTATTGAAATTTGGGTTCTATGCAGCTAAAAGCACAATATGGAATTGAAAATAATTAAAAACAAAACTCAAAATTTCATGAATTTTGCGACGGAAAATTTCACTAGATATTAACTCAGAATCATGGTCTGAATCATCCCTCTCAGTATTCGTTACGATGTCACTAACACCCAGTATAAACAGCCTATATACTTCCCACTGCTGGGCACAGGCCTCCCCTCGATCAACCAGAGGGGGTATGGAGCATACTCCACCACGCTGTTCCACTGCGGGTTGGTGGAGGTGTTTTTATGGCTAATAGCCGGGGCCAACGGCTTAACGTGCCCTCCGAAGTACAAGGAATCATCTTAGTTTTTCGGACAATCGCGTGATTCAAGCCTGCAAACTTAACAAACAAAGGACAGTCTCACAAAGTGATTTCGACAATGTAGCCGTCGGGAATCGAAACCGGACCTCCAGATCGTGAGCCTAACGCTCTAACCACTAGACCACGTAGACTGTTCCCAGTAGCAGCCGCCAAATTCAGATAACCATAAATTGTTGCTGACCTCTGATTGGCCGCGGCACTTTTAAGAATAAGAATACAACTGAAAGTAAAGAGGTTGTGATAGCAAATGTAAATTTAGTACAGTGATTGGTGACCGATAACGGTTACCGTTTGAATACTTGCCAAATGATTTTGTTATAATACAAAGCTGTGTTCTGTTCTGTGTTTAAACATCTGGTGAATTCGTTGAATATCGACTTAGCATTCCTTTGAGGGTAAGTCCCCAAAGGAGTTATGCGATTTATTCTTCGATTGTCGCACTGAGTTTCGTCCCATTTTAATTATTTTATTCCTGTTTCGTCCTATTTTATATTCCTTCTCCGACCCATATTTTTTTATCGACATCACATTAAAAACCACAAAAATAACAGTATTTCTCCACTATTTAATGGATGTTATTATACATATAAACCTTCCTCTTAAATCACTCTATCTCTTAAAAAAACCGCATCAAAATCCGTTGTGTTGTTATAAAGATTTAAGCGTACATAGGGATATAGGGACAGAAAAAGCGACTTTGTTTTATACTATTAGTGAAGCTTAATATTTGCTTTGGCCAAATTTAACATTTTGTACGATCAGCAAATAACTAAGTAATTACAACAATTAAACCAAGTTTAAAAACTGTCTTATAAACGGTAAGAAAAAATATATGGGTCAATATTTTTTAATTTATTTTGTTGATTGTAACTTGAAATTACTTGTGATTTGGGACGAAGCACAACTTCAATAGGACAAACTAAGAATGTTTTGGATTGTGGGACAAAATTTCAGGACGAACGAAGAATAAATCAGTTACGCAGAGATAGGGGCCTTTTCAAAATATTATTAATTGTAATTTTAAATTTATTCCAATTTTTAATTTCTAATCGAAACCTTTTGTTTCATAGAGCAATCCACGTAAGCGCCTTTTTGAAAAATCACATACAAATTAATTAAGAACAAAACCTCGCATAAGCAAGGTAGTTTCAATGCAGGTTAAAATTGTGGTTTCTAGTTTTACCCGGATTAAAATTAATTGTGCGATATCGAGGTTTTGTTGAACCAAATCAAAATCGATCCATCGTGTGTCGTATAATTACTTAGTCCCTTCAAAAGTTACAGAAAGAAGTAGTAGCTAGTCTGTCTAAGGTCATCAAAAATCAACCTCATTTTCCGTTTTGGATTATTTACGAGTTTTAATGATGTATTACGTAACAATGAGTACGAAGTTTGACCATTGTTACTGATGACGTCACCGTTTTGTATTCTCATACTTACAAACGCCATACTTATAAATGAACCGTTTTGACGTTTCGAAAAAAGTGTCTCATTTGACTAGGTTGCCCTCCATTTAGAACTGCATTTAATAAACATTTAACATCAGCAAAGCGACATTATGCAGAAACAAAACTGATTCATGTACCGCAAATTACCTTTACCTTGAAAACAAATGTCCATTTGAAAAGTACATTATTAGTTGCGGAGAATATGGCTGTGAATCTGTAGCAGTTACAGATATTAATTGAAACCAAACATAAGAACTTGAATGAAGTTTGTTGAGTAGCTTCGAAGCTTAGGTACCTATATTTCAAATATAGAACTCGAAATGTAAAAATAATTATACATACATAAACTCACGCCTACTCCCCACCGGGGTAAGCAGAGACTGGAAAAAATCGAATATAAATAATATATTTTTAAATTATTACTTCAACCGTCATCACCACACTAACTGTCGGGGACGCCAGACGCCATATTTGTTTACTAGAAGGTTCTACGTTAAAGTGTTTATGCACTAGAAGGTTTTTCACCGTGTAAATAAGTTTTAAATACTTATATACGTTAGTTACTTGAAGTTGCTTCAACGACAAGAGCGTGGCTCTTAAATTAGTGATGAGTTACATAAAGTAACAGCGTGTCCCATCTCTACGACTGCTACCATTATCGTACCTGGTATACCTCGGTACAGATTTGCTACCAGAGTATTTACTTTTTTTGCAAATTTCCTTATTATTTGCATATTGACAAACTTTATAACTGTATAAAGACTATTTGTTAGGCATGGAAACTAAATTTAGGAATTTTAAATTATTGCACAGACTTTATTACCTTCTTCTTTGCGAGTCGATGGCGATCGATATAAAATTTTTGCTGACCAGTTATGATATCTTAAACTACTCCTTAACATCTTATTACAAAATACCTACTAGAAAAATAAGAAAATAAGTAACTTAAACACCTGAACATTGAAATAAAATTAACTCAAAAAAGATACTATCAAATAACACTGTTGTGGATCATAGTCACTTCGTTTATAGTCAGTTTGAATCATCATCATCATCAGCCCATTATCGTCCCCACTGCTGGGGCACGGGCCTTCCCTATAGATGGATAGGGAGATCGGGCCTTAAACCACCACGCGGGCCCAGTGCGGATTGGTGGTTATTAACGACTGCTAATGCAGCCGGGACCAACGGCTTAACGTGCCTTCCGAAGCACGGAGGAGCTCGGTGGCGCAGCGGTAAACGCGCTCGGTCTGCGATTGTTGACGTAAAGCAACTTTCGCAGAGGCCGGTCATAGGATGGGTGACCACAAAAAAAAAAAAAAAGTTTTCAGTTTGAATATGTTATTATTTTTATTTGTAAATTATTAGTTATAATACAAGTATATAAATCAAAAAAGGTAGATTGCGTAGAAGATGACATGTGTAAAACGTGAACAAAGGACGGTTAATAATAGAAATGGTCATATTTCATGAAATAGAATATCATTCGTTGGCCACATCATGATGTAGTTTGGTCAGATCAATGAACACAAAACGTTTAACGATATGAGCAACTAAATGCATGATTACTTCATGATATGGCCAAACGTTGGCAATCATATCGTAAAATTAGTAACATTATCCACCGATAGTGGCGCTGGTGTTGATTATATTTAAACCTTGATTGATATTATAATCAATGAATCAATGTAGTTGTTCAATTTTCCATATCAAATAGGTACATAATTTTGAACCTATGAAATTAATCGACTATTCGCATTTTGATTACACCACATAGCATGGACACCGCCTACATTAACGATATGGCTAAACGTTGATCGATATATCATTAAACGTTGACTTTTCAACGATATAGTCAACTTAAGTTGGCCATTTCATGAAATGGTCGACCACTTCATGAAATGATCAATTTTACGATCTGGCCACGACATATACATACAAAATCGTTAATTTTTTTTACTTCATACAAAATTCATTCAAAATTGTTTACATTTAAGTTCATTGCCCTTATAAGTGTCCGTTGCTGTACTTTAGAAGCAGATTGCAAAATTAGTCATAATAACAGGTCACGAGAGATAATTATATTAGCGTCTGTCAAACACAATCAACCTATGGCCTTTTGAAACGAATGAATAGAATTTGCGCACATTTCTTTCTCTTATAGTGAAATTTTAACGGCCTCTGTGGTCCAGTAGACGAGCGTTGTGCTCACGATCCGGAGGTCCCGGGTTCGAATCCCGCTAGGGACATATCACAGAAATCATCTTGTGATTTAGGTTTAGGACATTACAGGCTGATCACCTGATTGTCCGAAAGTAAGATGATCCGTGCTTCGGAAGGCACGTTAAGCCGTTGGTCCCGGTTACTACTAACTGATGTAAGTAAGTAGTAGTTACATGAGTCGTTACGGGCCTATGGCGGCTCAGTAATAACCCTGACAGCAGGGTTGATGGGGTTGGTAATTCACCTCACAACCCACACTATAGAAGAATACGATGAAGAATTGTACGAATGGATCGATTTTTGATTTAGATTCTTGATATTTGCAGGCAACGGCGTGGTGATCCACTTGCCCGGGCTGTTCGAGGAGTTGAAGAAGAACGAGTCGAAGGGCATGGTGGACTGGCAGACGCGGCTGATCATCTCCGACAGAGCCCACCTGGTCTTCGATCTACATCAGCAGGTGAGCAGCAGGGGCGTAAAATGAACAATTGGTGATACGTTGAAGGAGCACTCTCCGCCTTCATCGGGATAAACTTAACGAGCGACTTTCCAGGCTACGTTCCTCAAATACAATGTAGATGGCGTTGTACAAAAACGTGATAATTGCCTATTTTCTCCTTGCTCGGGTACATAATTATTCAAAAATATAATTCAAATCCAAAAATAACTTTATTCAGTAGGTAACATAGTTACACTTTGAATCGTCAATTTTAACATAACGAACGTCTCATCCGCCTAAAACTACTGCAGTTTCTCACAACCTGTGTAGCCAGGGAAAAGAAGCCGCAAGAAAAACCTCGGCACAGGGCCCTGGACGTTCTTTAAAAAAAAAAGAATAAGTCATGTTTTGTTAAAGTAGAACAAAATCACGTGTCACGCATGTTAGGGGAAAAATAAACTTATCGATTTCGACAAAATTTATTGAATCGATCGATTTATCACGTTGCGCAAGACACAAAGAGGAGGGTTTGAGGAGCGTGAGCGGACTGTCTGAGGTGTCCTCATACCTGAGTCTGAGATCTTCTTCTATCGTGTGGGTTGTAAGGTGGAGTATCAACCCCATCAACCCTGCTGTCAGGGTTATTACTGAGCCGCCATAGGCCCGTGACATTGCTCATGTAACGACTACTTACTTACATCAGTAAGTAGTAACCGGGACCAAGGGCTTAACGTGCCTTCCGAAGCACGGATCATCTTACTTTCGGACAATCAGGTGATCAGCCTGTAATGTCCTAACCAAAAAGACCACACACAAAGTAATTTTCGTGATATGTCCCCATTGGGAATCGAACCCAGGACCTCGGGATCGTGAGCCCAAAGCTCAACCACTAGACCACGGAGGCCGTTTCTGAGATTATATAGAAACATAAACAAGATTAAATTAAAAAAGAAACGAGCTGAAAGCGGATGCGGATAGGTAATTATTTTTCTTGTGTGTCATCGCGTGATACACTAAGTACCTATCACATGATAACTAGTATCGCGCACTCTGACCCTCAAACTGACACGATTACAACGATAACAGTGGGTTAGGTAGAACTGATTCTTTGTGACGTCGTAGGGTCGGTCACCTTCACGCCAAGAGGCGCGTCTCGGCGTAATTCCTTCGCAAACTTGCACGGAAGATAAAGTGATAACTACATGTTGTTATACTGACTACATGATATACATTGTTTTTCGTATAAGGGTTGATAAGGTTGATCAACCACCTCACAACCCACACGATAAGAAGACAATAATAATGGGTGGAAGATGTAACCTGCCTGACGTGGGTTGCCTGCGTGTGAAAAAAAGTGTCATCACTTCATCATGTATACCCATCATCATCATCAGCCGTACAACGCCCATGCTGCAAATATCTGGGGGGTTAATACGCCACATCGAAGCAATTCATCTACAAAAGAAATATTGCAATTTGACATTTAAATATTCAATTTACATGCTTATTTTTTACATGTATACCCAAAACAATAATAAATCAACCAATCAATAATAATAATAATAAGATAGGTGGCCCATCCAGTGAGTGGCGAGTCACCGCCTGCTCATTTATCCATGTTTACCAACATTGGTCGAGCAGGCGCCATGGTCCCCCATAGCTCCAGTATCCCGGTCCACTAACCCCCAACCCAATAGCCCAGTTCACTTTGTTCCCATAATCTGCAATAGTCCTACACGAACCGGGGATTGTCTTTGGGTGCACTCCCATAGTGCATACAGGGATAATCGCCGGTTGGTGTCACACAACATTTAGATTAAATTGTCTTAAGGGGCCTCTACGTGTTGGCTTCGGCCCCACGCACGCGTTCCAAAAGTCCGGGACTCCATAGTCCCGAGATATGGAAATGACAAACATATGACGAAACATGATAATGTTGTAATCATTTATTGCAACTGTGATTATGATTATGAAACGACACAAGATGAGATTGATACGAGCCCTGGTATTCCCTATCTTCCTGTATGGAGTAGAAACGTGGACAATCCTGGCCCGAGAAAGACAAAGGATTGATGCACTAGAGATGTGGTGTTGGAGGCGAATGCTAAGAATACCTTGGACTGCGAAGCGCACTAATGCATCGATCATGACCCAGCTCCAAATAAAAACTCGTCTGTCCACTATATGCCAACAACGCATCCTTTCTTATTTCGGCCATACGATGCGCAGAGGCGATGACAGTTTAGAGAAACTGATTGTGGTTGGGAACACTGAAGGCAAAAGATCGCGTGGTCGTTCACCGACTAGATGGACTGATCAAGTGAAAGACTCGTCGTCATCCAAGTTCTACACAGTAGTAAGGGAAGCGCTGGACGGGAACCGGTGGAGGCAGATCATCCGCTCCAGGTGCAACCCTGATGCTGACCGCGATCCTCAGATATGAGGGACCGATTAAGAGAGAGACCCAAAACAAAGATATAAAAGATGCTGCAGATGACATAATGTCTGTTTTGCATGAAATTACAAGGTTGAACAAAGGAAAATACCTGTCATGTCTGTGTCTGTGGTGTCCGGAAGTAATAAATGTTTCTTTCTTTCAAAATCTTTACAGCGCCATCTGTGTTGTTTTCAAGGAACGTAGCCTGGAAATACCCTCATTAAAAAAAACTGTTTACCCTATCAGCAATACAGCGAACAACGTTCGTACATTCATTACATCCAACTTTGTATATTTTTATAGCCTTGCTTGTTTCACGCGAATCAAAACAGTACCGTTTGTTTCAAGTCCATGGAATTCAGATTAACTGGAATTCGCTATATGTATGTGGAATAGGAATTACTCCTACATAAGATCACGCCTATGTTCACATTGGGATACGCTGAAACCACGGTATTTTATTCCCTACTAGACTTGAGTAACACTTATAAGTAACATGCTGCAAATATATGGGGGGTTAATAGGCCACATCGAAGCAATTCATCTAAAAAAGAAATATTGCAATTTGACATTTCTCTCTCTCTTTATTTAAGAGCTGCGCTCTTGTCGGTGGAGTAATCGCCTTCATTACTCCATAGATACTCCATAGATAGGGCGTGTAGAACGGTGGTTGCCCCAATCGCCTTCCGTTCCGCAGTACACCGACCAATTTCTCAATCGGTGATGTTCTAGCTAGAGCCCTACCAGAATCCATTTCCTCGGCCTCCAACCAGTACTGATACTGCATCTGCCCGGCA
Organism: Pectinophora gossypiella; assembly: GCF_024362695.1. Taxonomy (NCBI): domain Eukaryota; kingdom Metazoa; phylum Arthropoda; class Insecta; order Lepidoptera; family Gelechiidae; genus Pectinophora; species Pectinophora gossypiella. Next base: position 3,595,116 of record NC_065421.1, on the reverse strand, counting down.
TCAGGGGTGCGCTTTTGAAGTAGCGGCGCCTACTCGCTACGTCACAAGATCGTCATAGAACCTAAGTAGCATTTTATAGGTTAGCCCGTCCCAGTGAGCTACCCACTACATTCTGCTAATTTTGTCGCAGTTTGGTCGGGTACTGCTTATTTTTATATTCGCAGCTAACCATCATATCTGATGGCCGTTCCACAAACCGCCACCTGTGGACCCCGTAGATGGCCTATAGCTCAGCCTACTACTTTAAATTGACATTTGAATATTCAATTTACATACTTATTTTTTTTCTCTCAGCAGTGAGACGTATATAGGCTGTGTATGTAAGGCATATTTCCTCAGTAAACGCATTTTCTCCCCAGGCGGACGGCCTCCAAGAAGCAGAGAAGGGCAAGAACTCCCTCGGCACGACCAAGAAGGGCATCGGACCGGCCTACTCGTCTAAAGCCACACGCAACGGCATCCGCATTGGGGACCTGCTGGGAGACTTCAAAGTCTTCGAGGAGAAGTGAGTATTAAACTATTTAAACTGCACCTCCATTTGAGCTTATCTCGCTCTAGCAAATTACGGTTCTCACATATGCTCACGAGTATATCCCAAAACGAATTTCGCATAGCATTCTTAATCCAATGAATAACCACGTTCTTTTGCACATTCTTATCGTGTGGGTTGTGAGGTAGAATATCAACCTCATCAACCCTGGTGTCAGGGTTATAATTGAGCCGCCAAAGGCCCCTGACATGGCTCACGTAACGATTACTCACTTACATCAGTAAATAGTAACCGGGACCAACGGCTTAACGTGCCTTCCGAAGCACGGATCATCTTACTTTCGGACAATCAGGTGATCAGCCTGTAATGTCCTAACCAAACTAGCGATCACAAAGTGATTTTTGTGATATGCCCCCACCGGGATTCGAACCCGGAGCGTCCGTATCGTGAGTCCAACGCTCAACCACAGAGGCCGTTGATTATAATAATGAAATGTCCACATCGAAGCAATTCATCATTCAGCCATGCAAACAAATGTTAAATAACAATATTGCTTTCTTAGATGAATTGCTTCGATGTGGCCATTTTAACCCCCTGAACGTGTGATTTGTAAGATGAGAGAGTTATACAGGGTGATAGTGACATCGTAACGAATACTAAGGGCGATGATTCAGACCATGATTCTGAGATTATTTCAAGTGGAATTTCCATCGGAAAATTCATGTTTTTTTTTCTTTAATTATTTTCAGTTTCATACTTTTGCGTCAGACAATAGGCTAGTTTCCAACTAGTCAAATCAGTTACTTTTTACTAAACGTCAAAACACGAAATTACTATGGAATTTGTATGAAAAAGCACTCTGTGACGTCATAGAAAAACGTGACAAAATGTCGGACTTATTATTACGTTTTTCTTGATTAAAATTCATAAATAAGTTTAATAGAAAAAAGAAAATGTTTTTCGTTAGTTTTAGATGTGTCTTTATTTAGTAATCAGAATTTCATAATTTATCTTGAACCTAGTACACGACCCAATTCCACTTGATATGAACTCAGAATCATGGTGTGAATCACCCATCAAAGTTTTCGTTACGATGTCACCAACACTCTGTATATACCCATTTCACGTAGCGCATCAGAACTTGTCATTTGCAAGATGAGACAGGTATATATATTCACGCGAGTGGACGGCGAACGTTTCCAAAATAAGCCCTCTGGTCCCCTGCCAACACCTATTACATTCGTTGACAATTTTGTCTGGGTTAGTGGGGATCTTGATGGCTGTCATCGGTATTAGCGTTTGGAGGTCACAGAAATTGAGTTGAGATTGACAAAAAAAGTAAAATGTAAACACATTGGTGTTGTTTTTTGCTATAACGTCGCCAAGATGTTGTACTCTTACCTGTGTAAAATGTTTTGAGTATTTAAAGTCACGAGCATTAATATGTATACACTTTGGTACCATGTCACATTAACTTTTTTGACAAATTGATCTGTAAGTCTCACTAAATGTCAAATATGTTAGTGCGACAGAGTCCTAAAGGGGGTACATTATATTGCTCATGACTGTTGCAATAATTAATATTTGATTTGAAAACAACTTAATTTTAATTCGGATTTACCATTTAAAAAATAGTGTTGTCGTTTACATACATCTTATCTCTTCTTGTGAGAGAAATACATAAATAACATAAACAGCATATACACGTCTCACTGCTGGACACAGGCCTCCCCTCTATCAACCGGAGAGGGTATGGAGTATACTCCACCACGCTGCTCCGATGCAGATTGGTGGAGGCGTTTGGGCTTGTAGCCCGGGACCAACGACTTAACATGCCCTCCGAAGCACGTAATTATATTTTCGGACAATCAGTGATTCAAGCCTGCAAAGTCCTTACTAAACAAAGAACAATGTCCGCATCGGGAATCAAACCCAGATCTACCTATCTAACCACTAGACCGCGGAGGCTGTTTAGGGAGAAATATTATTATTAGTAGCCCTCTTGATCCCACTGTTGGGCAAAGACTTCCCCCAGGTCTTTCCGCACCTCACGGTCCTGTGCAGCACCGTCCAGTTCTTCCGATGACAGTCAAAATCAAATAAAATCAAATCAATTTATTTGCGAGAACACATAGAATACAAAAAAGGTGGTAAAATAATTCAAATAATGGTGTCCTCTAATAATATATACTTTCTTTCTTTCTTTCTTTCATGCAGGCGTATAAATATACATAAAAAATAATAATAATCATCACGTTCGGGGTCTACTACGATATCGAAATAAACTTTTTTTAAATTCTCTAATTGATTTCCAGGTTCCGTACCCTGGTATCGGTGTACACGCGCATGTTTCCGTCCCTACAAGTGGACATTGAGGAGGAGTTGTCCAGGTACAAGTTGTACGCGAAGCAGGTCCGCCCGCTGGTGAGGGACACGGTGTCCTACCTGCACAAGGAGATCGGCAAGGGCCGCCGCGTGCTCGTCGAGGGAGCCAACGCCGCCATGTTGGACATCGACTTCGGTAACAGTCAATATCATGTACCCACTTTAGAACCCTGTCGCACTAAACCGAAGTCTCATTAAATAACAAATATGATGTATACAATACTATAAGAAGTTGCCATAATGGTAACACTTATTTCATCAATGGGCTGGCAATGGTGCCAATTCCTGTAAATACCATCTAATTTTATTTTAAGTTATATCTGTCATTTTCTTATCCGCCGAAAAGGAAAGGGACGGGTAATCGACAAGCATAAAATTTATGGAACACACGTCAATTTTAAGCACAAATCTAAACCAACCATCTAAAAAATTTACATCCGTCAATAACCCGACACAGTTAAGTAGACAGCACGTCAAACGGATTGCATACCAGCGACGTACCTTTTGATTCGGCCGGGTTATTCATTCATTTACTCATTCTTCCTAAAATTAAGAGCTGTGAATCATCCGTCCCTTTCCTTTTCGACGGATATGAAAATGACGGATATAACTTAAAATAAAATTAGGCGGTGTCTGCAGGAATCGGGGCCATTGGCGGCTTGTCTTAGGATTGAGCATACCTGGTTTTCTTATACCACGATTGTAGGTATGAATGTCTCCCGTTGCCCATAGGTACATACCCGTACGTGACGTCATCGAACTGCAGCATCGGCGGAGTATGCACCGGGCTGGGCATCCCCCCACGGTCCATTGGTGACGTCATCGGAGTCGTTAAGGCGTACACCACGCGCGTCGGAGACGGCCCCTTCCCTACAGAGCTGAACGATGTAAGTACTTTTATTTTATTTATTTAAAAGGTACACACAACAGGTAACAATCATGACATGCGAAAATAAAAGGTTACAAATGTGGGTAATAACTACATTGAAACCCAAAACGTGTATACACGGCATGGTTAGGAAATTTTGTAACGTGAGGTTAGATAGATAGATAGATAGATAAAATACTTTATTGAGCACAATGGACACAAAATACAGATTTTTTTTTGACGTGACTTATTGTAGATTTGCCGCAGATGGCATTAACTACTTGGCCGGACAAATGGGGAGCGCTGAAGGCTCTCACCCGGGCAAAATACAGAGATAAGGACAACATATACAGAAAAGCACAACAGGCGGCCTAGTTAGCTGTGTGTGTGTGTGTGTTTTTGGTGTGGTTAGCTGCAACAGGGGTTAGTTGCAGTTAAATGCTAAAAAGTGGTTAATTACTAAATAACAACAAAATAAAACAAGGAAAAAAAGTGAAACTGTACAGTACTGCAGATATGTGACGTCATCAGACTGCGTTTAGGCACTCCACCGGCACACCGGCTTGCTTCTCAATCGGGGAGCGCCGCACTATGGAATATGGTAGAACAAACGCGTATCAAAATTCATTTTTTCACTTATTGAAATAGGTCCTTCTATCAATGTAATTTAATAGTTCGAAAGTCGAAGATTCATATTCTGTAGCGTAATTCATATTATATTTGGTGAAAGTAGTTGTTTTCATGTGGTAAAGTTAAGGTTCATGAAATTGGGAAATATCAAGTTCCTCATTGACGATTTTCAAAGTCAGATAGTTTTAAAACTTAAAATGAAAGGTATATGGTATTATATATTTTTGAAAAGCTTATCTATCGGAAAATTTAAACAAATTAAATTGATTGTTTTTAATACGAATATGTACGTAAAAAAATTAAAGAAGAAATGGAGGAAAAAAAAGGTTTTCTTCAACTTCGTCGAAGCTTTTAACATTTACCGGCGCTTACCGGTGCTTTGAATTTAATGTTAATTGATAGTTTAGTTACTTATCAACAACATATATAAAAATTAGCTGCGATTTTTTGCGAACTTTGGAGATATGAGGTAAAATCGAATCCTAGTCAGGGAACGGAAATTGCTATCAATTGCGGTTTCGTGGTTGACTTGATTTAACAATACTTATTGATTATTTTATATTGTTAAGTTTTTATTATTTTGGTGTCATTTTCCGTGAGAAAATAGATATCTGAATTAATTCACACATTCTGAAACAATATAAAGGGAGGTAACAAAATATGTTTCCATTACAATTTCAGTGGTATTTTCGTATAGTACGGCTATTTTACTCTTCAAAATGTCTACTTTTAACTGTAGTAAACGTGAATTAATAGAATCTTATATAGAAGGCGGTAAAACGACTGCGGCACTTTCGACATATTTGGAGGAAAAACAAGTATCAGAAGACAATATATGTTTTATAATTGGTAAAATTCAACAGACTATCATCCCTGCGTCTAATAGACGCTGGAAAGAAGCAGCACGCAATAAGAATATATTTTTAAAAAATAACACAAATTGGCTGGATTCTGAAAAGCTTTTCGTTTTGAATCACTTTGATAACGCAAAAATAATCAAAATGCTTACAGATGAAGAAGCAATGAACCTAACAAGAAACCCTATTACATAGCTAGTTAAATTAATAATATTAAGAAAATTTTGATTCATTCCTATGTTTAGCATAATGTATAGCTATAGGTACTGTACCATTTTTTATTTTATTTTATCATTAATATGATAAGTTGTTATGGGCGATAGGCTGATCCCTTATCACCATAAGGTTCATCATATCCATCTTTGGACTTCGTATCAACAGTGGCTGCAAGTTGTCTTTGATTGCTTGTGGCTCTGCCCACCCCATTAGATATTACGGGCGTGAGTTTATGTATGTATGTATGTATGTAATATGATAAGTTATGTTAATTGAGTAATTAGTGTTAAGAAATACAGGTAAGATAATATAACTAAAAATATAAATTTCAATAAATATATAGCATTTTAAACGATTGTGAGTTTTCTTTATTTAATAAAAAAAATTACGCGTAATTTCAATTCACCAAACATTACTTATATGAATTTTTATATATTCCTTTATATTAGTGCAAAATTACATCGCTCTATCTTTAAAATTGACGGAGTTACAGATTTTTGATCCGAAACACACCCAAATATTCCACAGTGCGCCGGTTCGAGGCCAGGACCGGACTTGCACAAATTATCTGTGCAGTTTTCACTAACACAGTTGTCTCGACTGACGGCGATACATACGGCTCACCACCTATCACGACAAAATTTAAGACGACAGCCCTGACGGTGCTCAGTTGGTCTCGTACCGCGGCGCAGGGCTTCGTCTAAGACGATTATATTTGATGTATCCTAGGCGTTAAACGAATCGACCGTGTGCGAAACACTACACTGCGCTCCAAAACGGGTATCACTGATGTAGGGAAAAAGTCCGCCAAACTGAAGTGGGACTGGGCCGGACACGTTTGTCGGATGCATCCGGAGCGGTGGGCACGAGTCGTTACTCACTGGATACCTCAGGGCGGGCTTAGAAGTCGAGGCAGACCGCGTAAAAGATGGTGTGACGACCTCAATGCTTATCGCAAGGATTGGCCGGAGATCGCGCAAAGTCGAGAGGAGTGGAAAAATCAAGGGGAGGCCTTTGCCCAGCAGTGAGATCAAATAGGCTAAATAAGATAAGATAGATAGATAGATAATACGTTTATTTGGGACAACAATACAAGTAGGTTACAAACAATCAGTAAAACATACAGTTTGAAACATAACAAGGAAAGAATTACTATACGCCTCTGCCTACCCTTTTGGGGAGACAGGCGTGATGCTATGTGTTATGTAAGAAGAAGCAGGCATTGTAATAAAAATTATTAAACATTAACTGATTAATCTTTCGAACGCCGGAACGCGGATCTCGACCAGACACAATGTAAAATCTATTGTGTCTGGTATCTCGGCATATGAGAGGTTAAGTTAATGTAACATTGTGTTGTAAAGTTGTGTATGTATTAAACCTAAATAAAGGTACATACATACATACATAAACTCACGCCCGTAATCCCTAATGGGGTGGACAGAGCCACAAGTAATCAAAGACAACTTGCAGCCACTGTTGATACGATGTCGTAAGCTGGATATGATGAACCTTATGGTGATAAGGGATCAGCCTATCGCCCATAACATTAGTCCATCATGTTAGAGGACACAATCCCTCTGTCGGTTTTTACGAAATGCCCGGGAAGACAAGCAGCTGAACGTTTTCTAAATAAAGGTGTTATCTATTTATTTATTTTTTATCTGTAATGGGTTTGCTCTTGGCCCTAGACTTGCCCGAAGGCATTGACGAGGCCTAAGATGGAGCGAGCTCGCCCAGAAGGTGCCCACTCTGGCCATGAAAGCACCCGGGTTATATGCGTTCGGAAATACAGAAGACGGCAAAGAATTCCACTCCCTAGCAGTGCGCATAATGAAGGACGATGCGAAGCGCTTTGTGCGAATAGTTGGGATATCCATCAAATAGGAACCCGGCTGTACGTCTAGAAGTCCAAAGATAAAAGGGGATGGTGGAATGAGCTCGTGTAGATATAACTAAGACTAACTAAGTATAGTTATATAAGAATAAAGAGTGCCATTGCATAATTATAATTTGTTTAGTTGAAATTATGTATTTTTTTTAGTTTATTTTAATTATTTTCAATTCTATACTTTTGCGATGGAAAATTCCACTTGATAACAACTCAGAATCATGGTCTGAAACATCCCTCTCAGTTTTCGTTACGATGTCACTAACACCCTGTATATATATATATATATATATATATATATATATATATATATATATATTAACAGCCTCCGTGGTCTAGTGGTTAGAGCGTCAGGCTCACGATCTGGAGGTCCAGGTTCGATTCCCGATGGGGACATTGTCGAAATCACTTTGTGAGACTGTCCTTTGTTTGGAAAAGACTTTTCAGGCTTGAATCACCTGATTGTCCGAAAAAGTAAGATGATTCCGAGCTTCGGAGGGCACGTTAAGCCGTTGGTCCCGGCTATTAGCCGTAAAAACACCTCCACCAACCCGCAGTGGAGCAGCGTGGTGGGGTATGCTCCATGCTCCATACCCCCTCGGGTTGATTGAGGGGAGGCCTGTGCCCAGCAGTGGGACGTATATAGGCTGTTTATGTATTTTTTTTTAGTTTTAAAGTCGTAACACCGACAGTCCTTTTAAAATCTGAACTCCATTGTTTTACTATTGTGTCTGGAAACATCGGCTTTACGAGTTTAAGCTATTGTTGGAATACTTTTGCGGTGCCCTTACAGGGTGTCACATGTTTGTACATTATTTACTTATAAGAACTGTAATACCATGTGACATGCAATAAAGAAATAAATAAATAAATAAAATAGATCGCTATCTAATGTTGTTTTTCGTGTCGTTGCAGGAAGTAGGTCGACTGCTACAGGAGCGTGGTCAAGAGGTGGGCGTGACCACGAAGCGCGTGCGCCGCTGCGGCTGGCTCGACCTGGTCGTCGTGCGATACACCACCATGGTCAACGGATACACCTCGTTAGTACAGCAATGGTGCCGATTTGGGCAACCACCAATTATAACTTAATTTGTCAGGAATGTGGAGTTCGGTGAATGAGGAGCTCGGTGGCGCAGCGGTAAACGCGCTCGGTCTGCGATTGTTGAAGTTAAGCAACTTTCGCAAAGGCCGGTCATAGGATGGGTGACCACAAAAAAAAAGTTTTCATCTCGAGCTCCTCCGTGCTTCGGAAGGCACGTTAAGCCGTTGGTCCCGGCTGCATTAGCAGTCGTTAATAACCATCAATCCGCACTGGGCCCGCGTGATGGTTTAAGGCCCGATCTCCCTATCCATCCATAGGGAAGGCCCGTGCCCCAGCAGTGGGGACGTTAATGGGCTGATGATGATGATGATTGTAATTACGTAAGATGTTAATAAAATTCACGTTGATCTAACAGAAAGCTCGTTGAGGTGCGAGTATTATGTTGATCTTGCGATGGATCGACCTCTGCTTACCCCAATCGGATATAGTGACCTTATGTAAACAATAAAAAATGCTTATTACAGGGTATGCTTAACCAAGATGGACGTGCTGGATACGCTGAAAGAAATCAAGATCGGGGTCGCGTACAAATTGAATGGAAAGAGAATCGATTACTTCCCGTCTTCCATGGCCGAGCTTAGTAACATCGAGGTAATTATACACACTTACATAAACAGCCTATATACGTCCCACTGCTGGGCACAGGCCTCCCTTCAATCAACCGGAGGGGGTACGGAGCATACTCCACCACGCTGCTCCACTGCGGGTTGGTGGAGTTGTTTTTACGGCTAATAGCCGGGACCAACGGCTTAACGTGCCCTCCGAAGCACGGAATCATCTTACTTTGTCGTAAAAACCGACAGAGGGATTGTGTCCTCTAACATGATGGACTAATGTTATGGGCGATAGGCTGATCCCTTATCACCATAAGGTTCATCATATCCATCTTTGGACTTCGTATCAACAGTGGCTGCAAGTTGTCTTTGATTACTTGTGGCTCTGCCCACCCCATTAGGGATTACGGGCGTGAGTTTATGTATGTATGTATGTTTTCGGACAATCAGGTGATTCAAGCCTGAAATGTCCTTACCAAACAAAGGACAGTCTCACAAAGCGATTTCGACAATGTCCCCATCGGGAATCGAACCCGGATCTCCAGATTGTGAGTCTAACGTTCTAACAACTAGACCACGGAGGCTGTTATACACACTTATTGGCCCCGATTCCTGCAGACACCTAATTTTAAGTTATACCCGTCATTTTTTAAAGGCTTTCGTGGTTCAGTGGTTGAGCGTTGGACTCAAGATCCGGAGGTCGAATCCCGGTGGGGAAATATCACAAAAATTACTTTGTGATACCTAGTTTGGTTAGGACATTACAGGCTAATCACCTGATTGTCCGAAAGCAAGATGATCCGTGCTTCGAAAGGCTTGTTAAGCCGTTGGCCCCGGTTAAAACTTATGATGTAAGTATGTAGTCGTTACATGAGCCATGTCAGGGGCCTTTGGCGGTTCAGTAATAACTAGTGATGTTCCGAATATCCGTATCCGTATCCGCGGATATCCGAGATAAAAGAAAAATCCGTATCCGTGTCCGTTACTTTTCACGCGGATCTTTTACGGATCTTTTTCAGGTGATTAAGTAGAATTATTAAATAAAAAACTATAAAATTCCACTCAGATTGTTTTTATTTCTTAAAATCAAATATTTGGCACCTTTATATTGCTAAAATTTAGATAGATAGATCTTTATAATGAAAGCAAGATAAAATATCACTTTTATAATAATGAAATAACTAAAACTTTAATCTTTTTTTTAAGAAAATAAAGATCCGTATCCGCGGATCTTTACACTAAATATCCGTATTCAGGTCCGTATCCGCGGATATACATTTTTAACGATCCGGCACATCACTAGTAATAACCCTGACACCAGTGTGTCGATAGCGATAAGCGCTGAATAAGCAAATCGATAAGATTGCATCTAATATCTATCATAAAACGGTATATTTTTCCATGGTAGCCCAGTTGGTAGAACGCATGCCTCTCACTGAGGTCGCAGATTCAAATTTATCACAGGCCTAAACCAATGATTGACGAATTTGTTTTCGAATTCATGTTTGGATGATAAATGATTATCATGTGCTCAGCGATGAAGGAAAACATCGTGAGGAGACCTACATTCCCGAGAAATTAATTTTCGGAGGTATGTGACCCAACCTGTGGGCTGGTCGTCCCTTCGCGGGTTGGAAGGTCAAACCGGAACCGGAAAAACACCGGACCTGTCAAATCTTCAGGTTAGGTAAGCGGATCCTGTGAAAAACGGGATAATGCTAGGAGGATGATCTCTCTCTATTTAAGAGCTGCGCTCTTGTCGGTGGAGTAATCGCCATTACTCCATAGATAGGGCGTGTAGGACGGTGGTTGCCCCAATCGCCTTCGCGCTTTTCTTCGCTTTTTAGGGGGATGATGAACATGTATATTTTTCAGGTGGAGTATATAACCCTACCGGGTTGGGCACAGAGTATAGAGGCGGTGCGGGAGTACGAGCAGCTGCCCGACGCGGCCATTGAGTACGTCCGGACCATCGAGGACCACCTGCGGTTACCTGGTTAGTACAATATTTAATAATCTTTATTTGCATACTATGACAACACACATTACTTTATGTAGTCATGAGCAATATAATGTACCCACTTTAGGACTCTGTCGCATTAACATATTTGACATTTAGTGAGACTTACAGTTCAATTTGTCAAAAAAGTTAATGTGACATAGTACCAAAGTGTATACATATTAATGCTCGTGACCGTACATAACAACTATGTATACAGATGGATCAAAAATCACAGACCGCCCCCTATCGCCCATAAGTATACAATGGTGCTAATTCCTGTAAACACCATCTAATTTTATTTTTAAGTTATATGTCATTTTCTTATCCGCCGAAGAGGAAAGATATGGGTAATCAAGCATAAAATTTATGGAACACTCGTCAATTTTAAGCACAAATCTGAAACAACCCTAGAAAATTTTTACATTGCCCAATAACCCGACAATTAAGTTGACAGCACACGTTGGTTTGCATATCCGCGAGATATCTTTTTGATTCGACCGGCTTATTCATCATACTCATTCTTTCTAAAATTAACAGCTGTCAATATGTCCCTTTTCTTTTCGACCGATAAGAAAATGACACGTATAACTTAAAGTTAGGTGTCTACAGGAATCGGGGCCACTGTCCAGTTAAAATTCGTGATAAATTGCTATAAAATATGGAGCAACGTGGAGTGTATCCCGTCTGAAGAATAAGTTATGAAGGAAAAACAGCACGCTGGAAAAAGGCAGTTTTGATTGAAAATAAGTTTTTATGAGTTTTCTTCTTTCCGAACTTTAGGGAATAAATATAACACTATGATTTTGCAATTAAACGCTGCACAAAGGGTTTTAGTGAAAATATAAACAAAACAATATGTTTGTCTACTCAACTGCCTGCTATGATTCTGCATTGTATACTTATACAATGATGCTAATTCTTGTAAACACCATCTAATTTTATATCGGTCGAAAAGAAAAGGGACATATTGACAGCTGTTAATTTTAGAAAGAATGAGTAAATGATGAATAAGCCGGGCGAATCAAAAAGGTATCTCGCTGATATGCAAATCGACGTGTGCTGTCAACTTAATTCTGTCGGGTTATTGGCCAATGTAAAATTTTTCTAGAGTTGTTTTAGATTTGTGATTAAAATTGACGTGTGTTCCATAAAATTGATGGTGTCTACAGGAGTTAGCACCAGTATAGAATTCTGTCAACATTTAGGAACACTCAACAGTGCTGCCGCCTACATTTGAGCTTCTAGTTTTTAGTCTCATTCAATTTATTTATATTCCAGTGAGGTACATCGGCGTGGGGCCAGGCCGCGAGTGTATCATCGAGGGGCGTTAAAATATCGGCCGGTACTTAGTGTCACTTGTTAACTATAGTTGTACGATGTTAACCGGCTCCAGTGCAAATTATTATTATTCTTAGTAATAGCCTTCTACACGGGAAGCAGGTTGCACACATGTGTATGAATACTGTTCACCAGACCTATGAAATCTTCAGATTAGGTTAGAGACGGCACAACGCTAGGGAGATCTTCTATCGTGTGGTTTGTGAGGTGGATTACCAACCTCATCAACCCTGGTGTCATGGTTACTATTGAGCGTCAAAGGCCTCAAGTAACGACTACGTACTTACAGTAAGTAGTAACCGGGACCAACGGCTTTCTTTCGGACAATCAGGTGGTCAGCCTGTAATGTCCTAACCAGGCTAGGATGATGTTTATACAGATGTGTGCAGCTTGTAACAATAAAATTCACTGCATATTGGAGTTAGTCCGAGGTCCAATCGAACCAGCGAGGTAGAATTATTACGAAAACAATCAGTATTCCTGTATCGAATTACTGTTATGCGGATATGAAACTCATATACATGTACTTTATCCTACATCCGATGAAGTTAGCATGTGTTTTTAGAACAACAAAGCGTTTGAATGAAGACGAGATTTTATAATGTATATTATACAATCATTAACCTCACGCCCGTAATCTCTTATGGGGTGGGCAGAGCCACAAGGAATCGAGACAACTTGCAGCCACCGTTGATACCAAGAACTAAGATGGATGTTAATGTATATTATAAGTTGGTAAATTAAAATTTATGGCGTATTTCACATATTTCAAACCATAGCATGATTAGAATGACAACAGGACAGGGACGTGTCTGTATACTAACTGTATACTGTAGGTGCAGCTTATTGCGAAAGAGATGAGATATACAGTCATGAGCAATATGATGTACACACTTTAGAACCCTGTCGCACTATCATATTTGATATTTAATGAGACTTACGGTTTAATTTGTCAAAAAAGTTAATGTGACATGGTATCAAAGTGTATTCCTATTAGTACCCGTGACCGTACATCTAACGGTGTCTCTCTAATCATGCTACCAGCGGCCATTTTGTACTAGCTTATAGTAGACATTGAACAAACTTGTATGGAATCAAGCGAAACGTATTAGGTATAATGTTTTAAAGGGAACCTCTAATCCCTGACGCACTATATCCCTAAGGTCTGCTAAGGGTGATAAGTAACACCATTTTGTATCCTCCTTGTACCAGGAGCTTATAAATAACGTACAATCGGCGCAGGCGCCTATATTTACCAACGGTTGTCGCAAGAGTCCAAACGCTTTGTAGTCCTTTAAACACGGTTTTTAACCGACTTCAAAAAAGAAGGTTTTATATAAACGGGAAGGTTTTCCAAGTACTTATTCATCGGGTTACCGAACGGTAAAGTTTATAATTATATTCTTTTATTGTCATTGCATGATACCTAATATTCGCAGTGTTCTCGCTTAGTCAATTTGTGAACTATATTTGCTATAATTGTCGGAGTTTAGACGCGCCGGTCGCGTCTACAGTACGTCGTCCAGTTCGCGTTATTCGTACTTAGCTTGTGTAGTATTTGCGACAAGGGTCTTCTGGTACGTGGCGCCATAGTCGTGGAACTTAACTCCTTACACGTAACATGATAAGAATGGCAGCAGGGCAGCAGCCCCCATGGCACAGCAACCGCGCCGCGGCTCGAATTATATCCAAGACTTCGACCATTGGCTTTGTTACCTTTTAAAAATGAAATCACTGAACTTAACATTTCTTAAATCAGGAACAATATTAGAGAAACCGCAAAAACCTGTGTGTCGCGAAGCTGATGCAGCGAAATAGTTTTTGTTTACTTCGTTTGCAAGTGTATAAATTGCTACCTACATGTTCCTTATTTGTTGTATTTGTTCGAGGATGATATTATGTTGCAAATTGGAAGCAACGATGGTGAATGCCGGTGTACGGATAAACCAAAGTTGGTTTTTGTTGCACCGCCAACTGTAAAAAAATTGTATTAAGTACTATACTTATTTTTAATAAATAAATAAATAAAATCTGCGTAGATAAACTTTCGAGTAGATAGCGTTTCGCTGCGTGTATTGGTCGAAGCCGGTGGTATAATTTCCCCCGCTCGAGGCGCATTGTCGAACAGAACCTGCAGGGCAAAGATAGCTCATCTCTTTCACACTAATGGTGTACGGCTTAGTGCGAAAGAGAGAGATGTCACTCTTATCACGCTGTTTTAAGAATCCTATGGAAACGCCATTATTGACAGTTGTTATAAATGGAGAATGGATGGCGTTAGTCTAATAGAAAGCTCGGTGAGGTGTCTGTACTTAAATCGCCTTGCGATGGATGTACCTTTGACTACTCCTAGCTTGTTTTTAAATTGGAAATGGTCACACCAGCGCCCTCCTGTCAATATTATCCACGCGTCAAAAGGTTCTTGTCTATCTATACATACACCACTCGCGTTATAGCAAGGTGCGTAGGCAAGCTGTCAGAATGGTACAGTTTTTGGTGTCTCTTTCGCTCTAGAGTGTTACTCTATCTTTCTGTCCTGTAACGCACCATGCAATAGCGCAAATGATATTATAAAGCGCACTGTGTAGTACTGCGCTCTGTGTTACATAGATTGTGTCGTTATCTTGGATCCGTACTTGTGAAGTAGGGTTGTAACGGACCTACTGGATATATTCACATTCAAATCCAATTCAAATTCAAATATATCTTTATTGATAACATAGTTACATTTTGAATCGTCAATTTTTACATAACTTATACGAATATTGATACCATTGATAACTTATACGAATAATTGTGCGAGGTTGCAAAATTTTGACACAGTATTTACGCAATCATTTTCCGTATTTTCGTTACAACCCTAATGTAGACTTAAAATTAAAAACAAACATATTTCGAGACCAAATCTGTACTTATCAAATACAATTTTATATTCGAATGATACATGGATCTGCTGATAACGATGTTTATGCTGGTGCTTAGTACATAATGGAATTGTATTATGGAAACTTGAGAACGGCTCTCCAAGGGATTTGTTTTACAGCAATAATTATAATAGGGTTTATCGGTTATCTAGTTTATCGGTTTCAGCCGATATAATTTAACACCAATATACTTGTCGACTAACAAGACTAAAATAATATAGTATTATTATTATATTTTATATATTCGGACACCAATGATTATGGATTCCTAACTGTGAATTAGTGAGAATGATTGTAATGATAAGTTAATGTTTCAAATAATGTTTTGACGTAGCTTGTGCGTAAAGAAAGCACAAAGACATGTCAGATAAAGACCTTTTTAATAGCATATAATTTTTAATATTATGTTTTAATACTTTCTGTTAGCAGCCACTAACTTTTAATTTAGGCATTCACATTTCCATTTTCGCCCGAATCGACAACTTTTGAAATTTAACAAGAGACCATTTCGAATTTACTTAGTTACTTTTTTATGTTAAAAATCGATTTTTGTACAAGAAATTCCCATTCCAAAGATCTTTTTTTGAAAAATCTTATAGGTACTTACTTACTTTTAATTAGTAAATCAGTTTTTTTTTGCTTTTACAACATTCTTTGAGGTGTGTTTTTATGTGATATCGATATTGTATTAATGTAAATATTTCAATACAGTTATATGCCAATAAAATAATGGTTTATTCTTTTATGTTTTTGTTTTATTACGAATTATCGCCCAATACCTTGTTCATACAGAAACAATGTTGTGGGAGAATATTCCGAACTATCGATAATCATCTATACCATCGATAGAACTACTGTTACTATCGATCGATTACCTATAGTATTGCTTTTAACGATTGCAAGGACTTGACAGCACGGAATAGAAGAGGATGGAAACGCCCTAACGCGCATTTTATACGAGAACCGCTGTCACCGGTTCAACCCCGCGCTCTCTTTTACTACTACTGCATACAGATAACGACACTTCTACTGCTTCTCAAATTCCAAAAGCACGTTACCGGTAATGTATATTTTATGTGATAAGCTGCAATTTTATCAGTACTCTTCGTAAGATACTGCATACAAAGGTATTTTTTTGATAAATATCCGACCATACTAAGGTTATTAGCTTTCCTGTGATAAGGAGGGATCTTCTTATTTTCTTTTTTGCTCTGCAGGTTATAATGCACAAGACGACCTTTTATTATCCTATCACGGAGCTCCGTGGGTCATAAAGTTTGCAGACAAGTGGATTGCAAAGAAGTATGAACTATTTGCTCATTCTTGTATTATTTATTTATTTTATTTAGATAACCAACAGCTTAATTAGAACAGAACATATAATAAAGTATTTAACAAACCAACTTAAGCTACTTAAAGGTATGGTGCGCATTTCGCGCTTCCAATCTCTCTTCTATTGCATGATTGATATTATATTCTTAATTCCTTATAATCTGCCCCCACGCTGCTTCCGAACTGCTCCTGCTTTAGGTGTGTTTTTTTAAAGGCTATTTGCGACGAAATATATACTTATAATAGGAAAAAAACTACTAAAGCGTATACATGGTAATTTATTAATTCAATATTGAAAATTAACAGGTCAGTCATCACATCGTCAATCAATTACATTTATATACACACTACAGTGAATGTATTTCTTAGCCTACATTGAGATGTTATTATACTACGACTACACTGTCTTGATCTCAGCATCAAGACCAAGGGACTTATTTTGAATCGCTTCTATTCGCTTGCGAAAATATATACCTGTCTCATCTTGCAAATGACAAGTTCTCGTGTGCTACGTGAAATGGGTATACATTTTTCGAACGCGATTTGAATGCGAGCGATTCAAAAATAATGTCTAAAGTTTATATTTTCGCCTATAAACTACTAACATTTATAATAAATAAATCAAATTCAAAATATAATTTGTACATAAATGAATACGATCACAAATTATATTTTATTTTTCAATTTATACATAAAGCCAAGCTTTATTCGACTAAGGACACTGTCTTCTCTACTTACGCTTATGTTAATTGGGTAGTTTCCTAGGTCAAAGATAAAATGATACTAAATAAAGACAGATTTAAAGCTGACGATAAACGTTTTCTCTCGTTAACTTATTTATGAATTTTAATAAAGAAAAATGTAATAATAAGTGCGATATTTTGTCACGATTTTCTATGATGTTATAGGTTGCTTTTTCATACAAATTCCGTAGTAATTTTGTGTTATGACACAAAAAGAACTGATTTGACTAGTTGGAAACTACCCTATGGGAAAATGCAGGGGTTTACATTGACATGGATTCAGCAGAGCACGGCATGAAAGGACGCCATATTGAACAACAATTGGTTACATCTATACTATATAGCCCGATTCCTGCAGACACCTCCTAATTTTATTTTAAGTTATATCCGTCATTTTCTTATCCGTCAAAAAGGAAAGGGACGAACGAATGACATGTGCTCTCAACTTAATTATTGTCGGGTTGTTGAACAATATAAAAATTTGGAAGGGTTTTTTAAAATTCTGCCTAAAATTAACATGTGTTTCATAAATTTTATATGCCCGTGTATTTCCTTTTCGGCGGATAAGAAAATGACAGGTACAACTTAAAATAAAATTAGATGGTGTGTACAAGAATTAGCACCATGTAGCAAGACGCTACATAAATTCGCTTTATATACGAAACGATTAAATTATTAAACCATTAATTATTACCACTACAGACGTCGATACGGCTCACCACCTCTCACGTTGGTCTAACAGACAGCTCTGTGAGGTGTGGGTACTAAGTTCATCTTGCGATGGATGTACCTTTTTTAAATAATACAGGCTCGCGTTCGACCACAATCTCACCTGATGGTAAGTGACGATGTGGTTTGGGGTGGATCACGCTTACCTAGCAAATGCCTATTCAATCTAGCCTTGAAGACTTATAACGAGTTGGAACTTTCAACTTCAGAGATCAACTTATTTCTCCCCTTTAACTGATATAAAACACACTATCATCAATCTAAGTTTACGGTTCTTAAATCTCACATAATAACCGACTTACCAACTATAAATAAACAACCAGTTAACGTGTGGGTATTTGAGAGGCAAGCAAAATTGAATCCAATCATCAAATAATTCGACTGAACTTTGCTTGACTGCTACACGTTCGCCGCTTGTTTATTGCTTATTGGTAAGGCGGAGTTTAGTTACATTAGTTATCGAATAACAGTTTACTCGATAACTTGGGAAAAGGTTTCTTAAGTATTTGACACTAACTGATTCTGTCTATTCGCTATGTGTTAATATTTCAAGACTTAAACCTAGAAAAAGATTTTATCTAAGTGCGTAGCACAATCAGCGCACCCAGTGGCAAAAATGTGTACTAAATCCGAACACAGAATGATTTTTACTTTTGATGTATCTTCCTTTTCAACGGATAACTGGAATTACTTTGGATACACGTACCAGAAATTATCTTTTATGTACTTGACTTTGGCAGTAATGGTTGTCTACTCTGTGACGACTGGTTGTCAATGACAGGTATAACCAGTGGGTATAACTTAAAATAAAATCAGGTGTTTGGGAGCCATTGTTAATAAATTGCATTCAAATATCGACAGCATTACTATTTGAATTCCTCTTTAAATACATTTGAGAATAACTCCCATAATAGGTTTAAGACTTGTTACTAATATAATTTAATATAGATGAGAAATAAGAACCATAAACATTTGCAAAATTCACAATCTTCTAACTACCAGTCAAATCCTAAGCAGGCTTTTCTAAGGTTCACTTCCATTGGTGTCCTTTAATCTTTCTCAGAATTAACAACTGAAATATTTGTATGGTTTAATTCTTCCATACTTCCATACTAATATTAGACGAAAATTATGCTGATTCCGGCACACACCATCAAAGTTTGTTATAAGTTATACCTGTCATTTTCTTATCCGCCGAAAAGGAAAGGGATGTATAATAATCGACAGGTATAAAATTTAAAACACATGTCAATTTTAGGCAGAATTTTATATTGGCCAATAAATAACCCGACAGAATTAAGTTGACAGCACACGTCAAACGGATGGCGCGAGATGCCTATTTCATTCGCTAATGTTATTCTTTAATTTTAAAATTAACAGTTGTCCATAATCCGTCCCTTTCGTTTTCGGCGAATAAGAAAATCACGGGTATAACTTAAAATAAAATAAGAAGTGTCTGCAGAATCGGGGCCAGCATGTCCGTAATTTAACCTTGCACATCTAATTACAAAATATAGAATAGAACTCTCCCTCCTGCGTTCTACTTTAGTATTAAATGACTGTAAGGAGTAAAGGAGAGCGCGCGGATTGTCTGTCTCCCTCGCACTTACGCCTTATTCGGACACGGTAAGAATGAGATTTTATTGTATGGGGTGTCCAGTGTGTGCTTTTACTCCAAAATATAGTCATTCTGGACGGAAACAAGATGTTAGGCCGGACAGGCTGTCCTTTTTTAAATCTTTGTGTCTGGAAAACCGAATTTTACAAAGTTATTGATAGAAAAAGACTTATACATTGTTTTAAGTTTACGCGGTTATTATCATAATTAAAACACATAATAACGGGAACTTTAAACGCGGTAAGAACTCGTTATTATGTGTTTTAAGAAAAAGACTTCATTCTGAGCGGTTGAGGACGCCGAAAGAGGACCTTATAAAGCGAAGCCTCTGTTACCGTCTACTCCCTGTTAGGCGAAGCGTTTCGCTCGCGTTTGTTCTTGGACTTTGGCTTGACGCGGTGGCGGTCGCGCTTACGGCTTGACGACGAGCACGACGAAGACGGACTCGAGTCCGGAGGCGAGCCAGCTTCGTCCCCCAAGCCCATAGTACCTGACTCCGGTGTAGAAGGTTCCAGAACGCTGTTGCGAAGCGCGCGGCGCTGCTCCTCAGTGTGTTGCGGGCAACGGGTTGACCTGTTAACATAAGCATAAATAAACTAGCTATAATAACGGCATCTGTGGTCCAGTGGTTGAGCGTTGGGCTCACGATCCGTAGATCCCGGGTTCGAATCCCGGTGCTAGCCTTTATTATGAACTTATAATAATATAAGCCTTTATTACTGCCTTTTTTTTTGCATAACTATAGTTTCCATAAATATTAAAATATCGTAGTTTATTTTCTATTTTCTTATGTGCCAGTTTGCCCTTTGGCAAAGGCCTCCCCAAGAGTGCACCACAATTCCCAATCCAATGCCATTCTTCTCCACTGAATGTGTGGAGAAGAATATTATGAACTTAATCTAACTATAAACAATTATAAAACTAAAACATAATAATTATCTTCCTCGTCCATTTGTCTTTTGACAAAGACCTCCTGCCAACTCTTTCCACTTATCTCTGTCACAATAAGATTCTACTATACAACATACCTGGTGCACAGCTTCTTAGTGTGCTCAGACACGACACCGCAGATCTGCAGCAGTAGATTCTTCTTCTCATTAGCTGTCATCGTCTCATATGTGGCCCCTCCATCATTGGGGTCCGAGTTGTGTGTGCCATTGTTGTTTCGGTTGCTGCCACTGTAATTGTTACGTTACACAGGTCGGCTAAATAACATGGGTTGGATAATTACAACAGAGTTTATTTATATAGTTACATCATTGATGCATAATATGTTACTATTGGTTTACATGCTTTAAACACACATGTGGCAACCATAATTAAGGGTTGAACCATATCTGGGACCTCATTACACTTTCCTATGCTTCTATCCTTTTCTGTTACTAAGAACCTTCATTTGCTAGAGCGAGACAGAATCGATAATGTATGAATAAAGGTCCTTAAAACCAGAAAATCCGTAATAACAGAAGCAAAGGAATACAGTGACATAGACAAAAGTGTATAAATGACAACTTATATTTCATTACATACAACAGT
The DNA here is from genome assembly GCF_024362695.1 of Pectinophora gossypiella. Taxonomy (NCBI): domain Eukaryota; kingdom Metazoa; phylum Arthropoda; class Insecta; order Lepidoptera; family Gelechiidae; genus Pectinophora; species Pectinophora gossypiella. The sequence goes on along the minus strand of NC_065421.1, from coordinate 3,573,901 downwards.
GTAATAATAGAGACATTTTATTACTGTTAACAATATAAATAAATTTAAAAAGGTAAACTTCCTGTTTTAATTTTAGTTTAATTTTTTTAAATTTTACTCTCTTCTCTTGATGTCTATAAAATCTACTATAGATAGCATTCGCTCTCTGTATATTAGTCAAATCCGTCGATATAACTCGCACCACGCACAACGAGGTCGCGTCGAAGTCGAATCGAAAAATCTAGATAACTTAAATGTTTCAAAAAATCTTACTTATGCAACTTGTTCGGCTTCCTGTTGTTGTTATTCTTGATCCTGCGCTTGCGGCGCTCACTCTGCAAGGAGCCGCCGGCCCAGTCGGCATCATCTTCATCGTCACTCAATAGCCCTGCGTATGAAGTAGGCTCCCGGCTGTTCGATGCAATCCGCCGGGATGCAATTCGGGAGCTGTTACGTCCCATTCCTGTCAGATTTATTTATAATTGTAAGACCGAATGTCCTTTTAAAATCCAAACCCCATTGTTCAATTATTGCGTGTGGAAATGGTTTGCCTTAGGAGTTAGTCAACTTAAAGAATCCTTTTATTTTTAATTTTTAATGAGGCTTTGAACTCTGAGTGATCATGCCAGCCTCATAGGTGCTTTCGAGTACCTATCCCTTAGGCAAAGATTGGTCATCCAGATAATATAAAGAATCCTCTTAGAAAGGCATTTTCTTATCTACTCTTTTCAGTTGATTCTTAGATTGTATTTAGTACATAACATTTCTTTTGGATGAAGAGAAATCAAAGCATCCGAGTCAAGGAACTTCAAGGAAAGCTACAATTAATACTGCACTTTGAATATTACCCCTTTTCTAAGTAAATAGTTTACTGCCCATAATTTTACCTACTCTTTATGACAGATAACTTTGTATAACAAATGAACATTTAACAAATAAACATTTAACACACCTCAAGCAACCTATTTGTTAGTTTTGCATTGGAGCTATAGCAGAATTTTATAGCTAGCCAGTTATCAAATATTGTTTTTAAGTTTCATTTGTTTTGGTCGAACAAAGACTGCTTAAAATCAATCTCATTTCTTTAAAAGCTTTGACAGTATCTTACTGCTTTTTGAAAAACTATATCACAATAAATAAGAGAAACCATATTAAACTCACCCATACATTTCTCGAGATGAGGAGCGAATCTGGTAGCCGACACAGGCCTCTCGCAGTTTGGACACGAACAGTTGGTGTCTGGGGTCTTTTTCATCATCGAAAATCCAAACACGTCGCATTCCGGGGAGTTTACAATCTTATAGGGCTCTTCGTCTTCCTTCTCCCCTTCTATCAAGTCCGTCAAACCAGTCTTGATACCGTGGTGGACCTCGAAAAGGAACCCCAAAGTAACATCTTCGAAAACGCTCTCGTAAATGAATTTTGCAGCTTCTTCTGCATTACTCTCACTTTGCATAATCTCAAAAAACTTAGTGTTCAAATCGTTCATGCTTAGCTCACTCACTATCGTACTCATTTTGTATTTTTACTTTTACTGTTTTTGCAAAAATAATATTTTATTTTCCGCGACGAAAATTCACTTCGCCATCGTCAGTTTTTTGACAGTTGTAGTGTTGCGACGTGACACTTTTATAGTTGGCGTTTGAAACTGGAAAGTCGTGACTTTTAAGCTATGAATTTTGTTTGCGTTATTATTTACAATTCTAGAATATCAATTACATTTACTAAATGATAGTTTAATCTAGTAGGTAAAATACTTATCATATCAGCAGGGGCGAAATAACAAACTCATTCGTCGACGAATACGAGGCCGTCCCATAATCTTACACACAATGAATTAGATTGCTACCTACTTATTATTGATTTCATGATAAAATTAGAGAGATCCTAGAGCACCAACCTGTATACCTGTTTAGGCAACTTGTTGTGTGTAAGTTATGTCAAAAAAAAGTACTTAATTCTAATTCGAATATCTTACGTATGGGTAGATATCTTTACGTAAGGATATTCCTTTATTTTATAACACAAATATCCTAATACATCCCACTGGTGCACAGGCTGCCTCATTTCGGGTTGATGGAGGTCTTTGGACAATCGGCGTTTAACGTGCGTTCCGAAGCACGGAGTCGTTTTACTTTTTCAAACAAATCATGTGATATTCTCACGTATAAGTATTTAGGTAGGTACCATCTTATTCATAATTTTACGTGATAAGAGCCGGCAAGTTCAATTGGGTTAAATAATGATAAGAATTAATGATAGAGAAAAGTAACTGTTTGAGTATGCTATTAATAACAAAACAAATACATTCAACGACTTGTTAATATTATTTATCATTCCGTTCTCTCAGCCGGCTAATATCGGTTGTCTAAGTAGGTATTTCAAAATACTTTCGCGGATTAAAATGGTAAGAATTTAAAACATCCTTATTAATATAAGTATATTTTGTTTAACTTGAAAGTAGCGGTGTGGAAGCGTGATAGAATAGATGATTTATTATAATATTCTATGGCTCTGAACCCCCTCTCATTCGACCAGGCAAAGCCTTTGTTGCCTGCCTGTGTTGATTATTTGTCTATTATTTGTTTTGTTATCTGCCTGTGTTTATTAAGTACATTAATAATTTAGACGTTTTTTCCATCCATATTTAGCCCTGTGTTTTAAGTTATTTATATGAAGTATTTTTTTCAGGTGATTTTTAACGCTCGTGGCTTAATGCCTCCTGTGTTCACGCCTCTCAATGAAGACCTAACAGTTAACTATGCTGCTATTGCACCCTACGCGCAGTGGCTGGCGAAGAACGGAATCAAATCAGTTTTGGGTAAGAAAAGTTCCATAAAATATTCTTTGTATAAAACACAGAACATCACTTATTAAATACCTACTCCACTATAGAGATTTTATTCAAAAACGATTTATATAAAAATAATGACAATTTTATTTAGTACTGGCCGCTAAGCTCAAAAACTTTTTAATAATTGCCATTAAATATAAAAAGTAAGAAGGTATTTGTTTTTTTTAATAAATGGCTTTTACATATATTTATAAGACAATTAATGGCCAGTGCGACACATAATTTAAAAGAGTGAATGGGTATTTTTATAAAATAATACTTTTAGTGGAGACATGGAGCAACATGCAACATGGACATCAGCTAAGGACTGAGGTTTAGATAAATAAGAAGAAACAGTGCATGAAATTAACTACAAAGAAGTAGGTACATTCTATCGTCTTCTTTTCTCAGTGGGTGGTACCACGGGCGAGCATATGTCTCTCAGTGTGGCTGACAGGAAGAAGGTGGTCGATGAGTGGGTGAAGGTGGCGAAGACCACAGGGCTCCATGTCCAGGTGCAAGTCGGTGGGGCGCCTCTACCTGACGTCATTACTTTGGTAAGCATCAATTTCTCCGTACCTAGTCCAGAGGCTGAGCATTGGGCTCACGATCCGGAGGTCACGAGCTCGAACGGGACATACTAATCACAAAAATTACTGTGAGCCCTGGTTTGGTTAGGACATTACAGGCTAATCACTCGATTGTCCGAAAGCAAGATGATCCTTCAGAAGGTACGTTAAACCATTGGTCCCGGTTACAACTTACTAATGTAAGCACGTAGTCGTTACGTGAGTCATGTTAGGGGCCTTTGATGGCGCAATAATAACTTTGAAATCAGAAATTTGGGGGCACGGGAGTGCCCCCGCCAAGACGAGCAAAGCGAAGCGCAAGGGCAGGGTACTATCTAACTTTTCTCAAAACGTTTTGTCGATTAACCCTAATAACTCTGGTTTGGATTATCAGAAACGGACAAGCCCCATAACGCGTAGAGTTTGTTTGAGGAGCTCGGTGGCGCAGCGGTAAACGCGCTCGGTCTGCGATTGTTGAAGTTAAGCAACTTTCGCAAAGGCCGGTCATAGGATGGGTGACCACAAAAAAAAAGGTTTTCATATCGAGCTCCTCCGTGCTTCGGAAGGCACGTTAAGCCGTTGGTCCCGGCTGCATTAGCAGTCGTTAATAACCAACAATCGCACTGGGCCCGCGTGGTGGTTTAAGGCCCGATCTCCTCCCTATCCATCCATAGGGAAGGCCCGTGCCCCAGCAGTGGGGACGTTAATGGGCTGGTGATGATGATGATGATGGGTTTGTATAGTTAGCTCGTGTAGAGTTAGAAGCTTGGCGCTACATGAGATAACTTTTTGACATTGTGATCGATAGTATCTCGTCTTGGCACATTTTACATGAAAATGATTTTATTGGGATCATTTATTCGCTTAGGATAGGTAGGTACAGAGTGAAACCAGGATTGCTGAGGTTGGTAATACACCTCATAACCCACACGATGGAAGAAGATTTTATTTCAGGTAAAATTTTTTTAGAATCAGAATCAGAATCAGAATCATTTATTCAACGTAATTATCATGGATAAACTTGTTGAAGGTCAATGTAACATTTTTGAATTTACGTCATTTCGCAAGGTGTTATGGCTGAGGAGAAGAAATGACAAGAAACTGCAACAGCAACACATCTTTTAAATCAATGAGGGTACATTACAAGTTATTTAATAACCAGAGGAACACATTCAATACCAGACATTTTTATCATTTAGGTAATCATTAATCTTATAATAGGCTTTTTTACATAAAGTAAGCTTCACGTGAGCTTTAAATTTGTTCTCTGACAAATTTAAAATATTATCTGGTATTTTATTGTAAAAACGTACACAATTGAGACTACATTACCCTTTTGTTAACAATAATCACATACGAATGTGATTTAAATAAATAAAAAAACGCTCACCGTGTTTCACTCAAGGCAACGATATCAATGCTCGTAAATGAAAAAAAAAATATCGTATGAATAAAATACCTACAATATATATATTTTTTAAATTTCTTCTTTGTTTTGAAAACCGCTGTTTTTACTTTTGTTTTATGTAAGTAAGTTATTTAATCTGTTTGCTCTGCGGAGTGTGGTAATGACTACAGATAAGAATGACTTATTCTTACACAATAATTGTGATAAGGTTTAAGTAATTGTATTGATTCATTTTCACGCTAAAAGGACCGTATCCACCTAGATGGACGTACATTGACCAAAATGGAGATGTCCTTAGAAAAGGTTATACTCTGAACCGGCGGTGTATTTATAAATGCTAGTTCAATACGTCCCCGCCGGCCGAGACGAACTGAAATAGGGTTTCCGGGCGTTTTCGCTAAAAAACGTCCGGACAGTCTACTCCAATACGTTCCAGACGGTAACGTACTGACGTAGGATTTCTAGGTTAATATGCGTTAAAATGTACTAGAAACACTCATTCTATTCGTCAACCTCTCGGCTAAGAACTAATAAGAACTAGCATTTCTAATTACGCGATCGGGCGTGCGCGTATGAAACGATTTATGAATGTGAAGGAAGCAAGAGAAGTGTCTCAGGATCGATGCAAATGGAATTCCATAGTCTCTGCTTACCCCGGTAGGAAATAAGCGTGAGTTGTATGTATGTGTATGTATGCATATTATTATTGTGAGCGTATTAAACATAGACCGCGTTCAGCTGCTTATCTTCTCGGGCTTGTCGTGAAAACCGACAGAGGGATCGTGTTCTTTTTAACGTTGTGGACAGGACACATGGACGATTGGCTGATCACCAGTCACAGTGACTTCGTACAAAAGTAGCTAGTTATTCTGTTTACTTGTGGCTCTGCCCACCCCGCTAGAGAATTCGGGCGTGAGACGTGAGCTGAAGCGAACGTGAGTTGTATATTACTATAGATAGTTTACATCTCCAGCCCAGCAACAGGCTAATCATCTTGCGAATTAAAACTGAACCTTATGTTAAACGCTACAAAGTTAACTTTAAACTATACAATAACCAATCTTGAAACTTACAAATAAATATCAGAGTCAACTAATCAATAAAGTGCATCGTCTATGGCGTGTTGATACGAGACATCATGTCACGACACTAGGATACAACAAACTAGTGCTGCGCCGTACTATTTAGCAAATACTCGATACTGAGTATGCCTAGTCTGTCTCGCTGGCATTTACGTGATAAGGCAGCATACGGTATTTTTGTATGGAGTGTCCTGGATGTGTCATAGTTGTGACTTTGCTGCTAAGAATTAGGGCGAAACTTTATAAGGTATAATACAGTAATACCTATGCTATGGTCTTTATAATTCCAGGCGTCCTATTGCCAGTCGGCGGGGGCAGATTCCCTGCTGACGCTCCCGGAGCTGTACTTCAAGCCAGGCAGCGTGGCCGACCTGGTCTCCTACGTGGAGTTCGTAGCCAAGGCTGCCCCCAAACTACCCGTGCTCTACTACCACATACCCAGCATGAGCAGGGTTGAAAGTAAGAAATTAGAAACCAGAATCATTTCTTCAACGTATTATCATACTTAGATAAACTTGTGGAAACCAAGTGGAACCAATTTTTGCACTTGGCAACATTTGAAAACGCGCACGTTAGGTAGTGCGCGAACGTTAGCGCGAAACTTTTGTTTAACAATGCTGTCTACGCATCTAATACACCATGGTATAAGAAGATCAGCCGGGTCTGCATGACAACCGGCGCGGCGCTAATTAAGTATATTGAGCGCTTCGACCAATAAACGATACGAATGCTATCTACGTAGATGGACGTCAAAGGGCTATTGATCGAAAGCCTTGATATAATTCGCGCCGCGCGCGGCGCGGTTACTCGCTCGGAATTACGTTTTATAGGCAGCACACGCTTAGTAGCGAGATTTTTGAACAGAGAGTCCGGTCTGGAGTGTTACTGTTTGACCAATATCACTTTTTGACGGCGTGCTTATAGGTATGTGTATCTTGTATCGTTCCAGTCAACATGCCAGCGTTTGTGACTGCGGCTACAGCGCGGATCCCCAACTTCAAGGGCATCAAGTTCACGTCCAACGATCTGTGCGAGGGTGCGCAGGTGCTGAGGGCCCTCAAGGAGGGCCAGGAGGTATTCCTTGGGGCTGATGCTGTGAGTGAACTTTCTTGTCTGCCAGTCAAAGCGGTGGGCTTAGCAGTCCTAAATTTGATTCCTGGAGATACGACATTACATGAAATTAGAAGGTTAAACGAAGGCAACTCACCTCTGTACAGAGCCATCTTTATTGTATTTGGGGAACGTATCTTGGAAAGTTCCTCATCAGACGCGGATATTGTAGCGGTGCATTCCTCAGGGTGCATTCCTCTCATACGACGTCCTGAGCCGAGGTTCGCGCCCAACTGGGCACCCTCAGGCCTATTGTCTTAAACATTGTACCGGGTGAGAGCCTTCAGCTCCCCATTTGTCCGGCCAAGTAGTTAATGCCATCTGCGGCAAATCTACAATAAGTCACGTCAAAAAAAAATGTAGCGGTGCATCGAGTAACGACGTGGTTTTCCTCAGTTAGATATCAGCGGATTGCATACATGTGAGAATCGCCTAAATTAGACCTCCATACCTCTGGTACACCCCGCACACTTCATACAAACAACCTTGTTTTACACAGACACTATACATGGACATTATCGTACACGCGTATCTGTGTGTGTGACGTCTGACGCCGTACGATTCAAGACTAAACTATGTTCGAGGGGGGTGAGGTAAACCTAGCTCAGACGCTGGTGGGGAGCGGAGAGTTGCCGTTCTATACGTAGTATTATTCCTTATTCTATGCCTCTGGTATCAGTGTAATCCAGAGAATACTCAGGCTCAGTACCCGCTATAGACCTCTTAAAGGGCTCACAATCACAATACACTTCGCCAAATTAACCCTTTCACGGACAGAGACCATGGGTCATTGATGGTTCATAATAGATAGTATGACACCTTGGAATCGGAACGTCCGCGTTCTGTCCTTGAAGGTGTTAATATATTTTTCAAAATTAATCATATTCAATGTTATTTTTCAGCTGATTGCCCCAGCAGCCTTGTTAGGTATCAAATCCAGTATCGGCACCTCGTTCAATTTGTTCCCGCGACTGGCTCAGGATATACTGGACGCTGTTGAGAACAATGACATCGCAAAAGCCAGGAGTCTGCAGGAGAAACTGTGTCTGGCTGTTGAAGCCTTAACTGTTGAAGGTAAATAACATCGTACATAAGAACATCCTCCGTGGTCTAATGGTTTAGAGCGTTGGGGTCGCAATCAGGAGATCCGGGTTCGATTCCCGATAGGAACATTGCCGAAATCACGTTCTGGGACTGTCCTTGTTTGGTAAGGACATTTCAGGCTTGAATCACCTGATTGTCCGAAAAAATAAGATGATTCCGTGCTTCGGAGAGCACGTTAACCCGTTGGTCTAGGCTATTAGTCGTTATTTATATTCTATGATCCTCCTACCCTTATCCCACTCTAAGGCTGCGTTTCCATTGACGCGGAGCTGGGTGGACAGGAGTGGAGATGTGCTAGAATCGACCAATCACCGTGAGGGAGAGAGTGACAGAGCGTCTTCGTTTTTCGCTCTCTCGAACGCTGTGATTGGTCAAATCCGCACATCTCCGCTCTTCTCCGCCCAGCTCCGCGTCAATGGAAACGCTGCCTAACTGTGGTCGGCACAACATGAATTCGTCACACCTTTCACACACATATTGTTATATCCTTCTTTACACAACCCCTCCACACTTTCTTCTACATTCATATTCATAATTTTCCTCGTTATATGCGTTTCCTCCTTTCTTATACCACGCTAACCTGTTGCTCCTCATTGTCTCACTAACCGGTGCTAATTTCAGATGAAAAATGTTTATGTTTATACCTACCTAAGTATATGTGAAATCATAAAGTAATCAAAGTTTCCATGACATACATAAAACCCTACTTTTTGTTCGATTATGGACGAAAGACCTTATCTGCATCTCTGCAGTGGGCTGGCTACACGCGCATCATAAGCTTTCGATATTGTTCTGTTCTTTTTATTTCATACTAACACTAGAAATAAGTCATTTACTAACACATATGAGTCAATGGTTAGCCGAAACAATTTAGTTTGCCATCGACACGATAAGAAGAAGAATGGTTACTTGCAATAAAGATTTTATTTATTTTTATTTATAAACTCACGCCTATTTCCCACCGGGGTGAAAAGAGACTATGGAATTCCATTTGCTTCGATCCTGAGACACTTCTCTTGCTTCCTCCACATTCAAAAGATTCCATTACAAGTTTATAATACTTAGAATCAAATCATAATATAAGTACTAAACTAACCTATAATTTGGAACGTGTTATGGTCGAAGAATCCAATTCTATTGAATATATTTCGATTATAAAAACAAATTATAGACATTGTGTAAAAAGATAAGATATTTATTGCATTCCTGATGTTTTTACAGAGGTCTTAAAAGTAGAGGAAAGTACAAACGGGAACCCTGGAAGGGCTCTATAACAACAACCTAAAATTATACACAATGAAAACAGAAAACCAAGAATAAAAATAATAAAGATTAAGTTAAAAAAAATATAAGTACAAAACATCGTAGTTAGAATAGAAGTAGGTAAAACATACCTACAAGGAATACACCTAGAGCATACTTTCATTTCTTTAATCTTATTTATAATAATAAAATAATAATACAATTTCTGATTTAATTTTCCACAATTTTTAAAAATTTTTTTAGGAGTTGAATGAAAATGATGAAGAAATGATGCTCCATCGATGAAATGCGGGCATTTTATCTGCTGAGGCTTCCTGAACTAAGCATATACTCGCGTTTCACTGAGCTTTTAATAGACCAATGTGATAGAATTAGTAAGCTGTGCTGTAGTTTATAATTTGTTTTTTTTTTATTTTTTTTTTATTTTCAGGTCCGTGGGTACCTGTGATGAAGGCTGGTATGGAGATAGCAACTGGAATCAAAGTGGGACCGCCGTCTTTGCCGCAGAAGCCTCTCACAGCCGACGCTAAGAAGAGAATACATACTCAACTCAAAGCCTTAGGATTATGTAATTAAAATTCATTGAAAAAAACGTATTTTTATTGACTAGTAATCAATCCACATCAAATTCAAAAATATCTTTATTCAGTAGATAACATAGTTACACTTTGAATCGTCAATTTTTATTTTCGAACTGATATTAGGCTGCTAAATTACTCAATTGTATAATAATATTTATGTTTATTTTTTTAAAGAACGTCTAGCCCTGTGCCAAGGTTTTTCTTGCAGCTTCTCTTCCCCGGCTAAGATACAGGTTGTGAGTAGCTGCAGTAGTTTTAGGCGGATGAGACGTTCGTTATGTAAAAATTGACGATTCAAACTGTAACTATGTTACCTACTGAATAAAGATATTTTTTTGAATTCGAATTTGGACCGTCTCACAAAGCGATTTCGACAATGTTCCCTTCGGGAATCGAACCCGGACCTCTAGATCGTGAGCCCGACGCTCTAACCACTAGTCCACGGAAGCTGCTCTTATGTATGTATGCAGTTAAAAATACCATTGAAAAGTAAAAGGTTGCCACCACCACAGTCTCGACGTCGCATCACGTGCTTTCAAGTAAAACCGTATCTAGTTACCTCTCAGTATTATAAAAACTTAACAGTGAGAAGCCAGTGTTAAGATCCCAGCTTATCTATATTTTAATGAATATATGTTGCAAATTGTTTACATGCATATATAATAGTACAAAGGCTATATTTAAATATATAAATATGACGTTTTTTGTGTATTTAGGAGTGTGCATATTCTTCGGTGTAATATTTCAAAATGCGAACGGATTTACTTTATCAAAGGACAAGGGGAATACTCGTAGTTCAAAGGTAAATAATGTACCTATATTGTATCATATGTTTATATCCCCTCCGGTTGATTGAGGGCAGGCCTGTGCCCAGCAGTGGGACGTATATAGGGTGTTTATGTTATGTTTAGACCGCAATATATGAAGAAAAAAACGGTATCACAAAATTACTTAACAATAAAACAAATATTTTTATATCTGCTTCTAAGCAGTTAAAATCCCTTGTTTATACAGTTTTTTAGATTTCATACTTTTTAGCATGCGCACGTAGTGATCTGTAACCGGGTAGGCAAACACAAAGCTATTGGTACTAATTTGTAGAGAAAGCGGTTTAGTCAATAAATAGTGAATTCAAAACTAGGGTTCACTTATAAAGCATATAATAAAATTCAAGTGCTGTTTGTTTATCTTGCTAAAACTCGTGAATATCTGGGCCAATTAGGCTATTTTTGGTTTTGAAATGTTTGGCTTACACCAGGGAAGGTTCATACCGTAATAAACATCGGAACACCAGCATAAATAAATCGTGAGAAATATGAAAAAATATGGAAAAGGGAAACGAATTTCACCGGCTCATCTAGGGTAATATAGAAATGTGTAGGACTGTACAAACAGTAAACTGCACAGAAATATGAACCTCTGATCAATTCAGCTTTTTAGGAAGCTTTCTATAAGTACTAAACTTAACCTTTAAGCCTACAAATTATACTTTACGTAAAGTATAAGAATCATCATCACCCTAGCGTTATCCCGTTTTCATAGGGCCCACTTCCCTAACCTGAAGATTGACAGGTCCAGTTTTTTACAAGAGAAAATTCCTGTCTGACCTTCCAACCCGCGAAGGGAAAACCTGCCCAATACAGGTTAGGTTGTGACCTATGTGTGTAGATATGTGTATCTACGAAACGCATTTCTCGGGTAGGTATGTGGGTTTTCTCACCATGTTTTTCCTTCAACGCTGAGCACGTGATAATTATTTATGATCCAAACATGAATTCGAAAAACGATTTCGAAAATCATAGGTTTGTGTCCGTGCTGACAGTTAAGCGATCTTCCAACTGGGCTAGGAATATTAGTTATTCATAGCAACAAACACTGCCTCTTTCCATATAATATCTTAATATATATCTTTATTTGTACCATTCCTTGTTTATTGAAAATGTCTCCTTTACGTTTTTGAACTCTTTACGTGTGGCGAATTTATACTCTTTTGTATACTCTCTTTGGTTTTCTGTGATGATTGACTATTATACTAATGACATTCTTTTTGTGCTTGACTTTGAAATTTTGCAAGACGAATATCAACAATGTGTAATACTTGTAGCAATGTTGAGTTTTTTTTTATTAATAGCCCGTTTATTTTGAAATTCCATCCTTTCGCATAATTTTGCTGTCCGATAACAATTGAAAAGGAGTTACTTCATATACGTTAATAGTCCTTTTTAGAATAATAAAGTTTTAAAGATATGGAATACAAAAAACTTAACATGAATGCGTTAAAATATGAATTTAATAATTATAGAACTTTTAAATCTACTTCAAAACCATACTTCTAATATTCGAGTAAAAAATAATGATACTTTAGGTCACTTACATACTTTAATTTTACATTACAAACCTAGAGGACTTTTCGATACGAAGTCCTGAGGATAATCGTGAGCCGTGTGGTGACTGGTAATCAGCTATTCGCCTTTGTACTGGTCCAACATGATGCAGTGTTTAATAGACGTTTTCTAGCCGAGACATGTTTTTTCCTTCTAGCCCAGTAGAGAAGGATAAACTTTTATTGAAAATAAGCGATGTATTCGCTTACCTGTTAATTTTATAAAGTTATAGTACATAATCTGTGGTCCTGTGGGGCAGTTTTACTAACACAGTTGGCTCGACCTTTTTGGACGGCGATACAGCTAACCACCTATCACGTTGGTCTAACAAAAAGGTCAGTGAGGTGTACTTAGTTCATCTTGCGATGGACGTACCTCTGACTACCCCAATTGGGATATAGTCGTGAGCTTGTTATGTTATCGTACTAAAATGAAGTTATTTCTTCTGCAGGTTCCATTCAATGTCACTGGATTGATGCCGGCGGTTTTCACAGCATTCAATGACGACCAAAGTATAAACTTCGACGTGATTCCATCGTATGTTGATTATCTCGCCAATAAAGGAACGAAAAGTGTACTGGGTAGGTAAAATCCTCTTATATGCAATCATCATCATCATCACCAGCCCATTAACGTCCCCACTGCAGGGGCACGGGCCTTCCCTATGGATGGATAGGGAGATCGGCCCTTAAACCACCACGCGGGCCCAGTGCGGATTGGTGGTTATTAACGACTGCTAATGCAACCGGGACCAACGGGGCTCACATTCCGGAGGTCCCGGGTTCAATAACCGGTGGGGACATATCACAAAAATCACGTTGTGATTCCTAGTTTGGTTAGGACATTACAGGCTGATCACCTGATTGTCCGAAGGTAAGACCATCTGTGCTTCGGAAGCCACGTTATCCCGTTGGTCCCTGTTACTACTTACTGATGTAAGTAAGTCGTCGTTACATGAGTCATCACCGGGTGAGAGCCTTCAGCGCTCCCCATTTGTTCGGCCAAGTAGTTAATGCCATCTGCAATAAGTCACGTCAAAAAAAAACATGAGTCATGTCAGGGGCCTTTAGCGACTCAAATCGTAACCCGATCACCAGGATGTGTAGGAAGAAACCTGTCACCAGGGTTGATGGGTTGGCCACCTCACAACCAACACGATAGAAGAAGAAAACGCCATTTTGCGTCAATGACCGTACAAAGCGGTACTCAGGCGTGTTATTTATGCAACAGCAGCTGGCATTGACATCGAAGGCGTCTACTTAATTCGATACACGTCTCCGTAGAGTAGAAACACACCCCGGACACTTCATACAAACAACCTCGATTTACACAGACACAACCTCGATTTACGCCTTTCAACTGTTTTAAGACAGTAGTTAAACAAAAACTATACAAAAAAGGTTATTATAAAGTTAGTGATTATTTAGAAGATATGAATGCATGGGATTAACTGTCTGAGAACTGATACTAGGCAGCTAAATTACTCAATTGTATACCAATATTTTATGTTTTTTTTTTAAAGAACGTCTAGGGCCCTATGCCGAGGTTTTTCTTGCAGCTTCTTTTCCCCGGTTATACAGGTTGTGATTTTTTTTTTTTTGACGTGACTTATTGTAGATTTGCCGCAGATGGCATTAACTACTTGGCCGGAACAGGTTGTGAGAAGCTGCAGTAGTTTTAGGCGGATGAGACGTTCGTTATGTAAAATTGACGATTCAAAGTGTAACTATGTTACCTATTGAATAAAGATATTTTTAAATTTGAATTTGAATTGAACTACACATTGACGTTATTGTACGCGCGCATCTGTATCTGTGACGTCTGACGCTACATGGTTGAAGATTAAATGGCCGAGGGGGGGGTGAGGTAAACCTAGTTCAGCCGTTGATCAGCGGAGAGCTGCCGTTCTGTACGGCCACGAGCATTAATATGTATACACTTTGGTACTATGTCACATTAATTTTTTCACAAATTGAACTGTAAGTCTCACTAAATGTCAAATATGTAAGTGCGACAGAGTCCTAAAGTGGGTACATTATATTGCTCATGATTGTACGTAGTATTATTCCTTATTATTTGGTGGAAGTTTACGTCGGGCTTTGTTCCGCTTTGAGAAGACTCTCTTTACATATTGTCAAAAAACAAACTAAGCAACAATTAGCTTCAGCCTTTTCGTTTAGTTTTGTAATCATTTTCATTGTGTATTTAGGGGCCTAATTGCCAGTGTAGTCCTGTGGTTCATTGGCTTGTTTCTCAAACGGGGAGCATCGGTTCGTACCAATGCAGTTTTCACTAACACATTTGCGTCAACCATTCTTCTTCTTCTTATCGTGTGGGTTGTGAGGTGGAATACTAGCCTCATCAACCCTGGTGTCAGGGTTACTATTGAGCCGCCAAAGGCCCCTGACATGGCTCATGTAACGACTACTTACTTACATCAGTAAGTAGTAACCGGGACCAACGGCTTAACGTGCCTTCCGAAGCACGGATCATCTTACTTTCGGACAATCAGGTGATCAGCCTGTAATGTCCTAACCAAACTAGGGATCACAAAGTGAATTTTGTGATATGTCCCCACCGGGATTCGAACCCGGGGCCTCCGGATCGTGAGTCCAACGCTCAACCACTGGACCACAGAGGCCGTTATAGACGGCGATACGGCTCACCATCTATCACGTTGGTCTAACAGAAAGTTCGATGAGGTGCGGGTACTTAGTTCATCTTGCGTTGGATGTACCTCTGACTACCCCGATTGGGACATAGTCGTGAACTTATGTTATATTGTTATGATTTGTGTCTATGTGCAAAACGTTTAGTATATATTAAGGACCAAGTATAGGGTATTCGACTTACATAAACAGCCTATACACCTCCCACTGCTGGGCACAGGCCTCCCCTCAATCAACCGGAGGGGATATGGAGCATACTCCACCACGCTGCTCCACTGCGGCTTGGTGGAGGTGTTTTTACGGCTAATAGCCGGGACCAACGGCAACGGCTTAACGTGCCCTCCGAAGCACGGAATGATCTTACTTTTTCGGATAATCAGGTGATTCGAGCTTGAAAAGTCCTTACCAAACAAAGGACAATCTCACAAAGTGATTTCGACAATGTTCCCATCGGGAATCGAATCCGGACCTCCAGATCGTGAGCGTTAGTCTAACCACTAGACCACGGAGGCTGTAAGACCACGGACTTTTCGACTTATTTTAGATTTCTATTTATGAATTAAGTAACAATGATTACAATGTTTGACTGCTTTTATTGATGATGTCACAGGACAGTATTTCCACACAAACTCCAAAGAAAACTTTCGCTTGGACGTTTCGTAAAAAGTATCTCAATTGACTAGGTTATGAAGTAGCGTATTGTATCTTCCTTATTTCCAGTGGGTGGTACATCGGGGGAGCACGTGCAGCTGAGTGTTGCTGACAGACGGAAATTGATTGGATTGTGGAGGGACGCGACCCGCGGCAGAATGCACATGCAGGCGCAGATCGGCGGCGCGCCGTATTCTGACGTCATCGACTTGGTGAGGCCACTAGCAATAACAACGCCGAAATCGCGTGCGGCGCGATTAAAAATCATACATAATCACACGCACGCACCATCGCACGCACGCACCATCGCACGCACGCACCATCGCACGCACGCACTATCGCACACACGCCCGCACGCATGCACACACACACTATGTGTCACACACACACTATGTGTCACACACACAAACTAGCCTTTGTCATAGGAAAAAAATTAACTTATAAGAAATGAGAGTGTTGGTTTGCTCTTCTGAATTATTGAGCCCAAGTATTTTTTTTTTTATACATTAAATTCTAATTCGAGGAGGAGCTCAGTGGCGCAGCGGTAAACGCGCTCGGTCTGCGATTGTTGAAGTTAAGCAACTTTCGCAAAGGCCGGTCATAGGATGGGTAACCACAAAAAAAAGTTTTCATCTCGAGCTCCTCCGTGCTTCGGAAGGCACGTTAAGCCGTTGGTCCCGACTGCATTAACAGTCGTTAATAACCATCAATCCGCACTGGGCATCCATAGGGAAGGCCCGTGCCTCAGCAGTGGGGACGTTAATGGGCTAATGATGAAATTCTAATTCAGAATATTTATTTCGGAAACTAATCCATATTATGTTTGTATCATAATGCCACACACACATACACACACACACACAAATACACATTAGTGTCAGAGGTCCTAATCCAGGATTGGGCTCTATACCACTGTATTCGACTTTATTTTAGTTTAAATTCATGTTTGAATCATAGACAATTGATATCACGTGGTTTCTAGGATAGCGGCAATAGGCTCGCACCAAAGACTTGTCAAATGCGCATTCTCTCGACGCGACGCCGTCGCGACGGCAGGAATTTAGTGATCCTCATTATCATTGAAATTATATCATTAAGTTTCTTAACCGTACACTCATAGCTTCATAGGACACCTTACCCTAGTGATGAGCACAGATTATATTAAATTTTATTTACTTATTACAAACGGCATTTGGCAACAACAATATATGTAAACTGTCTACCTTTAGAGGTCACATGAAGGTCAAATAAAGTGATTTGTGAGCTAAGAATAGAGAAATAAAGCTAACTAAGACGAAATCTCGAAAAGGTTTTAGAATTAGCGTAACTTTTTTTTTCTTATATACCCAGTAGTGGATGTTTCTTACTTTGCAGGCTAGCTACAGCGCCGAAATCGGAGTGGATTCTGTACTGGTCCTACCTGATGTGTATAATAAGCCGAGCTCAGTGGCTGACCTGGTGTTCTACATAGGACAGGTGGCTCAAAGCGTGCCGGAACTACCAGTTTTTTACTATAATTATCCAAAACATACCCACGTTGAGAGTAAGTATTACGCTTCGTTTAATACGGCCTTCATGGTGCAGTGGTTGAGCGTTGGGCTCATGATCCGGAGGCCCCGGGTTCGAAACCCTGTGGAGACATATTAGAAAAATCAGTTTGTGATCCCTAGTTAGTTGTAGACATCACAGCCTGGTCACCTGATTGTCCGAAAGGAAGATAATCCGTGCTTCGGAAGGCACATTAAGCTGTGAGTCCCGGTCACTACTTGCTGATGTAAGTAAGTAGTCGTTATATATGAGTCATTTCAAGGTCCGGAGATGTATGTATACAGGGTGTTAGTGACATCATAACGAAACTTTGAGGGATAGATAGATAAAATACTTTATTGAACACAATGGACACAAAATACAGAGACAAGAACAACATATACAGGAAATCACAACAGGCGGCCCTATTGCTCATGCAGCAATTTCTTCTAGGCAACCTATGACTCAGACCATGATTCTAAGTTGATACTAAGTGGAATTTTGCGTCGCAAAAGTATGGAACTGAAAAAAAAAACACTTATGAATTTTCCGACAGGAATATGGACTTCCTCTTCCATTCATTTCTGTCAGTCCTCATCTCTATAGGGACGTTCGTCGTAGGGAGACAACTGAAACTACCAAGTGCTGAATACATACTGACTTTATTCATAATCACATAATCATTATAGTGGCGTTTGGTGCTACACTGCACCTTCCCTGAGGGGGAAAAGAAAACAATAATACTATTATTTGTTTTCTGTTTCATAGATTACAATACAATTGGTATATAGGGTTATACAGTAACATAATATATCTTAAGTGACATCATTATTACAATACGAGTAAGCACGAGTACATACTTGATTCTCTTTAAGTACAGTTAGAGAGAAAACATAATTATTATAAGATATACATTGCATGTTATAATGCTGTTTTTTAATAAGTATATCGGTTATACACGTTGATTATCTATATCGATTATATAGTTTTTATATATTGGTATAGGTTTTCTATTTCACAACCATGGTACCACATAACATTATAACTATGCCTATATATACTTACCTATTAGTAGTAGAGACTTATTTATAACATAGTCCTGTTTTCTTTTCTTAACTAGCTTACATTAGATTGCATATCGCTTTGTGCGATTTTTGTGTACAATTTCAGGGTTTCCCTTTTTTAATATTTTGACATTGGGACCCATATCCTCCAAAACTAGATAGGGACCGGTATAAATACAGTCTAATTTGGTTCCTGTCTCATTTTTTAATAATACATAGTCATCATTTCTATAAGTTACCGGCCTAGCTGTAACATCGTAAATACATTTTCGTTGTAACTTACTTGCTATTAAATTATTTCTAGCATCTTTCTGAGCAGTCTGGAGCCTGTACTTTAACTCGAGTGGGTAACTGTCGTGACTGTACAAGGGATCTACGTCACCAGTAATCAAATTACATGGTATTGTACACGACTTACCGAATACTAGCTCGTGCGGAGTGTACTTGGTCTCGCTGTGCACGGTGTTGTTATACGAGAAGCACCAGTACGGGACCCAGCTACTCCATGTGTTCGCTTTATTTTCGCACTGTATTCTCAAATACGCACCCATCGATTTATGCGTATTTTCCAACGCTCCGATTGACTCGTGGTGGTAAGCTGTTGATGTCAGGTGGTTGATCTTGAGTAACTCACATACCTGTTTCATCGTTGATGAGATAAACTCTGTACCTCGGTCCGTACCTATTTGCTGTGGAATTCCATATCGTAGCACGAAATTATTGACAAATGATTGTGCCACTGTGACTGCATCCTTTGACTGTAAGGGATAAGCTTCTACAAATTTTGAGAGTTCGCATTGCAATGTTAAGATATAAGTGTTGTTATCATCATCTTTAGGTAATGGTCCTACAACATCAAGAAAAACCTTTTCAAAAGCATAGTTTGCTGTACTTGTTATTTCCATCGGTTGTTTTGTTTTAATTGAATGTTTTTGTGTTTTACATTTGGCACACTTGGACACGAATTCGCGAATATTGCTATCCATACCTGGCCAATAGTAGAACTTTTTAATGTTGTTTGTCATTCGTCTAATGCCCGCGTGGCCACTAGTGGGCAGTAGATGAAAGTCATTAATAACTACGCGTATATCATCTTTATTGTGTAACCTCTGTACATTTCTTAAAACGCATAGTCGTGGACCGGTCCAATCTTTCCTATTCTTTATTTCCTCTGAAATTCCCGCTACAAAATCTCTATTATTTTCATTTTTTAATACGCAAATATCCCGTATTAGTAGTCTTTTACATAAAATAGACAAATCTCTCACCAATACGTCTCGCGTGATTGATGATCGAGATAGGCTATTGAAAAATATACACGACATACTTGGAACATACAAAAAATATTTTGACCTCTCTTTTATTAATCCATCTTTTTCCAGCGTTAATATTTTCCTATTTGTTGTTAATGATAATTCCGTCATTTCTTTTGGTTTTTTAATAATGTCCACAACCTTTGGTTGATCAGGCCTCAAGTCTGGGAAATTATTAACAACCCTATTATCTGACGTTGTCTGCTTACCCTGTAGTTCACGAATACGCCTCGCTTGCGCTCGGGTTACTACATTCATAACATGCTCATTCATGGTTTTCAACTCATCTGACGTCAAGTTTATGCGTGATAAGGTATCTGCTGCGGAATTTTGTTTGCCTTTTATATACTCTATGTAAAAATTGTATTCTTCTAACTGCAATCTGAATTTTAGTAATCTGCTTGATGGATCACGCATTCCAAACAAATACACTAACGGCCTATGATCAGTTTGAATTTTGAAACGTCTTCCGTATAAATAAGGGCGGAAGTACTTCACGCTCCATACTATCGATAATAACTCCTTTTCGATAGTAGGGTAGTTTCTTTCGGCTCTATTTAAACTACGACTTGCGTAAGCTACGGGTCGCCCATCGCTGTTGGTAAGTACCGCTCCTACAGCTATACCTGAAGCATCCGTTTGTAAAACAAATTCATTGCTCTCTGAGAAGTTAGGATACTGTAATACCGGAGGATGGGTTAGTGAATGTTTAAGTTCTTGAAATGATTGCTCACAGTCATCTGTCCATCTAAACGGAACATTTTTGCAACATAATTTGTTTAAAGAAACTGCCTTTTGCGCAAAATTCGGAATGAATTTTCGGTAATAGTTGGCGAAGGCGACAAACCGCTTTACGTCATCGGTGTTTTGTGGTTGCGGATAATTTTCTAACACTCTTGATTTTTCTGGGTCAGGTAATACTCCATTCTCTGATACTACATGTCCTAGATATAGAAGTTCTTTTTTCAAAAATGTACATTTGTTAGGGTTTAGTTTCAAGTTTACTTCCCTTAGCCGTGTGAAAATGTCTAATAGATTTTTGTTGTGAATATCTAAACTTCTACCGAAACATACTAAATCGTCTTGATATACCATACATTGTTCATAGTTCAAACCGGACATAGCTACAGTGATCATTCTCGAAAAGGCACTTGGGCTGGTTTTAAGGCCCATGGGAAGCCTAGTCATTTGATACTGATTTTTACTAGTAGTAAACGCGGTATATGGTCTACTATCTTTATGCAAGTTTAGTTGATAGAAACCTTGATATAAGTCTAGATGTGAAAAGTATACTGCTCCCGATAGCGAATCCAAAATATCGGATATATTTGGCAATGGAAACTTGTCATCTTTAATACACTCATTTAACTTACGGTAGTCGATGACGATTCTCCATTTTTTAGTGCCAGTATTGTCGCTTCTTTTTGGTACTAACAATAATGGACTCGACCATGCGCTTCTACATTCCTCAATTATTCCGTCTTTTAACATGCTTTCGATCTGTCTATCTATTTCCGATTTTTGAGCTTGTGGTAAGCGATATGGTTTTACATAGACTGGAGAACTATGTGTTTTTAATTCGATTGTTTGCTGGTACAGGGGGGTGGTGGTTAACTTATCTCCGTGCAAATGAAAAATATCGGGAAACTTAGCGCAGATGTTCTCAATCGATTTTTGTTCCTCTTCATTCAGACCTTCCAAGCTTAATTGATTAAATAACGATTTAACCCTATCTGCATTGATATTTGTTTTATTAAATTGGCAAACATAGTATTCTTTTAAGTTTGACGTGATTGGATAAAAATTTTTCAAGGTAATATCACTATCCCTAGTGTTCAAAATTTTGATTGGTATCTTACCATCAATCGGTCTAGATATTGTATTCGCTATAAAGACCCTTCACATACCTCCTGATTACTGACTACACAATCATCCGTTTGCATGTTACCCATACTTACGTAGTGAATTGACTCACTACGTGCCGGTATAGTCATACTAGAGTTTAACTGCCTATCGTAATAATTAAATATCAACTGTACGCATTTTTCATCTTCCGTTAATAAGTTTAAAGTACCTAGTTCGTAATTCAATGTCGCTCTATATTTTACTAAGAAATCTTGGCCTAAAATACCATCTGTATCACACGGCAAGTTTGAAAATACGTAGAACTTATGATGAAATATTTGGCCGCATGATTGTAATTTTAAATAAACATATCCATCTGATATTACGGTCCCGCCGATACCGTTTACTCGTAGCTTCGTTTTATGGATTGGAATTTGTAAACCTATCACGCAGTCACGTTTCATTACTGACAATGATGCACCGGTGTCAATTAGCCATTGGTAAGTTTGATATTCTAAACCAAATGATACTTTGTTTAGATTATTGGTCATGCAAATGTAATCATGCTCGAAAAAAATGATTCAGTGACGCTGTATTTGGTTGCTCTACTGTATCATGATTTGATGAAGAGTTATCATGACTCATTATGTGCATGTTACTATGTGCCGTAAATCTGCGATTGGAATTAGATCTACCTTTGTAGTTATTCCTATGAAATGACCCTTGTCGATACCCGAATCTCGGATTTGGTGAATATTGATTATATTGTCTGTTGTAAGGGCGTGCCCTGGCATTACCTCTTGTAGGACGGCCTGTATACAGTGGACGTCCACCGCGTCCGCCTCGACTGCCATACATCCTGTTGGAATCATTATGATTTCTACGGCGATTTTGGTACATACCTATAAATTCTCCTGAAGGAGTCGATGACGAAGCTTCTTCTTCCTGCGCGACTTGTATAGCATCCTTCAAATGCTGGAAGTCGCGAGCAGCCACTATAGTTCCCAGTCTACGGTTACGTAACCCATCGGCGAACCTCTTTATAGCCATCTTTTCATTAATTGGCCTTAGTATTTTGTAGCTGTCTGTATTTCCTTCCGACTGTGAAATTGTAAGATCGACAAATAAATCTGAAAGTTGCTTACCAAAATCTGCCACTGACTTGACGTCCTGCCTTGCCTGTTGCAGTCTCGCTTGAAGCGCTGTCGCAGCTTTTTTCGGCAGTAGAGTCTGACGCATATCCTTCAACAAATCACTGACAGACCCATACGAATTAGACAGATTTAATTTACCAGATTGGGACAAACGGGTTTTTAGTACGAAATTTATCAGACTAGCTTTTGATTCTGAGTCCAAAGTCGAACTATAATATCCGATAGCATCTATCAACTCTTTAGTATTGGCCTCGGTATCGTTCATCACCGGCATAAGGCTCAGTGCCACCTTTAAATCAAATTTAGCCATTGTGGATAATTCGCTGTCTGATGAACTTGCACTACTACTGGAATTACTAGAAGTAGTTTGCCCCAATAACCTTTGAACCTCTAAATGGACTGCATTAAAACGTACACATAAATTGCTTATTAACTCCTTTTCAGCATGGTCTACAGATGATAATATCTTACTCCAAGTACTTATGTAATTGTTATATCTGTCACTTAGTTGATTAAACTCTATTATCTTATTTCTTAATGCTTCACCTTTATTTTTCCGTCTCTTAGGACCTATTTTAATCAAATACTCTCTTACAATGGTTAATTGCTCAAGTAATTCTTCTATAAGTTCTGCCATCCATATACACTTGCAAAATTAATATAGATAGTGATATTAGTGATTACATTAGACTTTAACATTATAATTTCATACCTCATATAACCTCTCGAGTTGCCGCAGTTCACAGTTTTCGCGCTTAATTAACGTAGGGAAATTTGAGAACGATAACACTAGGGGAGGGACAGTCACCGCACTATTGCTGCACTTACACGTACTTTATCACTGATTAGGGGAAAGCGCAGGCCCAGATGAACTGCCAGGTGTTGCCTTCGCAGAGGGAAAGACGGACGACCATTATCTCTTCGCTTCCAATTCCAACTGGTATATTTCCGATTTCATCACAAATTGCTTCGCGTCGTACGTTGTTTAATGATCCATTTGTAAATAGTCCCTCTGTATGACTTGAAATAAATACAGATTTCACCTTAATCAAATTCTCACTGACGTGCTCAATACTGGTGTCGCAGTATAGAAGTTGGTGTCTGTAGCAGAATACTGTCATAAAGTTGCGTACTTGATACTGTATGTTTTCTGGAGTAATGATTGCTCGTGGCGCCATGGGTGTGAGAATTAGAAATCTTGAAGCTATACCTGTCTGTTCCTCATGATTTGGCCTTGAGCTCGGCGATCCATCCTTTTATTGCAGCTCACGACGGCGTAGCGTACGGCAAAGAAAGCCACCACTATGGACACGATGATCGCTAACGCCAACACAT
This sequence comes from Pectinophora gossypiella, assembly GCF_024362695.1. NCBI lineage: Eukaryota > Metazoa > Arthropoda > Insecta > Lepidoptera > Gelechiidae > Pectinophora > Pectinophora gossypiella. The sequence goes on along the minus strand of NC_065421.1, from coordinate 3,550,030 downwards.
ACCAGCTAGTACGTCCCAAATGTTCCGCCAGTATAGCGTGCCGCTGTTCTATCTCGTTGTGCTGCCCAATTTGCGTTATCACTTGATTTTGATTTTGTGTCCCGGACTCAGTTTTAGTTGCAGAGTTGCCCATTGTGGATTTTAATTTCACGAACCCGAATAAAAATGATTGACACGAGCACCGGTATCCCGAGTTCAAAGTGCATTGTGATCTATTTCGCACTCACGCTAACGGCTCCCAAATATGGGATGGCAGGGTCGCCATATAGGGACGTTCGTAGGGAGACAACTGAAACTACCAAGTGCTGAATACATACTGACTTTATTCATAATCACATAATCATTATAGTGGCGTTTGGTGCTACACTGCATCTCAATACTCACACTTTTCACACATATGTTGTATGTGAGTTTGGGTGTGTGTTATAATCTCATTTATTTGTACATGTTTTCAGTAAGTATGCCAGCTTTCGTGAAGGCGGCCACCGCTTCGATACCCAACTTTAAAGGCCTGAAGTTCACATCCAATGACCTCGTGGAAGCTGCCGAGGTTCTGAAGATTCTTGTGGATGATCAGCAGCTAATGCTTGGAGGAGAACGAGTAACTGGTCTTACTTTACTTATTGTAGATTTCCGGCAAATGGCTTTAACTACTTGCCCGGACAAATGGGGAGCGCTGAGGGCTGTCACCCGGTACAAGAATAAAATTAGGACTCTCTTCGAGAAGGGCTCTTCGAATAGTTTTTTTTATGCTTCATTATTTTTATCTTTTTTATTAATTAATTTGTAAATATTATTTAGTACTAGTTGTAAGATTTGATGGATTAATGTTATGGGCGACAGGCTGACCCCTTATCATTACAAGGTTCATCATATCCAGTTTACGACATCGTATCAACAGTGGCTGCAAGTTGTCTTTGATTATTTGATGTGGCTCTGCCTACCCCATTAGGGATTACGGGCGTGAGTTTATGTACGTATATAGTTGTGAGACCTTTTTTAAGTTTTTAATATTTATGTTTTAAAAAGTAAAAGGAAAGAGAGAAAGGGGAAGACCAAGAAGAGCTTTATGGAACAGATTAAAGAGAAGGCGAACGTCGTGTCTTATAAGGAAGTGAAGAAATTGGTCTTTGATAGAAACGAATGGAGAATGCTACACCGACAAGAGCTTGGCTCTTAAATTAGTGATGTGATGAAAAAGTAATAAGGTTTTTTACATTTTTGTTTCTTCTTTCAGCTCTTGGCGCCGGGAATTGTCCTCGGAATCAGGACGTTCCAGAGTCCAGCAAACAACTTGTTCCCTGACCTGATGGGAAATATTATATCTGCAGCTCAATGTGGGGATGTTGAGCGAGCCAGGATCTTACAAGACCAATTAACATCGGCCGTGGACAAAATATCAGAACAAGGTACTTAATTACAATTATTCTCAATGCCATACTTTAGCGACGGAAAATTTAATTTGATATCAATTCCTTCTTTTTTATCGTGTGGGTTGCGAGGTGGATTACCAACCCCATCAACCCTGGTGTCAGGGTTACTATTGAGCCGCCAAAGGCCTCTGACATGACTCATGTAACGACTACTAACCTACATCAGTAAGTAGTAACTGGGGCCAACGGTTTAACGTGCCTTCCGTAGCACGGATCATCTTTCTTTCGGACAATCAGTTTATATGAGAACTGTCACATTGACATGATATTGCGGGCAGTCTCAAAGCTGAGATTAGTTTCATATCCACTGACGACGGAGTCAGGGAAAGATCGAGTTAAAATCTTAGAATATGGGTAAAGTCCCATAGACGCAAGTAGGTATAGAATAAGCACCCGGTTAATACCCGGAATAAAAATAAACTTGCTTTACAAGTCAGTCGATTACATAAGATTACTAAATCTTTTAAGGGGCAATGGCCCCGATTCCTGCAGACACCGCCTAATTTTATCTAAAGTTATATCCGTCATTTTCATATCCGTCGAAAAGGAAAGGGACGGATGATTCACAGCTCTTCATTTTAGGAAGAATGAGTGAATGAATGAATAACCCGGGAGAATCAAAAGGTACGTCGCTGGTATGCAATCCGTTTGACGTGCTGTCTACTTAACTGTGTCGGGTTATTGACGGATGTAAAATTTTTAGACGGTTGGTTTAGATTTGTGCTTAAAATTGACGTGTGTTCCATAAATTTTATGCTTGTCGATTACCCGTCCCTTTCCTTTTGGGCGGATAAGAAAATGACAGATATAACTTAAAATAAAATTAGATGATATTTACAGGAATTAGCACCATTGTATCCGTTTTTACAATAAGATTCCCATTGACATTCAGAATTTGCCTTTCAACTGTTTTAAGACAGTAGTTAAACAAAAACTTTACAAAAAAGGTTGTTATAAAGTTAGTGATTATTTAGAAGATATGAATGCATGGGATTAACTGTCTGAGAACTGATATTAGGCAGCTAAATTACTCAATTGTATACCAATATTTTATGTTTATTTTATTATTTTTAAAGAACGTGTAGGGCCCTGTGCCGCGGTTTTTCTTGCAGCTTCTTTTCCCCGGCTATACAGGTTGTTAGAATCTGCAGTAGTTTTAGGTGGATGAGACGTTCGTTATGTAAAATTGACGATTCAAAGTGTAACCATGTTACCTATTGAAAAAATATATTTTTGAATTTGAATTTGAATTTGCACCGCAACACATTGAAACATTAATTATTGTTCTGTTAATGTTCTTCAGGTGGACGAATTGCAGCACTAAAAGTGGCCATGGAAATGGAAACTGGTCTCAAAATGGGTCCCCCCGCACTGCCCAAGAAACCTATCACTGAAGAGAACAGGAATAAAATCTTGGAAATACTAAAAATGTTTCGAGATGGAAGCCTTTGAAACATAAAAAAGATAAAAAAAATAATTGTTCATATCTGTCATGTATACGTTATGTATAGTTCAGCATTGTGTAAGTTTATGAAGTCGAAAGACAGATGATCAGGAGAGCCAGGCCAAATCGTGTAATTCAATTCCTATATTAACATAATATCGCCGCCATTTTGAAATATTACACTCATGTGATTTTCTTTAAAAAAACCTCTATTTCTTTCAATTACTTTCATTCCGGGTAAAAATTTTAATCACAATTGAATGACGCTAGATTGTCTAATGTGGTTTATTACAGTGTGATTTTTCAAAATTTCGCTTACGTCGTTTTCACTATAAGGTGACGAAATATACATCCTATTATACTCTAGAATCTGTCAAATTAGAAACAAAATAGGGTACGTCCTTAGATTCCAACTAGTCAAATCAGTTACTTTTTACTAAGTAAACTAAAAAAGAATTCGTATGAAAAAGCACACTGTGATGCCATAGAAAAACGTCATAAAAAGTCGGACCTATTATTACGTTTTTCTTTATTAAAATTCATAAATAAGTTAAATAGAAAAAGAAAAAATGTTTTTCGTATGTTTTAGATCGGTGTTTATTTAGTAATCAGAATTTCATAATTTATCTTGAACCCAATTGCACGAACAGCCACCTGCCTGTCAAATAGATCATCGTATATGTATTTTAACGGTCTGGATATTTCTGACTCTACTTTTAAATTTATGCATTATGTACTTAATATTACAATTTATACTTACGAAAGTGTCTTAGGCAGGCACCCGATAATGCAATCTTATTTTAAATATAATTTATACTTAATTGTAATTTTCTCTTTGTTTTTTATTTGGGTATAAATATTATAATTAAAATTATATTTTCTTGAACACCTAAATAAGTACGAAGGTAATGAAATATAAATAGCAACGAATTATGAAAAATAGTCACGTAGGTATAATGTTGCTGATTTCAGTAGACACCTAATTATTTTATGTTATAAGGAAGTAGGTACTGTCTTTTTCTGCCGTATTCGTTTTCGCGTCTAAAATTGTCTACTTGGCAATTTTCGGAAAGTATTTTAAAAATTACAAACGCTTATTTGTACTACTTAAAATATTTTTGAAGGAAAATTACACTTGATATTTATTTACTCGGAATAATGTGCTGAATACGTTTCTACGTAGGTATTCCTATAATTTAGTGTCACTAACACACTGGACTGGAAACGAATAAAAAAAAGCTAAGTACTTATGTATTCATTCGGATACTTATTATTCATCTTAAGAATGAAGGGTTTCATTTGTAACTTGCCAGGGACAGGACAGATTTTGATGACTTTTTTCTTTTGTAAGTAGAGGTAGTTTTTTATATCATTTGAAATCAGAAACATCTTGAGTGGGGCGAATATTTTGATCTTACAAAAAAAATATCGACATTTTTTCAAACGAAAATAGATTTAAAGGACTTTTCTGTTTCTGTACAGAGACGGTTTCCGCTGAATACCCTAAACCGTTATAATGAGCTAAATCATCCCCTTCAGTATTCGGTATGGTGCCGGTGTCACTAACACCCTGTAGGTTTAATATACAGGGTGTTAGTGACATCGCAACGAAAACTCTGAGGGAAGATTCAGACCATGAGTATGAGTTGATATCAAGTGGAATTTTCCGTCGCAAAAGTATCGAACTGAAAATATTTAAAAAAACACTACATTTTTTACGAATTTTCCGACAAGAAATTCTACTTGATATCAACTCAGGAGCATGGTTTGAATCATCCCCCTGAGTATTCGTTACGGTGTGACTTCGTAACGAATACAGAGAGGGATTATGCAGCTCATTATTCTGAGTTAATATCGAGTGGAATTTTAATTCCCAAAGTATTCTTCTTCTTCGTCGTTCCCTCACTGCTGAGGATCGCGACCACAGGTTATGGTTTTCCAAAGTATAGAATTAAAATAATTAAAAATACCTAACACAAAAAAAATAATTCCACGACAGAAATTTCCACTTGATATTAACTCAGAATCATGATCTGAATCATCCCCCTCAGTATTCGTTACGAAGTCACTAACAACCTACAGTAGTATTTTAAATACCTAAGGGATATGATTTCGTATTCATGTGTTATTTCATCGCTGATATCGTGAATTGACGTATCTGCAAGTTTTGGCGAAACTGATTTGCACCTTTTGCAATTGTCAATAAGACACAAATCACTTTAGCAAAAAAATACAGTTACGTCAGAGCAAAGTCGGCCACGATTTGATATACTTATAAATGTTCTGCTTGTTGGTGTACTGAACATGATGTGCAGGATATTGATACCATGTCACATTAACTTTTTTGACAAATTAAACCGTAAGTGTCATTAAAATGTCAAATATGATAGTGCGACAGGGTTCTATGACTGTACCTACATAAACTTTGTCGGAGATAAGTAGTTTGTGTAATAATGCTGATTAGATAATACGCTAATGTTGGTAAATATAAGTGGTTGTTGTTATCCAACGGTCGTGTTTTAGTGCAAAATGTTATCAAGAGCGAAAAATGTGAGTAATTTTTAGTTTTAATTTCATACAATTTGCATATTATTTCAATTAAATAGTTAGGTAATAGGTACTTACATAACATTAACAGCCTATGTACGTCCCACTTCTGGGCACAGGCCTCCCCTCAATCAACCGGAGGGGTATGGAGCATACTCCACGACGCTGCTCCACTGCGGGTTGGTGGAGGTGTTTTTTCGGCTAATAGCCGGGACCAACTGATTAATGTGCCCTGCGGAGTACGGAGCATAACACAACAACACATAACAGCCGCCATGGTCCAGTGGTTAGTGCGTTAAGCTCATGATCTGGAGGTCCGGGTTCGATTCCCGATGGGGACATTGTCAAGTAAGTCGGCTAGTAGATTAAGAAATAAATATATGAAATACAATTTTTGAATCCGTGATAGACCTGTTTGTAGAAGACGTGAATTTACATCGTAGTGTGACGGGTACGAATCCCGGCTCGGGCTGAATTCGACTTTATAAGTTTGAATTCATGTTTGGATCAAATTCAATTCAATTCAAATTCAAAAATATCTTTATTCAGTAGGTAACATAGTTACACTTTGTAATCGTCAATTTTAACATAACGAACGTCTCATCCGCCTAAAACTATTGCAGCTTCTCACAACCCGTACAGCCGGGGAAAAGAAGCTGCAAGAAAAACCTCGGCACAGGGCCCTAGACGTTCTTCAAAAAATAAACATAGATTGCCCTGTTACCTACATCGGATTTAAACATAATACGTGAGAGGTGGGTGTATATCCTATACACATCTACCTACCCCTTCCAGGATGCAGACGCGATTTTATGTACATAAACTCACACCCGTAATCCCTAATGGGGTGGCCAGAGCCACAAGTAATCAAACACAACTTGCGGCCACTGTTGATACGATGTCGTAAGCTGGATATGATAAACCTTATGGTGATAAGGGATCAGCCTATCGCCCATACATTAGTCCATCATGTTAGACACAATCCTTCTGTCGGTTTGTACGACATGCCCGGGAAGACAAGCAGCTGAACGTTTTTTGTTTTTTATTTGCTCCCAGAACAGCATGTTATGTTAATGTTATGTGAAATAAGCTTAGCGGCTATCCGTTTACTCAGTCATTTATTTTTCAGGTGGTTTTCAATGTTCGTGGGCTGATGCCCGCGGTATTCACCCCTCTAAAAGATGATCAGACGGTAAACTGCGGTATTATTCCTGCGTACGCGCAATATCTCGTCAATAACGGGATCAAAGCCGTGTTAGGTAACGTATTGAGTTTATTTTGTAACTAGTTTGACCAGTTGAAGTAACATGTGACATCTTGATTTTGGCAGCGTTATTTTTTTTGACGTGACTTATTGTAGATTTGCCGCAGATGGCATTAACTACTTGGCCGGATAAATGGGGAACGCTGAAGGCTCTTACCCGGTACAACGTTTCAGATAACAGGCCTGTGGGTGCCCAGTTGGGCGCGAACTTAGGCTCAGGGCATCAGTGTTGACTGAAGCTTCTGTAGTTTTATTATAAGCCATTATGCCCTACTCGTACAGTTGGGGGTTCGACAGGAGAGCACATGTCTCTCAGTGTGAAAGACCGGAAGAAGGTGATCGATGCCTGGGTGGACACCAGTAGGACCACAGGCTTGCATGTCCAGGTGCAAGTGGGCGGAGCGCCGTTTCCTGACGTCATTGAATTGGTAAGTATAAGTAGTCGAGTAATCTTTGATGGCCTAAAAGAGGATAGTTTCCAACTAGTCAAAGTGAAGCTTTTTATTGGCATGTGTTTGTATTTACAAGTATCAATTTTGTAAGCGCACCCCTGATGCCGGGCAGCAGCGGTATCAGTACTGGTTGGAGGCTGAGGAAATGGATTCTGGTAGGGCTCTAGCTAGAACATCACCGATAGAGAAATTGGTCGGTGTACTGCGGAACGGAAGGCGATTGGGGCAACCACCGTTCTACACGCCCTATCTATGGAGTAATGGCGATTACTCCACCGACAAGAGCGCAGAGATTTTGTAAAAAAGGCTGTAAGCTATCCAAATAAAAAAAAATAGTTACTTTTTACTAAACACCAAAACACGAGTGTGCGTTACCCCAACAAGAAAGTATCTCCTAGAGTTATATGAGTAGAACGTATAGTTGGTGCCTTATCTGCTGTAAATGTGCCCCCACATAAAAAATGTGTGCCCCCTGTCGTTTCGAAAAAAAATCGAAAAAACGATTCTTGCTGGGGTAACGTTTTTCTAGCAGGAAAATTCTAAACGAATGATCGGAGAGAGAAAAACTGTGCATGGCCAGATAGCTTATATGTGTGCCAAAATGTGCCCCCAAAAATAAAATCTGTGCCCCTTCAGATTTTCGAGATATTGCATTTCCTGCTGGAGTAACGTTTTGATGAATAGTATATCTCTAAAACCATTGCATGTGCCCCTGTAGAATAAACATACGCGAGTAGCTCTTAATGTGTGCCCCTTTGTGCCCCAATTAGATTTTAGAAAATATTTATAGTTTTCAAGTTATCGCGGTTTTATGAAAACCCGAAAAAACATCGCAGCGCCTAAATGAGACAAGGCATAACTTCGCTGAAAACTGTATTCGGTCTTTCTTGACGCTAATAATAACCATACAAAGTTTCAAAAATGTTCATGCATGCGTTTTTGAATAATCTTGCTAAAAGTAAAAACGATGGTGTCATAACTTTGACGGCAAAATACAAGGAACTGGCACAATCCCAGATGTGTAGGTGTAAACCAAAATCTTGTGCCTTTAGTCAAAAATATATGGTGAAAATATTGAGCTTCAAATGTTACGCATTAAGTAAATATAAACAAAAAACCAAAATATGTAAACAACGGCTGGTTATCCGACCAAATCTGAATGACTACTAAAAAGCGACGGATTCATACTTAACGAAGACCTTCTTTACTTTACTCACTAACCGGTTCACACGTGTTGTGCCTGAGTACACTGAAGTAGAAAAGTAATAACTAATAAAATAAAGTTGTTATTGGATTATATTTTAATAGCTGTTTCTATGACCTTACACATGATTAAGTACATTTATAAGAGCCATTTTCAAATAAAATGTACATGTGACTAACATGCTCAAAATCGTGACCAAACTGTTTTGTGACATACCTGTATTTTTATACTAATGTAAGTCACATTTATTGTAAAGCAGAGTTAAAACTATGTTTCATTTATATAGTCAGAAGGTGCATTTAATATATTTTTAATTAGCCCTCAAAACTTTTGAACGCGACTGTAAGGACAACAGCTTAGGTATAATACGTCCAATAAAGAAGGTCCTCGTTAAGTATGAATCCGTCGCTTTTTAGTAGTCATTCAGATTTGGTCGGATAACCAGCCGTTGTTTACATATTTTGGTTTTTTGTTTATATTTACTTAATGCGTAACATTTGAAGCTCAATATTTTCACCATATATTTTTGACTAAAGGCACAAGATTTTGGTTTACACCTACACATCTGGGATTGTGCCAGTTCCTTGTATTTTGCCGTCAAAGTTATGACACCATCGTTTTTACTTTTAGCAAGATTATTCAAAAACGCATGCATGAACATTTTTGAAACTTTGTATGGTTATTATTAGCGTCAAGAAAGACCGAATACAGTTTTCAGCGAAGTTATGCCTTGTCTCATTTAGGCGCTGCGATGTTTTTTCGGGTTTTCATAAAACCGCGATAACTTGAAAACTATAAATATTTTCTAAAATCTAATTGGGGCACAAAGGGGCACACATTAAGAGCTACTCGCGTATGTTTATTCTACAGGGGCACATGCAATGGTTTTAGAGATATACTATTCATCAAAACGTTACTCCAGCAGGAAATGCAATATCTCGAAAATCTGAAGGGGCACAGATTTTATTTTTGGGGGCACATTTTGGCACACATATAAGCTATCTGGCCATGCACAGTTTTTCTCTCTCCGATCATTCGTTTAGAATTTTCCTGCTAGAAAAACGTTACCCCAGCAAGAATCGTTTTTTCGATTTTTTTTCGAAACGACAGGGGGCACACATTTTTTATGTGGGTGCACATTTACAGCAGATAAGGCACCAACTATACGTTCTACTCATATAACTCTAGGAGATACTTTCTTGTTGGGGTAACGCACACCCAAAACACGAAATGGCTATGGAATTTGTATGAAAAAATGGACCCGGATACGCGCCCATGGCCAGATATGGTTAAGTACCAAGTAATAGAGGGCGAGCCTATTGCAATTAAGCGGGCACAAATCCTGCAAACCACGTGATGTCAATTATCTATTTTATTCTGTATTTTGCAGTACCGAATTCCAATTTGGAATTTGTATTAGTGTTTATTTTATTTATTTTATTTTGAGTTCTGTTTTTTTTTTGTTTTAGTTTTATTTTATTTTAATTTTTTGTTTTATATTTTTAAATATTTTTGTTTTAACTGTTTTGTTTATGGTGTAATTAAAGTTCTTTTTAAATTTGGAATTTTAAAATAGGAACCTTCAATTTCAACTTTACGGTTTATGGCAACCGGTCGTCGTATAGTAGGTAACCCTAGGCAACCATTACTGCCAGAGTCAAGTAGTAATAGAAAAAGCACTTGTCCATAGAGAAATAAAATACCTACTTTGTATTTTTTCAGGCTAAATATTGCGCGTCGAGTGGTGTCAATTCAATTTTGACGCTACCAGAGTTGTATTTCCGTCCAGATTCCGTTGCTGAGCTGGTCTCCTATGTGGAGATGGTGGCAAATGCGGCTCCCAATCTGCCTGTCCTGTATTACCATATCCCTAGGATGAGCAATGTTGCTAGTAAGTATTTTTTTTTAAATTAGGTTTGCGTTTGACTAAAATCTTAACTGATGGGGTAAGTGACCTAAGTATGCCCGCTTACCTGTCCTCTGTCAGATCGAAACTACATTGTGTAATTACTGTTCTGGATATCTCGGCCTTACGAGGTTACAGTAAACTTTCGACATTGGTGCCTGTTCCGGCGGACACAAGCTCTATATTTAGTTTGATAGCTCTTAAATTAATGCCGTCCTTCACTTACAATATGTTCAAGAGATGAAGCTAGTCTTAGTCCTGTCAAATTAAGTTAAAATTAAGTTGGTGGTTGCCAGAAGAAGTTTCTTAGGTAAAAGTAAAATTATGAAGTTCTGATTACCAAATAAAGACAGATCTAAAGGTGTCAAAAATATTTTCTTTTTCCTATTTAACTTATTTATGAATTTTAATAAAGAAGAATGTAATAAGTGCGATATTGGTGCTAATTCCTGTAAACACCATCTAATTTTATTTTAAGTTATATCTGTCACTTTCTTATCCGCCGAAAAGGAAAGGGACGGGTAATCGACAAGCATAAAATTTATGGAACACACGTCAATTTTAAGCACAAATCTAAAACAACCGTCTAAAAATTCGCCCGGGTTATTCATTTATTTACTCATTCTTCCTAAAATTAAGAGCTGTCAATCATCCGTCCCTTTCCTTTTCGGCGAATAAGAAAATGACAGGTATAACTTAAAGTAAAATTAAGAGATGTCTGCAGGAATCGGGGCCATTGTGTCACGTTTTTCTATGACGTCACAGGTTGCTTTTTTATACAAATTCCATAGTGATTTCGTGTTTTGACGTTTAGTAAAAAGTAACTGATTTGACTAGTTGGAAATTACCCTATTGACGACAACGTTGACTCTAGTTTTGAGGAAGAGTGTTACCTACTTAAGTTATTTATTCATATTTAACTAAGATATAAAGTAAGTACTCATGTTCCTTATTCTTTTCAGTAAATATGCCAGCGTTCGCCGCGGCGGCGTCTGCGCAGCTACCCAATTTTAAAGGCATGAAGTTCACATCAAGTGACCTTATAGAAGCAGCTCAAGTAGTAAAAGTTTTGAAAGAGGATCAGCAGATATTTTTAGGAGGGGAATACGTGAGTAGGATTGTTACAACATACATACATAAACTCACGCCGGGGTAAGCAGAAACTATGGAATTCCATTTGCTTCGATCCTGACACACTTTTCTTGCTCTCTCCACAATCATCAATCGTTTCATACACGCACAGCGGTTCAGAGTAGATCGTACTAAACCTTTTCTAAGGACATCTCTAATTTAGCCAACGTATGTTTTTCTAGGTCTTTCTCTGGCATCCCTACCACCAACCTTCGCTTTATATACCCCTTTCGTAATCATATTATCCTTCATCAGCTCTACGTGTCCAAACCAACTTAACATCCCTTTTTCAATCTTAGTCACTATATCGTTTTTTACATATCTCTCTGCTGCTCACTGCAGATGCTACGCAAAATTGTTATAAACGTCAAAGTAGTTATTAAGCGTTATTATAACGCTTAATTCACACAGATGCAGTAGGGTTCTAGAGGCTTAGAAAAATTGGAAACGTTCTGAAGTTGCCACTTGTTGTTGCCACTCGTTAAGGTATAGCATAAGAAATGATATTGCGTATAGAACGGCAACTCTCCGCTCACCACCAGGGTCTGAGCTAGGTGTACCTTTCACCCCCCCCCCCCCCCCTTGAACGTAGTTTAGACTTGAATCGTATGGTGTCAGACGTCACTAACACAGATGCGAGTGTACCAAAGAGTAATACTATGTCCATAAGCGTGGACGATAATGACAATGGGTAGTGTCTGTAAAACGAGATTGTGGCAATGGGTGTGGCTCAACTAACGATGCTCCTCTCAACAAGCAACAAGCCGCGCGACGTAGTTGCGCTTCAGCTGGCTTTTTGACAACCCTACGAAGTCATTAACACCCTCTATAATGTCTGTTCTTACAGCTTTTAGCCCCAGGTGCACTATTAGGAATAAAGTCATGCATAAGCACGCCGATCAATATATTTCCACAATTAGTGCAAGGAGTCTTAGACGCAGTCGAGAGGAGTGACGTCACTGAAGCCAACAAGCTGCAAGACAAGCTTACTGTAGCCATTGATTCAATTGCATCCGAAGGTAAGTACTTACTTAATTATCATTCATCATCATCATCATCAGCCGAAAATCGTGAACCGGTCGGAAATTACTTATATAAAAGTTTAGTGTAAATAAGTGTACCTTTGTCTACATTTTAATGACATTTGCATGCCGTATTGTACCTACTTCTAATACCCACTTGTCACCATAAATATATTCACCATGTTTGACGCAAATAAAGTTTATATTCTATTCTATTCCTGTGCTGGATTTAGGCCTCCCCCAAGGCATAGTATGAGGAATGATTCTACGTTTAGAACGACAACTCTCTGCTTTCCACCAGCGTCTGAGCTAGGTTTACCTCGGTCTTGCTTTAGTCTTCAATCGTATGGGCGTCAAGACGTCGCACACACAGATGCGAGTATACGATAACGTCAATGTGTAGTGTCTGTGTTAACCGAGGTTTTTTGGATGAAGTGTCCGGGATGTGCCTAAGACTTGCCACAATGGCCGATCCTCTGCTCCATCCAACGTTATATTGTTTTTGAGAACGTCGTGGGCACTTGCAACAGTGTTGAAATATCGGAAGTCTCATATCCCTGATTTTAAAGCGGTAAGAACACGGTATTATGTGTTTTAATTATGATAATAACCGCGTGAACCTCAAATAGCTTTTTTATGTTTAAGGGTATAATACAAAAATCTTGTTTTCTTCTCTCAGGAGGTTGGGTCCCAACAATGAAGGCTGCCATGGAATTTGTTACTGGAATCAACGTCGGTCCACCATCTTTACCGAAGAAGCCACTTTCTTCCGAGGCTAAGAAGAAAATCGAAGGGAAACTCCTTAATTTAGGTTATTGTAATTAAACCCACATTTTAATTTTTTAATTTTTTTTTATAAAAAAAAAGATTATTATTTCCACAATGTCATTGATTATTTCCTATAAAAAATATCCAAAGTAAGTGAAGGATTACTTTCATTATACAGAGTGTTAGTGACACCCCGTACAGAATACTGAGGGGGATGATTCAGCTCATGACTCTGAGTTGATATCAAGTGGAATTTACTGTCGGAAAATTCATGAAAATTTTAGTGTTTTATAATTATTTTCATTTCCATACTTTTGCAACGGAAAATTCCACTTGATATCAACTCAGAATCGTGAGCTGAATCGTCCCTCAAAGTTTTCGTTACGCTGTCACTAACACCCTGTATTTAGAGCTGCCAAACTAAAAAAAAACTCGTTAAGAACGGCATCATTGCATGGTTATGCTAAAATAAAGAGCGCTGAGTTACCTAATAAACCATAAGGCTCATGTTGTTAACATCAGCGGGCGTGTCTTAGAAAACTGAACTTAGTATCAAAACAACCGTCTAAAACTTAATCGACAACATCTAAAGCCTTCAACTTGTCTCGCACGCGACGTGTGTGGGCCTCGTCCAGGGGCCTCATAGGGTGACGCGGGGGCCCCACCTCGATGCCTGTCACTAACCGCATAGCTGCTTTCATAGACGGCAGGAAGTCACCTGACGAAGATACAATGATAGAAAAATATCTAAAAAAAGAAATTGATCGTTTCAACGTCAGTGCCGTTTCACGCAGCGTTTCGCCGATTCGCGACAACTATCACGCTGAGTTAGGGCCTCAGCAGGGCGAAATTGGGGCGTGCTCGTCGCGAGCACACAGCAATATCGTGGCGATGGATAAATCGTGGCGATGTCGCCGCGTGAAATCGCTGGACAAATCGCTAGTGTGAACAGGGCCTTAGGCTAAAACAATTATTCCCAACTTTTTTATATAATGGCCAAGTATGTTCGCTCTACTATGCCTGATGGTAAGCATAGAGAAGCCCTTATTGCAGTAGCAAATGATAAGCAAAAAACCATACTGGCTTACTAAGTGCTTCTTCAAGCCTTTTACTTTTGTGACGTTTTTATTCCTCGACCTTTCTGCTTCGACCAATAAATGCAGCGAACACTGGCGAATTTAATCTAATATAAAACCTACCCTGAGAAGTGATAGCGCTGACGAGCCTGTTCATCCTGGCCTGCAGCTCCCTGACCCTGGCCACTTCACCAGCTCTAGTCGCAGCCACTATATCCAGCATCAACCTGGGGAACATGTTGGTCACCGTAGCGATGCTCGACTCGTGGCCCAGGAGCACTGCTGGTGCTATCATCTAAAAAAAAAACAACAAAAAAAAACGTAAACAACATAACATATTATAAAATATGTATTTTGTATTTCCTGCGTCTGCAACAAAGTATTTGTTAACATAAACTCACTACAAGTATATCCCAATTAGTACAGTCAGAGGTAAATCCATCGCAAGATGAACTAACTACATACTGCTCACCGAGCTTTCTCTTCGAGCTTTTTCTTTTTTTTTCCGATTTTTTTTCAACGTAATAGATGGTGAGCCGTATCGTCGTCTATACTGGTCGATAAATAAATAACTCATCGGGGCAAGTCCGGTACCGGGGCGCTCCCCGTCTGAGAAGCAAGCCAGTGAACCACAGGAGAGTAAAAAATAAACAACCTAATAAGATTGTTTTAAGTTTACGCGGTTATTATCATAATTAAAGCACATAATAACGGGTTCTTACCGCGTTTAACCCTTTCACGGGCAGAGACGATGGGTCATTGATGGTTCATAACAGATAGTATGACACCTTGGAATCGGAGCGTCATTAGACGTTCTGTCCTTGAAAGTGTTAAATGGGGATATGAGACTCCCGATATTTCGACACTGTTGCAAGTGCCATGATCACGGGATGACTGATGAGATTGGAGTGGAGTAGGTAGATCCATAATTTTCTACGGGCAGACATATCTGTCTACCCTCTTTCTTTGCCGCTTGTTTATGTTTTTGATATCGGAATGTCATCCCGTGATCATGGCACTTGCAACAGTGTCGAAATATCGGGAGTCTCATATCCCCATTTAAACGCGGTAAGAACCCGTTATTATGTGCTTTTATTAACCTAATAAGATATTTTGATCAAGTCGATACACGTTTAAAATATTAACACATACTTACATTTTAAGAAATCATAAAGATGCAAATGTGTATTAAATTTATTTCATTAATATTATTATTGTTTTAAAAGGTCAAAGGTTAATTGATCATCAAACGGCTATAAAAAAAACACTTAAGTAAGTATTTAAATCGGTTATTTATTGGAAATATATAAATGGCTAATGTAGTTTGTTATTGGAAGTGCCATTATGTATTTTTTTTTACATAATTATGCGAAGATCCGCAGCGCAGTCCATATATTAATACGCAGAAGCCTATTTGTAACAATGCCTGATTTGGTCCGTTGGCCTCCTGCTACTGAATATATCTGCAGAGCATGTGGTAGACCTTGCCGCTCTCGCATTGGCTGATACAGTCATGAAACATCATGAAAAGTGACTCCTAGACACTGTATAAATCATCTGGAAAATATGTATGAGGCCTGATGGATGGAACGAAAAAGAATTGGAGCGTCTACCTGATTGTACTAAAAACGATGGTAGGTGGTAAGTGTAATATAGGTGGCAAGTTTATAGGTGGTAAGAGTATAGGTGGTAAGTGTATGAGTTTGAGTTTTTCGCAATGCAAATCGAACAACGCGCTAGACTACTCGCGCTGGTTTTTAATTGTCATTTTTATTTTTATATACTTTTGGGTTCTATGCAACATAAAGCACATTATGGGAAGGAAATTCCACTTGATATCAACTCAGAATCATGATCTGAATCATCCCCCAAAGTTTTCGTTATGGTGTCACTAACACCATGCATATAGGCAAGTTATTTGTAGAAGTCTGGAAGTATTTGAAATTTAATTGATAGTTTTGTTACGTACATGGTTTCCGTTGAATATTCTTTGGTCTTCTCCCAGCATGTCAGTGACCTGAACAGCGACGCCGAGATCTGCCTTCATGCCCTTGAAATTAGGAATTCTCGCCGTGGCCAACGCAAAGAATTCCGGAATTTTTACTGTAAATAATGAAGATACTAATTATGAAAGTGTTTTGTATGAGCAGCGTGGTGGATGCTCCATACCCCTCCGGTTGATTGAGGGGAGGCCTGTGCTTTGAGTTTGTTATGTTCCTGTGTTCTATTTTATTAGAAAATCAGGAAATTAGAATCATTTATTCAACGTAATTATCATGGATAAAGTTGTTGAAGGTCAATGTAACATTTTTGAATTTACGTCATTTCGCAAGGTGTTATGGCTGAGGAGAAGAAATGACAAGAAACTGCAACAGCAACACATCTTTTAAATCATCATCTCCCTAGCGTTTTCTCGTTCATGAGGTCCACTAACCTAACCTGAAGCTTTGACAGTTTCGGTTTTTTTATAGAAGCGACTGTCTGTCTGACCTTCCAACCCGCGAAGGGGAAACCTGCCCGATTTTATGTATTTGGGCGGTCGTTTGGTCATATCCTTAGAAGACCTATAGAGCACTCGTCTCGTTCCGACAGGATCTGGCCTGGTGCGCGTGGAAAACGCAAAAGGGGACGGCCCAATGAAACCTAGTGACTCTCGGTTGGCAGAGTACCAAAAACTCTTGGCATGTCATAGGTAAGCTTTAGAAGCTGCAAAAGATCATTAAGAGTGGAAATCTGTTGTTTGAGTTACAAAAGAAAAAAAAAAGTGCGATAGAGTTTTTGCTCTACATTGTTCAGCAGGCTCAATGCATAGAACTTAGAAAAATGTCTGGTAATGGAGATATTCGCCTAAATAGTGTTCATAGCGTCATTGGATAGGCAAAATTACGTAAGCGCCAAGAGGTCCTTGATTAGCTACTAGCCCAAACACACCAATTGTGGCTGTTTATCTATAACATAAGGTCACGAATATATCTCAATTGGGGTAGTCGAGAGGTACATCAATCGCAAGATTATTATTTTTATAAGATCATACCGTCTACCCCGCTCATCATGGGGAAATGATAGTACAGAAGAGGCAGCGAGGGCGCGGCAGACGACACCTCCTCGAGATACGACACCAGCAGTTCGGTAGAAGATGGCTTGTAGTAGATCTCAGGCAGTGTCATAATGGCGTCGGCTTGGTGTTGTTCAGCGAATTTGGCCTGGAAAAAGAAGATATAAGTATCATGATGATGTTCTGATCGTGCCATCGTTCCAGAAAGCGATCCAGCTCGTCGCGCTATCTCTTTCGTGATCTTCTCGGACGTCTAACAGCATTTGGCGGAACCCTCAACATAGTTTTTTTTTATTAGGGTTAAAAATACAAATTGACTAACCATCTCGAGGACTTCTGGCATGGGCACTCCGCCGACCTGGGCGATAACCTTCAACTCTTGGGGCTTGCCAGCGTCCAACCATGCAGCCAGGATGGTTTTGCGTTCCTCAAGGCTCAAGGTCACTGCTTCTCCCGTGGTGCCGCCAACTGTGGACAATATTAGTGTGCTTAATATTTCACTTCCCTTCAAGATAATTGCTGTTGCAGTTTCTTGTCATTTCTTCTCCTCGGCCATAACACCTTGCGAAATGACGTAAATTCAAAAATGTTACATTGACCTTTATCCATGATAATTACGTTGAATAAATGATTCTGATTTCTGATTTATGTGGGTATTATGTAATTATTAGTGAATATGTAGCTACGTATATTTTTTATTTAAGTATTTTTTTGCTAGAATTTAAAAAATAGCACGTTGGGTGTCAAGAATACTATTGAGTCGCCAAATGTAAATGTAAGGACCTACATATTTACCTACTTACCGACTGCTCAGCTTACAATGTATAATGTTACATAACTATAATAAAAAAAGCATTAACAACCACAATCGTTTTTAAGGAAACAATCACACTTGAAACTTTTTATTAATGAGTTCGATCATCAATTAAGAATTTAAATATAACAAAAAGTTGTGCAACAACTAATGATATTATATACACGGTATATATATCTTTTTATTGACGTGACTTATTTTAGGTCTACTTGCCCGGACCAATAGGGAGCGTTGAGGGCTCTCACTCGCTACAAAATGTAAGACAACAAGCCTGATGGTGCTCAGATGAACGTCGTGGCTTAGAACGTCGTTTGAGAGGATTATATTTGAACGAATTAATCGACACTCGTGCGCCTATAACAAGTGCTGAATTGGGGGGAGGGGGGGAACCTATACCCTTTCGACGTATATCTACGTTGATAGCATTCGCTGGGTTTATTGATCGAAGCCTTTGATACCATTCGCGCTGGTTGTCATGCAGACCCTGCTGGGTATACAGGCTGTTAGTGACATCGTAACTAATACTGAGGGGGATGATTCAGACCATGATCCTGAGTTAATATCAAGTGGAATTTTCTGTTGTAAAATTCATGTTTCTTTGTGTTTGTTTTAATTCTTTTCAATTCTATACTTGTGCGACGAAAAATTCCGCTTGATATTAACTCAGAATAATGAGCGGAATCATCCCTCTCAGTATTTGTTACGATGTCACTTACACCCCGTACAAGTACCTACATACAAGTATATATGGGTGTTAGTGACATCGTAGCGAAAACTTTGAGGGATGGTTCAGATCATGATTGAGTTAATATTATGTGGTATTTTTGCGACGTTCTTTGCCAGTTTCATACTTTTGCGACGGAAAATTCTACTGGATATCAACTTTGAGGGAGATTTCCCTGTATACCCTTACAATAACTTTGAATAACTTACCTAACACGGCCCTGATGCCATGGTTGACTAGATAGCTGACATAATCTGGTACGACAGAGGTATTCAGTTTCCCCTCACTGTCAATGGGGGTGAATACGGGGGCGATTACACCTTCGATATCGAATGAAACCTGTAAAATGAATAGGGTACTTTATTGGCTTTCGTAAAATAGTCGAAATCGACGCCTTACGACACATTATATGAAGCATTTGACGAGACCGGAAGCAGCGCAAGGTGTTTCTGTGTACCCTAGTGGGAAATAAGTCCAAAAAATTGTTTATGAAAGCGTGTGAAATATCAGAATCACACAGTTACCAGTTAAGAACATTTTACTTAAACTATTTTAAGTAAGAAGGCGAAGGAAAATCAGGTGATTCAAGCCTGCAATATCCTTATCAGTCTCACAAAGTGATTTCGACAATGTCCCCATCTGGAATAGAAACCGGACCTCCAGATCGTGAGACCAACGCCCTAACCACTAGACCATGGAGGCTGTAAAGGTAATATCAGCTTTTAAATATAGCCAGCACCACGAATCCGCTTACCTAACCTGAAGATTTGACGGGTCCAGTTTTTTGGCCTGTCTGGCCTTCCAAAGTTCCAACTCGTGAAGGGAAAACCAGCCCAATACAGGTTAGGTCACATACCTCCGAAAATGCATTTCTTAGGAATGTGGGTTTCCTTACGATGTTTTCCTTCACCGCTGAGCGCGTGATAATCATTTATGATGCAAAATTGGAAAACAAATTCGACAATCATTGGTTTTGGCCTGTGCTGGATTCGAACCTGCGACCTCAAAATGGGATGCAAGTGTTCTACTAACTCGGTTACCACGGCTCTTAAACACACTCAACTCTAACTCATAGGTAAGTTTCATAACTGTTTCCATTGTGGTGCAATAACCCATTTAATATTGCAACAAAACAATACTTTCTACTTATTCAAAGTTTAAAACACAACAATCTCCCGATATTTCGACACTGTTGCAAGTCATCCCGTGATCATGGCACTTGCAACAGTGTCGAAATATCGGGAGTCTCATATCCCTGATTTAAACGCGGTAAGAACTCGTTATTTTGTGTTTTAATTATGATAATAACCGCGTAAACTTAAAACAATGTTATTCAAAGTTTGCTTACCATTTTACAATAATTTACACTTTCAAACACAAGTTACTCAATGAAAGGCTAAAACACCACTGATAGTAACAGTGGTAACTGGATAGCCGGTAACATTATATCGTGTTATATGCAAGGAAGTCAAACCACTAATTCGACTGCACATTAGGAAGGTACCACACGGCAATATCGACCTTTCGGTGTCGTATTGATGACGATCGTTTTTTTAATGGCAATTTAGCACAGTCATATACTACCACATCATCATCATCATCTCCCTAGCATTATACTCTTTTTCACGGGGTCCGCTTACCTAAAATGAAGATTTGACAGGTCCGGTTCTTTACAGAAGCGACTGCCTGTCTGACCATCTAACCCGCGAAGGGACAACCAGCCCAATACAGATGTTTTCCTTCACCGCTGAGCACGTGACAATCATTTATGATCGAAATATGAATTAGAAAACAAATTCGACAATCATTGGTTTGGCCTGTGCTGGATTCGAACCTGCGACCTCAAAGTGAGAGGTAAGCGTTCTACCAACTGGGCTATCACGGCTCCAGCACATCGTCTTATACTATCACATCGTCTTTACGTAACTGTGTGCCGAAACATATAGCATACAAAACAAAACTTGCGAGAAGTGGGTGGTGCTATGGTCTATGCTATATAGCTCTACCTACCTCTTCCAGGATACAGGCGTGATGCTACGCTATAAAAACATATAATATGCCTGGTCAATGTTTTCATTATAGACGGCGATACTTCTCAGCAGCCACCTATCATGTTGGTTTAACAGAAAGCTCGGACTTACTTAGTTCATCTTGTGATGGATGTATCTTGTTTTTATTTATTTTATTGGCCAGGTATGTTGGCTCAACTATGCTTGATGGTAAACATAGAGAAGCCCTAATTGCAGTAGCAACTGAAAAGCAACGCAATGAGAAGTTTCGAATCAGTTGCGACTACCATACTGGCGTACTAGATGCTTCTTCACGCTTCGCTTAAAGGACTCCATATTGTAAGAAGGAGGGAACACTTGAGCCGGCAACCCGTTCCACTTTTTAATGGTGCGGCAAAGATAGGAGCTACTACCCCAATTGCGATAAAGTCTTCTATAGATAGAGCTTCTGTTATGTATGCATGATCAAATAGGAGGTGTTGTGTAGATCTTTGTTACTGCTGCAGTCTCAGGTTAGGTTAGAATATAACATACCTATCATAAATAAACCGCCAATATAATACGTCCCACTGCTGGGCACAGACCTCCCCTCAATCAACCGGAGGGCGATAACATACTCCACTACGCTGCTTCACTGCACGTTGATGGAGGTATTTTATGGCTAATAGCCGGGACCAACGGCTTAATAACCTCCGTGGTGTGGTGGTTAGAGCGCAAAAGAAGGTTATCTAAGGATATAAACAAAGAACTTTTTAGTAGTTTTTATATGCATATTTATGTATACACCCCATTTGACTGCCCATTAAAATAATGCTTAGAATGACAATTTAATTAGTTTGTAATTAGGTACTTATATAGAAAACCACCGCCGCATGACTGTTACGACCAATATTTTGTATTTTATTATTATTTTTCTGTTCCTTTTACGTTTCTGTTAATAATTGTGATTTTGTGTAAGTAAGTTTTTTTCCCCCTACTGTGTTTGTATTGTTACTGTGACGTCCTCTAATAATAAAAACTTTCTTTCTTTCTTAAAATAAGACCTTTTTAGGACCGAACCATAAAGTCCTCCTTAGCCTCTTCATTACTTTTTAAACTTTAAAAAGAAATGTTAGAAATGACAGTGCCAATGTCATTTTGAGAAAACCCCGCAAAAAAGTTATTTTTGTTATATAAAAATAAAAATTACAGTGGTCGTCATGAATTTCTTATACGTGTTGTATTATTGGCTCAAGAGCATTTATTAAATATTAAGTAAGTTCTCTATCTGCTCTGATTTTACATTAAGGAAAAAGTATTTGTAGGTACTTAAGCTAATCAAGTTGCGTAATGAAGATCGGATTATGATAAACAATGAGATGTGAAAATTATGCATGCGTTCCATTTCCGTGAATCGTAAGGTTGTTGTTTAAATTCGCTTTATATAAAGCAGGCAAAGATCTAACGACCATACAGCCTTGACTTTATTAATTTAATATTCGAAATTCACGATCAAAATAGACCTAAGCCTTTCAGTTTTCAATATCCAATTTAGGCCGTATGGTGAATGACATTTACTTACATTAGGTATGGCATGAACATAAACAGTGATATTAATCGTTCCTGGGCTATTATTTTATTCTGGGTCCCATGGTTAACTTATTCGCCAAAAAAAATTTTTTTTATTTATGCTATTGTTTGTTAATATTTCTTACTATTATAACAATAATAATATTTAAATCACATTTTACAGGACTTTGCAGCGATGTTTACCAATTATTTTTCACTTATTTTTATATTTATACTAGGGAGGGTGCAGAAAAACAACAACTGTGTTACTTTGTTACATTATGTAGTTTTATTATTGGGAACGTTCACATTAAATTCAAACCTTTTTTTTTTTAAATTAAGATAAAAGATTTTTGAACTTATATTATTAAATAACGAAACATTTCAGTCTAATACATCTTTTTATGGTTAGGTTTACCACTTCGTTACCTAATTTTGATTTTATGAGATAAACTTTTTTAATAAAATAGAAAACAATAGCAGTTCAAGCATTTTATTTATGGAGGCCATTTATATATTAAAAATAATCAAAAAAAGTCAAAAATTTTAAAACATACTTAGGTAGTTTTAGCTATAATTCTGAAAATGTCTCCATAAAAATGGGGGACAAAAAAGTAACGCAGTAGTTTAGTAAGTAACATAATGGTAAACTTTGCGCATCTATGGTGTTTAACTTACTGAAAACAATTAAAAACAGAATACAATTAAATTGAAACCATAACAAATTAAACAAAACTCTCTTAGAATAAAATAAAATCAAAACTTCTCAAAAAAACAGTATTAAACATACATTAGTTTCTGTCTGAGTCTCTCTTCAGTCTTATTTTTCAAATATATTTAATGGGACATCAAATTCATTCAATACGTTTTCAGCAAATGGAATTCTATAGTCTCTGCTTACCCCGGTGGGAAATAGGCATGAGTTTATGTATGTATGTATGTCATCATCGTCATCAGGCTTACGACGCCCACTGCTGGGCATAGGCCTCCCCCAAGGATCTCCACGACGATCGGTCCTGCGCTGCCCGCATCCAGCGGCTTCCCGCGACCGGTCTACTTTGTAGCGGGCCTATACTGAGCGTCGTCCGACACGTGGTCGCCATTCTAGAACCTTTCCGCCCCAGCGGCCATCGGTTCTCCTCGCTATGTGTCCTGCCCACTGCCACTTCAGCTTTGCAATTCGCCGAGCTATGTCGGTGACTTTAGTTCTCCTGCGGATCTCCTCATTTCTGATTTGATCGAGCAGGGAAATACCGAGCATAGCTCTCTCCATTGCCCGCTGAGCGACACCGAGCCTCCTCACGGGATCCATAGTAAGCGGCCACGTCTCACTGCCGTAGGTCATCACTGGCAACACGCACTGGTCAAAGACTTTCCTCTTGAGACACTGAGGTATTTTGAACGAGAAGATATTCGCAGCTTCCCGAACGCTGCCCATCCGTGTTGGATCCGACGAGAGATCTCTTTCTCGAAGTTGGACTTACCTAACTGGATTATTTTGTCCTAGGTAAATGTACTGGTCTACAACTTCGAGTGTAACGTTCCCAACCTGAACTGGAGTGGGTGCGACATGGTCGTTGGACACAAATGTTCGTGCTAAGACCCACTCGTTGGGATACGTTACTGAGATGCTCGAGCATGGTGTTCTGGTCTTCCAGGGTCTCAGCCATTAGGACTATATCATCGGCAAATCGAAGGTGCGTCAGGTACTCCAATCTCAATCTCCCTCAGGATTTCGGGAGTCGACGAAATGACTCTGCCGTCCTCAGTTTTCAGTCTCGTTAGTTGACTTTGCCCAATAGACAGATCTTTTGCGAACACCTTGGAGCCCTTGTTCCGCTCTATAGCCACTTTAATACGTGTAGTATTAAATTGGCGAAGGTCGCTCGTCAAAGACTTCGAGATCTGTCTATTAAGTTGTCTATAATGTAAGACATCCGCTGAGTCCTGCAGCCTCATTTCGTGTCTCTTATCCATGAGTTCGAGTGTGTGTGCGAGAGTTTCTGCGTTTTGGTACGGCGGGTTCTAAAGTGTTTAGAACCTACCGTACGGACAGCATCCACCATCAGGTCGTTTATATCGTCCACTTCTGCGCAGTTATCAAGGTACTCGAAGCGGTTTTGAAGCTCGAGCTGAAAGCGCTCGGGTTTTTGGATCTGGGCTGGCGCCGGTCGGAGCGTGGATTTTATCACTCGCGATCTTTCTAGCTTGATATTGATATTCAATGTGCCTCTTACCATGCGGTGATCACTTCCCGTCTTAACGGCATTGATCACAGAGACATCATTGAATATGTGCTTTTTTGTCGACATGATAAAATCGATCTCGTTTTTATAATTTCCACTGGGACTTATCCAGGTCCATTTGCGGGTGCGGGCTTTCTGAAGAAGGAGTTCATCATATAGAGGTTCTTCTTCTCCATAAAGTCCGCCAGCATCCGGCCTCTGGTGTTCCGGACCCCAAATCCAAATTGCCCCACTCTCAGCTCGTTACCGCAACGCTTCCCCAACTGTGCATTAAAGTCCCCTATCACAATCGTGTAGTGGCTTTTATGGCTATGCATGGCTTTAGAAATCTCCTCATAGTCTCCACTTCGTCATCGTGGTGTCCCGAGGTCGGAGCGTATGCCTGGATGACAGTCAGCGAATATCGAGATGATATTCTGAGTATCAGGCACGCTACCCTGCTCGAAACACTACCGATGGTCAACACGTTGTTGACTAGGGACTTGTGGACGATAAACTCGACACTCTGTAACGAAATAATTATAAATTAAATTATTAAAACCATTAAATTTGTAAATATTGAGCAAAAACTTTGAGTATTTCCACTGCGTTACGATTGCGACAACTGCGTTACATTTCGCAGTAACGCAGTGCATCGGTAACTCAGTTGTAGAAACCACGTGTATTCTAAAATAGCACTCATATGGTAATTCATTTTATAAAACAGATCGTGTACAATAAATATTTGCTCCTTTTTTTAAGATATAACGTAAAAGATTATTCAATATTCAAAAAACTCACCTATCACAGCGGTCACTCAGCGGTCTCCCAATTAATACACGCACCTATCCCGCCGGCGTCCTCGCGACTGACTCGGCGAATTTCAAAGCCACGCACTCCCCCCGCGCCCCAATAATATTTGATTATATGTTATACGACTTTTGGCGCAAATGCATACAAAATTCTAATTTTAAGACTCAGTTTCGTATGGTAACATAGTGTTCGTAATTTTTCGGTTTGCCGCGGGGACACAATAAATATTTTGGAATAATTAAAAACTGATAAAGGAAAATAATATTTATTATTGTTAAAGTAAAGATTAAATTACGTGTTATTACCGCAAATATTACATTTTAATAGCGTCTTGAAGAGTTTTTAAGTAATGTATGTTTATATGGAGTAAATATATGAGAGGGACAGTGGAATTTTGTAGGGAAACAACTGCGTTACTCAAAAGTACAACTTAGTTACCGTGTTTTTGGTTAAATTCAAATAATTTTGATAAAAACGTGGAACATAAAAGCACGAGTATATCATCAGAAATGTACCAATAGTGTAATTATTTAAAAAATAATTGTTTGCTTTAATAAAAATCGTGTTTGAACGTGAGAGACAGGTTATGGGACCCAAAATAAAATAATAGCCCTCCTGGCAATGTTCCCATTTTGAGAAAGTTCACGGCAGTAAAAAGGCGTAAACTTTGTGCAAAAAAGAGTTTTATTACCTAACCTTCAGGCAGATAGGACCATAGTACAAGAAAGAACAATTTGAAAAAAAAAAAAGAAATAAAAAGGAGTGCTGAATGTGTCGTGAAGATAAGTACGGAACCGGTATGAGTTGATTCGGAGCATATATACATTCTACATAATTATACAACCTACGTATAGGTAGTTTCTATATACTGTGCCTTTTTTTTTGACGTGACTTATTGTATATTTGCCGCAGATGGCATTAACTACTTGGCCGGACAAATGGGGAGCGCTTAAGGCTTTCACCCGGTACAACGTTTAAGACAACAGGCCTGAAGGTACCCAGTTGGGCGCGAACCTCGGCTCAGGGCGTCATCTGAGAGGAAAAAATAGTTGAAAGAATTAATCGACTCTAGTGGGTAAGCGCTGATTGAGGGAAGTCATCGACCACGCCGGCGGGGTCGGTATCGGGGTCCTGAAGTGTTTGGTGTCGCGAGCTGATTGGCTGCCTCTATGGCTATATTCTGTGCCTATAAGTACACTTAATTATTAATTATCCATTAAAATCTCTGTAGTAATTTATCTCGCAATGTCCAACCTAAAAATGGCGGTCTAAAATAATACACACACTTCACCGGTACGTTTATACTTATCGAAAATAGGTCAAACGAACTCCGCCTCTCTTCCGTGTCATAGTGTCTGAGAGACATTATTTCTACTGACTCCAGTTTGAAAACAGGTAAGATTTAATAGTTTTTATCGTATTTAATTTGTATTTATTATTTATAATGACTTCATTTTAATGTGTAATTATAATCATCAGGGGGGTTCTCAAAAAGGCCAAGCTATAGGCTGGTTTCCAACTAAGTAGTCAAATCAGTTACTATTTACTAAACGTCAAAACACGAAATTACTATAGAATTTGTATGAAAAACCACACTGTGACGTCATAGAAAATCGTAATAAAATGTCGGACTTATTATTAAGTACGTTTTTCTTGATTAAAATTCATAAATAAGTTAAATAGAAAAAAGAAAATGTTTTTCGTCAGTTTTAGAACTTCTTTAGTAAGTCTTTATTTAGTAATCAAAATTTCATAATTTATCTTTAAAAGAGCAAGTTATTTGATATTTGTTTGCATTGCGCACTTACTTTTATATGCGCAAATGTTAAATTGCAATGTTGCCTTTTTAGATGTATTGCTTAGATGTGGCCTTTTTAACCCACAGTAGGTAGTGCGATGTGCCTTTCCCAGGAATTTCCCAAAGTGGGAATGTTTCCGTCCAGTTAGGCAACGGTAGAACGGTCACGAGCATTAATATGTATACACTTTGGTACCATGTCACATTAACTTTTTTGACAAATTGAACTGTAAGTCTCACTAAATGTCAAATATGTTAGTGCGACAGAGTCCTAAAGTGGGTACATTTATTGCTCATGACTGAACAACGACATCCATGCTGTTCGTCGAACAGCTCGCGAATGCGCTTATTTTCATAATTATTCAACCGATTCATTTCAGGTAAGTCGGAGAGAGATGGCTATACGGAAAATATAGTCAACATAAGCAGGTATTCCTCAATAATTACTCACTAAAGCATTACTCGTATGACGCAAGGGCATTGGTTGGTGTCGTTCTGTCTCGGAAATTGACGAGAATGTTCTTATTCTCTCGTGTAGGTTACGAGGTCATTGAACGACCTCATCAACGGGCCGTAAAATGTAACTTTGGGTCAAAATAGTAAACATAGAGCCGTTAAAGACTCCTGACCGGACTGCGTTACGTGCCCTCCGAAGCACGGACCACCTTACTTTCGGACAATCGGGTGATCAGCTTGCAATGTCCTAACCAAACTAGGGATCAAAAAGTGATAGTTATGATAGGTCCCCATCAGGAATCGTTCGCGGACCCTTCAGATCGACCGGCCAACGATTTAATCACGGAGGCCATCTGTAGTTTGTCTGTCATACAGTCGCACTTTGGATACAACTAACGTCGCACTAGCGCTCCTCACGTCAACAGACTGTGTGTATAGAGCTTTATAAAGAACAACAATAATGTGTAGAAACACGCGCAAAATAATAAACGCATGATTTTTCGCTCAGTGATAAGCAGACTAACCTATAGACAGTTTGCACTTCGCGCGCGTGCGTAATACAGTCCGCGCTTGAACGACGAATTGATAGCGTGTGCTCGTGTAAAAAGTCACTTAAAAAAATACGTTCGCATCGTTTTTTTAAAATAAAACTATTTAAAATCTCTACTAAAATAATAATAAAAAATGATCGACAATGAAACCGTTGAAAATGGCGCCAACTCACATTCGGATTCAGACGAAGAGAAAGAAGACATAAAAGAAATTAGTAATGGCGGCAGTAAATCAGCTGATAGGAAACACAATGGTAATTTGGAAAATGGTTTCAGTGGACAAAGACCAGTATTAAGGAAGTCACCGAGCTTCATGGAAGCGAGTCAAAATTTCGTGGTGCACAGCAGAGGTGGAAATGATAGGAAGGTTCTGGTTATCTACACTGGCGGGACGATTGGCATGGTGAAAAATAAAAATGGCGGTACGTACCTATTCGTTGATATAACTTACTTCTACTTAGTACCTACTTATTTTGTTTTGCATCATTGCAGTAGGTATTTGGAGAAGTAATAAGCAACCTAATCGTTATGTAGTAATGGTTGTTTTAATTATAACTACTTATAAAGATAATTCAATCACTAAGTACTTAAACAATTATGATGTAACATAAACATTGTATTAAAATAAGTTATGTCATAAATAATGGTGATAATAGCTAGATTATAAAATATTCCATCATTCTGGAGAGAGTGAAATCCTTTTCTACTCTTTTTTATTTTATAAGTAGGTTCTTCTTCTGTCGTGTGGGTTGTGAGGTGGATTACCAACCCCATCAACTCTGGTGTCAGGGTCATGTACCGACTACTAACTTACATCAGTAAGTTGTAACCGGGAGCGACGGCTTAACGTGCCTTCCGAAGCACGGATCATCTTACTTTCGGACAATCGGGTGATCAGCCTGTAATGACCTAACCAAACTAGGGATCGCAAAGTGATTTTTGTGGTGTGTCCCCGCCGGGATTTGAACCCGGGACCTCCGGATCGTGAGCCCAACGCTCAAACCACTGGACCACGGGGGCCGTTATAGAGGAGTGATGAGCATGAATGTGGATGGTGGATGGATATCATAGGGGTACAATCTTGAGTAATATCATGTACCCACTTTAGAACCCTGTCGCATTATCATATTTGACATTGAATGAGACTTACGGTTTGATTTGTCGAATAAGTTAATGTGACACCGTATCAAAGTGTAAGTATACATATTTTTACTCGTGACCGTACATACGATGACCCAAGAAAGTGTGGATCAATTGTGTGAAGAAGGAAAATAATATGTGTGTGAAATGTGAGTACTGAGATGACACCTGACAGATGAATTGAAGAGCAAAACCCACTTAGACTAGGGAATAAAGGAAAGGGAGGCCTTTGAACGCAATAGGCTAGCGAAAAAAAGCAATATAGTGTGCAAAATTAATTTGTATTACACAAGCTGAACAAACATGTAGGTAATTACGCGCGTATTTAATAATTTGGTTTCAAGAAAGGAAGTCGTTCACATTCCTTATTATCTAGATAGTTACGTATTATCGAACCTCGTTCACATAAAGTTGATACTTGGTACTTTATTACTTTTCCTCGATCATCGTTATCTGGCGCCCTTCAACCCTAGTTACTCTTTATTGCGTTTTGTATCGGTAGTGGTTTTAATTTCCCGCATTTTATTTTTTACAAGTAAATTTATAACTAAAGAGATATTACACATAATATAAACTCACGACTATATCCCAAATGGGGTAGTCAGAGGTACATTCATCGCAAGGTGAACTGAGTAGACCGAGCTAATAATGAAAAGAAATATTATTTTAATATTTTATTTATTCATGCACAATACCTTCAGAGAGCTTAGACACTACGCGTGGGAACACTAACTAGAAATTAATAGGCACTTATCCAGTGTCACGCCACGAATACTTTATACAAAACACCTCGTTTTACACAGACACTACGGTCACGAGCATTAATATGTATACACTTTGGTACCATGTCACATTAACTTTTTTGACAAATTGAACTGTAAGTCTCACTAAATGTCAAATATGTTAGTGCGACAGAGTCCTAAAGTGGGTACATTATATTGCTCATGACTGTACACATTGACGTTATCGTACGCGCGCATCTGTGTGTGTGACGTCTGCTGCCCATTCGATTTTAGACTAAACTAAGTCCGAAGGGGGAGGTAAACCTAGCTCAGACGCTGGTGTTGAGCGGAGAGTTGCCGTTCTTGCTATACGTAGTATTATTACTTATAATTCTTAGCGATATCATAGAATAAAGAATAATACGGCTTACAAAATAGAACGGTCACTCTCGTCCCGCACCAGTTCATATCGAGCGCCGAGCTGAATTTACCGCACCCCCTCTGGGTCTTAAATGGCCGGAAGCCACTAAGGAACAAGGGGGTGCGCGCGGATTGTCTGTCTCACTCGTACTTACAACGCGCACGGTAAGAATGATAGTGTCCACGGTGTGGCGATATTTAGTAACAGAAACATTTGCCTCTTGGCTAGGCCCTATGAAGCCATTAGAAGACAACTTGCAGTCATATTTGGTATTTGACTCTCAGAGCACGGAAGATAATAGGTGAAATATGCTACACACTTTTGTCCTTTTACAAATATCTATACTGGATATTTGCAAAAAGAATCTAGGATATTTTCCGTTCTCATGAATATCAATAAGGATTATAATTTAATAGATTTTTCAATTTCAGTTTTAGCACCGCAAAGGAGCATATTTGAGACTCTAATAAGGACATACCCACAACTCCACAGTAATTCGCTGTGGAGGATGAAAGTTTCAGAACCAGGGTTCGAACCTTCATTTTTCGTCCTACCAGGTACGAAATTTATTTTCTCTAGAATAAAAAATAATTCATTACGTTTGCATTGAACTGTCAGTAGCGGCATACGGGCGTAAGGTCGGGGGGGGAGCCAACTCTATCTATCCCTTTCTGTCATTATCTCCATATCGTTATTCCGTTTTCACGGGTCACGGAGTCCTCTTACTCTACCTGAAGATTTGACAGGTCCGGTTTTTTACAAGCGATTGCCTGTCTGACTTTCCAACCTGCGAAAGGAAAACCAGCCCAATACAGCTTAGGCCACATCCATGCATCCGTCTTTTTCTGTTGGTAGTTCGCACTATTTAATTTCATGCTATCTCTTTCTGTACCCCACACCTCTGTAGTCTAGTCTTTAATTAAAGCGTGGTACAGAACTCGCCTGCAAAGTAAGTACTTACTTATAATTACTGTCGACTTACTGATAAGGTGCTAAGTGACGAAAATGCTGACTATGCTTACGTTTTCAGAGACAAAAGACTGCGAAGCATGTACCATATTGTACAAAATAATAGAGTATGATAAATTAATAGACTCGTCAAACGTAACTGAAAAGGAATGGGAGAAGATAGCGATTGATATAAAGGTTAGTGTTAATTAGTTCTTACAACTCATGAAGGCACTTGGCCTGTGGTTGTGGTTACACAGATCGTGTACACACACGGTGTGACTGTGTGCGTGGCTGGTGGACACACACACTTACACATATACAGATACAATACCTCTACAATGGAATAATTTTTCGTATAGAACGGTAACTCTCCGCCCCGCCAATTCGTATCGGGCGCCGAGCTAAATTTACCTTACCTCTGGGCTTTCTTTAGTCTAAATGTAAGAGGGAGCGCGCGCAGACTGCCTGTCTCGCTTGCATTTAAGCGGCGAGATTTTTGTACGGAGTATCCGAAGTGTGCCTTTTGTAAAGGCATTTTTTGATTGCCTTCGTCAGTTGCACGAACTTAAACAACTGTGAAATTAATTTAATTACCATTTAATTACCATTTAGTCCCAAAGTTCTGTCATATAGGAAAGTAATGATAAAAAAAAGTATCAGTCCCTTTTTCAAAAATGTGTATACTATTTTAAAGTAAGTACTTACATTTATCAATGAATTAAAATAACTTAAAATTATTCAAAATGTCCTCCCTTATTTTTATTAACGGCCCTTAATCCCCGCGCAGCACGCGCCATTTTTTGTTTTAAAATATTTGTCAAACACTCAAAAATGGAATGCAATATAATTCTTTTAAAATATGAATTGAAAAATAAGTAATTCTTTTATGTTCGAAATTTAAAAATATTGTGCCAGTTACAGAACTTTGGGACCGACTACGTATACCTATACTTAATGTGATGGTATTTTTTTCAGAAACATTACGATTTATTCGACGGTTTCGTGGTTCTACACGGCACGGACACGTTGGCATATACAGCGTCAGCTTTATCGTTCATTTTCGAAAACCTTGGCAAACCCGTTGTGCTTACTGGGTCTCAGGTAACTACCTACTTATTTGCTTATTTTATCAACAGTATCCCTACTTACCAGTAGACGGTGATTGGTCTAATAGAAAGCTCGGTGAAGTGTGGGTACTTAGTTCATCTTGTACCCACTTTAGAACCCTACCGCACTATCATATTTGATATTTAATAAGACTTAGGTACGGTTTAATTTGTCAAAAAGTTAATGTGACATGGTTTCAAAGTGTAACATATACGTACTTGTGACCGTACCTCTGATTACCCCAATTGGGATATAGTCGTGAGTTTATGCATATCTACTTATAAACAGCGTTTGACCACTACTTTAAATTACTTGCAGTGATGGTAAATAAATAAACAATGCGACTTAAAGTGGAATGGTTGGAGTTTCCTCACCCATTTAGCTTTTTTCTTTGAAGTGACTTATTGTTAGTAGATTTGTCGCGTGTGGCATTTACCACTTGGCCGGTACCAATTATTATTAATCGTTGCCCAGCCTGTTAGTGGATTCCGTTGGGAAATCTACAATTAACTAGTCAAGTCAAAATACTTTAAAAGTCAGCTGTTTGGGCTTATCACTCTTACCATCACAACTTCACCACTGTATTTTTTTTTCTAGATCCCAATTTTTGAGCCAAGAAGTGACGGTGCAGACAACTTTGTTTCATCGCTGATCATCGCCGGAACTCTCCACATTCCTGAAGTTACCATCTTCTTTGGCAGCAAGCTCTTTAGAGGAAACAGGTATCTATAAATACCTAAATGTGTGAGTGCGTTCCGGCTAAGAGTTCGTATATTTGTCTTCAGCCAAGTTCGTAACCGAAGTTTCATAAATATGGGTACAAACAAGTACCTACATTATGTAGTTACGACTAAGGAGTTTTCTCCACTGTTTCATTACCAGGTTTCCAATCACGTTGGTCTAACAGAAAGCTCGGTGAGGTGTGGGTACTTAGTTCATCTTGCAATGGTACTTCTTGCAATGGTAAAGGTCTTTAAACCAGTCTTTAATAGAATGCTTGGTTTAATTGAGACATGAGACAATGTTTCAAATCGGAAGATTCAGGAATAACCGCTTAATACATCAAAATTTTATATAAGTATTTATAGCGAAGATAAACTTTGAACCCGTAATAATTTTAGGGGCCAAACAGCTGCATTGCTACTATTTATATAAATACTTACGAGGAATACGTAATTAGATTAGATAATAATTATGAACCGAGACCTTGTTACTATTAAGGCCTATAATGACGTCACGTATTCGGGAATATCGGCTTGTTACATAATGTGGCCTTTATTAAGTAATATTGTAGAATAAAGGTGCGTATTAGAACGGTAACTCTCCTCACCCCCTCTGGGCCTTACTTTATAGTCTAATGGCCATACGCCGCTAAGGACTAAGGGGGAGAGAGTGCCTACTGTCTCGTTCACACATACACGTTTTTGTACGGAGTGCACAAGGTATTGACGGGGTATGCTTATATTATTGTAGACTGGTAGGCTGAATAAAACGAAACGTTAAGGTGCGTGAAAGAGAGAGCGACGAATGAGCGAGCAAAAAGGAAGAATTGCGGGATGACAGGGAAATTGCGGTCGGTTGTTTTTGAGTTGAAGATATATAAATTGATAAAACTGGAAAATAAACAAGTCAGCACACAAAATATAATCGTTTCCATAATGCATCGTCCCACATTATTACGCATTATTTGCTAATAGGGTTAAGCTTGTCAGTACCTCCTTAAGAAGATAATAAATGAAACATTGTCCTCAGAACCAGCAAGATATCCTCAAATGCCTTCTACGCTTTTGAATCTCCAAACTGCGATCCCATTGTTGACGTCGGTATAGACTTCGAAGTGAACACGAGGATTATATTCAAGCCCACTGTGATAGACAGATTTAATGTCAGCCCCAAGCTGTCCAAGAATGTTGGACTCCTCAGAATATTCCCCAGCATCAGTGGTGCGGTCATCAGGGCCTTCTGTCAGCCGCCTATTGAAGGCAAGTGTTCACAATTTTACAAGAATCCTGGTGACAATCCTCGCGCTTCTTCGCGTGCACACACAGTCACCTTTCTTGATGTGACTTATTATTGTCGATTTGCAGCAAACGGCATTAACTCCTTGGCCGGACAAATAGGGAGCGCTGAGGGCTCTTATTCGGTACAAAACTTAAGGCAACAGGCCTGAAGGTGCTTCACTCGGGTCGATTAATTCTTTCAAATATAATCCTCTCAGACGCCCTGAGCCGAGGTTCACACCCAACTGGGCATCCTCAGACCTGTTGTCCTGAATTTTCGTACCGGGTTAGAGCTCTCAGCACAACCTATCCATTTGCGGCAAATCTACAATAAATCACGTTAATAAAAAATATTTCTCTTCCTGCAGGAGTAGTATTGGAGAGCTATGGAGCTGGTAACATTCCATCGAACCGACCTGACGTGTACCAGGAGATCTCTGCGGCTGTGAAGCGAGGAGTGATCTTCGTCAACATTACCCAATGCAATACGGGATCCGTGTCACCAATATATGAAGCGGGCCAGGTAACATGTCTCCAGCTAGCTTGCTTGCAGCTTGAGTAAAATGACTTTCGAAATTGTTTTCGAATTCTTCTTCTATCGTGTGGGTTGTGAGGTGAATTACCAACCTCATTAACCCTGGTGTCAGGGTTATTATTGAGCCGCCAACATGGCTCATGTAACAAATCATGCTTATGTTTTCGAACTCATGTTTGGATCAAAAATGCTCAAAATTATCACGTGCTCAGAGGCGAAGGAAACCATCGTGAGGAAACCTACATTCCCGAGAAATTCGGAAGTATGTGCCCTAACCTAACCTGTATTAGGCTGGTATTCCCTTCTCGGGTTGGAAGGTCAGACCTACAGTAGCTTTTGTGAAAAACCGGACCTGTCAAATCTTCAGGTTATGTAAGCGGACCCTGTGAAGATGTGTCATATTGAGTAAAAAGTCTGCTTATAAGATTCATTGGTTCCACCGACACTATTGGAGATGCTGTCAAAAACACACAACTTTTTAACTGGATCTTGATAAGTACAATTGCGGGTGTTTCTAATAATCGTATTAGATCCATTGAATGAACATTAAAATAACCGTTTCAAATAACATAACATTTCACCTACGACCGAAGCTACTTACGCGATTTAATCATGGATATTTCGCTGCTTCGGAAGGCACGTTAAGCTGTTGGTACCGGTTACTACTTACTGATGTAAGTTAGTATGACATGAGCAATGTCAGGGGCCTATGGTGGCTCAATAGTAACCCTGACACCAGGGTTGATGAGAAGAAGATAGATATTTAAGTATCTAGACCACTTAGGAAACTTACTGGGGCCTTGTCATAACTCATACGTGATCTAAACCACGAAAACAAAACCACGAAAACGTATAAAATAGGAGGCTTTTGTCCTGCTTTGGGAATTTATAGCCGTCATTTTACCTACTTACATTAATCTAACAACTTTATAGCTGTCAGTTAGCTGTTCGTGGATGTTTGGCCAGAATTAAGCGTGAGTTACGAGTGGGTGTGTCGGAAACTTGGAAAAGAACAGCTGTTGGCCTAGAAAATGGCACATATACGTAAGGGGAATAATATTTTTTATAAGTATTCAGGTAAAAATGCTACCCATATATTGAAAAAATGGAATCAAATCATGTTTTAAATCGTTATAATAATATAAAATATAAATAAAAGTGTATAACTAAGTAATACTAAGTATAAAAAGTGACAAAAGTTATCATAGCCATTTACGATTCGCACTCTGCTCTGGTGCACCTCTTGTCACGCTCTGTAGACAATGCTATATAAACCAATGATTGTTGATTCTGCAGGTTCAATACAATGACGTATTTGTTTTTCTATGTTGACTTTACAAACACCATTGGTGTACTTATAATATGTTACAATAATATCACCATTCAGCCGTACGCAAGGAAGGGATATAATGGTGGAAACCACAAAACGGAAGAGGTTCAGGTTCTTTGATTAGGATGGCTATGATGGGGGCAGCGTCTGGCTGGCATCAACAGTAACATATTAATAACATATTATTATTATCAATAGCTGGCATACTCAGATGTCTAACCGGTGAGTGGTGATAACAGATATAATTTTAGGTGGATAATCGAAATACATCTAACAACCCCACACGGTAGAAAAAGAACAATATATAGTTCATCATGTAGAATACGTAATCCTTTAGACAGATTTGTGGATTATCTGTTTTTTCAGGGTCTGGAGAAACTGGGTGTGGTGTCTGGCTACGACATGACCCCTGAAGCAGCGTTGACCAAGTTGTCGTATGTCCTTGCCAAGTCAGAGATAAGTCACGAAGAGAAGAAAAATGTAAGATTGATAATATTTCTTTTCGATATACTTACGTATCGAAATAGTTTATATATATCCTCTTTTCGATGGTATGTTTTTTCGTCTTTTAATATATTTATTTATATCAGGTTAGGTAGGAAGCAGGTTAGGTAGTCGATCCAAGTGAAAACGGGATAATGTTAGGAAGATGATAATGACTAGCTACTCTGCAAAATAAGTGGATTATTAATCTGCATTTTTCTAGGAATAAGATAGAGAAAAATAGACACCCAGTGTCGCTATTAAGGTTATAAACAGCATACACCACATGCCAACCCATTCGCAAACCCGGACATAATAATATACAAGAAAAAGAAGATAACATACCTACAGGGTGTTAGTGACATCGTAACGAATACTGAGGAGGGATGGTTCAGACCATGATTCTCAGTTGATATCAAGTGGCATTTCCTATTGGAAAATTTATATTTTTTATTAATTATTTTCAGTTCCATACTTTTTCGACGGGAAATTCCACTTGATATGAACTCAGAATCATGGTCTGACTTATCCCTCAAAGTTTTCGTTACGATGTCACTAACAGCCTGTATAGGAAAGGCTTCCATTTACAATTACAACAAGCAAGACGCGATAGGAGTGTCAAGTGTAAATTGTAGAAACAAACATTACGTCTGATAACTTTTAACATTGCCTTGTAAATAAACTTGTTTAACTTGCAGCATCATCACACATAATATCTGTAACACGCAGTAGCACGTCATACGTTTGCCTGTTTCATTGTCAATATGGTATTATAAATGTAAAAATATTATCTTATCTTATTCAAATGTTATAAATTTAATAGAACAGGAAAATTCTTTCTGTTCGTTGTCTCACATTGTGCGGTTCTGCCGTCCGAAGAACGTAATATACGATCCCGACGACCCGATTACTCTAGCCATAGGGGCAGCCAATCAGCTCGCGGCACCAAACACTTCAGGACCCCGATACCGACCCCGCCGGCGATTTCCCTCAATCAGCGTTTATCGCTATCCTGAACCGAGGTTCGCGCCCACCTGCGCACCCTCAGGCCTGTTATCTTAAACTTTGTACCGGGAGAGCCTTCAGCGCTCCCCATTTGTCCGGCCAAGTAGTTAATGCCATCTGCGGCAAATCTACAATAAGTTACGTCAAAAAAAAAAAAATGCTACAGCGACAGCAACTAACAGCTGGTAGCACTACAATAGAACATCATAAAACATACATTTACCATTGCTCTGTTCGCCCTCCGCTTATTTAGGAATGGCCTGTGCGCAGCGGTAGGACGTATATCGTCACCTTATGAAAACCACGTCAACGCCTTTTTGAAACCCCCGCCAGCGTGGTCGACGATTTCCCTCAATCAGCGCTTATCGCTATCGATCCACTAGGGTCGATTAATTCCTTCAAATATTTTTCCTCTCAGACGACTCCCTGCGCCGAGGTTCGCGCCCAACTGGGCACCCTCAGGCCTGTTGTCTTAAACTTTGTACCGGGAGAGCCTTCAGCGCTCCCCATTTGTCCGGCCAAGTAGTTAATGCCATCTGCGGCAAATCTACAATAAGTAAAAAGAGCCTTTTTGAAATAACACATTCTGTCAAATCAAAAATCACAGTCAAAGATGTGATTTGAAAAGGCTCTTACGTGGTTACTATAAAGCAACAATATAGTATATTCGTGGTTATTGCTATAAATAACATTATTATTTCTATTGCAGATGATGGCAATGAACATAAGAGGGGAACTAACGAGAACAGACGTACTTGCTTTACCACAGACGCACAACCCAAAAGTAAGTATATTTCAAAACTGTGACCTATCAACTTCCGCCTGTAAAACGTTACGATATTTAAGCTTCATCTTTGGATTGCCTAAAAATGTAATCGAAATCTTCTATTTTCTGTTCATTATTCTCAATAAATTCTCAACCTGGACACCAGGGTTGATGTGCTCGGTAATGTACCTATCTGACAATTTGACAAATTATCTGAGAATTCTCATTCTTCATACATTTATGTCTGCATTTTTATAGCATCATTCATTATCTCTACTGCTTTGTGTTAGGTACCTATAAGTATATTTACCTATTCGTTCATTTAGCTATTCTTCTTGCATGATGGATCCCTTCACATAAATTCCTTACTTAACGTAATTTTTCATAATTATGTATATGTATTATCTTTCGCTGATGTTCAGCTCACTGGAAATAACCGCCGATAATTTCATTGCGTTTGTTAAATGTATCTTTCTTATCTCACATAAAATCTCCTCGTTCAAAATCATCTATTTTTCTATTTCTATCTACTGCCATTTTATCCCCTTCATCCAGGACTTACAACCATTAGACACCCTGGCTAAATGCTTCAACGTGGAGTTGACACCCAGTTTGAAGGACAAGGTATTCTGCGCGCTCCTACAGTACGCCACTGAACAAAACGATGAAAACACACTTGAACTGTTACTGGGTAAGTTTGTAAGTTGAATGGTTGAATCATGGTTAATCATGGTGTATTGATCTTGGTTGTAGAGAACCTATCTTTCAAATATTTTTCCTCTCAGACGACGCCCTGAGCCGAGGTTTGCGCCCAACTGGGCGAAGGCTGGTTTTCCCTTCGCGGGTTGGAAGGTCAGGCAGTCGCTTCTGTAAAAGAACCGGACTTGTCAAATCTTCAGGTTAGATAAGTGGGCTCTGTGAAAAAACGGGATAATGCTAGAAAGATGATGACACGACTTGATTTATGAAACTTGCTGCAAAACTCTAGAACAATTTGCTACGCCAATCAGCAATAAAATGGCGCTAAGTTAATTGGCGGTGCGAGAAATGATTTCCCTTCATGGTCATATTCATATTAGTGATTATATTAATTTCTTTCAATTGATATTGGTCTGTTTGTGTCTCTTGTTTGAGGTCGTGACCTTTTGTTATCGTTGTCACAAATTACGTAGATTGACTGTGACGGAATTTTACAAGATACATTTCGTAATGGAGACATATTTCGAGAAAGCGTAATAAAGCGTAATATTTTATTAAGTTTATTATTGACGCTAAAACACTCGAAACAAAACACAATCACAGTAGCAAAATAATATAAAAAAACACGTTGATGTTTTTCATTTTAAGTCGCTATTTCTCTGTGCTTAGCCACTTACGCCGTTTTGTAATTAAGTTGACATACCGCTAATTGTGAAATGGCGCGCCGATTTATACTTTTATATACCACAGCATATAAAAGTATACTACATATAAAAGTATATTTAACAGCCTCCGTCGTCTAGTGGTTAGAGCGTTAGGTTCACGATCTGGAGGTCCGGGTTCGATTCCCGATGGGGACATTGTCGAAATCACTTTGTGAGACTGTCCTTTGTTTGGTAAGGACTTTTCAGGCTTGAATCACCTGATTGTCCGAAAAAGTAAGATGATTCCGCGCTTCGGAGGGCATGTTAAGCCGTTGGTCCCGGCTATTAGCCGTAAAAAAGCACCTCCACGAACCCGCATTGGAGCAGCGTGGTGGAGTATGCTCCATTCCCCCTTCGGTTGATTGAGGGGATTCCTGTGCCTAGCAGTGGGAAGTATATAGGCTGTTTATGTATGTATGTATAATAGTCATGAATCTCTTTACTACGTTACTCACATCATTGCGTATGAGCAATATCATGTACCCACTTTATAACCCTGTCGCACTATCATATTTGACATTTAATGAGACCCACGGTTTAATTTGTGAAAAAAGTTAATGTGACATGGTTTCAAAGAGTAGACATATTAGTACTTCATTATAAAATGGTTCAGTCTGTTCTTTGTCGTCTATCTGTTACCTTTATTTTCAATCCGTGATGTCGTGTCGATCCATCTAAGATAAATAAAACTTGGTTCTGAATTAAGTAATAATTAACTTACCATCATTTGTCTCTGTTTCTCTTATGACCTAATACATAATTCCTCTACTTCACTCGGATCTCTTTTCTCTCTCTCTCCTTCCTTTGCACAAAAATCGGATTACCACAAATCACTTTCTTTTTGACGTGACTTCTTGAATGTAGTGTTCCTCAGATGGCATTAATTACTTGGCTGGGCAAATGGGGAGCGTGAGGGCTCTCAGACGGCACAAAAATGTAAAATAACAGGTCTGAAGGTAACCAGGCGGGGACGAACTTCGGAACAGAGCGCCCTCTGGGAGGATTATAGTTGAAAGAATGAATCGACCCTAGTGGGCCGATAGCGATAAGCGTAGAATGATCTCTCATTCACAAGTCACCTTTATTATCAATAAGATACTACTGCCGCATCTCGGATGCACGAATGCTCTAATTTTACAATTGAATATACCTATAATGATAATGGTAGTTTCCAACTAGTCAAATCAGTTACTTTTTCCTAAACGTCAAAACGCAAAATTACTGTGGTATTTGTATGAAAAAGCAACCTGTGACGTCATAGAAAAACGTGACGAAATGTCGCAATCATTATTTTTCTTTATTAAAATTCATAAATAAGTAAGTTAAATAGAAGAAAGCAAACGTTTTTGTCACCTTTAGATCTGTCTTTATTTAGTACCTAGGAAACTACCCAATAAACTAAAATCCGGTATTTGTCACTCTTTTTTTCAGAGATGGGTGCGAATGTGAATTGTCAGAACTGGGAAGGGAAGACAGTATTACACGAGGCTGTGCTGCGAGGCAACATCCGCATGGTGGAGTGTTTACTTAAGAAGGGTGCCAACGTCCATCTGAAGACAAAGTAAGAGATTTCCTCTTCATCACATTTTGGCTGAAGATGCTCCATTTTCTATGTTCCATTTGGTTAATGCTTGATTTAGGGTGCTAACAGCAACGGTCTCTGTAGTCCAATGGTTGAGCTTTGGGCTCTTGATTCGACGGTTCCGGGTTGGAATCCCGGTGGGGATATATCACAAAATTCAATTTGTGTACCCTGGTTTGGTTAGGACATTTCAGGCTGATCCCCGGTTTCTACTACAGTATATGTAGGTAGTAGTTATATAAACCACGTCAGGCGCCTACGGCC
Organism: Pectinophora gossypiella; assembly: GCF_024362695.1. Taxonomy (NCBI): domain Eukaryota; kingdom Metazoa; phylum Arthropoda; class Insecta; order Lepidoptera; family Gelechiidae; genus Pectinophora; species Pectinophora gossypiella. The sequence goes on along the minus strand of NC_065421.1, from coordinate 3,508,081 downwards.
GCTCAATAATAACCCCGACACCAGGTTTGATGAGGTCTGTGATACACCTCACAAACCACACGATAGAAATAGAGATTCGAATAATGCTTGATTTAGAGCTACTAAGGGTTCCAAGCACATGGAAATGTCAGTTTAAGCTATTGACACCACGCCGTTTCATGGTTACAGCAACCAAAGATTTGTAAACATACACATAACATTGTGTCAATTTCCCGTTGATGTAGAAAGAGTCCAATGGAGAGTTGAGAGGATTTCAATTACTACGATACTGACACACCTTTGCTTTCTCCACACTCATAATCAAAGAAGAAGTTTCTTTTGTGCAGTTGTAATTGTCCCATGTGCAATGAAGAGTTAGTGAGTTGATAATGTCTTTCCAGGATCGGAGAAACGCCTCTTCTAACAGCAATCCAGCGGAACGACATCGAGATGATCCAATTGCTGGTGAAGTGTGGAGCCCACCTGGCTTCCATCAACACCAGTGCGTTGGCTGAACTGCTGTTACTGGCAGCTCGTAGTGGCAGCGTCAGGAAGCTAGAAGCTCTGAAGATTGCTGGCGCTGATCTCAATATCTGTGATGAGCTGAATCATACTCCTTTGCATAAGGTGGGACGACCGATCACTTCCGTTTTTCCTATCAATACAGGATGTTAGTGACGTCGTAACGAAAACTTTGAGGGTTGATTCAGACCATGATTCTGAGTTAATATCAAGTGGAATTTCCAACATTGTGAGGTTTATTGTCAAGCTATGCACCATCCCTGATGTAGCTATGTGGTGGCTCCTATCTATAACCAGATATTTACATATTTTACGAGGAAATTGCACCAGGATTTGTGGCCGGTTAATGGCAGTAGGTTCGACCCTATTACATAGGACCTCTGCCCTCAAATGTTCCCCTTTAACTTGCACCTTAAAAAGTGTGTTATTGTTTTGCAGGCTGTTATCTGCAAGAGTCCAAAAGCTGTGGAATATCTGGTAGCGAACGGTGCTAGTAAGGACGCGGTCGACTTCTTAGGGAACAAGCCTATTGACTATGCAATTAAAACGAACGATCCGGAAATCATAAACCAGTTGAGATAAACCCTAGCATTATCCCGTTTTCCACAGGGTCCGCTTACCTAACCTGAAGATTTGACAGGTCGGATTTTTTAATGAAGCGACAGCCTGTCCGACTTTCCAAACTGCGAAGGGAAAACCAGCCCAATACAGGTTGGATCACGTAGGTTTCCTCACGATGTTTTCCTTCACCGCTGAGCGCGTGATAACCATTAATGATCCAAAAATGATAGGAAAACAAATTCGACAATCATTGGTTTAGGCCTGTGCTAGATTCGAACCTGCGACCTCAAAGTGAGAGGCAAGCATTCTACTGGGCTACCACGGTTTCAAATTTGATAAGTATCACATTATCATAATAATTATGACTGATTATTTAGTTTCAATGGAAGCGGTACATAACATTATATAACTGATCTATTAAGTTGATGCATAAATATATAAAATTAATTTAGCAGGCTACGCTGACATAATTGTATAGTAAACTCTTTCTACATTTTGTTCGGTACAGTAGTGTCATACATAGCGTACGTTACAGACTTTATGCAACTTGTTATAAAAATAGTAGACATTTTCCTGTGTCAATTTCATTGTAAGTACCGAAGATTATTATGATAATATAATTAGTCTGCCGACGACAATCTCACATTGTTTAATTTAAAACAATATCATATTCTACTTAGTAGTATGTGTAACGAGGGTGAATCACAATAAATTTGAAAAATAAAATTATTTTGTTTTAATTAAAAACTAAGTAAGTAACTATATGTTTTATTTATAGAATTAAGTGCAATCAGTTTCAAGTGTTACAAGATTATTTTGATGTGCCTTTTGATATTGATAACAAGTGCTTATAATAACAAACTATCCGTTTAAGGCGTCTATCACACGACACGGATTTTGTAGCAGCGCACCGCGCGGCGAGGTGGCGTTCGTGTTCATGAGATTATAATATATAAGCGGCTTATTACATTTCCCAAACCCTCCTTCCCAATGCTTCCTTCAAGATCACGGGCTCATTAGGAATCAAAATCATTTTGTGATCCCTAGTTTTGTTAGGACATTACAGGTTGATCACCTGATTGTCCGAAGTAAGATGATCCGTGCTTGGCAGGCAGGTTAAGCCCTTGGTCCCGGTTACCCATACTGATGTAAGTAGTCGTTACATGAGCCTTTGGCGGCTCAATATTAACCCTGACACCAGGGTTGATGGGGTTGGTATTCCACCTCACAAGCCACACGACAGAAAAAGACGGGCTCAGCGATCGGAATAGGGTTAGTTTCCAACTAGTCAAATCAGTTACTCTTTACTAAACGTCAAAACACGAAATTACTATGGAATTCGTGTGAAAAAGCAACCTGTGACGTAATGAAAAAGCGTGACAAAATGACGCATTTATTGTTACATTTTTCTTTATTAAAATTTATAAATAAATTAAATTGGTAAAAGGAAATGTTTTCGTCACCTTTAGATCTGTCATTATTTAAGTAGTAGGTAATTAGAATTTCATAATTTATTTTTGACCCAGGAAACTACCCAATTATGTAGTGTAATAGCAAATTGATGGGCGTAATCATGGTAACCACGGTAACCATGTCGGAACCCAATTTTTCACGAAAATATTAATATGAAAGTTCGCCACCAAACTTGGCATATTTTGATATTCACCCTGAGACGGTTGTGAGTTATGAGTGAGTTTCCTTCCCGTGGTAGCGGATTAATAAACTAATCTCAGCTTTGAGACTGCCCTCAAGATCATGTCAATGTGACAGTTCTCATATAAAAACAGAGACTTGAGCATGATCTTGAGGGCAGTCTCAGCTGAGATTCGTTTATTAATACCACCCCTAATAGCGTCGATTTTCCCAATATCGATGCGCGAGCTGGGTTAGGTGCATTAGGTAGTATAATAATAATTCCTTTGCCGACTGCTTGACCGCCAACCGCGTTAGTGCGTGGTGTCGTTTGACAAACGCCTTAGTAACTTAACATGTTTCGGCGAGGCGTCAAGTTGACTCGAACGGGTAGTAATAGTATCTACTTTAATGGTTACGTATTTGAATATCTAAAATTGAAATACTTTACGTAAAAATACCTACGTTCAGAATCCCTAAAATCATTATACCTAATGGTTTTTCTAATTAAATTCAAAATACCGCAAGTTTAAAATGTCAAATGGATTATGCTACCTAAGTTCATAAAGCTAAAACTTGAAATATCTACGTTTAAAATCCCTTAAATTGATGTACCTCAAAGTTTATTGACCTAAATTCAAAATACTGTTAGTATGTGAAGATCAAAAGGTATAAGCAAAAAGAAACACGACCTATTACAGTATTAAATTTTAATCAACATAATGGTTATCAAAAATAAAAGTGTAATTTTCTACTTAGTAATACAAAGGTACAGAAATAATACAGTACACTAAAGTACGATAATAACCAACAAAAATTACAACTCCGATGATAATTATACAAAATATCGAAAACATAAACAAAGAGACAATTTTATAAGTCCACCCTCTTTTTTGCTCGCGGCGCCCGAACTACTATTTAAGAAAAACGCTCACGAGTGATGCATCATTTAGGTATTTTGACCACTGGGTATTTTAAACGTTGGTGTTATAACTGTAGATATTTTATTACATTAGACATTTAGTCCATTAGTTTTTTTAAACTTAGGTATTTTATAAGTCGGCGTTATAAGCTAAGGTATTATAAACCATTGGGTATAATGATTTTAGGGATTCTGAACGTAGGTATTTTTACGTAAAGTATTTCAATTTTAGATATTCAAATACGTAACCGTTTCCTCTCTGAACATACGGAGGAACTTATATATCGTGAGAAATAACCATGTCCAAACGGACCTCGCGCCTTAGGAAATTTCTTACAAACAAAAACTACAAAAAGTACTCGGCATTGGACGAAAAAGATTACCTAATTTTTGTACTTGACAGTACTAGTAATTAGGCGGTTATCACACGACAATTCGGACCTACGATACCCCTGGTGGTATCGTGGGTTACGACATGGTCGCTCTCGCGGTCGGCGTAGTAGCGGTCGGCGGTAAAAAAAAGTACGTGACTTATTGTAGATTTGCCGCAAATGGTACTTTTTTACTACTTGGCTGGACGTAGGGAGTACTGAGGGCTACCAGTACAAAATTTAAGACCACAGGCCTGAGGGTGCTCAGTTGGGCGCGAACCTCGGCTCAGGGCGTCGTCTGAGAGGATAATATTTGAAATAATTAATCGACTCTAGTGGATCCATAGCGATAAGCGCTGAAGGAAATCGTCGACCGCGCCAGTGAGGTCTTTGTCGGGTTCACAGCGGTCGGCAAGGTAGGTTTGACATGTATGCCATCGATTCTTAACACACAAACACCGTCTCACCGACCGCGTCGTGTGATAAACGCGTTATACTTAGGTGGAATTACGTTTAATTCGTAATTTAATATCTCTACACAGTTAGCATTGGAGGACTCTAACAAAGTTTCTTTTAATTTCGCACAGGGTAATTACGGTCAGTGTCTCAACAAAAGCAAACATGTGCTCTAAGCCCTAGCAGGACGTCCGGTCACATCAATTAGGATACTTTAGTACCCTGTCACATTCACTTGTTTGGCAAACTGCACTGCAAGTCTCAAATTAGGTAATCTTTTTTCGTCCAAAGCAGAGTTATTGTTAGAGAACTTTTGTTTTTTGGGTAAATAAGTACTTTTTGTAGTTTTTGTTTGTAAGAAATTTCCTTTGGCGCGAGGTCCGTTTGGACATGGTTATTTCTCACAATGTTAATGCGACAGGGTCCTAAAAGGGTACATGGTAAGTACTTATCCAAAAAGCAGTCACTGTCAGGCCGGTATAGGTACTTATGTCAAAGCACTGACTACAAAAAAATGCAATTATCGTATAGAATTGAATAACGCCAGGTTATTGAGGAGCATCGGGACATGTTGCTCTTTGAGGGGGCAGGGAGAATACGTCTCGCAGTCGCGGCCGTGCTTGCCTGACATCATGGCGTCAGCCACGGCCGTGGAGTTGATCACTGGAGACAGCAAGTTGTTGCTGGAACAGGAGTACTAATTTTAGTTATCACCCAGAAGTCTGAAATCACTGTGGTTTTGAGGTACACCGGCTTCCGTCTCAAATGAGGAGCGCTGGTTTTAACCCCGTTACCGGACTTGTACCAATGGGTTATTAATTAATCTTAAATGCAGTCAATGTCACATTTGACTCGGCCATTATAGACGGCGATACACGTTGGTCTAACAGAGAGCTCGGTGAGATGTGGGCAATTTGTTCATCTTGCGATGAATGTAAGTACCTACCTCTGGTTTCCTAACAATGTTTTCCTTCACCGCTGATCACGTGATAATCATTTTTGATCCAAACATTCGACTTGGTTTAGGTCTGTGCTGGATTCGAACCTGCGACCTCAAAGTGAGAGGCAAGAGTTCTACCAACTGAGCTGCCCGGCTTATGTAGGCTGCCGTCTAACATTCCTCTTTTCTCTTCGACACGGTGTGCTCTTGTGCAAATCAATTTATTTCAAGTGTATTCGATTGTGAAGAAACGATACAAACATCTTCACTCTTACCTCATAATCTGATGCCAAGTCCTGATCGTTTCGGCGTCGCTCCTCTGAGCGGTCCAGCATGAGATCCTGAGAGCGCAACCGCGTACCGACTGCCCGTCTGCCAGCAACTGGCTCGCTATGTCCAGGAGAGCATCCGTGCTGAACTGAGCGCTATCCAGAACTGAAAATTTTGGTACAGGTAAACAAGACTTAACAAAAGCCCATAAAATTAATATATTTTTAAATAGCATAATAATAATAGTTTTTTTTAAGTAAGTACTTAAAAGTACTTAGGTATTACACACAAACACAAGATTATATACAAAAACATTACGTAACCTCACAACTATATCCCAACTGGGTACCTCTGTACAGTCATGAGCAATATAATGTACCCACTTTAGGACTCTGTCGCACTAACATATTAATTTGACATTTAGTGAGACTTACAGTTCAATTTGTCAAAAAAGTTAATGTGACATGGTACCAAAGTGTATACATATTAATGCTCGTGACCGTACATCATGAACTAAATAGGTACCCACACCTCACCGAGCTTTATGTTAGACCAACGTGATAGGTGGTGAGCCGTATCGACGTCGGTCGAGCCAACTGTGGTACCGGGGTTCGTACCGGCGGCGCTCCCCGTTTGAGAAGCAAGCCGGTGAACCACTGTGGCTATATACAAAAGAAAAATATATTTATGAACAAAGTATAGTAAGTATACAACTACCTACGTTGTTTTTTTTTTGTGCAGCGTTAGGTAGGTACAGCCATTTGATCGTATTCATGGGGGACTGCCGTCCGTGTAGATAAAATTGTATTTTTACTTACTATGTAATAAAACGTACCTATCGAACCTCTTTGCATTATAATCATCACTGAAAACAAAGAAAAAGAAAAACGTCGGCCATGGCATTCTAAATTTGAATGACATCACAATCATGTCAGTTGTATAAAAAGGTCATGGAAAAAAAGTAACATTCGGTGGGGTTACAAAATAAAATTTTCAGTGTCCATAATTATGACTACCTTTTACCTTTCATAGGACAGGGCCAGAACCAATAATACTACAGTAAGTATTGCTACGCATTTGGCTATATTTTTAAGTATAAATAACATTTTTTGCCTCGATCATCTATCCAGGGTCCGTTTACCTTAACTGAATAAATTGACGCCCATCAATATTTGCCTAATAAATATAATTTGATTTCAAGTTGACTATCTATAAGTTACATGTCGCCGAATATTTTTTCGGCCCGTATGGGTTTTCTCACCAGATTTTCCTTTAACCACGTGATAATCACACGTAGTCCACACATGAATTCGAGAGCATTCAAGTTGTACGATTAATTACAGAATCCGAATAAAAAAAGTAGGGGCGCGTTTTCCCGCTAAACCATCACAGCTGTTTTCTTTGCGTATTATTAAATATCATGTTAACACGGACTTCCAATCAAAATTAATTTTAGTTTACAGTTAACGTGAAGTGATTCTGACAAAGAAACTGTTGCTCCCTGCAGGTCATGGAGCAAATGTACATGGTAGAGATATTCATAGACCAAGTATCCGTATACGTTCGTGACGATGACCCAGACACCAACACAGACAAAAACCTCATCATCAAAGTGAAATTTGGACCAAAAGTTCAATTTATCATCAAGGAGAGCCAACTAGCCGCATCGTCGCGGAAAGACGACATTGTCAATTGCGACTTGGAAGGTCACAGAAAGTGGTCTAGAACAATCCGAGTGGGCAAATCATATCTGTTTCCGTCATATCCAGACGTGCTAGCAGTGACCCTGAGCAAGTTTCCACTAGAGATCGAAGTTTGGAACGACGATGAAGAGGAACAAGAAATATTTGTAGGAGTCGGGAACATGCTTTGGAATACTGAGTTTTACATTTTCCTAAAGGAGTCGATGGATGTTTGCAGGTTACATGAACCCTTGGCAATCAAAGAAGTAACTCGTCTGTATGCAGAATGCTGCTGCAAATTAGCGGGGGAAGTCTCATTCATACTGAGATTAAGTGCACTGGGTACAAGCATTACAACAGAATTTCAGCAACTCGTAGATAAGGATCCCAACTTTTTTGTTTTCAGAACAGACAAAGCCCCGAGTATGTTTGAATGTAACAGAGTAGATGGTGAGAATCCTAATTTCGTCATGGCGGGCAGTTTATACGAAACTGCTACTTTAGAAGACCCAGATGTAATTGCTATGGCAAACAAAAAGATAGAAGTATGTACAGAGCTACAAAGTTGCGGTGCTGCTCCACCGGGTACTGAGAGGTCATGTAAGCATGATCCTTCAGATCCAAACAAACGGACACCTAGAGAATTTCCAATTGAGAAAATCAGAATGGGGAATATTGCTGGTCCTTGTGGAAACACTAACTGTCCATTGGCTCACAAAATAAAACACTATTTGAGACAATTAGACATATATCAAAGAGAAACGAATGGCGGAAACTTACCTGCAAAGAAGGATGACGGTTCAAAGAAAGTTTGTGGTCGCTGTGGATGTAAAGATGACCGCTGGCATCGCGATAAATGTCCAGAAAACCAAGCCAAACCAGTCTGTCCAGGTTGTGGTGGTGTTGCTCAATCCGGCGAAACTTGTGAAGATAGAATCAAAAACTTGCATGGAACTGGTTTCACCCCGAAGGCTTCACCGAAACCAAGTCACGTAAACTATATGATAGGTATAACTAGAGATCCCGAGTTAATGGAATCATTATTTGGTACGAACTTTGTTGTCAATAACTGTGAAATCAAGTATCCTCCAGCGCCACATATGGTACCCCCGATGAAAACTTGCGGTTGCGGTAAGAAAGGTTCTGAAGATGATAATTTTCCTAGTACATCCAATCCGCCTGTTAATACGGGACCAACACGCAGCTGTCCTAATTACGAGATTTATAATGCTGAAGTAAAAGCTGATGGTAAACGCACAATAAATAATTTCTGCACTGATATACCCGACGATAAAGACTGCAGGTGTAATCCTCCCAAGCCGACACCGCCTTGCAAGACGTTTGACTGTGAATGTCTTACTGAAGCCTGTAACATTGACGCTAGGAAGCAACATAAACCTTACTGTCCATCCTTCAAGCATAAAGCATACTGTCCGGTCACTATGATGAATGATGAAGAAGACAAGAATGAATTCGAAGAGGATGAAGCTGAGCCACTTCCCTACGGTCTACCTCCCATCCAGTTAGGACCCTGTCCTGTGTTAGGCAGACCGTGCACTGTACCAGATGGTTTCGCTCGCATGTACAAGACTGCCGTTATGCCTAACCAGCCACCGAGCTACAGTGAAGCTGGTAAAGTCTGCTGTTCAAAGGAATTTGAAAGGATAAAGAAAGCAATAAAAGAATACATGAAAAGCCAAAAGGAGAACGACTTTAGATGCCTCAATAGGTTCAACGTGGACACTGAAAGAAGATGCTGTGACAAAGAACAAAGATTACTAGCCCTCATGGGGAAATCATGCTGTGGAGCACACAAACTGTCCATACAGGAACATTTTAAAGAAAAGTTTGAACGTGAAGCTGCCGAGAAAAAAAGCTAAACTCAATAGTACTTACTGAAGTTTTATTTTGTAACCCCCTAGTATATATAACATCTTAATATACTTTAATACAACTAATATCACTTTTTGTTTTATTTTTATTCACACAAACACAAAAAAATGCTAATGCCATATGAGATAAGCATGAGTCTGCAACATATTTTTGAGCACTGCACTGCAGAATTCTGAGTCTAAAACATTCATTCATGCATGAAAAAGATCCAGTACTTAATAATAATAGCATTTAGAATTTTACTTTCAGGCAGGTTGTATGGCAAACTTTTTTGTATTAAGTTAGTATGTATACTTACATACTACGGACATATTTTCGGTACTGTGAAAATTCATTTTCGAATTCATCTCTGGATCAAAAAAAAAGTATCATGTATTTGAAGGAAAACAGTGAGGAAACCCGCATGTCCGAGAAACGTTTTCGGCTAACCTATATTAGGCGATTTTCATTTTGGGTTGTAAGGTAAACGGACCCTGAGAAAACGACATCAAAACTCACATCAGATTCACATCGTTCCAGTAAGTAGTCCAGTGTCCACACCAGCGCTTACATCGAGCGCTGGAATGTTACTGGTATTATGTTAATAGGGTAGGTATCATAAACAGCCTATATACGTCCCACTGCTGGGCACAGGCCTCCCCTCAATCAACCGGAGGGGGGTATGGAGCATACTCCACCACGCTGCTCCACTGCGGGTTGGTGGAGGTGTTTTTACGGCTAATAGCCGGGACCAACGGCTTAACGTGCCCTCCGAAGCACGGAATCATCTTACTTTTTCGGACAATCAGGTGATTCAAGCCTGAAAAGTCCTTACCAAACAAAGGACAGTCTCACAAAGTGATTTCGACCATGTCCCCATCGGGAATCGAACCCGGACCTCCAGATCGTGAGCCTAACGCTCTAACCACTAGACCACGGAGGCTGTTAGGGTAGGTATAAACATACTTAAATAAAACTATGTCCGTCAGAGAGTTGTGAACAACCACAAGCAAGATGGCGGAAAACGAAGAGGAAAATGAGAAGAAGAAAAAAAAGAAAAGTTCTTCCAAGTACAACTATTCGTTCGGGGATATGTACCCAGGTAAAACAATTTAGTGTTTTTTGAATTGCAGTCGAATTCAGGCGAACTTACGGGATAACGCGTGAGAGATAATGATGTGTTTAATAAACGTTGCATCGTTTTCCTATAATATCTCCTTACCGTAGGATGGATCTACTTGCAATTGTCACTTCCCCGGTGTCAAACGGGAAGGAAACAGTACATCACCTGGGGTTAGCGTTAGATTGGACTTGAGTACTTACTAAACGTTAAAATCATTTCGCTGTGATTTACTCCACATTTGTTGACAGGCGTCGTGATTGGGCACAAGTTATGCAACCCCTTCTTGGGTAAGGGGTACCCGGTGCCCGGCAACATGGGCTGGTTGTGGAATGCCCACGACGTTCCTGGGATGAAGGTCAGTTTTGGTTTTAGTTTCTTTAGGACAAAATTGGACTGCTCTGACTTTGGCATCCGAAAAATAAGATGATTTCGTGATTTGGAAGGCTTTTAGCCGTTGTTCACAGGCTACTAGCTAAACGCCTCCACCAATCCGCACTGGAGGGGCCTGTATATAGGCTATTTGTGATATGTCTGTTAACACAAAATTAAGTATATTAGACTAAATATATGTTTGTTTCAGCCCCGCCGAGGCTGGTCACCAGGCATGATTGGCAAGAGCGTGGCACGGAACATGACGTTCAAGTGTCCTCGCGGCGGACAAGAGCGGGACCGCAATAAGAAGAAAAAGAAGCGACGGCACGCTGGTGGCGCCGACATGGGGGGCGGCGACTCTGAGCCGGAGGAACCCCTGCTGCCGAAGCCTGCTCTCAGGGTGCAACGGAAAGGAGACGTGTTCACTATACAAGTAAGCAGCTACATGCGAGTCTGCATTGATACAAATGGTTGTTATATCTGGCGGTGATGCTGTCGTGTCGTCATGTCGATCGCTGCAAAAAGTAGCCCTCTTTAAACTGGCCATTAATTACATTTCAGGTAAATCCGTTGAAAGATCTGACGGATATCCAACCAAACGAGGACCCCTATGTGGACTGCGATCCTTTAGTTTTTAAGATCATCAAGAAACGGAGTCCCGAAGAACGAGCGAAGGTGGAAGCTCGTAAGATGGTGAAGTTGAAGAAACAGCGGGACGCTGAAATTAGGAAAGCTTTGGCCGAAGCTGTTGAGGATATCTGCAAATGTGCTTACATGGATGTTTATTGTAATGATCTAACTGCAATCGACAAGGTCATAGACAGTTGTCCGGCGTTTAAGGATCCCGATTGCGTCTGCAAAGAGGAATCTCTCAGTTCTTTGTCAAGTAACGCAACCTGGGATATCGAGTACACCCCGCCTTTCGGCTGCTTTGACCTCACTCCTAAGTCTAGGAAGAGGAAGACCTACATCCACGTCGAGACCCAGTACATCCCAGCTGATGCAGGAATCGTGGAGCCTCCCAAAGTGAAGTGCAAAAAGTCCTGCGTATCGATCAGGCCGAAGCCAAAAGTGTCCAAAAAGAGTTGCTGCCCGTGTCCCTAAGTTTTTCAAGTGGTCGGTTTTTTTTAAAGTCTTATTGATTTTGTTGAATTGAAAATATTTATATAATGAACATAAATAAATAATGACATAATTATTTCAGACCATATTTCATTCGTAGTTTATGTAAAGGACGTAACTTGATCACCGTTGATTTTGGCACCTTATTTTAGACATGAAAATTGGCACATTCGGTAAAACAATGTGGTTCTGTGGTTCACCGGTTTGCTTCTCAATCGGGGTGCGCCCGCGCCAGTTCGAACCCCGGTACCAGACTTGCATCAATGATTAGTTCATCTTAAGTGCGGAAGCTGTGATTACATAGTTCTCTACCTCTGTCATGAGCTTACGTTATGTTATGTTCATAATTCATAATAAATTAATTTATAACACTTACGTCTGGAATATCTGTCGTGAGGATACTGTGCAGCTAAGTTCTTGCTGAGTAGCGGCAACAGGACCGTGGAGCCGAAGATGATGGCGCCGCCCAGCGCCAGGGTCGCTAGGTTTATATTTATCGATGGAACACTCTGGAGACAAATAATATACAATAACTAGCTGTTCCCCGCGACTTCGTTCGCGTGAAACCCTACTATTAAAACTACATACAAACTTTGCCACCCCTTAGAGGTTGAATTTCGCAAAATCTCGTTTTAGTGAGCACCTACGCCACACCCAGGACACTTCATACAAAGAACCTCGTATTACACAGGCACTACTTATGGACGTTATCGTACACGCGCATCTATGTGTGTGACGTCTGACGCCATACGATTGAAGACTAAAGTACGACTGAAGGGGGGTGAGGTAAAGCTAGCTCAGCCGCTGATGGGGAGCAGAGAGTTACCGTTCTATACGTAGTATTATTCCTTATTATATGCCTACGTGTTAAAAGGAATCTATGCAGAGACTTTTAGGATTTCGTTATGAGTGAGTCAGTTAGTGACCTTACGCTTTTATATGATTCTTCTTCTATCGTGTGGGTTGTGAGGTGGAGTACCAACCTCATCAACCCTGGTCCGGATTTATATTATTTAAGGATATTTTCATTACCAGGGCTAATTCTACAGTAACGCCCGTAATGAGGTACTTACTTACTTACTTTTGTTCTAAGTAAATCGTAGTGTCACTGGATCGAATCCTCGGGCTGGAAAACCACTGAATTCAACTTTAGTACTTAAGTGGAATCATAACTGAACTTACAGGCCAGAATCCATTAAAATAACTGACAGCATTTTTTGCCGGGATCGTGAGGAAGGGGATGGAGAACTCTAGATCCACCTGAAACATTAAATACATTTTAAATACCTTCTTACGCCAATCATCCATTCTGGAGTTGGTAAAATTTTTATGTTTTATTGCGATCATATTATATTCTTACAAAATGTGGTGTTATAAAAATACAGAATTAAGTATTATAGTATCAACATGGACCCGGTAAGGGCACTGCAACTGGTAGAGAGGACAACATACTTAATAGTCAGTAATAAAATTTATACGAGATATATACTACTTAATTTTAACAATATTATTGCAATTATTTTGCAAGTATTGTTTTATATGCATACAATGATTTAAGTAATTTATAAAATATTAATAAAAATATTCGTTTTATCATTTTTATATACATTAACTGTACATACATACATAAATAGCCTATATACGTCCCACTGCTGGGCACAGGCCTCCCCTCAATCAACCGGAGGGGGTATGGAGCATACCCCCACATATTATTATTTTTTATTCATTAACTGTGTAATAGTTTAACTGTGATTTAGCTTTTAGTGATAAGTAGTAGCTTTTTGCCTTTGATGGGTTTGTTCTTGGCCCCAGCTATAGTTTTATAAAAGATTTTTTCTACTCCTCTACTTTAATCTGGCATTTAAATAACCAAAAAGTCTAATATAAGTACATACATAATTAAACTCTTTGAAAAAGTGTATGCTCTATGGCCTATAAAAGCATTGTTTACAAAGTGTAACTGTACTATAATGTCGCCAAAAAAGCATTGTTGTTGTTTTTTTTTTTTTTTTGACCTGGAAACTGGCACCTTTACTTTGTTTGGTGCCATAGATATACTATAAAAAAAAAGTATACATTTGCCGCCATTTTCCCGCGCGTTGGAAAATAAATTGGAAAATTTTTGTTTCATTTAAAATTACGTCGTCGTAGAAAAAGTATTGTATGCAACGTTGTATAACTAGGTCAAAAAATGCTCGTGGCGTCTCTTATTGCGATGTTCGCCAAGGCTCACATCGCAACTCACGCCACTCGCATTTTTTGACCCTTCTTATACAACTGTTGCATAAAATACTATTTCGTTTTGATTAACTTAACTAGTGGGCTTTGTGTGTAGAGGTAGAACAATTTTATAGGTAATAACACACCTTTTCCATGTAACGAACATAAGTTATAAGTACTAGTACGTTCGAATTATTTATAGGATCAGTTAAAAACCCGCTAAAACTGCACGTATTATTCTTCAGGCAAAGGGCCTTCAGTGGACCCATGTCACATAAAATTTTCTGAAAAAATGAACTGTAAGTCTCACTACATGTCAAATGATTTAAATACGACAGATTTCTAAAATGGGTACAGTGCCTAGGTATTAGATGGTTGCTGCCTCATGTTGGAAGTCTAGGGTAGGTAAACAACTGAATAGGTACGTTTTGAAATTGTTCTTTACCCCATTCTTGTAGGAAAGTAACAAACTTGAAGATAACTTACCGTCACCGCGTCATCATCATTCGTGTTGAAAGTGAACAACCTCGCCTTCTTAGGACCGTTATTGTCCTTTTCAAAACGATTCTCACTTGTCACCAAAACGAAAACACACGTTAAAAACAATTTATTCACCCACATTTTTAATTTTCGAACTCAATTCTTTATCTCCATATTTCACTTTTTGAATTTTTAAAAGTTAAGAACACAAATTTTTATATTTAGATTTTTTTCGAATTTTTTGGCCTGGTTACAAAGACCTTTTAAATTTAGAAAAATATTAAAAAGTAATGATGATTTTTTTTCTTAATTTTAGCTAATAAAGATGCAACAGTGTCGTCGGCCAGTGCGCTACATGTATTTGTGGCGTTAGTTGGTTCTCGTATTTGCAGAAATAGACAGGAAAATCAACAGGCATGACTAGAAAAGTTTCCGTACATTGTCTCGTATAAAGCAATACGAGAAAAATGAGATGTAGGTAACACCTCGGACACCCGCTAGATCGTGTAAAGCGCAGTCTTAAGAATGTCATAGACATTCGCTATTGAAGTAGGTAGACCTACGATTAAGTCGTCTAAATATGAAAATAAAACACCAACGTGATATGTGGCAGACATAAACTTAGTTCTTTGCATGACGCCAGAGAAAGAGGAAAAAACATTACTTAATTATAATTTAGTTTGACAGTTCTTAAACTAGCTTTGTCTTTTTCTTGCACTTATCGTAAGAAAAGAACGGCATTACTTATTTAATAAAAAATCGTACATACCTACCTGTATTTACAACCTATTCTCGCAAATTTTAATGTAGGTTTATAAGTTTATTGCTTATAATTGTTGGATTAATTAATTAAAAGTAGATTACTTATTTAGGAAATTAAAGGAAAAAAGAAAGTAGGTACTTACAGTTTTGACGAAAATCGACTTATGTATACATATGTATGTTAATAACAAGAGAAGTAAAAAAAATGAATTATAAAAAAAACAGATCACCTATGACGTTGGTCCTTAGATCCCTAGAACATCTTACGATGGATGTACCGCTACCTACCCCATTGGGATATGGTCGTGAACTTATGTTATGATGAAATTATATAAGAAAATACACAATAATTGTAAAAAACGTTTTATTATTGAACACTTCTCTACCTACTTTTAAGTTCAAACATATTTTTTTAAACACAACGTTGGTGTAAGCATTCATAGCTCTACTTACTTTAGATTTGCGGCAATTTGTAATATTTTCACGGCGCGTACGCCGGTTAATGTCTTTGTGACTTAATGTCTATCGTAGTGTACCTATCAATTATTTTGCAGACGCAAACAAAAGGCAATTCTCCGCGAGATTATATAGCAATAACTAAGAACGAGAGAGATTTCGCATTTAACGATTCTATATAAAAGGAAAGTACTAGTATATGCTTTTCATTTTTTAGAATTGGCTCGCTATGCCGCTATAGCGGTAATCTATATTGGCTTCAAATTAATACTAAGTAGTTGTAAGGCGTCGGCACAATTTACTTTTTTTTTGTATATATAAAGGCCCCGATTCCTGCAGACACATCCTAATTTTATTTTAAGTTATACCCGTCACTTTCTTATCTGCCGAAAAGGAAAGGGACGGATAATTGACAACTATTACTTATTAATTTTAAAAACTTACTTTTTTGTAGGTACTTAATTGTTTTTATCTGATGTTCAATTAGATTTGATTAGTTTCGAAATAAAGAAATATCGTGTATAGTTTAATACATTTTAGCACATTGAAAAATGAATGAATAACACGGGCGACTAAAATAGGCATCTCGCTGAATACAACCCGTTTGACGTGTGCTGTCAACTTAATTTTCTCCTGTTATTGGCCAATATAAAAATTTGGGTGGGTTTTTTAAATTCCTGCCTAAAATTGACGTGTGTTTCATAAATTTTATGCCTGTCAATTACCCCTCCCTTTCCTTTTCAACGGATAAGAAAATGATGGGTATAACTTATAATAAAATTAGGACGTGTCTGCAGGAATCGGGGCCATTGGCGATATAATCATTAATTTAAGAGTCACGCTCTTGTCGGTGTAGCATGCTCCACTCTTGTCTATTAAAAGCCAATTCTTTGACCTCTTTATAAAAGACGAGAATACTAAAATACTCTTTACTGCACTTAAAATAAATATTAAAAATAAACATTTATAATCCGTTAGATAGTACTTCAGGCGCCATTATTGCTAAGGTAGTAATATCTTCCAGGTAATCTTTAAGTATAGGAAATTATTTTAATAAAACCTTAGCGGGATAGAGAGTGTAAAATAAAATTAATCATAAAATAAATAATATAAGTATACCTACATAAACTATAGAGCAATACAAAGAAGATAATAAATAATGATTATAATAATAAGTATGTATTGCAAAAGACGACGTTCACCTTCTCTTTAATCTGTTCCATGTAAGCTCTTCTTGGTCTTCCCTTTTATCCCTTTCCTTCTATGTTCCCTGCTATGATGTTTTTAATAAATTGATCGTGTCTTATTAAGTGTTCTAATCATCTATCCTCAAACTAAAATGGCAATATAGATCCATAAATTTCCATGGACAAGATAAGGACCCTCTGGGTATACATATAAAGAATGGTTAGCGTTCGTCCCGGCTTAACGAAAGCTGCAGGTTCAAGTCCGTCCGTCAGTATTTTCGATTTAATGTTTTCTTTGTTGGCTCGCTATGTTGATTGTCTTAGATTTTTTGAGGAATATCTAAGTTATTATAACAACACACACAAGACAGATATTTTTTTTTATTGTTTAGTCTTAAGACAGATTTATTAAAGATTAGATTTAAAACAAGTTTCTTTAATTATGAATTATTTAATATTCGCACGCTATATGGTTGAGTAATGGACTTTTTGTTATAATATACTATTTAAGATCTTTTGTACAACTCTAGAGCGAATAAATTTTATATCATTTCATTATATAACTATCGAGGTGTAGGTGTAATAATACACTTACTATACCTAACACCCCTTTCCACCCCTTCAGGGATGCAAGCGTGACGATATATGTGTGTTATCCAAGTTAAAATCAAATTAACTCCGAAAGGAGTTAATTTAAACCTGGTATAACGTTTCCGTCCTTAAATAAAGTTTTTTAAACTAATAATAGCGAAACTATACACCACGAAAACTTATTTCGTCTTTAATTCGGTATCCAACCGGATCTGTATGACAACCACGCCGCGCTTCGACCAATAAACAAGACAACGTGAAACGGCTATTGGTCGAAGGCTTCGAGATAATTCGCGCCGCGCGCGGCGTGGTTACCGTGCAAAGCCTGTTTACTGTATCTTTTTCTATCTATTTAATAAAGTAGATATATGTAGTAGGACTAGTAGGTAAGTGTAAAAGTAGAATCATGTTACTGTAATGAGCTTAGTTTACTTACAACTTGTCAATAATCTATGTAAGTCGCATCAGTTCAGGCTACATTTATTACTACCTAATGGTTTTTAAAATAACTGACAAGTATACCCATGGTATAAGAAAACCAGGTATGATAAATTCAATGACAAACCGCCATTGCTAGCCCTTTGATGACGCAAGTGTTACCACACTGTTACCATTATATTGGTATCTCCAACATTCCAAGGACGTACCTAAATTTTATTATTGAAAATTAATTGAATTAATGACTAATGTATTTAATTACTACTACTTGTTGGGCCTTTGGCGGCTCAATAGTAACCCTGACACCAGGGTTGATGAGGTTAGTAATTCGCCTCAAAATCCACACGATAGAAGAAGAAGAAGACTACTTGTTACATATATAGGTAAAAATCATTAAACCTGTAAGTAAATATTTTACTAAAAGTTCAAAATTTCTTAGCAACAGGGTGATCCCTAGTGCAGGGCTCGCTGTTAAGTGTTTAAATTGTACCTTGTTTGAGTAATAAAGAATTTTATTATTATTATTGTAAGTATGTCTTTTTCATATCTCGGGCCTATGGAGGCCCGGACTTTTGGAAGGCGTGCGTGGGGCCGAAGCCAACACGTAGAGGCCCCTTAAGACAGTTTAATCTAAATGTGGTGTGACACCAACCGACGATTATCCCTGTATGCACTATGTGAGTGCACCCAAAGACAATCCCCGGTTCGTGTAGGACTATTGCAGATTATGGGAACAAAGGGAACTGGGCTATTGGGTTGGGGGTTAGTGGACCGGGATACTGGAGCTATGGGGGACTATGGCGCCTGCTATTATTACTATTATTATTAAGTAAATATAAAAACATTGGTCGTGGGTAATTTATTTGTTTACGAAATGACAACCCATGGTGGGATGACATCAGCTGGGCTAACTTTGAAATGTTGGCTGTCACTTTTGAGCATACCTGGTTTTCTTATACCATGACGAGTATACCTATTGAAGTTCCTATCATTGTAAGAAAGCTGAGCTAATCTATTATTGGCTTGTCCAATTAATACTAAGTAGTTGTAACAACACTTGTAATATACAGGTTGTTAGTGACATCATCGTAACGAAACCTTTGAGGGATGAATCAGACCATGATTCTGAGTTGATATCAAGTGGTATTTTCTGTCGCAAAAGTCATCATCATCATCAATTTAAGAGCCACGCTCTTGTCGGTGTAGCATTTTCCATTCCAGTCTATCAAAGGCCAATTCCTTGACTTTCCTAGGGAAGTCAAGGAATTGGTCGCGAAAGTATGGAACTGAAAATAATTAAAAAACTAAAATTTTCATGAATTTTCTAACAGGAAATTCCACTTAAAATCTATTTAGAATCATGGTCTGAATCATCCCCGTCAGTATTTGTTACGGTGTCCCTGACACTCATATTCGTACTTGTATGGCTATCTGTACAGTCATGAGCAATATAATGTACCCACTTTAGGACTCTGTCGCACTAACATATTTGACATTTAGTGAGACTTACAGTTCAATTTGTCAAAAAAGTTAATGTGACATGGTACTAAAGTGTATACATTTTAGTGCTCGTGACCGTACGTACGTGTATAGGGTGTAAGTGACATCGTAACGAATACTGAGGGGTATGATTCAGCTCATTATTAGTTAATATCAAGTGGAATTTTCCATCACAAAAGTATAGTATTTAAAATAATAAAAAAAAAAACAAAATAAATTATGAATTTTGCGGCGGAAAATGCCCCTTGATATTAACTCAGAATCATGGTCTGAATCATCCCCCTCAGTATTCGTTACGGTGTCACTAACACTACCTAAGTAACACATAACATAATATAAATGTTAAGTACCTAAATAAATATAAAAAAGAAGTAGATATCAGTAGGGATGATGAATTGATGATGTCACAGCGCACGTTGCGGAATACAAAATGGCGGCATCCAAACAAACAATGCACTCTCCATGCTCTGAATGCGTCACGATGAAAACACATTGTCTTCACAAAATTGCCCTAAATGTAGTTTTCATACTACGTTAGCACTTCGTTTCGTATCGTTGGGATGTTGGTGCATTTGTCCAGGCAAGTTAGATAGGAATTCTCTTCATCATAGCTTCAGCTGACAGGGAACCTACACCTCTGTCTGCTCTGTTTTTTTTTATTTAAGTACCTACTTCCAGCCCAGAACAGGAGTAAAATAAATAATCCACTGTTATCTAGCCTGAGACGCCCGTAATCGGCAAGATACCACTGCTAAATAAGTAATTAATAATATGTTAACATTTTATTTCCTATCTTACGAGTTACGTATTTAGCACGGAATCACTCCAAGTTGAATAGAATGGCTTTTAGTTCTACTATAATATAGAGCGATCGCCACGGATACAACAAAATAATAGCGACATAAACTATCAAGTTCCTTACCCCACTAAAGAAATGAGTTACCCATTTTAACCCACCCAATTACCCCATTCCACAGTTCCTTCCCCATTCGATACCATCTTCCTACCGTAACGAATGTCGTTGTAAAACTATTGTGTAATTCCGTACAATAGTGTTTCCCCATGCGATTGTCTTGGGCCAAGCGATGGAACGACAAGTATAAAGCATATGGTAATGCTGAGTATGGGACAGTTCTAATAGTGTCGTCAAGATGAGCTCGAAAGTTGTTAGTTTTTTGGTGTGGCACCTTTTAGTTGTCGCGTGTCTGGTCAAAGGGGATTATAGGAATGATGGGTAAGATTTTTTGAATATTTTACTTATAATAAAAACATTTTAAACAACGCCTTAA
Organism: Pectinophora gossypiella; assembly: GCF_024362695.1. Taxonomy (NCBI): domain Eukaryota; kingdom Metazoa; phylum Arthropoda; class Insecta; order Lepidoptera; family Gelechiidae; genus Pectinophora; species Pectinophora gossypiella. The sequence continues at coordinate 3,487,334 of NC_065421.1, read as the reverse complement.
AATACGTCCCACTCCTGGGCAAAGGCGTCCCCTCAATCATCCGGAGGAACGGGTAATAAAATAAATAATAAAAATGCACTTAAATAAATATGTACGTATAAGTACAATAGATATACTTATGAATTTGCTTAATTAAGTTTTGCGACGTGGATAAATCCTTTTTACAAAATCATTTTGTCTTTATATTATGATTAATTAATTAAAAATAAAATATTTAAATAATACTGGCAGATAACAAACAATTGGCACAGAAAAAGAAAATGGGTTTTGTATTTTGTTTTTTTTTTTATTTCGCGCGCTTTTGAATATCCCATAATACATAAACCATAAAGTGAGATCATTTAAAAATCCAAAATATCTTAATACAAATTTCATGGCAGTGGAATTTATTTTTTAATACAAACAAAATTTTGAACGGCAACAAAAATACCTACTAACCTACTTATTAAAAAAAAATAGTTCCAGCGCCATTTTTGATCGTTTTGCACCCTAGAAGAGGAAGTATACAATTTTGCACCGTTAAAACGCATGTTAGGTTTGATTTTAGGGGATTTATGCCGAGTCCTAGCTACCGGACGGAAGATCAGCTAGCGGAGCCCTCAGCTAGGGTGGACAAGAGTCGAGAGGACCGGGAGAGGGACAACCAGCCTGAGAGGACGCAGAGGTTCGGTATCTCTACCTATGGGAGCACTGGGGCACAGGTAGGAACAAAAAACTTTTTTTGGTTTAAACATTATAGACGACGATACGGCTCACCACTTATCACGTTGGTCTAACAGAAAGCTCAGGTGAAGCGTAGGTACTTAGTTCATCTTGCGATGGACGTAAGTACCTAGCCTAACTGGGAATGTAGTCCTTGGGCTTATGAAGCCGCCAAATGCGGTAGCATTTTCTCGCTCCAGCAAATAACAGTTCAGAGTGACAGAAAAGGATAGAATAGTGCGATGCGGTGCGACCACAAAAGATGTAGTTCAATTCGTATGATGAACGCCTGAACGCGTCATCGCTTTTTATAAATCTTTGTCTGAAATTTTATGCAACGTCTCTGTCGCCTATCTGCGCCGTACGACCAGCATTTTGCCGTAAAATGCGATGACTTCAGCGAGTGCAACTTCTGTGGCGCGTCTAGGTTCACCCATTAATCCAATTTTAAAACCTTGAGAAACAGGCCACAGGTTAAAAATTTGTTACGGAACTTGGGATCGGGATATTGCCTATTAGAGAACGCTGCTAAGATGTGGTTCAAACCTAATTCCTACGAAAACTTCGCAGGGTCCTTACGGCGGCACGGCTCCCGGCTTGTACGGTCCAGTGAAGATAGACCTTGGTGGCGTGCTCATAGGGTCCATTCTGGGCTTCGGAGCTGTCATCATCCTGCCTAAGATCATACATGCACTGTCTTATGGATACGGAGGATATGGGCGAAGTAAGTCTATCGATTTTTCTGAACGGCCTCTGTGGTTTAATGGTTGAGCGTTCGGCTTACGATTACGAGGTTCTGGTTTCGATTCCCGCTGGTGACATGTCTAACAAAAAAACAATTTGTGAGACTGCCATGCAGGCTAACATCACCTGATCGTCCGAATAATAAGGTGATTCTGTGCTTCGGTCCCGCCTAATATGTACTTAAGTATTGTAATGGTTACATGAGCCATGTCACGCCTTTAGCGGGTCAATAATAACCCTGACACAAGGTTGATGAAGTCGATCATTGGACTCACAACGAGAGAATATACGATTTTCAACGGTTCGTGTCGTGTATCCCTAATCTACTGATTCCCCAGGCTTGGAACCCGACCTGCAGCAAGCGTCCGACATGCTGAACAAGCTGGATGAGACGCTCAGTCGGTACAACATCGACTCTGCAGCGTGCATGCAACGACTCGCGTGCTCATACGTGCAGCTTGCCAACGAGAACATGGTTACTGGAAATGCCACTGACTTCGATGCTTTGCTCTCTAACTTATCCAGGTAAGATTTAATATTAGGCTATTGATATAAGGGCTATTATTTTATTCTGGGTGCCATGGTTAACTTATTCGCCAAAAAAATTTTTTTTTATTTATGCTATTGTTTGTTAGTATTTCTTACTATTATAACAATAATAATATTTAAATTACATTTTACAGGAATTTGCAGCGATGTTTACCAATTATTTTTCACTTATTTTTATATTTATACTAGGGAGGGTGCAGAAAAACAACAACTGTGTTACTTTGTTACATTATGTAGTTTTATTATTGGGAACGTTCACATTAAATTCAAACCTTTTCTTTTTTAAATTAAGATAAAAGATTTTTGACGTTATGTTATTAAATCACGAAACATTTCAGTCTAATACATCTTTTTATGGTTAGGTTTACCACTTCGTTACCTAATTTTGATTTTATGAGATAAACTTTTGCAATAAAATGGAAAACAATAGCAGTTCAAGCATTTTATTTATGGAGGCCATTTATATATTCAAAATTATCAAAAAAAGTCAAAAATTTTAAAACATACTTAGATAGTTTTAGTTCTAAGTCTGAAAATGTCTCCATAAAAATGGGGGACAAAAAAGTAACGCAGTAGTTTAGTAAGTAACATAATGGTAAACTTTCCGCATCTATGGTGTTTAACTTACTAAAAACAATTAAAAACAGAATACAATTAAATTGAAACCATAACAAATTAAACAAAACTCTCTTAGAATAAAATAAAATCAAAACTTCTCAAAAAAACAATATTAAACATACATTAGTTTCTGTCTGAGTCAAATATATTTAATGGGACATCAAATTCATTCAATTCGTTTTCAGCAAATGGAATTCTATAGTCTCTGCTTACCCCGGTGGGAAATAGGCATGAGTTTATGTATGTATGTATGTCATCATCGTCATCAGCCTTACGACGTCCACTGCTGGGCATAGGCCTCCCCCAAGGATCTCCACGACGATCGGTCCTGCGCTGCCCGCATCCAGTGGCTTCCCGCGACCTTCACCAGATCGTCGGTCTACTTTGTAGCGGGCCTATACTGAGCGTCGTCCGACACGTGGTCGCCATTCTAGAACCTTTCCGTCCCAGCGGCCATCGGTTCTCCTCGCTATGTGTCCTGCCCACTGCCACTTCAGCTTTGCAATTCGCCGAGCTATGTCGGTGACTTTAGTTCTCCTGTGGATCTCCTCATTTCTGATTTGATCGAGCAGGGAAATACCGAGCATAGCTCTCTCCATTGCCCGCTGAGCGACACCGAGCCTCCTCACGAGACCCATAATAAGCGGCCACGTCTCACTGCCGTAGGTCGTCACTGGCAACACGCACTGGTCAAAGACTTTCCTCTTGAGACACTGAGGTATTTTGGACGAGAAGATATTCCGCAGCTTCCCGAACGCTGCCCATCCGAGTTGGATCCGACGAGAGATCTCTTTCTCGAAGTTGGACTTACCTAACTGGATTATTTATCCTAGGTAAATGTACTGGTCTACAACTTCGAGTGTAACGTTCCCAACCTGAACTGGAGTGAGTGCGACATGGTCGTTGGACATAATTTTTGTCTTTGTCATGTTCGTGCTAAGACCCACTCGTTGGGATGCGTTACTGAGATGCTCGAGCATGGTGTTCAGGTCTTCCAGGGTATCAGCCATTAGGACTATATCATCAGCAAATCGAAGGTGCGTCAGGTACTCGCCGTTGATGTTGATGCCAAATCCTTTCCAGTCCAGAAGCTTAAAAATATCCTCCAATGCAGCAGTGAACAGTTTCGGAGAGATGCCATCTCCCTGTCTCACTCCTCGCTGCAGTTGGATCGGATTAGAGCTCTGGTTCTGTTCTCGAACTGACATAGTGGCATTTTGGTAGAGGTCCCTTAGCAATTCGATGTACCTATGGTCCACTTGGCACCTCTGAAGAGACTGCAACACCGCCCAGGTGTCGATCGAATCAAAGGCTTTCTCATAGTCCACAAACGCCAAGCAAAGTGGCAGATTATACTCTTCGGTCTTCTGTATAACCTGCCGCAGTGTATGGATGTGGTCTATGGTGCAAAAGCCTTTTCGGAAACCCGTTCGTTCGCTTCCCGTCTTAACGGCATTGATCACAGAGACATCATTGAATATGTGCTTTTTCGTCGACATGATAAAATCGATCTCGTTTTTATAATTTCTACTGGGACTTATCCAGGTCCATTTGCGGGTGCGGGCTTTCTAAAGAAGGAGTTCATCATATAGAGGTTCTCCTTTTCCATAAAGTCCGCCAGCATCCGGCCTCTGGTGTTCCGGACCCCAAATCCAAATTGCCCTACTCTCAGCTCGTTACCACAACGCTTCCCCGACTGTGCATTAAAGTCCCCCATCACAATCGTGTAGTGGCTTTTATGGCTATGCATGGCTTTAGAAATCTCCTCATACATAGTCTCCACTTCGTCATCGTGGTGTCCCGAGGTCGGAGCGTATACCTGGATGACAGTCAGCGAATATCGAGATGATATTCTGAGTATCAGGCACGCTACCCTGCTCGAAACACTACCGATGGTCAACACGTTGTTGATTAGGGACTTGTGGACGATAAACTCGACACTCTGTAACGAAATAATTATAAATTAAATTATTAAAACTATTAAATTTGTAAATATTGAGCAAAAACTTTGAGTATTTCCACTGCGTTACGACGGCTACAACTGCGTTACATTTCGCAGTAACACAGTGCATCGGTAACTCAGTTGTAGAAACCACGTGTATTCTAAAATAGCACTCATATGGTAATTCATTTTATAAAACAGATCGTGTACAATTAATATTTGCTCCTTTTTTTAAAGATATAACGGAAAAGATTATTCAATATTCAAAAAACTCACCTATCACAGCGGTCACGCAGCGGTCTCCCAATTAATACACGCACCTATCCCGCCGGCGTCCTCGCGACTGACTCGGCGAATTTCCAAGCCACGGACTCCCCCCGCGCCCCAATAATATTTGATTATATGTTATACGACTTTTGGCGCAAATGCATACAAAATTCTAATTTTAAGACTCAGTTTCGTATGGTAACATAGTGTTCGTAATTTTTTGGTTTGCCGCGGGGACACAATAAATATTTTGGAATAATTAAAAACTGATAAAGGAAAATAATATTTAGTATTGTTAAAGTAAAGATTAAATTACGTGTTATTACCGCAAATATTACATTTTAATAGCGTCTTGAAGAATTTTTAAGTAATGTGTGTTTATATGGAGTAAATATATGAGAGGGACAGTGGAATTTTGTAGGGAAACAACTGCGTTACTCAAAAGTACAACTTAGTTACCGTGTTTTTGTTTAAATTCAAATAATTTTGATAAAAACGTGGAACATAAAAGTACGAGTATAACATCAGAAATATACCAATAGTGTAATTATTGAAAAAATAAATGTTTGCTTTATAAAAATCGTGTTTGAACGTGAGAGACAGGTTATGGGACCCAAAATAAAATAATAGCCCATAACACCGTAGATAAAGCACGTCATACAAAAATACCTACGCAGAAAATTTGACGCCAATTTAGGTTTAACTATATTCGTACGTAGCGATGTATAGATACATCAATCTGCGGTAGTTGTATGTATTAGGCACTTGACTTATGCGTTTTGCGATGTGTTGCGCAACTATAATTTTATTTATTTATAAATCGATTTGTACAATTTAGGTTAACACATGATTGCACAAATTAATTACCCTGAGTCCCAAACTAAGCTTATGCCTGTATCTTGGGAATCAGTGTTTTACAGCAGTTAATTATGAGGCAGGAAGTGTAATTGACCAATAGGACACTATAAGTACAAACCAGAAGAAAGATACAGACCAAACACAAAAACGTCGTCATCAAAGAGTAAAATAATCAAAGATGAACAACTTTTTTTCAGCAACTCTCTGATCCGACGTATGCTAGACGGGACGACAATTTACGAGGCAATATCAGCTGGACAGTCGTTGGACAACAACTGTCAGACATTGTACCCCAAGTGCAAACTGGACAAGAAGACTGTCGTCAAAATGCTAACTCAACTGGTCCCGTCATAACGTAAATATTTTGTACAGGCAATTGAATATGGAGCATCGGATAATACTAATTAAAACAAAGATATTGTATTGCAAATAATATGAAAAATCCGAAGAAATACTTCTTTTCTATAGTTTTTAAGAGCTGTTGGTTTCCCAAATATTAAATCATCATTATCAGCTGTACGACGCTCATTGCTGGGCATAGGCCTCCCCCAAGGATCTCCACGACAATCGGTCCTGCGCTGCCCACATCCAGCGGCTTCCCGCGACATTCACCAGATCGTCGGTCCACCTTGTAGCCGGCCTACTCACTGAGCGTCGTCCGACACGCGGTCGCCTTTCGAGAACGAGAAAGAAAGGAAAGAAGAAAATATTAAATAAATAAATAAAAATATATACTTCATTTTGCAGAGGTGATAATAACGGGCGATCATTTGTAGCGGTCTTAAAAGCTAATTAGTTGTAAATACATTTTCATAGAATAATTTAGAACACATAATTGCAATTTAGACGTAATATTATGGATTAGGTATCCATATCCGATGCTACCAGAATCATAATGCCCCACCCTACTCTCCTGACAGCTGTACTATTGCTTTGTAGAATAAAGGTATTTTTTAGAATTGCGTTAGTTTTATTATTGTTTTAGGTATAACACAAAATAAACAAAATCGCATCCAAAGTAACAGTAAATTTTTGTCACTTTTAAATAGTCTCTCATTCAACTGTGTCTACTCCTTTGTCAATACTCCTATATCATGATAATTATATGGGGGGTTAAAAATGCCACATCGAAGCAATTCATCTAAAAAAGGAATATTGCATTTGTTTGCATCGCGCACTTACTTTTATATGCGCAAATGTCAAATTGCAATATTGCTTTTTTTAGATGAATTGCATCGATGTGGCTTTTTCTGGTCACCTAACTCCTAAACTCCTTGCGTACCTTTAGCAAATTGGGTCGTGTACCTATATGATTTTTTTTTTTGATCATTGACTGGCTTCTATTTCGAGATTAGCATTTTATAGTTCTCTTAGATCCAGTGAAATACCCATTTTGATTATATTATTTCTTAGAATTAACCACATGTGGTTACAGCACAATAAAACCAAACAAGTACAAATTTAACAATTTTATTAATTAAAATCAACACCAAACCTATCTACATCTGATATGATCGGCAACGCAATCCACAGAATTCGTGTCAAATCTTTTGCGATCCTTTTCATAATAAATATACCGACAAAGTATGTGAATTGCGGGACATAAAAGTACTTTTAACATAATTCATTTATTACCTAGTTTTAAATACAAAACTTATGCTTTTTGAGCATTGGTTAATTCGCTTTGATGCTCGCTAGACGATTTACATAGGTAGATATTAAAAAAAATATCGTAATTGCCAGTAATAAACCTGTAATTCTTAGGGAGAAGCGAAGAAAAGAAAAGAACGTACAGACAGGGCGTTAGTGACACCCTAAGAAAAAAAAATTGGAATGGCTACTTGATTGCACTAAAAATGATGGTAGTTTTATTTGTCGAAAATGTTTAATTTTAAAAATTTGAAAATCGAACTACGCGACCTGTCGCTAGACTACGTACATACATTCATGATTATTAAAGAGTTTGTCATTTTTCCTTTTTTTATATTCAATTTGGATTCCATGCAGCTTAATATGAAACACTAAAATTGACATGAATTTTCCGACAGGTAATCCCACTTGATATCAACTCACAACCATATTCTTAACCACCCCAAAGTTTTCGTTACGGTGTCACTAACACCCTGTATGGGTAGACATTAAAAAATGTCATAATTGCCAGCAATAATTACCTAATATATCCTTAGGGGAATCGAAGAAGTAAACGTTACATATCTTATAGCGACACAAATTCATATAATATTAATTATTTAAGGAATGATTGACGTTAGCCAAAAGGCAGCTTTTGGGACACGCAAAGAAGCTTTGGCGTGTTGTTTCAAATGTGAATACTTACTTAAAATCCGTGACAGCCCTGTTTAGAGAAATGTCACTTACATCTCGTAATATCAAAGTCTCGAACTTTGGCTCGAGCTCGAAACCACTGAATTCGATTGTTTTAAGTTTACGCGGTTATTATCATAATTAAAGCACATTATAACGGGTTCTTACCGCGTTTAAATGGGGATATGAGTAGCGGGTCATCCCGTGATCATGGCACTTACAACAGTGTCGAAATATCGGGAGTCTCATATCCCCATTTAAACGCGGTAAGAACCCGTTATTATGTGCTTTAATAACTGAATTCGACTTTATGAGTTTGAATTCATGTTTAGATCATACATAATTTACATCACGTGGCTACTAGGATTCGTGCTCATTTAATGGCAATAGGCTCGCTCCCTATTACATGGGACTTTAACATAGCTGGCGAGGAATAGGTGCATGTACGGTCACGAGCATTAATATGCATACACTTTGGTACCATGTCACATTAACTTTTTTGACAAATTAAACTGTAAGTCTCACTAAATGTCAAATATGTTAGTGCGACAGAGTCCTAAAGTGGGTACATTATATTGCTCATGACTGTACTATGCCCCTACACTGTTGGAGATACAGGCGTGATACCATGGTATGTAATACTTGTTAAAATTGTATAACAAAATCACACCCCGGACACTTCATATAAACAACCTCGTTTTACACATACACCACACATTGACGTTATCGTACACGCGCATCTGTGTGTGTGACGTCTGACGCCATACGATTCAAGTCTAAACTATGTTTGACGGGGGGTGAGGTAAACCTAGCTCAGCCGCTGGTACATAGTATTATTCCTTATTCCATGACAAAATATCGAATAGCATACCTATCTTTTACAGTTAATGTTACTTAACCGAAGTATAAGTTATAACTAAACATGTATTAAGTAAGGCAGTGTTATTTTCATTTACTATCTATCTACTATATAGCTATCAGCCTATCACCAATAAAAAAATCAAAAGGGTAAGCGCAGACAAGTGCATGGATAACTTTCTCAGATAAAATGTAATATTGTACGACAACGAAAAATTGCTCGCGTCACCGGCTCGAAGTCGAGTCGACGTCGAAGCGCCTTAAGGTGATATTTGGTAAGGAGAAAAGCGCTTTATGATAATATTAATCAAGAATAATAAAGTGAAAGAGTGAGTGAAGTGAGTGAGTAATAATAAAGTGAGTCTGAGTTTGTGAGTGAGTGATCTGTGAGTGATTTTCCTTCATTGAATAATAAATATTCAATGTTTTCAGAAAGTGCTCGATTTCGTTGCTCTTGGGTCTGCGCTGACCGTTACTTACTAAGTTATGTAATCGTGAATTTGAATAAAATAGACTAAAGGCAAATATTGCGACATAAATTAATTTGGCAATATGAGGCATGTTTTCTATCACGTAATGTCGTATGAAATCACGTTTTCTTAGCGAGCATCAAAACAAACGACGTACGTGCAGGAGTATTACTCTGTCGTGGTAAAAACGTTACCAGTACCAAGGTACACGCGTTAGCAGTACCATGGTACAGGCGTTACAAGTACCACGGCTTGCGTATCACTGACTATAGTGAATCTTAAATAACCATAAAGCTAAATCCCACAAAACTTGGTCGTTATAATTCGTTATAATTATTGCATTAGTTAAATTATGCTATTTCTCAGCTATCATAAAATGCATGGTCGCCACAAGTGGTAACTAAAATAAAAAGGCGTTCATAAATGCAATATCCTACGTCTTTTCATAAGAATTGTTCGGTTAAATGTATCAAATATATACAGTATTTTTTTTAATTTAATTTATTATTAATAAAATAACTACGACATCATACGGTGATGTGACAGTGGGAAAAATATAAATTTGTTCTAGAACAAAAAAATAAAACAAAAATATAATTCATAGGCGCAATGGCAACATAATCGAATATATTTTGGCTTGACACAATGTTGGTATGGATTTGTATTCTGCGCCAAAAAAACTGCACATACAATAGTGTAACATTAAGAAGTTACTTTAGATTATTACGAGTTGATTTCCGAGTAAAATGGAAGCTTACATATTACTATTATAATATATACTTAAGTAAAATTGACTAATTATCTAAGGCTATAAGTATGTAAGTAATAAAAATACCCTTTTTAATATTATACATGTTAAAATCCCAGTTTGTTTGGCGCGAAATATAATCATAAAGTAACCTAAAATTATCCGTAGTATAGCGTTGAAGGCCCTTGGAGATGTAATATTGACATGAGCACTAGTGGCAATATTACTATAGCTTAAAATATGTATAATTTACATGAATCTATGCAGTCGCACATTCATTGCTTTAGCCTACACGTAGGTACATTCGAGGAAAGAAGGCCACAGATCGGTGAGGGTTCCGCATGAAAGGACTCGTTTCCTCAAAGATACAGTTTTGCATTTCTATAATATTGTCATAAGACATGTCCATTATGTATGTACTTATGTATCACAAGATACTTACTTGTTTCACGTCAACATCCTCTTCGAAATTGCGATCTATTTACGAAATATTCCAGTTAAAATCACGCGTCACACATTCATAGTCTAATAATGCCCAATTTATATTTTTTACACGACTCTTGTGGATAAAAAATGACTCGAATGGGGGCCTTTGGCGGCTCAATAACCCTGACACCACGGTTGATGAGGTTGGTAATCCACCTCACAACGCACATGACAAAAGAAGAGAATGACTCAAATCATTAGCACATTCACCTATTCTACTCACGCGAGTCAACTTGACACTTCGATGGAATACAATCGCTTTTGTAAGTACTGAGGGGCAAAATGGCCACATCGAAACAATTCATCTAAGAAAGCAATATTGCTATTTGACATTTGTTTGCATTGCGCACTTAATTTTATATGCGCAAATGTCAAATTGCAATATTGCTTTTATAGATGAATTGCTTAGATGTGGCCTTTTTAGACCCTCAGTTATTTAATTCTAATGTTCCAAATTCAATTTTAAAATGTAATTAAACTCGTTTTTTGCTGGAGGAAAAATCGAAACTGATTCGATATTTTTGACGAGAAGTATATATATTCACTTTTTTGTGTATGCGTGATAAAATGATCCTTCACTTTAATGACCGAAGAGCGATGAACGGAAATAAACATGGAAGCAGTCTCTTCATACTCGCTACAGTTTATTATTGACGCTAAAACACTCGAAACAAAACACAATCACAGTAGCAAAATAATATGAAAAAAACACGCAAATGTTATTCATTTTAAGTCGCTATTTCTCTGTGCTTAGCCACTTACGCCGTTTCGTAATTAAGTTGACATACCGCTAAGTGACAAAAAACGCGCCGATTTATACCTTTATACCACAGCAATAAGGAAGGGGCAAGTCACTGGGACTGTAACATACAACCTGACAGAGAGCAGTAACTGTCTGTATTCAGAGGCGGAGGACAGGAGTCCTTTGAAATAGACTAGTCTGGGCGCCATCCCACTCGCGTCGGACAGAGTACTGCGGAAGGCAGGAGGGAGAAACCACTGCCCTATTTTTCCCTAAAAAGTAGTATTGAGACCGACAAGAGTATGGCTCTTAAGTAGTTAATTAATTAGTGATGAGCACAGCAATAAATGCTGCATTAGCTAATAACCACCAATCCGCACTGGGCCCGCGTGGTGGTTTAACGCCCGATCTCCCTATCCATCCATAGGGAAGGCCCGTGCCCCTTCAGTGGGGACATTAATGGGCTGATGATGATGATGACAGCAATAAATCCCGAGTATGAACAGTGACGGCCCTAGCAAAATATTTAGGTGGTGCGACCCTTCATAGTGGCACCCCTCAGCCCCATAAAATACAAAATTTTTCGATTAGTTTCATATCATCCTTGGCCTTATACGTCTGTTTGAAACGATTTATGACGTCATTGCCTCGAAGAAATGCACTTTCGATACGTTTACGGCCACCGAAATTTACCTATTTAAATCTTTTAAAAATGTTGTTTATCACAAGCCGGTATGAGTTTTATGTGGCAGCAATCTGACCCGAGGAAGTAGGGTGACCCAATTGATTTTGCCAGATTAACCCCCCCCCCCCCATTTCAGCGCCCAGTGTGGCACACTTCGCACCACCCTAGGGCCCCCACTGGGTATGACTGCCCCCACTGGGTATGACTGCCCCCACTGGGTATGACTGCCCCCACTGGGTATGACTGCCCCCACTGGGTATGACTGCCCCCACTGGGTATGACTGCCCCCACTGGGCATGACTGCCCCCACTGGGTATGACTGCCCCCACTGGGTATGGTTTTGAGGTCCCGCCACCCGCGGTACGGTTTTCGTAGAGTCATTTTTGAGCCACAATAATGCTTTTGTTTACTTCCGTTCATCGCCGAGGAGCGAATTTTGACGAAGCGACGCGCCTGGACCGTCTCTTTAGTTTTAACAGTTGTTTATGTGTTATTGTGAAACATGCAGAGTTCCACCACGAGAGAGTAAGGGAAACTGGAGTGTTACATCATTGGCAGAGCATGCTCAGGAATGAATTTGCGTACGCCATTGGCTTCACGTCCGGATGAGGCTGGAAAAAAAAAGATTATTTTCAAAAAAAAAAACAAGATTTTTTTTTAACATTTCAAAAAAAGAATAAGGATATACAAAGAAAGAACTAATTAGAATAGAATTGCTTTTACAAAGAAATGTTGCAAACATACATTATATAAAAATCACGCCCGTAATCCCTAATGCGGTGGGCAGAGCTACAAATAATCAAAGACACTGTTGAAATGAGGTCCTAAGATGGATATGATGAACTTTATGGTGACAAGCAGGGCTAAAGTGCGCGACGTGATAAAATTTTCATTGTCACTGTCATTTTTCACATTTTAACTGTCATTTTGTCGATTGCGGTGTTAATATGTGAACCCAAATAAGTCATGTCGTTCTGTCAAAATACGAACAAAATCACGTGGCACGCATATTAGAGAAAAAAAACATCTCGATTTAAAAAAAAATTGAATTTATCGATAATTTTATCACGTTGCGCTTGTCACTCCTGAAGGTCTCGTTAAAGTTTTTAACAGTAGCAGACGACTTACTTTCAAATAAAAATAAATAATTAAATAGAAAAAATATCAGATAATTGTATTAACAAACTTACCACAGCCTCGTAGGTAGTAAAATTGGGTTTAAGGTCCTTGCCGTTCATGGTGATGAAAGCACCGAGGTTGCCCATCGTATCACTGTAACAATACCGTCTCATCACTATCATGGTACTTCACTTGGCATAACCCGTGCGCTTAGAGAATTGATATGAAAATGGCGGCGGGTACTTATGGTATAGTTTGCAAAACAACTTGTTAAAAATCAATTTATTATTTTTTATATTACTTTTCATTGTTTTTTTTTTATGACCAATACACTCAACAAAAACAAAACAAATAACAGAAAAACTCAACAAGAAAAATCAACGAAAACCTAGTGGCAACGAAAGACAGAGAAACTTAGAAGCGCGTCTAGGAAACGTGGAAATCGATCGTGGAATGCGAACCCTGACAGTTGTTTTCAAACAGAATACAATATTTCGTTTCTTTTTTTTTGCCGCGCGTACTTCACTGTGTGAGTATAGACAGCGATAGAGTGTGAGTGAGAAAGCATGCGACCAGACGCCATTTTCAAATCAATTCTTTAAACGCGCGTGTTATAACAGTGTCGCATAGTCATGAATCTACATAAAAAGTGAGTATTATAATTACGTTTTTTTCTAGTGGCCGTATATTGAAATAGGTCGCAATTAGTTTACCAACACCAAGGAGTTTGAAATCGCAAAACATATAAATTATATTTTTTGTGATGCAAGACCTTCATTCTTGCCAAATTTCATGATATGTTTACGGGAAGTACCTCATAGGCTTTTGTTCCCCGACAAGAGGCTAAAAATGTTTATAATATCCTTGGATTGGATTGATTTAGAAGCTTGATTTTTATACAGCTTCAAAAGACGACAGACATAAGTCATCATCTCCCTAGCATTGTCCCGTTTTTTACCTAACCTAAAGATTTGACAGGACCGATTCTTTACAGAAGCGACTGCCTGTCTGACCTTCCAACCCGCGAAGGGAAAACCAACCCAATACAGGTTAGGTCTTACCTCCGAAAATGCATTTCTCGGGAATGTGGGTTTCCTCACGATGTTTTCCTTCACCGTTGAGCACGTGGTAATAATTTATGATCCAAAAATGAATTCGAAAACAAATTCGACAATCATTGGTTTAGGCCTGTGCTGGGATTCGGAACCTGCGACCTTAAAGTGATAGGCAAGCGTTCTACCAACTGGGCTACCACGGCTAAGGCAAACATAAGTATTAGATGTAATTTCGATACCTCCACGCGTTCCCGAGAAAATAGTCCATGAGATAGAGGCGTACGGATTACTTATTTACTATTTTTTAATTCAAATTCAAAAATATCTTTATTCAGTAGGTATAATAGTTACACTTTGAATCGTCAATTTTTACATAACGAACGTCTCATCCGCCTAAAACTACTGCAGCTTCTCACAACCTGTATAGCCGGGGAAAAGAAGCTGCAAGAAAAACCTCGGCACAGGGCCCTAGACGTTCTTTAAAAAAATAGAAATAAACATAAAATATTGATATACAATTGAGTAATTTAGCTGCCTAATATCAGTTCTCAGACAGTTAATCCCATGCATTCATATCTTCTAAATAATTTAAGTGACCAAACTCTACTTAAAATAATATTTAATATGGTGACATGGCAGCTACTCCCATGCTTGGGCACCATTTGGACCGAAGTTGGGCAGTATCATTCTTTTATTTTTTAAAAGTGACCAAACTCTACTTGAAATAATATTTGGTATGATGACATGGCAGCTACTTCAATTCTTGGGCAGCATTTGGACCGAAGTTGAGCAGTATTCTTTTTGAAAAGTGACCAAATTCTACTTACCAGTAGTTAGGCGCAGAGAAGACGGTGATACACTTCCCATCATGGGCGATTTCGTACCCCTGATTCTTGACCTCGTGGCTGCGGATGACGTAGTCCAGCCCGTTGCGTTGTAGGAACGTGTTGGTCACGTCGGGGCCGAATTGACAACCCACTCCACGCTTGGAGGGGGCGCGACCCAGCATAGGCTGAGGGTCCGACCATAGCAGCTCACACATTATACCTGAAATTATAAGATAAAGTAATTATGACCCCGATTCCTGCAGACACTTCCTAAGTTATACCCGCCATTTTCTTATCCGCCGAAAAAAAGGACGGATGATTGACAACTGATAATTTTAAAACGAATGAATAACCCGGGCGAATACAATAGGCATCTCGCTGATATGCAACCTGTTTGACGTGAGCTGTCAATTTAATTCTGTCGGATTAACGGTCAATATAAAATTGTAGGAGGGTGTTTTAAATTTCTGTCTAAAATTGATGTGTTCCATAAATTTCATGCCTGTCGATTACCCGTTCCTTTTTTTTGCCTTTTTTGTGTATGGTCACGAGCATCAATATGCATACATTTTGGTACCATGGCACATGATGTTTTTTGACAAATTGCACTGTAAGTCTCACTAAATGTCAAATATATCGTAATATGAACTTTCGTAGCGCGAACTATACAGGGTTTTACCGTAACGAAAACTTTGAGAGATAATTCGAACGAAATGAAAATAATCATGAACTCTCCGCTCCCAACCAGCGGCAGAGATAGGTTTACCTCACTCCCGTCGGTCTTACTTTAGTCTTCAATCGTATGGGCCTCAGACATCACACACACAGATGTGCGTTTACAATAACATCAATGTGTAGTGTCTGTGTAAAACGAGGTGTTTTGTATGAATTGTCTGATGTGTGCACTGACTCTATGACTACCAGCTAACTCCGAGATGACTTACCATCTTCAGGTGGCTGTTTATTCCTATCCACCTTCCGGATATCGTCGAGAGTGACGTCATCCTTCGAGAACAATCCACCGTGCATCACCAGCACCCTATTGTTGATGCAGTGAGCTAGCGGCAGCCAATTGTACACCTAGGGTAAGAATAGATAGTGAAAATAATGCATAAAACTTCCTTTTATAACGTACTTAGATAAATAGTTCGCTCCCCATTTGACCGGCCAAATAGTTAATGCTATTTGCAGCTAATCTACAGGGTGTTAGTGACATCGTAACGAATACTCAGAGGGATGATTCAGACCATGATTCTGAGTTAATATCAAGTGGAATTTTCTGTCCCATACAAGTACATACAGTAGCCATACAAGTAGGTATGGGTGTTAGTGACACTGTAACAAATACTGAAGGGGATGATTCAGACCATGATTCTGAGTCGAAATCAAGTGGAATTTCCTGTCGGAGAAGTCATGAAAATTTTAGAGCTTATTTAAATTATTTTCCGTTCCATACTTTTGCGACGGAAAATTCCACTTGATATCAACTCAGAATCATGGCCTGAATCATCCATCAAAGTTTTCGTTACGATGTCACTAACACCCTGTATATATAAGTCACGAGAAAAAAATGCCGTCCGCTTCACCACCAACCATGACGGCGATCGCCTAATAACTATCATCTCCTTACCATTATCCCGTTTCTCACAGGGTCCGATTACTTAACCTGAAGATTTGACAGGTCCGGTTTTTTACAGAAGCGACTGTCTGTCTGACCTTCCAACACGCGAAGGGAAAACCAGCGCAATACTGGTTACGTCACATACCTCCGAAACGCATTTCTCGGGTATGTCATTACCCTTCGCCGCTGTGCACGAGATAATCATTTATGATCCAAATATACGTAGTGGGTAGCTCTCACTGGGACGGGCTAACCTATAAAATGCTACTTAGGTTCTATGACGATCTTGTGACGTAGCGTGTAGGCGCCGTTACTTCAAAAGCGCACCCCTGATGCCGGGCAGCAGCGGTATCAGTACTGGTTGGAGGCCGAGGAAATGGATTCTGGTAGGGCTCTAGCTAGAACATCACCGATCGAGAAATTGGTCGGTGTACTGCGGGACGGAAGGCGATTGGGGCAACCACCAACAAGAGCGCAGCTCTTAAATAAAGAGAGAGAGAGAGAGAGAGATCCAAACATGATTAAAAAGTAAAATATAAAGTAGTATGATGAAAGACTCAAATCTTTATGTTGCGTAAGTGTGATTTATGCATATGTGCATACCTCAGTGAAGAGATCGGCCATTTGGTTGTTGTACTTGGATGTGACCTCCCCTCGGAACCCATACATACGGTTCATGTCCAGAGTCTCGTGGTTTCCTGTTGACAAGTTAAGAGAGATTGTTAATACATAAAATAACGCCCGTAATCCCTAATCGGGTAGGCAGAGGCACAAATAATTTTAAAGAACGTGTAGGGCCCTGTGCCGAGGCTTTTCTTGCAGCTTCTTTTCCCCGGCTATACAGGTTGTGAGAAGCTGCAGTAGTTTTAGGCGGATGAGACGTTCGTTATGTAAAAATTGACGATTCAAAGTGTACTTATTATGTTACCTACTGAATAAAGATATTTTTGGATTTGAATCAAAGACAACCTGCAGCAAAGTCTGATGAACACCATAAAGTTATGGTGATTAGGGATCAGCCTATCGCTCATAACAATTGTCCATCATGTTAAAGAGGACATAATCCCTTTGTCGGATTCTACGACAAGCTCGGGAAGACAAGCAGCTGAATGTGTTCAATGTTTTTTTTCGCTACCAGAACATCATAGAAGCTTTGTCTGTGATCCAGCAAAATACCAATTATCTAAACGGGAACGGGACAGTTGCTTTCTTCATTGAATAATCTAAATAATTAATACGAAGTGGTGTTTTGTGGTTAATGATCTCATTAAATGAGTCGGACGACATTCGCGAGTGTTATTATATCGGAGTATTCAATAAACAAAGTGTATCTGCCTATTTTCGCTTCGTGGCAGGAAGCCGCTTCATAACTCGAAAGTTTATGCGGACTTTTGAGTTAATTCGTTTGGGGTTCGAAGTACGAGTCTACTCCGAGGGTGGGGGCTTAGGTTTCATCATCATCACCTTTCATCATTTGATTAATCATCAAGAAAAAAAAATACGTAAGACATGGCTGTATGGGCATAGTTCCCTTTGCCTTACCCTTCGGGGAAAACCAAAACAAAAAAAAATATCTATAATCCACACATGAATTTGGAAATTTTGTGGGATATTTGCGTAAACTTGAGTCGTGGTAGCCCAGTTGGTAGAACGCTTGCCTCTCACTTTGAGATCACAGGTTCGAATCCACCACAGGCTTAAACCAATTATTGTCGAATTTATTTTCGAATTCATATTTGGATCATAAATGATTATCACGTGCTCAGCGGTGAAGAAAAAGATCGTGAGGAAACCCACATTCCCGAGAAATGTATTTTCGGAGGTATGTAACCTAACCTAGCCTGTATTGGACAAGTTTTCCCCTTTGCAGGTTGGAAGGTCAGACAGGCAGTGGCTTCTGTAAAAATCCGGACCTGTCGAAACTTCAGGTTAGGTAAGCGGACCCTGTGAAAAATGGGATAATACTTAATACTAGGGGGATGATGATATGATTCTATAATGTACTAACCTCTGGACATGAAGAAGTGGTTGGGATACAACAATTTGAAACTAAATAATGTGAAAATACATTCCACACTAAAAGACCCTCGGTCAACGAAGTCTCCATTGAAGAGGTACGGGTTTTCCTCCGAAGGCAGTCCGTTTAGTTGGAATATGTTCATCAGGTCATAAAATTGGCCATGGATATCTCCACAGACTGTGAATTTATTTTCATCTCCTACTTTGATGTCTACCAGAGACGGCTGCTTCTGCAGGTAGGCTTTCACGTCAATTAGGATCTGCAATTGAGATAGAATTATGTATAATACACGTTGTGAAGCGAAAACTTCTCAGCAAACACTTACAACCTAATATTCTAATCCCTTAAATAGATTTCATGTGGATGAAATTCAACCTGTAAGTATATGAACTTAAAGAGTTCAATTTTCTAATCAAAACCATCCTCATTTTATAAAAAGAAGCTTATTGCAAAATGAAATGTGAATACTTTCATTCCAGTCATTTGCAGTGTAAGCCGATATTATATCAGTCATTTCTTCATTATTTATCACTAGATAGTCACTTTTTTCTGTCCCTATATCCCTATGTACGCTTAAATCTTTAAAACTACGCAACGGATTTCGATGCGGTTTTTTTTAATAGATAGAGTGATTCAAGAGGAAGGTTTATATGTATAATAACATCCATTAAATTGTGGAGAAATACTGAAAACTATAACTGAACTGAATACTGAATAGTGAAATACTGTTATTTTTGAGGTTTTTAATGTGATGTCGTAAATAATTTAATTTTTTTCCTGAGAATTGCACCCGAGCGAAGCCGGGGCGGGTCGCTAGTTGTATATATATACTTTTCTTTTTGTATATATATATACATAATGGTGCTGATTCCAGTATAATAGTGCTGTCATTTTCTTATCCATCAAAAAGGAAAGGGACGCATGATTGACAATACAGTAATTAGCACCAGAGTATGTATTTAGATGTTACCCGTGATGCCGGGCAGCAGCGGTATCAGTACTGGTTTGAGGCCGAGGAAATGGATTCGGGTAGGGCTCTAGCTAGAACATCACCGATTGAGAAATTGGTACTGCGGAACGGAAGGCGATTGGAGCAACCACCGTTCTACACGCCCTATCTATGGAGTATTGAAGGCGATTACTCCACCGACAAGAGCGCAGCTCTTAAATAAAGAGAGAGAGAGAAAATGTAAATTCTTTTCCCCGGCTATACAGGTTGTGAGAAGCTGCAGTAGTTTAGGCGGATGAGACGTTCGTTATGTAAAAATTGACGGTTCAAAGTGTAACTATGTTACCTACTGAATACAGATATTTTTGAATTTGAATTTGTACCTCGCAAGCAGCCTACATTGTCTAATAGTTAGAGCATTGGGCTCAAGAACTGGAGGTTGATTGAAAGGAGGCCTGTGCCCAGCAGTGGGACGTATATAGGCTGTTTATGTCAAGTTATGTACCTTGTAAGCATATTTCTTATGAAGCTTCTTCTGTTGCTTGTAATATTCCATAAGTTCAGTCACAAATTTGATGGTCACCTTCCCGTCTTCAAGCGCTGGACCCTCATACTCATCTTCAATGGCTATAACAATGACATGGAATCATTATACACCCACACAAATGATTAAGAACTATTGCAACCACACTACAAAGGCGCAATAAGTAATTTTTCTTCTGTCAATTATGTTATATGGGTGCTTTCACAAAAAACGGGCCATTTTTGGATGTAATTTGTCTTAATTATATTTTATTTGTTATTGGATTCCCTGTTAGTGTACATGATAGGCGATCAATTCATTGTGTCTAATCTAAAAGGGCCAGCCACTTTATGTCTTATTTTAGGAGATTTTTAGAGTTTTGCAAATTTAGGCATCTAGGGACTGATAGGTATAGTTAGGGACTGATGAACAATAGTGATATTGTAATTAATTAAGTTGTGTATGTAGTATTATATTTATTTCTTACGAATATTTGTAAAATCACAATATTGCTTTGCTTGTTTTTTATAATTATCAGTCATTTAATTATGAATTTCTTCAAATCAAATTCATACACTCAACACGTTAGGCTTATACGTTAATCACTTAATTATTTTAGTTCTATGAGTATTAAGACAATCTTATAACTTATAATAAATAATAAATAAATAAATAAAATCATTTTATTTCAGGCATGTAACCCATATTTACATTAGAAATTAAATTAAAATTACAATTCAAAAATTAAAATTCCAAAATCAACAAAATACAATGGTAAAATTAAATTAAGTTAAAACTAAATCAAATTAGAAAAATACTCAAATAAATACAATACAATACAATAATTTTATTTCAGACCATGTGTCCATAATTATAAGTAACAAAAATAATGAATATTTAATACTTCTTTCCTATAGTAATTTGCCATATTAGGTAAGGGAAGATTCTTTAAAACAAATTCTTATGCAGCCTTTGACTGAATGCTACTCACTTATCATAATCCCTTGTTAAGTAGTTATTGATGTAGAAAATAACATTTTAAAAGTAAAGAAACAAATACTATCGTCTTCATAAAATCTCTGAACCATCTGGACAACTCTGTTTCTCTTATCTTTCAAGTTCTTTTTTAGGAATACGGGGTCGAAACTTTTTATGTGTTAAAGAGCTGGAACTGTATCGCCAAAGTTTATATTTTTCAACATTTGGGCCCGACAAAAGCTGTTTGAAATTTGACTTCTCTTGATGAGTTTTAGCTTTTGAAATATTTTCCGTAATTTGTGCTTCCAACACTTCGCGAAACAACGCCTTTTTCACAATTTCTCTTCTTTGATTAGGATCTTCTGCTAGTTATTCAATTTTACTTTTAGGTGTGAGCATATTCTTCGATTTCTTATTTTTTTTCTTCAGTCTACTATATTTCTTCAGTTGAGTGTTAAGCTTCTCTTTTAAATTAGCAATTATTTGTCATTTTTTCTGCAAAAGTTTATTTCTTTTCTTCTGTTGAATTAGGCTTCTTCTTTTAGCTTCAACTTGTCTAAGGTCGTCATTTACATTTTCATTGTAGATCAGCAGTTCTGGAGCTACAGGTTCTCTGATAAATTCATCGTCAGATGAAGGTGGGGTATTTTCAACAACAAAATTATCACTTTTTGAAGTTTTAGGTTCTTTCTATAATCAGATGAGTACTTCTTCCACTTCTTTTTTATTTTCCTATGTGCACGTGAGGTCATATCCTGGACAAACTTTCGTTGACCCTTCTCCTTCTTTTTTAAATACTTTAGTCTTTCTTTCTCTTTGTGCTGTGCTAATAAAACTGGATCACTTTTAATTTTCTCTAAACGAGCTTTTGCAGCAGCTGATTTTTTTAATGGCTATTTCTTTGGATAATTTTGGTTTCTTTTAAGGCGGCATATTGCTATAAAATAGATAACAACAATTTATTAAATTTCACCAATAATTGTGAATATTATATAAGGATTAAACAATATATTTCGTTGTAGTACTGTTATTATAATAATAAACGTCAGTCCCTAACCACTCGCATCAGTCCCTAGCACCTTCAAAAGCTAGGGCCTGATGGGCTAGGGACTGACGATTCGGACTAAAATTAAACATAAAATTCTGTTGCAAACAATACTATGAAGTCTAATATGATTTACCGAACGAAACCGATATGTTATTTGTAAATATTGATTAATTTATAATAATTTCATATTAATTAACAATAAAATTACTTACCTAGGGACTGACCAAGTGACTGGATCCAACACGTGATGAGCCACGAACTGCCGGGTTTGCACTGATTTAAAAAATGTCCACCGCAAAGCGAGTGTTGTCTGCGGATAACTTCATGTAATACTTTAAAATTCACTAGTATTATTCAACGTTCATTAAAATTATGTCGCGAAATTTTAAAATTCGTAAGTGGCTAGGGCCTGACAAATAAAGTTGAGGACACTAAACTCATTTGAGGAAAAATAATTTTTGTTTATTTAAATTACAAAATATTGACATAATTAGCTTCGAGTACTTATACATTTTAAAAAGTAATAATTAAAATAAGTATAAACTTAATAATCTTGTTAAATATGGATACCTAAGCACAAAATTTCGTAGGTCGGACATGCCTAGGGACTGACATTTGGGGTCCATATAACCGATTTTAAAATATAATATAATATCACTTGTAACATAATTTGAGAGATAAATAAAACACATTGTGAACTGTTATTTAACAATTTTGGTAGTAAATAATTATTAATAATTTCAAGTGAAATGTGCTGCGGAAATAGAGTTGCCCTATTTTTGTGAAAGCACCCATATCGATTTTCGTCCAAAGTTTTTATTTTATAATTACTTAAATAATCCTACATTCCTCTATCAATCCACACGTGTGAGGTGGAGTACTCATCAACCCTAGTGTCAGGGTTACTATTGAGCCGCCAAAGGCCCCTTACATGACTCATGTAACGACTACTTACTTACATCAGTAAGTAGTAACCGGGACCAACGGCTTAACGTGCCTTCCGAAGCACATCATCTTACTTTCGGACAATCTGGTGATCAGCCAGTAATTTCCTAATCAAACTAGGGACCACAAAGTATTTTTTGTGATATGTCCCCACCGGGAGTCGAACCCGGGACCTCCGAATCGTGAGCCCAACGCTCAACCACTGGACCACGGAGGTCGTTATCGGTGGTAGTTGATCCTACATTAAAAGTGTCAAACCGAAGCCAGAACAGTTTGTCCGAGACAGGAGACCTGTCGATGTAGGATTATTTAAGTATTTACAAATAATACAAAATCAAATAATAAATCATTATGTCTTATTACGAACACACAACTGTTTACGTTACGATCAGCTTCAGATGTAGTATTGGTACGGTCAAACGTCGTACTCGTTGTTACTTAATTCGTAAATTAAATTCGAAAATAAGTCGAAACGTAAAATGAGATTATTTTTTATCATATTAGACTGACTTTAGACTGATTAGCACTTTATAGTTTATCTTGGATCTTTGACTGGACCCAACAAAAAACAGAGATGAGCTTGGAGCAAGATTGCTTTACCTCCCCCCCACTTCAGACTCCCTCTTTATTATTTTTAAACATTTCATATTACTCTTCAACAGCTTACGGCAATAAGCCGGTGTGCAGGCTGTCTGTCTCGGTTGCACGTTCGCGGTAAGGCAGCAAAGCAAGAATGTCATTTTTATATGGAGTGCCCGGTCTGTGGTTATAACTAATCTGGATTCAACATAAAGATTGTTTATGTGACGTAACTATCCATTGAATGCTGATAAATGACAATATAAATTGTAATCAAATTGATATCTAGTCATTTATTTACATATTATTACTTATTAGCACATAAAGACATAATTTAATTCAGATAAGTTGGAACACTAGTGACAGCATGTGGCCAAAACACCTATATTAAGCTCCATGGTCCAGTGGTTGAGCGTTGGGATCACGATCCGGAGGTCCCGGTTTCGAATCCCGGTGGGGACATATCACAAAAATCACTTTGTGATCCCCAGTTTGGTTAGGTAGGACATTAAAAGCAGGACAAAAAAAAACATAATAATAGCCCTAACACCAGGGCCGATGTGGTTGGTTACACAAACAACCCACACAATATACATACATTCTTGGTCCGTTTGCACATGTCTTTGCCTGAACAGGCCACAAAGGCAGAAACACATGCTTGAACTATATCTTTTTATATAACAAAACAACGTTATCTGTAGCCTCTACGCTACGTAGTTTAGATTAATACTGCTTTGAATAATCAATTAGGTTTGATTCCTGACAATAATTGTTATCTTTAAGATAACAAATGAAAGCAACCATGACGAATGAGAGTACATTCCCATATACCTACAGGTTTTCTTACCTTTTCACACATTGGGTTGAAAATTAGCACATGGATAAGGCACTCTCCATATATGGACATATGATGTAAGTACATATCGGAATAATTAAGGTTATAAATGTTTTCTTTTGTAAATTGTATTGTATAATTATTTTTACACAAGTAAACATTCTGACGTACTGTGAACACTAACCGAGACAAACCTTTGTGGGTTTACCGTTGCCTGTATTCCATTTTCTGTATTAGTTTTTGCCTATCAGTAATAAAAATCCCAACTTCACACTTAATAGGCCACCTACAAGTGTACATTGATAAGAGTTTTGATTTTTTTTCACCTCTGCCACATCCAAATTTATTTAAATCAGGCAACATGGCCTATACAAATACAGTAACACAACATAACCGCATCACGCCTATATTCCACAAAGGAGTAGGCAGATGTGTATAGTATATTCATATACACATACTGCTTGCTAAGTAAGCAGCACACATACATACATAAACTTACGCCTATTTCCCACCGGAGTATGGAATTCCATTTGCTTCGATCCTGACACACTTCTCTTGCTTCCTCCACATTCATCAATCGTTTCATACACGCACGCTGGTTCAGAGTAGATCGTACTGAACCTTTTCTAAGGACATCTCTAATTTGGTCAATTTACTTCCTTCTAGGTCTTCTTCTGCCAGCCTTAGCACCAACCGGCGCTTTATAAACTTCTTTCATAATCCTATTATCGTTCTATCATTTTAAGCAAGTATAGAGTAGAGTAGTAGTAGTAAGTAGTAACACTATCGCCTGGACCAGATTCGTAGATAACAAAAAAGAATGGAGAGAAATGGGGGAGGCCTTTGCCCGAAGGCACGCAGATTTGTTACTGTAGATCGTAGATTAAGGAAAAACTTTAAAATGTAACTTCTATATCTGAAAAAAGGCTATAAATAAATAAATACCCCTGTGGCCGCCTGTTGTGCTTTTCTGTATATGTTGTCGTTATCTCTGTATTTTGTGTCCATTGTGCTCAATAAAGAATTTTATCTATCTATCTATCTATAAGGAGTAGTAGTAGAAAATTTGTGGTAGAAAATGGATATATAGTGTCTTGATTTTTGATTTGATTTATAAATGTTACTTACTCATAGCATCCAGGTTGATAGAGTCGGCAATGTTAACTTCCTTCTTGTCAACTGAGATGGCTTTCTCAAATGCAATTTTTTTCACAATCTTGTTGCATTCAGTATACTTCATCTTCGCATCTTGATCATTTGGCCTAACTTTGGTTACCTGTAACATGAACAATTATAATTAAAACACATAATACCGGGTTCTTACTGCATTTAAATCAGGGCATAAGAGATTCCCTTCAACACTGTTGCAAGTGCCAAGATCACGAGTGACTGATGAAATTGGAGTAAAGTAGGTACCTACTATGTGTTTTAATTACTATAATAACCATGTAAACCTCAAACAATGTATGATCACTTATGTTTGAATTAGTAGTAGTAGCATTTTATATGTTATTACCTTGATCTAAACATTTATAAAATACTGAATGATTCCTTTCAATAAAGACATTTGAATATTTTTTTCTATGCATGCTATTTTTTAACAACTCCCATAACACTCTTTGATCAAATCAACCTAAATAATTATCATCTTAGGAATAATTCTAGATAATGTTAACTAAGTAATTTAAGTAATTACATTGTCTATAACATAACGGATATACCTAATATTATGTTAAAATATGTTGGTAAATGTTACTATGTTTTACAATTTACTTTTGATATTGGTATTAAAATATCAAATAAAAAATATTACATATATTTAGGTATTTTTTCAAGAAAATACCATAGATAAGTAATTTCTAAGTTTATTTTTATGTTGAACTAGGTATGTTTACTCAAAATATGCCACTGGTTAACACATCTGTACAGAGTGGACTGTAGCTAATCAAATATAGAGCAAAGAATAGGTTTTAACGCTTTATACAAGTAAATGCTTATGCAATATGAACTTTTATTCCGAAATTGTCCTTATGACATCAGATATTTAAAGGAAAATCAAATAGTAGCTAGATACAATCAATCTTTAAATACTGTCTGAAGACTGTAAAGTAATAAATCATAGTCAAAATACTTACATATTCAAAATCCTTAAGAGCTAGTTTGTACTTTCCTAAAGACATATGAGCGGCCGCTCTTCTGTAATAGGCCTTTGTGTATGCCTTGTCCAGCTCAATGGCCTTAGAGGCGTCAGTGAGGGCATAGCCGAAGTTCTCCAGTCGAAGATTCGATATGCTCCTATTCCCGAAGTACACCGCGCTCTTCGGATTTTTCTCAATCGCCTTTGTGTACAACTCGATAGCACCATTGTAATTTTGCTCTGAAATTTTGAGGTTATGTCAAACATTTTTTCTATTCTTGTCACGGTCGATATTACAGACTATTTAAAATTGTATTTCACAATAACGAATACATTAGGTATATTCGTAACTACTGAAAAAATATGAAAGCTAAACTCACTTTTGAAGAGCTCATTCGCTTCACTTTTCAGTTTTTCCGCAGCCTCTAAATCCTCCGGGGAAATAGGACCGGTAATTTCCTCATTACTAGCCATCGTGATACGTTGCAGTTACCGTAAAATTAAAACGTTATAAATTGAAATAAGAGAATAATCATAAGAAATGTGATTTTCTCGCATTCATTTACATGCTATCCGCAATTCATGAAAAATGAATGAATGACGAATTTTGTGAATGAATGGTGACAGTTCACTGTCGGTAATGTTGCCAATATTATAAAACTGTGATTGATATTCTAATTTCTACTATTAAATACTAGTTACGATGAGTAATAATCAGTAATAATATATTCGTGGTGCTTGGTCTTTGCATTCGTGCTTTTGGTTTGATTTTATTAGGTTATTTAACTAAGATGTCTATTAGGTTAAGCCATGGAATAAAGTATAATAATAGAACGGATGTGTTTGCCTCACTTCCCCGCCACAGAGTACTTTGTTCTTCACTGAGTAAGTCTTTCTACTTTAGTCAGCGGTCTCTTCGCTGTTCTTGGTCGCGCTGACCCTAAACGGCAAGAGATTTTGTACCTATGCTTTCTGGCCTAGCCATAGAATAAGGAATAACACTATGTATAGAACGGCAACTTTCCGCTTCCCACCAGCGTCTGAGCTAAGTCTACCTCACCTCCTTTCGAACATAGTTTAGACTTGAATCGTGAAGGCAGCAGACGACGCAGACCTCACACGAACAGCTGCGCGTGTTAATAATGTCAATGTGTAGTGTCTGTTTAAAACGAGGTTGTTTGATCTCGTTTGTATGCAGTATGAAGTATCCAGGGTAGGCTGTAGCCTAAAAAAATAACGACCGAAGAGGTTTGAATTATCGAGATCTATCTACCTACTTCTAGTTAGTTCTCCTTGGTAGCGAAACGAACAATTCCCACTTGGTATCCCGATGACAACCCGACGAAGATAGAGAGAGAAAGAGAGAGAGAAGGTAGCTATTTTGATCGAAGGTGGAGCCATTAAGGTACTCACACCCACACAGACATTTAGTACTTTTGTATGTAAGCAGGATGCCGTGGCCGTGGATATGATAACCATGGTTGCCCAGTTGATAGAACGATTGCCTTGAGGCCGCAGGTTCGAATCCAGCATAGGCCTAAACCAATGATTGTCGAATTTGTTTTCGAATTCATGTTTGGATCATAAATGATTATCACATGCTCAGCAGTGAAGGAAAACATCGTGAGGAAACCCACATTCCTGAAAAGTGCATTTTCGGAGGTATGTGACCTAATCTGTATTGGGGCGGTTTTCCCTTCGCGGATTGGAAGGTCAGACAAGCAGTCGCCTCTGTAAAAACCGGACCTGTCAAATCTTCAGGTTAGGTAAGCGGACCCTGTCATGTGTCGTGAGCAGGATGCAATAATAGCTACACATTAACAATGTTGTGTGATATTATTTATTATAATAATTATTTATTTATTTGTGTGATGTTTAGTCTGCTCCTCTTAAAGTAGGTATTAAATGGCTTATGGATTTGATGTTACTGTTAACTATAGTAAGCTGCTTCTTGTGTCTCAACCATTATTTTGAAAACTTGACATAAGAACTAAATGATAACAATGAGATCTTCTTACAATAGGTATATCGACACAAGGAAATAAGGAAAACCATATAGGTAATGATTGCAAAAACAATTTATTCCATATAAAAAATAAATAAAAACATATTTTCTTTTTCTTAAAACTAAACTCCCACAAAGGCTGATTGGATAGCTAAATTGCCTTTACAAAGAACTAGTATTGTCGCTGTAGCAACTGCAAGATGCTAGATACTAGTATCACCATAATACTGCTCTTGACAAAGTAGCTGGAGCTTGGTTCATCGCAATCCTCGCTCTGAGGCACGGTGATGAAGTACCTCTGGTCCAGCTCTTGTCTCTGGGCCATGTAAGCGTTAATGGCAGTGGTGCCAGTTGCTGGCATGGTCCTGGTTCGGCTCAGCTTCCATACCGCCACTGCAAAAATAAATATAATAATAATAATTATTAATAGGACAAAAAAACACTTTGTAATCCCTAGTTTGGTTAGGACATTGCAGGCTGGTCACCCGATTGTCCGAAAGTAAGATGATCCGTGCTTCGGAGTCGGTCCTAAGGACTATTTACTTAAGTAAGTATGTAGTCGTTACATGAGCTATGTCAGGAGCCTTTGCCAGCACCATGGTAGCCAGCACATTAGTAACCCTGACGCCAATTGACGCGATCGATTATTGGTGTCACAAGTAGTCATGACTTACACTAGAGAAGAGATTAATAGGACATACATGAGCACAGGTGGCCTAGTTAGAGGAACGCTTGACATTGTGAGGTTGCAGGCTCAAATCTAACACGGAGGTAAACACGAAAACATAACATAAACAGCCTATATACGTCCCACTGCTGGGCACAGGCCTCCTCTCAATCAACCGGAGAGGGTATGAAGCATACTACACCACGCTGCTCCACTGCGGGTTGGTGGAAATTCGAAACCGAGTTTGGACTTTGATTATATTTTTTATTTTAGATTAGAATTAAGTAGATTAGAATTGGCTCGCGTCGCATTGTTTTTTCAGTACCGAAAACGATTTCGGCGACTGAATGCTACACCGACAAGAGCGTGGTTCTTTAATGATGAATAGAGGTACCGGTACTTCTCATTACCGTGTCTGTTTTGTCTTAAAGAGAGAGGAGAGTTTAACCAAGACTTTTCTTTTTAACATAAGCGGGTATGAGTACTTACGATGTCTTTGGAAGTCGTTGATGTTGACACAACTGTAGGTCAGCGCGTATGTCGTGTAGTCCGTAGCTAACACGAACAGATTCGACGTTACGTTGGTGCCAGTAATGTTGCCTGTAAAAATAAATTCGTTGAGTCTATTTTCTTCTATCGTGTGAGTTATGGGTTATGGATTACCTACCTCATCAACCCTGAAACTAGTATCAGGGTTAGGTATTATTGAGCCGCCAAAGGCATGATATGGCTCATGAACGATTACGTAGTTACTCAGTAAGTAGTAACCGGGACCAACGGCTTAACGTGCCTTCCGAAGCACGGATCTCACTTTCAGACAATCGGGTGATCAGCCTGCCTGTTGAGTCAGTTTGAAATAGGGGGACTTGCTATAACATTTATTTAGGTCTAGGTGCCAATAAAGTGTCTGAATGTGCATTGACGCGAGATAAATGATGATAGCGTAATATTTATATTGGAAATGATAAGTTTAAATTTTAACACATACTTTCTCTCTTCCCTTTAACGTTGTGCCCACCAGGGTCCATGTTTTAGTTCCTATGCCTATGTAACACCCCATTGTACTACATGGATACAATAAATAATTGAGTTGGTGTGCGTCAAGCTAGCGGCCTCAAAAAAAAAATGGGCACGAAAAAATAATTTGACCATACCAAAAAATAGTACTCTTATTGAAAAAAATAGTACCTGTTGTAAAAAAATTAGTACCATCACGGTTCTGGATTTATAGCCATGCTTTATTGCACTTGCTAGCTTGACGGTGAGCGAAATTTGGCGAGAGTTAACGACAAGGTCTTTCGCTTTGATTTAAACGCCAAAAAAATAGTACCGAAATAGTACTCACCCCCTGCAAAATACCGAAAGTAGTACTTCGACGGTTCCAAAGTTATAAAGGCAGTTCTTTGATCCCGCTAGCTTGACGTTTTGAAAATACCTATTATCTGGGGAATGCTTGCATACTTCAGTTTGTAACTAATGTCAATAAACTCGTATGAAATAGTACTCCCTACCATCATAATTTGGACCTGATTCTCTTGTAGAAATATGTCAAAAAGTCATTATAACCTATGTCATACATTTATCAAGACAAGTACAGTCGCGAACAAAATTATTACACATGGTCAAGAATGTTGTCAGATTTTAGTATTTTTCCCCATTTTTTGGGTAAAAATTGGTGAAGTGCCAGGGTTGTCAGATGAAAGTAATATCATTGTTGAAACTCTTTGAGTTATTCTACAAATACTGCAAATTGTTTATTAACAAACACTTCGATCCGTAACAAATTCAACATGAAGGTATAAATTATAAAATAAAACAGCAGATTAAAAATGTATTATGATGTATTAAAATCACAGATAGTAGTAGAAGAACTAGACCCATGCAGCCATTTTCTATTAAAATTAGTGCATATGGGTGTATGCAATAGGATTTTTTTGTAATAGCAGCACTCTGAAGTGCAAAAAATGGTAGGGTAGACCTCCAAAATGGCAATACTTACGAATAAATTGTGAGGTTATGTAATTGTCTACGTGACTGTATCAACAACAAATGTATGGCATAGGTTATGATGATTTTTTAACATTTCTACAAAGAGAATCGAACCAAAATTATGATGGTAGGGAGTACTATTTCATACGAGTTTATTGACATTAGTTACATACTGAAGTATGCAAGCGTTCCCCAGATAATAGGTATTTTCAAAACGTCAAGCTAGCGGGATCAAAGAACTGCCTTTATAACTTTGGAACCGTCGAAGTACTACTTTCGGTATTTGCAGGGGGTGAGTACTATTTCGGTACTATTTTTTGGCGTTTAAATCAAAGCGAAAGACCTTGTCGTTAACTCTCGCCAAATTTCGCTCACCGTCAAGCTAGCAAGTGCAATAAAGCATGGCTATAAATCCAGAACCGTGATGGTACTAATTTTTTTACAACAGGT
Organism: Pectinophora gossypiella; assembly: GCF_024362695.1. NCBI lineage: Eukaryota > Metazoa > Arthropoda > Insecta > Lepidoptera > Gelechiidae > Pectinophora > Pectinophora gossypiella. Next base: position 3,455,596 of record NC_065421.1, on the reverse strand, counting down.
ACTATTTTTTTCAATAAGAGTACTATTTTTTGGTATGGTCAAATTATTTTTTCGTGCCCATTTTTTTTTTGAGGCCGCTAGCTTGACGCACACTTGAGTTGGTACTTATTGAACATTCTGTCGCTGGATTCAATCGCAGGATTAGAAGGCCACTGGAATAATGTGAACCGGGTACGATCAGCTTTACTCACCGTCTTCAGTTCTCCCGGGGAATTCGAGGATGAGTCGGGCAGGGTCGTTAAGAGTTCTGTGGGTAGCAGTGCCCTGAATGACATCAAGTTCGCCGTCAATCACTTGCCAATTCAGAACGTGTATGCCTCCATGAATGGTGTAACGGGTACCAGAGCAGTTGCCAGTCTCGTCTGTTTGAGGGTACCTTTCAGTTTGGTACCAGGTGCCTGTGAACTGTGAAGGTAATGTTTTTTTTTGAGATACAAGTGATTTTTTTAACAGCTTCTGTGGTCTAGTGGTTAGAAAGAAAGAAGAAACGAAGGGACACCACAGAACAGACAAAAAACAAAACACGGAATAAAATATAACTTACAATCAAAACACGTAATAAAAAGAACTTACTCAAGAGAGTACAAATTTTAATAAATAGACAGTGTATGGACTGGTCAACAATGGTGGTGGTGTCTTTTATAAAAGGGCCTCACTCAGCAAAAGCCGCGGCGAGAGCCACGATACTATTTATTAGGTTACAGCGTTAGGCTCAAGATCTGGAGATTCCCTTTGTTTGGTAAGGACATTGTAGGCTTAAATCACTTGACTGTCCGAAAAAGTAAGATGATTCCGTGCTTCGGGGGCTAACAGTACCTACACCTCACCGAGATTTATATTAGACCAACGTGATAGATGCGTCAGCCGTATCGCGGTCTATAATGCTCGAGCCAACTGTGTTAGTTAAGATAAATTAATAACTAAGATAAATTAATAACTAATGAGTTATTAATTTATCTTGCACCAATGGGTGCAAGTTTTACCGGGGTAAGTTCGAAGCGGTGCTCCCCGTTTGAGAAGCAAGCCGGTGTACCGCCTGACCACAGTGACTCATTCATTACATTATTCTTCTCCAAGAAATACAAAAAGAAGAGAAGAAAAAGAAGATTACATTATTCATTATTACTTATTATTCTCGATTAAGTTGAATGAATGACTTACACATTGCTTGGAGTTTACCATGGTATAAGAATACCAGGTATGCTCAATCCTATGACAAGCCGCCATTGCTAGCCCTTGACGACGTAAGTGTTACCATTAAATTAGTATCTCCAACAGTCCAAGGATGTAAATTTTATTATTGAAAATTACTTAAGTTAATTACTGACGAATGTATTTAATTACTATTATTTGTCACATATACAAAAATCATTGAAACTGTACGTAAATCTTTTACTAAAAATACAAAATTTCCTAGCAAAGTAAATTAAAAACATTGGACGTGGGTAATTTACTTTTACGAAATGGCAACGCAGGGTCGGATGACATCAGCTGGGCTAAATTTGAAATGCTAGCTGTCAGTTTTGAGCATACCTGGTTTTCTTATACCTACCATGGAGTTTACCTTCGAGTATGGTACTGATGAATGAATGAATGAGTGGTTGAATGATTTTGATTTTACTTATTTACCTCTTCCATCGAAAAGTTTTGAGCAACGGGGATGGTAGTATCGCAGCGTCCCCGCATAATAACGGGTTCGCCCGTAGCTTCAGGGAAGTAGAAGCAAGAAGTATCCGTGTGAGTGACGAAATTAAAATACTGTTCATGTAGAACGTCCATGGTTGCCATGACTTGGTTGATCGCGTTGTTAGCTGCTTGCGTTAAACTCCGTGTGCGACTGTGTTTCGCACTCCATACTGAAATTTAATTGTTAAATAAGGTTATAAATTAATCTATTTGTCTGTGTTTTGTATAATAAATAAAGAAAATATTTATCATTAGTGTCTACTACTTAGTAATATACTCAAAAAAACACATAAATACATAATGACATAACAGAAAAAATATATTATTACATATACAGGATAGCCCAGAAGCTCACGTTCAGAATAGATTACTTTTTATAGGTATCTTTGATTTGACTGTTTTTATTTTTTCAGCTAGCGGTACACATCCTTTGGAATAGTTATGAATTAAAATAAAATAAAGAGATAGGGACAAAATGATGATTTCTGAAGTAAAGTAGAAAATCTAGAAAAAGGTACAAAATGGGTCATATCTTTTAAACCGTAAATACTCGCTGAACATAGGTACATGGGCCTGTTTCTGGTAGCTAATGAGCCATTCTATCTAATTTTTCATTTTGAACGTGAACTTCTGGGCCATCCTGTATAGGGTGTTAGTGACATCATAACGAACGAGTGAATGAACTGATATACGAATGAGTGATATACCAACCTCGTCGGTACTCATCATCTATGTTCTCACAAGAGTACAGGAAGGAGTACGTCTCGTAATCAGTTGCCAACACCCACATTTCAGTAGTTACTGTAACAGAAAATAATACGATCAGATAGCAAGATAGCAGGGCTCGGTCCGGGGTTGAGAATGTCCTACCTATTACTATTGTTTATTATCTAAGCTACTAGCACACCCAGGATACTCCATACAAAAATTTCGTGCGCTCGCTCTATTGTGCGATTGTCATTCACCCCCTCTCGGTCTTACTTTAGTTTTTCAATGTCCGTAAGTCGCTAAGGAGTAGGGGAAGGCCGGGCATAGTGGATACCTTAAGGTATTTAAGGTTATAGCAGAAAAGGTTTACAATACAAAAACAAAATAATTATCACAAATCAATCTTTATTTATTGCTCTTACAAATACGAACATCAGTAACCAAGAATATTAAAACAATAATCAACTGCAGTTAAAATAAAAAAAAGTACGATTGTATTCGCTTTGCCCGGTACCCCGGGTAAAGCGGTTACAGCACTTGGGCAAAGTGAATACCCATAATCAGACTCTGAAAATATAGAAATAACTTTGATTAACTGAAACAAATAACTTTTATTGGCCATAAAATTATAAAATTAAGATTGGCAATTGTCACAGGTATACCCTTATGTGCCATCAAAAGCAGAACAATTTTCGTGACACCATTGTTGACAAATGTCACATCGAATCCAATTTTCAATTAGTTTACCATCTTCTTTGATATATATTTTCCTAATCTTCGGTGAAAAGTTTTTTTTATATTTATTCATCATCTGAAACAAGTAAAAGACCTTTTTAGATATTAAGCCATCAGTGGATATGGTATCCACTTTGCCCTAGTCACTTTGCCCCACTAGGTAAATTTTGAGCTTAACACATTTCATGCAAAAACTAATAATTCTGACTTTCTGTTAAATATACCATAAAAACCTACTTTGGTATGCTACTGAATTAAGACATTCCTAAGAATCAAGAACTAGTAATATAGGAGAATTAATCAATGTACTTACCGCTTAAAATCAATCTTTTATTTACGAAAACACAAATCTCCACTCCGCGGAAGGGACACGACGCGGCCTCTCGCTTCTATGTTTGCCGCGTATTAATCCAAGATGGCCCGACGTAACAGTAGTGATGTGTTGAATTAACATCTAATATTTTAGGAGTAGTGGGGAGTATTCGCTTTGCCCGGGGTATTCACTTTGCCCAGCCTTCCCCTAAGATCGTCATCTCACCCCCTCTCAGGCGACAGCCCGATACGAATTGATGCGGGGCAGACAGTTACCTTTCCATACGTAGTATTTAATAAATTATACATTACCTGTGGTACCATTAATAGTTTGTGTCCTCGTGAGTCTTCCATTATTTGTGGCTACTACGTAAGTGGTGGCCATATTTGCAGTTAATCCGGAGACACTCTGGTCTACCACTTGTATTGTGCCGTTGATAGATGTGAAGTTGGCAGTGATACAGTTACCAACGGTTTCATTCGTTGGGTATCGTTCGATTTCATTCCAGAAGCCGAGATACTGAAACAAAATGCAAATAAATCAGTAAACCATACAAAAAATCTCTTTGTTACACAGTCACAACGCGGATGCAGTGTAAGCCGCCTTACCTAGTGCGTGTGAGCGAGACCCACAGTCCGTATGGAATCCCTTAATCCCTAACGCAGGAGGGGGGGGGGGGGGGGGGGGGAGATGAGGTAAATCAAGCTTGTATCGGTGCAGGATGGAAAGTGTCCCTTCCAACGGCTTAAACGGCCTTCTGAAGCACGGATCACCTGATTGTGACCGGATTGTGACCCTAACTCAACCACTGGAGCACTGGGACCGTTTGTAGACCGGGTTATGTCGTTTCCATATCTCGGGACTATAGAGTCCTGGACTTTTGAGAAGGCGTGCGTGGGGCCGAAGCCAGCTAGTAGAGGCCTCTTACTTAAGACAATTTAATCTAAATGTAGTGTGACACCAACCGGCGACTATCCCTGTATGCACTATGGGAATGCACCTAAAGACAATTCACAATTATGGTAAACAGAAAAACTTATTATTATTGTATCACGTACCCTTTGAATATCGAAGTTTTGGACTCCCGTCACGTTCTCGCATTGTCCTCTGAAGACTACGTGGTTGTCAGGGTCGCGAGGTGGGAAGTAGAAGCAGTCCTCGTTGCTCTGGCCAGTAGAATTGTAGTACGCATGCGAAAGTCCTTGAGTGTTGGCAATTATTGTGTTGATGCTTTGGCTAGCCTGAGGAGTTAGCGTCCTGTCTCTACTCAATTGCCAACTGGAAACTGAACAGACAAAATTATGATGCATTAGCCATGTTAGGGGCAGGTAAGTACAACAAAAATAGCGTAATACGTTCCACTGGTAGGCACAGTGCTCCCTTCAATCAGTCGGATGGGAATATGGAGCACATTGGATGGAATATGCACTATACAGCATGGTAACGCTGCTCCAGTGCTGGTTGGTGGAGTTTGGGTAAGTAGGCCGGAACCAACGGCTTGACGTGCCTTCCGAAACGCTGAATCATCTGACCTTTTCGGAAAATTAAGTGATTCAGCCTGCAATGTCCAAGGACAGTCTCACAAAGTTATTTCGATAGTGTCCTCATCGGTAATCGAAGCCGAACCTCCAGATCGTAAGCCCAATGCAACCACTAGACCATGGAGACTGCAAGTAGTGGTAGGTATAAGAGTAGGTATGTTCAATCCTAAATTCGCGGCCACCTGGGCAGGCCTCTCTTCTATTGCGTGATCTTACCTGATGATGAGTGACGGTGTGGTCTAAGGTGGAAAACACTTATCTAGCTTATTCACTCTAGCTTTGAAAACTCCAAGATAAGTCAAAAAAATAAAACACATACCTAATCTGTTTCCGTTGGTTAGATTTTGACAGCTGTAGAGCAGCGCATAGTTTGTGTAATCGGTGCCTAAGATGTAGTAATCGTAGTCTGAAAGAAAAAAAAAATGAATAAAACAAACACGTGATAACTCTGTTCGGAGAATGCGTAACTTTCATCTGAATTCATGTTTGGATATCATAGATAATGATTGATGGAAATAGGCTCACCTCCCTATAGCATGGAACTTAAACTTAGGTGGTACCCATGCCTGTCTTAAATTTTGTACCTGGTGAGAGCCCCCAGTGCTCCCATTTGACCGGCCAAATAGTTAATGCTCTTTGCAGCTAATCTATAAGGCACCACGGTACGCTTACCTAACCTGAAGATTTCAGGTCATGTTTTTACAGAAGCGACTCTGACCTTCCAACCCGCGAAGGGAAAACCAGCTCAATCCAGGTTAGATCACATACCTCCGAAAATGCATTTCTCGGGAATGTGGTTTTCCTCACGATGTGTTCCTTCACCACTGAGCAGGTGATAATCATTTATGATCCAAACATGAATTCGAAAACAAATTCGACAATCATTGGTTTAGGCTTGTGCTGGATTCGAACCTGCTGCCTCAAAGTGAGAGGCAAGCGTTCTACCAACTGGGGTACCACAGCTCCCGCCGATCGCCTAATAACCGTCTGCGGAAAAAAATGTACTTACCTCCAAAAAAGTCAAAGGTAACGTGAAGCAAGCCTGAAGAATCATTGGCTGCGACCACGGTTCCGTTACGTTCTACCAAGCGGAGTTGATTAATGACTTCCGAATTGTGTATCTCCAATGTGCCATTGTTTTGACTGTATACACTACGAGCGCATGAGCCGACTTGCATCGTATTAGGGTACCTCGCGATTTCGAACCATCTACCTAGATACTGTGGATGAAAGGTTTGGTTATTTTATATAAGAAGAAAAATGATTTAAGTATTTTATGATGAAAAATACAAACACTCGAACTTCCTCCACTCAACTGGGCCTCAGTCTCAGCCAAGGGGTTTGGTAGATATTTTAAGTTGACATCGACGTCCTCAACTTGAGGACTTTACTTACTGGAGTTGAGCATTATCAATGCCAACACAATAAAATGAAAATAATGACACACTCAACTTCACTGGAGTAAACTCGAGGTAAGGTTGAGGTGACGTCTAATACCCATTCTGAGTTGAGTTCGAGGTCTTACTGAGGAGGGAGTAAGGAATGTCTGTGTGTGACAGAATAGTGGTGTAGGGCTCGGCGCAAACGGGCCATCGACCATAGCCATGGGTAACTGTCGCACCATTTTTGTAAGAACGTAAGCATATAACTATATGACTAAGTGGTACATCCATTGCAAGATGAACTAAGTGCCCACACCTAACCGAGATTTCTGTTAGACCAGAGTGGTATTCTCTGACGTCTTCAGTTTCCGAATGCATATAACCCGGGTACTTTCAAGGCCAGAGTGAACAGGCACCTTCTGCGAACTCGTCTGGGGCCAGCAAACCCATCAAAGGTAAAAAAAACCAACGTGAGGTGGCGAGCCGTATCGTCGCGTTATAATGATCGAGCCAACTGTGTTAGTGAAAATTGCATGTAAGATCATAATCATATAATTTTTTAAGTTCTATGATATACAGTTTATACTTACGAATTGAAGGTTGAAATTAGTTACTCCTCTGATCGTACTGTTGCAAGGTCCGGGTAACTCAATAGAGCGAGGTAACTCTGGGTAAAAGTCAGGGTAATAGAAGCATGCGGCGTCGCTTTGGTCTGTGTCCCGATAATCGTTCCAGAAGAGGTCATCGTTACTGGAGATCACGGCATTGATCCTATTGGTGGCATTAGCTGAGAGAGAGCCACGGGATCTGCTAAGCGTCCAACTGTAAACTGTGGAATGAATTCTATTAAACTAAGACCTGGGGTGGGAAGTGCGCAATGCAAACAAATGTCAAATAACAAAAAATATTGTTTTTTTAGATGAATTGCTTCGATGGGGCCTTTTTAACCCCTCTGGAATTCAATTGCTCATAGCCAATTCAAATATGAACTTAGACGGTCAATACTCTCGCATATGTGATTCTAAAATAGTGTCAGAGTCTTCACACCTGTACAGTTGTCAGTGAAATTATACTGAATGCTGAGGGGGATGATTCCGGTCATGATTCTGATTTAATACCTACTTTATCAAATGGAATTTTCCGTCCCACAATTCTTTTTTTTTTTTGTATATTTTTAAATTATTTTAAATTTTATGCTAATAACGCTAACGGGGATTGACAGAAAACACCACTAAGTGCTTTTTGAGATTATGTCCACACCGGGATTCGAACCCGGTACCTCCGGATCGTGAGCCCAAAGCTGAACCGCTGGACTATGGAGGCCATCTATAATATTTATTTATTAATAAATTACTTTTATCCATTCACTTTTAGAATAAAAAACAATTGATAAAGCTCGAAAATTTTTTATAATTTTTTAGTATTTGAATTCCTGGTTCCTGGATGGTTTAGGTAAAATCCCTAATAGTTTGATATAGCAGTTCCCGCTACAATCGGGCAAGAGAATAGATGGAACTTTAGAATTGTAGCGTTGACAGCGACTTTCCGAACGGTGACCCGCGCTACGGCGAGTCTCTTTACGGCGAGTGGCCTTATTTTCTCTTTACGTCGAGCGAGTTTTGACGTTATTGTACAGTTATGGTAAAAACTGTTTTGCTGTTTTTTTATACTTTTCTGTTCGTTGTTTTTATATAAGTACTTAGTAGTGTTAGATCTATTATTTTTATTTATGCCGTGGTATTGTAATAACCATTGTCAAACTTACTTTGTCTTTGTTGGCTGTCGACATTTCTGCAACTGTATAGTATTGCGAACTCGGTGTAGTCAGTGTCCAAGATGTACAGGTTCAATTGGGTACCTAAGAAAAAAAAAACAATATGAACAACGATTGCCACCAATTCACACCTTTCACATTCAGTTATGCAGTGAAATGGTTCGACGCCGATCAGAGGCGAGCGAAATCGACCAATCACTGCTTGCGAACGACCCAGAGGGAACATGTTTTGTCTCTCTCTTCCTCAAAGTGATTGGTCGATAACTACTGTGCATATCTCCGTTTGTTTCCGATTCTATGGAAACGCACCCTATAATGCGCGCTATGACAAAATCCCGTGGATTTCTGACATAAACATAAACAGCCTACATACGTCCCACTGCTGGGCACAGGCCTCCCCTTAACCAACTGGAGGGGGATTTCTGACAAGTCATAATATTTCTATGCAATTACTGCGCCGCCTGCGTCGGCGCGGCCGCGGGACTTCACTTGTCGTTATATACACAGGGTGTTAGTGACATCGTAACGAATACTGAGAGGGATGATTCAGACCATGATTCTGACTAAATATTAAGTGGAATTTTCCGTCGCGAAATTAATGTTTGTTTTGTGTTTTTTATTTTTTATTATTTTTATTTCAATCATCTCCTTCAGTAGTCGTTACGATGTCACTTACACCTCGTACAAGTACGTACATGTAACCATACAAGTACATGGGTGTTAGTGAAACTGTAACGAATACTGAGGGGGATGATTCAGACCATGATTCTGAGTTGATAATAAATAGAAATTCCTCTAGAAAACTTCACGAAAAAGTTCGTGTCTTTTAAATTATTTTCAGTTCCGTACTTTTGCGACGGAAAATTCCACTAACACCCTATAGGCATTTACTACGCAATCGTGTATCTCTTTTGTCTACATCTTCAATTATCATCAGGTAAAATTCTGCTCAAAAGCAAACCTATTTATAATAATAAATAAATAAAAAAAACAATTAATAGGTACGTACCATTTATGAAACTCTGAATAACTCCTGTTGTAACATTCAGTTCACCAACTCCCTCAACAGAGAACAATATTTCGTTTCGAACGATATTTTGTGTTATCCTGAAGGTGTTATTGAAGATATATTGACCAGACGCGCAATCTCCGTTCTGAAGCTCAGATGGAAGACGGGAAAACTCGTGCCAGGTACCATTGAACTGTAAATAAAACATGACGTAAGCCTCAGGGGGAGGGGGCGGGGGGGGGGGGGGGGGGCTGGGTCGGTGGCGGCGGGGATGTGTAAAAAGACCACATCAAAGCAATTCATCTAAAAAATAAATATTATTCTTCTATCATGTGGGTTGTGAGGTGAATTACCAACCTCATGAACCCTGGTGTCAGGGTTATCATTAAGCCGCCAACGGTCCCTGCCATGGCTCATGTAACGGCTACTTACTTACATCAGTAAGTATTAACGGGGACCATCGGCTTAACGTGCCTTCCGAAGCACGGATCATATTACATTTGGGACAATCAGGTGATCAGCAATCAAAGCAATTCATCTTAAAACGTAATATTGCAATTTGACATTTGCGCATATAAAATTAAGTGCGCAATGCAACAAATGTCAAATAGCAATATTGCTTTCTTACATGAATTGCATCGATGTGGCTATTTTAACCCCCTGGAATTAGAATTGGGTCTAAAATGACCCAAACTTATTTTCGAATTATAATTTGAATTTTGATGTTGATATTTTGTGCCTTTTTATTAATAAATAAATAGATACGTCAGTTTGCAAAGACAGCCCCGGTATGTTATGTTCTGTTGATACGTACCAAGTTAGGGTTGAAGTTATTAACAGCTGGGACTTGCTCCGGATTCGGGCACTGTCCTGGGCGGTAGATAGGGCCACCTCCGAAGTCAGGGTAGTAGAAGCAGGCCTCCTCAGTATGATTAACAGGATTAAAGTATTGCTGGTCAAGTACTGGTATTGTGTTTATAATGCTGTTGATTGCAGTTTCCGCTGGCGTTGAGAGAGTCGTGTTCCTACTGAGTTTCCACGCCGACACTGTGGAAATGATCGAATATTAATCATATTTACTTTCTTCTTTCTTTTTCACTTTTTTTCGTTTTTTTCCAATTCAATTCAAAAACACTTTATTTCTCAAAGATGAACATAACAAATACGACAAACACGTAAGACACGGAAGAGGTACAATCGGCGGCCTTATTGATAAACAGCAATCTCATTCAGGCAACCTGCACACACATACACACACATATAACGACTCGTTTCGTCGTAGATTTCGTGACTTATTGTAGATTAGCCGCAAATGGTATTAACTACTTGGCCGGAGGGACTTTTAGATGACAAACATAAAATGAAATTAAAAAAAAACCGTAATAGCCCTTACAACGAAGTGTCGCGGGTTCGAATACTCGGGCTCTATAAACTACTGAACTCGGCTTTATGACTTTGAATTCATGTTTGGATGCGCTCTTTGTTTCTGTATCTTTGTTTTTATGTAGGTATGTGTATCTCATAAAATAATTATATATCGCGTAAGCGCGAAGAAAACAGAAGAAGAAGAAGGCGAACGTCGTGTCTTACAAAGAAGTCAAAGAGTTGGCCCTTGATTTGACAATTCACAACAATAATTCAACAATAATTTAACAATAATTCAACAATAATTCACAACAATTCACAGAAATATCAAAAATTGTAGATTCCAAAAATTTAATCACCAAACAAACTTATAGATCTAACTGTAGAAGAAGCAACACGGGAGTACCACAGGGCACTGTTCTTGGACCTTTGTTGTTTCTTCTATATGTTAATGAACTTACAACATCCACATCGCAAAAATGTATTCAGTTTGCTGATGATACAACAATAATAATTGAATGTAAATCCGAATCTAATTTTGAATCAGACGTAAATAATGCTCTTAATGACGTAATTAAATGGTTAAATGACAATGATCTCCATATAAACGTAGCAAAAACTAAATACATACAATTTTTATCGTACCACACTAGCTTAAGCCCAATTCAACTCATCCACAACAACGAAGTCGTAGATAGGGTCGACCAGTTAAAGTTTTTAGGTATTATCATAGACAGTCACTTAAACTGGAAAGCTCATGTGGATTCCGTCTGTAACAGGCTAAGTCGCTTCGTATATGCACTAAGAAAACTTAGACAAACAATATCCACACAAGCAGCATTAATGGCATACCATGGCTATGTGTCATCTGTACTGAGCTATGGCCTGCTACTTTGGGGTAATTCAGTGGATGTTGATAGGGCTTTTAAACTCCAAAAAAAATGTATACGAGCACTGTGCGGTGCTCGGTTTGATGACAGCTGCAAACCGCTATTCAAAAAGCTTGGCATCTTACCACTGCCCTGCATGTACATTAGGGAGGTATGTATATTCGTGGCATCAAATCCCAATAATTGGAAAACCCGGGGTCAAATGATTCAGAGACAAACAAGAAGGCATATTATGAACCTGCTGTATCAACCTCCTGCCCGGAAATATATTTACAAGAGGAACATATCAAATATGTGTATAGTTATTTATAATAAACTTCCCACCGTATTTAAGAACATGACCAAAGCTGCTTTTAAAGTTAATTTGACAAAATGGTTGCTACAACATTGCTTTTATAGTATTAAGGAATTTCTAGATTATAAAAACTAAATTTTGACATTGTTAATTAGAGTTTTATTATTATTATTATTATTTTATTTTATGATTGATTTGTATTATATAATTATTATTTAATTGTAGATGCATGTGTAGCAACAACATAAATTTGCATGCTTACTTGTAAGCTGAAAACACGGACTACTGTATACAATTACATCTGTAAATACTGTTTTCTGGCAAATAAATTATTCTTATTCTTTCTTCTTATTCTTATTCTGATAGACCTGAAGAATGCTACACCGACAAGAGCGTGGATTTTAAATTGATGACGATGAAGTGCGAAGAAATTCTATGTCTATTTACACCTGTTACTTGATAACTATGTTATGCTTGTTATGTTTTTTGAAGATAAACTTACCTAATACGTATTCTTCGTCAATTTCTGAGCAGGAATAGACGAAAGAATATGTATCATAGTCGGTAGCTAGAATCCAATATGGGGATGTAACTGAAAATTAAAAGGATTATTTACATTAACTTGCTTAGCTGAATCATTTGTCCGAAAAAGTAAGATGATTTCGTGCTTCGAACACTGAAGCAGTGTGGTGAAGTATGCTTCATACCCCCTCCGATTGATTAGGGGAAGTTTGTGTCTAGTAGTGGGACGTACATATACATATAGACTGTATTAGTTTACGTCCCACTGCTGGGCATAAGCCTCTCCTCAATCAACTGAAGGGTATGGAACACACTCTACCACGCTGCTCCACTACGGGTTGGCGGAGGTGCTTTTACTTCTAAGAGCCGTGACCAACAGCTTAACGTTTTCGAAGCACGAAATCATCTCACATTTTCCGACAATCAGGCGATTCAACCCCGCAATGTCCTTACCAAACAAAGAACAGTCTCACAAAGTGATTTCGACAACGTCTCCATCGGGAATCGAACCCGGACTTCCAGATCGTGAGCCTGGTGCTCTAACCACAAGACCACGGTGGCTCATCATTTTTTATTAAGTAATAATTAGAAAGTTACTTACTCGGTACTCCATTAACTACGAAGGTCACGTTCAGCCTGGCTGAGGCATCAGTTGAGTTAGCTAATACGGCCGTGCCATTAATTGTGTCTAACTGCTGAGCCACCACTTGCCTGTTGACAACAATATTTACTAATGAATCATCTTCCTAGCATTATGCCGTTTTTCACAGGGTCCGCTTATCTAACCTGAAAATTTGACAGGTCCGGTTCTTTATAGAAGCAACTGCCTGTCTGACCTTCCAACTCGCGAAGAGAAACCAGCCCAGTACAGGTTAGGTCATCATCCTCATCAATTTAAGAGCCACGCTCTTGTCGGTGTAGCATTTTCCATTCCCGTCTATCAAAGGCCAATTCCTTGACTTTATAAGACACGACTTTAACCTTTTCTTTAATCTGTTCCATGTAAGCCCTTCTTGGTCTTCCCCTTCCTAAATTCGTCGTGTCTTATTAGGTGTCCAATCATCTTGCCTCTTAGGCAATCAATCCAATCATCTTGGTTAGGTCATATACCTCCGAAAATGCATAATATTTAATAATTAATCATTCACAATCTTACTTTATGATATAAGGCGAAGGTTGTTAGTAGCGCTGGCAGAGGAAGACCTAGAAGGTCGTACATTGACAAGATGAGGATTTCCTTTAAAAAGGTTTAATACGATCTGCTCTCAACCGCCATCTCTTCTATCGTGTGGATTGTGAGGTGAATTACCAACCCCAACAACCCCACCATGAGCCGCCATGAGTTTAAGAAACGAATGATGAATGTAGAGGAAGCAAGACAAGTATGTCAGGATCAAAGCAAATGGAATTCCATAGTCTTTGCTTACCCCGGTGGGAAATAGGCGTCAGTTTGTATGTATGTATAACATGGAAGTAAGAAATAAGGGAAGAGGGGCTTTTTATTTGACTGGTTGATTGATTAATTGACTGGCTGGTTGATTAAGTGACTGGTTGATTAATTGACTGGCTGGTTGATTGAGTGATTGACTAGCTGGTTGATTGAGTGACTGGTTGAATGATTGACTGGTTGATTGTTTGATAGATTGACTTACCTATTTTGTACGAGTACAACTCCACCCGAACCAGCTTCGTAGAGAGCAGAGGCGCATTCTCCATCTTGGAACAACTGAGGGTAACTTGCAACGTCGAACCATTGTCCGAGATACTGAAATAATACATTTGAATCAATAATTTTGGGTACATTATACATTCTTCATCATTCATTTGAAAAAGAAAAGCAGGCAGTGTCCTTAAAGTGTGTAAAGAGTTTTTACAACTGGAATATTCCCAAAGTGGGAATGTTCACACTTTGGGAATATTCTCGGGAACGGCACATCACTGTATAGGATAGACGGCAGACAGCGCAGGCGTAGTAATAGGGTCCCGTTACATAGGTACGTAGGTAAGTCACCCTAAAAGCAGAAACTTCATCGACGTAAGGCGTTCATTTAAAACACTAACGGCCACTGTGGTCCAGTGGTTGAGTTTTGGGCTCACGATCTGGACCCGGCCACGGGCTCCGTTCCCCCGGCCTCGAGGCCCCGGGTTCGAATCCCGGTGGGGACATATCACAAAAAAAAATGTGATCCCTACTTTGGTTAGGACATTCCACGCTGATGATCTGATTGTCCGAAAAGTAAGATAATCCGTGCTTCGGAAGGCACGTTAAGCCGTTGGTCCCGGTTATTACTTACTGATGTAATTATGTAATCGTTATGTTAGGTAAGTCAGGGGCCTTCGCCGGCTCAGTAATAACCCTGACACCAGGGATGATAAGGTTGGTATTCCTCCTCACAACCCACATGATAAGAAGAAGAAGAAAACACTTACCCTAGTAACATTGAAGTTCTGAACAACCGGTATACCCTGGTCGCAGCGCGCTCTGAACCGCACTGGCAACCCGGTTGGTTCCGGCATGTAGAAACAACCTTCAGCGGTCTGGTTTACAGGGTAGAAGAATCGATCGTCTAACACATTGATGTTGTTCATTGTGTTGTTAATAGAGATGACTGCCTCTGGAGTCAGCTCCCTTGTTCGACTTAGTTTCCAGCTTCGCACTGCAAAATAACGTATCTAATTTAAACAGTGTGTAAAGTAACACTAATTTGTTGACATTTCGCACTTACTTTTTAAACGGTTTTATTTTAGTCTAATATGCTTAAAAGCTATTCTGCCTAGTACTAAAATATTTCTGAACTAGAAGTTCGAAATATCTACTTGTTATGGTGTGGGCTGCTTAGTTTACCTACCAAGCATACCCTGGTGTTAGTGTTCTTTCATGAACCGCCTTTCGGCCGCTGACATGGTTCATGTTATGACCACCACAACCATCAGAGATAGTAATGACCGGGACCTCCTACGTAGGTTGATAGCTAAGTAACTATTTATTTATTTTCTAGTAAAATAAAACCGTTTAACTTAAAAGTTTTTTTACCAATTTTTTATATAAGCGCAAATGTCAAAATGCAATATTGATTTTTTAGATGAATCAAATAATAGTCCCTTCTACGAGAAATAAATACAATATAATAATAAATAAAATAAATACATTGTTTTAAGTTTACGCGGTTATTATCATAATTAAAGCACATAATAACGGGTTCCCGTAAGAACCCGTTATTATGTGCTTTAATTAATACAATGACACACTTAGAACATTATCCTCGACCTCCAGCCTGACAAAATATAAAATAAAAAAAATCCCTTCACTAAATGTAAAAATGGCGAACTTTTGAATGCCCTACTTCTTCCATTCCACTTCCATCTTTTTTAATAAAACAAAATAAAAATGAAATTGAAATCATTAAACGAAACTAAAAATAAATCAAATTATATTATACAATTAACAGTTCAACTCCAATCCACTAATGAAAGATGAGTGGGTTGGCCGCCCAGCCCGCACACATCACTAATTTAAGAGCCACGCTCTTGTCGGTGTAGCATTCTCCGTGCTACTTTTATACGTAGGTACAATTAGGGCTGTGGTTTCCTTCTTGCCTTCCGCCCCGCAGCTTCTCGTTCTTACCACATGCAACCTCACCACGGGGTAAGGCAGTAATGTAATATTATTCTATGCTACTAATCTATACATTTAGCAACCTGGTTCACCACGTATCTCATCTCAACGGATAATACTTACCTACTTAATATTTAAGTATTTAATATTGATATAAATAGAAATAGTATTTCATTATTACCTAGTCTTTCGTTACTTCCGACGTTCTGGCAGGAGTAGAGCAATGCCCAACTACTGTAGTTAGTGTTCAATATCCAGTATTCCACTGTTTCTGTAAAAAAAATGCCATACATCAGACACGCAGATAGACAAATATCAGACACAACTGACATAATGGTGCTGATTCCTGTAGATACCATCTAATTTTAAGTTATACCTGTCATTTTCTTATTCTCCGAAAAGGAAAGGGATGAGTATTCGACAGGCGTAAAATTTATGGAACACACGTCAATTTTAGGCAGGAATTTTAAAAGCCCTCCCAATTTTTTTTATATTGTCCCATAACTCGACAGAATTAAGTTAACAGCACACGTGAAAAGGGTTGCATACCAGCGAGATGCCTATTTTAATCGCCCGGGTTATTCATTCATTTTAAAATTAACAGTTGTCAGCGGATAAGAAAATGACAGGTATAACTTAATAGTATTTTATGCAACAGTTGTATAAGAAGGGTCAAAAAATGCGAGTGGCGTGAGTTGCGATGTGAGCCTTGGCGAACATCGCAATAAGAGACGCCACGAGCATTTTTTGACCTAGTTATACAACGTTGCATACAATACTTTTTCTACGACGACGTCATTTTTCCTTTTTATTTTATTCTTTTTAGTGTTTTGAAACGAAACACAAAAATTTTCCAATTTATTTTCCAACGCGCGGGAAAATGGCGGCAAATGTATACTTTTTTTTTATAGTATATCTATGGCACCAAACAAAGTAAAGGTGCCAGTTTCCAGGTCAAAAAAAACAACAACAATGCTTTTTTGGCGACATTATAGTACAGTTACACTTTGTAAACAATGCTTTTATAGGCCATAGAGCGTACACTTTTTCAAAGAGTTTAATTATGTATGTACTTATATTAGACTTTTTGGTTATTTAAATGCCAGATTAAAGTAGAGGAGTAGAAAAAATAAAATTAAGTGTCCGCAGATCGGAGCCAATATCCTTCCAACCGTATTCGGCCATGGCGACAAGTCCCCAATCTAGGAGCGCCTAAGATGCGCTATATTGCTAAAATAGGTATAGCGGAGTCTACACGGCAGCCGCGCCTTGCGCGACGCGAATTATATTGAGGGCTTCGACCAACAGACGCAGCAGAGATACTTTTTATGTAACGTCAAAACGATACATTTCTACATTTTAGTAAACCAATCACAGACCATCACAGGCCTAAACCAAAGATTGTCGAATTTGTTTTCGAATTCATGTTTGGATCATTAATTATAATCACGTGGTCAGCGATGAAGGAAAACATCGTGAGGAGACCCATATTCCCGAGAAATGCGTTTTCGGAGGTATATGACTTAACCTGTATTGGGCTGGTTTTCTCTTCGCGGATTGGAAGGTCAGACAGGCAGTCGTTTCTGTAAAAAAACCGGTCCTGTCAAATCTTCAGATTAGGTAATCCGACCCTGTGAAAAACGAGATAATGCTAGGGAGGTGATGATGATAAGTTTGCCTCTGAGTGCATTAACCATTCTTCCGGATGAATGGGGAGCTCTGAGGGCTCTAAAGAGGGTTTTTTGCTTCGTGTTGTGTTTGTATTGAATTGTAGAAACTACAACATACCATTGTTTGAGGTGACGACCAATTTCCCAGTGTTGTTTGCAGCCAGGACAGCTGATGCAGAAGCGGTGTTCAAAGCATTATTAATAACTTGAGTCACGCTTATATTGAATCCGTTGACGGTTTCTGCTAGTCTTCCATCGACACAGGTTCCGTTATTGCCGTCGAAATAACTCTCAATATCGTTCCATTGACCGGAAAACTGGAAGATAACGATAAATTAGTACCTAGACGCTTGGTTTCATCATTATGCGACATAAGAGCCAGAGAAACAATTTTTTTTAAACTTATGTCGCGGGTTTCGACCAAAACCGTGCGACATTTTCTATCATACATATCGGTCGACACACGACGTTTAATCGCTGCGGGCAATACGATAACGCAAATCCCGAAGAAATATATATTTGGAAACTGTTCTATGCATGTTTCAAATATATTTTTATTATTAATCATAAGTTTCTTATTACTTATTTCTTTAAGCTATTGTATTGGTACCATTAGTAATCGATATTGAAGAGCGCGGTCTTCTAACACAGGTGTTGTTCACTTAACAGAAGGCCGCTACACTTGGCAATGATTGTACCTTTTTGTTGAAATAAATAACTTTTTCTTTTTCTTTCTTTTTCATGTTCCTGGATTTTGAGATTCTCACGCAAAGGTGCACACCTTTTTTTTCTTTAATAATAATAATAAAAGTTTATTTAGATAAAATCTACGACACACATAATATTATATTTACAACATTAAAACATACACACATTACATTAATATTTAGTTGGAAAACATAAAGGTATATAGAGTACTTACAAAAAAAAAACGACTTAGTGTTACACATGGAAAGCAGAAACAAAACAATAAAAGAAAGAAATACTACACTAAAAGAAGGATCTATATAAGTGAGTAGTGAAAGCAGTGTGTACCTTTGGTACATGTGATGTGAGTGCGTCTTTATTGACGTGACTTATTAGATTTGCCGCAGATGACATCGTCTGAGGGGATCATATTTGAAATAATTAATCGACCCTAGTGGGTCGTCAGCGGTAAGGGCCGAACATTATTCTATACGTAATGTGAACCAAATATCAATCGTTTGAGATGTTTTCATCTCAGCCTTAGCCTCAGATAACCAGCCCTCACAGCCATTAGGAATTTTACACCCCAAACCTAACAGTCTTCCCCTCGTTATGTTATAAATTGTTAATTGTTGTTGTTGTGTTGTTGTTTGTTGTGTTGTGTTGTTGTCTGTTGTTGTTGTTATAATATGTTAGTTAGTCAATTAAACAATTTGTATAGGTTCATACTCACCGCAGTCGCATTGAAATTCTGGACAACAGCGATGTTAGGGTCACATTGTCCTGGTAAGATGACGAACGAGTTAGGCTGAATGTTATCAGGGAAGTAGAAGCAAGCATCACTCGTTTGGGATACCGGCTCGAAATACCGCTGATCGATGACGTCTACTGATGCCATTGTCGTGTTGATGGCAGCTGTGGCATTGACCGACAGCTGTTGGGACTTGCTTAGTTTCCAGCTGTAGACTGAAAATTCAAATTCATGTATTTAATATCGGAAATTAGCCCATACTATGTTAGTAACAGAAATTTTAACCTAGTATTAATAACAGGAGTGAAAGATACATGATATAAACAGCCTATATACGTCCCACTGCTGGGCACAGGCCTCCCCTCAATCAACCGAAGGGGTACGGAGCATACTCCACCACGCTGCTCCACTGCGTGTTGGCGGAGATGCTTTTTCTTAGCGCGAATAGGCGGGACTAAGGGATTAACGTGCCCTCCGAATATCGGAATCAATTTAATTTTTCGAACAAGCAGATGATTCAAGCTTGCAATATCCTTACCAAACAAAGCACAGTCTCACAAAATGATTTCGTCAATGTCCTCGAAGGGAATCGAACCCTTACCCGTGAGCTTAAAGCTCTAATCACTAGTTTTGTGGAATGAAGGATGACACATATTCAAATTCAAAAACATATTTGATCAGTAGGTAACATAGTTACACTTTGAATCGACATTTTTTAAATAACGAACGCCTCATCCGCCTAAAACTACTGCAGCTTCTCACAACCTGTATAGCCGGGTAAAAGAAGCTGCAAGATTTAAAACCTCGGCACAGGGCCCTAGACGTTCTTTATTTTTGAATTATAAAAATAAGCTACACGGGACAGGCCCGAGTCACCGATGCCACAGACAGCTATGTCACTAAGTGCAGATTGCTCTTAGCGATAAGGCCGCCTTTGCCCACCTTAGAATAAGTTTGTCCTGTAAATGTATTGTGTGTGCAATAAAGTGTATTACTATTATTTGTATGTCGTTTCCATATCTCGGGACTATGGAGTCCCGGACTTTTGGAAGCCGTGTGTGGGGCCGAAGCCAACACATAGAGGCCCCTTAAGACGACTTAATCTAAATGTGGTGTGACACCAACCGGTGATCATGCCTGTATGCACTATGTGAGTGCATCCAAAGACAATTCCCGGTTCGTGTAGGACTATTGCAGATTATGGGAATAAAGGGAACTGGGCTATTAGGTTGTGGGTTAGTGGATCGAGATACTGGGGCTATGGAGGACTATGGCGCCTGCCAGAAATTAATACTTTTTATCAATACTCCTATCTATTCTCACCTGCTCTGCGCCCGTCTGGTCTGTCCATACAACTGTATGCCAAAGCGTAGTCCGTGTAATCAGTCGCAAGAATCCAGTAGGGAATACTGATAGCTGGAAAAAGAATGAAATTTTAGTATCGAAATAAGTTATAGCCCGAAACTACCACAGTATAAGTAGTTGAAACGGCGAGAGAAAAGGGGGGGTCCTCACTTGACTCTGTCTATCTCTGTCTCTCGTTCGCATATCTCAACTCGTACTTTCTCTTTCCTCCCCCGCACGCCTGTCGATACCCGAGGTGCGATACAGCGCTCGCGGTCAGTTTATACTAAGAACTGATTTTATCTTCTCGATTTCTGCGTCAAATTCACATGTAGTGTGATTACCCGTCCCTTTCCGTTTTGGTGGATAAGGAAATGACAGGTATAACTTAAAGTAATATAAAATGATTACTTACTCGTTCCATTCACAACCATACTGAGGTTAAACCGGCCGCTAGTGTCATTAGAAGACAAAATAAGTTGACCGGTGTTGGTAACCAGGGTTTCGGAATTGAAGACTTGGTTGCTTGTCAACAGCATGCTCGTGTTAGTACTATTAACGAACTGATGGCTGATGCAGTGACCACCGGCTTCTGCCTTTGGATACGTCTCGATTTCATGCCAGACTCCAGCAAACTGAAAATTGAGGTAATATTTTAACTCATCTGCATTATACATAAATGGATATAATAGTTTTTTTTTTGACGTGACTTATTGTAGATTTGCCGCAGATGGCATTAACTACTTGGCCGGACAAATGGGGAGCGCTGAAGGCTCTCACCCGGTACAACGTTTAAGACAACAGGCCTGAGGGTGCCCAGTTGGGCGCGAACCTCGGCTCAGGGCGTCGTCTGAGAGGAAAAATATTTGAAAGAATGAATCGACCCTAATGGGTCGATAGCGATAAGCGCTGAATGAGGGAAATCGTCGACCACGCCGGCGGGGTCGGTATCGGGGACCTGAAGTGTTTGGTGTCGCGAGCTGATTGGCTGCCTCTATGGCTAGAGTAATCGCGTCGTCGGGATCGTATATTACGTCCTTCGGACGCCGATACTTTTCAGTACCGTCCCTAAGCGGAATGTACTCGGAAGCCGCAACTACCAGGGGATTTGGGTGGTGCGGAGCAGAATCGAAAAAACGTTTGGAAGCTAATTTGAGCCATTGGGCAATGGTTGGCAGACCTAGGTCAATGTGCAGATTTTCATTGCGAAGGAACCACGGAGCTCCCGTGGCTTTCCGCATGAAACGATTTTGTATTACTTGTAGACGGTGAATTTGAGAGGGACTCGCGTGAGCGAAAACTACCCCTGCATAGGTCATGATCGGACGGATACAAGTCGTGTAGATTTTCACCTTATTCCTAAGGGACAATTTACTTCGCTTGTTAAGGAGACAATGAAGACGGCCCATTACAAACGCGGCGCGATCGCGCACTCGTTTGATATGGGCCTTGAAAGTAAGGATATAATAGGTACATAGAGATACGTACGATAAACCATTGGTCCCGACTATTAGGCGTTACAGTGTGTGTGTGTGTGTGTGTGTGTGTGTATGTGTGTGTGTGTGTGTGTGTATATGTCATATCCCTGACTAAAAACGATGGCAGGTGCCATCTATAAAAATGAATTGCTGCTGAAGGGCTGCTGTGGTCCAGTGGTTGAGCGTTGGACTCACGATCCGGAGGCCCCGGGTTCGAATCCCGGTGAGAGACATATCACATAAAACACGTTGTGATCCCTAGTTTGGTTAGGACATTACGGGCTGAACACCTGATTATCCGAAAGTAAGATCATCCGTGCTTCGGATGGCACGTTAAGGCGTTGGTCCCAGTTACTATTTACTGATGTAAGTAAGTGAGTAATCGTTACATGAGCCATGTCAGGGGCATTTGGCGGCGCAATCATAACCCTGACACCAGGGTTAATGAGGTACTATTCCACCTCACAACCCACAAGAAGAAGAATTGCCGTTCATTAGTCTCGCTAAAACTCGAAAACGGCTAAACCGATTTGGCTAAGTTTAGTCTTGAAATATTCGTGGAAGTCCAGGGAAGGTTGAAACTGTGAGAAACTATGCAAAAGTCTGATGTGAAGTGCTGAGGGTCATTTATAATAGCGGATCCAGTAAGAGCAAAGAACTTACTGCTCCAATATCAAAGTTTGGCACAGCTTGGATGTTATTGTCGCATTGGCCGCGGAAGACCAGGGGTTCTCCGGTTACTTCGGGGAAGTAGAAACACTCCTCATCTGTATGGCCCTTGATCTCATAGAGGTTATCTCGAAGAACATCAACATTATTGATGGCGTTGTTGATAGCAGTCTGAGAAGTCGTAGACAAGGTCCTGTTTCTGCTTAGCTTCCAACTGGATACTGCAATAAGGTTGATTAATTCTAGTAAGAATGACTCGGGGAAAATCGTAGGAATGTATTACCTATTACTTACATTATGAGGTGGTTGATAAGGTTGATTGTCCACATCTCAACCCAACGATATAAGATTAAGACCACATACATAGATAAATTCACAACCGTAATTCCTAATGATGTTTGTCCCTACACTTCACTCCAACTCTGTGGCTACCAAGTCTGGTATTTGGCATTAGGTCATTTGCGATCAGAACAGGGGGGTTAAAGAAGCAATTCATATGAAAAGCAATATTGCAATTTGACATTTGCGCATATAGAAGTAAGTGCGCAATGCCAACAAATGTCAGATGCTTGCTTTTTCAGATGAATTGCTTTGATGTGGCCTTTTTAACCCCCCAGATCAATGTAGACACGTTTTTCGATTTCATCATAGATTTCCTCCAGATTAATCTGCTTCATAGGGTTAAATGAGAAAATTCGTCATAATACTTACCGTTGCGAGTGTTGTCTGGGTTATTCTGGCACGCGTATACGAGAGCATAGTTATCGTAGTCAGTGGCTAACACCCAGTAAGGAGAAGCGACTGTAACTGTAACAATAGAAAAAACAGTCAAGAGCATTTCATTCCAAATCTCTTTTCTCAAATCTTTTTTTTACACATAGATACTTACAGTTAGTGCCTGCAATCAGGAAGGTGACATTCAACTTTGCTAGGCCATCGGTGCTATTCAGAAACACTGCTCTTCCTTCAATTGTATCTAGTGTCAAGTTGACCACTTGTGTATTGAACACGTCCACTCCACCATCACGAACAGTGTAATCAGCTGTGGGGCAGAAACCTTGTTGGAAGAATTGTGGGTAGCTCTCGATGTCATACCACCTACCCTCATATCGAGTTGCGTTGAAGTTGGTAACAACACTAATAGATTCGTCACATTGACCACGGAACCGAACCGGTAGACCATTGGGTTCAGGGAAGTAAAAGCAAGCATTGTCAGTGTTGTTGATGGGAGAATAGTAATCATTGTTGAGCACTCTGATGTTTCTGATGGCTGCGTTGATTGCAGTGGTCGCGTTAGCCGATAAAGATCTTGTGCGACTCATTTTCCAACTCCAAACTGCAAAAGGTTAAATTAATGTGGTTAAATAAATATTAGATTCAAATATGAAAAATAACGTTATCTTGGATTGTACAGTCACCTTACTGTTAGATGACTTATGACAGTGAACATATTATGTAAAAAATAATTACTTCCTATCCACTAGGCAACAATTAACGCGCAACACGTACGGCAACGTTGCACAACAGCGCGCGACGTTGCCAGCTGAAGCGGATTGTTTAGAGAGCATCGTTAGTTGAGCTTCAATTGTTGTCGAGTGGGGACGTGACGCACAACAACACTAGTTCCTCTGGCGACATGTTGTCGACGACAGACGTGTAGTATATGCGTCGACAGATAATGTTGTAAAGAAAAGTTCCGCGCTAACTTTCAACATGTTGGGCGCCAAATGTTGCCAAGTGGGAAATTTTACCTTGTTGTGTTGTGGCAGTGACATTAACGCAGCTGTAAACTAACGAATAAGAATCGTAGTCAGTGTCGATGATCCAGTACTCAAGTGCAGTAGCTGAAAATAAATAATTTATATTTAATATTGCTGAATGAGATCAGTATTTTATTGTCATTTATTTTCACACAATACTTGAAAATGTATGCTATCTATCACATAATTATTGATTAGGATCTGGGGGATTATCTAAAAAGCAATATTGCAATTTGACATTTGCGCATATGAAAGTGAGTGCCTTCCGCCTATGTCGACAAATGTCAAATAGGAATATTATTTTTTTGGATGAATTGCTTCGACGCGTCTTTTTTAGACCTCCTATCCAACTCTTATTTCAGATTATACTCATGCATTTCTCTAAGGTCGGATTTCATCCTCATCAGCTAAAATTACGTAAATATACATACACAAATAACTTCTATTTCCTGTTAGGCCAAATTGGAGATGTCCTTAGAAAAGGTTTAGTACGTTCTACTCTGAACCGGCGTGCGTGTATGAAGCGATTGATGAATGTGAAGGAAGCAAGAGAAGTGTGTCAGGATCGAAGCAAATGGAATTCCATAGTCTCTGCTTACCCCGGTGGGTATGGTGGTATGTATTTCCTATAAGGGGAGGCAGATACCATGGAAGCTCACTTACTACGAGCCTGACTCACCTTCACTTCCTCGACTCTGATCAAAGACTTCATGCGTCGTCTTCGGTTTTGAGTACTCTTTGACGTTGAATTGGCAAAAACTACTTTAAAAGTAATGAAGCACTTACCATTGGGGAACATAACGTTTAACTTGCCGTTGGCAATTACTTCTGCTGTACCGGTGATAGTGTTAAGTGTCTGATTAACAACTTGTGTGTTTAACACCACGATTGTGCCATTCTGCCCGAGAGAGTAATCGGCGTCAATACAATCTCCATTCTGGAATTCTGACCAATAACTTTCAACCAGGTGCCATTGTCCTAGGTACTGAAAGCAAATAGTAAATTGACAAGGGTGCTTCCTCTGACGAATTCGTTTCTTCTTCATGCTTTATTTGTTTGTTGTAGGCATTTATTTTGTCCTTCTCTTTGATTGATTGGCGTATTACCTGACAAATTGACGTTACCTTGTTCTCTAATGAGGGATATTCAAATCAACGTTCCCCAAAAACACGACAGATGGCGTTGTTAAGTTTCATCTTCGTTTAAACTTCTAATTTCATGGATAACCGACTTGCATCTTTTATCTTTGTTTTTGGGTATACATTATGACCGTTTTTATTACACCTAGGTACAATTACAACTTCCATCCATTATTATTCGGATCAAAATAAAGAGAAGCAATATAGGTAGCAACATCATTCTTTACATAATGTGATCCAAATATCAAGCAACTTAGTTTTATATATGCTTCTGCTATTACATTACATTTTTGAATAATTATGTACCCCAGTAATGAGAAAATAGGTAATTATTACGTTAAAAGTGAACAACGCCATCTATCGTGTGTTTGGAGAACGTCGATTGGAAAGTCCCTCAGTTTTATGTCAGTTATGAAAAACGGAAGTACTTAGAATGTTTGTGTGTCTATAAGTACAGCGCTTAACAGAAAACTATCGTTCTGTGACTAAATGTTACATAAAATATTTCCTTGACTTACTCTATCTGCAGTAAAGTTCGATACCACAGGAATATTGGGATCACACTGGCCATCTATTATGATTGGTTGTCCTGCTGGGATCACTGGCAAGGAAGCACATGCCAACTCTGACTGGTCAACACGGAAGTAATACTGGTCGTCTAAGACATCAATACTGTCGATCACATTGTTGATAGTAATATTAGCCAATAATGACAGTTCCTGTTGATTTCGGCTTAGTTTCCAACTGTAAACTGTAAGAGAAGAAAACATCGTTGAGTTATTTTGTTAGTGTGAAAACTGTGCACTACAAATTATAACCCAATCATCATACAGATAAGGTTCTTCAGTGGCTTCTTTCCTCATTTGGGTTGTGAGATCAATGACCAACCTTATCAACCCTGGCACTTACAATGAATAATTTACTGACGCCTCGTAGCAAAATGAAGACTTAAAAACCAGGTTTAAAATGTAGTATGCACCATGAATAAAGAGGGGCCTGAGTCCAGATTCTGGACTCAGAACTCAGACCGAGTTTGAGACTGAGTCAGCCAGATTCTTGTCAATTAAGTAGTTCCGTTGCGCGCACCATAATAATTTTAAGCCTGATCACACTTTAAGTCTGGATCTTTAGTCTTTGTTTTCTAATAAGTAGGAGCTAAAATTGAAGCAATTCATCTAAAAAGCAATATTGCTATTTGACATTTGCGCATATAAAAATAAGTGCGCAATGTTAACTAATGTCAAATATCAATATTGTTTTATAAGTGTTTAAGTGTTTTTACTCTCTTTTGATTTAATTAAGTTCTATATGTGGAAGCTTATAATTGGCCTCATTCTGGCTTATGTTTGTACGTATTTATTTAAGATTCCGTGCTTTTTTGGAAAGCTAACAAGCTTTCCTTAAGAAATAAATAAAATAAAATAAAATAAGAGAATAGACTAGTTTACAAGTAGTCAAATCAGTTAGGTTACTTACTTTTTACCATGGTATAAGATATCGCGCTTTTTATTACTACACGTTAAAACAAGAAATTACTATCGAATTTGTATGACAAATACATTGTGACGTCATAAAAAAGGGATAAAATGTCGGACTTATTATTGTGTTTAAATAAGTAAAATATAAATAGAAAATGTTTTTCGTCAGTTTTAGATCTGTCTTAAATAGTAATCAGAATTTCATAATTTATCCCTCTAGCATTTGCTAGTTATTCACAGGGTCCGCTTACCTAACATGAGATTTGACAGGTCCGGTTTTTTACAGAAGCGACTGTCTGTCTGGCCGTTCAACCAGCGAAGGGAAAACCAGGCCAATACAGGTTAGGTCACATACATCCGAAAACGCATTTCTCGGGAATGTGGGTTTCCTTACGATGTTTTTCTTCACCGCTGAGCACTTGGTAATCATTTATGATACAAACGTGAAGTCGAAAACAAATTCGACAATCATTGGTTTAGGCCTGTGCTGAACCTGCGTGATAATAAACATTTACCTGCTCTGTAGTCATTGCCTTGGTTAATGCAGCTGTAAGCCAAAGCGAAATCGTTATAGTCCACGGCAAGGATCCATAAGGGTATTTCAACTGTTTCATTATTTCCATTGCTGATGGTCAGGTTAAATCTTGCACTTCCATCTGTCATATTTCCTTGGAGCATACGAGATGAATTTTGCAGGAACTGGTTTACATTGAACGATGTTAAGACATAAACATCGTTGTTTGCAAATTCGTATCTGTGGTTGACACAGTCGCCTGATTGTACTTGTGGGTAGGCTTCGATTTCATACCACGTACCACTGAACTGAAAATAGGGATAAAAATAATAATATTTGAAATACTTAAAGAAAAATTTAGATATATTTTTTTTGTTTTTTTTTTTCTGATTTTTTTTTATATTTAGAGATTTTTTTTTAAATTTTTATTTAGAGATTTGTTGTTCAGACAAGCAATTTGTTTAATAGAGCCTTAACATTTGAGTCTCGGGACTATCGATAGCTCATTTAGATGGTAAAATCCAGTACACACCGTCTAATTTAATTTTAAGTTATACCTGACATTTTTCAAAGGAAAGAGACGGGCAATCGACAGGCGGAAAAGTTATGGAACACACGTCAATTTTAGGCAGAAATTTAAACAACCCTCTACACTTACATTGGCCAATAACTCGACAGAATTAAGTTGACAGCACACATCAAACGGGCTGCATACCGCCGAAATGCCCATTTGATTCTTTTAATTTTTGACGTGACTTATTGTAGATTTGCCGCAGATGGCATTACCTACTTGGCCGGACAAATGGGGAGCGCTGAAGGCTCTCACTCGGTACAACGTTTAAGACAACAGGCCTGAGGGTGCCCAGTTGGGCGCGAACCTCGGCCAAGGGAGTCGTCTAAGAGGAAGAATATTTGAAAGAATTATTCGACCCTAGTGGGTCGATAGCGATAAGAGCTGAATGAGGGCGCGTCGACCACGCCGGCGGGGTCGGTATCGGGGTCCCATTTGATTCGCGTGCGTTATTATAAAATATCTTATTGTCGACTGCCCGTTCCTTTCCTTTTCGCCGGATAAGAAAATAATGACAGGTACTTATAACTTTAAATAAACTTAGATGGTGTGAACTGGTATCAGCACCAATGCAAGAGTAGTAGTAATATTACCAGACTCATATTGAAGTTGGTAACCACGGGAATGGTTTGATCACATTGTCCTGGCATGACAACGGGCACGCCCTCCTGTGCCTCTGGGTAGTAGAAACATCCCTCCGCTGTCTGGTTCCTGGTGACGTAATACCTCTGGTCTAGTACGGTGATGTTAGCAATGACGTTGTTGATTGCCGTGCTGTTCTCTGTCGACAAGGACCTAGTCCTGCTCAACTTCCAGCTCCAGACTGAAATAACAATAAATAAATGTAAATATGACGTGACGTATTGTATAAGTAGATTTGCCACAAATGGCATTAGCTACTTGGCCGTACAAATGAGGAGCGCTGAGGGTTGTATTTGAAATAATCAACCAACTCTAGTGGCGCTGAATAAGGGAAAGCGAGGAACGTCGACCACGCCACGCCGGCGGCATCGGTATCGGGGATCCGGGGTCCTATCTTGACTGGTTTGAGTAATCGGGATGGTATATTACGTCGTTCGATTGCAGGTATCAGATACAAGGCGTACATGGAGAAATGAAGAAATGGAAAAAAAATGGGAAATATAGAAATGTAGCAATGGTGAAAAGTAGAAATGTTGATACAGAGAAATGCAAAAATAGAGAAATGTAGAAAAAGAGAAATGTAGAAATAGAGAAATAATGGAATGAACGTTTTTCTTCTGTCGTATGTTGATGTAGATGACCAACGTCAGCAAACGTGGTGTTAAGGTTTTAGTGTTTAAAACTATTTTAATGGATTCTTATTTAAGTAAGTAATTCTAACATTACATAAACTTAGTAGGTACCCATATCGAAATAAAGCGGTTCATAAATACAGGCTTCTATGAAATATTATCGCAGTTCAGAGAGATAATAATTAAAACAATGCATGTAAATAGGTTTGTGGCCGGAATTCAACCAAGTGAAGATGCGGGCAAAATAAGAAAAAACAAAGTGTCTTTTTACCTTGTCTCTCATGGCGGAGACTGTTGTATTCACAAGTGTAAACAAGAGCGTAGTTTGTGTAGTCTGTAGCTAAGACCCAGTAGCTCATGCTGACGGTACCTGGAAAGAAAATGTAGATCCGTAAGGTCATTTTTTGTCGCGACTTATTCTAGATTTACCACAAATAGCATTAACTACTTGGCCGGAGAAATGGGGAGCGCTGAGGGCTCTCATCCGGTACAAAATTTAAGACATCAGGCCTGAGGGTGCCCATGCCATTGTGATACCTTATTTACAACAGTAACATTATTCTACATGCCTTAATAGGTATATCTAGGATAAGAGCTTGCCCACATGAACATCAGAAAAGTCTTTGGCAAGGTTTCGTCACCGTATCACGGCAAGAATCATGTTGGATCATCAGAGAATTAGAATAATTACTTACAAAATTGAGCTAAAGAAAATACTCAAAGATATTTTTTGAAAAGGCCCAGGGATATTTTCTATTCAAATTATATCCTACAATTTGTCTATCTACCATCATCCTCCTGCCCTTATCTCACTCTAAGTGAGGTCGGCACAACATGTATTCCTCATTCATTTCTGTACTCAGTTCAGGGGAGTTAAAAACGCCACGTCGAAGCAATTCATCTATAAAGCAATATTGCTATTTGACATTTGTTTGCATTGCGCACTTACTTTTATATGCGCAAATGTTGCTTTTTAGATGAACTGATTCGATGTGGCCTTTTTAAACACAGTAATTCGATAATCTACTTTTCGAAATATATTAAGGTTGAAGAGGATAAACGGCGCAAGATACTCCCCAACAACAACGGTATTAGTCGTGAGTAACAAGGCCAAGTTTATTTTTTTTTAATTACCGTTAGTTCCATTGACAGGGAAGGTGACTTGGAACTTTCCAGATCCATCGGTGGTATTTGACACAGCTGATCCTCTCATAACTTGGAGCGTTTGGTAAACGACTTGTGTATTCCGAACGTCTAGTTGTCCACCAGATAACGTGTAGTTGGCATTACTGCACGTGCCATCTTGGAATAGAGACGGGTATGACTCAATTTCGTGCCATAAACCCGTGTACTGTAAACAAATAGGTTGGTAGATTTGAATAAAAGAAATAAAGAATAAAAGAACGCAGCCATAGAACCATTAAAATCATTTACCGTCTCGCGATAAAGACGTTTTGAAAGTCAAATTCTGTGGACTAGGAGTAAAGGAAAAGAATAAGAACCCCTATCTCACTAGGATGCCATGGTGGCGCAATCACGGCCGTGCCAACGCGAGAATGTATGAAGTTTAACTCTACCTCACCAGCACAACCATCAAAAACCAGATGTGGACTGCGTCCAAATTGTTCTCCTAGTGAGACATGAGCGATATGGCTCATATATGTATAATTCGTTCAGCTGCTTATTATATCTAATGCTAAAACGCACAATCGGCGATAACAGACGAGCACGATCGTGTAAAGGGCACATTCGGGGACATCATCTACAC
Organism: Pectinophora gossypiella; assembly: GCF_024362695.1. Taxonomy (NCBI): domain Eukaryota; kingdom Metazoa; phylum Arthropoda; class Insecta; order Lepidoptera; family Gelechiidae; genus Pectinophora; species Pectinophora gossypiella. Next base: position 3,424,657 of record NC_065421.1, on the reverse strand, counting down.
AATTTGTTGAATAAACATTTTTTTTTTCTCTCTCTCTCTCTACGATTGCGAAGGTGTTTGATCATGCTCGCCCGAGACCATCTGTAATCACTGGAGGAGGCATACAGTCGATTTCTACAACACTTCTCGGACTTAAGCAGTTGAAAGCGGAAGCCATGGTGAAGAAACCAATTTGGGTGATACTAGACCCAATACGGTGGGTATACTGGTTGAGGGGCCGGAAGGCAAGAGGGAAACCGCTGCCCTATTTTCCCTAAAAAGTAGCATGGAAAATGCTGCACTGACAAGAGTATGGCTCTTAAATTGATGATGATGACTGGTCGAGGATTGTTTTATCCATTTGACTTTTTGGTTTATGTTTAGTATGCAGCTCAGCTAGAACCGAGCAGCTGGCAAAGAAGTAACGAGCATTGTTTTCCTCTCTCTCTACTTACATTTTGAAGGTTAAAGTTGGGAACAGCAGGTATATTCATATCACATTCTCCACGGAAGACCACGGGGCTGTCATCAGCATGTTCAGGGAAGTAGAAGCAGTCGTCGTCAGTCTGATTCGTCGGCTGATAGTAGTTGAAATTAAGGTCAAGTATAGAATCCACCACTTGGTTCACAGCTACTTGGGTCTCCCAAGATAATTCACGATTTTTGCTCAGTATCCAACTGAAAACTGTAACAAAAGTCATGCACTCATTTATCTTTAATTAGATGAGAATTTGTTGGTAGTAAAGAAGTTTCCGTTAGTTAATTAGTGATGAATAATATCTTGTAGTACAAAAAAGATTTGAAATAAAGTATCGGTTATTTAAGTATAATTGTTCAAAGTTTCGCAAAAGCATGTAACTCGACATATTTCAAATTTATAAGTAGGTATATAATATTTTCGTAACTTACAATGAAGACTGTCGATTATAAAGAATCTGAGATATCAAGAAATGAAATATTGCTAGTTTAGAAGAACCAGGAGCAAATCGTAGCAACTAGTGTAATATTTCTCATTTCTCTGGTTAGAACAGTCAACGCCTTACGAGACAAATAAAAAGATCAGTTAAAAAAATACAAAAGCATAACTTTACCTCGTTTTGTATTATTGGTGAGTTGTACACAGCTGTACGTTATCGCGTAGTTGATATAATCCGTGTCTATGACCCATAAGTCTTGACTTATAGTGACTGTAATAAAAGATAAAACATAAGGTTACTTATATAATTGTTACACTCTGCGAAGGTTGGAAGTTCTGACAAAGGAAGACAAACACATTGACCAAATTTGGGATGGTCAAAAAGAGGATTACTGCGGTCTATGTAGGATAAATCAGTCTACTTGAAAGAAAGAAAGAAAAAATATTTATTCGACATACTTACTTATTATTTTAACATAATTAACATACTATAATAATACAGTTATGAATGTATGCCGAAACGGTTCCACCTCAGCATAATGCCATAGCCTAGACTATGACGCTGGTTTTCAGTTGAAACCGGTAAGGTAATCAGGTAACACATTAAACAAAAAATGGACACGAAGTCTAAGCACATTTTGTAATTTTCTAATCAAGTACATATTTTAAATGAATGTGCTGTGCGTGCGTGCGTGCGTGCGTGCGTGCGTGCGTGCGTGCGTGCGTGCGTGTGTGTGTGTTTGTTTGTGTGTGTGTGTGTGTGTGTGTGTGTGTGTGTGTTTGTTTGTGTGTGTGTAAGTGTGTGTGTGTGTGTTTTATGTGAATGTGTACTTTCATTCATTCTCTCTACAGGTCCGAGCCACCTAAGCAAGCTGCCGTTCTATGAAAATGATATACTTACTATTCGGAGTAATGTTAAGGGTGACATTCAATTTAGCAGGGTTATCGGCACTGACATTTGCGAAGCCAGTGATGGTATCCAGGGTCTGGTTGTACACTTGACTATTCACAACGTTCACCACGCCGTTACCAGCGCTGTACTCTGCGCGGGCACACGATCCGTTTGCGTTTTCTGAATAGTAACTGTAGATCTCATTCCAAGTGCCAAGGAACTAATAAGAGAAGAATTTGTTTATTAGTTACAAGTGGATCAAGATTACAAAGTCGCCAAACGTAAATACTATAATAACGGTCTTAAGCTAATTTGAGTATCAATATTCTTTTCGTTTGGGTGGTAAAGTCGATGCAGCAACGCTGGTGTGGTTATTATTGAGCCGCTAAAGGGCCCTGATATATGGTTCACGAAACGATTCTGAGTTATATCAATTTAAGTTTTTTCAATTCCATACTTTAACCCGGTTGAAGATTTCACTTGATATGAATTATCGTCCTCAGTATTCGGTACGCTGTCACTAACACCCACTATAAAGAATGTAGCACTTACCAAGCTGATATTTAAGTTGGTCAGCAAGTTGATATTCGGGTCGCACTCTCCAGCTAGTATGATAGGCTGTCCGGCCGGTATGTACGGGAGCGCGAAGCAGGCAGCTTCAGAGTAGTTTGTACTCCTAAGATCTTCGAACAGGCTGATACCCAGAGGAGCAACCAAGTTGTTCATCATGTTGTTAAATATCGAATTGATCTCCTGACTTCTTCCCAGATGCCAGATGTAGACTGAAAAGACATAATCAATTACTTTATTACAAAGTAGTCATCGATCTTCAATTATACCTCTTGAGCGATTTTCAACGGCCTCAGTGATTCAGTGATTGAGCGTTGGGCTCACGATCCGGAGGTACCGGGTTCGAAACTCGGTGGGCACATATTATAAAAGTCACTCTGTGGCCTTGGTTCGGTCAGGAAATTGCACGCTAATATTCGAAAGTAAGATGAGCCGTGCTTCGGGAGGCACATTAAGGCACATTCGTTTGTCAGGGCCTTTGGTGGCTTAATAATAACGCTGACACCACGCATCAACGCGGATTTTCGTTAGGGCTTAGAAGTGAACTGTGTAGGCCACACTAACGCAATTCATCGTAAAAAGCAATATTATAATTTGTGATTTGCACATAACATTATAATGAGATAAACTCTTACCACTTCTGTGCGTAGTGTTAACAGTATCACAATTATATGCCACTGCATAATCATTGTAATTTGTGCCGAGTATCCAAAAGCTCATGCCTGTAAAAATAAAAAAAAAAATAGATCAATATTAGATATTTTTATTTAGATAAACTAAATAATGTGAACAATCTTCACACTCAGAAACTCAATCCAACCTAAACCCTAATAGGTAAAAATATATTTAAGTACACAACAATTATAATATTGAAAATAATTTCTACATATTAATACCATTTCTGTTATAATCAAAATTATGCTCGGCTACTGGGTATTTACTTAAGGAGGTGTGTAGTTTTTTTTTGACGTGACTTATTGTAGATTTGCCGCAATTGGCATTAACTACTTGGCCGGACAAATGGGGAGCGCTGAGGGCTCTCACCCGGTACAAAATTTAAAACAACAGGCCTGAGGGTGCCCTGTTAGGCGCGAACCTCGGCTCAGGGCGTCGTCTGAGAGGAAGAATATTTGAAAGAATTAATCGACTCTAGTCGATAGCGATAAGTGCTGAATGAGGGAAATCGTCGACCACGCCGGCGGGGTCGATATCGGGGAAGGGATGTAGTTGCAGCCTGAGAGAGAAGGAGAAAAATGATACTTACTATTTGATGTTGTGCCTAGGGTGAATCTCGCTGACCCTGTCTCAAGAGTCGCGGAATAGTTCTGAATATCTTGAAAATTCCTGTCGACTGTAGTACTTGTGAAGACAAAGGATGTGGCATTGTTTCGGGTCACTGTTAATGTTGAGCAATCACCCCCGACGTCGGGGTCGTCTGTTCTTCCCACCACATACCAGTCACCAGCGAACTATAACATCAATACAATGCATATATCAAATATAAGTTATTTGTAAATAACTTATATTTGATTTGAAAAGTAGCTGTAAGAGAAACCTCGAATCCTGGTCATAGGTTAACCTTGATGATGTCAAGGACGTTGATAGAATAGCTAAAGTTACCAAGTCGACCGACACAATATAATCAAAACTTCATTATCAGGTAGAAAGCAGTGATAAGATATTTACAACTGTTTTTTTTTTGTGGCGCTGACCTAGATGTTTGATTGTCAAATATCAATATATGGAGATAAAATGCTAGACCGACAAGATGTTATGTATCTATTGTTGGTGTAAAAGAAGATAGTGACGACAATTGAGAAAGGGATGCATTCATTTTATGACGTACAAAAATCCAAAACAAAAGTACGATGTAAGTACTTAAGTAATATATCGGCCCCAATTCCTACAGTCACCTCCTAATTTTATATTAAGTTATATCCGTAATTTTCTTATCTGTCGAAAAGGAAAGGGACGGATGATTATTAACAGTTGTTAGTTTTAAAATGAATTAATAACCCGGACGAATAAAATAGGCATCTCGCTGATATGCAACCCGTTAGACGTGTGCTGTCAACTTAATTCAATCGGGTGTTTGTTTGGGAGGGTCCGTTTCCTTTTCGGCGGATAAGAAAATTAAAGGTAGGTATAACTTAAAATAAAATTAGATGGTGTCTACAGGCATTAGCTCCATTAGTATATATATTAAATAAAATACTTTTATGAAGGATGTACGTGATGTAAGTGGGTCCTACTTTAATAATACATGCATTTTTTCTTGCTACCTATGAAGAAAAAAAAAAGAAAAAATACTTGTAATTTAAATAAAAATAATTTTAAATAATAATATAAAATGTATAATTATATTTTATAATAAACAATTTATTTTTTATTTTCTTTCTTTCATTAGAAAGTACGTACTAAAATAGGATCAACTTAAGTTTAAATCCCCGTTATTACGGGGCTCTTGATATTTCAAGATTTTTTTATTTATTTTTTTGACGTGACTTATTGTAGATTTGCCGCAGACAGCTTTAACTACTTGGCCGGACAAATGGGGAGCGCTGAAGGCTCTCACCTGGCATAACGTTTAAGACAACAGTTCTGACGTTGCGCAGTTGGGCACGAAACTCGGCTCAGGGCGTCGTCTGAGAGGAAAATATTTGAAAAAATTAATTGACCCTAGTGGGTCGATAGCGATAAGCGCTGATTGAGGGAAATGGTCAACCACGCCGGCGGGGTCGGTATTGGGTCCTGAAGTGTTTGGTGTCGCGAGCTGATTGGCCGCCTCTATGGCTAGAGTAATCGGGTCGTCGGGATCGGGTTAAACGTCCTTCGGATATTTCAAGAGCAACGTGTAAAATAATATTATCGTATGTAAAATGTGTATGTGCGAGGAGAACCGATGGCCGATGGGGCGGAAAGGTTCTGGAGTGGCGACCACGTGTCGGACGACGCTCAGTGGGTAGGCCCGCTACAAGGTGGACCGACGATCTGGTGAAGGTCGCGGGAAGCCGCTGGATGCGGGCAGCGCAGGACCGATCGTCGTGGAGATCCTTGGGGGAGGCCTATGCCCAACAGTGGGCGTCGTACGGCTGATGATGATGTAAAATGTCATAACGCGTGCCCCGTGGACCGTTGTTGGTTGACTACCGCTTGCACAGCTTGTTGTTGTACAGTCATGAGTACTAATATGTACAGTCATGAGCACTATCATGTACCCACTTTAGAACCCTGTCGCATTATCATATTTGACATTTGATGGGACTTACGCTCAGGACTTACGGTTTAATTTGTCAAAAAAGTTAATGTGACATGGTTTCAAAGTGTATATGTCGTGGCCAGATCATAGAATTGATCATTTCATGATGTGCTCGATCATTTCATGAAATGGTCATATGAAATAAAATATCATTCGTTGGCAACATCATGATGTAGTTTGGCCAGATAACACAAAACGTTTAACGATATGAGCAACTAAATGCATCATTACTTCATGATATGGCCAAACGTTGGCAATCATATCGTCAAATTAGTAACATTATCCACCGATAGTGGCGCTGGTGTCGATTATATTTAAAACTTGATTGATATTATAATCGATGAATCAATGTTATTGTTCAATTTTCCATATCAAATAGGCAGATAATTTTGAACCTAAGAAATTAATCGACTATGCGCATTTTTATTACACCACATAGCATGGACACCGCCTACATTAACGATATGGCCAAACGTAGATTGATATATCATTAAACGTTGACGTTTCAACGATATGGTCAACTTAAGTAGGCCATTTCATGAAATATGACCATTTCATGAAATGGTCGACCACATCATGAAATGATCAATTTTACGATCTGGCCACGACATCTACATATTAGTACTCGTGACCGTATACACTTTGAAACCATGCCACATTAACTTTTTTGACAAATCAAACCGTAAGTCTCATTAAATGTCAAATATGATAGTGCGACAGGGTTCTAAAGTGGGTACATGATATTGCTCATGACCGTAGCCAAGGAACCTTTTTTTGACGTGACTTATTGTAGATTTGCCTCAGATGGCATTAACTACTTGGCCGGAAACAATGTACCTTTCAAATATCTTTCCTGATAATTTATTTTATTTTTAAATAACCTGAAGCATTGATAAGGTGATTATAGATAATTATCTGTCTAATCATCTTTTAAGCTTTACTATTATATCAATTATGTATATTTTATCTATGAATGTGATTTTACTTACTGATAAATTGTATTATAAAATACTACCGGTACTCGTTTAAATGTACTTAATTGTTGATTAGCGACAAAATGGCGGGACCAATTGCTTAATGTTGAAATTGTACTTACATTGTTAGATTTTCCCTAATGTAATTGGGTATTTGACTGGGTCAAAGTTAAATTATAAAATGCTAATCCAGAAATAGAAGGCAATCTAAGATAATCAAAAAACTATCTCATTTTACTTTTCAATTTGTTTTCGAATTTTAATTACAAATTGAGTAACAATGAGTACGACGTTTGACTGCTTTTATTGATGACGTCACATGACAGTATTTTCATACAAACTCCATAGAAAACTTCCGTTTTGACGTTTCGTAATAAGTTTTTCATTTGACTGGGTAATCAAATAGCCTATTACAATCTGATTTAAAAGGTAATGGATAGGTAGCAAATATGTATGTGGCAACTATCTAGCTCCGGTTCGCTGTTTTCTCTGGTCTCGCCATCTTGACGTCAAGATGGCGGGTTACCTTCGGGTTAAGTACCTAAGCAGACCCCGAAATTTAAACCGGAAGAACATAATATCTTCTCATGTTTATGTTTTTGATATCGGAATGTTCGGAACCATCTGAACTCGCACCAAACTCACTACGACAAAACGCACTCACATTTAACAAGCGGCAAAGAAAGAGAGTAGACAGATATGTCTGCCCGTAGAAAATTATGGATCTACCTACTCCACTCCAATCTCATCAGTCATCCCGTGATCATGGCACTTGCAACAGTGTCGAAATATCGGGAGTCTCATATCCCCATTTAAACGTGGTATGAACCCGTTATTATGTGCTTTAATTATGATAATAACCGCGTAAACTTAAAACAATGTATTATAATTACTTCTGTATTTTCATAACATCACATTTTGTACGAACACATGGTTGCAATAAACAAACTATCTTCTAAATTTAAAAAAAGAGAAACTGACTGACTGACATATCAACGCACAGTCTAAACGGCTAAACGTAGGCACTTTTTAAGAAATTTGGAAGGGACGTAGCTTAGGTACCATAGAGGTGCACTAAGAAAGGAATTCTCGGAATTCCCACGGGAACGGGAATTAGCGGGAAAATCCTTTTGTATGAAAAATCTAAACCGCTTAAGTTAGACGCTTGAAATTTGGCATGCAGGTACCTTAGTTAACTTAAAGCTTAGTTGCAACAGGATATTGCAAAATTCCCACGGAAACGGGAGTTAGCGGGAAGAAACATTTGTATGAAAAAATCTCAACTGCATAAGTTAGATGCTTGAAATTTGATATGCACTCCCACACACACAAAGATCTCTCTTTTATAACACGCCACGCGGACGAAGTCGCGGGCAAAAGCTAGTTTAATTATATTCCTAAAAAAAATCAATATTACCGTCTCCCCGTTAAAGTTAGCCTGCAGGGCTATGTTATCGTTGCATTGTCCTGCTTGTATTATCTGTGCACTAATTCCACTTAAAAGTCCTAATAGACTAAACACTAATATTATATTACACATTATGAGATCGCATATCAACCACGCCCGGACACTCAATGGCGATTTATCTACGAAATAGCATATTTATATTAAATCTTATCAACGCATTTATCTACCAAAGAAATTTGGTATAATCGGCAACATCACGATACTAATTAGGTTCTTTTAAAATGCGTAAGCAATGACATGTATTATCCTAAGAATAATGAGGAATAGTAAAGTGTACATTGGGGTAAGCAGAAACTAGTAAAATAGGATAACATAAATGTTTCATGATGACGAGGAGCTCGGTGGCGCAGCGGTAAACGCGCTCGGTCTGCGATTGTTGAAGTTAAGCAACTTTCGCAAAGTCCGGTCATAGGATGGGTGACCACAAAAAAAAAGTTTTCATCTCGAGCTCCTCCGTGCTTCGGAAGGCACGTTAAGCCGTTGGTCCCGGCTGCATTAGCAGTCGTTAATAACCACCAATCCGCACTGGGCCCGCGTTCTCCCTATCCATCCATAGAGAAGGCCCGTGCCCCAGCAGTGGGGACGTTAATGGGCTGGTGATGATGATGTTTTATGATGTGAAGAAACACGCAGACAAATAGTCTCTATGTTCGAATCCTCACATAAAATAATGTGGCAACACTAGATTTTAGTTATTTAATTCGGCCACAAGATGGCGATTCTTCCACTCTTTACTTAAACTTTTTACTTACTCACTCAACATCTAACTATTAATATTATTAAATACAGTTCAAAAACTTTTATGTGTAATTTTATTTAAATTCGCATACTATATACGTCCCACCGAAAGGGGTGTGGAGCATATGTACACGCTGTTCCTCTGCAGGTTGGTGGAGGTGTTTCCGGCTAAGAACCGGACCGGCTTTACGTGGCTTACGAAGCACGAGTCATCTTACCTTAGGACAATCGGGTCAGTCCTCAGCCTGCATTGTCCTAACCAAGTCAAAAAACACAAAGAAAACAAAGAAAAAATCACAAAGTTATTTTTGAGATATATCCCCACCGGGTGAGGTGTTCGATTCCGGAACTTTCGGATCTTAAGCCCAATGCTCAACAACAGGACCACGAAGGCCAAATGGTAATCTACCTTACAACATAACCTACACGACAGAAGAAGAAGATTACAATATAAACACATCTCAATAGAGGATAATAGGATTAGAAGAAGATGAAGATGAGACGCTATAAATAGGTAACTAAAACCTTTTTTTTTGACGTGACTTATTGTAGATTTGCCGCAGATGGCATTAACTACTTGGCCGGACAAATGGGGAGCGCTGAAGGCTCTCACCCGGTACAACGTTTAAGACAACAGGCCTGAGGGTGCCCAGTTGGGCGCGAACCTCGGCTCAGGGCGTCGTCTGAAAGGAAAAATATTTGAAAGAATTAATCGACCCTAGCGGGTCGATAGCGATAAGCGCTGAATGAGGGAAAAGTAACTAAAACCAGCAGCGCCTATTTAAAGAGGGGATGTGAATCCAGTCATATAGTATAATAGTAATTGAACGAAGGACGCAAGTAAAGTGGCTTGAATGGAATTAAACGGGCTAATAGTGGAAAGTTTGGCGGAAGTCAGTCATTGCTCCTCAGCGATCACCAACTCATTTTATTTGGCGACTGATTCAATTGAGTAATGGAGTCGTTACGTGGGGGATCTGCCGTCTAGAAAACTCTGGTATGAAAACATGTTTGATAAATTGGTATATTTAGCAAAGTGGTTATTTATTTAAGGATAATTCATCTCCTTAGTTTTCCCCTTTCGACCTGTCTGACCTTCCAACTCGCGAAGGGAAAACTCGCCCGATACAAGTTAGGTAACATACTTCCAAAACTGTTTTGTGAGCCAAATAAATAAATAAAAAAAAAAAACGCCTTTCTCGGGAATGAAGGTTTCCTGACGATGTTTTTCTTTATGATTTTTTTTCTAATATTTTATACTTAGAGGATTTTTCTATACAGAATATGCCACCCTCTTTCCTTCATGATACAAACACGAATTCAAACTGTTAGTCAAGTTCAGTGTTATAAAATCCGAGGCGGAAAATTACGCGCAGGTTGTATTTAATTGTCATGAGTTTTTGCAGGTTTGCCGCAAATGGCATTAACTACTTGGCCGGACAAATGAGTACACCAGGTACAAAATTTAAGACAACATGCCTGAGGGCGCCCATTTGGGCGCGAACGTCGGCTCAGGGCGTCGTCTAATTGTGTGAAATTAGTACCATTGGAATATGCACAAGTACGCCTAGGTATATAGAGGCAGCCAGCAAACACAGGTATAGTTTATTTGTAATTATATAATAAGTTATTATTAATAACCTTATCCTAACCACAAAGGGCCTCGAAACCGTACCATCCGTGACGGCTCATCAGCCGACCACCATAGCAACTGGAGCGTGAAGTGATAAAGGCATTACGAATCAATGGCAGCAATGAAACTGGTGATAATCTATTGAATTAGACTGACGACAATAAACACTTCAGGACCCCGATACCGACCCCGCCGGCGTGGTCGACGATTTCCCTCATTCAACGTGTATTGCTATCGGCCCACTAGAGTCGATTAATTAATCGAATTCTATCAAGTATAACCATCACAGACGACGCTTTAAACCAAAGTTCGTGCCCAACTGGGCACTTCTGTTGTCGTAAATTGTGTACCAGACGAGAGCCCTTTACGCTCACCATTTGTCCGGCCAAGTAGAACCGAACCTGCAATAAGTCAAGTTAAATACACAGGTAGACAGGTCCATAAGTAAGAAGACCTGATTCGTTTGACGGAGTACTAAGTTAGATAATGAATGATGAAATAAATCAAAATAAACCAATCTATAACCTTGGTTATCTGAATAGATAAATCGTCTTTCAATTTTATCATGTCTTAGAGAGATAACTAAAAAATACAAGTTTATCGATAACATAGGTAATATCTTTAAAAAAAGTAGACACACATAGATACGGGGTGTCAGTGACATCGTAACGAATACTGAGGGAAATGATCATCAGATCATCAGATGATCAGATCATGAAATCATGATACATATACATTATTTACACAAAATACTTAGTATATTTTGAAAGACATAGTCGGCACCTTAATTAAAAAAATTACTCGGGATATAAATATTAATAAATTTTAATTTTAAATATAAATTTTGTTTTTACCCACGACGGAACGGAGCAGGTATATGCGTTTAGGGTGAGAGATGTTTGTGTGTGCGTTTGTGCAAAGTAATGTTATCACTTATATTTATTTATTTTTTTTATTGATAATTAGATTTATTCAAAAATATTAGCTACATACATACATACATACATAAACTCACGCCCGTAATCCCTAATGGGGTGGGCAGAGCCACAAGTAATCAAAGACAACTTGCAGCCACTGTTGATACGAAGTCCAAAGATGGATATGATGAACCTTAAATATTAGCTAGATAAATCATTTTTAATAAAAATATTTATTCAGAAACAATAATAATAAAAAAACAAAATGTAAATCCACCACAGGCTTCGTCAGTAATTTATAAATCTTAGTCAGTATTTATTTATTTATTTATAAATCTTAAGGCGAGGTACGAGTATTATGGCAAAGCCGCGTTTTTGAGTTTTTGAAAACCATCTCAGACATAAAATATAATGTTTTAGATTCTGCACACAAGATATACTACTCTTAAAGTATATTAGTTAAGGATCTACTCTATCGTTGAAATATATCTGGCCTTTAATTAGGTATAAACAAATTAAATTCAGGCAATTATTTACCTAGATATTCCTTCGGTTTCGTGACGACTTATTGTGAGTGTTAGTTGCGGTAGCTTGAAAAAAAAAATACCTTCTCTATTTGTACTTTTTTTTAAATCTTTAAATATAATCAAACGAATATGAACATAATGTACATATATCTCAAAATTCCGTTACTTTTTATAAGTTAAATTATGGTGGGTGTCAAAGCCACAACCGAATGTTCTTTTTTAAATGCGAACCACATTATTTGTGTATGGAAATCTCGGCCTTATGAGGACAATTTTTTTTAATGAAAAACCTATTTACCCCCATTCCGGTTGCCATGGAAACGGACAACTCCAGAACCTTAGCTCTCAACTGTTCGCGACGTTTATTCCATTAGATAATCCTCTAAATTCGCTTACCGTCCGTGACCTCTGCCAACCGCTTTATAAAAGGGTGTTTGCGCCCGTGATGGCCAGTGTATCACAGAGCAGTGAAGGCAGTAGACAGGCTGAAGACTTAATATTTATACTCTGTAACCATGCTGCGGTTTTTCATCGTCACAATTGTTGCTGCTGCTTCGGCCAGCGTCATCCATGACGGAGTCTGTCCAGAAATGAAGCCGGTTGAAAACTTCAACGTATCTGCTGTGAGTACCGCTTTAAGTATTTTAAGTATACATAGGCCCCGTTCCTGCAGACACCTCCTAATTTTACTTTAAGTTATACCTGTCATTTTCTTATCCGCCGAAAAGGAAAGGGACGGATGATTGACAGCTCTTAATTTTAGGAAGAATGAGTAAATTAATGAATCACCCGGTCGAATCAAAAAGGTATCTCGCTGGTATTCAAACCGTTTGATGTGTGCTGTCAACTTAATTCTCTCGGGTTATTGGCCAATGTACTTAAAATTTTTAGACGGTTGTTTTAGATTTGTGCTTAAAATTTACGTGTGTTCCATAAACTTTATGCTTGTCGATTATCTGTTCCTTTCCTTTTCGGCGGATAAGAAAATGACAGATATAACTGAAAATAAAATTAGATGGTATTTACAGGAATTAGCACCATTAATTCATTCACTGAGCTGTGGAAGCCTAGTTAGAAGTACGCTTGACTCTCTCTATGAGCAGGTTCAAATCCCAGCATCGGCCAAAACCAATGATTTTCGAAATTGCTTTCGTATTCATGTTTGGACCATAATTATAAAGATAACCACGTGCTCAGCGGTGAAGGAAAACATCGTGAGGAAACCCAATGTGATATGACCTGACGTGGACCTTTTTTTTTCTTGAGGGGAAATGCCTACTGTATACCCTCCCACCGCGGGGGCAGCATGAGGGTTATGTCGGTCTCACACCGACTAAAACCCCCCGGTGTCCGTATCACCGCCGTTATGCCAAGCTTCGGGGACGCTTTCGCATTCTTCCGCGGCTTGGCGGCGATTACCCATGGTTTGGGTACCATCTCGTGGGGGATAAGTCCCCCCACCCCACCTTCGTTGTGGAGAGGCGTACGCGACATAGCGTACGCCACCTCTCGAGCCCCAGTGATGACGCTGACACCCCCGTGTTCAACGCCAGTGGCTCAGGAGGACCAATAAACCGCTAGCGCAAGCGTACGGTGCTTTTGGTCCTACCGGTTTTAATAAAAAGAATTTTGAATTTTTTGACAAAACAAAAGTATAAATAGTAAATACACATACATGAGATGACTCCTCTTTCCCATTGGTGTGGGTAGAGACCACGGATATCCACTTCATACGATCCTGACACACCACTTTCGCTTCTGCCACTCTCATCAAAGACTTCATCTTCACTCTCGTCAGTTTAAAGTACTCCTGATCTGGCCTTTCTTTTTAAACGTTCTGGATCGCGGTGTGTAGCCTGGCCTTCCTCTTCCAATTGGGTAGTTTCCTAGGTCAAAGATAAATTATGGAATTCTGATTACTAAATAAGACAGATTTAAAGGTGACAAAAACGTTTTCTATTTTGTACTTAACGTATTTATGAATTTTAATAAAGAAAAATGTAATAATAAGTGCGACATTTTGTCACGTTTTTCTATGACGTCACAGGTTTTTTTATCATACAAATTCCATAGTTTTGACGTTTAGTAAGAAGTAACTGATTTGACTAGTTGGAAACTACCCTATTCTGCGACATCATAAATCCATAAAAAAAAAACAAAGCAATATTACCTAAATATTTAAAGCGCTCTTCTCGAAGAGAGTCTTGTCGAATCGGGTTTTGGGGCGGATGGACAGAGGTGTGGGGGCTTAGTTCATCTTACGCTGGATGTACTTACCTCTGACTGGGATACAATATGTCCTAACATCAGCGGGCTTAGCACCGTATGCGCGCGACTCTTTCTCGCCTCGACGTCACCCACCCGTCACTCTCTCACAGTACTGCATAGAAAGAGACAGATGATCTCTGTCGCGGCGAGAAAGAGTCGCGTGCTTACGGTGCTAAGCCTCCAAATATGTAGGTACAGTCATGAGCAATATAATGTACCCACTTTAGGACTCTGTCGCACTAACATATTTGACATTTAGTGAGACAGTGCAATTTGTCAAAAAAAATCATGTGACCAAAATGTATGTAAATTGATTCTCCTGCACGATGAGATAGGTGATCATCTTTTTTTGACCTGAATTATTGTGGCCGGACAAATGGGGAGCGCTGAACAAAATTTAAGACAACAGGCCTAAGGGTGCCCAGTTGGGCGCGAATCTCGGCTCAGGGCGTCGTCTGAGAGGAAGAATATTTGAAAGAATTAATCGACCCTAGTGAGTCGATAGCGATAAGCGCTGAATGATGGAAATCGTCGACCACGCCGGCGGGGTCGGTATCGGGGATTCTGAAGTGTTTGGTGTCGCGAGCTGATTGGCCGCCTCTATGGCTAGAGTAATCGGGTCGTCGGGATCGTATATTACGTCCTTAGGACGCCGATACTTTTCAGTACCGACCCTGAGTGGGATGTATTTGGAAGCCGCAACTACCAGGGGAGGTGATCAGCGTACAGTCCAAATAGACCATCGTTTTGAACAGGATATCTGTGGTCACTTATACCAACCACCACCACTCCCACCCACCAAAATATAAGTAGTTAGGTTAATCATTTTGATTGTTCCCTTTACATTTATTTTTAGACTAATGCGTCAGACCAATCCATAATGACTAACATTTACCCTATTCATTCAATCGGTACCATTCAATTGACAATACTGGTAATTTACCAATCTGAACTGATAATCCTTGTTGATACATTGAATTGGATGAATCATTTCACCACCTTCCATTAGGTAAGTTTATCCTGAAAAAGGAGGAGCTCGGTGGCGCAGCGGTTAACGCGCTCGGTCTGCGATTGTTGAAGTAAAGCAACTTTCGCAAAGGCGGTCACAGGATGGGTGACCACAAAAAAAAAAGTTTTCATCTCGAGCTCCTCCGTGCTTCGGAAGGCACGTTAAGCCGTTGGTCCCGGCTGCACTAGCAGTCGTTAATAACCATCAATCCGCACTGGGCCCGCGTGATGGTTTAAGGCCCGATCTCCCTATCCATCCATAGGGAAGGCCCGTGCGTAATTATTTTCAATGTAGGATCATAAGGAACTCATATTGAATGTTTGATTGTACGGTCTCAATATTGCCCAGAAGTTCACGTTCAAAATGCAAAATTAGATACAGGGACTCATTGACTACCAGAGACACCCCCATGTATGTTCAGCGAGTATTAGCGGTTTAGGAGATATGACCCCTTTTGTACCTTTTTCAAGATTTCGTACCTTACTTCAGAAATCATTATATTGTCGCTATTTCATTCTTAATGATTCTTTTATTTTATTTCATACATATACCAAAGGAAGTGCATAGCATAGCTGAAAAAATAAATACAGCCAAATCCAAGTTAAAACAAAATTCGAACTGAGAATTTGACCAACATTGTTACAGTTTAATAAACACACGAGAACCCCAAGTTCCCGGTTCGGCCCTAAACCAAAAACAGGTTGAACAAGTAAAGAGTGGGTGGGTAACCAGCGGGTGGGTAAAGTGGGTGGGTAACCGTAACCAGTGGTTGGATAACCAGTGGGTGAATTGTGGGGTATAGGCCTGTTCCTCATTGCGCTATTCTATATTACACAAATTCAAATTCAAAAATATCTTTATTCAGTAGGTAACATAGTTAAACTTTGAATCGTCAATTTTTTACATAACGAACGTCTCATCCGCCTAAAACTACTGCAGCTTCTCACAACCTGTATAGCCGGGGAAAAGAAGCTGCAAGAAAAACCTCGGCACAGGGCCCTAGACGTTCTTTAAAAAAATAAAAATAAACATAAAATATTGGTATACAATTGAGTAATTTAGCTGCCTAATATCAGTTCTCAGACAGTTAATCCCATGCATTCATATCTCCTAAATAACCTAAACTAAACCACAAATAAACTAAACTAATAGAAGAATAATATGATCTGTTTAAATTAAAATTATTGCTGAAATGTTGCAGCTGATACGCAGTTTACAGTTTAGATGCAGTTATGTAGGTAACCTGATAAAAACTACATGATGCAATTTTGCTTTTGTTGCATTCAGTTCAAAAAAAAACTTTACATACTTAATACTAGATAATGCGTTTAGCGAGATGATTCATCGATTTGGTTGATCAACCGTGAAGGTTGCTTGGACAAAACCTCCGTGTCAATAGACCGCCGGGTTGACCGTGACAATGATTTATTTTATCATTATACAATTATATTAGCAAGGCAAGGAAATTCAATTACCTAACTGTAACACTTAAAAAGATACTTTAAGTAAATATAGATAATAATTAGGCAATGTCGTAACCAAACTAGGGATCACAATTTTTTTTGTGATACGTCACTGAGCCCAATGAATTATTTGTAAACAGTGGTGAAATTATGAACCATTAGTTGTGATCATTGTAAAATTTGTTTTTGTACTTAGGTATTTTTAGGAATCGACATATAACCAGGAGGTCTTAAGTCAGGATAAGATATAAAGGGAAATGAGAGACTTGGAAACAGTTGTCAATCATCCGTCCCTTTCCTTTACGGCGGATAAGAAAATGACGGGTATAACTTAAAGTAAAATTGGATGGTGTGTCCTGGAATCGGGGCCACTATCTTAGTTTATTATATATCTAAATATAATTTCTTTTCATAATTATTACACACCCGTATAATATATGTATATCTTTGTTTACACTTCTTTTTTCGTGTTCTCTTTTGTCTAAGGTACACTGCATGGTCTCTTAAGCCTGGCAATCAGAATCAGAATCAGAATCATTTATTCAACGTAATTATCATGGATAAACTTGTTGAAGGTCAATGTAACATTTTTGAATTTACGTCATTTCGCAAGGTGTTATGGCTGAGGAGAAGAAATGACAAGAAACTGCAACAGCAACACATCTTTTAAAAACCAATGAGGATATACATTACAAGTTATTTAATAACTAGAGGAACACATTCAATACCAGACATTTTTATCATTTAGGTAGTCATTAATCTTATAATAAGCTTTTTTACATAAAGTAAGCTTCACGTGAGCTTTAAATTTATTTTCTGACAAATTTAAAATATTATCTGGTATTTTATTGTAAAAACGTATACATAACCCCAAAAAAGATGAATTTAATTTACTTAATCTAGAATTTTGAATAGCAATTTTATGTTTATTTCTTGTATTGTAAGTATGCCTTTCACAGTTTCT
Organism: Pectinophora gossypiella; assembly: GCF_024362695.1. NCBI lineage: Eukaryota > Metazoa > Arthropoda > Insecta > Lepidoptera > Gelechiidae > Pectinophora > Pectinophora gossypiella. The sequence goes on along the minus strand of NC_065421.1, from coordinate 3,407,080 downwards.
CGGAAGGAGAGATAAGTTTTTACGTACATACATAATGTTTTCATATATATATTGACTTGCGACCGTCAGTATATTTATTTCTTTAAACAGCTCCCTCAAAGAGTCCCGACAACGCAGCTTATAAATAGCGCGAACTGCTCTTTTTTGAATGATGAAAATAGTTTCTACATCAGCGGCTCGACCCCACAGCAAAATACCGTAAGACATTATGCTGTGGAAGTAGCTGAAGTAGACAAGTCTAGCAGTGGGTACATCTGTGAGTTGTCGGATCCTTCTGACGGCATATGCTGCTGAACTTAGCTTGCCCGCTAGTGATACAATATGTGGGCCCCATTGAAGTTTTGAATCTACAGTAATTCCTAAGAAAACTGTGTGTTCAACAAAATCTAGTTTCTCATCGTTAATTTTAATGTTATTATTTACTTTCTTTACGTTTGGTAGAACAAATTTAATACACTTCGTTTTCTTAGCATTTAGAACTAGGTTATTTACTGTAAACCAACTTAGAACCTGCGACACAGCGCTGTTTGCTTCGTCAAATTCCTCTAACTTTCTGTCGATTTTAAATATAAGAGAAGTGTCATCCGCGAACAGCACAATGTCAGCTTGGTTCTGTACTACATAAGGTAAATCATTTATGTACACTAAAAAAAGAAACGGACCCAAAATGGATCCTTGAGGAACTCCCATTTGAACATGAGAGCCCGAAGAAGTTGTACTATTGATTTGTACCTTTTGTATCCTACCACCTAGATATGAATTTAACAAACTGAGAGCTCCATTATTTAGTCCATAGTGCCTCAATTTCAAAAGCAAGGTCTCGTGATCCACGCAGTCGAACGCCTTAGACAAGTCACAGAATACTCCTACGGCATTCTGCGACTTCTCCCAAGCATCGAAAATGTGTCGAACAAATGTCACACTCGCGTCTGTTGTAGACCGACCCTTAGTAAAACCAAACTGCTGGCTGTGGAGTAAGTTATTTAAATTAAAATGACATAGCAGTTGGTCGAGAATAATTTTCTCGAAAATTTTACTAAGTACTGGTAGAATACAAACCGGGAATACAATCCTTTTTGCTGCAGGGAGCCATACTAGACAGAATCTGAAATAATAAAGGAAAGGCAGCAGTAACTATTCCAAGAAAAATAGAAAATACCTATAATATTGTTAATAATATTTTACTTAGCAATCTGCAATAAGTACCTACATAACAAAATGCTTTGTGTACGTTATTTACGGTTTAAGAAATTTATTTCTCCAAAAGAATACAATTCACTTAACTAGAGAAATACAATATACCTTAAATTAAAATTATGTTAGTGTACGTTATTTATGTCTAATTTGTGGAGTAAAAAAGTTATGTTTTACACTGCTACAATATACAATATAATGCCAACAATATAATGTTATTGTAAGTGTGTAAATAAATAGAAAAACATTGTGTGTTTCCGTTTTTTTTTGTCGTCAACTATGTTTCTACTTAACGTCAAAACAAAGCGAGACTACAACGGCGCCGGGTGTGAGGTTGGACTTTAATCTCTGGTGTGATCTGTGTACTGTTATGTTATAGCAATAATATTTATCGCTAGCTAATGTAATAATATGGAACAAAGCAATACTCCTCAGGTTTTAGTCCGTATTTTCGAATTTGTAACGTCGGTGTCCGTTGGTCTCCGTACGACAATCAGCTGATTTGAATTTACACCAATATTTCCACTTCATATACACAAATTTCTATTTTACACACTTTATATACTAAAATTAACACAAATACAAGTAAATTAGTCGACTAAAAACTATGATTATAATAAAAATACGAAATTAAAACTAAGATACGCGTCTTGACATTTACGCGTCAGTGTTCGTATTATACAGTGTTCGTATAGTACAATATTTCCCAACATGCAGGGTTGGCTGGAAGAGATGTCTTTTAGAGTTAAGCGTACCTTTTGTTTTACGTTTTCAGTGTTCGGTTTCTCCTTATGTGTACAATAAACAATTAAATAAATGTAGGATGACTGGGACAATGGAACGAACGGTACAGATTGTGTGTGAGAGTGAGGATGTGAGTGAGATGGCATGAGAGGGGAAAGAGGAGAAGGAAGGGGGGAATGGCGACTGGTGGTGTGCGACGAGTGTGAGGTCTGAGGTGGTGAATATTTTGTAAAAACTGTTTAAATAGTGGAAAGAATAATAAACTCAGTGTCTCAGCGAACATAACGGATTTTATTTGTTATACCCAACCTCAATTTCTACATAAATATTATAATTAATTATTCTTGCCATTCCCAGTATGCTGGCACCTGGTACGAGATCTCCAAGTACCCCGCAGAAGCGGAAAAGAACGGCAAGTGTGGTTCAGCGGAGTACAAGGTGGAAGGTGACGTCATCAAGGTCAAGAACACCCATGTGGTCAATGGAGTCCAGGCCTTCATCGAGGGGACTGCCAAGCTTGCTGCTGATGCCAACAAGGCTGCCAAGCTGCAAGTTTCGTTCAAATTCGGAGGTGGGATATTTACTTTTTTTATGTAAAACTCAACTTGTTGATTGTTTTTTGAAATTAACGGCTGTTAAAACAGTGATAGGCATTGATTGTAACCAAAAAAGGAACATCTTTTCTGGGGGTTAAAAGGCCACATCAAGGCACTTCATCTAAAAAGCAATGTTGCTATTGGACAGTTGCGCATACAAGTCAGTGCGCAATATCAACAAATGAATTGTTTCAACGTGGCCTTTTTACAAATAACCTTTTTGTTTCTTCCTGTTTGTGCAATAAAGTATTTGTTATGTTATGTTATGTTATGTTAAATAACAATGCTCAAAATGTATGCACGAAAAACTCAAAATCGATTTTCGCGAATCACGACGCCACCTACTTATGCCAACCGATGAGTTATATTGAGTTATAAAATCAGTGAAAATGACACTGTTTGAATCGATGGGGTTGTGGTGAGCGTACTGCACTATGCTGCTCCACCCAAACGTTTATTCTAAACTGCCATCTTCAAAAGACGTTGAAATGTTGCTTAAAGACGTGTATACCGGCTTTACTTTCGCATTTATAATTTTGTGTATTGGGTAGGTAGGGCATGGCAATCATGCCGCGCACTTGCGAATGATATCAACGGCTTCGACCAATAGCCGCACGACGTCTATCTTCTGTAGACGCATTCGCTACGTCTATTGGTCGAAGCCCTCGATATAACTCGCTGGAGCAGAGAAGGTCATGCCAGTGATACAGACTCATCCAGTTTTTTAAGGGTTCCCCTTACCTAACCTGAAGATTTGACAGGTCCGGATTTTTGCAGAAACGACTGCCTGTCTGACCGCGAAGGGAAAATCAGCCCAATATAGGTTAGGTTACCTCGGAAATGCATTTCTCGGGATTCTGGGTTTCTTCACGATGTTTGTCTTCACCGTTGAGCACGTGATAATCATTTATGATCCAAACATGAATTCGAAAACAAATTCGAACCTGCGACCTCAAATTGAGAATCAAGCGCTATCAACTTTGCTACTACGGCTACAGACTGTTCTATATTAAAAGATAAACACTCAATATTCGAAAATACGGATTAATATAATATCGTTATAGCAGCATTTAGTAAAACAGTGATACCTGAGAGATAACTGATGGAAAAACAATGATAATACAAAAGATAAAGGTATATTTGTAAAGCAGACAAAAATATTTTTAGGGATTTCAAAATAAGACCTTGACACTGCGCTCCAGATCTCAACTAGCAGATGTTGGTGAAAAATCCGCTAAATTGAAATGGGAACGGGCTGGACATGTCTGCCGTATGCATCCGGAAATCATCTGAAAATTACATCTGATTGGACCCCACAAGGTCCTCGACGTCGAGGCAGACCACGATGATGATTGAAGGACGAGCTAGACGCCTTCCAGAACACCTGGCAGAACGATGCCCAAGACAGGGACGGTTGGAAAGAAAAGGGAAGGAAAGGAAAAACAATTAGGCTAGGGAAAAAAATAGACTATATTTCAACTGCTAAACCGTTGCAAGTGTGCAGTTTTTGTGTGATTAACATAACTCTTACGAAACTGCAATCCACTACGTGTATATATTTTATGTTCAATTTCAGTTCTATTGTAGTGGGTTTTCAGTTACACCAACTGCGCAAAAATGTTGTATATCATGAAGAAAATAATTGTAGGATTGATTTGATTTGAATCTGATAAACGGATGGTCTACCTGATAAAAGCGTAGATGGATTAGAAGGTAGATAAAAAAATTTTGGATTATCGTTAAGGAATTACTCGCGGTCGCTTCTTCTAGTCAGTCACGTTATTTATGTCCCGGAGCGATAAGATTGTAGCATAAAACAAAAAAAAACCTGACTTCCATCATAATATAAACAGCCTATATACGTCCTACTGCTGGGCACAGGCCTACCCTCAATCAACCCTGGAGCATACTCCACCACGCTGCTCCAATGCGGGTTGGTGGAGGTGATTTTACGGCTAATAGCCGGGACCAACGGCTTAACGTGCCCTCCGAAGCACGGAATCATCTTACTTTTTCGGAAAATCAGGTGATCCAAGCCTGAAATGTCCTTACCAAACAAAGGACAGTCTCACAAAGTGATTTCGACCATATCCCCATCGGGAATCGAACCCGGACCTCCAGCTCGTGAGCCTTACGTTCTAACCACTAGACTACGGAGGCTGTTTCCATCAAACTTTTTGTAGCCCTTAGGGCCCTATCTCACTATGTCACCATTCGCGATCGTGGTTGAGCACCAACAAAATGCAGCATTTGTATAAATCGCTACGTCACCAGGAGCTGATGAAGTTATCCATCTCACAACCCATACGATAGAAGATGAGAACGAGAAGACCAGGGGCCTTAGCTAAGCTGTAAACGATGAATGTATGGGATTAACATGAGGTGCCTATAGTGCTTATGGGTTATGCAATCAATGGCCGATTTCTTCAGCTCTGGTGTCATGATTACTGTTGAGCTGCCAATGGACTCTGACATGACTTATGTAACGACTGCATACTTAAGTAAATAGTAGCCGGGATTAACGTGCTCGGATCACACGAACACAGACTCGGATTTTGACCTCATTGACAATCTTGTTGCAGACGTTGTAAGCGAATCTCCTCTGCTGGTTCTGGCTACTGACTACAACAACTACGCTGTCGCCTACAACTGCAAGTACGACGAGAAGACCAAGAAACATGAAAGTGAGTAAACAATTGTCTACGCCACTGAAGTATGGAAACGTTGACACCACATCAAAACAATTCACCTAAAAAAGCAATATTGCTATTTGACATTTGCTGATATTGCGCACTCACTTTTATATGCGCAAATGTCAAATTGAAATATTGTTTTTTTTAGATGAATTGCTTTGATGTGACCTTTTTAACCTCCCAGTACTTTGACATGGACAAGATACACGCGCACGGCAATGCACCTTACGGTGCGTTGACAGGCCCTAGCTGCTGCAGCCCGAATGGCCACTGCGACCTAGAAAGATCAATTGTGACCAAATTCCTACATTTAAAAATCTTCCTCTAGACCGATCCGTTCGATTTGACCTAGCGTCTTTGTGGGTAGGATCTCCATGGGCTCCTGGGGATCCATTATGTGGAAACCCCCCTGTCCTCGGCTTCTACTATGTATGAGAGTCTCACAGCTGCATAGCAGGTGCAATGGTGTCTCATCGTCCTTGAAACAGAATCTGCATAAAGGGGACTCAGTCAGCTCCATTCTATGTAGGTGCGTGTTGAGTCTGCAATGCCCCGTGAGGGTCCTTTTTAAGATTCTTACCCCATAGACGTTACGGTCAAGGGCATGACGATAGCGCTTTCACAAATCAGTTCTAGAGACATACTTACGTAAAAAAATAAACACATCAGACACCAGTATCCGTATCAGGGAGAACAATGAGTCACCAGAAGACATACACACACACACACACACACACACAAACACACACACACACACACACGCACATAGTGTGACATTTGTTATTGGACTCCAAAAAAGTCCCTCAATCTCAATATTGCAGAATATCGTTCATGAATCATAAAGGATGACAAATTCTAGATAATAAATTAGTAAAAAAATCAAAGGTTACTCAACTTTTTTGATAATAAGAGATTAAAATTTAAATTTAAATACGAACTGTAGAATTTGAGATATAAATGTATATGCCAAATTGCTATTAATGATTCATAATAAACAAGGCCGATTGTTATCTACTGAAACAATTATTTGCTATCATGTGCAAACGAATGAGTGTACTAGTAATAAACTTACGTTCTTTCCCGGATATTAAAACGTTTTCATTAATCATTAGGGCCTTATTTCACGACATCATGGTCGCATATAGTTGCATAAACGGTTCCTCGCTTGGTAGCATCCATGTGCAGCCATGGTATCTTAGTGTGATATGGTACTGAAGATTATCGTTAGCATAATATCAAAGGCATTGCAGGAACTTAGTATTTACTGTTAGCAAACTCTACAATAAAACGTAAATATTAGTAACATCCCCGGTTTTAATCAGTAAATGTTCAGTAAGTACCTACCACAAATATCACTCTTATTACGGAAACCAAATATTATTAAGTATTACAAATTATTATAAGAAATATGAATACAATCGAATACAGCAACTTGTCTTCCAGTTTTTGCTTCTCTCGACAAAATCCGTCTTCACTTCTTTTTTTTTCTTCGTAGTCCCAGACGGAACACCCGCCAAAAAGTTTTTCTCTTAAAAAGTGACGTGACGTTCCTTTTTTAAAATTGCCAACATCACTATGTTAATTCAGTTTACTAGACACAAGAATTAGTAACGAAATAGGTAACGATAATTTAATCATAAAGTACTGCTGATTGTTCAATCCGATATTCGAATTTACTTAAAGAAGCCAGGGTGTGTCTTTAGATAACGGTTTGTATGTCAACACGCTGTCAAAAGCACGTTTGTACCTAAATTTATTTTTTAGAAAAATGATTTTTAAATATTGCCTTTTTCATCTACATTTTCTGTAGTTAACTATTTAAACGGGTCGATATGTGATTAATTAATGTTAATCAAGGTAAAACAAAACAGTTACCTTATTGCAAATTGCAACGCGGCTGAAACGTCGGAAAAAGAAATGAATAAGGTACTTAATTGTTTTTTACCTATGAGGACTCACATTACTTTAGTACTTAGGTAAATTTCAAAATTGTGTTTCGACATTTACGTATTGCTAGGTTATACAAAGTATCGCATGGATGGTCTAATACGAATCAACACAGAGATAGAAATACTAGCAACTGCCAGCTTCATCTGCTCCGATTTCTTAGATATCCATCCTAAAATCAACATCATCAGTTTCTCCTACTTTATTGATATGTTTTCTCAATTTCTTTTTTTATTCTTCAAAAAATATAATTAACAACCAACGTTGCGTTATAAATGTTATTTAAATTTTACATTAAATAAAAATGTTCATCCAAAAAACCTTCATTTGTTACTGTAGATACCTAAAATGCATAAAAAATATCTTTATCTTTATCCTTACGATCTTTTTTATTTCAGCTAATGCGTGGGTCCTGTCTAGAAGCAAGAAACTGGAAGGCAACGCTAAGACTGAGGTTGACAACTTCTTGAAGGCAAACTCCAAGGAACTAGATGCCTCCAAGTTCCTGCAGACCGACTTCTCTGAGGAAGCCTGCAAGTTTAACGGCACCAGTCTCATCACAGAAGCCCCTAAACCTAACAAGTCCTAAACGGGCGAAGACTGAAAGAGTATTTTCACCAGATTGTTTTAAGTAATTTCTTTTATTTAAGAGCCCGCACGCCATAGTACAAAAAACTGTTCACAAAATTATGGTACCGATTTAGTACTCTTACATTCTCAATGCTGTTGTTTGCAAATATTATTTCCAATGTGTTAAGAGCAAATATATTTTATTTTCTGATAATGTGCTGTGATAAGTTAAGATTTTTTTGCATTTCAAGTAATTCAAAGTTTAACTTGTTGAAAATAAAAAAAAATCCAATGATTATTGATTTAATATATTAAATTAAATATGGGAAATGAAATCCTTTATTGTTTTCTGATTTCACGGTAAAGATATTATGTCAATCATCATACTAACATACTGTATTATTTAATTTAAGTAAGTATAATCTCATAAGTGTGATATGATAAATGATTTAAGGCACGGATATAAATGCTGTAGCTTTAAAATATTTATTAGATAATAAAACACATTTTTAATTAAATTTTATTTTAATTTATAACAATGATTGATTGATACTATCAATTAATTTTCGACTGTATCTCAATTTGAAGATCGATTGATAAAATATATCCGCTGCAACCATATACCAATATGCATATATTGGCGAATTACAAGCTTCCACATATAGATCCATATTATATCTTTCATATGTGGAAGCTTGTAATTCGCCTTCTGAAATTACTTTTGAATTAATTTGTATATGAAGCTGTTGGGTCCCCAAAGATAATACAATAAAAATGCTATGACTGGCCCGATGTAATCAATAAACTGAACATAACAAAAACTAGATATGGTATATTCCAAACGAAAGGAAAATATATTTTCATCACAGATAAAAGTTAACATACTTAAATTAGGTACACATACTCTACCAGAAATTACTCGTAAAGAAGTCACTTTCGAATTTGGTGGCGTAGGCGCAACTGGGTTCGGAGAAGTCTTTGAAGACAAACGCTTGGCGGTGCTCGGCGAGTTCCGTGTACCTGGACAAGGCATCCTCGACCTTTTTCAGGGTATCACCCTGAAGCTTCTCCTTGTGGCGTGACAGAACCCAGGTGAAAACTGAAAGGATAATGACCTTTATAAGACTAAATTACTCTTATTAATAGTCTGTACTTTCCTACTTTTGCTGGCCTTCCAGGGTCCTTGGTGATTATTATTTTGTAATTGCAAAATAAAGTTATTGAGTATGGAAAAGCCCTTTACATAATAGCCTGGTTAATTAACAGCAGCTGTAGTAGGTAAGTATATAGCCAGTGCAAAAAAAAAAACATATCAGGAAATGATTATACTGACAGCTGTATAATTAATCTACATTTAACGGAGTAAGTATATTACAACGGTCTTCGTGGTCTAGTGGTTGGAGCGTTAGGATCAAGATCTTTAAGTGCGGTTTCGATTCCCGATGGGGACATTGTTGAATTCGTGAGACTGTCCTTTGTTGGTTGAATCACCTGATTGTTCGAAAAAGTAAGATTGATTGGTCCCGGCTACTAGCCGTAAAAAGCTTTATTATAAAATGCTTTTATAAATATATTTACCATAGTGAGTCCGTTGTTTCTTCTTCAAAGTCTTGCAGGTGTAAGCGACGGCAAAGTTGTCGTAGTCAGTCGACAAAATGAAGAAGGGGAACTGTAGAACTTTATCTGAAATGTAATTTAATAATATTTTACTTAGAGCCATTATGCCGGTGGTGTACGATAGTCTACGTTATAGTGATGCTCTTCAATACGAATATGTACTGTAATTTATCTAGAGTAGGATGAGATTTCAATAAGAGAACAAAAAAGAGTAACTTAATCGACCGTAAACAACATTTCCTTTTTTTATTTAATTTTGTTTAATTGATTATGATAGTCCCTGCAACATTTGAGTTCAGGGACTATACGTATCAAAACCACTGGGGCAGATTTTGATGACATCACAATTTGTTGTGGTTCAAATATATTAAACTACATTTGTATGGGTTTTTGGGGCAGTTTAGCTCTGTCTCCATTTTTAAATGTTTTTTGAACTCCTAAAAAGCTTTTTTCATCAACCTACCTCCATCCTCATAGCTGACAATGAACTGTGCTTTATTCGCAGCGTCAAAGGTAGGATCAACTCTGGCAAAATACGACTTCTGAGTTCTGTTGCCTTGTTCTTCCACCACGTAGGTTTCTCTCAAGGTATACCCCATATTATCCTCTTGAAACTCTAAGGAGGCGCAGTCGTAAATGGAACGACCATCGCTAGCGTAGCTGGCCACGTTATACCAAACCCCTGAAAACTGGAAGAATCATCTTTCGTTGAGAGTGAGCGGCTATTTTTAGTGACATGAATAACTATTGGATACAATATAACAATTCTTATAAACTTTTGAAAATGTGTGTGTGAATTTATTGATAGGAAAGTGTTTCGTATAGAAAACTAACCTGTCAAGCGTCAGTAAACAAACTTTCACCGACGTGACTAAAACAATGATAACATAACACGTCATTTGTCATTAATCTAATTTAAAGTCCACTTGCCAAAGCCATGATAAACACCGATTATCCTTGATATTTTGAAATGTTTTGATTGTTGAGACAGATGAGAAAATTGGTAAATTACCTTAGTGTAGTCTAGGTTCTCCTGAATGTTGACTTTGGGACATTCTCCAGGCAATGTGAACGCCGCCCCCAGAACACCCACAAAACAACAACAGAATATAAACAAATACATCGTGACACTTAAAAAACCGAGTCACCACACAGACTCTGAAGTATCGAATGATGCCGTTGCGCATCCTACGCGATAATTATCCAATGATACGACCCCGCCTAAAGCTGTTTCATATTGAAAATTGTCGTAATTGCCCCCGTGTAGAGTTTCCTACAACGTGTACATCCTTTTCTTATTTAGATTTATGGGGCGTTATGTAAATGGTGTAAAGGTCATACCTATTCATACATACATAAGCTCACGACTATACTCCATTTGGGGTAGGCAGAGGTACATTCATCGCAAGATGAACTAAGTTCCCACACCTCACTGATCTTTCTCTTTTCTATTCATTAAAATATAATTTGCTAAAATAGTGCATAAGTATCATAATTAATATCACCACTATGGATGAGACTTTGAACATAGTGTTGAGATTAGACCTTGTTGAAGATATTTTAATTGAAATCATTGATCATACAAATAAAAAATCAACCAAAATGAACCATATTTTGAATGGAAAAGAATAAAAAAAGGCTTTAGTATTTGAATACTAACAGGTATAATAAAATATAGTACAAAATAAGAAAGATAAGTAACAGTGGTGTAAGTCGAAGACAACATAACTATCTGTTTCCAAAAGTGGTGGTTAGAACCCTAGTTCCGACCACGACTTTTGATATTCACGATAGTATGGAGAGGTTACATTACAATAAATATAAAAACTCATAGCAAGTCGATAATAGAATTTTACAACGCTAATAATTCAAGTGTAAGTTAATACAACAAAATTGACAATGTGGATTAATCTTTAGGGATCCTAAGGTCAAATAAATAACAAACAATAAAAGTTATAAAAAACATCGATTTCTTAGTAACGATATACGGTGCCCAGATAATAATTATACATTCTTGGAAATTGTTGATGGTTGCGGAAAATTTATATTATTATATCTTTTCTAATTTCGTTATGAAATTGGTTTTGGTCCCGTAGTACCTAAGTAATTTATGATACCTACTGTATATAACGAAAATCAGTATTTACTAGATAAATAAACACATAGGTAATAGGGCTTAAATAAGATTAAACGTAAAAATTCGAGGAAAGAAGAAACAAAACTGACTTGAATATTTAAATGTAACAAATACGAAACAATTTCAGACGTAATGTTTAATAAAAATGTTTTGGAAATTCAAGAACAGGAAAACAGAGCCAGACATAAAAACACTTTACAATTTCACAGAATTGTTTATATTTGTATTATTACTGTATTTGTACTATCTACATTATGTTATTACTACAGATAACCTTTAACTGAATACTGAAGCATATTTGTTATTGTTTTATTCTCATCTTGTATACTGACCACAACAGTCACTAGATTGTTACCAACAAAAATGATTAAAATATTATTTTATGTAATAATTAGTGTCTCTAGTGTATTTGGCTATTTTACACTACCAGGAAAATGCCCTGAAAATGTGAAGTTGCAAGAAGATTTTAGATTGGCAGAAGTAAGCATTTTCTTTTTATCATTATCTATACTGAGTAACTGCTTATCAGATGATTAATTGAAACTCATCATAATTTGATTGATCATATTTTTATTGTACTTAGTTCATTCTTTAAAATATTACTCAGCAAAATGGATATTGATTGCTATAGGTGCAATTCAGTTATCTGGTTGCTCATCGTCTTTATCTCATCTAATTTAGATTACGTCGGTGAATACTGCACCTATGTGTACTCGAATTCCATGGTCAAACAATTTTGTCGTATATTTACATGAGCTAATATTTTTATAAAAATGGTTATCTTTATATCCATCGTTAAGTATTTGTAAACTCATCAAACAATTAATTCAGTTATTAAATATACTTACCAACAATGATTTTTCGGTATTTACCTTCAACATATTTGCAACTTTCAGTTCTACGGCAAATGGTACCAGGCCTATCACTACTCCAGTGATGGTAGGAACAATAACAACTGTTCTACCATCAACCTGATCACTAAGCCCACCGGAGTGTACTTTAACCAGTCCAGGGTGGACAGAGGCCTCTTCCATCGTTACAGCATTGGAAAGTTCGAGATCCCTATTAATATAGAGGAAGCTGCAAAGTTAGATGTTACTTTTGTTTGGGATAACGCTCCTAGGAGACGTAAGTATTTCTTTTTACTGTGTCATATAGAGCGTAGATACTGGATGATGTGAAAAAAATTAAAATCAAGTAAGTACTTAAAGTTGATATAAATGGAAAAGTTGACCACTGAAATTAGGATCTTAGTCTTCATTCCTGATGGGGTCGAATTAGACTAAAGAAGTTTTCTAGATGGACTTTGGTTTGAGTGTTTCCTCTTCAAATGGATTCAGCATGATAGAGTATGCTTCGTACTCTTTATGTATGAGGGGTCTCGTTTGTTCAGTAATGCGGGCTTGGTTATGTTATAAGGGTTTTTAGGACAATATAAATTAGTCTAAAGTTGATGTGTATTAATTAATATTTCCAGTGAAAACGAGGAGATACAATTTCCACGTCCTCGCTACCAACAACAATTACTATGCCACTGCTTACACTTGTCAATACAGTCCTTTAATAGACAAACACTTCAGTAAGTACTTTTTTATTTGTTTGCTATTTCTCTTACGGATTGTTCAACTTTATTCATTTTATTAAAGATTCATATTTGATAAGACGTCGTGTGATAGATGTATATTTATTAAGTGTTGAACACTTGCCACCAGAAGGTGAGATGGTACTCTCTTCTTTTTCTGTACCTCACCTCATAATAATCGTGATAATGGAGATATATTGTAGTAGAGTTTAGGACGCATAATTTTGAATTGTATGCTAAAAGAATATCACCCATTTATATATTGCTTATAATTAAATAGTCCATTATATTGAAAAGTGTATAATCCCATAGTCAATATTAATAACATACTGGAGATAATAGATATAAATATTTTCTGTTTCAGTTTATGTATGGATCCTCTCAAGGAATATAATATTGAACGACGTCTCGAAAGAATTAGCGATCAAACCTCTTCAGCAGATTGGTGTGACGGCTGCAAATTTAGTGAAGGACGATTTGTCTAAATGTACTCCAAAATACTATGAAGATATCTCTGTCGAACCTACGACGTTTAGGTACCCCGTTCCTATTTAGAAACTGATGATTGCTTTTGACTATATTTTTGAAATTCGTCATGTTATTTAATTCATTGTGATTTTAAAGAAGTGTTTGATATTGTAAGTCTTATACGAATATAATTTGTTGAAATATAATTGGTTTAAAAGAGCCTGTAGTTGCTTTATGACATTAAATTAGTTTTAATGAAATATATTTGTGCTTAAGATAGAGGTTGTTAAAATTGGTTTATTAACTTTCACATACTAACTAACATTAGGAGATTACCTCAGGGAGCTATATTGGGCCCGAAGTTTTTTAAAAAAGCCCGAGGATGATTTATTTTAACTTTTTTTAAAGCATGGACAGGGCCGTCTTAAACCGTGTTGGGGACCTGAGGCACTCATGAATTTAGGAATTATTGACCATGGAAGGATTGAAGAACTAATTAATATTTTGAAAATGATATTCATTTATTTTCGATCATTATCAATAATACCGTCATCCTTTTCTTTGTAATCAGCATTTATATGGGCCGTCCAATGATAAGTGCAACTTCCTTCTGATTGCTCCACAGGTTTCAAATATGCTAGGTTGGCATTAGGTATAGAATTCAGCGTCTGACGTGCTGTTTCCAAGATTTCGGGGTGGAGAGTTGTATCTCTTGATAGAATCCAAGCTGAAACTAAGGGAAAGAATAAGTATATTTAACTTATTCTTTTCTAAAGCATAGAAAACTCACACTCGTGGTCTATTGGTAAAAAAGCCATAATTAGATAGAGAGATATTAATGCTGAACTTCCAGTAACCCGTCAAAAGCCGTCAGAGCCGCCTGACATGGCTCACGTATCGACTATGTACTGACATTACGGCCTCTGTGTGTCCAGTGGTTGAGTGTTGTGTTCACGATCCGGAGGTCCCGGGTTCGAATCCCGGTGGGGACAGATCACAAAAATCACTTTGTGATCCCTAGTATGGTTAGGACATTACAGGCTGATCACGTGATTGTCCAAAAGTAACATTGAAAGCCGAATTCAGTGATTTAGGGCCCGCAACAGGGTGTGTGCATTGTGTATTGTTAAATGTTCTGCGTGTGTATGTTTTAAAATGTTTCGTGTTATGTATGTGCAATAAATAATATTAGATTTGATAAATGGGCTATTATTTTATTCTGGGTCCCATGGTTAACTTATTCGCCAAAAAAAATTTTTTTTATTTATGCTATTGTTTGTTAATATTTCTTACTATTATAACAATAATAATATTTAAATCACATTTTACAGGACTTTGCAGCGATGTTTACCAATTATTTTTCACTTATTTTTATATTTATACTAGGGAGGGTGCAGAAAAACAACAACTGTGTTACTTTGTTACATTATGTAGTTTTATTATTGGGAACGTTCACATTAAATTCAAACCTTTTTTTTTTAAATTAAGATAAAAGATTTTTGAACTTATATTATTAAATAACGAAACATTTCAGTCTAATACATCTTTTTATGGTTAGGTTTACCACTTCGTTACCTAATTTTGATTTTATGAGATAAACTTTTTTAATAAAATAGAAAACAATAGCAGTTCAAGCATTTTATTTATGGAGGCCATTTATATATTAAAAATAATCAAAAAAAGTCAAAAATTTTAAAACATACTTAGGTAGTTTTAGCTATAATTCTGAAAATGTCTCCATAAAAATGGGGGACAAAAAAGTAACGCAGTAGTTTAGTAAGTAACATAATGGTAAACTTTCCGCATCTATGGTGTTTAACTTACTGAAAACAATTAAAAACAGAATACAATTAAATTGAAACCATGACAAATTAAACAAAACTCTCTTAGAATGAAATAAAATCAAAACTTCTCTAAAAACAGTATTAAACATACATTAGTTTCTGTCTGAGTCTCTCTTCAGTCTTATTTTTCAAATATATTTAATGGGACATCAAATTCATTCAATACGTTTTCAGCAAATGGAATTCTATAGTCTCTGCTTACCCCGGTGGGAAATAGGCATGAGTTTATGTATGTATGTATGTCATCATCGTCATCAGCCTTACGACGCCCACTGCTGGGCATAGGCCTCCCCCAAGGATCTCCACGACGATCGGTCCTGCGCTGCCCGCATTCAGCGGCTTCCCGCGACCTTCACCAAATCGTTGGTCTACTTTGTAGCGGGCCTATACTGAGCGTCGTCCGACACGTGGTCGCCATTCTAGAACCTTTCCGCCCCAGCGGCCATCGGTTCTCCTCGCTATGTGTCCTGCCCACTGCCACTTCAGCTTTGCAATTCGCCGAGCTATGTCGGTGACTTTAGTTCTCCTGCGGATCTCCTCATTTCTGATTTGATCGAGCAGGGAAATACCGAGCATAGCTCTCTCCATTGCCCGCTGAGCGACACCGAGCCTCCTCACGGGATCCATAGTAAGCGGCCACGTCTCACTGCCGTAGGTCATCACTGGCAACACGCACTGGTCAAAGACTTTCCTCTTGAGACACTGAGGTATTTTGAACGAGAAGATATTCGCAGCTTCCCGAACGCTGCCCATCCGTGTTGGATCCGACGAGAGATCTCTTTCTCGAAGTTGGACTTACCTAACTGGATTATTTGTCCTAGGTAAATGTACTGGTCTACAACTTCGAGTGTAACGTTCCCAACCTGAACTGGAGTGGGTGCGACATGGTCGTTGGACACAAATGTTCGTGCTAAGACCCACTCGTTGGGATGCGTTACTGAGATGCTCGAGCATGGTGTTCTGGTCTTCCAGGGTCTCAGCCATTAGGACTATATCATCGGCAAATCGAAGGTGCGTCAGGTACTCCAATCTCAATCTCCCTCAGGATTTCGGGAGTCGACGAAATGACTCTGCCGTCCTCAGTTTTCAGTCTCGTTAGTTGACTTTGCCCAATAGACAGATCTTTTGCGAACACCTTGGAGCCCTTGTTCCGCTCTATAGCCACTTTAATACGTGTAGTATTAAATTGGCGAAGGTCGCTCGTCAAAGACTTCGAGATCTGTCTATTAAGTTGTCTATAATGTAAGACATCCGCTGAGTCCTGCAGCCTCATTTCGTGTCTCTTATCCATGAGTTCGAGTGTGTGTGCGAGAGTTTCTGCGTTTTGGTACGGCGGGTTCTAAAGTGTTTAGAACCTACCGTACGGACAGCATCCACCATCAGGTCGTTTATATCGTCCACTTCTGCGCAGTTATCAAGGTACTCGAAGCGGTTTTGAAGCTCGAGCTGAAAGCGCTCGGGTTTTTGGATCTGGGCTGGCGCCGGTCGGAGCGTGGATTTTATCACTCGCGATCTTTCTAGCTTGATATTGATATTCAATGTGCCTCTTACCATGCGGTGATCACTTCCCGTCTTAACGGCATTGATCACAGAGACATCATTGAATATGTGCTTTTTTGTCGACATGATAAAATCGATCTCGTTTTTATAATTTCCACTGGGACTTATTCAGGTCCATTTGCGGGTGCGGGCTTTCTGAAGAAGGAGTTCATCATATAGAGGTTATCCTTCTCCATAAAGTCCGCCAGCATCCGGCCTCTGGTGTTCCGGACCCCAAATCCAAATTGCCCCACTCTCAGCTCGTTACCGCAACGCTTCCCCAACTGTGCATTAAAGTCCCCTATCACAATCGTGTAGTGGCTTTTATGGCTATGCATGGCTTTAGAAATCTCCTCATACATAGTCTCCACTTCGTCATCGTGGTGTCCCGAGGTCGGAGCGTATGCCTGGATGACAGTCAGCGAATATCGAGATGATATTCTGAGTATCAGGCACGCTACCCTGCTCGAAACACTACCGATGGTCAACACGTTGTTGACTAGGGACTTGTGGACGATAAACTCGACACTCTGTAACGAAATAATTATAAATTAAATTATTAAAACCATTAAATTTGTAAATATTGAGCAAAAACTTTGAGTATTTCCGCTGCGTTACGATTGCTACAACTGCGTTACATTTCGCAGTAACGCAGTGCATCGGTAACTCAGTTGTAGAAACCACGTGTATTCTAAAATAGCACTCATATGGTAATTCATTTTATAAAACAGATCGTGTACAATAAATATTTGCTCCTTTTTTTTAAGATATAACGTAAAAGATTATTCAATATTCAAAAAACTCACCTATCACAGCGGTCACTCAGCGGTCTCCCAATTAATACACGCACCTATCCCGCCGGCGTCCTCGCGACTGACTCGGCGAATTTCAAAGCCACGCACTCCCCCCGCGCCCCAATAATATTTGATTATATGTTATACGACTTTTGGCGCAAATGCATACAAAATTCTAATTTTAAGACTCAGTTTCGTATGGTGACATAGTGTTCGTAATTTTTCGGTTTGCCGCGGGGACACAATAAATATTTTGGAATAATTAAAAACTGATAAAGGAAAATAATATTTATTATTGTTAAAGTAAAGATTAAATTACGTGTTATTACCGCAAATATTACATTTTAATAGCGTCTTGAAGAGTTTTTAAGTAATGTATGTTTATATGGAGTAAATATATGAGAGGGACAGTGGAATTTTGTAGGGAAACAACTGCGTTACTCAAAAGTACAACTTAGTTACCGTGTTTTTGGTTAAATTCAAATAATTTTGATAAAAACGTGGAACATAAAAGCACGAGTATAACATCAGAAATGTACCAATAGTGTAATTATTTAAAAAATAATTGTTTTCTTTAATAAAAATCGTGTTTGAACGTGAGAGACAGGTTATGGGACCCAAAATAAAATAATAGCCCAAATAACTTACTGTATTTCATATCGAAAATTTTGCTGCTTTTGCATCCGTAGACAACGGCATAGTTATTGTAATCCGTTATTATCACTGACAGAGGAATACCAACTGGATCTGAAAAACAATCATACTACATTATGATTCTTCTTCTATCGTGTGGGTTGTGAGGTCGATTACCAACCTCATCAACCCTGTTGTTTCCGACATGGTTAATGTAACAACTACTCACTTACATCAGAAAGTAGTAACCGGGACCAACGGCTTAAAGCACGAATCATCTTTCTTTCGGACAATCAGGAGATCCGGCTGTTGTGTCCTAACCAAATAAGGGATCATAAAGTAAGTTTTGTGGTATGTCCCCACCGGGATTCACACCCGGGACCTCCCGATCTCAACCGCTGGATCACGGAGGTCGTCCAAATTTCATAGGTGTATTTAGTTTTTAGCTTGTACCTATCTTTAAAAAAATATAAATTCTGTCTTGAATAACATTCAATAACATAACATAACAAATACTTTATTGCTCAAACAGGAAAATACAAAATACAATACAAAAGAGAAATAGAAAGAGTACAATAGGCGGCTTTATTGCTAAGTAGCAACCTCTTCCAGGCAACCTTTAAGTATAGGAGATACAATAATAATACGAGTATTATGTATTCATTGTATGTGTTAGAGAACATTTATGAAACAAATAAAAGAGAAGGTGCAGGTCGTGTCGTATCGGGAGGTGAAGGTTTTGGCGGGAAGAAAAGAGGAATGGCGATTATTCCACCGACAAGAGCGCAGCTCTTAAATAGAGAGAGATATTCATTGAGGTATAACGCGTAAAGTGGGGGCTTGTAGCAGTTTGTATGACAATCTTAGAAGGTCTGTGATTATTGACTAGGTGTCTTGTACGTAATAGCACAGAATGTATTATAGCAAGGAAAGGTTATTAACTTGTGCAATCTGACACATAAGTGCGAATGAGACAGTTCGCGCTATCCCCCTTACTCCTTAGCGACTTACGCTAAAGTTGGACCCAGAGGGGGTGAGGTTGGCCTCCGAAACGAATTGGTGCGGGGCGGAAAGTTACCGTTCTATACGCAAGTAGCATTATTCTATTTACTTACTGTTAACTGGGGAGCTCGGTGGCGCAGCGGTAAACGCGCTCGGTCTGCGATTGTTGAAGTTAAGCAACTTTCGCAAAGGCCGGTCATAGTATGGGTGACCACAAAAAAAAAGTTTTCATCTCGAGCTCCTCCGTGCTTCGGAAGGCACGTTAAGCCGTTGGGCCCGGCTGCATTAGCAGTTGTTAATAACCATCAATCAGCACTAGGGCCGCGTGATGGTTTAAGGCCCGATCTCCCTATCCATCCATAGGGAAGGCCCGTGCCCCAGCAGTGGGGACGTTAATGGGCTGATGATGATGACTGTAAACTTACCAATATTGCTCTCCTGTATGTTAAACACAGCTT
The DNA here is from genome assembly GCF_024362695.1 of Pectinophora gossypiella. NCBI lineage: Eukaryota > Metazoa > Arthropoda > Insecta > Lepidoptera > Gelechiidae > Pectinophora > Pectinophora gossypiella. The sequence goes on along the minus strand of NC_065421.1, from coordinate 3,387,262 downwards.
CGTCCCCAGGAATATAAGTACTATTCACGTGCAATATATATTGTATTCCCTCCCTCACGAATCCATGCTGTATCTCTATCCTTCTTCCACACGCCTGAATCGTTTTATACGCGCAATGCCCGTTTTCCTCGTACCAAGTCGGGAATCGTTCTATCTCGAACCATTTTCCTAAAAACTAAGAGAAAACCACAAATTATAATTAACATAATAACAACCCAAAATGAACTCACGACTATAATATATGTAATGATGATGATGTGATGATGTATATAGTAGTCAGAGATACGTCCATTATAAGATGAACTAAGTACAGTCATGAGCAATATAGTGTACCCACTGTAAGACTGTCGCACTAACATATTTGACATTTAGTGAGACTTCAAGTTCAATTTGTCAAAAAAGTCAATGTGGCATGGTACCAAAATGTGTACATATTAATGCTCGTACTCCAGTCACAAAATTCACTTTGTGATCTCTAGTTTGGTTAGGACATTACAGGCTGATCACCTGACTGTCCGAAAGTAAGATAATTCCGTGCTTCGGAGGGCACGTTAAGCCGTTGGTCCCGGCTATTAGCCGTAAAAACACCTCCACCAACCCGCAGTGGAGCAGCGTGGTGGAGTATGCTCCATACCCCGTCCGGTTGATTGAGGGGAGGCCTGTGCCCAGCAGTGGGACGTGTATAGGCAGTTTATGTTATTATGTTATGTGTATTGCCATTAACCGGGCACAAATCCTGTAAACCAAGATTCTGTAACCCATTCTGTAGTAAATTAAGTAAGAAACAAAGGATATAAATATATATCTTACCCTTTCTAAGTCAAAAAACCTCATAGTCTCAACTTTTGGACACACACCGAACTGTAAAACTTGAGAGCTGCATGTTTCGAAACCAATGAACACTAATAAAAACACATAAAACACTATTTTACCCATATTTAAAAAAAACTTAAATTAAATAGATACAGGTTCAAACACTACATCTTAGGAGATCGACAAGTTTTTATCTGCTTTATCTTAAGCAGTTAGCTCTATATCTCATGTTTATCGCAATATTATAGTTAGTTGGGTGATATCGATAAAATTTTGCTTTTCATTCATGGTCTCCTCTTGTATCATGTGGGTTGTGAGGTGGATTACCAACCTCATCAGCCCTGGTGTCAGGGTTACTATTGAGCCGCCAAAGGCCCCTGACATGACTCATGTAACGACTACATACTTACATCAGTAAGTAGTAACCGGGACCAACGGCTTAACGTGTTGTTTTCGGACAATCAGGTGATTAGCCTGTAATTTCCTAACCAAACTACGGATCACAAAGTGATTCATGGTCAGAGAAAAAAAATGATGTGACTAAGGGGACTATCTCATTGGCACACTAAAGAATGGAGGGTCTTGAAAGAGAGATAGACGGAAAAGACCTGTCAAGGTCCGACAGGGGTTCGACTTTACTTTTGAGGTTCGGCACCCTAACAATGTATACAGTACTATAAACAGCACCTCACATGGTTGTTTGCCTAATTTATTTGTTATCGACAACGGAATCCTTAATAATTTCCTAGTTGGCTCAAATGACTTGCTCTAAATAAACTATTATTACTTAATAATTCACCGGTACTGTAACCTGGAATCTGACAGAGGGCAGGATTAACTGTCAGTACTATTCAAAGGCGGAGGATAGGACTCCTAGTACGGCTATGAAATAGACTACTCTGGGCGCCATCGCACTCGCGTCAGACAGAGTACTGCGGGGCGGAAGGCAAGAGGGAAACCACTGCCGTATTTTTCCCTAAAAAAGTAGCATGGAGAATGCTACACCGACAAGAGCGCCGTGGCCCTTACTTAATAATTATTATTACTTATCGAATGGCAAATTAATAATGCTGACTTCAAAATTATTATTATTATTATGACAATACAATACACTAATACACTTTATTGCACTTAAAACAAATATATAAAAATACATTATTATAATTAGATAGATAGTACAACACGCGGTCTTGTTGCTAAGGTAGCAATCTCTTCCAGGCAATTTTATTAAGTAACGAAAACAACAATTTATATCTTAAAAATACCGGTTTATTTATACATAGGACAACAATGGGTGGCCTTTCAGGCATGTCTTGTGGTTGTGGTCACGAGTTATATTGTTTGGCGTTTGGCAGAAAAAATGAGTTCCGATGTAAACAATAAATAGTAAGTGAGGTACAGATTTGACTGCAGAATACACTGCTGTAGTTCCTTCCGTATTAAGTAGGTATCTATTTATTTTTCAATGAAAATTATTGGAGTCTGAATCAGAATCATTTATTCAATACAATACAAATACACTTTCATGCACACAACATACAAAACAAGTTTTACACACATGGACGAAAGATACAGTGCAATCTAGCAGCCTTACTGCTAAGCAGCAATTTCTCCCAGTTAACCAGTGCCAAAAAAACATCAAAGTCTGGTCGTTTCTCAATAAACTTGGAGTTGGCAAGTCACGTAGTAGCTCCTCACCTAATAATATTGATCTTGATTCCCTAAATACGCATTTCTCTTCTTCTGCCAGTATAGATAGTGGCATTAAAAATAGTACTCTTAACCATCTTTCCTCCCTGCCAACACCAAATTTTCCACCATTTCACATAAGTCAATTTTCTGCTTGTGATGTTAAAAAGAATATACTTGCCATCTCATCGAATGCCACTGGTAGTGACTGCATTAGTCGTACTATGATTGTCCCTCTCATCGACATCATATCTCCCGTCATTACCCAAATCTTAAATAACTCCGTCTCCTCTGGTGTGTTTCCAACCGCATGGAAGGAAGCACTAATTATGCCCCTACCAAAAAAGTCCCATCCTGATACCCTCTCCGACTATCGCCCAATTTCCATCTTACCTTTCCTATCCAAGGTCCTGGAAAGGCTTGTTCATCACCAACTTACTCATTTTCTCTCCATGAACAACCTTTTAAATCCTTTTCAATCCGGTTTCCGTCCAGGTCATAGTACTGCTACTGCTTTGGTTAATATATCCGATGACATCCGACTGGGAATGGAAAATCAGAAGTTGACTGTGTTGACGCTGCTAGATTTTAGCAATGCGTTCAATACTGTTGATTATGATATCTTGTTGGCAATGTTGACTTCACTTAACGTATCTCCAACAGTTGTTGACTGGTTTCGTAGTTACCTGTATGGGCGCCGGCAGCGCATACGTATTGAAGACACCTTCTCTACGTGGTGCGACACTTCTGCTGGTGTACCGCAGGGTGGCGTGTTGTCTCCACTCCTGTTTGCTATTTTCATAAATTCAATTACTCTTCCACTATCTTCTCCCTATCATTTGTATGCAGACGATCTTCAAATCTATACTCAGGCTCCTTTGTGTGATCTCTCTGATGCAATACAGGTGACCAACAAAAATCTAAAGTGCATCGCAGACTGGAGCCACTCTTATGGCCTAAAGGTCAATCCTACCAAGACTCAGACCATTATAATTGGAAGTCGCTGGTTCGTGTCTAGAATTGACTTTAATACTTTGCCCCCTATAACGTTTGACGGTGTACATGTTCCGTATAGCCATACTGTTAAGAATCTGGGCATTATCTTTGACGAGTGTTTCTCCTGGAAACCTCAGGTGACGGAAGTTAGCAGGAAGGTGTTTGCCGCGTACGGGTCGCTAAAGCGTCTAAAAAACCTCTTGCCGACCAAAACCAAGATCACTCTAGCACAGTGTCTCGTCCTGCCTATTTTAGATTACGCGGACGTTTGTTACCCGGATCTCTCTGTGGAACTAGTTGCAAAACTTGAACGATTACAAAACCTATGCATAAGATTTATTTTTGGCCTGCGGAAGTTTGATCATGTTTCCGACTACCGTGCGAGGCTTGGGTGGTTACCGATTTATCGTCGGAGAGACTGCCATATCCTGTTCCTTCTATATTCCGTCCTTTTTAACCCTAAATCTCCTTGCTATCTTAAAGATCGCTTCGTCTTTCATTCTTCCACTCTTACCCGCAACCTCCGTTCATCCAACAATCTGTCTCTAAATATTCCTTCCCATTCCTCAACTTTCTACTCCAAGTCTTTTATGGTGCAAGCTGTCCGATTGTGGAATTCTCTGCCTGAAAGCATTAGGAGAGCTTCGTCATTGGAGTCCTTTAAACGGCAAGTCAAGGCGCATTTCCTTACCTCTATTTCCTCTTCATCTTCATAATCTATCTACTCCTTTTCCTTCCATAGTATATGTAGTAGTTTAAGTAGTGATATTTATTTATTATAACAATTATAATTATGTGTATTATTATTATGTAGTTTATGTAGTCAAAAGTGTATTTATTTTTATATGCACAAGTATTCCCATGCTGCACTATCCCGCTATATTACCTAATATTCAATATCTCCTATACTTAAAGGTTGCCTGGAAGAGATTGCTACTTAGCAATAAGGCCGCCTATTGTACTTATTCTATTTCTCTTTTGTTTTGTATTTTGTTTTTTCCTGTTTGTGCAATAAAGTATTTGTTATGTTATGTCATCACAATTTGGTGCGGGACAGTACGACATCTTGTATAAAATAAATACTTACAAAAGGGAAACAACTACCCACTAACATAAAATACATAAATAAAATAGATATACAAAGAAGATAATTAACTTGAACGTAATTATCATAGATAAACTTGTTGAAGATCAATTTAACATTTTTGAATATACGTCATTTCGCAATGTGTTATGGCTGAGGAGAAGAAATGACAAGTAACTGCAACACCAGCACATCTTTTAAATCAATGTAGGTTACAACCTCGGTTATTATTGAGCCGCCAAAGGCCCCTGACATGGCTCATGTAACGACTACATACTTACATCAGTAAGTAGTAACCGGGACCAACGGCTAAACGTGCCTTCCGAAGCACCGATCATCTTACTTTCTTTTATCATTTTTTGTAATTACCTACAGGTGTTCAGAAAGTAATGGATCAAACGTTAGTGGAAGGGACCTAATGGTCTTAAACTAAAGGTAATTTGTTTCTTTAGATCATTTTTGATAACATTTTAGGCATTAGGCCTTTGATAGACACGAATGACGAATGCTACACCGACAAGCGGCTAAACACACAAGAAGAAAAAAAAACTAATAGTATTAGTTGCTAATTAGTGATGTGAAGAAACATAAACTCACGCCCGAAGTTCCAAATGGTGTGGGCAGAGTGAGAATGATGATGACCCTCACGGTGTTTTTTTTAGGTAATCTAATGGAGAAATCTAGGTAATATTTTGATTTCTTTATTACACTATGAGTACCTAAAGCATAGAATAAGGAATAATACTACGTATAGAACTCGGTGGAGCTCGGTGGCGCAGCGGTAAACGCGCTCGGTCTGCGATTGTTGAAGTTAAGCAACTTTCACAAAGGCCGGTCATAGGATGGGTGACCACAAAAAAAAAGTTTTCATCTCGAGCTCTTCCGTGGTTCGGAAGGCACGTTAAGCCGTTGGTCCCGGCTGCATTAGCAGTCGTTAATAACCATCAATCCGCACTGGGCCCGCGTGATGGTTTAAGGCCCGATCTCCCTATCCATCCATAGGGAAGGCCTGTGCCCCAGCAGTGGGGACGTTAATGGGCTGATGATGATGATGATGACTACGTATAGAACAGCAACTCTCCGGTCCCCACCAGCGTCTGAGTGTATTTTTCCTTATACTATGGTCCGAGCTACGTTTGAGCTTAGATTTCACTTAATATTAATTCGGAATCATGGTCTGAATCATCCCCCTCAGTATTCGTAACGATGTTAAACACCCTGTATATCCGAATGGGGTAGTCAGAGGTACGTTTATCGTAAGATGAACTAAGTACCTACCTTACCGAGCTTGATGTTAGACGGGATTGGTTGATTTATTTATCGTCAAAAAAATTCAAATAAAATTCAAAAATGTTTATTTTTCAAAATTGGCTTACAAAGTTAGCGCTTTTTGAACGTCAAAAAAAATTAAATTACATATTATGTAACAAGCTGTAAAACTACTATCACATCGGAATCTGTAACGCTGATGTATCTATGTATGTGTAAAATAGAAAATATTATATACTTACATTTGACCTTCAAATATTTTTTCCGCCCCTCTCGATTATATTCTATGTACTTACAAGACGAACTATTAGCAAAAACAATTCACTGTATAAATAAAGGACGTTGCTTTTTACTACGGCTCTCAGTTAACAAGACGCGTCCGCGCAGCGATCACAGCGTCTGCGACAAGGTTCCAAGATGTTACTCCTTAGTTTTGTATTAGGACTTTGTGTTTTTAAAGCCGAAGCCGTTTTGCAGAATGTGAGCTGTCCTGTTCCTAGTCCTAGAGAACTGGATTTGAAAGAAGTAAGTCTTTTTACTTTTTTTTTACGCACAAGCGTGCCGAATTGCCTTAAGGTTGTCTGGAAGAAATTGTTGTTTAGCAATAAGGCCGCCGATTGTGCTTCTTTTGACTTTTGTGTCGTCATCATTAATTTAAGAGCCACGCTCTTGTCGGTGTAGCGTTCTCCATTCTTGTCTATCAAAGGCCAATTCTTTCACTTCCTTATAAGACACAACGTTCACCTTCTCTTTAATCTGTTCCATGTAAGCTTTTCTGGGGTCTTTTATGCGTCCTATTTGTTACGTTTATCTTTGTGCAATAAAATGTTTTGAATTGAATTGTTTTGAAATGGAACAGTTTTGAAGTTAAAAAGTCATTGCAATTTGTAAGTCACAATGCCAACAAATGTCTAAAACTCTTCTTCTAAATTCATAAATAAATGACAAGTTCCACGTTGCCTACGCGTTGGTTTACCAGAAAGCTCGGTGAAGTGTGGCTACTTAGTTCATCTTGCGATGGTTATTTATACCTCTGACTACCCCAATTGGGGTATAGTTGTGTTATGTTATGTGAATATAAAAAGGAAACATATACAGCCTATACATATACGTCACGGCTAATAGCCGGGACCAACGGCTTAACGTGCCTTCCGAACTTCATAATCATCTTACTTTTTCGGACAATCAGGTGATTCCAACCTGCAATATCCTTACCAACACGACAGTCTCATAAAGTGATTTCAACAATGTCCCCATCGGAAATCGAACGCGGACCTCCAGATTGTGAGTCCAACGCATTAACCAGTAGACCATGGAAGCTGTTAAATTATGTTTTTGTATTATTCTTTTCCCAACAGCTAGACGGAAAATGGTACATGATATCCATAGCATCAGAGATGGAATTCCAGGGAGACTGCGCGATGGTTACCTTCAGCCACAAGAATGACAACACAACAGACGTGTCTATAAGCTGGATTAACAACACCACAGCCAGCTTCTACAACGGCTCTGTTGCTCTCAGCTTTGACCCCAACAACAACAGTACTGCTGATGGGGATATTCTTGTTGTCACTTATACGGGTATGAGAATTTTCACACGTTTCTATCCTATCTCACCGCTTAGTCTGCACTCTACTTTACCTAAAAACTAAGGCGTGCAAAATTGCAGTGGTCTAGTAGTAATAACGTTGGTCTCTCGACCTGAAGGTCCCCGGTTCGAATCCCGGTGGGGGAATATCACAAAAATCACTTTGTGATCCCCAGTTTGTGAAGGACATTGCTGACTGATCACCCAAAGTAAGATGTGATTCTCTCTCACTCGATTCTGATCAATACAAAGAGAAGCAATATAGGTAACAACGTAATTTTATACATATCTGATCCAAATATTAAGTAACAATTATTTTTATAATGCCTCTGCAATTACTTACGTTATTAGCAATGAGAAAATAATAAATGATCAGGTTAAATCTGTACAGCGCCATCTATTTTGTGGGGAACGAAGCCTGGTCCCTTATTATATTACATAACATACATAAACGCCCTATATACGTCCCACTGCTGGGCACAGGCCTCCCCTCAATCAACCGGAGAGGGTGTGGAGCATACTCCACCACGCTGCTCCAATGCGGGTTGGTAGAGGTGTTTTTACGGCTAATATCCGGGACCAACGGTTTAACGTGCCCTCCGAAGCACGGAATCATCTTACTTTTTCGGACAATCAGGTGATTCAAGCCTGAAAAGTCCTTACCAAACAAAGGGCAGTCTCACAAAGTGATCTCGACAACGTCCCCATCGGGAATCAAACCCGGACCTCCAGATCGTGAGCCCAACGCTCTAACCACTAGACCACGGAGGCTGCTTATAATATTATGTAATATTTTTTTCTTTTGTGTTCATGTGTGTTGGTGAATTTACTTAATCCTGTAATCTTTATTTTCAGATGAGAAAACTGAATCTTATTCGTTCTTAGCGTTAGATTACGAGCATTACGCCGTGGTGTTTGCTTGCTATGACAACGATGACGGAAATAGCAGTACATGTAAGTATCATCATCATGATCATCATCACCAGCCCATTAACGTCCCCACTGCAGGGGCACGGGCCTTCCCTATGGATGGATAGGGAGATCGGGCCTTGTACCATCACGCGGGCCCAGTGCGGATTGATGGTTATTAACGACTGCTACTGCAGCCGGGACCAACGGCTTAACGTGCCTTCCGAAGCACGGAGGAGCTCGAGATGATTTAATTTTTTTGTGGTCACCCATCCTATGACCGGCCTTTGCGAAAGTTGCTTAACTTCAACAATCGCAGACCGAGCGCGTTTACCGCTGCGCCACCGAGCTCCTAGATGGATTACCAGACACTTATCAATAAATTTTAATGGCGGTTTATTGGTGACGGTGTTTTGGTGGCCCTTAAGCACCTTGTCTATTCAGACACAATGTATTAAAAAAGAAGTTTATGCCATTGTGAATTCTTCTTGTTGTCTCATATAGGTTGTGAGGTCAATAACCAACCTCATCAACCCTGGTGTCAGAGCTACTATTGAGCTGCCGAAGGCCCCAGACATGGCTCATGTAACGACTACTAATAAGTAGCCTGAACCGACTGACATGCCCTCCGAAGCAAGGATCAACTTAATATATACGTAGAATAATCAGATGATCAATTTGCTATCCTATCCAAACTGAGAATCACAGAATGATTTTTCTGATTATGTCCCCACTGGGTTTCGAACCCGGAACCTTCTGACCATAATGCTCAACTACGAAGGCTGTATCCGTGAACTGAAATTGTCTAACTTACGATGATGTTGAGGCAGGTCATTGAAGGCATGTGCTCGATCGAGGTCAATCGTTTGATATTTCACTCAACTAAAACAATAGTAAACGGTTGATATCACCTGGTTTCCAGGATTTGTGCCCGGTTAATGGCTATCACTTTGTGATCCTTAGTTTGATTAGGACATTTCAGGCTGATCACCTGATTGTCCGAAAGTAAGATGATCCATGATTCGGAAGGCACGTCAAGCCGTTAGTCCCGGTTACTACTTACTGATGTAAATAAGTAGTCGTTACATGAGTCATGTCAGGGGACTTCGGTGGCTCAATAATAACCCTGACATGGGACTAAATATAGCTGGCGAAGAGTTGTTATATAGGTATATATTACACATCTGCCTACCCCATCGGGGCTATGTATGGCCTGTTTTTTTTTAAATGTATGATTATTAGCGTTTTATATAGGGTGGGCGTTTTTACAGAATTTCCTGTTCTATATTCATACGACCGTGTTAAAATGGGTGTATGCCACAAGATTATTATTGTGACTGACATAAGACGGAAATTATAATAATAGTAAAAATGCACTGACTCGGACGGATGATGGAATAACAGACTATTTTTAAAGCAATTTGCTCAGAACCCTAGCTACCAATTTGTGAACAAACAAGATACATGTATCATAAGTGCACAAGCGAGTATCGTCGCATGAGAAAACCCTGTAGGCAAGCGTCTTCTTGAAACATTGACTTCGTATAACAAATAGACAAGCAATGGCCCCGATTCCTGCAGACATCTCCTAATTTTACTTTAAGTTATACCTGTCATTTTCTTACCCGCCGAAAAGGAAAGGGACGGATGATTAACAGCTCTTAAATTTAGAAAGAATGAGTAAATGAATGGATAACCTGGGCGAATCAAAAAGGTATCTCGGTGGTATGCAAACCATTTGACGTATGCTGTCAACATAATTCTGTCGGGTTATTGGCCAGTGTAAAATTTTTAGACGGTTGTTTTAGATTTGTGCTTAAAATTGACGTGTGTTCCATAAATTTTATGCTTGTAGATTACCCGTCTTTTTCCTTTTCGGCGGATAAGAAAATGACAGATATAACTTAAAATAAAATTAGATGGTGTTTACAGAAATTAGCACTTTATTTGAACAGACATAACATCTGAATATGAAGGAACGAACTTATACTATCTACATAATGGCCACTATTCCTGCAAACTCCTCCTAATTTTATTTTAAGTTATACCCGTCATTGTTTTACCCGCCGAAGAGGAAAGGGACGCATGATTGACAACATTTTTATTAACCCGGGCGAATAAAATAGGCATCTCTCTGATGCAACCCGTTGTACCTTTGCTGTCAACTTAATCCTGTCGGGTTATTGGCCAATATAAAATTTCGGAAGGATTTTTTTTAATTTCTGCTGAAGACACTAGTATAAATCTGTTGAAGACAGAAATCACATAAGAGTGGGATTTTTCTACACACTGATATTACATTGTTATTAATGAAATGAAACACCACCGGTAGTAAACAATTTGATGGTTGATTGGAGGTCGAATGCAACCAACGGAACAAGTCGTGATGTTCAATCAAATGTTTTAATTGTATTTTTTTTCAGTTAGGTACTCATTACACCTCTGTAGTACTTAGACTTTTTTTATTTGCTGTTTTTTGTCATTTAGGCGTATAATTTAAATGGCGGTGATACGGATTACGTTCGAGAAATTACGATGTAAAGCACTTTATCACTCGGGAGATAGTACGATTCCCGTAATCGGCCGCATTTTCTTCTCTCGATGAACAGTGTACAGTTGTAAACAATAACCAAACACTTTTCCAGTGTAAATGCAGCAAACACGGAATCCCACTTGCTAAGCCTCTTCAACTCTCAAAATATTCATACACGGTCTCCGGTTTAGAGTTCTTTTCTTCAAAAACCTACTTCCAGACTTCGAGATACATAACTGATTTGATTACAATAAAAATAAAAATAGGTAAAAAAACTTTACGGCCAACAAAACATTGATTATTTTTTTCTTATCCGACAGGACTTTTCCATGTAGATTATAAAAATACAGTTTGTACTATAAACTTGGTATAACAATAGCAGTAGATATACTGCAGATGGATCGCGGACGACTACAGTTGAATTACAGTTTTTTACAGTTCGATTACAGTTTGTTTACAGTTGAATTACAGTCTGTTTACAGTTCGATGTAGTAATCCTTTTATGTTAACAATTTTTTTTATCCACAGATGAACTTTGGGAACTCTCGAGAACACCGCACTTGAAACCGAAGCATGTCTCGAAGATATACAATGCATTAGCGACTTACAATCTTCAAGATACACCGTTACTGTCATTCAACAATACTGAGGAATCTTGCAAAGTCAATTCTGGCAACGGTGTTGACCCATCATGCCTCATTTTGACTTCTGCTGCCGCTATAGCTTTGTTTCGAAGGTTTTATTAATTTGTTATAATTTAGAAATTTAAAAATGATACCCTGCAGAACGCTTCGATATCTCCTCTATGTGCATTGACTGAGAGTAAAGAACGTGTTCAGTAAAATGTTTACCAGTCCGAGTTTCCTGTTTTAAAGGTAAAAAGGTTGTGTGAAATATTTAAAAATCGAATAAACAATAAAAGCAGGATTCAGAATTATATATAAGTATCTAAATTTAGAATTATCTAAACTTAACTGAATTAACTTAGAATTTAACATTATTGTGAAGTTTGTTATAAAGAAGTTAAGCTTATTTATTTAAAAAAATGTTTTTAAGAAAAAAATATCTTTTATTTCTGTATAAAAAACCCTATTTTCTCTTTACATTTTTCTTGCTACTATTAAACAGAACGACCAGTTTAGTACAATTAATGACTGTATATCTACGAGGCATTCACGGCCTCCGTGGCCCAGCGGTTGAGCGTTGGGCTCACGATTCGGATGTCCCGGGTTCGAATCCCGGTGGGGACGTATCACAAAAATCACTTTGTGATCCCTGGTTTGGTTAGGACATTACAGGCTGGTGACCTGATTGAAAGCACGTGAAGCCGTTGATCCCGGTTACTACTTACTGATGTAAGTAAGTAGTCGTTACACGAGCCATCTTAGGGGTTTTCGGCTGGTCAATAATAACCCTGACACCAGGGTTGATGCGGTTGGTAATTCACCTCACAATCCACACGATAGCAGAAGTGTTTGTATTTTAAAAGATAACATTTTACATTAAAAGAAAGAAACATTTATTACTTCCGGACACTACAGACATAGACAGACAGGTACATTACATTGAACACAGGACAGAAACCACACGGAAATCAATAAGTGTTCAGAAAAAAAACCAAAACAAAAAGAAAAACAAACCAAAATCGTAAAAACAATAATAATAAAAGTAAGTATTCTAAATGCAACGCCCTGACGGCCCGATCATCTGCGGTGGCGTCCGGAATAAAAGGACCTCGCTCAGCATAAGTCGCCAAAGACATGACATTACCGCCAAACTGAAGAGGGACTGGGCCGGACACGTTTGTCGGTTGCATCCGGAGCGATGGGCACGAGTTATTACCCACTGGACACCTCAAGTGGCAGTGGGCAGGACACATAGCGAGGAGGACCGATGGCCGATGGGGCGGAAAGGTTCTAGAATGGCGACCACGTGTCGGACGACGCTCAGTGGGTAGGCCCGCTACAAGGTGGACCGACGATCTGGTGAAGGTCGCGGGAAGCCGCTGGATGCGGGCAGCGCAGGACCGATCGTCGTGGAGGTCCTTGGGGGACACCTATGACCAGCAGTGGGCGTTGTACTGCTGATGATGATGGACACCTCAAGGCGGGTATAGAAGTCGAGGCAGCCCGCGTAAAAGATGGTGTGACGGCCTCAATGCTTATCGAAGGGATTGGCCGGAGATCGCGCAAAGTTGCGAGGAGTGGAAAAGTGGCCTTTGCCCAGCAGTGGGATTGAATAGGCTAGATAAGATAACAACATTTCACAATCGTCTCAATGCGCGGTTAGATCTCTCAAAGTACATACGTAAGCTAGTGTTGTGACGTTCATTAGCATAGTGATGTATCAGTCGATATTAGGTCGATCGATTCTTTTCCATCTAACATTATAATAATCCGTTATCCGTCCATATTAGCCGTTGGTCCCGGCTATTAGCCGTAAAAACACCTCCACCAACCCGCATTGGAGCAGCATGGTGCTCCGTACCCCCTCCGGTTGATTGATGGGAGGCCTGTGCCCAGCAGTGGGACGTATATAGGCTGTTTATGTTTTATGTATGTTATGTATTATAATAATACTGATTGCGCGGAAATCTGCGTCTCTCAACTATCTATCTCGTTACTTAACTATTAGAACGTTTAGATGCGGTTTTCGCCGAGACTTGATATAGGTCATTTTGCCTCTCATTCCCTTAAGTATAATGATAAGCAAAAGCACCAACGTTGACTTGTTATCCTTTCTCTCTTGCTCTATTAGCGCTATCTTTCGGCAAGTATAGCTTACTGTTTCGACAACAGGTTACAGAAGAATGGTGAAAATAGACTGCGCTGTGCGACTGTTTACTTTGCTGGAACACAATTGTTCACCAGTCTGCTGTTAGATGGCGTCTTTATAAAAAGTACAACTTTTTATTCGCTACAATTTTCTTTAGAGCTGTATTAGCTGTAATAGTGGAGAGGGACAGGTCCGATTTTGATGATTTTTTTCTTTTGTAGTCATTTTTTCTTCAGTAGCTAGACACATATTGAGTGGCGCAAGTAAATATTCCGATCAAATAAAGAAAAATGTGTTTTCTTTTCAAATGAAAAATGAATTTGATAGTATTTTAATACAAAATCGGACCTGTCAGTGGCAAAAAGGAAGTTATTTAGGAAGCTTCGGCTTTATTGACTCCACTAAAAGAGTTCTATACATACTTAGATACGGGCTTTCGTCTTTCAAAATAGCTGCGCACAGCTGTGGCACTGCATTTGCGCAACTAATACTAACACGTCCGTTTTTGCTCGACGATTTCCCTCAATCAGCGCTTATCTCTATCGACCAACTAGAGTCGATTAATTCTTTCAAATATTTTTTCTCTCAGACGACGCCCTGAGCCGAGGTTCGCGCCCAACTGGGCACCCTCAGACCTGTTGTCTTAAACGTTGTACCGGGTGAGAGCCTTCAGCGCTCCCCATTTGTCCGGTGCCATCTGCGGCAAATCTACAATAAGTCACGTCAAAAAAAAGTTTTTCTTTGCATCTTACACCCAATCGGTGTAAACGTGCACCTGAGTTACTTACTATGATTGTAGGCAAGTCTTTTACGCCGTGTTGAGTAGAACAGCAAAGTTTACCCAGCCATTGATTTTTACGACAGGTTATTTACCCGCTATGTGTTGGGCTGAGATACGCTTTGAGGGGTATGGATAGGGGTTCTTTTTATGGTAATTGTTATTTGGTGATGGGTTCGGCAGATTTGTTGGTTTTTGTTGGAAGCCGTAATGTTTAAAGGTAAAACGTTTTAGGAGATTCTTCAGGTGTTGCGGTGTTAAAGATGTAGTGACAAGAATTGACAAGAGGTATGCTTAGATGGTTCGGACATGTAGAGAGAATTAATGGAAGTAGACTTACGAAATTTAAGAAGCTTCTATCTTCTGTCTTCTTCTATCGTGTGGGTTGTGAGGTGGAATATCAACCTCATCAACCCTGGTGTCAGAGTTACTATTGACCCGTGTAGGGAGCGCTGGTAAATTGTAATAAAACCCCACACAAACATTTGAAGGAACTGGTAAATGGTAGACTATTAGGTATGTCCCATACAACCCGTCAAAAGCCCCTTACATGGCTCATGTAACGTCTACTTACTTACACCAGTAAGTAGTAACCGGGACCAACGGCTTAACGTGCCTTCCGAAGCACGGATCATCTTACTTTCGGACAGTCAGGTGATCAGTCTGTAATGTCCTAACCAAACTAGAGATCACAAAGTGAATTTTGTGACTTTGACACACTGGGATTCGAACCCGGGGCCCGGATCGTGAGCCCAACCCTCGACCACTGGACCACGGAGGTCGTTATTATTACATAGGACTTAAATATAGCTGGCGTGAAGTGGATGTATTAATACACCTTTGCCTACCTCTAATGGGATACAGGCGTGTAGCAGTAGTCAGGCTCATAGTGTGGAATTCCGTGGACTCTGTTATTCCAAAGGAAAATATGCATGTAGGTATGTATTTTAGGAAAGTCCACCGACGAGTCGATGTCGCATGAATCGCGACGTACCGTAAGGAAGGTCGCTTATTTTGTACAGGGTTAGACAGGTTAATTACGGTAATGTCTGTAGGTGATATAGTGAAGCGGGGAACTACGGGAGAACTGTGGGGTACTAGCGGGAACTGAAGGAACTTGTTAAAGTTTCTGTGACGGGACGACCCTGGTTTATTTTAAGACGTGTCCAGTTCAGGGGAATTGTTTCATCAGACGAGGGGAAGGGGTTTTAAGTGCTTAAATAAGTAGTACATACATATATAAACTCACGCCCGTAATCCCTAATGGGGTGGGCAGAGCCACAAGTAATCAAAGACAACTTGCAGCCACTGTTGATACGATGTCGTAAGCTGGATATGATAAAACCTTACGGTGATAAGGGATCAGCTTATCGCCCATAACATTAGTCCATCATGTTAGAGGACACAATCCCTCTGTCGGTTTTTACGACATGCCCGTGTTCTGTTTTTTATTTGCTCCCAGAACAGTATAGAAGCAAGTAAGTATAATTACCTACTTACATTATAATATAGTTACCCTGACACCAGGGTTGATGAGGTTGGTAATTCGCCTCACAACCCACACGATAGAAGAAGAAGAATTATAATATTAACATGCCATGTACTTAGTTAAGAGACTTTTTGTAATTATTTCTTTTTATTTTGGTGCAATAAAGTGTATTTGTATTGTATTGTATTGTATAAATAATATAAGTATATATACGACCCACTGCTGGGCCATCACGCAATTAACCGGAGGGGGTGTGGAGCATACTCCACCACACTGCTCCATTGCAGACTGTTGCTGCCCTTGTTTTGGTTAGGACATTACATTATGTAGCTTTTGCCTGCGGCTTCGCTAGGTCGCATACATTAACCCACTGACTAAAATATAAAAAATATAACTAATTGAATAAGGTAATACTTATTTCACTAACACAGTTGGCTCGACCA
The DNA here is from genome assembly GCF_024362695.1 of Pectinophora gossypiella. Lineage (NCBI taxonomy): Eukaryota > Metazoa > Arthropoda > Insecta > Lepidoptera > Gelechiidae > Pectinophora > Pectinophora gossypiella. The sequence continues at coordinate 3,370,896 of NC_065421.1, read as the reverse complement.
TTACAGACGGCGATACGGCTCACCACCTATCAACACCTACCAACCGAGAGCTTGGAGAGGTGTACTTTGTTCATCTTGCGATGGATGTACTTATGCCTACTCTGATTGGGAAATAGTCGTGAACTTATGTTAAAATGCATACTGGTAAGGAAAATTTTAAATAAGACCGTTCACTCAGACATCACTTTCACCAAAAAGACCCACAAGCATAATACAAGGAACAAAGATAATATTGCATTACGTGGACCTAGAACTAAAACTTATGGCATTAAAAATATATTAAGTATATGAGGGAGCGCAGATTTATAACAGCTTGCCAAAAGAAATTAAAAATACTGAAACCATGACTTCCTTTAAGAACAAACTTAAAACCTATATAGCAGCAACGTAACATATATACCTATTTTTGTATTATTTTCTTTTTTTCTTAAGTAGTAATAGCATGTTTGTATAAACTCTTGGATAACTATAAGCTAATATATACTGTCTTAATGTTTCTCATATTAAATGAATTTGTAATTCTTTTGAGAAATAAATTTTTAACCTGAAAATAGTTATTCCTTTTAGCTGCACAAACCTGAGGTCCATTGATAAGAGTCCAGTTCATAAAAGTTTAGCTCTATAAAATAGTTCGTCCTGCTCTATTGTGAAAATTCTAGCTAGTTCGTTCGCAGGTGATACTGGATCTAGAATAGTCTAGATGTGACGTGTATTTGGAAATGGAGGGAAATAATTGGGTAGTTTCCTAGGTCAAAGATAAATCATCATCTTCTATCGTGTGGGTTGTGAGGTGAATTACCAACCTCATCAACCCTGGTCCCTCCAGTGGTTGAGCGTTGGGCTCAGGATCCGGAGGTCCCGGTTTCGATTCCCGGTGGAGACATAATAACAAAAATTACTTTGTCGTCCCTAGTTTGGTTAGGACATTACTGGCTGATCACCAGATTGTCCGAAAGGTCCGAAAGTAAGATGATCCGTGCTTCGGAATGCACGTTAAGCCGTTGGTCCCGGTTACTAATTACTGATGTAAGTAAGTAGTCGTTACGTGAGCCATTTGAGGGTTACGAGGGCCTTTGGCGGCTCAATAGTAACCTTGACCCCAGGTTTGATGACTCCACCTCACAACCCACACGATAGAAGAAGAAGGTAAGTAAATAATTTTGAACCTGAAAAATTAATCCACTATTCGCATTTTTATTACACCACATAACAAGGACACCGCCTGCATTAACGATAATAATATGGCCAAACGTTGATTGAAATTCATTAAACGTTGACGTTTCCAAGATATGGTCAACTTAAGTTGGCTGTTTCATGAAATATGACCATTTCATGAAGTGGTCGAACACACCATGAAAAAATGATCAATTCTTAGATCTGGCCACGAAATATCGACAACATGAATGATGCAATGCCCGTGACGCCTGTCCGTAGATTGAATGGAGTGGGTGGAATTAACTCGTGAAGTATATTCTAGAATATTCTAGCAAAAAAGTGGAGAATATAACACAATCGCTTTCCGCTCACACCACCCCTCCTGGCTTCTCTAACAAGACATCCCACATGTAATGGATCGCGTCAGATCCTAATAGTTTATGATAGGGGTACTCCCCAGGGGCTCTTTACCGTCCATGTCAAAAATCAACACTGATACATAAGGGTCATAGCAAAGTTTTATGTTGGCATCGAACTTGTGAGCTTCAATTCCAAGTTGGTTTCTTTTGACAGTTTTCGTGAGGAAAGACGTGCAATTGTGTCGTGTACTAGATAAATTATGAAATTCTAATTTCAAAATAATGACAGATCTAAAACTGACGGAAAACATTTTCTTTTTTCTATTTAAGTAACTTATTTATGAATTTTAATCAAGAAAAACGTTATAAAGTCCGACATTTTGTCACGTTGTTTTATGACGTCATATTGTGCTTTTTTCATATAAATTCCGCAAAAATTCCGTTTAGTAAAAACTAATTGATTTGCTAGTTGGAAACTAGCCTATTGGTTCTGTAAAAACCGGACCTGTCTAATTTTCAAGTTAGGTTAGGTTAGGTTACGGACTCGCGGAAGTATGCTTCGGCGATTCCCGGGTCCCGGCAACACAGTGGACGAGATGGAACACCGTTGGGTTTTAGTGGGTATACCGGGTGACGACACCCGGGGAGTCCCACATAACCACGTCTTCCCCCCGGGCGGCGTGGTATGCGTAACGCATTTCCCAACGTTAAAAAAAAAAAGGTTAGGTTACGGACCCCGTGGAAAATGGTATAACGGGAGATGTTGAGTGAAGAGAAAAAATGAAGAAGACACTGAGGTAGAAATTGTGAGAGGATTGAGGTTTAAGTTACTTTTTCTATAAACAAACGTGTGTTATAATTTTTCTTCATACTCTACTGCCTAGACGTAACCCACTTTATAACCCTGTCGCATTAACATATTGGACATTTAGTGAGACTAATAATGAAATTTGTCATAAAAGTGAATGTGACATGGTACTAAAGTGTATAGGTACATAATTAAAGCTCGCGGCCGTACGTAATACCCGTTCTAGCATACTACATCTTCACGTCATACATTTAAATTAAAAAGTTGTTCGCTGTGAGTGTGAAATTCATAATGAACGACGTCAAAGCTCGACGAAGCCTTAATATTAACATTTGTGACCAGCCAATTGGGAACAGAATTCCACTTTACTGTGGGAATATGTATGAGGAACTGTGGCGTGCTCGTCGATTGGTAGCGATACATATACTACATAAACGATACCGTATATAGATGCCTTAAAGTGAATATCACGTAAGCGCTTTTTTAAAAAAAATACACATTCTGGGCCCTGTTTTATAAAACTGATAATCACACCTATAACCACATCGAGGGCCCGGATTCAAATCCCGGACGAGCCCCGTTGTAGGATACAAGTAAAACTTAGCCAATTGAGTTCCGACATACTTTATTATTTCTTTTTACTACACCGGTACAATCCTTTCGCCATTTCGGGAAAAAGTAAAAGTCACGACTAAAGACCGTTCTAGAATATCGTCATAGACAAAACAAAATTAATCATAGACCTCCTTCTTCAAACACACATGAACACACGCACATGTTTTGGTGCAATAGCATGGCTCCATCACAGCACAAGCTGAGACATTTCCTTTTGTCCGTATTCGTAATATTCATAATTACCTAGTTCTTCTCGCAAATGTAAATTGTTACTGGCAATAAATTTATTTTATTCTTATTCTTAAGTATACATTCGTTTCATGGATTTTTAAAATCCTACATATAGTACATCCACTCCTCGCCAGCTATGTTTATGCCATACAATAGGGTTTGAGCTTGTTGGGTTAGGCAGAGGTACATTCATCACAAGACGAACTAAATACCTACACCTCACCGAGCTTTATGTTATACCAACGTGATAGGAGGTGAGCCGTATCGCCGACTATAATGGTCGAGCCAACTGTGTTAGTGAAAGCTGGGTTTCGGCGCCTTCGGTTTCTTCGTGGGCGGCTTGGCGGTCTTCTTTGCTTTCGGTGCGGCGGCGCTCTTCGCCTTGGCGGGAGCGGCGGCCCTCTTGGCCGCGGCGGGCTTCTTTTTGGCGGCGGCCGCCTTCTTGTCCTTGGTGCCGGCGGCGGCGGACGATTCAGCCTTGGCCGGCGAGGAAGCGGCCGGTTTCTTGGCCTTCTTGTAACTTATTGGTGCAAGTCAAAGAAATTAATATTTTAACTTTGGCATCACAATATATCTTTGAAAACATATAGGATTATTTGCAAAAAATAGCGATCGCCACATTGTTAATACCAGGAATAAAAATAAACTTGCTTTACAAGTCAGTCGATTACATAAGTTTACTAAATCTTTTAAGGGGCAATGTATACGTTTGTACAATAAGATTCCCATTGACAATCAGAATTTGCCTTTCAACTGTTTTAAGACAGTAGTTAAACAAAAACTTTACAAAAAAGGTTATTATAAAGTTAGTGATTATTTAGAAGATATGAATGCATGGGATTAACTGTCTGAGAACTGATATTAGGCAGCTAAATTACTCAATTGTATACCAATATTTTATGTATATTTTTATTTTTTTTAAAGAACGTCTAGGGCCCTGTGCCGAGGTTTTTCTTGCAGCTTCTTTTCCCCGGCTATACAGGTTGTGAGAAGCTGTAGTAGTTTTAGGCGGATGAGACGTTCGTTATGTAAAAATTGACGATTCAAAGTGTAACTATGTTACCTATTGAATAGAGATATTTTTGAATTTGAATTTGAATTTTGAATTTGAATTTGAAGTCCGGTACCGGGGTTCGAACCGGCGCTCCCCGATTGAGAAACAAGCCGGCGAACCACAGAATCACAGTGATTTCCTACCTTTTTTTCCTTTATAAGACTATATAATTTGTATCACTACATAGTATAAAACAATGTGCTTTTTCTGTCCCTATATCCCTATGTACGCTTTTAAATCTTTAAAACTACGCAACGGATTTCGATGCGGTTTTTTTAGTAGATATAGTGATTAAAGAGGAATGTTTATGTATAATAACAGTGGAGAATTACTGTTATTTTTGAGGTTTTTAATGTGATGTCGGAAATAATTTAATTTTTTCCCCAACATTGCACCATATTAAAAAAAGCAGAAAGCTCGGTGAGACGTGGGTACTTAGTTCATCTTGCGATGGATGTACCTCTGACTCGCAATTGGGATGTAGTTGTGAGCTTATGTTATGTTATATTCAATATGTTCAGCACGTTGAGTTGGATCACTCCGCGGGGACCCGTTCAGTGTTCGAAGCATGTAAGCCAAATTAAATTCACCAATGGATGGTCCGGCGTGAACGAAACCGCGAGAGTGAAACAGTAAAAATCTAAACTCATTATCACGCATGTAACGTCTGTTTCGCTGTTGTTTTGTTTTTCAAATATAATCGTCTGAGGGTGCGCTTCTACAGAAGCTGAGCTGCGCGGAGCTGTATAGAGACTCATAAAAATTGACCAATCACATTGCTCAAAAAATACACATCTCATCTCCGCTCCGATTCAGTGGAAACATTGTTAGCGGAGTTGAGAAGATTTACATTAAAATGTATGATGCGCGGGGATAAGCGTGGCACAGCGGTATCGAGCTTAGTAGATCTGTGCGGAATGAAGTGGGGCTGTGCGGTGTAGAGCGGAGATGCGCAGGCGGAAATGTATTCACAGCCCCGTTCAGCTCATCTCCACTTCACAGCTCCGCTCCGCTAGTCTCAGCTCTGCTCGGCTCCACTTCACCCAGCTATACAACTCAGCCCTGCGCCGCTCATCTCTGCGCAGCTTTAGTGGAAACACCTACCTATTTACACGGCTCTGCTCCGCTCAACTCCGCGCAGCTCCACTTCTGTGGAGACGCACCCTAAGCCGAGGTTAGCGCTCAACAGGGCACCCTCAGGCCTGTTGTCTCAAATTTTGTGCTGAGAGCTATCAGTGTTCATTTGTCTGGAGGTAAATCTACGATAAATCACTTCAATAAAAAATACATCTCACTATTTGTACGTATGACTGTAGAAACTATTTAGTAATCTGTGGCGGTAAGCACTATTAAACTGAACAAGTTCGGTTTATTGTAACTTACCTACTAATACCTAATAATATGTAGGTACTTTATGTTAAGTTTACGCGGTTATTATCATAATTAAAACACATAATAACGGGTTCTTACCGCGTTTAAAGTAGGGATATGAGACTCCCGATGTTTCCATTTGCACTTATTTGGCACTTGCAACAATATCGAAATATCGGGAGTCTCATATCCCTATTTTAAACGCGGTAATAACCCGTTATTATGTGTTTTAATTATGATAATAACCGCGTAAACTTAAAACAATGTATAAGTTAAGTTAACATTACTTACATTAAAAGTTATTCTTAAAAACACATATTACTAAAAACCTACACTTCTCATCATTATAACAAATAATACCTGGTAAAAACCCGATTATCATGAGTCCCTTGCCCAGGGATACGGGTGAAGACCTCAACGGTTGCAGAGGCGAAGATGGGAGCCATCGGTACAGCAATGCAGGACGGAAGGGGCAAATCACAGGGACTGTAACCTGGAACCTGACAGAGGGCAGCAGTCACTGTCAGTACTATTCAGAGGCGGAGGACAGGAGTCCTAGTATGGCTTTGTAATAGACTATACTCTGGGCGCCATCCCACTTGTGTCAGAGTACTGCGGGGCGGAAGGCAAGAGGGAAACCACTGCCCTATTTTTCCCTAAAAAATAGCATCGAAATTGCTGCACCGACAAGAGCTTATCTTAAATTGATGATGATGATCATCATGAGTAATATGGTTTTACTTTTCTAGATAAATTTTCATAAAATAACTAGCATTTACTATTATTACTTTTTCAAGTGACTTATCGATCTTAAGTACCTACATTATAATTACAATTTTGCTCGAAAAATGGTACTTAATACCATCAGGATATAATTAGACATAGTACGGGTGCCATCTGAAGTATAAAATAAAAATTAAGGTTTTATAAATCTGCTACGGCGTAGCACCACTACGTCACACCGTAGACTTTGCTACGAATATCGTTGTTCGCCTTCGATATGCTATGCACTAGATAGCTTTTAGCCTCTCTTTTCTTTATTTAGGTCCAAAAGGTGCGCTACGCGAGGTGCGAGTATACTACATAAGAGCATTTTCATTAGGAGATGCATTTTAACATACCGAGTGCTGTGTCGCTATCATTGTACCTCGATTCGAGCGAGACTAACTTGGTTTGGAGATTTTTTCTTTTTATTTGTGTACCGGGTGAGAGTCTTCAGCGCTCCCCATTTGTCCGCCCAAGTAATTAATGCCACCTGCGGCAAATCAATAATAAGTCACGTCAAAAAAAACTTCACGGCTGGCGAAATGTTCGTACTAAATTCATCCTTGTGAGAATTGTTACATTATGTCTGTAATACTGTAATTTCTTAAATGCTAGTAAAACCTATTGAAATCAAACAATCAAATTACCTTGTTGCATTTTGTTTAGATGTTTGTAATTTATGTCACTGGTAGAAATTATCACTAATTATTAGTGTTCATGTCGTGGTAAACACAAAGTTAATTTTGATTTCGTTTTCCTAGTCCAAACTAGCTCTATCCTTTTCTTGTACTTATCATAAGAAAAGGACAGCATTATTTTGAAAACCGTCAAACTCCATTGAGTCAATTGAGTACGTAGTAGACGTTAAATGCCCAGTAAGTCATTTGCTTATTTATCAAGATTCGTCTCTTCTCTTGTGTGGGTTGTGAGATCAATAACCGACCTTATTAACCCAGTTGCCAGGGTTGCTATTAAGCTGCTGAAGGCCCCTGACATGCCTCTTATAACCACCACACACAAACTTAATTAAATGCCAGTCGTGACCGACTATGTAACGTGCTCTCCGCAACACGTCTCTGAAGGCTTTTCGAATGTAACTCCAACATTTACCGTACAAGGTTTCAAAGAAAAAGTAAGAAACAAAGTTTTGCTTAGCTATTGGTTTATCAAACAGGATCATCATCACTAATTTAAGAGCCAAACTCTTGTAGTAGCATTCTCCATGCTACTTTTTAGGGAAAAATAGTGCAGTGGTTTCCCTCTAGCCTTCCGCCCCGCAGTACTCTGTCTGACACGAGTGGAATAGCGTCCAGGGAAGTAAATTTCAAACCTCTGAATAGTACTGACAGTTACTGCTGCCCTCTGTCAGGTTCCAGGTTACATTCACGGTGACTCTCCTCTTCCGTCCTGCATTGCCGTACCGTTGAGGTCCTCACTCGTATCTCTGGGCAAGGGTTCTACGTTATACCCCGTAGGTCTGGGTCCCTATCTGAACTCAGCCACCATCACACTCCGGTTTACTGAAGTAAGAGGCGTCCACCCCCGCGGTAAAGACCTCTGTCCCCCCTGGGGCCGGGGTAATGGTTTTGAATGAAACCAAACCAAAGTAAGATAAGTAGTGTGGGATGGCATGAAGGAAACGATTAATTTCTTTAGTCCTTGTTTATTTAAAACGTTTTATAATTTTGTACATTTTCCCTTTTAAAAATTAAATGAAATGTTAGGTTGGTTTGGACACGTAGAGCGGATGAAGGATAATAGAATTGCAAAAGCGGTATATAAAGCGAAAGTTGATGGTAGGGCTGGCAGAGGAAGACCTAGAAGGACTTACATTGACCAAATTGGAGATTTCCTTAGAAAAGGTTTAATTCGATCTACTCTGAACTGGCGTGCGTATATGAAGCGATTGATGAATGTGGAGGAAGCAAGAGAAGTGTGTCAGGATCGAAGTAAATGGAATTCTATAGTCTCTGCTTACTCCGGTGGGTAATAGGCGTGAGTTTATGTATGTATGTATGTATGTTCCCTTTTAAAAACAACCGACCGCCATTTCCCTGACATTCCGCAATACTATCTTCTCTCTCGCTCTCTCTTCGCTCTCTCTTTCACACACTTTTACGTTACGTTTCGTTCCGCCAACCATTTCTACAGTAGCATAAAAATACTTTTTACCTTAGTAAGGGTCACGGAACACCTCTGTTTTGTACAGTTTTTCCCTTTTTAGTCCTCTGTGTCCACGCCGCTGCGCAAACAAACAGGGTGCTCTGAAAAAGGATTAAATCGATCCAATTTGGAGCGATACCAGCGCACCGTGCGGATTTTCAAACGCCCCGTGTATATGCACGGTTAAATGCAATGCTATGCAGCTTAGGAAGAAATTTGCAAATATGTGCCACCTAGCTAGCTTTATTTTTGAAAGCAGAGTTTTTTTATGAGGTTTTTTTATTGTGTTGTTGGTTTGTTTATTGGTCAGTAAATAATATACAGATATATAAAGATGCACCAATCTGCACTAAACGTTTTGTCTCTTTCTTTTCGATGCGAACAGCAAAGGACTGGAACTGTCTGCCGTCGTCTGTTTTTCCAATTCGTTATAATCTGAGAGCTTTCAAGGCTAGAGTGAATAGGCATTTGCTGGGTAAGCGTGATCCATCTTAGTCCACATCGTCACTTACCATCAGGTGAAATTGTGGTCAAACGCGAGCCTATATTATTAAAAAAAAACTTACGCTCGTAATCCCTAATAGGGTGGTCAGAGCTACAAGTCATCATCATCAGCCGTACGACGCCCACTGTTGGGCATAGGCCTCCCCCAAGGATCTCCATGACGATCGGTCCTGCGCTGCCCGCATCCAGCGGCTTCCCGCGACCTTCACCAGATCGTCGGTCCACCTTGTAGCGGGCCTACCCACAAGCAAGCTACAAGTAATCAAAGACACCTTTAAAATGGATAGTGCATAAAAAGAAGGTATAGAAAATATTATTGTGTTTGTATCGTTCAATTCCGAGGTTCATTTACCTAACAAGTTAAGGTTAGTGATTATTTAGAAGGTATGAATGCATGGGTCTAAGAAGTAAAGGGGAGTCAAATTACTTGTCTCGCTCGCTTGTTTTCCGTTTCGCGTATATTATTCAGTAAAATTATACAACTCGTGATAAACCTACAATATGACAAGATCGGCGAATACAAAAATCTTAGAGGAAAACATCAAAAAAATATATTAACAAGTTCATATGTAACTGGAAATTAGATATCGATCCCTCACGTGTAATATTATTTTTCGATAAACACATTGGAATTTATGTACACAGCCACACTATGGCAAGAAAAAATATGCCCCACATATGGGACATGCACTTTTGAATTTCAAATTTATTGCGTCATATGTGATTCATACACAGTGAACGTGTTAAGAACATTTGAAGTCTTTTTAAAAGGTATTTTAATGTTGCAGTCTGTTATTGTCAACACATTTGACAGTCGATATCCAGTAGCGTCAAATGAATAAAAGCCATAAAAGAAAAAGTATAACTTCACCCATCATGGAAAATAAACAGTATATTTTTAAGGCTTCCTTGAAGCAGACGAGAATAAATTGAAGTTGTTACTTTTTCAAACAGACTTCTTAACTCCGGCGTTAAGAAGCGACTCGGTCACCGTTCTTAACCTTTTCACAACACCACCACTCACCCGGGAAAATTAAACAAGTATCCAATTTAAAAAAATAGTTAGGAAGGGTGTTCTGTTCTGCTTTTTATCCGGTTCCGTATATGAAATCGTGTTAATTCTTGTTTCTATGCAGCACACACACATTGCCTTGTCACACACGCTGTTGTTGTGCCTGCAGCTGCTGCATAGAAGACCAGCCCGCGCCTAAAAAATATTTAATATAAGTACAATAAAAACCCGCATGAAACCAATTTCTCGGTTTGTCTGTGGGAGTGGTAGCGCGAGCCGTGGTAGCCCAGATGGTAGACCCCGTGGCTCTCACTCACTTTTAGGTTGCAGGTTCGAATCCAGCACAGGTCCAAACCAATGATTGTCGAATTTTTTCCAATTCATGTTTGGATCATAAGTGATTATCACGTGCTCAGCGGTGAAGGAAAACATCGTGAGGAAACCCACATTCCCGAGAAATACATTTTCGGAGGTGGTGTAACCTAACCTGTATTGATTTTCCCTTCGCGAGTTGGAAGGCAGACGGTTCTGTAAAGAACCGGACCTGTCAAATCTTCAGGTTAGGTAAGCGGACCCTGTGAATGCTAGGGAGATGGAATGGCTGTAGGAGAGTAGTTCGCTTAAAAATATTATGTATTAAAATACAGTTAACTAATAGCTGAGAGATCTTTTGCATAAGATGTTTAATTAAAAGACGAGTAATATCCTCTCCTACACAAGACACACTAACAACATGGACTAATTTTGCCTAGGAGAGTCGAGGTTTCATTTGGCCGGACAAATGAGGAGCGCGGACCTCTAACCATTTTGTGCTAACTACTCACGGATCACTAAAAACCCAAACACAAAGAGTACTGGAAGTGGCCGTGCAGATTGTTTTGCTCCAAGTCCATTCGGCGAATTGGCTTCGCGAGCGAACTTTTCAACTCGGCTCGTGAGTGAAAAATAGTGAAGGAAAGCGTCTGCCTGACACACGGCCCGGTAGAATTGCGAGCGGAATTGCTCGTAAACGAATAAAGTCGAACTTTTTTTTGTGTCGAATATTTGTAATATTATTATAACTATCATTTCTGCACAAAGCACGACATACTTTCTTTTGGTATCAGCCCCAATAAAGGTAAGTACCTACCTAACTAGTAACCGAAACAGGTGGAAAACGGCTTTGGTCGATGGTTGAAAAGCACATAATGAGTCCTGGTTCCAGATTTTAGCCGACAAACGTGACAAAAGACAGAAATGACAGGGTTGCTTCACCATCTATGCCATCTAACGACCTTGATGTTGGCAACATCAAAGTCTTAATTATACATTTTACTGTAATATATTTTACTATGGCAATATTACGGGACCTTACGCCACGGACTTTGCCGACGAGGCATGTTTTTTTCTTTTCTTCCTAATTATGTAAATAATTTCCTAGTTTTTAATATAATACAGTCCACTTAACATCTCGAAGGGTTTTATTTACCGGAGCAACCATCGCCTTCAACACTTGAACTGAAACGCCGGCCGCTACTGCCGCTCTCGCATTGGACTTTACAACCATTTTAAAAGCTGTCGGAAGAACGCTGCTTTTATTTGACAATGACGCAAATGCCTGAGATGATAATTATATTATATCCTTTAGAGTTTAACTTGAAATACTATCGTGGTGCAGCCATTTAATAATCTCTTTACCAAACCTATATTTCTGTTCTTCTCTCTCTCTCTCTGTCTCTCTCTCTCTCTCTCTCTCTCTCTCTATTTAAGAGCTGCGCTCTTGTCGGTGGAGTAATCGTCATCGCGTGATCTTAACTATGTTTCGGAAATTGTAGAGGTATTATTGTCCTGACAAACAGCTTAACGTGCCTTCTGCAGATATGAATTTAGATGCGAGTTTCGATATTAATGAATCATTATCATCATCTCAGGCCTTTACATCTTTATCAGATGATTCAAACAGCGTTTCTGTGGCAGATTTATTAATGAATAAATCTTTATTATTTACACAATAATAGGAAATGAAACGAAATGAAACGAAATGAAACGAAATGAAACGAAATGAAACGAAATGAAACGAAATGAAACGAAATTAAACGAAATGAAACGAAATGAAACGAAATGAAATGAAAATTTATTGTCATAAAAGTCCTAGTCCAAAAACACTTTAACTAGAAGGCGATAGCGGCAATAATGCTAGACTCTTTGCTCTCCGAAGACAATAGCCGTGTGTAGTGTAGAGTTGAGAGAAAAATAAATAAAATGAGCGTGGTATTGCATGCGACGGCAGCCAGTTACTTGCTGGTGATCGACTACTTTCACCATTAAGTTCCCGAGATCGATTTTAGAAGTTTCAATTTACTTCCACGCGACTTGAATTCATACGTACTTATAAATATAATACAGGGTTTTTTTTAGTGACACCGTTCTTGTCGGAAATGTTTAATTAATTAAGATTTTGAGTAAATACTCAAAATTCAAATCGATTACGTTGTTCGATTCAAATTGTTGTTTTTTTTTATTAATTTGTCATTTATATTGTTTTATTTTAAATTTAAGTTTTATACAACTTAAAAAGCAAAAAAAATATGCGACTGAAAATAATTGAACAAAAATAATATTCGCGTTTTCCGGCAGGAAATTTTAGTTGATATCAAATCAGAATCAGAGCTCATCTCCTCTGGGTCTTACTTTAGTTAGGCATGGTTAGACGGCACACGGTAAAATTGAGATTTTTGTATGAAGTGTCTGGGGTGTGTTACCATTAATAAGGCAAATAAAAAAATGACAGGTATAACTTAAAATAAAATTATATGGTGTGTACAGTCATGAGCAATATAATGTACCCACTTTAGGACTCTGTCGCTCTAACATATTTGAGATTTAGTGAGACTTACAGTTCGATTTGTCAAAAAGTTAATGTGACATGGTACCAAAGTGTATACGTATTAATGCTTGTGACCGTACTGCAATCGTTTCCCTGTCACCCTGTCTTCTTACCCTGTGCCGAGGATTTCTTGAGGCTTCTTTTCCCCGGCTATATGTTGTGCGAAGCTGCAGTAATTTTAGGCGGATGATGTATGGGACATACCTAATAATCTACTATGGTCAGTCAGTCACATACCTCGATACCGACCCCGCCGGCGTGGTCGACGATTTCCCTCAATCAGCGCTTATCGCTATCGACCCACTAGAGTCGATTAATTCTTTCGAATATTTTTCCACTCAGACGACGCCCTGAGCCGAGGTTCGCGTCCAACTGGGCACCCTCAGGCCTGATTTGTACCGGGTGAGAGCCTTCAGCTCTCATAAAAATTTACAATAAGTCACGTCACATCTCTAGCGCGAGCAAACCAACGCGTCTCAATGTTTGGATCTTGTAGGTAATTTAATATCCTAAATAATTCAGTTCATCCAAATATTTGTGTGCGGTTTTCTTATAATAACCAGCGCTCCCTATAGATGAGACGTTCGTTATGTGTTGGAAGCGATGGTTACTCCGGTAAATAAAACAATTCGAGATGTTAAAGTGGTGTTATATTAAAAAACTAGGAAATATTTACATAAGTAGCGAGATATAAAAACACATGGCTCGTCGGCAAAGTCCGTGGCGTAAAGTCCTGTAATATTGCCATAGGAAAATATATTACAGTCATCATCATCAGCCCATTAACGTCCCCACTGCTGGGGCACGGGCTTTCCCTATGGATGGATAGGGAGATCGGGCCTTAAACCATCACGCGGGCCCAGTGCGGATTGATGGTTATTAACGACTGCTAATGCAGCCGAGACCAACGGCTTAACGTGCCTCCCGAAGCACGGAGGAGCTCGAGATGAAAACTTTTTTTTTGTGGTCACCCATCCTATGACCGGCCTCTGCGAAGGTTGCTTAACTTCAACAATCGCAGACCGAGCGCGTTTACCGCTGCGCCACCGAGCTCCTCTATATTACAGTAAAATTTAATAATTAATACTTTGATGTTGCCAACATTATGTAAAAATTGACGATTCAACGTGTAACTATGTTACCTACTGAATAATTCTATTTTTGAATTTGGATTTGAATCAGTACCACTGTCTTATAAGTTTTGCTTCAAACAATACGTAGACGCTCGTATATTTACGTCGCTCCTAGCTGAGCGACGGCGACGGCGCAATGCGAGCATCTGCGGACGACAGGCGCAAACTCGACAACTACTCGTACTTACTTTTAATTGTTCGCTAAAGCGAGAATTGCCGGATATTAGCTTCCCGTGCCTTGTCTGGCTATGTGCTGAGATATATTGTGAGGCTGTAGATGAAATTGTATGAGTTAATTAATTGTTGAGCTTTCTAGATCTTAAAATTAAACCTACATTCGCAAAAATCGAAATTAGTGTAGCACCACCTTTATTTGAATTTTGAACTTGTTGAATATGGTTTTTATGTCATTAAAATAAAGGCTATTCCTAAATAGTCAGGTAGGTAAGTAAGCGAAAAGTCAAACTCAAAATCATCTTTATTCAGATGGTAACATCGTTCATTTTAAATCGTCAAATTTTAAATGAATTATTTTTTTAATGTGTTACTATTAAAAACTCAACTCTGTAGATAATTTTTTGAGTGAATTTTTTTTCTTTTTTTGCTGATGCCTTAAGCATGCTGTCCCCAGTTGTCCGGTTAAAGAGGAAAGTACCATAATTCATGTTACAAAAGTTCTTCCTGTCTCCTCTCTTCCTAGGCTGATCAAGTTGCTTACTTTACAAGTTAAATTCCAAATTGGCCAAGGCTGCAAGTAGTAAAACCGTTTTTATTTCCTTGCGGGCACTATTTAACTGCCTACTTTTATTGCGCACGCTTCGCCTTTTCTTAGCACGCTTTTCTTGTGTTTTACACGCTATTTTGTTGTTTACACGCATTGTGGCTTGCGGTTTTTGTTTACTGTTTGAATAGTGCTGTCGAAATGGAGTGCTAAACCACTACTTAAAGTGGTCCTATTTTCTATAGAGTTCAAAAGACAAACATAATATCTATAAGTAATAAATAAATGTTTTCCGATCGGACTTTAGAATCCGTGATACTTAGTCATGTTCAAAGAACGCATGACTTTCCATCGTAGTGTCACAGGGTGCATCCCGGTCCGGGCTCTAAAGCAGTTTTTTTTTGACGTGACTTATTGTAGATTTGCCGCAGATGGCATTAACTGCTTGACCGGACAAATGGGGAGCGCTGAAGGCTCTCACCCGGTACAACGTTTAAGACAACAGGCCTGAGGATGCCCAGTTGGGCGCGAACCTCGGCTCAGGGCGTCGTCTGAGAAATTAACCGGTTGCTTCTCTTCCCGGGCATGTCGTAAAAACCGACAGAGGGATTGTGTCCTCTAACATGATGGACTAATGTTATGGGCGATAGGCTGATCCCTTATCACCATAAGGTTCATCATATCCATCTTTGGAATTCGTATCAACAGTGGCTGCAAGTTGTCTTTGATTACTTGTGGCTCTGCCCACCCCATTAGGGATTACGGGCGTGAGTTTATGTATGTATGTATGTATAAATACACCTCTGCGAAACCTTTGGGGAATGAAGACGCTGCTAAAACAAAACAAAACATACAGCGACGTGTATATAACGTTATGTTTTGTGTATAGACTTGAAAATTACTATAGAACATGACTTTCAATCCCTTATATACATCCGGATTTAACAGGTACATACCGGTATCGTAGTAACGGTACGGTACCGGTAGGCTGGTGGGCGATTTACGGTATCTCCATTGGACCCACGTAGGGACCGAACACGATAACAAACCTTAGGGCAACGAGATATACGACACTACCAAACCAAAACGAGGAGAATAAAAAACTTCTAAATATATAAAAGGAGAAACAGACTGACTGACATATCAACGCACAGCCTAAACGGCTAAACGTAGGCACTTGTTTAGACGGGACGTAGCTTAGGTAGCGTAGAGGTTTGTATGAAAAAATCGAAACCGTGTAAGATAGATGTTTTCAATCTTGCATGCAGTAAATATAAAGTTTAGTTATGGCTGTATTTTGAAAAATGCGAGTTACCGGGAAAAAAATGTATGAAAAAATCTAAACTGCATAAGTTAGATGCTTGAAATTTCATACACACAGATCTCTCTTTTATAACACGCCACGCGGACGAAGTCGCGGGCAAAAGCTAGTAATATATATATAAGTAAGTGTAGGAAAAAGTTGTCCTGGGTTTTTTTTAATCTGTAATGCACAGAACATTGTAACCGTAAAAAGCGTGGTAGCCGAGTTGGTAGAACGCTTGCTTCTCACTTTGAGGTCGCAGCACACACACAGGCCTAAACAAATGATTATCGAATTTGTTTTCGAATTCATGTTTGGATCTCAAATGATTATCACGAGCTCAGCGGTGAAAGAAAACCACATACCCGAGAAATGCATTTTCGGAGGTATGTGATCTAACCTGTATTGGGCTGGTTTTCACTTCGCGGGTTGGAAGGTCAGACAAGCAGTCGCTTCTGTAAAAAACCGGACCTGCCAAATCTTCAGGTTAGGTAAGCGGACCCTGTGAAAAACGGGATAACGCTAGCGCCACAAAATACGTAGCTCCAACATACAATCTAATACAAAATGTGTCAGGGGGTAACTAAGTTATCTTCATCAACTCGTAATTTACTTTCTAAGTAACACTAACATAAGAAGCGCGTACCTAACTAATGTAATTTGTTGGAAGGCCCAATGAAAAGCAAGTGACGCCGCGGGACGCCATTATGTTAACAGATACCGACTGACCCATTCGAAAGGGGCCTTTTGTTAAGGTACACTTTCAATGAAAGGTCTGCCCTACGTGTTTCCCAATGTTTTGCGGAACAAAAAAGGAAGAAAATAAATCAAAACATTATACTTACTTAATCACTAGAAAATTCGTCGCTTTACTACAGTGAAACTGAAAACCACGTAAGAGCCTTGAAATATCAAATTTTGATGAGTTTTTCTCTAACATAACATAAACTGCCTATATACGTCCCACTGCTGGGCACAGGCCTCCCCTCAATCAACCGGGGGGGGTAACAAAACTTCTATTTCTCTCAAATTAATGTCAATTCAGGTAAAAAATGAGACAATTTAAAACCAGCGTATTTATTTTTGACGTGGGTTATTGTTTTATTGTTGATTTGCCGCAGATGGCATTTACTACTTGGCCGGACAAATGGGGAGCGCTGAAGGCTCTCACCCGGTACAACGTTTAAGACAACAGGCCTGAGGGTGTCCAGTTGGGCGCGAACCTCGGCTCAGGGCATCGTCTGAGAGGAAAAATATTTGAAAGAATTAATCGACCCTAGTGGCTAGCGTATTATATTGCGAAGTTTTGTTCGCAAAAATTACAACATCCGAATGTTATTTTTCATAAAGGCGTTTACGCGGTAATAATCATCGTCTCTAAAAATTGTATTACAATCATATTCATTCATACTTATTCAAAAACACCAAAACACCTTTCTTCTCAAGTACCAGCCGCAAAGAACGCGAAATCAGACAGGAAAAATAGAGAAGGAACCCTTAAAAAGTAAAAATGAAATTCAGAAATGCTTAAAATTAAAAATAGAATTCAACAGTTCGGAAACCGGTGGAAGCAAAGGATACCGAAGCTGTCAGTGTGCGTTCAAACGACAAGAGAGGCAATAAGACACCGAAGGCGCATGGAGTGCGTTCGAAAACCGAGTGAGGTGTCGACTGTGAAGAGGGGCTGGGATTACGAACGTGCCACTCGTGATTCGAATTTGGAATTATATTCTTTTTAAATCGATTTATTTTTCCGGCCTGTGATAAATTTAATTTGGACCGGGTTTTTGTGCGAACACAATTTTATTGAGTCGTTCGAGTTTCTGCGCTGTATTTCATTCTTGACCGTAAAAAGTAAAGTAAGACATAAACAATTTAAATGAAATACGAGTGTATAGAAAGTAAAACGGAAAGAGAGTTAAATAGGTGTATAGTACACGTTAGTACACGTCAGTAAACGTTAACTATTCAAAACAATTTTCTGCATACTGGTAAAAAGTGGTCCCAATAAATTTAATTAAAAGAAATTGTGGATTTGCTAAAGAAAATCAATAGACGTTTTGTTGAAGAACCATCGATTTCTTTCAATTAAGTTCAATCCCGGTAAAAATTAAAACCACAAAGGCGCTTTCGTGGTTTTCAGTATAAGGTAACGACAGATTGGGATCTCATCATCACTAATTTAAGAGCCACGCTCTTGTCGGTGTAGCATTCTCCATGCTATTTTTTAGGGAAACATAGGGCAGTGGTTTCCCTCTTGCCTTCCGCTCTCTGACGCGAGTGGGATGGCACCCAGAGTAGTCTATTTCAAAGCCGTACTAGGACTCCTGTCCTTCGCCTCTAAATAGCACTGACAGTTACAGCTGCCCTCTGTCAGGTTCCAGGTTACAGTCACTGTGACGCGCCCCTTCAGTCCTGCATTACCGTACCGATGGCTCCCATCTCCGTCTCTGCAACCGCAAGCCACCATCTCACTCAATAATGGGATCTACACATGTTATAATAACAGTTCTCCCAACGATAACATTTGCTAATGAGCACCAAGTACCAACCCAAGGGGATGAACCTTAATACACAAATCTCGGCATGTTGTAGGAGAGGGTTAATTGTTTACAAGGGCTCTAAGTTGCGATAGTGCTACATTTAGATACATTGTACTCATCATAAGTGGCTTTGCAGGTTTGGTAACCTAAAAGGTTTTTACTTAAGGTACTGTTTCAATCCAAAAAAATGATAAAATATTCATATTTTAATAGTCATTTTTTAATTACGTCTGAATAAATGGGTATGTATTTATATGTATGTATGTATTTATATTTATATATTTCTATTTTATTTTTATTTCTTTATTTTACTTTTATTTGTTTTTTTTTATTATTATTATTATTTATAGTATTTATTATTTTATACAAGATGTTGCAATGTCCCGCACCAAATTGTAATAATGTTTCCTATCCACTGGTTGCCTGGAAGAAATTGCTGCTTAGCAATAAGGCCGCCAGATTGTACTGTATCTATCATCATCTGTGTTAATTTGTTTTGTATGTTGTGTGCAATAAAGTATATTTGATTTGATTTGATTTGATAAAATAGACAAAAAAAAAATATTCTCAATTTTTTATTATAGATAAAAAAAATAAGATTAGACACCACGATAGGCTTCGTCAAAATATGTAATTCTAAACAGCCAATGAAATCCGCACAAGCTACGTCAAATTCCAAATTGTTATTAATGTACTTGAACGTATGTAAATACAGAAAGTAGAGTGGTTGCCAGTTGTCTTTTGATTACTTGTACTCTGCTCACCCCCTTTTGGGTTTGAGTTAGCGTATGTACTAACGACCCGCTTTGGCTCCTCACGGGTAGTGTATTATTATGTGTGTTTGGAGTAGATAGGTATAATATAAAATATTCTCCTACTTTGTAAGGGTTTTTTAGAAAAATAATTACATGCGTTTTTATTATTTTAAATAATGAGCATTTTCTAATCATTTGGAAACCCTATTATCAAAATTATACAAATTTCATACAAAACTTTGCAACCCCTATAGGGTTGAATTTCCCAAAAGGCTCTTAGTGCCAACCCTAAGGAAATTTGAGACTCCTAGCATTTCTGAGTTTAGGGGATGAGTGAGTCAGTTAGCGAATCATTATTATACGTACTTAGTATAAATAATAATGATTTTTGTTTTTATAACAGCTACCCGTGCTTATGCATAGATCTAAAGAATTTCGCATGGACCTAATGGACAGGAGGACCCGGTGGTGTAATGGTTAAACATGCTAGGTCCGGCCTAATGAGTTTTTTTTCTCTTTATATAAATAGATGTTCGTTTAAAAAAAAAAACACTGCCACCGTCGAATCCGTAACCAGCGGTGTCAAGCCAAAAACTCTTTCCTACTCTAACATTCACGTCTAACAATCGTGCAGTGAAGTGATTAGCAATCGTCGGGAAGTGCAAGAGAATTGTGCGATTAAATTCCTGAACGCGCTCCAGTAACGGAGTTCAGGCGGACATTATCCACACGTTCCCGTAATGACCCTTCAAGGCCGGGACAGTATGGAGGGTGGATAGAATACCTAATACTAGAAGGAACAAGAACTGAAATCAGGCGAATTGTAAACTTTAAAATGTCTTCTTAAAACACTAAACAGGAATTAATCGGGATTAAAATGAAATACGATGTTGATTGTAGACAGTTCGGCTTGTAATGAAAAAAAAGTATAGGAACGCCTGACATAAACTTAAAGCAATCACAAGTGTCAATGGTTTGCGTAAACAATTGCTTCAGGCGTTTAATATAACGTAGATAACTTAATATTTTTTGTGATCTTCAACAGACACAATGAAGTCTTGTACGAAATGAAGTACAGACTTAGATTAGATCTTAGGAAAGAACATAGGTTTGTTTTCAATTATTTAGAAGTGGAATAAACATGGCATTGGGCGACCGAAATCCGACCCGAATTGATAATAATTAAAAAAAAAACCCAAAACATAACATTTTGCGACGGACAATTCCATTTGATATTAACTCAGAATCATGGCCTGAATAATCCCCCTTAGTATTCGTTACGATGTCACTAACACCCTGTATATAAAGAAAGAAAGAAAGAAAAAAAAATATTCGGCATACTTAAGAATAAATTAATAAAACATAATTAGGTAATTATATTACTTAATAATTATTATACTTAATGCCGAAAAGACTTCAGCTCAGCAAATGTCACGGCCTAGCTGTAGCAAGACTATGACGCTGATATGATGCTTATATGTATTTAAGGTGTACAAGTCCTGTTCAGTACGTACGTACTGCATAAAAGCAAGCTCTTCCAGCACATCTACGTGCCCCAAATGAAACACAAAATGGCGCAGTCTAAAAGTGCACTTAGCAACATTACGCATGCAAATCGGACCGGTTCCCGTCATCTGCGACCGGTAATCTGATTATACCGGAAAAGTTGCCGGTAACGGTAACGTACCGTTCGAGAGTCCTTTATGGTAATACAGACACGGTTTATATTGCTTACGTAATCGACAGTTTCGTATAAAATAGTAGGTTTTGTTTTAAGAAGGAGCTCGGTGACGCAGCGGTAAACGCGCTCGGTCTGCGATTGTTGAAGTTAAGCAACTTTCGCAAAGGCCGGTCATAGGATGGGTGACCACAAAAACAAGTTTTCATCTCGAGCTCCTTCGTGCTTCGGAAGGCACGTTAAGCCGTTGGTCCCGGTTGCATTAGCAGTCGTTAATAACCACCAATCTGCACTGGGCCCGCGTGGTGGTTTAAGGCCCGATCCCCCTATCCCTCCATAGGGAAGGCTCGTGCCCCAGCAGTGGGGACGTTAATGGGCTGGTGATGATGAATAGGGAGGTGTGGGTATTATAACTTTGGGCTAATCAGAGGTACATCCATCACAAGATGAACATACCTACACTTCACCGAGCTTTCTGTTAGACTAACGAGATAGGTGGTGAGCCGTATCGCCGTCTATAATGGTCGAGCTAGCTGTGTTAGTGAAAACTACACTTAATATAAATTAATGACTCTTTGGTGCAAGTCCGTTACCGGGGTTCGAATCGACGCTCCCCGTTTGAGAAGCCAGCCGGTGAACTACAAGACCATCGTAGCTGTAAATATAGTGGGTCTTATAACGATAATACAAAAAAAATACAAAAAAACAAATGCAAAAAAAAAAATACATACAAAAACAAGATAAATACTTTCTTTCTTTCTTTCTATAATGTTAGAAATGCTACTGTTACATCAAATGGAGGCAGATGCTTCAAACGGGGATTGTAGTGTCTGTGTAAAACGAAGTGTTTTGTATGACGTGACCGGAGATGCTAGGACCCTGATACCGACCCCGCCGACAACAATAAAATTGTGATAAGAGCATCTGGCAGCTTATTAATACTACAGAATTGGTGATGCCCCGGTCATTGACCTTACATTCCACATTTCGTCGCCTTATAATGAAAACCATATTCAAATGTGATTTTTGTTAACAAAATCTCACAATAGATGCGGTAGTTTCAATGCAGGTATAAATTTCTGGTCTAAATTTTACTAGGATTGAATTAATTGAATAAAAACAAGGTTTCCTTCACCAAAGTGAAGGAAGTCACTTCACGTCATTATTGGTCAGCAAACATTTAGTATCGATCGCCATCGACTTGCAAAGAAGAAGAGCGTCTGTGGTCTAGTGGTTAGAGCGTTAGGCTCACGATTTGGAGGTCCGGGTTCGATTCCCGATGGGAACATTGTCGAAATCACTTTGTGAGACTGTCCTTTGTTTGGTAAGGACTTTTCAGGCTTGAATCACTTGATTATCCAAAAAAGTAAGATGATTCCGTGCTTCGGAAGGCACGTTAAGCCGTTGATCCCGGCTATTAGCCGTAAAAACACCTCCACCTACTCGCATTGGAGCAGCGTGGTGGAGTATGGTCCATACCCCCTCCGGTTGATCGAGGAGAGGCGTGTGCCCAGCAGTGGGACGTATATAGGCTGTTTATGTTATATATGTAATATGACGCTTATGTGGTTTTAACTATACAAATTAACGCCATCTATTTTCTAATCTTGATAATTACTACCTGGTTATTAATTTATTAACACTTTTACATACATTTATTCCATAACAATGTTGACTTATAATTTAAAAAAAAAAAATTCCTTTTTCAAAAAATCCATTCTCAGAACTTTCGAGCTCATTATTATTACTTGCTCGTTCTTTAATTACAATTACTCATAATAAGCCAAATAGCTTAAGATTTTAAAACTCCTATTTTACATAATTTACAAATTTGGTACTTTAAGCTAAAATTACAATTCCGAACAGCTTGTCGGGGAGTCAAAAGTGTATTGTAATTCCAATAAACTAATTACGCATAATTGTCTGTTCCCCCTCCAAGGTTGAGGTTGTTCCTCTTGATTAGAAGCGTCATTTCTACCCTCAGTTTGTACCTTGAAATAATAAATGTTGTATGTGGATTCCGTAGGTTTTCATTATGGTATAAGAAAACCAGGTATGCTCAAGAGCGACAGCTAATATTTCAAGGTTGGCCCAGCTGACGTCATTCCACCGTGCGTTGTCATTTCGTAAAAGAATTACCCACGAGTAATGTTTTTAATTTACTAATTTTACGATTATAAATTTATGATTATCTCATTTCTTGTAAGTTTTTGCATGCCATACACTTGGTGGATCATGAGATCCTTATACATAAAATTGTGACCATCTTGTAACAACCATGTATCCAAGCAAATAAAATTATTCTATTCTATTCTATTCTATTCTACGATATGATTGCCAACGTTTGGCCATATCATGAAGTAATCATGCATTTAGTTGCTAATGTCGTTAAACGTTTTGTCTTCATTAATGTGGCCAAACTACATCATGATGTGGCCAATCAGTGATATATGACGATTTCATGAAATGATCAATTCTAAGATCTGGCCACGACAAACATACATGAATACTATTAGAATTGATAAGTTTTAATATTGATTGAGTTTGGACGATATCTTCCCGGACACAAAAAAAAGGTCGGCCGGTCGTGAGAGATTGCGTCTTTCTAACCTCATGGACAATAATTGTTATGGGCGATAGACTGGTCTCTGTTACTATAAGGTTCATCATATCCATCTGAGGATGTGGTATCAACAGTGACTGCAAATTGTATTTGATTATTTATGGCTGTGCTCAACCCATTAGAAACTTCCGGCGTGAGTTTATGTATGTATGTGCTACTGATCCCTAAAACCACCCCACGGTAAGCCATACCATCGATCACATGCATAAAGGTCTAGTCCTCAGATTGCACGGGTCATAACAGATAAACGTTGGTGGTAATTTTAGCCCTCTTGCCTGCAATGCCTCCCTAGAGCACTCTACACCCTCCCTGAGGTAAAACAAGGTAAAACGGACGGTACTCAATGTCTGAGGATGAAAAAATGCTTACGTTTTGAAATAATATCGTAGAGGGCGGGAATGACGTCGTAAAAAATATAAACATAGGAAAAAGTCGAAGATTCGAAGTGGAATAGAAAAGTTAAAAAAATATTCACAAGATCAGGTTATGAAGTAGGTACAAAAATAGATAATTTCATGTTCGAAAAAAAAAATAGAATAGACAATACGGAAATGCTCTTACCTCGAAGTGGCAACATAAACAGCCTATATACGTCCCAACGCTGGGCACAGGTGTCCCCTCAATCTACCAGAGGGGTATGGAGCATACTCCAACACGCTGCTCCACTGCGGTTTGGTAGAATTATTTTACGGCTAATAGCCGGGACACACCGCTTAACGTGCCCTCCGAAGCACGCAATCATCTCACTTTTTCGGACAATCAGGAGATTCAAGCCTGCAAAGTGCTCACCAAACACAAGAGCAGTCTCACAGAGTGATTTCGACAATGTCCCCTATGGAAATAGAACCCGGACCTTGAGCCTAACGCTCTAACCACTAGACTACGGAGTTGTTATAATTAAAGCACATAATAACGGGTTCTTACCGCGTTTAAATGGGGATATGAGACTCCCGATATTAACCGCGTAAACTTAAAACAATGTACGGAGTTGTTAGGCAACTTTAAGGTGATAATAAAAAATACGTACCATGTACCTCACAATAGCAATCAATAGGCTCGCTCGCTATTACGTGAGACTTAAACATAGCTGGCGAGTAGTGCCTCTGGCAATCCGTCCCCTTAGGTTTTATTAACTCACAAGCAAAAAAAAAACCTGTGAAGTGTATTTGTATTGTATTGTATTGTAAAGAGCCATTATTCACCCTCTTCTAATCTTCTTCTTATAGTGTGGGTTGTGAGGTGGAATACCGACCTCATCAACCTTGGCGCCAGGGTTATTACTGAGCCGCCAAAGGCCCCTGACATGGCTTATGTAACGACTACATACTTACATCGCTAAGTAGTAACCGGGACCAACGGCTTAACGTGTCTTCCCTTCGGACCATCTTACTTTCGGACAATCAGGTGATCAGCCTGTAATGTCCTAACCTAACTAGGGATCACAAAGTTATTTTTGTGATATGTCCCCCACTGGGATTCGAACCCGGGGCCTCCGGATCGTGAGCCTAACGCTCAACCACTGGCCCACGGAGTCCGTTGCCCTCGTTGTCTTCTAATAACGCGTATGACAAACTGCATGTTTTCCTTCACTTCGCCAGGCTTAAGATAGTATTGGCGTTAAACAAGTAAAGTTGCAATGATTTGCATTCGTAGTTGTTTCCTGAAAGCTTTTCCGTCGCTCAAGTTGAGTTTTTAACTCGACAATGTAAATCAGGCGGGAGTGTTTGGTTGAACTGTGGGGCTCAGAGGATTTGCATGCCCAATGAGATTGGGGCTAAAACCTACTATAAAATGTGCTAATTCCGCACCCTGCCGCGTTTAACACTTAGCATCGGGATAATACACACGGTGAAGGCAACCGCCGCGGTTTTTTGGAGACTTTGTTTTTAGACAGGTTCGGTTTGAGAAGATTTTTTCAAGCATAGAATCTTCACTAATTTAAGAGCCAGTAGCATTCTCTATGCAACTGAAAATGAAAGATAAAATAAACCTAGCTCAGCCGCTGGTAATAGCCAACAAATAGCAACCAGAAACTGGGAGAGTTGCCGTGCTATACGTAGTATTTCCTAATTCTATTCCGATGCATCTCCGCCTCTGCAACGGTTGAGGTCTTCACTCAAAGGTTTCCTGGAAGATGTTTCTACCATAGCAATAAGGCCGCCTTTTTACTTTTAGTATTGAGTAATAGTAACAGTGGCTGCAAGTTGTCTTTGATTACTTGTGGCTCTGCCCACCCTATTAGAGATTACGGGCGTGAGTTTATGTATGTAGGTGTATGTCAATACGTACGTACGTACGTACGTAAACAGCCTATATACGTCCCACTGCTGGGCACAGGCCTCCCCTCAATCAACCGGAGGGGGTATGGAGCATACTCCACCACGCTGCTCCAATGCGGGTTGGTGGAGGTGTTTTTTACGGCTAATAGCCGGGACCAACGGCTTAACGTGCCCTCCGAAGCACGGAATCATCTTACTTTTTCGGACAATCAGGTGATTCAAGCCTGAAAAGTCCTTACCAAACAAAGGACAGTCTCACAAAGTGATTTCGACAATGTCCCCATCGGGAATCGAACCCGGACCTCCAGATCGTGAGCCTTACGCTCTAACCACTAGACCACGGAGGCTGTGTATGTCAATACATGCACCCTTTATTACTCAATAGTAATAAAGTATTATATAACGGCAATAAAGTACCTATTGAGGATTTGTGTATTAAGCA
Organism: Pectinophora gossypiella; assembly: GCF_024362695.1. Classification (NCBI taxonomy): domain Eukaryota; kingdom Metazoa; phylum Arthropoda; class Insecta; order Lepidoptera; family Gelechiidae; genus Pectinophora; species Pectinophora gossypiella. Next base: position 3,344,516 of record NC_065421.1, on the reverse strand, counting down.
TATTAAATATAATCTAGTAAAAATATGAATTTGAAGTAAGTACCTACTAAAATAATCGCAGCGCTTTCATTGCGTGTGGGTATAGGCCTTAAAACAAAACATTACTTGTAAAGTTTTCAACAATTCGTTAATGGTGATGGGTGAAGTCAAAAGTTTAATGTGTTTTTAATGGGCTGTTTAACGTGGCCAGATGGGAATTTGTATAAAAGGGTGATCAAAGACGGCTATCGGAACTTCCGTGATAATTAAATTGTTTTTGAAAATATTGCAATTAGCCGTTAGAAGCTGAATTTGTTCGCCGCGTTTTTACGCCGCAACCGCCCTTCTGGGAATCCTTCTGGGAACATTGAGGAAATGATGTAATTTTCGGTGACATTTTCTAAAATGTGTACAGTTACGAGCAATATAATGTACCCACTTTAGGACTCTGTCGCACTAACATTATTTGACATTTAGTGAGACTTACAGTTCAATTTGTCAAAAAAGTTAATGTGACATAGTACCAAAGTGTATACATATTAATGCTCGTGACCGTACCGGTTATAGGGACAGAAAAAGCGACTTTGTTTTATACAATGTAGTGATTAGTTACTGTGGTGTCCCTTTATAATAAACGTTTCTTTCTTTCTTTCTAAATGACCATAAGGTGTAAGGGAGTATGAGAGCACGAGCGGACTGTCTGTCTCGCTCGTAATTATGCGACAAGGCGCCACGCGGTAAAAACGCGATTCTTGTAAGGAGTGTCCGGGCTGTTCTCGGGGTGATAAGCAGCTGAACACGATAAGTTTTATTCACTCCAATTCTAGCAGAAACGTAAAACACAAACCTAAACTTATTGTACGTACAAATACATTATTATTTTCTCAAAAGCGAAGACATTGATGGATCGAACTCTAATCTGGAATAGCGTATAACAATGTTACTTATTCAAATCCAATACGACAGAACTGCATCTAACTTCGAGCTGACATTTCGCGGAATGGCGTCCCATTTGCATAAGTATTTGTAGTTCTATAAGTTACAATAATGTATTTGGATTTAGTTTCCTCCTCTGCGCCCACACACAGCGTGTAATAATCCAAATCAAAAAGGTCATAAGGTCATTTTTAAGTATTTGTGTATTTTAAAAACGGCCACGAAATTTAAGCTTCGATACCGAGTTAATATAACAAGCTCACAAATATATCCCAACTGGGTTAGTCAGAGGCACATTCACCGCAAGATGTACTTACTACCCACACTTCAACGACGTTGCTATTTATACATTGTTTTAAGTTTACGCGGTTATTATCACAATTAAAGCACATAATAACGGGTTCTTACCGCGTTTAAATGGGGATATGAGACTCCCGATATTTCATCCCACGATCATGGCATTTCATCACGATGAGTCATCCCGTGATCATGGCACTTGCAACATTGTCGAAATATCGGGAGTCTCATATCCCCATTTAAACGCGGTAAGAACCCGTTATTATGTGCTTTGACGTTGCTGTTGCTGTTGCTGCAACTGTTGTGTGTGGCAATGCAGGACGGAATTGGTGCAAGTCTGGTAACGGGATTGGAACCGGCGCTAACCCCATTGAGAAGCAAACCAGTGTACTACAGTGTTTTAAGGCACAGGGCCTTCGGGAACATTTAGTTAAGTTCAAGATTGTGTGCGTTATTAAATAAATTTACAGCGGCGTCGTGCGTTGTGATACAAAACACTCAATGTCTCAACTGCGGAAGTTTAATATGAAATATAGAATTCAGTTCCGCGAAGTCGTCGACATAAACAAGTAACATCTGCTTTGTCTTATTGAGTTCTCAACTCGAGATAGACTTCGATAGTTTCTACTTCATATACGGATATAATAATAACTATAATAGACACTGATATACAAAACCTTTGAAGATCTAGATGAGCCGTTTTGCAAAGGGCCAAGCTAACGTATCTCTCTAATTAAAGTAAACAGTAAAGTATTTAGCTTTTGAAAAAACATAAACATAAACAGCTGTTTTGCTTTCATACAAGATTAGGGGACAGAGTTATCTTCTCTGCCCTCAGCTGGGGCAATTCCTGTCCGGTGCGTTCTTGCCGTGGAAGTGGGCACCTCTTAGTTCGGCAGGCCGGTGTGAGATATTAGCTGGATTTGGATGGGAGTGTTTGGCAGCTCAATAATAACCCTGATTTGGCCGGTAGGACGCCCCATGTTGAGTTTTGGCATAGACATTAGCAGTTGGGAGACTCGCGCTGATATGAGACCAGAGTGGCGCCACGATTTGTCTGTTGACGTCTCAAGACATGACGAAAACTGGCTGGACAAGCTGAAGCAGAAAAGGCTTCGCCTTCACACTCCTTCTCCCCCTTTTTTCCTCGTTCCTCCCTCCGACCCAGGTTTTATTTGTGTGAAATACGGCAAAAGGTGCCGTGCTGTTATTGGATTGATAAGTCACAATAGATCCTGCAGCAAAACGTGACAGCTACACAGCCACCGTTACCATCATCTGTCAAGATGTAGTGGCCAATAATGATGAATAACCCTGACACCAGGGTTGAGACTAGTAGTTAGTTAGTAGGCTCTGTTTTCCGCATTTAGACTCTAAGATGGCCCATTATGCGTGCTATTGTTGACTACGTAAGCCCACCTAACTCCTGAAGCTCAGAAGCCTCCTGGGGTTTTCACAGGCTTCGCGGAGCGACCCCATTCCTTTGAGGATTTTTACCCGTTGTGCTGAAACTCCCGTGCATTCTAGGATTACATGGGGGGCAGTTCTGCATCCAGACAGCCTGTACAAAGTGGGCTGTGTCCGTTATCCCTAAATTAAATAGATGTTTGTTGAGACTGGTAATCCACTACATAACGCACACGTTAGAAGATCACCGAATACAAAGTCAGGACACGTTTATAAATCGCCAGCTCACTATTCAGTCGCTGCCATGTCGACTACAATGTACGAGCATACAAAACGTCACTGTAACATACCGTCACTTCACCATACTCTACTCTTTCCAGCAGACATAAATCCCAGTTCATACTATCATAAATTGTCTGACTGTGTGCACGTGCCCGAGAATCTATCGATTGTGTCTAGATCACCTGATATCTATGCAATACACTGGATTGGCAGATGTGTTAGGTACACTGGATCTGACTGCTGGCTTGATTAATTTGACAAATGTCAAAACAATTATATTATCATCTCATTCACACTATACTGTATACTTACTATGTAGGTCCATAAAAAAACTATATTTATTTCTGAGACCTAGAAGGACGTAGATTGACCAAATTGAAGATGTCCTTAGAGAAGGTTTAGTATGATGTACTCTGGATGTGAAGAAGCAAGAGAAGTGTGTCAGGATCGAAGCAAAACGAGCCGCCATAAAAATGGAATTAACCATTTGGCCGGACAAATGGGTACAAAATTTAAGACAACAGGTCTGAGCGGGCCCAGCTGGGCGCGAACCTCGGCAGTGCGTTGTCTGAGAGGGTTATAATAAAAAGATTTAATTGACCGTAGCAGGTCGATAGCGTTAAGCGCTGAATGAAGGAAATCATCGACCACACCGGCGGGGTTGGTATCGGAGTTCGGAAATGTTTGTTGTCGCATGTTGATTGCCCGCCTCTATGCTAGTGTAATAGGGTCGCCGGGGAACTATTCATCAGCCTATCCAGCGTATTGAATAGAAATCAGTGATCCAGATGCACTGTAATGGAATTATGTCATAGCGTGCCTCTGTCGGCCGACTGTATCGTTGTACTTAAGTACCCACGATCTAATTACTGCTGGTCCTTTGTCTGCTTCTTAACTACTATTGGAATCTGATAACGCACCAATAATTCTCATTGGAGGGTATATTGTAAAGATGTGTTCAACAATTGATGTTGCATATTTTACACGTTGGCAACACTGAGAGATAATGTCAATGTCAAGTGACATTTCTCTTCCCCGTTTTTAACGTCACTTAACGGGGTGTTATAAGTTTGACGCATCTGTACAGAAGCCATTCATCAAGAATTGAATTGAATTGACGCATCTGTGTAAATGTGTGTCTGTGTGAGGCATCGTAGCTCCCAAACGGATGATCCGATTTTGATGCGGTTTTTTTTGTTTGAAAGGTATATCAGTCGAGAGCGTTCTTAGCTATGTTTGGTGGAAATCGGTTCAGGTCTTCAAAGTAATCAGGTCGTTTGTTAAGTGCGATAGGAATGTTATACGCTCAGTTTGCTTACAAGCACATGTGGGATAAGTTATTTTTTGCTTTTTATAGAGTTTAGCATTTTTAACCTTTTGTCATAATAATTGAGTACTTTTCTTTTGGTCGGGGGTTTTTTAAAATTTTTAATTTAATTTTCCTGTTACGCTTCAAGTAGGTAGGTACATTGTATGGTTTTTTCATAATCGAAATAGTGTGTGTGGGTGAATAGTGTGATCACGTAGCTAAAGTAAAATACGTTTCCGTTATAATAGTCCCTTCCTGCGGCTTCACCGCCCGATATTTAAATTACATGTTATAATATGAAGCGAATACACTACACCTACTTCATAAATACGTAGATACACAAACATTTAGAAGCACCGCAGTAAAAAAAAATCATACAGTCTCGAATTCATAGCCCGTGAACGTGTACGGTGGAAGTGCCGACAATTTAGGCTGCGCACATAAAAGTTATCTAGAAAATGTTCGGCGCGGTGCTAAATCATCCAGTGTCGACATACGATGGTACTGCTATCTGCAAATAACGCCGCACCAAGCACTAAACCAGCTTTTTTTTTTACTTTTTTCAACGTATATGGCTGCCAAACGTGACAGTTGTTGTGTAGATGCCTCTTCGTTATGATTCTTTCATCGCTTTTTGTATGGTTTCAATACATTTATAACATACAAAAGGAAAGAATTTCGTTTATTGTTATTGTAAAAGAAGCTGGGGTAGTCAGAGGTACATTCATTGCGAGATATTACTAACCACACCTCACCGAGCTTTCTGTTAAATGAACATTTATTTATTTATTTTATTTATTTAACATGATAGGTGGTACGTCATAGAAGGAAAAATTGAAGGGAAGAGAGGAAGGGGTAGACTAGACCTAGGAGAACATTTATGAAACGAATAAAAGAGAAGGTGCAGGTCGTGTCGTATTAGGAGGTGAAGGATTTGGCGGGAAGAAGAGAGGAATGGCGATTACTCCACCGACAAGAGTGCAGCTCTTAAATAAAGAGAGAGAGAGAGATAGGTGGTGAGCCGTATCGCCGTTTGTAATGGTCGAAGCAACTGTGTTTATTTTTATTTTTTTAAAAAAACGTCTATGGCCCTATGCCGAGGTTTTTCTTGCAGCTTCTCTTCCCCGGCTAAGATACAGGTTGTGAGAAGCTGCAGTAGTTTTAGGCGGATGAGACGTTCGTTATGTAAAAATTGACGATTCAAAGTGTAACTATGTTACCTACTGCATAAAGATATTTTTGAATTTGAATTTGTTAGTGAAAGAAACCTGCACAGTCCGGTACGAACCGGCGCTCCTCGTTTGAGAAGCAAACCGATGAACCACAGGACTGCAGTGACTATTTTGTTGTAACATAATTAATACACGTCAATACGTCTATCATACAGTTTTTGGATCAAAACTCTTCTCTATCGTGTGGGTTGTGAGGTGGAGTACCAACCCCATCAACCCTCATATCAGGGTTACTATTGAGCCGCCAAGTCTCCTGACATGGCTTATGTAACGACTACTTACTTACATCAGTAAGTAGTAACCGGGACCAACGGCTTAACGTGCCTTCCGAAACACGGATCATCTTACCTTCGGAAAATCTGGTGATCAGCCAGTAATGTCTTAACCAAACTAGGGACCACAAAGTAATTTTTGTGATATGTCCCCACCGGGAATCGAACCCGGGACCTCCGGATCGTGAGCCCAGGTCAACCACTGGACCACAGAGGTCGTGGTCGTTCGATCAAAAGTCTAATATAATAAGAATACCACCAAAAAGCACCTAAAGCGTTATCCCAAAACCGAACGTCTGCCAAATGCATTCCAAATTCAAACGTTAATACGCTTATGGAAATAGAAATATGCATTTGACTGGATCCTGCCTATTAGAGGCTTATTAGTTGAAACTAGATCAAACTAGCTACAAGTTAGTTTGGTTAAAGCCATATTAATATCAGCTAAGTATCGGCCCGACAGCTAGAACTTAGGCAATTAAATGTTATAGACAGATTCCCAGGTACTTAAGCCTATATTAAAGATGTATTCCAATATAGAATTTCCATATCTATAATACAGGATGTTAGTGACAACGTATCGAAAATTCTTTCAGGGATGTTTCAGGCCATGATTCTGAGTTGATATCAAGTGGAATTTTCCGTCTTAAAATTCATGTTTTTTTTTAACTCAGAATCATGGTCTGTCTCATCCCCTCAGCATTCGTTACGATGTCACTAACTCCCAGTATAAAGATTTCTTAAGGGATCTAAGTTGCAAAAATACTTATGAATATCCATAACATAAACATAAAGAGCCTAAAATACGTCCCACTGCTGGGCACAGGCCTCCCGTCGATTAACCGGAGGGAGTATGGAGCATACTCCACTACGTTGCTTCACTGCGGGTTGGTGGATGTGTTTTCGGGCTAGTAGCATTGGAACCAAACGGTTTAACGTGGCTTGCCAAGCACGTATCATCTTACTTTCGGCCAATCAGATGCTTCAACCAATATTCATCATTTTATGTTATGTTTAATTAAGTATTGTTAGATTGAAAACCATTCATCGACCTACTCCAGACGCCGATGAAACAGATTTACGTGTGTTTCGACGCTTCGGGAACGGACAACGAACCTTATAAAATTGAGGTGATAACACGACGCAGCTTCGAGACGCAACATCAAGAGTAACCAGTGTAAAGATCCACGGAAAGGGCATCAGGAGTACGTGGGTTACGTCATAACATTGGCTTTCGTACTTTGAGAAACCTAATTCTTACCGTGCATTGAAGCTATTGATAAATGTTATCTTTGTTGAAATATAATCACTAATTGTACTGAACTAATATTTCTGTTTGATAATATGTAAGTAATCGTTGCATGAGTCATGTCAGAAACTCTAGCGTATCAATAATAACCCTGACACCAGGGCTAATCTTCTTCTATCGTGTGGGTTGTGAGGTGAATTACCAACCTCATCAACCCAGGTATTAGGGTTACTATTTAGCCGCTAAAGGCCCCACATGACTCATGTAACGACTACGTACTTACGTCAGTAAGTAGTAACTGAGACCAACGGAGTAACGTGCCTTCCGAAGCACGGATCGTTTTACTTTCGGACAATCAGGTGATCAGCCTGTAATGTCCTAACCAAACTAGGGACCACAAGGAGATTTTTGTGATATATCCCGAACCCGGGACCTTCGGATCGTGAGCTCGACGCTCAATCACTGGACCACGGAGGCCGTTCCAGGGCTAATGAGGTTGGTTATTGATGTCACAACACATGGAGAAGAATATTAAAAGCAAGAGCCAGAAAGGTCACGCAATCTTAAAGCAATTTCTCCGATCGTCTCAGCGGTCGTTTTAATCTATTTTTAAGCCATAATTCTTGTCCAGTCAAAAGGAATGCTTTGCTTCAAGTATTTGAACGAGTTTCCACTTCAAAAGAGCCTCAAAGGGGGAGGATAATATAAATTTTCCGAAAAAAGATACTGGAATGTTGCAAGCTAACTTGCAAAGTTGTGAAAGGATAAAAAATCCGTCATGTTTTGTGAAAACGGAAACTGAGTTTGGTAAGAATGCTCGTGCCTGTCAAAGTTTTGGAATAAAATTATAAACATAAGTGTCTCGTGAATATTTAGTAGATACATAAGAATATAAATAACCTATATACGTGCTAAGCACAGGCTTCCACTCAATCAACCAGAGGGCGTATAGAACATAATTTTCACCAAACTGCTCTGGGAGTTGGTGTGAGTTGAGTATTTTAGTATAAGTATTTAAACTCTATAAATTAGCTGTACTGTATGAATGTCAATTGCATTTTTGTGGAGGAAACAAGAGAAGAGTGTCAGGATGGAAGCAAATGGAATTCCATAGTTTCTGCTTACCCCAGTGGGAAATAGGCGTGAGTTTATTTATGCGATGTTCTCTTGGACATATTTCGTTAGCCAATCTCTAACATCTATTATAAGTAATTAAGGCTTGAGGTTCTGCCGACCTTATAGCCTATAGAGTATAGAGGAGTAAGGCATAATAAATATATTCTAATTGTCTATTCGAACCTTTTTGGACAATAAGGTGACTGAATTTGCAATTTATAAAACTACCGAACAAGAAAGAGTCGATTTCGGAAATTAAGCATATTTTAATTTTTGTTAGAATCGAACTCGGACCTGAAGATCGTGAGCCGAACTCTAACCACTGAACCACAGAGGCTTCTAACAGGTAAGAGCTTAATGTAACTTGTGTCTACTCGGCTGAGCTTGCTCCACCACGCTCGCTCCAGTACTAATTTAATTAGTACGACTATAGTCGCGTACGTCACTACTGAAAGTGAGTTACCGTAAGTGAGTTAGAAACTTAAATAGGATTTAAAATTAAGACTAATGTTTGTAATAATGCTTAAGGCGTATTTCGAGAAATTTAAGGGATTATGAAATTGAATATAATGTGTGTGTGAAACAACTTAACAGTCGTGGTCTGTGGTTAGAGCGCTGAGCACAGTCGGCATGGCTTCCGTGTTGCACCGGGACGAGCCGGGTCCTCCTCTTGTCTATGCGAAATTCTTTCCGCCTTATGTATCGTCATTAAGCTGATTAAATTACTAAGTAGTATATTTTAATTAAATATAAGAATAATACAGGGTGTTAGTGACATCGTAACGAAAACTTTGAGGGATGATTCAGACCATGATATCAAGTGAAAAATTCCACTTGATATTAACTCTGAATCATCCCTCAAAGTTTATACTACTAAGTAATTTAATCAGCTTAATGACGATACATGGATGAAAGGAATTTCGCATAGACAGGAGGACCAGGTGGTGTAATGGTTAATACGCTCGTCCCGGTTTTACAAAAGCTGTAGGTTCAAGTCCCGTCCAAGTCCATTTTTATTCCGATTTCATATTCTCTTCGTGACATTTATACTTGGCTAGACAAATGGGGTGCGCGCATACAGTAGTTCGACGTAGATATTTGTAGCTTTCCCTATTCTAAAATTAGAGTTTGAAAGTACAAAATACGGTTGACCTAAAATAATTGTACGGATATAGATCGTGCAAACAATTTAAAACATTCAATAGTGAGCACTCAACCCGCTTTCCTTTGCCCTAGAGCTGGGAATTTCATGCTAATACTGACTATAGTATTTTGTCACTTAGATAGAAAGAAGTCTGTTTATTATAATAAGTATTGTAATAAAGAGGTTAGGCACTCCACGCAATAGAAGAAAGAGGTGACAAGGGACAAGTATGAGCAAATAGCTCATACTTCCGCAGACTTTTACGACACACGGAGCTCTACCAACCTGCACTTTTGAACGTTCTCATTTCACTAGGTTGTCATCTAACTTGTATTAAGGTCGGTAATCCACCTCACAACCCACACTATAGAAGATCTCTATGTTAATACTACCTCTATAAGTTCACTTAAGATATAAGATAGGATAGGAGGTTTTTCTTCCAGCTAACCATCATATCTGATGGCCGATTGCAGCTGGTGAGGGCCGTATGCAGAATCTTAGATATGACGGTGCGCTCAGATCGGTTACTCACAGACTGGACAAGTCGGATAGGTCAGTCTTTATTCGTGGACCATTTCTCTATAACCGTTTACCAGAAAAAGTGCGACTTGCGCCGTCTCCTGCAACCTTTAAAACTAGACTGAAGTCTTGGCTACTAGAACAACAATTTTATGACATAAAGGAGCTTATGACGAAACAAGTCGTAATTGACAAAAAAGTAATGTAATTATTAATCATAATTGTTATCGATAATAAATATTATAATAATGTGTAATCATTGATGGGTTAAGGAGTAATATGTAATAATATTGCCCTTGGTATATCGGTGTTTTTGCCTATTGACAATGTTTATCTTTTTTAATTGACTTGTAACGACATGTTATTAATAAAGTTCTGTATCTGTATCTGTATCTGTGCCGTTCCACTATCCGCCACCTGTGGACCCCTTAGACGGCCTACAGCTCAGCCTGCTACAAATCTTGTATCATTACAAGACACTAATTAGCGCTTGATAGACAAGATTGGTGAATGCTTCACCGACAAGAGCGTGGCTCTTAAATGAATGATGATGAAGGCGGTAAGAGTGGCTGCAAGTTGTTGTATGACGACTGGACGTGGTTTTGTTACTTCGATTTAAGTATTGAAAATGTAAATGAAATGAAAAATGTCAAATGTTTATTTTCTTTTACAATAAAGCCTTTCTTTTACAAAAAAAAACGAAATGTGGTTCGTGGGGGGAAACCAGGATCCCAAGATACTGGGTCAACCTAGTTTGGGTTCCTGTCTTCTGCACACGGTCCCAATTTAAATATTATTTTTGGTAGTATGGTAGTACATGTATAAGATTGTTTGTAAAAGAAGAATAATCAACTTTTTTTTTTTTACTTCACAGGTTGCAAAAAGACGACAAGTAAGTAAAGTACTATGGCATGCAGATAGAAAATATTATATTACAGAAAATCTAAGTATTACTTACATATTTATCTATGTACCGATACTCGATAATATAGTCACATCCCTAAACTTCACGCTAAAAAGCGCTTCGGTGAAACTTTTATTTTTTTAATTTCCCGTTGCGAAAAAAATGTTCTCTGTACATTTTGATTTCATATAAAACAAAACAGAATTGTAGTTTATGTTTTTAATGCGTTTTGATGAATTTCCAATTGTTCGATTTATTAGATTTAATTGTATCAATATTATTTTAATTTAAATCGAGAAGATGACAATCCCAAATTATATCCAACTAAAAAAATATGATTTGATAGTAAACGTAACAAGTAATATTTTTATTTACCTATCTTATTTTTTTTAATAATAGCACTGATCATTATAATAGGAAAGTATCATTAGTAACTACAAGTTATCATTCTATCAGTTGTGTCTCTGCCCAGACCTTTAGTGATTATGAACGTGAGTTAGTGTATGATAAAAAGATGGAAAGAGTACTCAGTTAATTCATAGTTGATAATAATTACCCATCTTGTTGCAAGGAATACTTGCAATTGATACCAGAATCATAAACCAAAATGGCTCGTCTTAACCGCAGTCTCGAGTTATACCCGGTCCGATCCGGTTACGAGCGGTTTACGACCTGTATCCGGTCGACCGGGCGAATCAATAATTAGGAGCGCAAAGCACATGACCTTTTCAAAGTGTAAAATGTACGTAAGGACTATTTTAATAAGTTTCATGAATACCCTAAACCATCGGGCTGTGTTTTCCTTCAGTTTCTGTAAGAAACCAATCCTGTCAAATCTTCAGGCTAAGTAAGCGGACCCCGTGAAGAACGGAATAACGCTAGGGATATTATGATTAAGAATATGACGATCTACTTGCGGATTGGTATATCTACAAAACTGGCTTCAGCGATAGATATGATAGAGTTTATCGAATAGGTGTGTATGGTTTAATTTATGTATGCTGAGGTTTTTCTTGCAGCTTCTTTTCCCCGGCTATACAGGTTGTGAGAAGCTGCAGTAGTTTTAGGCGGATGAGACGTTCGTTATGTAAAAATTGACGATTCCAAGTGCAACTATGTTACCTACTGAATAAAGATATTTTTGAATTTGATTTGAATTATCTAAAGTGAAGTTTTCACTAACACAGTTAATTCGACCATTATAGACGACGATACGGCTCACTACCTATAACGTTGGTCTAACAGAAAGCTTAGTGATGTGTGGGTACTTAGTTCATCTTGCGATGGATGTACCTATGACTACCCCAATTGGGATATACCTAGTTGTGAGTTTATGTTATTGTTATCATGCGGAATAGTATTAAGTATGACGGCGCATTGCTAGCGCCATCTAGTTTAATTTAAGAATATCTTTTATTTCCGCAATTAATTATGGACAAGAGTGGTGAAACGCCACTGTCAACGAGTGCGGTTCAGTTCGTGGGACGTTTTCTGTTGCGAACGGACGAAAAAACGGTTGACGACGACGGATCACTTTGTCCCGCTATTGTAATCCGATTTAATCACGCTTGATTTACCTAATTGTTAAGTAGTAGCTAATTATACAGTGATTATCGAGTGATCTACAGTTTTATTTTAAACCACCACGCCCGGGCGTTATTTTAAAATGGCCCAGTCTGAAATGTGTCGGAAGTGCCTTTAAGTATATTTTACGTTTATAAAAAGAAACAAAGACATGTGTATACAACCCGACACGTTGTGGAATAGCGGCACATATTTTTTAAAGGTCCCGCGTGAACTTCGGCTTTACCGACCTCTTCAATATTTAGTCTTGACTTCTGTACTCTTTAAAGAAAGCAAGAAAGAAAAACATTTATATCTAAATTGGACGCCACATTACCAAACTTAAAGTAAGACAAATAATTAAAATTATATCAAACACTTTAACTAGCTACACATTGTCGCGTCCAAAATAAAAAAAGGATCTCCCTCACTGTTACATTATGGGAGACCTATCGTGAGCCACGGACATACCAAACTCAATTACGTACCTACTTACAATAATAAAAACATACTTAAGTACTTAAAATATGTTCGTGTGAACGTATTCTTTAGGGAGGGAAATAAAAAAAAACACAAATCGAGAAACCTTCATACAACATGGGGTCCTTCAAGCGAAGCGTGAAGAAGCACTTAGTAGGCCAGTATGGTAGTCGCATAAATAAAAACATACAAAAACAATTATGAATTTTGCGACGGAAAATTCCATATTAACTCAGAATCATGAGCTGAATCATTCCCCTCAGTGTTGGGTACGATGGTACTAATACACATACATACATACATACATAAACTCACGCCCGTAATCCCTAATGGGGTGGGCAGAGCCACAAGTAATCAAAGACAACTTGCAGCCACTGTTGATACGATATCCTTAGCTGGTCTGGAGCTGGATGGTACTAATACCCTGTATAATTTATATATCTTATTTATTTATTTATTTGGTCAACCAACGGCAAGTACACTGATACATGGTTATAGTTTGCAGTTAGCTAATACATATAAAAAACTAAGCGCCTCGCCACTTACAGGAAAAAAAAAAGCTTTAGGAACCCAGATAAGTAGCAGTATTTTTTTTGGCGTGACTTATTGTAGATTTGGCGCAGGTGGCATTAACTACTTGGCCGGACAAATGGGGAGCGCTGAAGGCTCTCACCCGGTAAAACGTTTTAAGACAACAGGCCTAAGGGTGCCCAGTTGAGCGCGAACCTCGGCTCAGGGCGTCGTCTGAGAGGAAAAATATTTGAAAGAATTAATCGACCCTAGTGGGTCGATAGTTATAAGCGCTGATTGAGGGAAGGCGTCGACCACGCCGGCGGGGTCGATATCGAGGTCCTAAAGTGTTTGGTGTGTAAGTAGCAGTGAAGTAGTTCCCTAAATAATATGGAATTTCTAGAAATTCCCACGTACTTAGTAATTGAAATTCATGACAGAAACGTTATTCGTCGCTGAAAAGGCGGAACGGTGAATGGAGTGTAGCCACCTGTATTTCAGGGGAATAACGTGTTAAATGGGTCGTGAAAACCGAATGAAACGACTAGTGTTTACAATAGTATGTGTACATACCTACTCCCAGGCGAATACGTGAATTCATTAGTTAAGTAGATTAAATAACAGGTGGAAATTCTCAGAATTATTCGAATACATACGTCATTGAAAGGAATTTCCTTAAACCTATTCGAGTGGTACTGGCGGGAATGCTTAAAGTCTTTGATGAGAGAAACAAAGGAAGAAATAATTAATTATGATAATAACCGATTTTTCACCGTCGGGAATGTATCCAAAGTGAGTGCACATCACTAGTCACATAACAATACACATAAACTCACTTCCGTAATCTGTTAATTAACATGACCATAGACGAATCTTTATTCTATGGTGCGGCGAATTTCATTGTCGGTAATTTTCATCCTTTTAAAACCGCAGTTCACACAAGTGAAAAAAAACACGCCTGTAAAACCCATATTCTGAAAAGCATTCATCCATTAATTGGCAGGGAAATCCGCGGCAAGCAGCTATAGTGCGATAATGTAATCCGTCATAAATTATTCTCAACCATACGAATTAATCCGAAAGCTTTTTATTTCAAGCCGAAAGTTGCAGTTAAAGTTATAATTTCCGACAAAGCGTGGAGTAGCTGAATTCGTTTATTTAATTAAATGTTACAATAAATATTGTGCTCTACGTATTTCCAAATATTAAATTAGTAAAATACAAAATCTTTTTCTTTCTTTTTATATTATTACTGATAATAAAACCTTTTTTAATTTTGTTTTTTTTTTTGACACATCATCACGTCTGTATCCTCGAAGGAATGGCGTAGGTGTATACTAATGTGTGTAATGTGTATGGTGTGTTAATTAGTAAATAAAACTTGCATTATTTTTATTTTTTATGGCATTATAAATCTTCCAGGAAACATTTTTTGTGATTTACGCAACACATTATAATAATAATAATAGGAACAGCTTTGATTTATTATTTTTGACGAGAATTATTATAGACGGTGTGCTCACGTGCTCTCACTGTGCGCGGGAGTTTTTTGAGAGTTACATTTTAGGGGAAAATAGGGCTGTGGTTTTCCTCTTGCCTTTCGCCCCGCAGTACTCAACACATCAATCAAAAAAGCAAAGTATCATGCATGTTATTAGATGTATATTACAAAGAACTACTTATAATTTTAATGACCACTGTCCTCGTTGACATGGTCACTCTAACCAAACATTTCCCTCGAGAACAATAAAAATGAAAGTTTGCCATAACGCGAACAGCCCGAACTTGCCACTTTAACTGCAACACCCACCGAGTCCGATTCCACGAGGGGACATGCGTCTGCATTAACAAAATGGTCCAGCCGTAATGGCATTACATTCTTCCTCGCTTTTCTACCTCCTTTTGTAGGTACGACTGTGCGGTTAAATTATGAATTTTGATTTTGTAGATAAAAATAATTAACTTAATGTCCTTAAAAAACATTTATTTTTTTCCTACTGCTGCTGAATGGTCACCTTTTTTTTTGATGTGACTTATTGTAGATTTGCCGCCGATGGCATTAACTACTTGGCCGGACAAATGGGGAGCGCTGAAGTCAATGGTCACTAATGCCGCGTGTCCGACTGCAGGGCAAAGGCTTTCACATTCCGTCGGAAACGCACCCACGTCTGTGTGTTATTCTTTCATGCCAAAACTACTAAACCGAATTTAATGAAATATAGTACAGAGATAAGATTAAACCTTGGGAAAGATCATAGGATTGCTTTATATATTATTTAGGGATGGAATAAACACGTTGCGCGCGATAAACGAAATCCATACGAAAGACGCGCGGGCGTAAAGCTGGTCACACTAACATACATAAACTACACGCCTATTTCCTACCAGGTTAAACAAAGACTATAGAATGGTACCATTTGCTTCGATTAGTTTGGAAAGCTAGTTGCAAATATATTAAAAATATATAATATATGTGTGGGATATAGAAATAACACGGGATATTTTAAATATCTTAACTCCTTATATTTTAACAAAATCCTCTAACTGGACCGATATCGCACCATCGCCTCGCCTTTCTTACTTTTTAAAACTGCCTTACGTCCCACTCATTAACCATCCTCCTTTCATACCATAAACAATCAAATTCCCATTCATTATCCTTCCATAGTATTCTCACTTTCCTACATATGTAGTATACAATTAGAAAAGGGGGGGTCTAAAAAGCCACATTGAAGGAACGTATCTAAAATCAATATTGCTATTTATTTTATTCTTATTCTTCTTATTCTATTTGATATTGGGCCTATGCCCAGCAGTGGGACGTATATAGGCTGTTTATATTATGTAATTTGATATTCGTTGGCCTTTTAAACCTCCCCCCCCAGGTATCGCGAGTTTAAACATCATTTTATGAAGGATGAGGTAAATAAGATACCTTTTCCTTACCCCTTCCTTATTAACGTAAAACAGCGAGAAACCAAGCTGAAAACACCCCGAAGCAATAATTTAAAAGCAACCTTTACTTTAAAGCAATCTTTGCTCTAATCTGTTTATTTTGCGACAAAAGCTGTTAAATAAACCTGCAGTCTCCGCAATATCTTTAAATTAAATACAAATTCGTTCAAAGTCGCCGCAAATCAATAGAGTTGTTATTTCAAAAGCTAAGGGGTCCCAGCTATAATGCTAGCTGCAAACTCTATTTATGCACAGGATGATTTTACTTCCTCTCCCTTCCTCCTTTCCTCTTACCTTTTTTCTTTCCACCTTTTCTCTTCCATCTTTTGTTTTAAATCGGCGAGCATGTGTAAAGACTTTGATGAGAATGGAAGAAGCAAAGGTGGTGTGGACGGTAGTAAATGGAATTCCATGGTCCTTTGCACGCGTGACTTTACTTTTCAGATTTATGATGCCTAGGTAAACATACCGCGATCAAATTTAAGATGTTTTTTGTTTAGTTTTTTTTTATAGCACACTTACTGGTGTTAATGACAATACATAGATCGAAGAATTTTGCATGGACAGGAGGAGGACCCGGTAGTGTAATGGTTAACCCCGGCTTGACGAGAGCTCCGGGTTCAAGTCCCGTCCGAGTATTTTTTGTTGTATTTAATTTTCAAATTCCAGATGCCTGAATTGTTAAAGACAGGCCAGGGGCCTTAGCGAAGTAGCAAACAATTACAAAAAACGACAGTGATGCTTTTCCAAATCGTTTACAACTAGCTAACCCTTCTGGTCTTCTTCGTATCGTTATGGGTTGTGAGGTGGAATACCAACCCCATCAACCCTGGTGTCAGGGTTATTACTGAGCCGCCAAAGGCCCCTGACATAGCGCATGTAACGACTTCATACTTACATCAGTAAGTAGGTACCGGGACCAACGGTTTAACGTGCCTTCCGAAGCACGAATCATCTTACTTTCGGACAATCAGGTGATCATCCTGTAATGTCCTTACCAAATTAGGGATCACAAAGTGATTTTTGTGATATGTCCCCACCGGGATTCGAACCCGGGACTTACCACATAAACTTACTTTAATTAAATGCACATAAATCGACTTATTTTGTAATAAATAATCGATATTGTAATCGAGTTGTAATTGTCATCACACCGCCATCTTAGATTTCACTTTCGTTGTGGTCCTTGTAAATAATTTGAAAACTAAATACTTGTTCTCTTTGTTCATTTCCAGCTCTACCAGCCACCTGCCATAGTTCATCATTATGATGATGATGAGCAGAACGTACCTAATGTCCTCTTATACTTAAGTAAGTTTTTGAAGCAGCTGTACGCATTCTATGCTTTCTCCTTATTTCTAGTTCAACAGATAAGTTATCTTGGAGAAAGTATTCGCTAGACTACCAAAGATTTTTTCGCAGATTGCCTCAATTGCCAAGGGATTTTTCGCAGGTTGCCTAGATTGTCATCATCATCATCATCATCATCAGTCGTACGACGCCCACTGCTGGGCATAGGCCTCCCCCAAAGATCTCCACGACGATCGGTCCTGCGCCCGCTACAAGGTGGACCGACGATCTGGTGAAGGTCGCGGGAAGCCGCTGGATGCGAGCAGCGCAGGGCCTAGATTGTATAATTATAATATAATTATAGTGCGATAATTGTACGTTTGGGGGGGTTCATTTTTTGCCCCCGTTTTAAATAGTACTTTAATCTTACTTCGCTACATTCGCCACTTTATTTTGAAAAAGGAAAATCTTTTTCACCGTTTCTTTTCCTTTATATTAATCCGTTATCCGGACACCCTGTACCGGATAGTCGTTAAAAGCTTAGTTTGTCAAACCGCTGTTAATTCCCCGGAAAGGATTACCCGGATCAAACTCGTTGATATCCGCTCTTACTTAGCTGGTAATAACCGGTTTTTGTCGTTCGAACCGGTTCGCGGTAACGGGCAGAAACTTTTTGTTTCGGATTAGAGTGGATTAAATATATTTTTGAGCGATGTTTTTTAATTAAGGTGAGTTTGTTGTGTGAAAGAGAGAGAATTTGTTTCTCTTATTCAAACAAGGCACACGTTTATAACAACAAACAAAAACGTCGAAAAAACGTCGCTTGTTTAGTTATCACTACATCGGGAATCGAATCTGGACCTCCAGATCGAGAGCCTAACGCTCTAACCACTAGACCACGGAGGCTGCCACGAACGCCACACACATTAACAAAATTAAACGTAAACAGAACAAAGCGACAAAATAATTCAGATACTTATAAATATTAAACACTTCAAATATTGCCCGATATTTAATATTTATACTTTGGTTACAAAAAAAAAACACACCCCGGACACTTCGTACAAACATCTCGTTTTACACAGATACTACACATTGATGTTATCGTATACGCGCGTCTGTGTGTGTGTGTGAAGTCTGACACCCATAATTATGAGATTAAACGAACTTACCTGTAAGTGAAGTTCTATCTCAATTATACGAAGCTCCTTGTTCGAGAGGACGATGCTGGAGCATAAGACGTAGAATACACTGTTAATACTTCTCGAACAAGGAGCGAGTATAATTATGATTGATGGCTAAAGTAAGACCAACGGGGTTCAGGTAAACCTAGCTCTGCTGTTCTATACGTAGTATTATTCCTTATTCTATGTCCAAAGTTCGAACAAGGTCGCGGGCGAAGAGATAGTGGATAGTACACTAACTTAAATTTTAGTTCATAAATAATTTTAAGCCGATTTTACACTTTAAGCAAGAATGTGCAGCGCACTAAAGCACTAGCCAAGTAATCGTGGCCATAATTTTTCACTAAGAATCACTTTTCTGCGAAAATTCTTGGGGCTCACACAAATTTCACTCAACTAGGCTTATGGGAAACTTTTATGGGTCGCGAATGGCTATAAAAATAACAATGCTTGCTTGATATAATGTATTGCCGTATGTTGTGTTCCCCTTTTATGAATTTCCATGTGAATATTCAACTATATTTTCATGCCGCCAGCATTTTGCTTGTTTAATCTTGTTCTCGGATCGGCTTATTATGATTAAGTACGAGCGCCAAATCTTGCCTGTATTTGATTTGATTTTATGTAGAGTTTATAAGTCTTCCAGTTAAATCAAATTCAAAGAATTTATTTCAGACCCTAGTCCATTCCAACATTCAACAAAGTCGGACCTGTCAAAACTTCAGGTTAGGTAAGCGGATACTGTGAAAAACGGGATAATGCTAGGGGGATGAGTCCATTCCACTGTTAAAAAATCTTACTGGCGTAGATACTAAGGTTCTAAAATTGGTGATGGTTTGGCGACAAATTAAAGTATTTATAAAATCAATGATTTAGACCACACCACGGACACTTCGTACAGTCATGAGCAATATCATGTACCCACTTTAGAACCCCGTCGCACTATCATTATTTGACATTTCATGAGACTGATGCAACAACATGATCAAAAAAGTAAATGTGACATGGTTTTAAAGTGTAAACATATTAGTACTCGTGACCGTACAAAATGCCCGGTTTTTCACAGACTCTACACATTAACGTTATCATACACGCGCATCTGTGTGTGTGACGTCTGATGCCTATACGATTTTTAAGACTAAGACTGAGATCCGAGGGGGTGAGGTAAACCTAGCTCAACCGCTAATAGGAAGCGGGGAGTTGCCGTTCTATACGTAGTACTATTTGTTAATCTATACTTAAGTCTCCAATTAGTTAACTAAGTACATCAAAAATTTCATATAAGGTCAGCGACCGTGTAATATACGAATTCCTAGCTATTACTCGTACATACAACCTTTACAAAAGATGGGTATCTACCCTAACATTAATTAATTTAAGGTGCTATCTAGTTTACAGTCCAGTAGCGCCTATTGTCCACAGGCCTATCTCGTCCCACAGGGCCTAGACGGGTCTGTAGACTAAGCAATCCAACAGCCCGGACACACCATTCAAAAATCTCGTTCTAACCGTGGATCACATTACCCCTTCCGAATGATATTGTAGTCTATTGTAATAATAGGCTTGTTTCCAACTAGTCAAATCAGTTAAAAGTAGTAGTAGTAGTAAAAAGTTACTAAACGTCAAAACACGATATTACTACCTATGGAATTTACATGAAAAAGCACACTTGTGACGTCATAAAAAGATGTTATTATTACGTTTTTCTTGATTGAAATTCGTAAATAAGTTAAATAGACAAATAAAGTTAGTCTTTATTTAGTCATTAGAATTTCATAATTTATCTTGAACGTAGTACACGACCAAATTGGCTACGATGCGATTGGTACCTAATAGAAATCTATATAGATAAAAACCTAAAAAAAGTTTTTAAAAAGAAACCCCTTCTGTGTGAGCCAGACAGATACTCGACGCCTCTTTTACTCCTTAACAGCTTATGCCAAAGTAGCCCCCAATCAGGGGAGTTAGGTAAAATCTCTCATATGTGATCCAATCTTGTTCTGTGGATTGTAGGGTGTAGTAGATGTTAAGAAGTCGAGGGTTCTTACGTCCAAGTGTAAACACTAGTTTGTTCCTTGTCACTATTTATTTATTATTTAAATTATTATTTACACAACATTACACTTTCGCGGGAAGCGTCGGCCATTCAAGTGGGTATAATATTACCATATGAAAATATTCTTATTTATAGGTATAATATTTTTAAACTTGTGTTGCCAGTACTATGCACGAGTGCCTATTCTTTGCCTCGGTTGACCCGCCATTATAATAGGTGTAATGTGATTTTGGTCCGTGATATATTCCGTCACCTTAAAGGGTGAACTCCCCAGAATGTATTCACGCATAATGTCGCAGTTTGATCGGGTTATCTTTCTTTTGTTTACTTAGGTATTCATGACACCCCTTTATTGGTCCTCAGTGTACCTGTGCAAAAGATTTGCCACTTATTTGTATGACCGATGCAGTAGTTTTAGGCGGATGAGACGTTCGTTATGTAAAAACGCCGATTCAATGTAACTATGTTACCAACTGAATAAAAATATTTTTGAATTTAGAATTTGACTCTGATTATGTGAACATTGAATTATGTAAGTATTTACGAAAATATAACAAGATTTAAGTTTAAATTTTGGGTTTTGTTCTTATCGTTATATTTGAACACGTACCGAACCGAACCAAACTGGATCTTTTTCGTAAAGTTCGCCTATAGGTATGACGTCACAGTATGAGTAGGTTGTGCGGTTTCAGAAGATGAGACACATTCCACGGAAGTGTCGAGCCGAAGCAAGTCAACGGAGGGTAAAATGAGAAAAACGACAAGAAATCTCCCACTTTCAAACGTTTTTTTTCATTGAATTCCAGTTTAGAGTGAAATTATTGTGTAAAAATATTTAGCTATTAAGTTTTGGCAGGTTTCACTAACACAGTTGGTTCGACCATTATAGACGGCGATACGGCTCACCTAACACGTTGGTGTAACCGAAAACTTGGTGATGTGTGAGTACTTAGTTCATTTTGCGATGGATTTACCTCTGACTACCCCAATTGGTTACGTAGTCGTGAACTTACCAATGTTATGTATTAAGTTTTACATGGCTATATTTTGGACTATTGCGTTGATCATTCTAACGTCTTCTCATCAGCTAAAAATCAGCGTTAAGCCATCAAGGTGGAAAAGGCCCAACAGTTTTGCTGAACTCATGTGCGTTTTTTGGATAAACCTTGGGTTTTTATTAATTATTTTTAGTTCTCTGTACTGTGCACGTGTTTATATCTAAAATAAACGATTATGGTCTTTCTTTTCTTTCTTATATACATATACTAATGTTTTTTCGTTACAGTCCGCGCGTAAGTCGTTGTCACCGCTTAAGGCATGTGATCAGTGAGAGGGGAGGTGCGATTGACTGGTTGGCGGACTGAGTATCAAGCTGAAAAAATTCTGGCGCTTACATACCTCAGATGATGATCAGAACTAACTCGCAGGTTATAACAAAACCTCGCAATAGGCACGCTGGTTTTATCCCAGAAAATTTACTGTCTCAATTTTTACCCGGAATTGAAACTAGTGTGTGTGGTTCATCAAAATGTGATGCTGCAAATTTTGCTGCTAACGAAGTTTTCGCTAGAAGAAAAATATAGATTAGCGAACCCTTTCATTGTGTTGACAATAGGCTAGTTTCCAACAAATCAAATCAGTTACTTTTTACTTAAAGTCAAAATACGAAATTATTATGGAATTTGTATGAAAAAGCAACCCGAAGGACAAGACATATTATATTTTAAATCTTATAGATGGTACCTACCTAAAATGCCAACGACACGAATATTACCTGCACTATCTACCTTATCTATCTAGCTTGCCTGTACTATCTGTTTTCTTTGTATGTTTCTTGTGTCTGTTTCATTGTGTACAAATAAATAAATAAATAAATACTTAATAAATAATTACGTTCGTGTTTTAAAAACCAAATCTTCCAAAAAGACCCATCACTCACTAAAAAATAAAATGTATTCAATCTCTTTTGAAAACCTATTCTGGTGTATGTACAGCACCCCAAAAGTCTTCACTGCCCGGTGACCACAATGTAAAAACTCTTTGTCCCTTCCATTTGCTAAGTAATCCCTCCAATTTTCAAAATATTAGAATTGCAAACGAACGGTGCACGTATAATTTATTCGGAAATTTTTGGCCGAAGTAGGAGATGAGAAAAATTAGTTATCATAAATTTACCTAAACAAGAATCCATCCCATGAATAACTTAGACGAAACAAGGAATTGAAACGGGGATAAAATATTATGTTTCAGAGGTTTATTTTTATTTAACTTTTTGACGTCATAATCTTATGTTTGGCCTTCTCCGCTTGTTTGTGACAACGATTTAAATGATTATAAGTTATTTAAAATATATATTTTTTTAAATAGCATAATTTAATAGTATAACTTTATAATGATGAGCAATCTGGAAATAAATACTATTCTACTACTATAGGATAATGTTGAAAATCTATAGATAGGATTTAGGTATAAGACTCTTATAAGAGATATCGAATGTGATATAACGGATATTGGTGCTAATTCCAGTACGGTCACGAGCATTAATATGTATTCACTTTGGTACCATGTCACATTAACTTTTTTGACAATTAAATTGAACTGTAAGTCTCACTAAATGTCAAATATGTTAGTGCGACAGAGTCCTAAAGTGGGTACATTGACTGTACACACCATCTAGTTGTAATTTAAGTGATATTAATAATATGTCATTTTCTTATCCACCGAAAAGGAAAGGGACGGGTAATCGACAGGCATAAAATTTAGGCAACACACGTCAATTTTAAGCCGAAATTTCAAAGCCCCAAAATTTTATACTAGCCAATAATCCGACAGAATTAAGTTGACAGCAAAACGTCAAAGGTACTACTTTATTGGATCGGGTTATTCATTCGTTGTAAAATTAACAGTTGTCAATCATCCGTCCCTTTTCTTTTCGAAAGATAAGAGATTGACGGATATAACTCAAAATAAAATTAAGAATCTGGGCCATTAAGTATCGTACGAAAATATTGAAATCCTACACAATGAACAACTCCAGAAACCTAAAATGAGGGTTCACACTATACCCTAGGATGCCAAGATTCGTTTTAACTTGTTGGAATCTCTAACCACATAACTAGGGACGTGCTAGTGACGGTGCTTGGTCTTTACGGCTGGTCATTTTGAAGTTCCCACTACTCCATCTTATATCAAACTTGAGTTCTTGGTTTATTAAGTCGGAAACGGGGTTGACCCGTATTAGGGAAGTTGGTGTTGCTAGCGGAATGTTAACCCACTTGCTAACTCGATACTTGCTTCGGTTAAATCAGCTGGGACATACAGCTAGGGAGATATCGCAACCAGAATGGTTTGACGAGATATTTTCTTTCTATTACAAGACGTCTAAATAAGTAACAAAAAAAGGTTGGGGCGAAAGACAAGAGGGAAACCACTGTCCTATTTTCCCCTAATAAGTAGCATGGAGAATGCTACACCGACAAGAGCGTGGCTCTTAAATTAGTGATGTGACAATAAAGTCACATTTTTCAATTCATCTAAAAAAGCAATATTGCAATTTGACATTAGCTCATATAAAACTTGATTATTGAATGTTACTTTGAGTGCGCAATGTCAGCAAAAATAACAATTTTTTTTTGTGTCTAAGCATTCACCTGTGCTTTCTCACTCACAAAGTGAAAATTAAATCGAAAAAAGTCGGACTCGAACGGGACTTGAACCCGCAGCTCTTCAAGCCGGAACATAGGTATACTTACTTATAGCAAGCAAATTCAATAGCAATGTTGCTTTTTTAGATGAATGTGCACGGCACGGAGGAGTGGCGAGTCGCCGACATTGGCGGGTGGCTGCGCGGCCGCAGTATAGGCCTATATACGTCCCACTGCTGGGCACAGGCCTACCCTCAATCAACCGGAGGGGGTATGGAGCATACTCCACCACGCTGCTCCACTGCGGGTTGGTGGAGGTATTTGGGCTAGGTTAAGACCAACGGCTTAGCGTGTCTTCCGAAGCACGGAATCATTTTTCTTTTTCAGAATCATTTGTCTGCAATGACCTTACCAACCAAAGGACAGTCTCACAAAGAAAAAAATATATCAAGTTAAAAATAAAAGTTGGAAGCCGATATTAATATTCACTAATCTTCACGTGAAGCACACGTGATAACCGCTACACTACAGAAACACGTTGAGGAGCTCGGTGGCGCAGCGGTAAACGCGCTCGGTCTGCGATTGTTGCTTAAGCAACTTTCGCAAAGGCCGGTCATAGGATGGGTGACCACAAAAAAAAGTTTTCATCTCGAGCTCCTCCGTGCTTCGGAAGGCACGTTAAGCCGTTGGTCCCGGCTGCATTAGCAGTCCTTAATAACCACCAATCCGCACTGGGACCGCGTGGTGGTTTAAGGCCGAATCTCCCTATCCATCCTTAGGGAAGGCCCGTGCCCCAGCAGTGGGGACGTTAATGGGCTGATGATGATGAATCTTCACGTCTGTATGTCCGAAGTCAAATGCGGCGTCACGTACAATGTTTCAGAATTGGCCGAAAACGCCTTCAAACTTTTTTTACCGCGTGATTTGTTTCGTAAAACATTTCCCTTTGCTAAAACGAACTGGATTTACTTAACGCTCATCAGTTTTAATTAGCTACGTTTATCTCGCTCTTGGGAATACCTCTTCGTATTAAAATTACCTTTACGAACACATACAATACCACATAACACACACACACACACGCATACGCACACGCACACGCACACGCACACGCACACGCACACGCACACGCACACGCACACGCACACACAACATCACAACACATGACATCATATTTTATAACAACATCACGTAACATAAGCATACGACAATATCTCAATCGGGGTAGTCAGAGGATTATCCAGCGGTAGGTATATTACAGACGGCGATATGGTTCTTTTTCGACGTGATTTATTGTAGTTTTGCCGCAACTGGCGTTAACTACTTGGCCGGACTAATGGGGAGGCGCTGAGGGCTCTCACCCTAGCGATAGTTCACCGACCTTATCACGTTGGTAAAAAAGCGTACCTTGTTCATTTTTGAATAAAAAAAAAGGTTTGGCTTCGATTAAACTTTTAATTTCATGGATAACAGACATAAGCAACTTTTTATCGCAGTTTTCGGGTATAAATGATGAGCCTTATTACACCCAGGCACAGCACATCTTCGACCCATTATTATTCTGATTAATATTATGATCCAAATATCAAGCAACAATTATTTCTAAATATTCCTCTGCCATTACATTACTCCGAACTCCGGTACTCCGAGCAATGAAAAAATAGGTAAATAGTGCGGATTATTTCGGTATACACCATCAAAGTTTATTTTAAGTTATACCTGTCATTTTCTTATTCACCGAAAAGGAAACGTACGGGTAATCGACAGGCATAAGATTCATGGAACACACGACAATTTTAAGCAGAAATTTTAAAAAAACGCTTCCACAATTTTATGTTGTCCAATAACACGACAGAATTAAGTTGCCAGCACACGTCAAACAGATTGCATATGGGCGAGATGCCTATTTTATTCGTCCGGGTTAATCATTAATTTTAAAATTATCAGTTGTCAATCATCCGTCTCTTTCCTTTCGGAGAATAAGAAAATGACGGGTATGACTTTAAATAAAATTTGGAGGTGTCTGCTGGAATAGCAATCTATATTGTTTTAGCGAACGGAGTCTCGAAAGTCTCTCATTGAGATAGACGCTTATACTAACAATATAATCCTACAATTTCATCTTTCACATAAATAACTTCTACACGTAAAAAGGCCGAAATGTCTCCATCACGTAATTTCCAGACCCTTATATTATCTCAATGTTCAGAGATCCCCAGCATTTGTTTCTGAAATATGACCCCGCGCGTATAAGGTCACGTAGGGACCTTATGGACGGAGGTATCACATCTTATAGTCGGAGTTACTCAGCGCCATTTGTCGTATGGCTTGTATGAGGTGCCGTTTCTTAAGGCGGCGTATGATACGAATATTCCTTCGCGAATCTATTAAAATGTTACATTAGGTCACAGGCCTCCGTGGTCCAGTGGTTAAGCGTTGTGTTCACAATCCGGAGGTCCCGGGTTCGAATCCCGGTGGGGACAAATCACAAAAATCACTTTGTGATCCCTAGTTTTGTTAGGACATTACAGGCTGATTATCCAAAAAGTAAAAAGATCCGTGCTTCGGAAGGCACGTTAAGCCGTTGGTCTCGGTTATTACTTACTGATGTAAATACGTAGTCGTTAAATGAGTCTTGTCAGGGGCCTATGGCGGCTCAGTAATAACCCTGACACGAGGGTTGATGGGGTTGGTAATTCACCTCACAATCCACACGATAGAAGAAGAAGAAGAAGGTCACATTCCGGACACTTCACACTAACAACCTCGTTTTACACAGACAATACACATTGACATTATCTACACATGCAACTGTGTGTGTGACGTCTGAGGGCTACCAACTAAAACACATAATTCAACCGCCATGACTTAAGTAGTATTATTCCTTATTCTATGATTAGGTGTAAGCCAATCGTTAGTTCTTGACTACAAGGCACAGTAGCAATTCATCTAAAAAAGCAAAATTGTTACATTTGTTTGCATTTACTTACTTTTATAAGTATACGAAAATGTCAAATTGCAATATTGCTTTTTTTTGATGAATTGCTTCGATATGTTTTTTTAACCCCCAGTAGGTTCTGCACGGCGCGAATTATATCGAGGCCTTCGACCAATAGCCGTTTGACGTCCATCTACATAGATAGCATTCGTATCGTTTATTGGTCGAAGCGCTCAATATAGACCCGGCAGGTCTTATTTCGAATTTGAAAAAAGAAACTGAATTTACGAAACACCTACTCCCTTCATCAACAATACTGGCTAAGTTCACCTGATTGTACAACATAAGATAATTCCGTGATCGGAGAACACGGCTACTACTTACTGTAACTAGCAACCGTTATGTGAGCTATTTTACAGGCCTATAGAGGCTCAATTATTATAGACACTTGGGTTGTTGGGGTCGTCATCGATCTTGAAACCCATACGAAAGAAATGTTTTTGGTGTCAGCCGCCAAAGCCATGGCATGCTCATGTAGCGACTACGTACTTAGGGGACATCAGTAAATATTAACCGGGATCAACGGCGTAACGCGCCTTCCAAAGCACGGACTTTTGGACAATCGGGTTTCACAATGTGTTTTTATGATATGTCCCCCCATTTACAGAGCTGCAGACTAAAGACCTTCGCGTTGGCGATGTCGTGAGCATAATGCTCACAACGAATGCTCGGTGCGAATATTCATATCAAGCAAATGCTCATGTCATCCGCCACCGTCAAACCTTCAGGATATGAGATCGATGTGACTGATACTGCTTATAGCTGTTTATGTCATATTATCATAGTGACAGTTGACAAAGTTCCTGCTAGTGATGTTTATTTGGCTATTGAAGATAAGAGGCGTTTATATTGTACGTGTTCAAAATTGTAATATGATGGAAATTAGGTAGGTGTTCGTGCTAATTCCAATACACAACACCTAATTTTATTTTAAGCTATACCTGCCATTTTCTTATTCGCCGAAAACGAAAATCTATATTTAAATAATACTTTTGTACTAACCTAAGCTAAATGTTGTTTGTTTTCATTTACGGTAAATGCTGTGTACGCATATAATTGGCGAGCATATATACCAAGTCTTTCTCTTTATAAAGCTGTCTGTAAAAGTTTTATATGTTTTTTTTTGACGTGACTTATTGTAGATTTGCCGCAGATGGCATTAACTACTTGGCCGGACAAATGGGGAGCGCTGAAGGCTCTCACCCGGTAGGTACAACGTTTAAGACAACAGGCCTGAGGGTGCCCAGTTGGGCGCGAACCTCGGCTCAGGGCGTCGTCTGAGAGGAAAAATATTTGAAAGAATTAATCGACCCTAGTGGGTCGATAGCGATAAGCGCTGAATGAAGGAAATCGTCGACCACGCCGGCGGGGTCGGTATCGGGGCCCTGAAGTGTTTGGTGTCGTGAGCTGATTGGCTGCCTCTATGGCTAGTTTTATATGTATTCCTATATGTGTACCTAAATAAATAAACAAAGCAATTCATCTAAAAAAATAATATTGATATTTGAAATTTCGTCGCGTTGTTGCGCACTTACTTTTATACGTATATGCGGAATGTCCAATTGCAAATATTGCTTTTTTAACACAGACATTTAATACAAATAAATGTCTGTGTTATTTAGATGAATTGCTTTGATAGGTATGGCGCTTTAAAATAACCAGAAATCAAAACCTCCCATAATATTTTCTAACCTAATTGAAACCGAATCTTTTGATGATATTCATCTGGAAGATGGAAGTTTTCCCGTCGCTTCTCGGAAAGCTAGTGGTGTCGTGTTACATCGCCGCTTTGCAGGGCTTCGTTTGTCGTTTCCCTCTTTTAAAGGTAAATTAATCTTAACAACTACCTAATGGCTCGTAGATACGTATACCTGAATATTATATAACAGCGTGGTCTAGATCATGATCTGGAGGTCCGCGTGCGATTCCCGTTGGGGACATTGTCGAAATCACTCTGTGAGATTATCCATTGTTCAGTAAAGACTTAAGAAAAAGTAAGATGATTTCGTGCTTTGAAGGGCACGTTAAGTCGTTGGTCCTGGCTATTAGCCATAAAAACACCTCCACTAACCCGCATTGGAGCAGCGTGATGGAGTATGCTTCATACCCTCTCCGGTTGATTGAAGGGAGGCCTGTGCCCAGCTATGGGACGTATATAGGCTGTTTATGTATGTATGTATTATTTTAACAGCGTGGTCTAAAGGTTAGAGCGTTAGGATCATGATCTGAATGTCCGCGAACGATTCCCGTTGGGAACATTGTCGAAATCACTTTGTGAGATTTATCCATTGTTCAGTAAAGACTTCAAGCTTAAATCACCTGTTTGACCGAAAAAGTAAGATGACTTCGTGCTTTTGAGGGTACGTTAAGAGTATGCTCCATACCCTCTCTGATTGATTGATCAGGCCTCCCTGTGCCTAGCAGTGGGACGTATAAAGAGAAACGGTGATACACCACGCGCCCTTCGGCCAGAAGTCCTCCCGCATGAAGATGTCCAGCTTGCTCTTCGGCACGTACACCACGAAAATATAGAAGTTTGTCTTGCGACGCGACTCCAGTGACTGCACCTTCAAGAGGAGCTGAGTCTTCGTCTTATTTATTTATTTATAAAGTACAACCACATCATATATATTAAAACATTTTACATTTATATGGTTACGGTATTGTGACTAATATATATGACAATTACGGCGTACATAACTTATACAATTAAGGGTATTTAAGTATTTAAAAATAAAGTAAAATTAAAATTACACATCAAACTTACAAATTAGAAATTAGAAAGATATAAGTACTTATTAGTAAATATAAGTAAGTAATTAATATCTGTTCAGCTTTAAATAATCTAGAATGTTTTCTTGACATAGACAAAATGGACAATGTAATATTAATGATCATTTATATTTTTTTCAGAACGAAAGAGTCAAGGGACCTTTCTCTCTCTCTCTCTCTCTCTCTCTCTCTCTCTCTCTCTCTCGCTATTTAAGAGCTGCGCTCTTGTTGGTGGTGAAGAGACCTTTATACCACTTTTAACCTACTACAAAATGGATTCTTTTTATATATTACATAGATTATTTTATAAATTGTTTATTATATTTTTTATTTGTTTAATACGTCAATTCATCGTGTAGAATGATAATTATCCCAGCCTTTTTCCAACAACTCTCCCCGTAATATTTAAAATATGTATTCGCCATCATAAAAACAGAAGTCGAAAATCTGATATCGACTTTACATCTATTCACCTTTAGCAATGAATCAATCTCCCTAAAAACCTCCGAGAATTTTCTTTTATACCCCCATTCTTTGTCTGCTAATGCCTCTATTTAATACCTCATATTGGCTTAATATCGACCATATATCTTGGGCCCCGATAAAGAAAAAGCCCACTCCATAATAGGGTATCAATGATGGTCATTTGTGTTATCGGAGTAGTAATGGGATCCATTACAGTTGAGCGTATATGTTTATCAATCTATTTGGTCGATTGATAGTCGGGCTAGGGAAAATTATGAAAACTACGAAACAACGCAGATCACTAGCGTAATCGCAAAGTGATATCATTCATGGTTCTCTATTTTTACTCATAAAACTTTATGTAATAATTTACCATGGCATACTGTTACTTGTCCTATTATTAGTTACGCATAGTATTAATTTGTCATAATTTTTTAAGCATAATTTTGAAACTCATAACTACTATAAGCATAATAATTAATGACAATATTGATATATAAGCATAATTATTATGAGCATAAAAACTATACCCCGAATAAGAAAAGTTTTGGCACAACTTTGAACATTTTCAAAAATTACTTTTTCCTAAAAAAAAAATATAAAAAGTCACAACAAGGCCAAGGTCAAGTAGTGACTTTTTATATTTTTTGACACTATTTCATGCTGTTGGTCATCATTCAGTATACTTTTCGTGTGTAAGATAAACATGCTAACCTAATCTAAGCTAACCTACTGTTATGCCTTGTAAAAAATATGACAAAAACTATTATTCTAAAAAAAGAATTATGAATACCTATTTATATGCGAATCAAATTTATACCAACAAATATTAGTCCAAAAATAAGTTCTACCTAACAAACCAGTATTCCTAGATGTTATTATGGGAAAGTACTATTATGCTAAAAAACGTTATGCAAAAAGGATTACGATAATTAAAATTATGACAAAAACATTTATACATTTTAAGAGAATCCCATGATTCATTGGTCAACTTTTACGAGTATATAAAAGACCGACCGACTGGGAGGTAAACCTAGCTAAGCCACTGATGGAGAGCGGAGAGTTGCAGTTCTATAAGTACGTAATATTATTCGTTATTCTGTGCTGTAGGTACGCGTCACAGCCCGTGTTTGCTCTTGCAAAGGATGCCTCGGTTAACTACATATCAGTCCCCCTAGAGGAGAACCGCTTGAATAATTGAACATGTCTAAGTGGAAGGCATAATGCCTCCTAGACAGCCAGAGATTACCCACAGTACATCTATTAAGGATTCAGAACCATTTCAGGTACTTTGAGACAAGGCTTGATGTGGTTGGAAGTGTTTGCAACCGAGATATTACGAGAGGTTAGTGACGTAAAGTAACTTGTCATATTCGACAGTTAAGTCTTCTTATCATCTGGGTTGAAACGTGGATGACCAACCTCATCAAACTTGGTGTCAGGATTATTATTAAGCCACCAAAGGCTCTTACGTGACGCAAGTAACGACTACGTACTTACATCAGTAAGTAGCAACCGGGACCAACGACTTAACGTGCCTTCCAAAACACGGATCATCTTACTTCTGGACAATCAGGTGATCAGCCTGCAACGTCTAAACAAACTAGGGATACCAAAGAGATCTTTAGAGAATAAAGACTAATACTACGTATAGAATCTCTCCGCTCTCCACCAGCGGCTGAGCTAGGTTTACCTCACCCCCCCTCGAACATAGTTTAGATTTGAATCGTATGGTGTCAGACGTCACACACACAGATACGCGTGTACGATAATGTCAATGTGTAGTGTCTGTGTAAACCGAGGTTGTTTGTATGAAGTGTCCGGGGTGGCGTAAAGCTGCTACTCGTATAAGTATATTTTTATTTAATGTCCTCTAGCCTTCGTTGACAATTACTTCCGCACAATATCCCAGGAAAAGGAAATGTCTGAAAATTAGCGCCAGACGGTGCCATAGAATAGCTCTTTCACATCACAAGCTGAGCTATTTCCTTTTGCCCGTATTCATAATATAGGTACCTAATTACCTAGTTCTTAAATAAAAATAGTAAATTAAACATTCAAAAAACTCTCCACCAGAAAAAAAGTCCGCTAACAGCAGACCAGCTCAGTGGTTCCAGAAGACATTAGTGTTTCAAATGTCAGATCCCACATATGCTTGCAAGCAAACTGATCGTGTAACATTCCTATCACACCTAACAAACGACCTGATGACCTTGAACACCTCAACCGATTTCCACCAAACATAGCTAAGAACGCTCTCGACTGATATACCTTTCAAACAAAAAAAAAACCGATTGGGAGCTACGATGCCACAGACAAACACATACACATTTACACACACGTCAGACAGACACGTCAAACTTATTACACCACGTCATTTTTGCATCGAGAGTTAAAAATGTAAACAGTTACTGGCAATACGTTCATTATATTCCTATTCTTAAGTCGCGTGAATAGGTACAATTTCCGTTGATTATAATTTTTGTTAACATAACCTCATATAGAAGAGCTATTTTCAATCGCAGTAAAAAGTGATCTCAATCTTTACCCTCTGTGTAAAATGAGATTTTTTGTATGAAGTGTCCGGGGTGTGGCTGAGCTTTTTGTTAGACCAACCTATGATTTGTACCGCCAATTAGGTCATCATCATCATCAGCCCATTAACGTCCCCACTACTGGGGCACGGGCCTTCCCTATGGATGGATAGAGAGATCGGGCCTTAAACCACCACGCTGGCCCAGTGCGGTTTAGTGGTTATTTACAACTGCTAATGCAGCCGGGACCAACGGCTTAACGTGCCTTTCGAAGCACGGAGGAGTTCGAGATGAAAACTTTTTTTTGTGGTCACCCATCCTATATCGCCTTTGCGAAAGTTGCTTAACTTCAACAATCGCAGATCGAGCGTGTTTACCGCGACGCTACTGAGCTCCTCGAGCCAATTAGGTATCTAGTAACATATCTAGTCACATAAAGAAGGAAACTAAACGTCATTATTTCGTAAGGGAATTACTTAAGTATCCCCAACGGGCTTACTTAGGCAATCACTCCGGTACAATTCAATCAAAGTCATCTGGCGGAACGAGGTAAACAGTAAAGGCTTAATAAGCCGCCAAATTGGGTCCCTCCATCCATATGTAGTAGATGCGCAAGCCCATAAGGGATATTGGGGCATTTCTCTTCATCACGCCCCGTTTACCCCGAATTGCGTTAGTCGTGATTTCTTTGAAATGAGTAGTTGGAAATGCAGTGACTCTCGTGTGCGCATCTATATCTTAATAAGGAATTTGGATCTTTTGATGACGAGTTTATAAATCGAACGGAGCCAGGGATTTGTTTATTTTAAACGTTTTATAATGTTGTACGTTTTCCCTTATTCAAACACGGTCCGTCATTCATTTCCCTGTCATTCAGCAATTGTTCCGCAATCCTCTCTTCTCTCTCGCTCACTCCTCGTTCTCTCATTCACACACCTTTACGTTACGTTTCATTCAGCCTACCATTCCGTTGCGGGCCGCATAAACCAAATCAAAAATCAAATACACTTTAATGCACATACAATTATGAAACATTATAAAAAAATCGATCATACCCAAGAACGATAACAGGAGATTACTAATTCCTGTCTTTTTGCTGTTGAGCAATAAGACCGCCAATTGTGCTGATCTTTCTTGTGTATTTGGAGGATTGTGGTATCCGTGTTATGAGAACTCATTTGACCCTAATCCCCTGCACATAGAAAGTTTTTCGTTTTCAACTCTAAGCTAGCAACTAAAATGTTCAGTCAGAGAAA
The DNA here is from genome assembly GCF_024362695.1 of Pectinophora gossypiella. Taxonomy (NCBI): domain Eukaryota; kingdom Metazoa; phylum Arthropoda; class Insecta; order Lepidoptera; family Gelechiidae; genus Pectinophora; species Pectinophora gossypiella. Next base: position 3,310,163 of record NC_065421.1, on the reverse strand, counting down.
TTCGTTCATAATGTATTTTTGTTGATGCACTCGCTTTTTGGTAGAAACATACATTTATAAGCTTCAACTTCCGAGCAAAACAGCAAACGTTCGCGAAAAATCGAGAATTATAAATAGCTTAGGTATATAATGCCTAATACAGGGTGTTAGTGACACCACCGTGACGAAAACTTTGGAGATGATTCTGAGTTGAAATCAAGTGAAATTTCCGGTCGGAAAATTCATGAAAATTTGAGTGTTTTTAGTTCCATATTAGGATTAAAAAATAATACATAATAATATTTAATCTGTTTGTTACCTTTTCACGTTTAAACCGATTCAAGGGAAATTTGCTGTTGGACATAGTTTGAACCCAAAAGAACATAGGATATTCCTTTTTCGAAAATCACCTCCTAAGGGGAATAAAAAAATGTGCGCGATAACCCATTTCCAAGCGGACAAAGTCGCAAGCGGAAAGATAGTATTCTATAAAGCTGCTCCTCTGCAACTTGGTGGAGAAACACGCAGTTCCGATGCAATTTAGAGAAGTTCTTTTTTATTATTTGCTTGCTTTATCTAGAAAAGTTTACTTTTTAAATTGTTTGGGACCTCTTTCGATCTATCTATATCATACGCGTAACACCATCTGTGGATATCACAAAACACGTTACATAAGCTATATAGGGGTAGTCAGAGGGTATATCCATCGCAAAATGAACTAAGTACCCACACCTCACCGAGCTTTCTGTTAGACCAACGTGATAGTAGCCGTATCGCCGTCTGTAATGGTCGCGCCAAGTGTGTTAGTGGAACCTGCACTTAAGATTGGTGCAACTCCGAGGTTCTATCTATGGACATGATGAATCATAAATAGTTTTACTTTAACGTCAGAGAGGTAAAATCCCGGTCATCATCTCCCCAGCATTATCCCGTTTTTCACAGGGTTCGCTCATCTAACCTGAAGATTTGACAGGTCCGGTTTATTACAGAAGCGACCCGCGAAGGGAAACCAGCCAAATACAGGTTAGGTCACATACCCCCGAAAATGCATTTCTCGGGAATGTGGGTTTTCTCATGTTTTACTTCACCGCTGAGCACGTGATATACATTTATGATCCAATTATGAATTCGAAAACAAATTCGACAGTCATTGGTTTAGGCCTGTGCTGGATTCCAACCTGCGACCTCAAAGTGGGAGGCAAGCGTTCTACCAACCGGTCTACCACTGCTCAAAGGCACAATCCCGGTATCAGAAGTAAATACATAGGTAACCTTTCCAGGAAAAACTCGATACTTACAATAAGTAAAAGTAAATAACTTAGGACCGTACAAACTCATTTCTTTACCAAACAATAAGGAGAGTGGTTATTAAAACAAAACTCGACACCATTAAACTTGATCAATCAATGTTAGCAAACCGTTCCACGTGATTTCGCGTTTGATAAGTATTTACTTTGTATTCAGATGATGATTACTGTGTGTTATAAAATAGGTACTCAAAGTGTGTTCTGAAATAATAAAAAAACGGATTCTACGCCTATTACCCACTAGGGTTTGTCAAAAAGAATATGCACCTCTACACCCAAATCACAGCTGTTAAAAGAAATAACCGATATTTACATAAATTAAAACTCCCATTTACAACAATGGAGTTATACAGATCCGGTCCTCACTCTATGGCTATTCAAATCTACAATAGCATCCCTAACTATATTAAAAAGGAAGAGAAGTTCTCCTGTTTCGAAAAACTACTAAAAAAGTATTTGTTAAATAAAGCCTTTTATAAGATAGAAGAGCTATTTAATGACTGTAATAAGTTAAATAAATAATATAATTTTATTGTTATCTAAATTATAAAATAAAGCGTAGTTACTGATAATTACTTAAAAATAATAATAGTATAAGTAGGTAGTATATATTATATAATTTTTAAATTCTAAAGTAAGTTTAGTTATATAAAAAATAGTTTATATTTTTTTAGTTTTAAGTTATTGTTGGAATAATTTTGCGGTGCCCTTACAGGGTGTCACATGCTTGTACATTATCTACTTTAAGAACTGTAAGCCACCATGTGACATGCAACAAATAAATAAATAAATAAATAAAAAGGGTAAGCAGAGACTGTGGTATTACATTTGCTTCGAACCTGACATACTTCTCTTGCTACACTTTCACATTCATTCGTTCCATACACGCACGCGAGTAGATCCTTTTCGTTACTTATTGACACAGAGAGGACACTCCAAACAATCGAATCGACTTGCGCTTGTGAGTAGATCTTTGAACCCTAGTGGTCTATCTCATTACCGTTAACGCAAAAATAGCTTAGAACCTTTGGTCTTTTTGGAAATAAGTATCCAGTTATAACTTACGTAAGTTAGCGACATAGTTTAGATAGACTTTCACTTACTCAAGTAAGTACCTAACCTACCTTACCCTACCTACCGTAAGTACCGTACCTTAAGTAGGTATTTTTACTTAAGTACCTAGGTATTTCATCATCTCCTTAGCATTATCCCGTTTTTCACAGGGTCCGCTTACCTAACCTGAAGATTTGACAGGTCCGATTTTTTACAGAAGCAACTGCCTGTTTGACCTTACAACCCGCGAAGGGAAAACCAGCCCAATACACTGTACTTACCTGTTTGAGAGTAAATAATGAAAACTATTTTTCCTTACCTTACCAACAATACAATACAATTCAAATACACTTTATTGCACCAAACTAAAAATAAATAATTACAAAAAGTCTCTAACCAAAGTACGTACTTTTTTGTAGCAGATTTATCCATCAGCCTGTATCTAAAATCAATCTAACTCCAATGAATTGTTTCATTACTTCTCACAATCGAACTCGTAGGTCTACAAGTTTAATAGGTAGGAACGAAAAAGTTTGATTGAAAATATCTGTCACCTCACTTCGCTTTCAATCTCGGTTTTATGTACTTACACGTGCCTTACTCAAACTGATGATTTCATCTTTTGTGACAACAACATAACATAACATAAACTGCCTATATACGTCCCACTGCTGGGCACAGGCCTCCCCTCAATCAACCGGAAGGGGGTATGGAGCATACTCCACCACGCTGCTCCACTGCGGGTTGGCGGAGGTGTTTTTACGGCTAATAGCCGGGACCAACGGCTTAACGTGCCCTCCGAAGCACGGAATCATCTTACTTTTTCGGACAATCAGGTGATTCAAGCTTGAAAAGTCCTTACCAAACAAAGGACAGTCTCACAAAGTGATTTCGACAATGTCCCCATCGGGAATTGAACCCGGACCTCCAGATTGTGAGCCTAACGCTCTAACCACTAGACCACGGAGGCTGTCACAAAAAAAAAAGTGTTTGTGACAAAAATATTCTTATTACGTAACTTTACCAACGAGCTAAATATAAACATAGCCATAGGCTACCTTCATCAACCAGAGTTGAGGGCGTATGGAGCATACTTACTTCTACTTAAACATAAACAGCCTATATTCGTCCCACTGCTGGGCACAGACCTCCCCTCAATCAACCAGAGGGGGTATGGGGGGTATGGAGCATACTCAACTACGCTGCTCCACTGCGGATGGTAGAGGTGAATTTTACGGCTAATAGACGGGAATAATGGCTTAACGTGCCCTCCGAAGCACGGAATCATCTAACTTTTTTGGACAATCTGGTTCTAAATTAAAAAAACCGGTGAAGTCCTAGTAAAACTACGTTAATTCCTGTTCGCAGCACCTATGACGAGCCCGACTCACACTTGCCAATTATTGAGCCATGTCAGGGACCTTTGGCTGCGTAATAATAACCCTGACACCAGGGTTGAAGAGGTGGGTAATTCACCTCACAACCCACACGATAGAAGAAGAAGATTATTAAGATTTTTTTGATTAGCAATAAGGTTACCGATTATGATAATTTGTGATATTGGTGCTTATTTGTCTAAGGGAACCAATTTATATTCTTACTTTCGAGGTTCGAGCAGAATAGTGTAGTTTGCAACTAGTCAAATCAGTTACTTTTTACTAAACGTCAAAACACGAAATTACTATAGAATTTGTATGAAAAAGCAACCTATGACATCATAGAAAAACGTGACAAAATGTCGCACTTATTACATTTTTCTTTATGAAAATGTATAAATAATTTAAATGGAAAAAGACACTTTTTGACACCTTTGTCTGTCTATATTTAGTAATCAGAATTTCATAATTTATCTTTGACCTAGAAAACTACCCAATTCCACCGAATTTACCTACATTCAAAGCTCTTCCTATCGGCTTTGGCGGAGCTCTGACTCAAATAACACATTAAAATGCGTCCCAAAATACATTAAACTAAGTACCATTAGGAACATAAGCGTAAAGACAAAAAACAACTGTCCCAAATGTAATTCAATTGGATTTAAACGTTTTAAATGTCTTTAAAAATCTACATCAAATTCGGGCTGCGTTTCTCGACCGCCGAATTAATTGCCGGACCCTTGTTAAAAGAACGTCCTTTTATGTCGCAATGTGTAATGCTTTCGAGGAAATTTCAGGACAATTTTGTGTTTCGGTTGGTTATTTAGAAGTTTGTTATACGGAGGACAAGCAATAAGGTCGCGTTTCGTTGTAATTATCGAAAAATTATGTCAATAATCCTGATTAATAGTATTTAACTTCACATTTGCCCCAGTTTAGACACGATTCATTTATAACAAACATTATAGAAGGAAAAATTGAAGGGAAGAGAGGAAGGGTCGTGTCGTATCGGAAGGAGAAGGTTTTGGCGGGAAGAAGAGAGGAATGGCGATTACTCCACCGACAAGAGCGCAGCTCTTAAATAGAGAGAGAGAGACACTTCCTAATTTTATTTTAAGTTATACCCGTAATTTTCTTATCCGCCGAAAAGGAAAGGGACGGATGATTGACAGCTGTTAATTTTAAAATGAATGAGTGAATGAATAAATAACCCGGGCGAATCAAATAGGTATCTGGCTGATATGCAAACCATAGGCCAATATAACATTTTGGGAAGGTTTGGTATGATATGATGCTTGTCCATGAATACGTAGCCACATTGCAAGTGTAAATTAATTTAGTACCTATAAGCTTCGGAATGGAATTTTCCATCGCAATAGAATTGAAAATAAATTAAAAAACACAAAAAAGCATGATTTTTGCGACGGAAAAATCCACTTGATATTAACTCATAATCATGGGCTGACTCATCCCCCTCAGTATTCGTTACGATGTCACAAATGTTACAACTTCCAACATGACACCGTTGGATCGTCGATCCCTAGTCACACTACCAACTTGTGGCTAATATACCAAGCTGAGCATAGTTACTATGCTACTCCGAAAATATATTTTTACGGCAACACATCCTTGGCGTATATGGTCGAAGTCTGTAAGCATTACTAACTTTCAGGTAAGCGAAGCTTCTCATACGTAAAGGTACGAATGTTAAGATCAGATAACTTCCGACCCTCGTAGCCATACTTACTGACCACCTTCCTGATACTTACACAAATGTTCGGGCCAAACCAAACACTGGTACTTACATTAAAAACAATGGCTTCCAACATTAGCACGCTGACCATCACACCGATGTGTTATCTTCAGAAAAATAAATATATCTAATCGCAGGTAAAACGAAGGCATATTTGTACACCGCTATCTATTATTTTTTGAGGAACGTAGCCTCGATGAACCTCATTACCAATGAACGGTCACCCATCCTTAAAATTACCTTGCTTAAGTTAGGTACATTTTTTAATTTAATTGTTATCACTTAAAACGAATTTAAGTGGATTAGGGTGGAAATTAAGCTTTATTTGCACCTACAAATTAATTACACGTCGGTCTACAATAAGCTTTTATTTTACGAAGGTACCGGAAAACAGCGGGTGTTACGCAGTAACACAGTAATTACACCGAATAGTTCTAACGAGGCTCTGTGCGGTGAATGCTAAGCGATCATCGCCATGGCAACGGTATCGGAGCATCTAATTACCCCTATTGTTTTGGGGCTATGTCAAACAGGAATGGATCCAGGGATTCTGGTTAAAGCGAGCACCCACACACATAGCCCGAAACATATTCCCAAATCAACTGGGTCGAACTCTGAAATTAATCCTGTTAATGGTGCTGGCTGACTCTAGTACACACCGTTTAATTTTATTTTGTTATACCTGTCATTTTCTTATCCGCCAAAAAGAACCTTTCTTTTTTACGGATAATCGACTGGCATAAAATTTATGGAACACACGTCAGTTTTCTGCAGAAATTTAAACAACATTCTTAAAATCTTACATTGGCCAATAACCCGACAGAATTAAGTTGACAGCACACGTCATACGGGTTGCATTGCCTTGCATATCAGCGAGACGCCTATTTGATTCGCCAAGCCGGGCGAATATTCACTAATTTTTAAATTAACACCAGTCAAATATCTGCCGGTTTCCTTTTCGGCGAATAAGAAAATGAAAAGTATAACTTAAAATAAAATTAGAAGGTATCTGAAGGAATCGGGGCCATTATTCTAATTTCTTACATACATAGTCGAATGTAGACATATAAACTTTCCCGGGTCCCGGGTTCGAATCCCGGTGGGGAAACATCACAAAAATGACATTGTGATCCCTAGTTTGGTTCCGACATTACATGCTGATCACCTGATTGTCCGAATGTAAGATGATCCGTGCTTCGGAAGGCACGTTAAGCCGTTGGTCCCGGTTACTATGTCAGGGGCCTTTGGCGGCTCAATAGCAACTGATACTAGGGTTGATGAGGCTGGTATTCCACCTCACAACCCACACGATAAGAAGAGGAGAATAAACTTCTTCTTTTTTATTAAAAGGTGTAGTTATTACATGAGCATGCATGCCTCACAAGAGTCATGGGAAGATGCTTCTATACAAGCGTCCTAATTTCTTAAATACTATTTAAGGATTTTAACATATGCCCCTAATTCATAATCAAATGTTAGGAGATGATTTGATTTCGTGTCAGATATGATTTGCCAATATCCGCATTTAATGATAATCTATTAACAAGACAAACTAATGATTAATCTTGTTGTTTGTATGGTATCATTTTGGTTAATTATTATTGCCAGAGACAGTTATACATAATTATGTTAATTATGAACAGCCTCTGTGGTCTAGCGGTTAGAGCGTCAGGCTCACGGTCTGAAGGAGGTTCGATTCCCGATGGGGTATTGTTAAAATCACTTTGTGAGACTGTCCTTTGTTTAATAAGGGCTTTTCAGGCTTGAATCACCTGATTGTCTGAAATAATAGGTTGATACCGTGCTTCAAAACACGTCCACCAACTCGCAGTGGCGCAGCGTGGCGGAGTATGCTCCATACACCCTCCGGTTGATTGAGAGAGGCCTGTGCCCAGCAGTGGGACGTTTATAGGCCTACACTGCGACCGCGCAGCCACCCGCTGCTGGCCATTGTGGCCATGTCAGCGGCGCGCACTGTGGCGCGCACACACTCGCCACTCCTCCGTGCCGTGCACATGCTTAATGTACTCCTTGCATCAGCACCAGAGTGTGATCTGTTTGTGAGTGAGTGGACGTATGTGTGTCGCGAGTGTCTGAGGTTCTGCGAGATGATGAATACATAACATAAACAGCCTATACACGTCCCATTGCTGGGCACAGGCCTCCCCTCAATCAACCGGAGGGGGTATGGAGCATACTCCACCACGCTGCTCCACTGCGGGTTGGTGGAGGTGTTTTTACGGCTAATAGCCGGGACCAACGGCTTAACGTGCCCTCCGAAGCACGGAATCATCTTACTTTATCTTAGATGATGAATGATGTGTGAAAATTAAATATGTTTTTATATTGTTTAGACCTAAGTTTCACATGTCTCATTATATTATTGAATATAGTGGAAGTTTCTCTGCGCATTGGCGCTTCTGCACTGCAAAGTCCTGAAATGTAAATAATAAATAAATAGGCTTTTTATATTATAAATATGTTATAGTCGCTGGAAACTCGCAAACGGTGCACTAACTACAGTTAGCGGTTGTAGAATAAATAATTAACTAATGAGAATAACACACCATTACAAAAAAATCGCTTTTTTGATCCCTTAAATCGGCTAGGACATTAAAGGTTGATCACCCGATTGTCCGATCACCTGTTTGTCAATGAGACGAATACATTTTCAGAGGAATACATTTTCAATAGTTCACCCACAGTTCACACTCACACCTCAAGCTCAAGGGAACAGCTATTCGTAGTTCCAAGCACAGTTAATTAAGGCCTGTCACTAATACTGGAGGTGTCTTCTCTAGAATGAGCAAAAGGCGGTGCGGAGCGCGTGACACTACACGGCGCAATCAGAGGGTAGTTGGAAATTACCGGGTACCCTCGCTTTAATCTTGTTACGCGTTCAGCCTTGAAATAATGATATTTATTTGTTTGTTTATGTGCTGGGATTTCGTAAGGTTTCGTTTCCGTGCCGAGAGCCGTGGTTGCCTAGGTGGTAGAACGCTTGCCTCTCACTTTGAGGTCGCAGGTTCGAATCCAGCACAGGCACGATTGTCGAATTTTTTTCCGAATTCATGTTTCGATCTTAAATAATTATCACGTGCTCAGCGGTAAAGGAAAACATCGTGAGGAAACCCACAATCCCGAGAAATGCCATTTTCGGATGTATGTGAATGTGACCTAACTGGCTGGCTTTCCCTTCGCGGTTTGGAAGGTCAGACAGGCAGTCGCTTCTGTAAAAAACCGGACCTGTCAAATCTTCAGGTTAGGTAAGCGGACCCTGTGAAAAACGGGATAATGCTAGGGAGATGATGATGTTTGATGATGATGTGATGTTTTGTTTTTTTTTCCTGTTTGTGCAATAAAGTATTTGTTATGTTATGTTATGTTATGTTATGTTATGTTATGTTATGTTATGTTATGTTATGTTATGTTATGTTATGTTATCCATTATCAATGTCCCACATCGATTTGTAGGTAAATATTTCCTACTCTTGATTTAATGCTTCCATCCATGTACCTACGATACGTTGTCCAACCTTTCTATAAATTGATCAATATTGTTTGTGTATTTAGGGCGAAACAATTTACCAATCAAGCTAAAAGCAGTGGCAAACACTACCGAAGTGAATGATTTACTTTTATTTACTTTTGAATATTAAATAATTACGTAGTTAGCTATAATTTGTAGATGTAGAATAATGTGAATAGATGTAGTGTAGTATGTGTGTAGGTCCATACTAGAATGGATGAAGTATGATGATGTGTGTAGTGCATATTCTACATCTAAGTACATCTATATTTCATTCAGATACATCGTAATAAGGGACTGGTGACAATAAAAATAGGTAACATACCATATATTATTCTATTTTATTTTTAGTTTTAATTAATTTTAGTGAGAAAAGAGGACGGCCCTTGTCCAGCAGTGCTAAAGTGCGCAACGTGATACCAATTTTCGATGGATTTACTATTTTTTTTCGAAAGCGATAAGTTTGTTTTTTACTAACATGCGTGCCACTTGATTTTGTTCATGACTTATTTGAATTCACATATTAGCACCAATAGACAAAACGACATAATTATATGGTCAGAATCGATAAAATAACCGTGACAAAATTTTATTACGTTGCGTGCCGTGCAGAAGAGATATCTTATAAAATATACCTAACCACCGAACATGAAGACGCTTCTAGTGACACCTCATAGTGTGAGGTAACAGACACTATAAGTAGGTAGGGGCCAATTGGTTTCAGACGCCTCTTAATTTTAAGTTATACCTGTCATTTTCATATCTGCCGAAAAGGAAGAAGACGGATGATTGACAATTGTTAATTTTAAAATGAATGAGTGAATAACGTGGACGATTCAAATAGACATCTTGCTGGTAAGTTGCAATCCCCGTTTGACGCGCGCTTTCAAATTAATTCTGTCGGGTTATTGTCCAAATTGATGTGTGTTCCATAAATTTTATGCCTGTCGATTATCCCACTCTTTCCGTTTCGGCGGATAAGAAAATGACAGGTATAACTTAAAATAAAATTTGATGGTGTGTGATTATGATCTCTCCGACCAATTTCGCCCATGGCGACCACTTCGACTCCTAGTCGGCACGACGCTGATGCGCCCGAAGATGGCTTATGTAGCCTATCTTTACAGTGAACTCCCGCGCACAGTGAGGGCACGTGAGCACACCGTTTGATGGTGTGTACAGGAATTAGCAACAATGTGTCCAATACTGCCATATTGGACAAGATGCAATCGCTCTTATTAAATTCATTTCTTTTTACAAGACAGGTGTAGGTAATAAATTCCGCTGGTTATTACCATCTTGCACAGGAACGCCCGCAGATGCAATATAAAGATGCAATGGTGTTATTAAGAGCAATTTTCGCGGCGCTTGCAACTGACGCGTGAATTTGCATCTCCCATCTCCCCCCTATTATACCTCGCTCGTTTTATTAATCCCCCGAAGAACCATCCCCTCAAAATGGTCTGGGTTTTAAGTGGCTGTTTATTGAAAATTCTTGCTCATTTTTTTAAATAATTGAATGATATGCAGACAGTCCCAGTCACAGACACAGTCGGCGGTTATACACGGTGATAAGGCTCAAACGCGTTAAACTTACTAAGGTCATCATCATCACCAGCCCATTAACGTCCCCACTGCTGGGGCACGGGCCTTTCCTATGGATGGATAGGGAGATCGGGCCTTAAACCACCACGCGTGCCCAGTGCGGATTGGTGGTTATTAACGACTGCTAATGCAGCCGGGACCAACGGCTTAACGTGCCTTCCGAAGCACGGAGGAACTCGAGATGAAAACTGTTTTTTTTTGTGGTCACCCATCCTATGACCGGCCGTTGCGAAAGTTGCTTAACTTCAACAATCGCAGACCGAGGCGTTTACCGCTGCGCCACCGAGCTCCTCCAAACTTACTAAGGTACCTATTACTAAAACTCAGGACCCCGATACCGACCCCGCCCGCGTTCTATCAGCGCTTATCGCTATCGACCCACTAGAGTTGATTCATTCTTTCAAATATTTTGCGACGACGCCCTGAGCCGAGGTTCGCGCCCAACTGGGCACCCTCAGGCCTGTGGTCTTAAACGTTGTACCTGGTGAGAGCCTTCAGCGCTCCCCATTTGTCCGGCCAAGTAGTTAATGCCATCCGGCAAATCTACAATAAGTCACGTCAAAAAAATAAATAAACTAGGACGTTGATGTAACAACCACCACTTAACGCGTTAATCTAACCGAATTGGGTAGTTTCGAGTCAAATTAATTACTTTTAGTTACTTTTTATTAAACGTCGGAACACGATATTACTATGGAATTTATAAAAAGCAACCTGTGACAAAAATAGTACAAAATATTGTGACTGAATAAAAAAAACAGGGTTAGGTATACAGGTTAGTGATATCGTAATGAATACTGAGGGGGATGAAAAAAACAAAAGAAAATATGATTTTTGCGACAGAAAATTCCACTCGATATTAACTCAGAATAATGAGCTGAATCATCCCTCAAAGTTTTCGTTACGATGTCACTATCACCCTAAGTATAGTATAATACTTTCTCACTTACCCGGGTGGCGAAAAGTGACGTCACGTAGCGATGAACAGATGGTCACGCCGCCGTCACACGGGACAAACCTAGTAACATATTATTATACATCAATGGGACAAATGGGACGTGACCTACTATCATACATCCACCTCTAGGAGTACGTATAAGAGTATATTTTAGCACTAAACACAGTAATTCATCTGGAAATAATAAAAACATATTTGGCTTTCTTTTAGGGTTCTGCAAGGTTTGTAATTATTTCATAATATTATTATTCCTTATAGATATTCCTTTGGGTTTCGTTTTCATGCAAAAGGGTAAACAGACAGAAATTCATGACGAAACTATGGAACCTATCTATCTATATTTTAATAAACCAAAATCAGTGTCGTTATTTTAATTATTAGAGTTCCAGAGGTAATAATTATTACCTATACTTACTTGAAAAATAATAGTTAATTTAGATGGACAAGTTAATTAACCCTTAAGCAGGCCGCGGACATATGTGTCCCACATTGATTTTTCGATGCTGTAGCCAGGTTTTGGCAATAAAGAGTCCACAATCTGTCAAAATTTAATCGTAAATATATATTCTATGGTTCCGAATTTTCAAACTTTGTGTATCCGAACGTAAGTGACACTGACAGCCATTTGAGTTTCGTCTATCCGTTAGAGACGTGTTTTTGAGTGACTGTGGTGGTTTTATACAGATTATGGCGAAACAAAGAAAGGTAAGTCGTGCAATTTTTTGATATGTTAGAGATTTTGAATTTTCCTAACAGGATTTGCATTATTTCTAGTTGATTTCTTGCTAAATTGTCTAAAACAAGGCAAATAATAATGTGGGGAACATGTGACCAAAGCCTGTTGAGTCGAACTTATTTGTGGGAGCTATATATCCTTTGCCTGTTCAAATCACCAATTTTTTTATACTAGCCTTTGCACCCGACGTTACTTGTGTTTTTTTTAAACATATTTGTTTTACTAAAAACTACGCATCATTTCGATTACACACAAATTTATTATGATTATGTTATAAATATAAAAAATTAATACAATTATTTTTAAATTAAATTATTTATAAATAAATAATTAAATAAGTAATAGCAATTACAATTTAAAATAATAATGATCTAGTAATCAAACACTAGAATTATGAACAGACAAACATTCGACATTTATATATAGCTATCACATAAAGGATAGTCTCTATCCAGGCAATGGGATTATGTTTTCCCACATTTTTTTTCAGGACTTTCAGTGTTTTTTTTCTGAATGTGTTGATAAGGAATCATACAGGCCGCTATTCAAAGCCTAAATCCATATATAACACTTTATTTCTTACAGCAGTTCTTCGGGGCCTGTTTAAGGGTTAAAGCACATAATAACGGGTTCTTACCGCGTTTAAATGGGGATATGAGACTCCCGATATTTCGACACTGTTGCAAGTGCCATGATCACGTAATCATGTGCTTTAATTATGATAATAACCGCGTAAACTTAAAACAATGTATGGACAAGATAAAATGAAATAAGTAAACAATATTTGATTTCATTTTTATTTTTAATATAAAGTTGATTTAAATCATAAAACGTTGAAACATACCGATGTACTGGTATGGACACTTAATAATAATTTATTATAAAACACCACAAATCACTAGTGCTACGTATTTTGACTAGATTTTTTTAAATATTCTAATCTAGTCTTGGTTATGTGAGCTTGTATGTCTGTTTGCAACTGCACCGCTATTTCTAAAGGCATATTTTGCAACTGAATTCCAACGGAACGACCGAATGCCGAAAATTCATTCTCCGATGCACTTGCTACTGTTTTTAAATAATTTATCACTTCACTAAAGTCTTTGCTTGTGCTCTCACTCAGTTTTTGTTTGCTTGGTTTCGGAACTTGTACTGAATTAGTCGAACAATTTTCAATGAATTCTAGGTCCGATTCATAGTCCTCTAAAGCTTCAAATTTGACGTTCAAATCTCCATCTTTACTCAACTCGTGCTGAATTGATTCCAGCTCTTCATATTCTTCAAATTCCTCCTCATCTTGTGTGTTATCTTGCTCAACTTCTACCTCACTTTCACTTTGTGTTTTCTGTTGACAAATTGTATAGAGAAGAATTAGGTATAATTTACATTTTTTATACATTAATGAGGCCTAATGGGAAGCATTAGGCAGTGGGATATTATAGGATATTTGTTATGTTATAATTATGTGACAACCATAATGGTTAACAGAGGCACAACAATTGACCATAGTTTACAAAGAACTGAAAAATGTGGAAAGATTAAGGTAAGGTTGCAGCCCATTAATATAAATTAAATAAAAACACAAAATTATTCAAAAAAAAAATATCATTAATTATTTAATATTATTTTTGTTTCAATATTGATTTGACGTTTTTATAAATTGTAAGTATCTATGTAAAATCTGCTACATGTGTTCGAACACAATATTGTTATTGTTTCCGAATTAAATGAAATAAAATGACTGAATACACAAAGTAAGAAAAAGTTTAAAGATAATAATGACATATAAATATTTACCAAAAGTTTTCTTTTTAAGAGTTACAAAAAAGTTAATTACAGACAGCTTTATGGAATACCAACCTTACGTTTCTTTGTATGTGGTACCATTACGAGGGTAACTCCTTTCTTTCTTGGCAGCTTCTGCATTAACTTTTTATTTGTAATATATACCCCTTCACTTTCTAATTGAGGAAACTGTAAAGAAATAAAAATATACATAATTTGTAACACAAGTACTCAGGCCTCAGGTTTGACGGAGTATGTTATTATTTTCAAATACAAAAAAAAACCTGAAGATCGCACAGGTCTGGTTTTTAACAGAAGCGACAGCCAGTCTTGGCCAACCCGCGAAGGAAAAACCAACCCAATACTGTTTTTATGTTTAATGAAGAAAAATAAATGTTCCTTAAAGTTTATAAAGTGCATCAGACTAAGTTATAACCTCATCTAGGTTATACCTTTGAGACGAAACAGACACTTTAATTCTAATAAGTACTTACATATTCAAATGACAAATCGGTAGTCACTCGAAGGAATCTATCCGCCAAAGGAAACCAACTTAATTTTGGCGCATGGACATCGCAACCATTCTCCAAAGACGTTTTAATCTTCCTAATTTCTGTATTGTAAGTGCCTCGTACACTTCTTATCTTCCTCCGAAGCGTCTTCAGGTCCAGAATACCCAGCTTTTCACCAAGTATCTCCTCAGACTTTAACCTTTCCTTCCTATCTTTGAAATGCTCATGATTTTTATCCCACAGACACGGTAACTTCTCGTATTCGATCAAGAAATCGATAACATCGAAGAATATCGTGTCGAAATAATATCCTTCAGAGTTTTCAGACATTATTCAACTGTATTCAAAACTTTATTTGGGAAGATTTACGAAGAAACAAAGTCAAAACACGGGAAAAGCCACGACAATAAAATTTATAATCATGACATTCGTAAACGTCAGTGTCAAAATATTGCGTTTTGTTACTGCTGTAAACGGATGTAGTTATTTTGAAATGAAAAATGTTAAAGTTTACGGCCTATTTTTTAGCATTAAAATTTCAGCTTCTATTATTTTACTCCATTTAGTTTTAAAATTGTTCAAATCACACATGATCACAAGAGTATTTGCTGTAAGTAGCGTGAAAAAAACGAAACGTTTGTTTTGGCGGAAAATGTGCAGAGTGAATTACTTTTTTGGCAGGATGTTGTGGGGAATGGATTCTCGTCGTTTTACACACCCGCTTTTCCGACGCTGTGTGCAGTAAGCAATAATGTAGGTTAAGTACGACGTATGAACTTTCTGTCCGTCAACGTGTTAAGTAAATAAAACAGCCTATTGTAACATATTACCTGTATCCCACTGTTGGTCACAGCCTCACAGGTCTCCCCACGCTGCTCCACTGCGGGTTAAAGGAGCATCTAAGTTTCGGACAATCGGATGATCGGCCTGCAATGTTCTAACCAAACTAGGGATCACGAAGTATTTTCTTTTGTGATAAATATGTCCTCACCGGGATTCGAGTCCGGGACACCCTAATCGTTAGCTTAACGCTCACCCACTGGACCATGGAGACCTGGTAATAACCCCCAAGGCAGTGGTAGTAACTACCAGTCTAACTTTATTTCTACTATTAAAGAGAACGACCATTTCAGTACAATTCATGATTATAATATTATGGAAAACATGAAACATTAGGAGTAGAGCCCTGTGCTGGGAGGTTTTCTGGCCATGTCTTTCCCTCAGCGATACAGATTCCGACGTGGAAGTAGTTTTACAGCTGGTTATTATGTAATTTATTTTTTGACGTTCAAAAAGCGCTAACTATGTAAGCCAATTTAGAAGATTACTTTTGTTTTTTTTGCGCGGTAAAAATTCGATCTGTCACTGTCACTCAAAGTACCTAAATAAACTTTTTTATTATTTTTTTATTATTATTACGTAAGCTAGTGTTGTCACGTTAATTAGCATAGTGATGTATCAGTCGATATTCGTACGATAGATTCTTTTCTATCTAACACTACTAAGTAGTTTAAAAATATTTACTTATTTTTAACTCCAACCATTTGCAACCTTTCCAGTCGTAATATTAACCCAAAAGATAGCTTTAATAGCGGTCATTTAGCCACGTTTATGGGATAATACACATTTGTACCTACTTGCGTTATTATAAAATGAGTCCGTCTCGTGGTCTCTGCCTAACAATAAAAGACATAGCTAAATTTTATTTTAATAGGTACACTAAATATGTAGTAGTGCTCATAATGAGAGTTGCTATATATGTAATATTTAGCCGTGGTAGGTAGCCCAGTTGGTCTACCACAGCGGCGTTCTAAAGCTTGCCTCTCACTTTGAGGTCGCAGGTTCGAATCCAGCACAGGCCTAAACCAATGATTGTCGAATTTGTTTTCGAATTCATCTATAGAACATAAATTATTATCACGTGGCCAGCGGTGAAGGAAAACATCGTGAGGAATGTATTCTCGGAGGTATGTGGCTTAACCTGTATTGGGCCGGTTTTCCTTACGCGGGTTGGAAGGCCAGACAGGCAGTCGTTTCTGTAAAAAACCGGACCTGTCAAATCTTCTATCTTTTAGTTTTTGTATTTCCTCTGTGTGCAACAAAGTACAGTCACAAGCATCCACTTTAGAGCCCTATCGTTTTAACATTTTTGAAAATTAGTGAAAGTTACAGTTCCATTTGTCAATAAAGTTAATGTGACATGGTACCAAATTGTATACATATTAATACTCGTGACCGTGCCTACTTATTTGCTATGTTATAAGTAAATACTTTATCAGTAAAGTTGCCTACCCACCCATTGTCGCTCCCATAGCACAAATAGCAGCGACTCCAATTAATATCCTACTTAAGCAAGCATAATCTTAATTACGCTGACAACAGAATCTGCAATTACAATGACTGACGTTTTGTCACCAAAATTCCGTTAAAAACTTCGTCTTTCCTGCAGGCATGAAAAGTTGGGTAAAAACCCTCGGCCCCTATTCAAATCACGTAAGGGGCCCGCGACAAATCTAAATGGCCGAACATTGGAATTAAAATTCCGTATGCGAAGCATTTACCTAGGTATTGTCTACACAAAATATCCTTTAATTATGTCGGCTGGTTCGCCCTTTCGGTTGTGGGTTAAGGGAAAAGAGGGTAGCATTCAAGTTCCTTTTTTGAAAACTTTAGTAGATTTTTTAAATTAAATTAGGTTTGCTTTCGACCACAATTTCACTTGATAGTAAGTGAAGATGTGGCCTAACTTGATGCATGATTACTTAATAAATGAATATGCCTATTCACTCTTCCTCAAAATTAGAATGAATAGCCATATTAACCGAAATAAAGAGAAGCAATATAGATATCTCGCTGGTATGCAAACCGGTTGACGTGTACTGTCAACTTAATTCTGTCGGGTTATTTGCCTATGTAAAATTTTTAGAGGGTTGTTTTAGATTTGTGCCTAAAATTGACGTGTGTTCCATAAATTTGATTTTATCCTTTTTCTTTTCGACGGATAAAAAAATAACAGCTTATAACTTTAAATAAAATTAGATGGTGTCAGCAGGAATTAGTACCAGTGATTAGACTGCAAATTTCTTCAGGCATACTCGACCCGCGGTTTAGGCCCGTTGATGGTTTCGCAGCAACCTCACAGTGAGAGGTTATAAGCGGTCATCCATGGTCTCAACTTGCCTAGGTCCCCAGCTGATAGTAAATTAGCCCCTGTCGCTACTCTCTCATCCCTTACACCATCGTGTGCGTTTTAAGCGGTAAACACGTCCGTTTAAGTACACAGCACAATACTGTGTCTGTATTTCTCTTTGGATGCTCAAACAAAATTAATGGCAGCGACTACCGCGGAATTTTAATCGGCGCAAATTGCGTAGGGGTCGACTACACTTTTTAGCCGTGTAATCGCTTTTTCAAATTCATGTAATCGCTAAAAGGTGAATTGCATGGTGTATTGAGAACTTTGTGCTGTTTATTGTGCAGCGTAGGGATGTAGGTGTGAGGATAAAAACTGCCTATTTCAGATGTCGCTACTGTTGAGTGTTATTCAATTTTGACAGTTCCCCGTAGGTACTATTTGTGTAAATAAACATATTGCTTTGGTTATATTTTTACAAAATCATAGTGTTATATTTATTCCCTATAAGTAGATCGGAAATAAGAAAACTTAGCAAAAACGTATTTCCAATCAAAACTGCCTTTTTCCAACTGACTGCTTTTTTATATCATGGAATATTTTTATAAAAATGGCGGTTCTTCTTTTCCCGTGTTGGTTGTGAAATCAATGACGGACCTCATTAATCCTGGTGTCAGGGTTATTATTGAGCCACCAAATTCTTTACGTCTTTATTCTATAATTCAGTGAAGAAGTATGGGGAATCCTATGAGTGACGGCTACAAGTTAATCTGGCTAAGTGTTAGACGTATGAGCTAATAAAATCGGGTCTTGTACTTCTACATTAAGTGAATTCGTACATAAATCTCTCACGTCAGTGCCAGAACTTAGTGTGCTATTGAGCTAGGAATGGAAATAGGTCGCCTTATAGAGTTTGAGACAAAACTGTCTGCTTAAGCTGTTCGGGTGTGGAATTCTATCTGCCTTATAACAAATCAAAAATTCACGTCGCGATTTTAATAGAACTACAGAGTGTTACTGACATCGTAACGGAAGCTTTAAGGGATGATTCAGACCATGATTTTGAGTTGATATCAAGTAGACATTTTCGTCGCAAAAGTTTGGAAATGAAAATAATTAAAAACAAACACTAATTTGATATCAACTCAGAATCATGGCCTGAGTCATCCCCCTCAGAAATCGTTACGGTTTCAATAACACTCATACGTTCTTGTATGTCTACCTGTACGTAGGTACTTGTAAGGGGTGTAAGTGACATCGTAACGAATACTGAGGGGGATGATTCTGCTCGTTTTTCTGAATTAATATCAAGTGGAATTTTCCATCGCAAAAGTATAGAATTGAAAATAATTTATTAAATTCAAAAAAATATATGAATTTTGCGACGGAAAATTCCACTTGTTACCAATACAGACTCATGGTCTAAATCATCCCTCAAAGTTTTCGTTACGATGTTACTAACACTCTGTATGCAGCCTATTTATCTTTTTATTTTTTATGTTGTGTAAAATACTTATGCCGTCAAAATTCAAAGTTTAGCCTCCTTACGCCGAGATTTCCAGACATAATAGTTAAACAATGGGGATTTTAAAAGGACATTCGGTTTTACGACTTTAAAGTTACTTATTTTTTATTTATTTTATTTTAATTTATCGTTGTTACAATTTTGTGTTACATTTTAAATAGTTAACATCGGAAAACCCTAAAAGGGTTTGTCCCGACATTAATCCCACTTATTATAGGTACTACTTATTTCTAAATAACGCTTCCTCTATAATTCGTACCTCAGCGGTCGAGTTAAACTTGGCAAAATTCTCGCCCATGATATAAGTCACGGAAAGCAATATTGTGGAGTCTTATATTTGTATTTATGCAGTAGGTTTTACTATTTACGACAAACATTTTTCATTTCTTAGCAAAAATGTGGGCTACCAGTTTAGGAATGCTGCTTGCAAACTTTTTTGAAACATGAAAGTCGAGTTATGCGATGAAAGTTTGCATAAAGTAACTTGGTTTATGATGGAATACTTTTTGTTTATTATTCTAGAATTTTCCCTCTTCTCCTTTATAAGTGTTTAATAGATGGACGCCCTGTATTGTGTTGAATACAGGCTAGAGATCTTTCTAGATTTTCTCGAACTTTATCACTGTACCTACTACTAGTATGCTGAGTTTACCCATTGCCTTTTCTACTTTCTGGTCCAAGGTCTGGGCTTTTTACAACACCTAGGGTAAGGTGTGTGTAAGAGTGCACTATGAGACGGATAAGAGTGCGCAGTTTATTTGTCCATGCAAAAGTCACATATGTAAGCTCCTACGCCTGTATACGCTATACATTTTTCATGCCACCAGTTTTTGCATCCGGAGCACTCAATCCAGTCTTCTTCAATAGGTTCTTTATATATTACGTCGCACCCTCCACATTTCCACTTTTTTATTTTGGGAGCATTCTTAGGCTTTTTAGGCGTCTTAAAATCTAATCGAGTTTTTTTTTTGTTTTTTGTTCTACTTCTATCGAAAATGTAAAATCATATCTTTCTGATTTGGTTGTAATTGAAGTTCTGAGCAACCTCTTTCTTAAAAGTATATTCCGCCATTCCAAGAGATCTAGCAACCGATCTCTTACTTCACCTCCATTGACGCGTTTACGAGCTCCTTCTTTCTACGTATAATAACGAAAGTGGACAATTTTGTCGGTCAGTTTTTGTTTCTCTTCTGGCCATGCTGCAAGTCAATAAAAATTGCATAAAAATTCGTGATCACTAAAATATCCACCGATGTGTAAGAGTACGCACGCGCCATCTTACACACCCTCGTAGTGCGCACTCTTACATTTTTTCTCAAATCGCAGTAATGACTTTACTAGCGTCATCTCTGCGCAGCGATTAGAATTATTTCTTTCGAGCGGCAAGTTGACAGTTTAGGTTGTTTAATAATTGTAATCAAATACTTGTAGTGGGGTGTTTTTTGAAACAATCACACATTGAAATAGTTGATATTTAGCAGTAAAAATCTTCGGGCTTACCTGAGAGACACAGTTTTCACTCAATCGCGATTAATTTTGGGGAGCGTATACCGGCATAGTAGGTGTTCAAAACATGATTGAAATTAGCAGCAAATCTCTTTCAGTTTTTGCACAGAGCCATATGCGCACTCTTATCGCCTGCGCACTCTTGCACCACCTTACCCTACTACTGGTTAAAAAGCTTGAAACGGCCTAATGTGGTGAAAAAACGTGAGGACACAGTGAGTGCGGTTTGTCGTAGTGAGTTTCGTGCGAGTTCAGATGGTTCCGAACATTCCGATATCAAAAACATAAACAAACGGCAAAGAAAGAGGGTAGACAGATATGTCTGCCTGTAGAAAATTATGGATCTACCTACTCCACTCCAATCTCATCAGTCATCCCGTGATCATGGCACTTGCAACAGTGTCGAAATATCGGGAGTCTCATATCCCCATTTAAACGCGGTAAGAACCCGTTATTATGTGCTTTAATTATGATAATAACCGCGTAAACTTCAAACAATGTATAATTCCACTTGATATCAACTCAGAATCATGGTCTAAACCATTCCCCTCCGTATTCGTTAGTATGGGTGGTATTAATAGACTAATCTCAGCTTCGAGACTGCCCTCAAGATCACGTCAATGTGACAGTTCTCATATAAAAACAGAGACTGGAACATGATCTTGAGGGCAGTCTCAACTGAGATTAGTTTATTAATACCACCCTTAGTCACTAACATCTACATCTACTTGTATGGCTATCTGTATGGACTTGTATGGGGTGTAAGTCACATCGTAACGTATTCGTAAAAAATAGTTTTCATCTCGAGCTCCTCCGTGCTTCGGAAGGCACGTTAAGCCGTTGGTCCCGGCTGCATTAGCAGTCGTTAATAACCATCAATCCGCACTGGGCCCGCGTGATGGTTTAAGGCCCGATCTCCCTATCCATCCATAGGGACGGCAGTCTCAACTGAGATTAGTTTATTAATACCACCCTTAGTCACTAACATCTACATCTACTTGTATGGCTATCTGTATGGACTTGTATGGGGTGTAAGTCACATCGTAACGTATTCGTAAAAAATAGTTTTCATCTCGAGCTCCTCCGTGCTTCGGAAGGCACGTTAAGCCGTTGGTCCCGGCTGCATTAGCAGTCGTTAATAACCATCAATCCGCACTGGGCCCGCGTGATGGTTTAAGGCCCGATCTCCCTATCCATCCATAGGGAAGGCATTGCTGAGAGGGATGATTCAGCTCATTATTCTGAGTTAATATCAAGTGAAATTTTCGATCGCATAAGTATAGAATTGAAAATAATTAAAAAAAACATGAATTTTGCGACGGAAAATTCCACTTGATATTAACTCAGAATCATGGTCTGAATCATCCCCCTTAGTATTCATTACGATGTCACTAACACCCTGTATATGTGTCAAGTGATAGTAATTATGTTAGTAGTTTGCTTAATTTTCAATAATAAAATTTAAGTCCTTGGAATGTTGGAGATACCAATTTAATGGTAACACTTACGTCGTCAAACAGCTAGCAATGGCGGTTTTTCATAGTGCATACCTGGTTTTATTAAACCATGGATACGAGAAGAAAACACAATCTAAGTTTTTATCCCTTATCAGTCGAGAGCACCAACAAAACCTCACACACGAAAAGGCTCCAAGTAAAGGAATCGAAATGAAAATATCACATAAGAAGTCAACAAAGCACAAAATTAGTTTTGCCCCAAAAATGCGGGCATCAGAGCGTGGTGTCACAAAAATGGGATGTGGTTACTTGGACGAGGCTCGCATTGATGAAGCAGTATTTGACACACTTTTATTGTGATTATTATTTTCCTTCGCCTAGGTAACGGCCTCCGTGGTCCAGTGGTTGAGGGTTGGGCTCACGATCCGGAGGTCCTGCGTTCGAATCCCGGTGGGGACATATCACAAAAATCACTTTGTGATCCCTAGTTTGGTTAGGACATTACAGGCTGATCACCTGATTGTCCGAAAGTAAGACGATCCATGCTTAGGAAGGCACGTTAAACTGTTGGTTCCGGTTACTACTTACTGATTTATTTATTTATTATAGACATTTGCAACATTACAGTATAAACCATTGCGTTACAAACAAGATTCTTATGGGCCTAAAACAAATTTACATAACATAACATAAATAGCCTATATACGTCCCACTGCTGGGCACAGGCCTCCTCTCAATCAACCGGAGAGGGTATGGAGCATACTCCACCACGCTGCTCCACTGCGGGTTGGTGGAGGTGTTTTTACGGCCAATAGCCGGGACCAACGGCTTAACGTGCCCTCCGAAGCACGGAATCTACTTACTTTTTCGGACAATCAGGTGATTCAAGCCTGAAAAGTCCTTACCAAACAAAGGACAGTCTCACAAAGTGATTTCGACAATGTCCCCATCGGGAATCGAACCCGGACCTCCAGATCGTGAGCCTAACGCTCTTACCACTAGACCACGGAGGCTGTCAAAACAAATTTACAATATTATAAAAGATGAAAGTATGTAGTCGTTACATGAGCCATATCAGGGGCCTTTGGCGGCTCAATAGTAACCCTGACACCAGGGTTGACGAGGTTGGCAATCCACCTCACAACCCACACGATAGAAGAAGAAGAAATACAATTAGTGATTATATTTCAATAAAGATGTTTAACAATAAACCATAACGTATCTAGTATTAGGGGAAGACCAAGAAGAGTTTTCATGGAACAGATTAAAGAGAAGACGAACGTCGTGTCTTATAAGGAAGTGAAGGAATTGGCCCTTGATAGATAATAATGGCCCAACCCGCATTGGAGCAGCGTGGTGGAGTATGCTCCATACCCCCTCCGGTTGATTGAGGGGAGGCCTGTGCCCAGCAGTGAGGCGTATATAGGCAGTTTATGTAGATAATAATGGAGAATGCTACACCGACAAGAGCGTGGCTCTTAAGTTAGTGATGTTTTGTATCGAATACAGAGTCATTGCTGGGTATATCTATAGGCCGCGCTTCTTCTTGTCATCTCAATTTGACGGAGATATGAAACTTGTAGGATGACTCAGAATTATTCTTGGTCCTAGGATGACTTGTGGTTATTCTTAGTCGTAATAAATCTTCGAGAAATATCATTACTTACATTACTGTTCAACTTTACCAAAAGATTTTGGAATATTTTCTAATCTAAGTATCTTGAAAATTAGATTGAAGTTTTGATCAAAATTTGAACAAAGAATAAATTCACTACGTTTATTTCTAAATTGACTTCTTCTGGTGGATTGGAATTGTGACCTCAAAGTGAGAGGCAAGGGTTCTACCAACTGAGCTACTGCGGCCTGTTCGTAATCCTAAGTACTGTTAGGTATAAAATAATTGGTCGGCTTAATCTCGTCTTCTTCTTATCGTGTGGGTTGTGAGGTGGAATACTAGCCTCATCAATCCTGGTGTCAGGGTTACTATTGAGCCGCCAAAGGCCCCTGACATGGCTCATGTAACGACTACTTACTTACATCAGTAAGTAGTAACCGGGACCAACGGCTTAACGTGCCTTCCGAAGCACGGATCGTCTTACTTTCGGACAATCAGGTGATCAGCCTGTAATGTCCTAACCAAACTAGGGATCACAAAGTGAATTTTGTGATATATGTCCCCACCGGGATTCGAACCCGGGGCCTCCGGATCGTGAGTCCAACGCTCAACCACTGGACCACAGAGGCCGTATCTCGTCTGATACATCACTATGTTAATGAACGTCACAAAACTGGCTTCCGTACTATGACAGATCTAATTCGTACCGTTCATTATCGATATTTTTTTTTGATGTGACTAATTGTAGATTTGCCGTAGATGGCATTAACTACTTGGCCGGACAAATGGGGAGCGCTGAGGGCTCTCAACCGGTACACCTAGGAACAATTACATGTTCCACCCATTATTATTATTTTGATCAAAATAAAGAAAAGCAATATAGGTAGCAATATAATTCTACACATAACATGATCCAAATATCAAGCAACAATTATTTTTATACCTTTATATGATTCTGCCATTACCTTGTATTTTGGAATAATTATGTACTCGAGTAAAGAGAGAATAGGTAATTATCACGTTAAAGCTGTACAACGCCATCTATATAAATTTAAGGCAACAGGCCTGACGGTGCCCAGGTCTGAGAGGAAGAATATTTGAAAGA
Source organism: Pectinophora gossypiella (assembly GCF_024362695.1). NCBI lineage: Eukaryota > Metazoa > Arthropoda > Insecta > Lepidoptera > Gelechiidae > Pectinophora > Pectinophora gossypiella. The sequence continues at coordinate 3,285,229 of NC_065421.1, read as the reverse complement.
ATTAATCGACCCTAGCCGGTCGATAGCGATAAGCGCTGAATGAGGGACATTAACGTTTTTTTTTTTTTTTGACGTGACTTATTGTAGATTTGCCGCAGATGGCATTAACTACTTGGCCGGACAAATGGGGAGCGCTGAAGGCTCTCACCCGGTACAACGTTTAAGACAACAGGCCTGAGGGTGCCCAGTTGGGCGCGAACCTCGGCTCAGGGCGTCGTCTGAGAGGAAAAATATTTGAAAGAATTAATCGACCCTAGTGGGTCGATAGCGATAAGCGCTGAATGAGGGAAATCGTCGACCACGCCGGCGGGGTCGGTATCGGGGTGGGACATTAACGCTATTGAAAAATGTTCTCTATATTTAAATATAAACATAAATTGTACTAAAGTAGATTCTGTCTAATAGTACCTACACCCAAATAATACATTCAAAAGGATATAAATGAACCCAACTCCAAATGTGCCTACGAAAACAGAGTACCTACCTAAGGGTCGAACCCGCAATGGTTTAATGCCACCTGTCCGTAATAACCACTGCAACCTTGCAATTAGCATAGGGGTTGCCTTTGGCAATACGAACCTGAATTCCTTAGTGGAAATAACAGCTATGTCGACGTAATAAAGTAAAAAAAAAACTTGTGTTCTATAATGAATGTGGAGGAAGAGAAGTGTGTCAGGAGCGAAGAAAATGGAATTCCATAGGTAGGCGTTTATGTATTGTATCTGTACTATTGAGTCATCAGTAATTTAAGAGCCACGCTCTTGTCGGCGTAGCATTCTCCGTGCTTCGCCTTTTTTAGTTCCGGCCAAGTAGTTAATGCCATCTGCGGCAAAACTACAATAAGTCACGTTAAAAAAAAAAGAAAAAAAAAAAGCGGTTTCCTTTTTGCTTTCCGCTCCGCAGTACTCTGCGGGACGGAAGGGGCAAGTCAAAGGGACTGTAACCTGGTACCCCATAGAGGAAAGCAGTAACTGTCAGTACTATTCAGAGGCGGAGGACAGGAGGCCTAGTACGGCTCTGAAATAGACTACTCTGGGCGCCATCCCACTCGCGTCAGACAGAGTACTGCGGTGACACCTACCTAACAATCCCGAGGCAATCCCGGTGGGGACATATCACAAAAATCACTTTGTGATCCCTAGTTTGGTTAGAACATTACAGGCTGATCACTTGATTGTCCGAAAGTAAGATGATCCGTGCTTCGGAAGGAACGTTAAGCCGTTGGTCCCGGTTACTACTTACTGATGTAAGTATGTAGTCGTTACATGAGCCATGTCAGAGGCCCTTGGCGGCTCAATCATAACCCTGACACCAGAGTTGATGAGCCTGGTATTTTATCTCACAACCCACACGATAAGAAGAAGAAGAAAAACTGTCAGTTACCGTTTACTACCTACCTACAGGGGTCTAAGAGATCATCGGTCGATGAGGTAGCTTTTGACACCCTACGTCCCTTTGGTATACGAAACTAAGTGATTTGAATTTCTGTTTTAGCAAACACGATAGGTTCTTTGATGAACATATTGATATCATGTTCATTGGTACGTGAGGCACTCTAAGGCACTTTGTACGGCTCTTTCTAGGGTTTTTGGATTGAAAAACACACGACTATTCGATGTTTGTTTATTTCCCAAGCACTTTATCAAATTCCATTTATATTTACGCGCTGGTCCGTGTGACGTCGTGAATAGTGACAATTCGCGTCGAACCGGTGCAAACGCCTACTTAATAAAATTAGCAAACACATTCGACTGCACATTTGCAATTACAGTTTATTCCGGAGCTCGTCGCTATATACGTATACTCGTGTGAGTAGGTACATGTTTACAGGGTTTAATGCGGGATATTTACCGTTTAACCTGCTTACAATTTTAAACTGCCCCGCCATGGTCCGGTTGAGCGTTGGGCTCACGATCCGGATGTCCTGGGTTTGAAGCCCGGTAGAGACATAATCACAAAAAAAAACTCTTTGTGATACTTAGTTTGCAGGTTTATCACCCGATCCATATATCTAAAAGTAAATATCATCTGAGCTTTTGTTTTCGTGTAATATTTACTTAATTAAGTGTGTGTGTGTGTGTGTGTGTTTGAGCGGGTCAATAAAGCCTTACATAAAAAGCAATAGGTTTTTAGCGTTCTTCTAACCGGTTTCTTCTCTTGATTACTTGAAATCCCATTTAAAGCAATATGTGTTTTGTTTCATCATGTTATAATCTATGCATTTACATTTCATGCACTGTTAAATTCCCTTTGAGGAGATCATCTCTTCGTTCTATCATTTTAATCTTAGTGTAAATTTAATGAAAACTAAATAAAAGTAGGAGCAGATTTTAGCAAAATTGTTTACTTACTTTATTAGCTAAGGGATTTAAAACCTTGTTTATTAGTGTTTTCAGCTGGTTTGTTACCTCGCAGCGTTAATTATTTAACATACGTACATACATAAACTCACGCCTATTTGCCACCGGGGTAAGCAGAGACTATGAGATTCCATTTGCTTCGACCCTATCACACTTCTCTTGCTTCCGCCGCATTCATCAATCGTTTTCATACACGCTGATTCAGAGTAGATCGTACATACCCTTTTCTAAGGACATCTCCAATTTGGTCAATGTACACCCTTCTAGGTCTTCCTCTGCCAGCCCTACCATCGACCTTCTTATTTATAATATAATTATTATCCTTATGAACCATGGTGTCAGAGTTATTATTGAGTCGCCAAAAGCGCCTAATATAGTGGTAAGCTTACGTTATGTTGTTTGAGCTAGGCACCAGATTGCGATAGCTTGATCACCTGTCACCATTTGGTTGATCACATACGCCTTGAGACTTCACGTCAAAACTGGCTGCAAGTTATATTAGCTCATAACTTGGAGCTGTCCACCCTATTAGACATTAAGAGCGTGGGTATGGAACAACTCTAAATAGGCCTGGTGACATAATACATTTCATCGCAAATTCAATCTTATTGACAAAAGTCGACAGCTCTCGACCCGTCAAGGGCTGTTTGCCATCGGTACCTTTCAAACACTATTTGAGGTCAGAATTGTGTAACTTTCTTCTAGAGGCATTGACGATAACCAGCTATGCATGACCCTTTGGTACATGTTTGCTATTGCCCTTTTGAAAGCACAAAGTTAGGTAAGTACATAATATATTTCTGAACTTTTATGGTGGAGTGGGATCGCCAATGTAACGTGGTGCTTAATGATGCGGATATTTGAAATTTCTTACATAAAACGACTAAAAATTAAATGTGGTATTGTAAGGTACCGAAAATTTTATGATATCAAACTAAAAATTTCTACAACCATAGAATAAGGAATAATACTACGCTACAACCCAGCTCTCTGTTCTGAGAACCCAGCAGCGAGCAAACTCATTTTTACATACTTGTTGTTAAAGTTTATTTTCCTTTGCGAGTGAAAAAAACACAAATAATACCTTATTACAAAGCCAGGACTAAAGATAAATTAAGTTTAAAATGATAATCCGCGTAACGAAAGAAAACCACGGAATTTAATGAAACTAATTGACAAGTCATACCTAATAATTCTATGCAGAATCAGCGACACAAGCGCTGCAGCCGCGGGACTTCTTAGAGACACTCCACACTAGCGTCTTTCGAGCGTCGTCGTTAAGCCAGCGTCGACGCGACGCTAGTTCTGGCCGGCTGCCGAACGCCGAGCGTGCACGACGCTGGCGTCGCGTCGCCGCGGCGTCCACGTCGCGTAGACGTCGCGCTGAAGCTGGTACGACGACGACCCTCGAAAGACGCTAATGTGGGTCACTTATACACACTTATGGTTTGATCCGGGTGACCAAATTCACAGTATGGCGACTCCTTTAAGCGCTATTTATGTAGGTGATGGTTTGACTTTCGATGGTTGGTCCTACATCGGTTCAGTTGGGTCAAACCATATCTCACATAGTGAACGAGTGCCCTCTACACCGGGTCCCAGGTGGCATAGCCGAGCTGCATTGTGTGACGGCAGAGACTTGGTTACGGGAGCTTAAGCTGGATATATGATCCACGCAGGATATTTTATTTTTGTCTGCTATACGCAATAATAATACACACTTATATTTTAGGATAAACTAAATTTATCATTTAGTTTCTTAGCTTTCTGTAATAAGACGTAGTCTTTACGCTGTATAATAAGTAACTGACTTACGCAGAAAGTTTTTTCCTTCCCCAAAAGAACAAAGATTTTCTTAGAAGTGTCTTCAAATCTCAAAGTTAAACACCCTTTTACACATTCAACAGGCACTGAGCAAGGTCCATTTTTAACTTGCGTCCCGAATACTACAGCAAAGGAGAATCTAATGGAAAAGTGTGATCGAAGTCAGTGCAAACATTGATTAATTCAGTGCTTTTCTTATTTTTATAAAAGTCCTGTCGTGTTAGAGTGTAGCTTTGTTTATATGAGTTCCGTATCTATTTAATTAATACAGGATGTTAGTGACATCGTAACGAATACTGAGGGGGATGATTCAGAACACGATTCTTAGTTAGTTATTACAGCTAGGAACAATTTCATTTTCCACTTATTATTATTCTGATCAAAATAAAGAAAAACAATATAGGTAGCAACATAATTCTACACATAACGTGATCCAAATATCAAACAGCTATTAATTTTATACCTATAAATGATTCTACCATTATATTGTATTTTGGAATAATTATGTACTCGACTCGAGTAAAGAGAGAATAGGGAATTACCACGTTAAAGCTGTACAGTCATGAGCAATATAATGTACCCACTTTAGGACTCTGTCGCACTAACATTATTTGACATTTAGTGAGACTTACAGTTCAATTTGTCAAAAAAGTTAATGTGACATGGTACCAAAGTGTAAACATATTAATGCTCGTGACCGTACAGCGCCATCTATATTTGGTGAATTTAGCCTGGAAAGTCTCTCATTGTAATTCCTGTTACTAACATCAATAGACCAGCGTATAGACAGCCTATTCATTATCTGAATCAATACGTGTTACGGGATCTCGACTGAAACACTATCTGTTCAGATGGGTAGCTGCAAGCCACAGGCTTCATATTGTTCCCAATTTGCTATTCATTTCAATGTTGTGCTAGTAATATCACTAATTTATACGTTATTCGTATCTCAGATTGCCAGATATGGAGTATAGCCCTCTATGGATGTGAAACGTGGACGCTGACTCAGAAAGACACTGAGACTCGAGGCCTTTGAAATGTGGTGTTGGAGGAGGATGGAAAGTAAGTTTAACTGAAAGAGTTACTAATGAGGAAGTGCTAGTAAGAGTAAGGGAAAAGAAGCAAATATTGAGAGTAATTGAGGACAGAAGAGGCAAGATGATTGGACACTTATTAAGACACGATGAATTTATTAAATCATAGAAGGGAAGCTACAAGGAAAGACAGGAAGGGGAAAACCAAAAAGAGCTAACATGGAACAGATTAAAGAGAAGGCGAACGTCGTGTCTTATAAGGAGGTGAAGGAATTGGTCTTTGATAGACAAGAATGGAGAATGCTACACCGACAAGAGCGTGGCTCTTAAATTTGTGATGATGATGATCCCAGATTGCAAAAAAAAAGAGCATTAAGTAATATTTATACACTTTGGTACCATGTCACATTAACTTTTTTGACAAATTGAACTGTAAGTCTCACTAAATGTCAAATATGTTAGTGCGACAGAGTCCTAAAGTGGGTACATTATATTGCTCATGACTGTACATGCGCATCTGTGTGTGTGACGTCTGACGTCTAAACTATGTTCGAGAGGGGGTGAGGTAAACCTAGCTCAGACGCTAGTAGGGAGCGGAGAGTTGCAGTTCTATACGTAGTATTATTCTTTATTCTATGTTAATACTCTGTATAATCTTCTCTTCTTCTTATCGAGGTGGATTACCAACCCCATCCACCCTGGTGTCAGGTTTGTTATTGAGCTGTCATAAGCCCCTGACATGACTCATGTAACGACTACGTACTTACATCAGTAAGTAGTAACCGGGACCAATGGCTTAACGTGCCTTCCGAAGCACGGATCATCTTACTTTCAGACAATCAGGTGATCAGCCTGTAATGTCCTAACCAAGCTATTCACAGAGATTTTTGTGAATTGTCCCCACCGGGATTCGATCCCGGGAGCTATGGTGGTGGTGAAATAAAAGGGCCTCAAGCACAAGCCGCAGCGTGAACCACGAAGCGCAATATCACACGCTCATCACCTACTGGGCTCTATACGCCCGATCCCAAAATGTTATCGTAGGGCTAGTGGTAACACACATACACACACACACACACACACACACGCACGCACGCACGCACGCACGCACGCACGCATGCACGCATACACACAACATACACACTCAGCGGTCTTAGACACACATCTATTTATTTATTTATTTTATATTTGGGAGACCAACAGCTCTTAACAACTATAGCAAAAAAAAAACATACTTAAAAACTAAGCCAATAACAGGTTTCCACCTATATAAAACAGTGTAAAAATATCTGCAAACAAACAACTCAAAATTACTTAAGTAAAGTATATGAACAGTACGCATAATGTTTTTATTTTAATACCGAAGAGTCTGTTGCTGATAATTGATTCGTTATTAGTTTAATTTTTTTGTATTATTTTTTAGGAGTCTGGCTGAAAATCGGCGTCGTATTGCCCCTCATGTGGGTCGACACGACATTAGCCGAGCTAGTACCCTTTTTAGTTTTAAGTCTTACATTTCATAAATCAAATTTTAATATTAAGAAGTTAATGTAACGTCTTAAACCTAAATAAATAATGTACTTATCCATCTATCTATCACTTTGTACTCCCTATTAGCGATTACAGGATTTTATTAATTTAAGAATGTTTGCGGGTCAGGTGAACAAATGTTCCGGTACAAGGCTTTGTTTTCCAGCCAACTTGATTGAGTTTGCCCGAGCGATAGTGCGCCGCTATAACCCAATTTTAGTTGGCAATGTTGGCAAACCCTGGCCGGAACTCATCCTAAGCTATGACCGCAGTCTAGATAAAGGACTTAATATTAACCGTAACCTCGCTTCGATCTGATATATTACACAATAGCTGACATTATCAGATTATTATTAGGTTGCCTGGAAGAAACTGCTATCTTGGCGATAAGGCCGCTTTTTGTACACTTGTGTATGTAATAAAGAGTTGTTCTATTGTATTAGTTTACCTGTAGGTCTCCATGGTCCAGTGGTTGAGCGTTGTTCTCACGATGCGGAGGTCCCGGGTTCGAATTCTGGTGGGGACAAATCACAAAAATCACTTTTAGATCCCTAGTTTGGTTAGGACATTACAGGCTGATCACCTGATTGTCCGAAAGCAAGATGATCTGTGCTTCGGAAGGCACGTTAAACCGTTGGTCCCGGTTACTACTTACTGATGTAAGTACGTAGTCGTTGTAGGAGTCATGTCAGGGGCCTACGGCGGCTCAATAATAACCCTGACACCAGGGTTGATCACCTCACAACCCACACGGTAGAAGATCTGTAGGTGAGGTTAGGTTAGGCTACTTCTCCATAATGTCAATAGGACACCATGGTGGCGTAACCGTGTGCTGCTGTATAAACTATAAACACTTGGTGCTTGTTGGTTGCGCATACAACAAAATAACATAAAAACCATCCTATGTTATTTCCCAAAGACTAACTTTTCTCTGTACTAAATTTTATCAAAATCGGTTAAGTAGTTTTGGCGTGACTGCGTAACAGACAGACAGAGTTACTTTCGCATTTATAGTCTCGATAGTATGGATCACAAAAATAAAAAAGAATATGAAAATCATCCTATGTTATGTCCCGAAGACTACTCTATCTCTGTACTAAATTTTATCAAAATCGGTTAAGTAGTTTTGGCGTGAATGCGTAACAGACAGACAGAGTTACTTTCGCATTTATAATCTCGATAGTACGGATCAAAAAAATACGATACCTATCTCCAATCTAATAACGGCCAACCCCACACTAGGTAATACAGTAAAATACAAAATTGATGACACTTTGTTGCGGTATCTTGATATCCAATAAGGAACCCTAATAAAATTACCCTAAAAATATTCACCATTAGCAACACACACGCAACTAAAACTGTGTCTAAATTTAATAAGTCCGCGACATCTGTGAGCTAGCCAAAATTCATAAAACGTTTAATATCATAGGGATGGGACGTGCCTGTTTGTACTTAGTAACATACCTAGTATAGCATCACACCTGTTATGTAACAGTTATTACGTCCTGTATCTTCGAAGGGGTAGGCAGAAGGGTATAGTGCGTTTACTCCTCGCCAGCTATATTTAAGTTCTGTATAGGCGATAGCCATTAAACGAACGCAAAATGCGCAAATCCTGGAAACCACGTGATATTAATTATCTACGATCCAAACATGGGTTCAAACTCATAAAGTCGAACTCATATAGTCGAACTTATAAAGTCGAACTCATAAAGTCGAACTCATAAAGTCGAACTCATAAAGTCGAACTCATAAAGTCGAACTCAAAAAGTCGAACTCAAAAGGTCGAACTCATAAAGTCGAACTCATTGGTTTAGAGCCCGAGCCGGAATTCGAACTCGGGACACTGCGATATAAGTCACGCGTTCTTCGAACTAACCTATCACGGATATTTCTTCTACTTGGTACCAATACCTGCATACTTAAAACTCTATTTCGCGCTGGAGTAAGTAAAGATCACGGAATTGCATTTACAATGATCCTGATATACCAATTTTGCATTTTCTACTCTCATCAAAACCAAGAAAAGTCCTTAGAAAAGGTTCAAGTAAGATCAACTCTGAACCGGCGTGCGTGTATGAAACGATTGAATGTGGAGGAAGCAATAGAAGTATGCCAGGAAGGAAGCAATTGGAGGTTATATATGTGTATGTATGTATCAAAATCTAGATACATGCTAACCGGTGTAGAGAAAAAGTACTAGTTAACAGTTTATCATAACATTAAAAATATACATTGCTAATCGCCGTGCATTGCCTTAAATGTATTATTTACAAACATATTAGTTACAAATACTAGTTACATATTATTTACCTGTTACGTTATACAACCTCTACCTAATACTCATGCTGGTACCGTCTGCCTGCACGCAGCTTTACGACTGTAAGGGCAGAATTCAAAATTAGAATTTGCCAAATTTAGGTTTTTTATAGTGCACGTTTGTATTCCTAGAGGGAGAGGCTTTTTATGGGGTATTTATGACCTTAGATTTAATTGCTTCGCGTAGAATATTTAGTGAAGATGAAAATCGTAAACCATTTTGCAGGTTTCCGCTTTAGAATGGGAAAATTATTGCGAGTGCCAATAAATGCACAGTATTATTTTTTTATTTCCTTAAGAATATTGGTTTTCAACTTTTATAAGGTCTTTTATTTATAATAATTCTTCGGAAAACGTATACTTTTTATATGTATTTATTTTATAGCTAGAACTTAGTTTAAACCATTTTGTGCTTTTAGGACCCCGATACCGACGGTTTCCCTCAATCAGCGCTTATCGCTATCGACCCACTAGGGTCGATTAATTCTTTCAAATATTTTTCCTCTCAGACGACGCCCTGAGCCAAGGTTCGCGCCCAACTGGGCACCCTTAGGCCTGTTGCCTTAAACTTTGTACCGGGTGAGAGACTTCAGCGCTCCCCATTTGACCGGCCAAGTAGTTAATGCCATCTCCGGTAAATCTACAATAAGTCACGTCAAAAAAAATGATTTAATTCTTAATATCAGTATTAAGTACCTACTAGTAAGTGTTACCATTCAATTGGTATCTTCAACATTCCAAGGACGCAAATTGTATTATTGCGAATTAAGTGAATTACTGACCAATGTATTTAATTACTATTATTTGTCACATATTAACCTTTTACTAAAAGTACAAAATTTCCTTGCAAAGTAAATTAAAAACATTGGACGTGGGTAATTTATTTTTTGCGAAATGGCAACGCAGGGTCGGATGACGTCAGCTGGGTTAACCTTGAAATGCTAGCTGTCAGTTTTGAGCATACCTGGTCTTCTTATACCATGGGTAAAAGGAGGTGTTCTGTGTGAAGTGTCCGGGGTGTGACTGAACTGCAAGTTCTATGCAACTATAATCTAATCTTAACGACTTAGCACAAGTGTTCCTAACGTCTCTAGGTATAATTACGACCAAGAAATTCGTTTTTAAATCAGAATACTGAAGCCATTACTCCCCCAGCTAATCCCATTAAATTTTATGTAAGTCAGTTGAATTATGGTGGGTAATCTCTTAATAACGTTTATGAAAGAAAAGGTAAAGCGTACCACGAAAATACTTGTTATGAACTCCGTACAATAATAATTTTATTACTAAATAAGTTTATTCAGAAATAATAACAATAAAAAAACAGAATGTAAATCTACCACAGGCTTCGTCAGTAAAACATTCATATTAAAAAAAAACAAATAAATAAAAAAAAATAAGGGAAAGCATATTCAATTTTATTACTTATTTGTTATTTTCTATTGACCATGACTTTCTGAGGTGTACACATATTACCATGTAGATTTTTTTTTAATAATAAATAGAGAAAAATTAAAAGGAGAAGGATCCGGTGGTCTAATGGTTAACACGCTCGTCCCGGCTTGACAAAAGCTGCGGGTTCAAGTACCGCCTGGGTCTGATTTCCGGTATATACCTAGGCATGATGGCATGTAATGTTTTATGTTACTTTTCTAAACTGTTCGGAAGCTCAAGTTCTTGTAGTTTTAAATTAAGATTTCGAAAATGAATTTTATTTTAATGAATAAATTTTAGTTACCTATTTCTATATTCAAAAATTTAATAAATGAGTGAATTTGAAAATGAATTTTATTTTAGTGATAAAATTTTAGTTATCTATTTATATTCAACCATTTATTTATTTTACACAAAATATTAGTGACATCGTAACGAATACTGAGAGGGATCAATTAGCTGATGATTCTTTCTCCGTCTTGCTTTTTTTTTGTAATTGTTTTGTGGAAATTTGATATATGATGTTATTGTATCTATTTTTTGTGTGTGGCGCCCTTTTATAATAAACTATTTCTATTCTATTATGGATTATGATTTAATATCAACTGGAATTTATCGCAATATTCATGATTTTTTGTGATTTTTTTAAATTATTTTCAATTGTGTACTTTTGCAATGGAAGATTCCACTTGTTATTAACTTAGAATCATTAGCTAAATTATTCCCCTCAGCATTCGTTACGATGTTACTCACACCCCTTACAAGTACGTACAGGAAGCCATACAAGTATGTATGGGTGTTAGTGACACAGTAACGAATACTGAAGGAGATGGTTCAGACCATGATTCTGAGTTGATATCAAGTGTAATTTCCTGTCAATAAATCCATGAAAATTTTAGTGTTTTTTTAATTATTTTCAGTTCTTTACGTTAGCGATGAAAAATCTACTTGATATCAACTCAGAATCATGGTCTGAATCATCCCTCAAAGTTTTTGTTACGATGTCACGCTGTATATTTCAACCATAATCCTTCCCTTGTTAACGGAACTCCGTCCCTAGCAAAACGGAACTCTAAAACCGTAAAATACTTTCATAAGACCACATAATCCTTACCGGATGCAAACTATGGGATTTTGTGGGTATAGGAAACGCAATAAGGTTTTACGGGTTATCCATAAAAACGTATGAACGTACTCTGAACGGATCGGTTGTTCATCGAGTTTACGTATTACGGGTCCTTCGATTTTGCTTTATACGGGCCCAAACTTGAGATTCGTTTATATGTACCGCTTCTTTATATCATGCTGTTTAAGGTATATAAGTACCTATACGATCAGGGCCGATTTATGGTATGAATTAACTTCTTTTTAATGATAATCAAAGAGCAAAAGTTCAGTCACTCAGCCCAGCGAATTGTTTGTAAACAGTGGTGAAATTATGAACCATTAGTGTTGTCATAATTATAAACTTAATGTTTTTGTAGGTGTTTTGGTCTATTACAGAAGCGACGTGTAACCAGGAGGTCTTAAGTGCAACCAGTTAATTTATTTATTTTTATTTATTTTGTTTGTACGTGTATGAAGCGATTGATGAATGTGGAGGAAGCAAGAGAAGTGTGTCAGGATCGAAGCAAATGGAATTCTATAGTCTCTGCTTACCCCGGTGGGAAATAGGCGTATTTATGTATGTATGTATTTTATTTAAGGAAAACCAACAGTTATAAAATACAGAAAGTAGACAAAAAACATAACAGTTGAAAACTAATTACAGGTTTCCACTGATAACCCTAAACTAGTTAATATGATATCAGAGAGTTGTGCACAGGCAAATTAAAGTTAAAATAAAGAACATAAAAAGAAGATTAGGCATCAAAAAACCTTTGACTGAGTAATCTCCTCGCCGCTGCAAAACCGGTGTTAAACAAGTCAAGATCAACTTCCTTACAAAGTTTATTGAAATTATTACACGCTCGCCATACATAGGTGTTCTGTCTATAGTTTGTTGAGGCCGAAGGTAGAGAAAGGGGTTGGTGGAACCTGAGGGTCCTGTTAGGGACTCTGATGGAGATTTGCGATAGAAGTTCTGACTGCTGATAGAAGTACTGCAATAAACTGATTGGACTTGAATAACTTGAATAAGAAGTTAGGTGTGCGAAGTAAATATAAGGAAAATGAAGTTTTTGTGGACCCTGTAATAAGAACCATTTTACCCAAATAGTGTATGTGAAATAAGGCACCTTCTTCTTCTTCTATCGTGTGGGTTTTGAGGCGAATTACTGACCTCATCAACCCTGGTGTCAGGGTTACTATTGAGCCGCCAAAGGCCCCTGACATGACTCATTTATAACGACTACATACTTACACAGTAAGTAGTAACCGGGACCAACGGCTTAACGTGCCTTCCGAAGCACGGATCGTCTTACTTTCGGACAATCAGGTGATCAGCCTGTAATGTCCTAACCAAACTAGGGACCACAAAGTAATTTTTGTGATATGTCCCCACTGGGAATCGAACCCAGGACCTCCGGATCGTGAGTCCAACGCTCAACCACTGGACCACGGAGGCCGTTCTATTTTCTAAATTAGAAGGCACCTTAAAAGTAGCCTTCTAATTTAGAAAATAAGGCATATTGTTAAGAAATGACCAAAAAAAAATACCTTAAAACAACTCGAATAGCGGATACGGATATCCGGAACATCACTATGTGAAATGTAACAGTCATCACCCGTAGCATCACGCCTATATCCCCTAAGGGGTAGGCGGATGAGTATAATGTATGCTAATATACTGTTGAAGTATTTGTAAACGAAAATTGTATCTTGTGTTCCTAAACGTAACAAAATATTTCTGTCTCGCTCTGACGTTTCATGGCCGTGTTGTATTTTTGATTGCTCCCAATTAAATCCAAGTCTATCCTTATAATTTGTTTCTTTTAAGCCCATAGCCCTTCATTATACAATCACTCCTTGCCAATTATGTTTGTACCAGGTGAGCCTACGTCCCTAAAACGTTTTGCATACCTAGGTACTGAAATGTTCGGAAAATAAGAACGAAAACTCCATTAAAATATGTACCTACCTAGGTATCAACATCGTATCACGCATGTGTAATGTAGCCGCGCGTAGGTAGATAGGTCTAGCGACTGTTTCGCGTTGTTCGATTTACATTGCGGCGCAGTAAAAACTCAAAATCTTAAATAAGCATTTGCGACAAGAAAAACATCCACCATCGTTTTTAGTGCAATCAAATAGACGTTCCATTTTTTTTTCGTTACGATGTCACTAACACCCTGTATTTACTAAATATATTTCTTACTTCTTTATTATGAAATTTATCTTGTCTGGGAACCAAAAGTCAATGTTTAATCAACAATGATGGATCACGTTTGTCCTTTGTCTGTCGCTAGCTGTTTTTCTTCGACTCACAATCGGTTGACCAGCGCTTGCGACCTCCATTTCTTACACATTTGGCGAGATAGAAGAGGTCTTCTTATGTTGAACAGCAGCGATTTGGTTGCCAAATGTGTTAGAACCCTGACTTATCCTCAGGACTGAAGATGGTAATAATGTTTTATTATTAGCGAAGTCATATTTCAAATCGTGATAGCCCTGTTCGGAGAATGCTTGACTTCCAGGTGTCACAGGTTCAAATCCTGGCTCGGGCTATACCGGAGAAGATATGGAGCTTACTCCACCGAGCTGGTCCAGTTTGTTTAGGCTTTAACCCGGGACCAACGGCTTAACATGCCTTTCGAAGCACGGAATCATCATCATTGTCGAAATAACTGTGAGACTGTCCATTGTTTGGCAAGGACATTGTAGGCTAAATTACCTTATCAAAGCAAATGGAATTCCATAGTTTCTGCTTACCCCGGTGGGAAATAGGCGTTAGTTTGTGTATGTACGTATGTATTATGTAAAAGATAACTAACCTCTGTCAGTTTTACGACAAACCCAGGAAGACATTTTTTTTTGACTTGACTTATTGTAGATTTGGCGCAGATGGCATTAACTACTTGGCCGGACAAATGGGGAGCGCTGCAGGCTCTCACTCGGTACAAAGTTTAAGAAAACAGGCCTGAAGATGCCCAGTTGGGCGCGAACCTTGGCTCAGGGCGTCGTCTGAGAGGAAAAATATTTGAAAGAATTAATCGACCCTAGTGGGTAGATAGCGATAAGTGCTGATTGAGGGAAATCGTCAACCACGCCGGCGGGGTCGGTATCGGTAATGTCAAATTGTACCACAATAAATATTCTGGTAAAAAAAATATTATTACAAGAATGTGTTAAAACTACACATGTAAATTGCATGTTACAATTGTCAATATTTATTTTACAAGTATATTTTTACAATCACTCTATTTTTTTGACAAACGTAATTTACACGTGCTTTTTTTTCTTTTTTGGTTTTTTATTTACTTTAGGGCTTTTACTTGTGAGTAACTTGTAGCTTGTGGACGTGTACACTTGTAAGTTTTGATAAACACGGCACTTGGGCGGCCCAAAGAGACCTGGTTCCGCTCGGTTGACCAAGAGTTGGAAACTCTCGGCTTGTCATCGGAGCAAGCTACAGAGGCTGCAAAAGATCGCGAGGAGTGGAAATCTGTTACTCGAGCCCTAAATCCCAACAGGTGACAAAAGGATTAGAAGAAGAAAGGTTACCTGGAAGAAATTGCTTCCATAGTAATAAGGTCGCCTGTTGTACCACCTAACTGACTATGGTTGTTTGTTTTGAGTGCAATAAAGAGTTGTGTATTGGGGTAGTCAGATGTACATTCATCGCAAGATGAACTATGTACAGTCAGGAATAATATCATGTATCCACTGTAGAACTCTGTCGCACTATGATATTTGACATTTAATGAGAGTTACGGTTTAATTTGTCAAAAAAGTTAATGTGACATGGTTTCAAATTGTTTACTACGTGTATGTGTGAGTAGTGTAGTTATGTATATGTATACACTGTTAGTACGTGACCGTACCTATCCACGCTTCAGCAAGCTTTCTGAAAGACCAACAATTTACGATGCATTCATTTTTTAATGAGAAGAAAGTGATATAAAAATCTAAACCAAGACACAAACTTCTTGTGGAGCTTTGACGGACTTTCACAGAGTTTTCTGTTCTTCTTCTTTTTCTTATCGTGTGGGTTGTGAGGTGGAATACCAGCCTCATCAACCCTGGTGTCAGGGTTATGATTGAGTCGCCAAAGGCTCATGTAACGATTACTCACTTACATTAGTAAATAGTAACCGGGACCAACGGCTTAACGTGCCTTCCGAAGCACGGATCGTCTTACCAATGTTTTCAGACCGACATGATAGGTGGCGAGCCGTATCACCGTCTATAATGGTCGGGCCACTATGTGTGATGCAAACATAGCAGGGGTCATGTTATATTTGTCAGGCTAAAAGCGAAGACAACACGAGGCCTACCCTCTAATAAGGTGATCCATCAGTCAAGACCCATGAAATGGGAAACGTTCCGATGTTCAGATTTTTTATTAGTGCTAGATCTTTCTGCTGATCTTTCTTTTTCTGCTGGCGTGCGAGTTACGGAATAGCAGAGAATGAGAGCAGCCGCTTATGAGCATTCGACGACTAGCAATACATACTATCACATGTCTAAAGTTTCGGCCAAGTAGTTAATGCCTTCTGTGGCAAATCTATAATAAGTTCGTCAAAAAAAAAAACATGTCTAAAGTGTAAAGAGTACGAGTGTGCCGTATGGCATGATGGTACATACAGGGTTGTTAGTGACATCGTAACGAATACTAAGAGAGATGATTCAGACCATGATTCTGAGTTAATATTAAGTGGAATTTTCCGTCACAAAATCATGATTTTATTTAAAACAAACAACATAAACTGCCTATATACGTCCCACTGCTGGGCACAGGCCTCCCCTCAATCAACCGGAGGGGGTATGGAGCATACTCCACCACGCTGCTCCAATGCAATGCTTATTTAGGTGTTTTTTTTTTATTATTTTCAATTCTATACTTTTGCGATCTATAATTCCACTTGATATTAACTCAGAATAATGAGCTGAATCAGCTCCCTCAGTATTCGTTACGATGTCACTTACACCCCGTATCAGTAGGTACATACAGGTAGCCATACAAGTAGGTATGGGTGTTAGTGACACCGTAACGAATACTGAGCATGATTAGGAGTTGATATCAAGTGGAATTTTCAGTCGGACAATTCATGAAAATTTTTGTTTTTTTTTTTTAAAGTTATTTTCTGTTCCATACTTTTGCGACGGAAAATTCCACTTGATATCACCTCAGAATCATGGCCTGAATCATCCCTCAAAGTTTTCGTTACGATGTCACTAACACCCTGTATATGCCTCTGCCATTACATTATACTTTTGAATGATTATGTACTCAAGCAATGAGAAAATAAGTAATTATCACATTATTCTTCTTCTCTCGTGTGGGTTGTGAGGTGGATTAACAACCCCATCAAACCTGGTGTCAGGGTTACTATCGAGCCGCCAAAGGCCCCTGACATGACTCATGTAACGACTACTATATCAGTAAGTAGTAACCGAGACCAACGGCTTAGAGAAGCACGGATCATCTTACTTTCGTACAATCAGGTGATCAGCCTGTATTGTCCTAACCGAACTAGGGATCACAAAGTATTTTTTGTGATATTTCCGAACGGAATTCGAACCCGGGACCTCCGAATCGCGAGCCTAACGCTCAACTACTGGACCACGGAGGCCGTTATCACATTAAAACTGTACAAAGCCATCTATATAGTTTTTGAGGAACGTAGTTTGAAAAGTCCCTCTTTCATTAGAGAAACGCATAAGACCAGGGGCCTGTTTAATAAAACTTACAATTGTAAATTACAATGACAATTTGATGTACATTGCGGAGTGTGTGATCACGAATATTTTGCAGTTTCAAATTAGCTACGCAATGAACATCAAATTGTCGTTGTAATTTACAATTGTAAGTTTTATTAAACAGGCCCCTGGGGGCTAAAAACATTGCACTTATTTTTATATGCGCAAATGTCAAATTGCAATATTGCTTTCTTTTAGATGAATTACTTCGATGTGGCCATTTTAACCCCGCCTGTTATATTTTATTTTATTAAAGAGACAAACAGATTGTAAACAATACACATATGACATAACTCGAAACAGGTTTAGAACTAGTCTACAATCCAAAAAAAATAGTGTACACAGCATGAAAAAATAGTAGAAAGAACAGAAACTAAGAAACAATACAGTTTAATACTTATTAATACACTAAAAACATTACCATAAGGCCAAAATAAAACTAAGTAAGATAGCTAAAGAAGCAAGGAAGACCACAATAATCGTTTAAACTTCGCAATATTATATATTGTAAGTTCATTCATTTTACATTAAAACCCCTATTGATTCTTGTTCAATAAGTAAGTGAAAACTTCGATTAGTTCAGGTAATAGTCAAGAATAGCCCACAGCAAGATGCATGCATTTAAATTGCTTGTAGAATAGGTACCCTTTGTTGAATACTCTCGGGAGAAAATTGCGTTGTGAAAAATTTGCTTTTTTACTTTGTTTTAAATGTTTCAATAACAGTTTCCTGTTATCTTCCTCATTTCCAATGACGTTTTTTAAAACTAACAGATTTACTTACTGCACTAAACAAAGGACAGCCTCACCAGGAATCGAAGCCAGAACCTTCAGACTACAAGGAGAATGTTGATAAGATCGCATTGGTGAACCAGTGTTGGAGAATGCGATCATCGATTTTACAATCTGTTTTTTTTTTGACGTGACTTATTGTAGATTTCCCGCAGGTGGCATTAACTACTTGGCCGGACAAATGGGGAGCGCTGAAGGCTCTCACCCGGTACAACGTTTAAGACAACAGGCTTGAGGGTGCCCAGTTAGGCGCGAACCTCGGCTCAGGGTACAATCTGCATGTTACTAATTATATAGCATCACGCCTGTATCCCCTAAGGGGTAGGCAGAGATGTATGCACACCCACTCCTCGCCAGCTATGTTTAAGTTCCAAGCCATAAGGATTTGGGTTCTTTAGCCATTATCGGGCACAGATTCTGGAAACCACGTGATATCAATTATCTATGATGAAAACACGAATTCAAACTCATAAAGACGAATTTAGTGGTTTGGAGCTCGACCCGAGATTCGAATCTATGACACGGTGAGAAGAACAAAAATTGTTGCAAGGTTGTCTTCGGACAACTTATCAACTTGCGGCCTATGTGACCTTGGTGTATGTATATGTCGTGGTCAGATAGAATTGATCATTTCATGATGTACTCGATAATTTAATGAAATGTGACCATTTCATGTTGGCAATTTCAAAAAAGGAACGTCACGTCACTTTTTAAGAGAAAAACGTTTTGGCGGGTGTTCCGTCTGGGACTACGAAGAGAAAAACAAGTGAAGATGATTATTGTCGAGAGAAGCGAAAACTGAAAGACTAGTTGCTGTATTCTTTTGCATTAATATTTCTTATTATAATTTGTAGTAATAATATTTGGTTTCCGTAATAAGAGTGATATTTGTGCTACTTAACATTTACTGATTAAAACTGCGTATGTTACTAATATTTACGTTTTATTGTAGAGTGTGCTAACATTCATGAAATAGAATATCATTCATTGGCCACATCATGATGTAGTTTGGGCAGATCAATGAACACAAAACGTTTAAGGATATGAGCAATTAAATGCATAATTACTTCATGATAATGGCCAAACGTTGGCAATCATATCGTAAAATTAGTAATATAATCCACCGGTAGGGGCGCTGGTGTCGATTATATTTAAAACTTGATTGATATTATAATCGATGAATCGATGTAATTGTACAATTTTCCATATCGATTAGATAAATAATTTTCAACCTAAGAATGCCAATAATCGATTATTCGCATTTGAATTACACCACATAACATGACCACCGCCTGCATTAACGATATGGCCAAACGTTGATTGAAATATCATTAAACGTTGACGTTTAAACGATATGGTCAACTTAAGTTGGACATGAAATGGTCGAACACATCATGAAATGATCAATTTTACGATGTGGCCACGACATATAAGTACATGTGTATAATGGGGGTGGTGAGGTCAGTTATCGACCCACAACCTTGGTGTCTATACTTATGGGTATTGAGGTCAGTTATCGACCCACAACCTTGGTGTCTATACTTGTGGGTGTTGAGGTCAGTTATCGACCCCACAACCTTGGTGTCTATACTTGTGGGTGTTGAGGTCAGTTATCGACCCACAACCTTAGTGTCTATACTTGTGGGTGTTGAGGTCAGTTATCGACCCACAACCTTGGTGTCTATACTTGTGGGTGTTGAGGTCAGTTATCGACCCCACAACCTTGGTGTCTATACTTGTGGGTGTTGAGGTCAGTTATCGACCCACAACCTTAGTGTCTATACTTGTGGGTGTTGAGGTCAGTTATCGACCCCACAACATTGGTGTCTATACTTGTGGGTGTTGAGGTCAGTTATCGACCCCACAACCTTGGTGTCTATACTTGTGGGTGTTGAGGTCAGTTATCGACCCACAACCTTAGTGTCTATACTTGTGGGTGTTGAGGTCAGTTATCGACCCCACAACCTTGGTTTCTATACTTGTGGGTGTTGAGGTTAGTTATCGACCCACAACCCACAAGAGAGAAAAAGACCCCGTATATTTTCCTCTTGAAGATACTTTGTTTGAAACTAGTTGTTAGAGCGCGCAAAGTTTTTCAGATTAACCCGTTGAAATCCAGTAAGGCGAAAACTCCCTTGTGTTGATACAAAATTTACAAAGAAAATACACTTCTCATCAAAAAAATCGAAACACCTTGCAAGTTTACGTTTTGTCAGGATTATCAGAAAAATGTGTACATTTAGGAATAAATGTTAAATGTCGTTTAATAGTGAGTAATATGAGCTTATCAAATCTTAATGTTAATGTTCTAAATTTAAATGAATTTTTCATAGGTTTCGTATTTTGTTAAATGAGTCATTTTTATTCCGTATGGAGTATAAAGGAAATGGATAAAACAACACACGTAAATGAAAAAAAAAGCTAAAAAACGTTTATTTAATAACTTGTATTCCCTCCCCGAGCTCTAATTACTGCTTCCATACGGTTCTTCATCGATCGCATGAGAGTCACGATCACATGCTGTGGTATATTGTCCCATTCCTCTTGGATTGCATCTTGCAGCTGGCTAAGTGTTTCTGGGGCAGGATCTCTTGCTCGAATTCGTCTCTTTAATTCATCCGACAGATGTTCAATGGGATTCATGTCCGGGCTTCTTGCTGGCCATTCCATAATAGAGATATCGACTTCGTTAAGATAATCTCGTACGACGCCCGCGGTGTGAGCCCTAGCATTGTCGTGCATGAATATGAAGCCGTTGCCAATAAAATGTGCATAGGGCATCACATGAGGCTCGAGACACTCTTCGACGTACCGATGACAGTTTAGTGCAGGCAGACGTGGCCCAGACACGAAAGCAAGCTCTGTCTTACCGTCGGCGCTGATTCCTCCCCAAACCGTCCACGAACCGCCACCATAGCTGACCTTTTCTTCAATGCAGCATTGTGCATAGCGTTCTCCGTCTCTTCTGTAGACCTTGTTCCTTCCGTCGTTACCATACAGCATAATTTTACACTCATCAGAAAAGAGAACTTTGCTCCACTGTAGGTATGACCAATTTAGGTGCTCACGTGTAAAGTTAAGGCGCGCTCTTCGATGGTCTGCAGTTAATTTCGGCCCATTTGCTGGCTTATGCGGTACCAGTCCACGATCCTTCAACCTTCTTCTAATTGTAGAGTCACTTACAGCCACCCTGCGTACAACACGAAGCCGCTGCTGCAGTTGAAAAGCGTTAAGGCGTCGATTTCTTAAAGAAGTTGTTACAATAAATCGATCATCTCGCTCAGAAGTGACCCGATTCCTGCCAGATCCTGAACGGCGCGTGAACAAACCAGTCTCCCGATAACGTTTATAGACTCTATGAACAGATGACAGGCTTAGATGCAGTCTTGCAGCCACAACACGCTGACTAAGGCCAGAATCCAGCAATGCCACAACTTGGGCGGCTTCTGTGGGCGAAGTATCCATACGTTTTAGAAAAAAAACCTTTTTTCAGACGTCCCAAAGTCACAGTATTGAAATAAAAAACAAAAAGTTTAAGGATAGGCGCCAATTTTTAGTTTTTAAACGCTAAATGTACTCCAACCCTAAACACACATTTGTCTCAAAACAGTGATTCATTTCGTTTATAAGATAAACAAATGAAATTCTAATTTTGAATTTAGAATTTTCGCTTATTACTGTAATGGCCAAACTGCCAGCTATACATTTATGTATTTTTTTTCATCGTATGAATTCTTTTTTGTGTTAAATTCGGACAGAAACAATGAAAACGGAAGTGTTTCGATTTTTTTGATGAGAAGTGTATTTAAATTTTCCAACTTTGCTAGCTAGTTTGCAGTTCCTGATTTTAGTTAAAAAATATAAACAACACTTTAATAAGTAAACTCTATTTTGGAAAAGATTTTTATTTATTAATTGTGTTTTTGGTATGAGGTAGGTATTGTTAGGAAAGAATTGATCAGCCCAATTTCTGCTACTGAAAATAAACGTCAAAACACTAGCTGAGTGTAGGAATGGTAGGCTGAAACGTAACGCAAGGTTGTGTGAAAGAGAGAGCGACGAGTGAGCGAGAGAGAAGAGAGAATTGCAGAATGACAGGGAAATGGCGGACGGTTGTTTTTAAAGAGGAAAATGTAGAAGACTATAAAACGTTTTAAAATAAACAAAGTTAGTTAGAAATAATAATCGTTTTTTTCATACTTTCATCATATCCATCTTTGGACTTCGTATCAACAGTGGCTGCAAGTTGTCTTTGATTACTTGTGGCTCTGCCCACCCCATTAGGGATTACGGGCGTGAGTTTATGTATGTATGTATGTTCATCATCTCCCTAGCGTTATCCCGTTTTTCAAAGGGTCCGCTTACCTAACCACTAGTGCCAACACGCGCAACGTGATAAAATTTTGTCACGGTCATTTTATCGATTCTGACGATATAATTATGTCGTTTTGTCGATTGGTGCTAATATTATGTAACTCCAAATAAGTCATCGTTATGTCAAAATAGGTACGAACAAAATCACGTATCACTCATGTTAGGGAAAAAACAAACTTATCGGTTTCAACAAAATTTATTGAATCGATCGATAATTTTAGGTGGTTTTAGGTGGATTATGTCTATACGGCGTCTGCTAACTGAAAAAATTTGGGAACCCGCTCTTTAGTATTTTAAGAACTTACATTTTCAAAAAACACTGGTTGTTAGTGACATCGTAACGAAAACTTTGATGGGTAATTCAGACCATGATTCTGATTTGATATCAAGCGGAATTTTCCGTCGCAAAAGTATGGAACTGAAAATAATTAGAAAAAAAAAAATAAAAAAAAAAATCTTGAGCCAACCACTTGTTATCAACTCAATCATGGGCTGAATCATCCCCCTCAGTAATCATTACGGAGTCGCTAACACCCATATGAACTTGTATGGCTACCTGTGTACTAAGTATGTAAGTACTTGTACTGTTATTACTTAACGTTTTCGGTCTACCTGCACCTCCAAAAAATAGAAAACGAAGCCACACATTGTTATAACTTATAACTGAGTATATTATTAAGTATATGTACAACCTCAGTACAGGTAAAATACATAAATACGAAAGCCAAGCGCCTGCAAACAGAGAACTCAAATATTTATGGAACTTACGCCAGGCCGTGTATTTGCTCTGCGAAAATTCACAGGAATATTGCCGCTAGGCGCTAAAATTATACCATGATGTTGATGGAAATTATAAAATATGTTATATACTTTCTGTTAATACACTAGACGAGCCTTAGCAAATCTGTCTGCATATAAAAAACATAGAACAGTAAACGAATAGCGTACGTACGCTTTTTGGGCATGTAAAACTAACAGAAGTGTTATGTTCTTTCTAACATATTATTACTCTAAATCATCATAATAATTATGGCTTATCTGAAATTATTATTATGTTATTCATCTTTAGAAGTTATCATCAACTGTCTGCAAGTTGTCTTCTAATTACTTGTGGCTCTGCCTACTCCATAAAGGGGCTACGTTTGTATTAAGTGTGTACGTTAGAAAAAATATAATGAACAACCTCTTCCTGTCAAAATTTTAATCCTAAAAGTAAAGCGTATTAGGCAATCCTTTAATTTAACAGATTGAAATTGAGAGCTTCCCAATAAATTTACATTGATCCATGCTATCACTCACCGTATTAAGTCAACAAATGCATCCCCTCAGTAAACGTAAAGCCATGGAAACATGAAAGCATTACATTAATATCAAATAATAAAGTAAAGTGCCTATCCAAATTATGTTGGCAAATCTTTTTTTGGGTGATTTTGCTATTGATTTTTACGTAGGAGTTACGTTGAAATATAAGGCAAACTAGACATTTTCTTATACTTTGTATAGTTATTTATTTAATGATGGAATCACAATAACTATAAATAAACTAAGTCTATATTATATATAACATTTTAGTAAACCTTTTTAGAATCCGCTTTGCGGCAACGTGTGTAGATACTACCCACTTAATGCTATATTTGAACTAGCCCCGATTATTAAATAAAGATTAACAAAAATCTACATTACATGAGCTATTAGCTGTGTGTAAAACAAAATGGCCGCCACTAGGGCCACAATAACGCAGTAATTGTTAAACATACGTAATTTCGTTACTGCGACACAGGGTTGTGATTTTTGGCTTCGGCTGTGGTTTTAAGTGGGATATTTACATGACCTTAAATGGGTGAATATTTATTTTATGGACAGATGAATTTACTCCCTAATGGGGTGCGCAGAGAATCAGAGTACAACTTGCAGCCACTTTTGAGGAAATTCTATGTTGGAAATGATTTGTTGATGATCAGCACATCATGTCAGAACACTTTTTTTACGCCGAAAAGTTTTAGTCAGTCAGTTAGGTAGTACTTAGTTCATTTATATAATACGTATTTGTTTACCAGCGTTCAAACAAATCCTCGATCATTTAAGAAATACGGAACAATAAAGTTCCGGGGTATCGCACCCTGGACACTTCAACAGCTTCGTTTCACACAGACACTACACATTGACATTATCGTACACGCGCATCTGTGTGTGTGACGTCTGACACCATACGATTCAAGTCTAAACTGTGGCGAAGGGTGAGGTAAACCTAGCTCAGACGCTGGTGGAGAGCGGAGAGTTGCCGTTCTATACGAAGTATTATTCCTTATTCTATGGAGGTAGGAAAAAATAATGAATTCTCGTCAGTAGTAAAGCCGGGCATAATAAAAACCATTTTGCAAATAAAACAACGCCGAAGACTGCGCATCGGGCTTAATGAAGAACTAATTAAAAGTTAGTTGGGGACATGGAGGTTTATTAGTCTAGAATTGGCTTCATCTATCGTGTGGGTTGTGAGGTGATCAACCTTATCAACCCTGCTGTCAGGGTTATTATTGAGCCGCCGATGGTTCCTGACGTGATTCACGTAACGACTACGTACTTACATCAGTAAGTAACCGGGACCAACGGCTTAACACTTACTTTTGGACAATCAGGTGGTCAGCCTGCCATGTCCTAACCAAACTAGGGATCACAAAGTGATTTTTATGATTTGTCCCCACCGGGATTCGAACCCGGGACCTCCGTATCGTGAGCACTACGCTCAACCACTGGACGACGGGGGTCGTTAAAGTGGAATTGGTTTGGCAAGATAATATTTTATAACTTGTTTATATCATATTTTGACGGATTGACAACGTACGTCCTCTGTCGTTAAACTCACAACCAGAAAGTTTCCACAAGGAGAATGTTCTAAGTTTAAATTTAAAAAATCTGGGGCCTAGAAAATAAAAAGTATATTGATATAAATAGCGAAATTCAATTGTTTCGGGGAATATACGTAGCGTCAGTTGCGGCCAAAGGGGAGTTAGAAAGGCCAAATTGAAGCAACTCACTTTCAAAAGCAACATAATTTAGATGGATTGTTGCTATATGGCCTTTCAGATTTGTTTTTCAAGCAATCGGAGAAGAAAGAAGAAGAGAAACAGTTGCAGTGCAGTAACAGTGCAGCGCAGTCAAGAATAAATGAATTATGAATTATGATAAACCTAGCGTTTAGTTTGCACGAAAGAAAAAAATAGTTTGTCATTCCAAGGCAAGCGTACGCACAAGACCTCAAAAATAGTAAGTGGGACCTAAAGCAGGTTTTTTTTCCATAGCGTACGCGCTGCTAAAATTTCCAGATTTAATGCAACTAGAAAAGGTCGACAATTGATTTGTTTTTTGAAAAACCTGATGGAGTCTTTAAATGGAGTTAGTGTACGGTCACGAAAATTAATATGTATAAACTTTAGTACCAAGGCACATTAACTTTTTTGACAAATTGAACTGTAAGACTCACTAATTGTCAATTATATTAGTGCGATAGGGTTCTAAAGTGGGTATAGATGATGTTCATGACTGTACACAGGTCACAGTGAAAAAAGGTCACGAAATTGTAATCCCATATGTTGAGTGAAATAACGTCACAGGTTACTTTAAATGGATGCAAATAACAAAAACTGACCGATCTCATCACCCCTGCGGGCTTAGCACCGTAAGCGTGCGACTCTTTCTCGCCTCGATATACGTCACCCGTCGCTCTCTCACTACTGCACAGAAAGAGACAGATGATCTCTGTCGCGGTGTCAGGGTAAGTATTGAGCCACCAAAAGCCTGACATGACTCATGTAACGACTACATGCTTACTGAAGTAAATAGTACCTGGGATCGACTAGGTGCCCTCCGTGTCCTCCTCCGAGCAGAAGTCATCTTGCTTTCTGGTGATCAGCTTGCAATGTCCTAACATCATCATCATCATATCATCCAAGCCGTGTCCGGCGACGGCGACTCCTAAATGTCTATCCCAGGTCGATGTTATGATAGGCTCTAATGTGGCTAGCAAAACCGAACTTCGATTTGAAGGTTCGGCCACATGGCGCACGGAATAACTGGCCAGCAGAATTAATTATAGTTGTAGGAGGGCTTGTATTAGAAGGTCACAAAACAATTTTTGTGGTAAGCTTCTACCGGTTTCGTACCTGGAAGTGAGTCCAACGCTCAATTACTAGGCCACAGAGGCTGTTCTAGTGCAATAATTCTTCGTGAAAGTATTGCCGTGGTGGACTAAGCCAGGCGTCTCGCGAATTTGTTGATACCTCCAAATGAATTATAGCTAGACGTCGCGAACTTCAGTTCCACCCAGGTCTTCTAAATTATTATCGACTAAGTTGAGGAGCTCGGTGGCGCAGCGGTTAACGCGCTCGGTCTGCGATTGTTGAAATAAAGCAACTTTCGCAAAGGCCGGTCATGGGATGGGTGACCACAAAAAAAAGTTTTCATCTCGAGCTCCTCCGTGCTTCGGAAGGCACGTTAAGCCCTTGGTCCCGGCTGCATTAGCAGTCGTTAATAACCATCAATCCGCACTGGGCCCGTGTGATGGTTTAAGGCCCGATCTCCCTATCCATCCATACGACGTTAGTGGGCTGATGATGGTGACTAAGTTTTAATGACTGTTTTGAAAGCATCCAGGTGATTTCTGGATTGAAATAAGCTACCTTAACACCACGGTTGATGAGGTCGGTCATTGGCCTCACAAGCTGTACGAGAGAGAAAAATAAGCTGCCACAAAACAGTTTCACCTTACCATAGCGCGGATACTACATACAAAAGGTCCGTAACCTAACCTAACCTAACCGCTTAAGTGCAAGCAAGAACCGCACACGCGCGCTTTCTAACTCCTTAACAGCTTATGGCTATTCAGAGCCAAAAAGCACACATAGAGAATCGAACCTGTGTTCGCACCACGAACTGTCCAGTTGTTTCGTTAGCGGTCACCTTTTACAACATGTCTCCGTTTAACAAAACAAGCTAATTTCGTATTATTTGCAGCTACCAATCTTGCTACATACCTTTACCTAATTTACCTATACATAATGTGTGTGTATTATTTTTATTATGGTTTTGAGGAGCTCGGTGGCGCAGCGGTAAACGGAGGAGCTTGGTGGCACAGCGGTAAACGCGCTCGGTCTGCGATTGTTGAAGTTAAGCAAGTCATAGGATGGGTGACCACAAAAACAAAAGTTTTCATCTCGAGCTCCTCCGTGCTTCGGAAGGCACGTTAATCCGTTGGTCCCGGCTTCATTAGCAGTCGTTAATAACCACCAATCCGCACTGGGCCCGCGTTGTGGCTTAAGGCCCGGTCTCCCTATCCATCCATAGGGAAGGCCCGTGCCCCAGCAGTGGGGACGTTAATGGGTTGATGATGATGATGATGCTTTTGCATACATTGTATTTTGGAATAATTATGTACCCGAGTAATGAGAAAATAGGTAGTTATCACGCGAAAGCTGTACAACGCCATCTATATTGGTTTCGGCGAACGTAGCCTGGAAAGTCCCTCATCCATCAAAAGATAACTCACAACCACTTTTGATTCGAAAATGGGTAAGTAATGATGATGAATGTATGACATAGAAAAACGCTCTGTCGGTTTTTACGACATCAGATGTCTATATACACCAATCTTAAAAAAGCAGCTTTGCCATCCCATTAACGTCCCCACTGCAGGAGCACGGGCCTTCCCTATGGATGGATAGGGAGGTCGGGCCTTAAAGCACCACGCGGGCCCAGTGCGGATTGGTGGTTATTAACGACTGCTAATGCAACCGGGACCAACGGCTTAACGTGCCTTCCGAAGCACGGAGGAGCTCGAGATGAAAACTTTTTTTTTTGTGGTCACCCATCCTATGACCGGCCTTTGCGAAAGTTGCTTAACTTCAACAATCGCAGACCGAGCGCATTTACCGCTGCGCCACCGAGCTCCTCCAAAGCAGCTTTGCCATTGTAACATATCTTAAAAAAATACTGTAAAAATAAAATAAAATAAATCTTAGGTAATTCAGGTCATTATACCCGGGTAAAGCCAGAAGGCATAATTAAACAGATGTTAGGTGAAAATAAGCTTGGTCCTATTCCTGCAGCTGAAACATTCAGAACACGCACCCTCATAACGACATACGCGTGAGAAACACGCTCAAGTTACAAGAGGCTGCGCCACGAAAACAAAAAACAGATTTGTACGTATAGATCAAAGGTAGGTCCAACGTTGTTCTAAATACGTACAGTCACGAGCAATATCATGTATACACTTTAGAACCTTGTCGCACAATCATATTTGACATTTAATGAGACTTACGGTTTAATTTGTCAAAAAAGTTAATGTGACATGGTTTCAAAGTGTATATATTACTATACGTGACCGTACTTACCTACAGGTATGGAGGAAGGCTTTTAGAAGAAATATCAAATAAAATCAAAGATCTAAGGCTTGCAAGGTTAATCACAGTACACTCATACACAAACTTCAAAACATCTTTATTAAGTTGGTAACAATCAGTTTTTGTATAAATATTAGTCGTTTGTTACCAGCGACTTCGTTCGTATGAAGCCCTACTATTAAATCTATACAAGTTGTATACAAACTTTGCCAACTCTTTTTACCCCCTTAGGGGTTTAATATCGCAAAATCTCATCTTAGTGGGCACTCACGTTTTAAAAAGAACCCCTATGCAAAATTTGAGACGCCTAGCACTTGTAGTTCCTGAGATTTTGTGATGAGTAAGTCAGTCAGTTAGTCAGTCAGCGGGCTTTCGCTTTCATATTATATTACTTATATATATTATTATACCCACTTGCGTCAGACAGAGAACTGCGGGGCGAAAGGCAAGAGGGAAACGACTGCCCCATTTTTCCCTAAAAGAGTAGCATGGAAAATGCTGCACAGACAAGAGCGTGGCTCTTAAATTGATAATGATGATATTATTATATACATTGAAACTATAGCACAGCTTCTCAACCTGTATAGTTTTAAGAAAAACCTTGGCACAGAGTCCTAGTCGTTCTTACACATTAAGTATTCAAACAGAATCCACCTACCTTAACTGCCACCATTCTTCGTTTCTGTCCATGGGCCCGCTGTT
The DNA here is from genome assembly GCF_024362695.1 of Pectinophora gossypiella. Classification (NCBI taxonomy): domain Eukaryota; kingdom Metazoa; phylum Arthropoda; class Insecta; order Lepidoptera; family Gelechiidae; genus Pectinophora; species Pectinophora gossypiella. Next base: position 3,255,599 of record NC_065421.1, on the reverse strand, counting down.
GTGGTCAATTAAAGTCCTCATTACAGAAACACTAACACAAGTCCTTGTTTTTCACAGTACAAGTCAAGAAATCATAGTAACACTCACAGTATAACACGCGGGTAGATGAACAAAAAATTGCGGCGCGCTGATGCGTTCACTACCAAGGTTCGCGATAGACTGACTTAAAACTGCAGAGCGCGCTCGCTTGACGACTCTGCTCACGTGGTGGCAACACCTGCGAGCAACTTCACGCCGCTCACCCACCAACTGGCAAAGAACAACACACACACCGAATTTCTCCAAAAATATACGTAGCAACACCAAGACCGGGAGGATTTTCGTGCTAATGACATTGCGTTAGCGTGAATAGAATAGGAAACACGTTATTGCGTGGTGGGTGCGCATTAAGTCGCGGCGGTAAATTCAAATTTGGATCATAGATACAGGCGGGAATACACATGCTGATAAAACGGGGCAGTATCTCGCATGCCAGCCACCGGCACATGCAAATGACACATTGTGGATACATTTTGTAGTAAACTGTTAACAGTACGTCCGAAAACCTAACGTAGTGCAATCTACCTGCATGCCAGTTAACGCATACAAGTAGCAAGCATGCAAGTTTTTTTTTATGTGACTTATTGTAGATTGGCCGCAGGTGGCATTAACTACTTGGCCGGATAAATGGGGAGCTCTGAAGGCTCTCACCCGGTACAACGTTTAAATCAAATCAAATCAAATCAAATCAAATCAAATCAAATCAAATCAAATCAAATCAAATCAAATCAAATCAAATCAAATCAAATCAAATCAAATCAAATCAAATCAAATCAAATCAAATCAAATCAAATCAAATCAAATCAAATCAAATCAAATCAAATCAAATCAAATCAAATCAAATCAAATCAAATCAAATCAAATCAAATCAAATCAAATCAAATCAAATCAAATCAAATCAAATCAAATCAAATCAAATCAAATCAAATCAAATCAAATCAAATCAAATCAAATCAAATCAAATCAAATCAAATCAAATCAAATCAAATCAAATCAAATCAAATCAAATCAAATCAAATCAAATCAAATCAAATCAAATCAAATCAAATCAAATCAAATCAAATCAAATCAAATCAAATCAAATCAAATCAAATCAAATCAAATCAAATATACTTTATTGCACACAACATACAAAACAGATTCACACAGATGAAGATAGATACAGTACAATCTGGCGGCCTTATTGCAACAACAACAACAACAACAGCAACAACAGGCCTGAGGGTGCTCAGTTGGGCGCGAACCTCGGCTCAGGGCGTCGTCTGAGAGGAAGAATATTTGAAAGGATTAATCGACCTTAGAATGAGGGAAATCGTCGACCACGCCGGCGGGGTTGATATCGGGGAAAGCATGCAAGTGTGCCGTTTAATATTTCTTCAGAATAAAATTGAAAACGTGTGACTTGCACCGGTGTAGGAAAAATACCGCATTTGGATTCCCGCAATCGGTACCGGTATTATTAGGCAAGTAATGTTAATCGCTAACGAATTCCCTCACCTGCCGCCGTTTGATTAGAACCCTTTCTCTGCACAGTCATTTGCAGACACAAGTTGCCTACGGACTAATAATTAGTTTGTATCTATTGGTACCTATCTGTTTGTGTTTCGATATAAAACATTATGTAGAATAATGTTCACTGACTAATTTACGAGCCACGCTCTTGTTCGTGTAGCATTCTCCATGCTACTTTTTTAGAGAATAAAAATATAAGTTTAATAACTTAAAATAAGGAGGTGTCTGCAGGAATCGGGACATTGTGTTGATAGCATTATAAATATATTATATATATTTGGTAAATAAATAAATAAATATAAGTCGTAATAATAATTTATTCTTCTCTCTTCTATCGTGTGGATTGCGAGGTGGATTACCAACCCCATCAACCCTGGTGTCAGGGTTATTTTTGAGCCACCATAGGTCCCTGACATGACTCATATAACGACAACAATACGACACGATAATTACGACACGTAGGAATTAATTTATTAATTATTTCAAAATAACAAATAAATTATAACATAATAATTAAAATAAATAACATATTAACTAAAATAAACACAAATTAATTAAAATAAAATAAATAACATATTAATTATTTCAAAATAACAAATAAATTAAATACAAACTGAAAAAGAAAGTAAGTTACTTTCATTTTATAATGTCACATATATTATAATGAACATTTCTCTAGAAGTAACTTTCGCAGTGTCACTTTAAATACCTTGGTGTCCAAGTGAGATGCGGCCCTAAGTTGTGGCAGTGCGAAACCCTTGGTGCATGAATCGCAAACACAAAATTGTACAAAACAAATACGTAATAATCAAATCCATAAAATATTGAAACAATTGCAAATTCCAAACTAATATTATACATGCGAAAATAACTCTGTTTATCTATCTGTTACCTATTCATGCTTAAACCAATTAACATGAAATTTGGATATAGTTTGAGACTCAGGGACGAACACAGGATAGTTTTAACCTTTAAAAGGATGTGTAAAAAATAGTGCTGCGCACAATAACCACAGTTCACGCGTATGCCCGAAGTCTAAGCTTTAATAAACATGCTCAAGCAATAACAACTTAAAAACAGAGGGTCTTAAAATTAAATGTCACATCAAAGCAATTAGGACTCCGATACCGACCCCGCCGGCGTGGTCGACGATTTCCCTCATTCAGCGCTTATCGCTATCGACCCACTACGGTCGTTTGAATATTTTTCCTCTCAGACGACGCCTGAGCCGAGGTTCGCGCCCAACTGGGCACCCTCAGGCCTGTTGTCTTAAACGTTGTACCGGGTGAGAGCCTTCAGCGCTCCCCATTTGTCCGGCCATGTAGTTAATGCCATCTGCGGCAAATCTACAATAAGTCACGTCAAAAAAAAATCAAAGCAATTCATCTAAAAAGAAATTGTCACTTTCGCACCTATACCTAACTGTTTTTGAAACTTTTACGTGAATGTGTGGTAAAAACAAAAAGGCCTTTTTAAACCTCCAGTTGGTATTCAAAAACCGGACCTGTGAAAAACGGGACAATGTAAGGGTGATGGTGAGTTGGTATTCAAAATTACAAATACCAAACTAAACATTTCATGCCACAAAATTGGCTGTAATTTTTCAAATTCAAAAATAAACTGGTTCAAAGCGGATATAACCGGATACGGGGAGGAAATCAGAATGTAAACAAGGGAAACAGAATGAGTAATTGTTATTGAGCTAAACACTTATTGCTTCTAACTTAAATACTTATTGACTATAAACAGCTTTAAAGGATGGACTAATAAAAACAAACAAAATGTACCCTCTAGTATTAATTAGGATGGATGTTGCTCACACCGAAGCGCAGCGGTTCTATTTTTACCCGACTGCGGCGGAACAAAAAGTAGTGTTATGTGTTTGAAAGAAAGAAAGAAAGAAAGAAACATTTATTACTTCCGGACACCACAGACACAGACAGACAGGTACATTACATTTAACACAGGACAGAAACCACACGGAAATCAATAAGTACACAGACAAAAAAAAAATATAAAATAAAAAAATACCAAAACAAAAAGAAAAACGAACCAAATTCATAAAAACAATAATAATAAAACAAAGTATCTAAATGCAACGCACTGTTTGAATTCTCTTCTATCGTGTGGGTTGTGAGGTGAATTACCAACCTCATCAACCCTGGTGTCAGGGTTACTATTGAGCCGCCAAAGGCCCCTGACATGACTCATGTAACGACTACGTACTTACATCAGTAAGTAGTTACCGGGACCAACGGCTTAACGTGCCTTCCGAAGCACAGATCGTCTTACTTTCGGACAATCAGGTGATCAGCCTGTAATGTCCTAACCAAACTAGGGACCACAAAGTAATTTTATTTTATTTTATTTTATTTTATTCGGGTAGCTTACAGCCTCTTTTACAAAGTAGATATTTATATGTGTAAACAAACGCCAATTACAAAGCTACCACAGGCGAATCTAAAACATTTTACATGTCAAACGGGCTCAGTCACCTAACCTGAAATTAAATAAGGTTCCTTGTTCAGCAAGGTTTTTAAACTTTGAGTACTACTGCAGAACAGGTCAAAGCGAGAGTCAGTATTGAGCTTGTTAACTAATCTTAATGTTCTAGGAAAGAAGCTATTGTTTCTATAATTAGTGTGACTGAGAGGGGCGTGAAGCAAATTATTATGTCGCAAAATTCTATTAGGAACTCTAAGATGGATCATACTGAGGAGATCAGGACAGTCAGACTTACTTTGGGCTATTTTCAGCAGAAATGATAAATCAGCAATCGACCGACGCAGACTTAGTGGTAAGAGATGAAGTTTATGGCACAGATGATCATAGTCCAAGTCAGTGTTGATATGGAACTTATAGCACAAGAAACGTATAAACTTTTTTTGTATTTCTTCAATACTGTTTCGATATTTATCGTATCCCGGATTCCATACTTGGGAGGCGTATTCGAGGTGGCTCCGCACATATGCACAATAAATAATTTTGATTGTTTTCATTTTTTTGAACGATTTTGAGACACGTTTTATGAACCCAAGCGCTCTATAGGCTTTATCCACACACAAGTTTATATGTTGGTCATAATGTAATTTGGAGTCTAACAAAACACCTAGATCACGAGCAGTGTCTGAGCGCTTGATACATTTATCGTTTAGTTGGTAATTATTTATAAAAGTACATCTTTTTCTGGTAAAACTTAAAGAAAAACATTTAGATATGTTTAGGTCTAATTTATTGTTATTGCAATATGTGTGTAGCCTATCGAGGTCGTCTTGTAAAAGTTGTGCATCGGATAGATTGTTAACTGTTCTATAAATTTTCATATCGTCAGCAAAAAGTAAAAAATAAGAATTTTGGAAACAAGATACGACGTCGTTTATAAAAATGGCAAACAGCAACGGACCTAACAAAGAACCTTGGGGAACTCCCGAGGGCACTGACACCCATGATGATGAATAGCCATTTAGTACAACTGTCTGCGTTCTATTCCGTACGTATGAGCTAAACCACCTGAACAAGTCACCCCTTATACCGAGACCAAGAAGTTTGGGGAGCAGTAAGTCGTGGTCGATGCGATCAAATGCTTTGCTATAGTCAGTGTATACAGCGTCTACTTGATTACCAGCGACCATATTTGAAGTGACAAACTCATCGAGAGTGACTAGGTTAGAGATTGTCGACCTACCCCTTAGAAACCCGTGTTGCTGCGATATGAATACATGCTTGATGCAGCTATAAAGTTGGTTAAAGACAATTCGCTCAAAGACCTTAGCTATCAGACACAGTTTAGAGATAGGTCGATAGTTTTCAACCATATTTTTAAGACCTTTCTTATGGATTGGACTAATAAACGCACTCTTCCATATCGATGGCATAGTGCCCTCCCGAATTGATCGCTGGAAAAGCACACTAACTGGTATAGAAATAGCTTCAGCACAGTTGACCAGGAACAAGGCTGGTAAAGTGTCAGGGCCGGCGGATTTACTCGTATCCAGTGACTTGAGGTATTTTATTACCTGTCGTTGGTCAATTTCGATGGTGGAAATGTCACAGGGAGTACAATGAATCAAAGTTTCTTCAGGCAAGTTAAAAGTGATGAGTAAAACATTGTAGCTGGGTAAGAACTACTTCCACGTTTGCCTTTAATAAATGACCAAAATTGTTTGGGATTATTCGAAATAGCATCCTCTACATTGTTCATATACTCCCTGTAGCACTTATCCTCCACTGATTTAATCCTATCACGCAGTAATTTAAATGTGATCTCGTCCGATTTGTTGCTATATATTTTATATTTAGATAAGAATTTAAATTTTTCCCTAATCATTTTAATGAGCGACGATTTGTACCACGGAGGATATGAACGCCTCCTAGTTATACGTGTTGGTACAAACTGGTCCCGTATCTTATAGATAATTTCATAAAAAGTAGTAACTGCGTCATCAACCGAACCTTGACGAAGTATAGTCAACCAATCAGTACTTGTTAAGTTACAACATATTTGCTCATAATCAGCCCTGCGATATAGGTAATACGTACGCTTTGGTACTTCCAGTGGGTTAAGATCGACAAAAGATGGCTGGATAACCAGGGACTTGTGATGAGGGTCTTCTTTAACCAGAGGGTCGAGGCAGTGGGTAACAGACACAGTGTTAGTGCAAAGAACTAAGTCTAGAATAACATTATTCTGATTAGTGTGGTAATTAAACTGTTTTAAACTACATTCATATATCGTCTCAATAAATAAAGTCACTATGTCATCCGTTAATATATTTGTCGGTATCAGGCCGATATCACTTGAACACCACGTAATTGAGGGTAAGTTGAAATCACCTATTATCAGTAATTCACCGGAGTTCAATGCGCTTATCTCCTTTAATTTATTTAAAAAGTTAGTCAATTGAATATTGAAGGAATTACCCATGTTTTGTTTAATCAGATATAGTACGCAAATATGAAGATTGACAGTAGACCTTGTTCGAGGATTTCGTAGTGAAACTGTTAACCACATATCCTCCGCACTTGAATTCCACTCCGAGTTAAATGAAGTAGCCAGATCACGGCGTACCGCCCCAAGTAGCAACCGATTGTCTTAAAAGAGAATTGTAGATATCTTGAAGGCAAGTAGACTAAATCAAACCCTTGTCTTGGATAAGTCTTATAGGTCTCCAAGATATCCCTCAAGATATCTTGAAGATACAGTTTAGTAAAAGTGGGCACATACTTTAACTCTTATACAAGACAGACTTAAGACAACGTTAAGTCAGACTTAAACCCTACTTTAGACAATGTTCTTGCATATTCTAAACTTAGAATTCTTGTAGTATCACTTAATACCAAGAATGTATCATCATCATCACTTGAAGATATCTACAATACTTAGTTAAGACTATAGGATTGAATTGCACTGAGTCAATTGTAACTTAACGAAGTAAAACTTCAGGTCATACTAAAACGATTTTTACTTCACGCGTCTTTATTTTAGAATATAATGGCGAACATTTATATTAACACAAGAAATGAAGTCTGTAAGAAAATGGCGTCTAAAATATTTGTTAAGTTGTTTTAACAAAAGGTTATTCTGCCGTTTCACATACAGGAAATTATAAACGCATGATTGTTTCTCGTGTAAAATCGATAGAAAGTGTTAAAAAACAGAAGGGCCTTTAATATACCAGAAAAATAATAATAAAATTTGGCTTGATTATACAGCAAATAAAAAAAATGGTGACATATAGTATAGAGAAATTCATTTTCTATTAATATGTGACAGCTGAATGCAGTAATTGTTACTACAACAGAAATATATATTAATTTACTTCAGTTTTTGACGATAATATTGTCAAAAAAATATTACATGTTTTCTTCCTGTAAGTGCAAAATGGCGTTAAGTAATATTTTTCTAAATGAAGTAAGACTTTAGAAACAATTGATTTCGTAAGAATCAGTTTAGAAAAGTAAAGTCAAGTTGCACTTCATCAAGTACTAGTTAAGATAAATTTTACTTCAATTGTCTAGGAGTATACCAACTTAAGACAAAAAGTATTTAGTGAATTCCTACTTAAAACTCTTATATCTAAAGTGATCCTCTATTTTGATTTAGTAAAGTAATGTCGTAAAATCATGTTTGTTTATTCTGTGCCAGAATCATCTATGTAACAAGTAACAATTAAAATCGAACAAGCTTAAAACCTATGGAAAGTATGTTTGTTTGAGAGGTAAGTTTTTCGACTCGTGGAAGATAAAAAAATATTGTTATGCTGAGTTCTTACTTGGATAGGAATGTGATTTACTTAATTATTTAATATTTATCACAATTTTGAACTAACAAACATAAACTCAATTTGCTAATGAGTCTCCGCGCATACATTCTCATAGGTACCTACATGGTTCGCTGACGCAAAGTAGGTACGATCACCGCGCTTCTAATTGCCAACGGAAACAATGTGATTATTGTAAAAATTAACGAGTATCCGTTTGTGGCACCTGTACTTTTAAATAACGCACATTTACAAACACGCAGCGGACGGCCAATCCGAGCGCCCGCCCGCCTCTATGATTAAATGTATTTTTGGTTGGCACTACCTACTACCTTTTCCGGTGTCGCCATATTTCTTTCTCTCTTGTTAAACTGTGTTTGTGTTCACCGGGTTGTTTTCAGTTGTTGTTATTTAATCTTGTCAAATCTCGTGTAAAACCTCATTAAAGTAAACAGTGATTTCAAAATCGTATTAGTTTAATTTCCGTCTAACACATGCAACCTAAATTTGGCTGCCCAACGTTCGGCACGAACAAACGAGTTCGAATGAAAGTTGAACTTTGTGAAGTGTTGAACAGTGAAACACGTGCTTGGGATTCTGGTGATCTGAACTGATCACGCATCCGCCGCGTTGTACTTTGTGTGTGAGTGTGTTAGACGTTCCTGGTTTCGCCTGACCGCCGCGGCTGAAGAGCTGGCTGGCGGGCGGAACGTCGGTTGTCATTGTCATTTGTTCGCCTGACGGGAATTCCCCGAGGCTGAGCATTTGTAACGCTTGCCTGCGAACGCTAAGGGCCGAGGCTGAGCGTGCGCCGAGCGCCGCGCGCCCCGTGGTTTACATTAGCCGGCATACAAGGGAAGTGACCTTACTTACTTTTACTATTGATTTGACATCTTACCTAAGACTGAACTCTGGAAAAGTTCTGCAGTGATATCTGTATAATTTGGACTATAGAATCATTTTGAGAACATTGAACCCATCGGTGAACATTATAAAGTTCTATACCTACCAGTGATAAAGTTAGATATTTTGTGGTAATATTAGGGCTATTTTCAATAATCAATATAATATTGATGAACATTATAAAGTTCTATACCTACCAGTGATAAAGTTAGATATTTTGTGGTAATATTAGGACTATTTTCAATAATCAATATAATATTGATGAACATTATAACGCTTAATAATTTATACAATTAATTAATTATAACGCTCCGTTGTTATCAGTGATAAAGATAATACTTTTGTGATAATATTGGGACATTTAAATAATCTTTTATTTAATGAACATTATAACGCTCCGTTGTTATCAGTGATAAAGATTGTTATCAGTTGTAAGGATAATAGTACTTTTGTGATAATATTGGGACAATTTAAATACTTTTTTATTAATGAACATTATAAAGCTCTGTTGTTATCAGTGATAAAGATAATACTTTTGTGATAATATCAGGACAATTAAAACATTTACAATTAAATATTGGTGAACATTTTAAAATAAACAACCTCAATTATCAGTGATAAAGTTGCAAACTTTTGTGATAACAAAATAATATTGAACTCTTAATTAGTGAATATTTTAAATAACTTTCTACATGTTCTATTTTCCAAATAGAATCTTATCAGTGAAAACAGAGGTTTGTGATAAGAAGAGACATTTTAATTGTTGGGTGATTCCCATATTTTGTGAACTTTATTTGAGTGATTCTCATTATTATAAACTTTATATTTTTTACATCCGGAATCTTATCAGTGATAAAGACTAGTATAGTATTTTGTGATAAGACGGGATTGTTTATAAACTTTTGTTGTTGTGTAATTCATAAAATAAACAAGAAAAATGGTGTTGACACGGTCTAGGGCCAATAGTTTGGGGCGTATTGATACTGTGACACAGCAGCCAGAGGATGCGCATGGGGGCGTGACCACGCCTTCAGAGAACATTTCGCCTGCTCCACAGGAGTCGCCGCCTATACCTGGTTTTCCAGGGTTTCCTGTACCACAACCGATGTTTGCAATGACAGATGAACAGTTTAATCGAATGATATCGATGATGAAACCATCTTCTACAAGTAATTTTGCAGGATGTACCGCCAGATTTGATGGAAAACGGGATTCTGATGTGGGTGCATTCATCGATGCTATATGCATTTACAAAGACTGTGTACTGATGGACGACGACATAGCATTAAGAGGATTACCAATGCTTTTAACAGATTTAGCAGCGACATGGTGGAAAGGCGTGAAATCTTCAGTTGCTACTTGGACTGAGGCTCTGTACTTACTGACACAAACTTATGGAGTTCGCCTTCCCCCACATAAGATATATAAAGAAATCTTTGCTCGCGTCCAGGGAGAAGAACCAACAGATATTTTTATAACGAAAGCTAGAGCCTTGATAGCACAGCTGCCTCCGAATACACTGCCAGAGAACCCAGTGCAGATTGATATGGTCTATGGTATCCTTAGTCGTCGTATACGGGAAAGAGTGCCAAGGTCATCGTTCTCTTCGTTCGCTGAGCTCTTAGAGAAGGTTCGCGCTGTCGAGGATTTATTTGATGAGGGACGGGTGCGCTCCCATACACGTGCGCCAACCGCGTCTTCTTCAGCTCCTGGTGCAACTACCTCATCTACCTTCGGATCTTCTTCTCCATCTACTTCTACGAGTCATGCCAAGGGACAGCCCCGGTGTAAATATTGTAAGAAAGTTGGACACGAACGGTCTGCTTGCCCGAAACTGGCTAAGAGGTCTTCTAGAGAGCACAGCGAGAGCAACGTCGAGGTGAAGTCACCATCCCCCGCCTTGGTATGCTTTGGGTGCGGTGCACCTGGCGTCATCAGAGCTAACTGTACTACGTGTAAGGCGACGGCTCAGCATCCAGCGCCGACGACGTGGACAACATCGTTCCAAACTGTGGATTTAAAGTCTTTGGACTCACAACCACGGCCAATGGTAGAAATTAAAGTGCATGGTGCAGTTGGTAAAGTGCTTGTCGATACTGGTGCGAAAATATCTGTCGCGAGTGAATCGTTAAAAAAGGTTCTTTGTGAAAACGGACACACATTTAGTAGTAAGAACTTAGAAATTAAGTTAGCTAATGGAGCTATAATTGACCAGTTAGTAGAGATTGCTACAGCTGACGTTCAATTAAATGGTGTAGTGGTGCCCACCGAATTTGTGGTGTTGCCTGGTGCCACGGATACCCTATTAGGGACCAATTTTCTATACAGAACTGGTATGATACTTGACCTCCAGCATGGTAGGTATACTTTGGATAGGCTCAAGGGCGTTTCTTTCCCTTTCAGCTTTGAAGTTAACCACGTGGAGGCTGTGTCATCTTTAAGTCTGCGTGAGGATGAAGGTACGATGTTGACGACGTCGGAAAGGAAGATGATTTCTAAGGTACTCGATGAGTACGCAGATGTCTTCGCTCCAGGGGGAGCGCCTACTGAGTATGCAGTACACCGTATCGATACGGGTGACAGCGCTCCAGTCGCCGTGCCGCCGTACAGGCTATCACCAGCTAAAAAGGAAATCGTTCGTGCTGAACTTGACAAAATGCTGGAAGAAGGAGTTATTGAGGAGGCTGAGTCAGAGTGGGCCTCGCCGGTTGTCTTGGTTCCCAAGAAGAACGGAGAAATCCGTTTCTGCGTGGATTATCGCCGGTTGAACGCCGTGACTCGGACCGATAAATATCCTCTTCCGCTCATTGACGAGTTGTTGTCTTCGTCAGTGGTAGCGCCTGCTTCAGGTGCTTGCGTGATGTCCACGCTAGATCTTCGTGCAGGTTATTGGCAGGTGGCTGTCGCTGCAGAGGATCGACATAAAACTGCGTTTACTACTCCTTTTGGAACGTTTCAGTTTCGTCGGATGCCGTTTGGCTTAAAAAACTCGCCAGCGACTTTTCAACGCCTTATTGATAGGTTTAGAACAGGTATGCAGGTGTGCGTGTTCGCCTATTTGGACGATTTACTTGTCATCTCATCTGACCTACAGTCACACTTGGAGGATCTTCGACGTGTCCTTGATCGACTTCGCCTGTTCGGCTTGCGAGTGAACAGAGAGAAATGCGTCTTTGCGAGAGATAAGGTAACTTACCTCGGGCATGTCGTCTCGGAAAAGGGCATTGAACCTGACCCCGACAAGGTATCCGCCGTGTTGTGTAGGGATCCGCCAAGAAATCTCAAGGAGTTGAGGACATTTTTACAGAGTTGCTCTTGGTTTCGGAAATTCATTCCAGAGTTTTCTAAGATAGCTCAACCGTTGACGATGTTGACTCGAAAGAATCAGTGTTGGGTATGGGAAGATCCGCAAGTTCGAGCTTTTGAGGAACTCAGAGGTCGGTTAGCCTCCGCGCCAATTCTTCAACAACCTGATTTTAGTCGACCATTTATCCTTCGAACGGATGCTAGCTCTCATGCACTCGGAGCAGTGCTTATGCAAGGAGACAGCCCCACTACAGAACGACCCATAGAATATGCCAGTCGGCTACTCACAAGTGCTGAACGCAACTATAGCACGACAGAGCGTGAAGCGTTAGCCGTGATCTGGGCTTTAGAGCGCTTCCGGGGTTATGTAGAGGGTTCGCCTGTAATTATTGGTACTGACCACCAGCCATTAAAATGGCTTCTGTCGATAAAGACACCGAGTGGACGTCTTGCTCGATGGGCTATGAAAATTCAGTCATATAACTTAAAACTAGAATACACACCTGGGCGTGTTAATGTCGTTGCAGACACACTTAGTCGACCAGTCGGAGAGTTTTCGGAAGAGCGGGAGACCTGTTCCATTTGTCCTGTTTCAGTAGACTTACCTCACCGCGGGCCTGTTGAAATCCGTGCTGCTCAGTTGGAGGATCCGGAGATCGCGAGGATCTTGAAGGACTTCGAGGAAGAGGATCAGGGTTTTACGCGCTGGACTGATAGAGGCTATTATGTTTCCCAGGGGGTGTTATATCGGGTAGATCCCGATGGTGACTCAGAGGAGCCGCAGTTAGTGGTTCCGCAGTCGATGCGAGAGGAGCTTATGAAGCAACTCCACGATGCGCCTACAGCTGGTCATCTGGGTGTAGATAGGACTCTTAAAAAGATCAAGGAGCGTTATTTCTTTCCCCAGATGCGGCAGTATGTGATGCAGTATTTGAAGTCTTGTGACCTTTGCCAGGCTTTCAAGCCGAGCAACCAGAAACCAGCTGGTTTGCTGCAAACGCCCGTGTTACACCAACGGTTTGAGGTATTGGCTATGGACCTTTTTGGTCCACTTCCGGAGGGAAGTCGAGGAGAGAGGTGGATCTTTCTGGTGGAGGATGTATCAACGCGCTGGGTCGAGCTGTATGCGTTACAGGAGGCGACTGCAGAGGCTTGTGCACGCGTCCTTATTGAAGAGTTTTTCCTAAGATACGGACTTCCGCGTCGTATTATCTCGGATAACGGGACTCAATTTGTGTCCGCCGTGATGCAGAAATGCATGTTTGCTTTAGGGATCGCACAAAACTTGACGCCATTTTACCATCCCCAGGCCAACCCTGCTGAGCGTAAAAACAGAGACCTGAAGGCTATGCTGGCGATTATCGTGAATTCTGACCACCGAGATTGGCCTCAACATTTAAGTGCTGTTAGGTTCGCACTTAACACTACATATAATCAATGCACCGGTCATACGGCCGCTTATTTAACTTTCGCTAGGGAACTGCGTTCTCCCTACGATGTTATTAACGATATCCGCTCCATTGTAGAGAAGGAAAATTTCGTCCCGCAAATCACTCCATATTTGCGAAGATTTGTAGAGACTTTGAAAGAGGTACGTTTTAGGCAAGAGCATCAACAAGACCTCCGCAAGGAAACCGCCGACCAGAGTCGTCGAGAGGGTATTCGTTTCCAGGTGGGTGATCGTGTCCTTGTCACTAATCACGCTTTAAGCGATGCTGCAAAAGGAGTCACGAAGAAGTTCAGCCCACGTCGTATCGGACCTTTTCGGGTGCGTAGAGTGGTTTCGGCTACTACCTACGAGTTGGAGGATGCTGAGGGTTCTCTTCGAGGCAAATATCATACCAGTCTTCTCACTCCTTACTCGGGTGATACCGCGCCGGTGGTGTCACGTAAGAAGGGTAGACCCAAGTCGCGACCGGGACGGTCTGGAGACTTGAAGGGGGAGGATGTGGCACCTGTACTTTTAAATAACGCACATTTACAAACACGCAGCGGACGGCCAATCCGAGCGCCCGCCCGCCTCTATGATTAAATGTATTTTTGGTTGGCACTACCTACTACCTTTTCCGGTGTCGCCATATTTCTTTCTCTCTTGTTAATTTGTTTTTGTGTTCACCGGGTCGTTTTCAGTTGTTGTTATATTAATCTTGTCAAATCTAGTGGAAAACCTCATTAAAGTAAACAGTGATTTCAAAATCGTATTTAGTTTAATTTCCGTCTAACACATTCAACCTAAACGTTGAATATTGTATATACGAAGAACCCTTGCAATTTGATTAACGTCGTGTGTGTGCGCGGTAGTTTCTAATCCCACCTAAAACATTATTGTTAAAAAAGGCGGCCAAATTCCCGATGTCTTTATCAAGCTAAAAAAATAAAGGAATCGAATCTAATGCCCACTTTAAATGCATTTAACCATACACAAAACTTAAAATAGATAATAATATGTTTTGTTTATGATTGTGAATAAAGCTTAGTTAAAAATAGGTACATTTTTAAAATTATTAAAAGAAAGAATGAAAGAAAAGTATCTAGACACGCGTTAGCATGTCAAGCCAAGTTCAAGAAATAGAACTGGCGAGCCGCACCGTGTGTATTATTACACGAACCATTTGGAGCCACTTTTGACCCCCTCATAAATCAAAAACTATTTCACATAAACGTATCAAATTTGGCTCATATATTGAGACTTGTAAGATACATATAAGTGTTCTGAATTTCATAAGCTTATCTCAAACGGTTATTTAGATATTAATGTCCAAAATCCTCATTTTTATCATTGACTGACTGACTGACTCATTTTTATCAAAACTCTAACCCAGTTCCAGATGACCTAGAGAGTTAAAATTTGGTATGCAGATAGGTAATTAGATGAATATAAAGGAAAAAATAAAAAAACTGGCAACTTTTTAATAATTAGATTCTATCATGAACGCTTAACATAAATACCTAATTAGTGCCTGTACCTAACTATAGATGTAAGAATCAGTAAGTAATCAAAACTCATGACAGCCGGTCTTTTTGTGGTAGGTATGTAGAATAACTTAACATAACATACAATCACGCCTATATGCCCTATCGGGGTAGGCAGAGCACTAAGTGATCATAAAACCACTTGATGCCACATTCGACAAGTACTTTAAGGGTAGGTAAGCAAGTTGGAACATGTGTTTAGCGGTGATAGGTTGTCAGCTTTTCGCCCACGATACAACACAACTCTCATCCATTTTACTGGCTAATTATTTTTTTTTAACTTAACGTGAATCTTAAACGAGTTTAATAGGTATTCAAATGTTTTATACCTATAAAGTCGACGTTTAGTTTTGAATTTGTCCTTTTAAAAGGACCCACGCGTTACGAAGATATGTACTTACCTACAATAAGACAGACCTTAGGCTACAATATATTATCTTATGTTATAAGAAGATATGATATGTTATACTGTTACTTATAAATAAATTTCAAGACTGACTATTGAACTTGGCATCCATTTAGATCTCACTTCTTTTGTCGTTGAAGTCAACAACCAAAGCATTTATCATAATATTGAACTTGGCTCTCATTTCACATTTATGTTTTTGATTGGATTTATTTATTATTAGACTAATAGGTACCTAATTTTATATTTGAACTTAGCAGGTTTTAATATAAAACTCGATTTTTCATGGTGTAGTGTTGCCGTGCGCTTAGACTAGGTTAGACTAGCTTAGTCATTTTTGAGAAGATTTGTGCGAGACGTAGGTACCTGGGCCGCCACACGCTGGATCGGATTTGAAAAACAGGAACTTACGATTTTTTTGCCAAAATTAAATGATTGTGTTATACCAATCGATATAAAAAAAATGATGGCAATGAAGAAGATATCGCATCGCTAACAAAAACAGTGGGATGTGCATTATCACAGGTTAATTTTCTGTATTTAATATTCTGCCTTCGAAAACCACCAGATCCTGTTATTATTTGGACTTCATCCATCTTTCTGCTTGCTTCTATTTCGATTTTATCGTCCATTGAATAGACTTTTCTTATGTTTTACTTATTGTAGTCAAAAACGAATAAAACAGTCTTGTATAGGAGCAACAAATAATAAAAATTGCCTTAAGTATATCTAGGCAATCAATTTTTACTTTACAAGACTAAACTGATACTTCACTAAATCAATTTAGTGTTAAGTGAGCCTTTAAATAATCTGAGTAAAGTAAAAGAATACTTGTAGACTTAACAGTAGGCTGAGATAAGACTAAATAGTTTTGTGAATACTTAACTTGGTTTTGTGTATTCTAAATTATCTAAAGTAGGATTTGTTGAAAACTATATAGTATTAAAGAAGGAAATGAATTTATGAAGTCCTAATAAGTCCTATTTGATTTGGATAAATCTCACTTTAGCTTAAGTTTAGACATATATGACTTAACCACAATTCTTGATTGCTACTTGGGGCTATGGCTACACCACCGCCCATTTTTTGCCGCGTAAGCGCATAATCACGGTCACGCCGATAAACAATGTACCTATCATCAAAAAGTTCCGCGTCCGATATGCCATCGAGAAGCCAGGTTTCAGTCAGAACTATAATATCATAACTGCTGGTATGCAAACTACGTAAAAAGGTGTCAGTTTTTGTCCGTAATCCCCTACAGTTTTGATAATAAACAAGAAGCTTAGAATACATTTTGAAGAAAGGCAACAGCCGTGTAAATAACATAATATACTTAACTTCCCTCCGCCATTACAGTGTAATAATACATTAAGGTTTGAACAAAGAAAACAGTAAACATGGATAAATAACATTCACAGTATTTAAATAATACAAAAAAATAAAGTAGTGTAAGTAGGTAGGTATAACATTCAAGCAAGCGCTCAACGCTGCGGTTCAAATAGTAGGCATTTGTGTGAGTGCAGTTGCTACGCACAGTAAGGCGCATAGAATACCACGCGGTGATTCTCAAACTGTTCGGGCAAAAAATACATAAATGATAATTCAAAACGTACATTGTTAATAAATTTTGTCTAAATCTTTTAAACTTTTTATAGTGATAACCTTGGATTCGGGATTTTTTCGGACAAAAATCTTCGAGTTTTTTACCCATGCATAATCGTATTCCTTGGCTTTAGCGAGCTTTTTAACTTCTGTAAAAAGCATTTTATTTTGTACCGTGAGATGGTCGTTTACGTAAATCTGGTTAGAACCCTCGAGGCCAATATCGGTAGGATACAGTTTTTTTTCTTGACCGTGCTGCAGCGATGAAGTCCTCCTTTACATACCGATTTATGAATGATAATATAATCGGTTTGGAATGGTTGTCCTTAGATGGTACTCGAGTCACAAAATTGATGCTCTGTTTGTTTATGGGATACATGATCTTAGAGCCAATGGCAGCCACTATATTGAATAGGTTTTCGCGCTCCTTCAGTGGAACTCCTTTTATTTCTATATTATTCAGCCGCGCCCATTGATTTTTCTCATTGAGATCGCTTTCCAACTGAGATATGCGTTTTTCTAATTTAACCGCATCATCCTGTGCCCTCTCCACAATTTGAAGCCTTGCATCCAGATCCTGCAGCTTGTCCGAAACCGAACTGACCGAAGACTTAACTTCCGAGATTTCGCTCTTGATTTGGTTGATACCTTCCATCACTGCAAGCAGAGGAGCCAAGGTGAGCTTAATTTTGTTTAGCTCTTCTAGGACCTGTTCTAGTGTGGCAGGTTTTGGTGACGCGCAAGGCGGTGGCGCGGAAATTTTTGTAATATGTCTCCACCGGGAATCGAACCCAGGACCTCCGGATCGTGAGCCCAACGCTCAGCCACTGGACCACGGAGGCCGTGTTTGAATAATGGTGCTAATTCCTGCAGACGGAATCTAATTTTATTTTAAGTAATACCTCTCATTTTCTTATCCGCTCAAAAAGAAAGGGACGGGTAATCGACAGGCATACAATTTATGGAATACACGTCAATTTTAAGCATAAATATAAGACAACCGTCTAAAAATTTTACATCGGCCTATAACCCGACAGAGTTAAGTAGACAGCGCACGTCAAACGGATTGCATACCAGCGAGATGCCTATTTTATTCGGGTTATTCGTTCATTTTAAAATTAAGTTGTTGACAATCATCCGTCCCTTTCCTTTTCGACGGACAAGAAAATGACGGATATAACTTAAAATAAAATTAGGAGGTGTCTGCAGGAATCGGGGCCACTATGTATGTATGTAAGTAATAAGTTTAAAATCGAAAACCCGACAATGGAAAAATCACGCTCTAAAAAGTATGAAACAAGAAAATATTTCTCTGTCATTTTTTCAAATGTTTGGTAATAGCCGTTGTCGTATGCCGTGGTAAGCAAACTCGCACTTTCTTATGCCTCTACAATTCTATCCTGTTCTGCCATTCAGAACCGTCATTTGCTAGAGCGAGATAATGCAAGTGGAAGCTGTATTGTGGAAGATGTATTGTGCCTGGATGTAATAACAAGGGTCATTTATACCCAAAAACAATGATAAAAGATGCTTATTACGTTTGTTATCCGTGAAGTTAGAAGGTTAAACGAAGGCAGCCTTATACACTGCTGTCTATATATTATTGGATAAATGGAAAGTCCCTCATAGCATACGTATTGTTGGTAAATGTACCGGGTCAGAGCCCTCAGCGCTCCTCATTTGTCCGGCCAAGTAGTTAATGCCATTTGCGGCAAATCTACACAAATCAGAATCATTTATTCAACGTAATTGTCATGGATAAACTTGTTGAAGGTCAATATAACATTTTTGAATTTACATCATTTCGCAAGGTTACAGCATTGGCTGAGGAGAAGAAATGACAAGAAACTGCAACAGCAAGACATCTTTTAAAAACCAATGAGGATATACTTACATTACAAGTTATTTAATAACTAGAGGAACACATTCAATACCAGACATTTTTATCATTTAGGTAGTCATTAATCTTATAATAAGCTTTTTTAGATAAAGTAAGCTTCACGTGAGCTTTATATTTATTTTCTGACAAATTTAAAATATTATCTGTAATATTATCTACAATATAGTGTGATAGGATGCTTACTTGAAAGTCCAGTTTATAACTTTATGTTACGCGACGGTGCAACATAAACTAAGCTAACAACTAAAATAAGATTAGTACCTACAAACAAATCGTGTGAAATAGCTGGACTAACGATATTGGGTATCAATGTTCGATTCGGCTCGTTAAGCAGAATCGCCTTGATTAAATTGATGGATAACAATTTGTATTCGAAACTGCAACGTTGTTTGTTTGTGCGAAATTAGTTCTCTGTTACGTTGCGTTCGTTTGTAGAAGATATTAGACGTGTTTATTCGATTTGTGATGATATTCGTATAGTCACAAAATTAAAGGATTAAGGCCCATAGCACACGGCGTATTTTAAACGCGCAGAAGACGCGCGTTTCAGGAACGCGCGTCTTCGGCGCCGTAGACGCTGATTGTTGCGTTTGCATTGATGATAGAAGCGCGCGCATGAAGCGCGTATACGCGCGTTTGAAGCGATACAAACGCGCGTACAAAGGAGCGGAGTAGGGGTAGGGGGAGGCGCTCACGCCTCCACTGCACCGCCCGCGCCTCGGCTGTATCTGCGCGTATACGTGCAGTAGAGGCGCGTTTCACGATCGCCCCGTGTGCTTAAGTTACAAGGTTGCAATCGAATCTCGTTTGAATCGCGTATACGCGCGTAATCTGCGCGTCGTCTGCGCGTTTAAAATACGCCGTGTGCTATGGGCTTAATTCCTATTGCATTAGAGACCCCCCACAGCGTCTGAGCGACGTCTACACGACGTTGACGTCGGGATGACGCGGCGCCAGCGCTGCTGCCGAACGCCAAGCGTGCGCGGCGCTGGCGTCGCGCAGACGCTACGTATAGTGTGGGGTGTGTCTTAAGAAACCGTACCCTGACTTCTACTCTACGTACTGCTTCTGCATTACAATAATAATAATAATTTATTTGCTACTGAGAAGGGTACATCACATTGTTGGTCGTCATTAAAATTAGTATAGCATGCAAATATTAAATTCCGACAAAAAAAATAAAATAAAAAATAAAACATGTTAAAATTTAACATATTAATCGTTTAAAAATAAAATTCGGAATTTCAAATATAACATGTCAAAATTAATATGAATACAGTGCAGTATTATTATTATTAAATATACAGATTCTAAAATGTAAATTATTATCAAATGTAAATGCATCATTGGCATTATCAAAATCCATTATAATATATACTTAATTAACCCATCATCCGTCTTCTTTATTTTCAGCGTTATAATTTGTGTTTCTACTTTACTAAAAAAAAAAACATTGGCAGACGGAGAGAGACGCCATCTCTCTAATATTTTTTTTATAAATAAATAAGTCATCAAAAAAAGGGGCGAAAGTTTCGTTAAAACTGAACTGAGAACGGCAACTCTCCGCTCCCCAGCAGCGATTAAGCTAGGTTTACCTCACCCCCCTTTCGTTCTTACTTTAGTCTTCAATCGTTAGGGCAACAGACGCGCGTGATAACGTCAATGTGTAGTGTCTGTGTAAAACGAGGTTTTTTGTATTTGTGGTATGATATTTGTGTAGTAAATAGTAAAGTATTGAAGGATACTCTTTTTCTATCGTATGGGTTGTGAGTTGAATTACCAACCCCATCAACTCTGGTGTCAGGGTTATTATTGAGCCGCCATACCTGACATGGCTCATGTAACGACTACGTACTTACATCAGTAAGTAGTTACCAGGACTAACGGCTTACCGTGCCTTCTGCACGGATCATCTTACTTTTGGACAATCAGGTGATCAGCCTGTAATGTCCTAACCAAACTAGGTATATCAAAGTGATTTGTCCCCACCGGGATTCGAACCCGAGACTTCCGGATCGTGAGCATACCGCTCAACCATTGGACCACGGAGGCCGTAGGATACTTATCTACTCTTAAGCCACTCACCAGGGGTTTCGTTTTGGATTTAACATTGTATTTCAACACAAACAGCGCAAATCCAACCACAGACAGCAGGTAACTTTGCCCCTCAATACAATTATGTTGCAGCTAGCATGTCGGAAGTTGTATCTGACTTACCCTGGTGCATACGAGTAGATACTTCGTTTCTTGAATCATTAATATGGTAGTACTGGACTGGCTGGTTTTAGTGATCCAATATTTTGTTCTTTGACGTGGCTATGGCACTAACTACTTGACCGGACAAATAGGGAACGCTGAAGACTACCTTGATTCAAGCTTTTTTTAATATTGGCCAAGTATGTTGGCTCAACTATGCCTGATAGAGACGATTGATGGTAAACGTAGCAACTGAAAAGCAACGCAATGAGTCAGTTTCGAATCAGTTGCGACTACCATACTGGCCTACTAGGTGCTTCTTCAAGCTTCACTTAAAGTACCCCATATTGTAAAAAAGAGGGACTTGAGCCGCAAAAGCCGGTATTAGGTACTGAAAAATAAACTTGATCATCATCATCGCGTCCAAGCCGTGTCCGGTGACGGCGACTCCTAAATGTCTATCCCAGGTCGTTTTTATGATTGGCTCTAATAAACTTACAATGCACATAAAGACTAGATAAATATTATAATATAATCAATATATCTTCAATTCATAATATTTTATATTTATTTTCTTCTCTTTTCGGATTTGTTGTGTTAAGCGTCGAGTATTAAGCCATAGAATAAGCAATGATACTATTTACAGAAGGAACACCCTCCGCTCCGCACCGACGTGGAGCGAACTTCATTTACTTCACCCCCCGATGGAGACCAACTATAATTAATTTAAAAGAGAACGAGACGAACGGGAATTATGTAGAGTACTAAAAAAAAATAGGTAATTATCACGTTAAATACAACGGCCTGTGTGGTCCAGTGGTTTGAGCGTTTGGCTCACGATCCGGAGGTCCCGGGTTCAAATCCCGGTGGGAACATATCACAAAAATCACTTCGTAATCCCTAGTTTGGTTAGGACATTACAGGCTGATTATCTGATTGACCGAAAGTAGGATGATCCGTGCTTTGTAAGGCACGTTAAGCCGTTGGTCACGGTTACTACTTACTGATGCAAGTTAGTAGTCGTTACATGAGCCATGTCAGGGACCTTTGGCGGTTCAATAGTAACCCTGACACCAGGGTTGCTGGGGTTGGTAATCCATCTCACAACCCACACGATAGAAGAAGAATCACATTAACTCTCGAAAACGCTATCTATATTGTTTTTGGAGAACCTAGCCTCATTACGTTACAACTTAGTGCTTAATACGTAGTCTATTTTTTTCTTAATCTCTTGCCAATCTAGTATTCATACTACGGCTATAAATCTATGTCTTCTATCGTCCACCTGTAGCCTTCAACATAAACAAACGAACAACTAACTTTACTATACATAATACTGTATGTGCCTTGAAAGCTTTTGATTACAGTTAAGTATATCTTGCTGACGTGGTCTTAATTAAGCAACACTGTTCTCGGGTCTTTAGTAAAGGTGAAATCATACAGAATTTACCGGCTGAGTTTGGCACGCTGATTAGGCGAATCATTGCTGAATTTGGCACATTTCTCGTGCGAAAACTATTTATAGTTACTTGGTATAAATGGGCAATGTTTGACGTAATGTTACAATATATAACACAAATCTTAATCAAGGTGATAATATAATTGCGAAAGCGGTATATAAACCGAAAGTTGACGGTAGGGCTGGCAGAGGAAGACCTAGAAGGACTTACATTGACCAAATTGGAGATGTCCTTAGAAAAGGTTTAATACGATTTACTCTGAACCGGCGTGCGTGTATGAAGCGATGGATGAATGTGGAGGAAGCAAGAGAAGTGTGTCAGGATCGAAGTAAGTGGAATTCTATAGTCTCTGCTTACCCCGGTGGGAAATAGTCGTGAGTTTATGTATGTATGTTAATCAAGATGTTACTCGTGTGAAGTGAGAGCTAGAATGTACCTAAATCAAGATGGAACATGTTTTTCTGTCCTGTTGTCGTATTAATGTGTCTTTTAATTTGCATTAGACTGTCTTTCTCTCCTGCTCTTTTATTACCGACTTCAAAAAAGGAAGAGGTTCTCAATTCGACTGTATATTTTTAAGTAATTTATCAGTTCTAAGTTCTAATATGACAATAGTAATTTAGCCAAGTTGAAAACTTAAGTAGGTACCTAAACTAAACACATTTTGTAGCAAGAAAGCTTTTGTGAATGTAATACCATCAGTTCCAATATGACAATACTCCTTTAGCCAAGACGGAAACTTAAGTAGGTACCAATACCAAAACTAAAGACCGTGTAAAGTACAATAACCCCGTGTGTTCTACCCCTTACCATCTGTCAGTGTGAATAATTATAATGTGAATATGCGCTGGTGTCATGCTCGCTATTTCAGGCAAGTGACGAGTGACTTGTGTCAACCCGCATTCACGATCCACTGCGAGTCAAAAAGCATCTAAACTTGCACTGACATACTATAAAGAAATAGACACATGGATTTTTTCTAAAAAAAATCCGAGCTGTGTTGTAAAAAACTTATAGGTACGGTCACGAGTACTAAAAACTCTTTAAAACCATGTCACATTAACTTTATGGACAAATTAAACCGTAAGTCTCATTAAATGTCAAATATGATAGTGCGACAGGGTTCTAATGTGGGTACATGATATTGATCACGACTGTACATTAAATTATGTAGGTAGTAGTGTGATTCTCTGTCGCGGGGCTACCACCTCAATTAAGTTCGTTCCCTCAAATTAAAATGTTAAATATCAGTTATACAGTCACGAGTACTAATTAATGTATACACTTTGAAACCACGTCACATCAAACCGTAAATCTCATAAAATGACAAATATGATAGTGCGACAGGGTTCTAATGTGGGGTACATGATATTGCTCATGACTGTACAGGGTCGTCATTACGCCCACTGGAACAAAAATCGAGGTGCGGGTATTTTTTATTTGTTAAAAAATATTTTACTGTTATATAAATAATTAATATAATAATAAATAATTTTTTTAATATATGTTAAAAAAATATTTATTAAAAATATTTTTCTATTTTTTTAACCGTGTTACCCCGTATTTAACGCGAACAAAGTCGCGGGCAAAAGACGGTGTAATTTAAATCTTACTCCCAGACAATAAGAGTATCCACCGCTTCGAACATTCTGACTAAATTGATCATTATTCACCAAACCTTATTTACTAAACTTGGTTAGGTAGATACCTACTCATGAATACCTATTTTCTGCCTATTATCAACCTTATAGCAACCATGCAGAAATCCAATACTACTTTGAAGACTAATTTCATTGGTTCCAGATTTCCAATATTTCATAAAGCACATTTTAGATTCAATAAAGATGTTAATAAAAGCTTAATTTCACCTTCCAAGTAGGTCACAAGACGCGTCTCAAGTTAATTTCAATAAATCAAATAAAATTGAACGAATCTCCACTGAAATGGTCTATAAAATTCTATGCTGTGTTAGCGCGGGAAAAAAGTTATTTTTCACGAAAATAAATGGCATCTAATGATGATAAGTGCCGACGGGGAAGTAAAATGAAGACTACTTATGAATGAAGTTGATATAGATTTCTAGATAAGCCTAATTAGCATAGGTACAGTCATAAGCAATATCATGTCAAAAAAGTTACGAGCATTAATATGTATACACTTTGGTACCATGTCACATTAACTTTAATGACAAATTGAACTGTAAGTCTCACTAAATGTCAAATATGTGGGTCCTATATTATATTGCTCATGACTGTACTTAATAGAGTATTTGAGTGGTTAACAAATAAATTATAAAATGCTAATCTGGAAATAGCCAGTCTAAGATAATCAAAAATAATTGTTTATTATTTCATCTTTATTAAAAAAAAATAACCTCATTTAATTTTGCGACTTATTTTCGAATTTCATTTGTGAATTAAGTAACAATGAGTACGACGTTAGATCGCTTTTATTGATGACGTCACAAGACAGTATTTCTATTCCATAATAAAAATTTCGAAGAAAACTTTCGCTTTGACGTTTCGCAAAAAGTACTGTACTCATGTGTTTTTGTCTGATTGTTGAAATTTTAGTTCTGTGCTATAAAGTATATTTGATTTGATTTGAAAAAGTATCTCATTTCACTCGGTTGTCAAGTAGTCTCAAATGGAGTCAAAATGCATTTTTAAACGGCTTCAAGTAAACTACTTCTTAATAAAATAACATACTAATTGATACCGTTTGTTAGTTCCAACTATAACCAAATCTAAGTTAGCCTTTGACAGCACAGTACAAGCCAATTGCCTTAGTTATTGCATTCAGAAGCTGTAGCAACCTGCAGACGTTCGACAAAGGAGGTATTAGTACAAGAGTTATAACCTGTACAGTCATGAGCAATATAATGTACACACTTTAAGACTCTGTCGCACTAACATATTTGACATTAAGTGAGACTTACAGTTCAATTTGTCAAAAAAGTTAATGTAACATGGTACCAAAGTGTATACATAATTATTAATGCTCGTGACCGTACATATACAGGTGTTAGTGACATCGTAACGAATGCTGAGGGGATGATTAACACCACGATTCTGAATGGAATCTTCCGTCGCAAAAGTATGGAACTGAAAGTAACAATAAAAAACACACATTATGAATTCGAAAACGAATTCCAAAATGATTGGTTTAGGCCTATGCTGGATTCGTACCTGCGACCTCACAATTAGATTGATTCGTTCGCAAAGTATCAAAACCTAATGATCACGACCTTACGTGTCCTTACAGCACTAAGTATAGGTAATAATGATAGATAGATAGATAGGAGGAGCTCGGTGGCGCAGCGGAAAACGCGCTCGGTCTGCGATTGTTGAAGTTTAGTAACTTTCGTAAAGGCCGGTCATCCGTCCTCCGTGCTTCGGAAGGCACGTTAAGCCGTTGGTCCCGGCTGCATTAGCAGTCGTTAATAACCACCAATCCGCACTGGGCCCGCGTGGTGGTTTAAGGCTCGATCTCCCTATCCATCCATAGGGAAGGCCCGTGCCCCAGCAGTGGGGACGTTAATGGGCTGATGATGATGATGAGATAGATAGGTAAAATCTTTATTTAGATTTAAGACGTTACATAAACTTCTTAATAATACAATTTGAACATATATGAAATGTAAGACTTAAAACTAAAAAGGGTACTAGCTCGGCTAATGTCGTATCGACCCACATAGGGACAAAACGACGCCGATTTTCAGCTAGACCCTTAAATGATTAAAATCATATATTATTCTCTAAAAATGTAATATGATACGACTGGTACTAAAGAAGAAAGTGTCCATTTTGAAGTCATTTCATGTGTTTTACAACCAAAAGCTTTATATCATTCGTTATGCTCTGACGACCTGTGAATGCGCTACAAAATGTTTATTACCCGTATGGTCTCTGTGGTTCAGTGGTTGCGTATTATGCTCGCGATCCGGAGGTCCCGGGGTCGAATCCCGGTAGAGATATATCACAAAAATCACTTTGTGATCCCTAGTTTGCTGAGGACATTACAGGCTGTTCACCTGATTGTCCGAAAGTAAGATAACCGGGGCTTCGGAAGGCATGTTAAGCCGTTGGTTCCGGTTACAACTTACTGATGTAAGTGAGTAATTGTTACATGCGCCATGTCAGCCCTCCAGACCCGTGGTACAACTGCAATGTCCAACTGGTTGTACTACGGAGAAGTAAATTACCCATAGTTCAACTCTTTTTTATATAACCTTTTGATATATAACCTTTTCCTGTTTATTACCAGTAGTTGTTCCATAGATACATCTAAACTTCCCAGTAGTACAACTAGTTGGACCAACGAAAGAAGAACTCACTACATTTGAGCCAGTGGTAAAGATGTTTCCCCATAGAACAACCAGTTGAACTATGGGTAACTTTACTTCTCCGTAGTACAACCAGTTGGACATCGCAGTCGTACCACGGATCAGAAGGGCAGGGGCCCTTTGGTAATAATAACCCTGATGTTGGTGAGGTTGGTAATTCACCTCACAACCCACACGATAGAAGAAGAAAAAGAGTCGTACTAATATTAAAAGAGATGCTAAAATGATTTGGACATGTAGAGAGAATGAATGAAAGTAGACTTACGAAAAAGATTTACGATGCGGGGGAAATAGAAGAGTTGGAATAAGAAGTCCTAGAAGGCGTACATTCTAATAATGGTGCTGATTCCTGCAGATGCCATCTAATTTTATTTTAAGTTATACCTGTCATTTTCTCATCCGTTGAAAATGAAAGGGACGGGTAATCGACAGGCATAAAATTTATGGAACACACGTCAATTTTAAGCACAAATCTAAAACAACCGTCTAAAAATTTTACATTGGCCAGTAACTCGACAGAATTATGTTGACAGCACACGTCAAACGGTTTGCATACCAGCGAGATACCTTTTTGATTCGCCCGGGTTATTCATTCATTTACTCATTCTTCCTAAAATTAAGAGCTGTCAATCATCCGTCCCTTTCTTTTTCGGTGGTTAAGAAAATGACAGGTATAACTTTAAGTAAAAATAGGTGTCTGCAGGAATCGGGGCCAATGAGTTATTAATCTATCTTTAGTACAGTTTTCACTAACACAGTTGGCTCGACCATTATAGACGGCGATACGGCTCACCATCTATCACGTTGGTCTAACGGATAGCTCGGTGAGGTGTGGGTACTTAGTTCATCTTGCAATGGACGTATCTCTGACAACCCTAATTGGGATTGGTGAGTTTATGTTATGTTAAAAATTAATAACCCATTGGTGCAAATCTACAGAGATACTCATTTTATTTTGAACTTATGACATTTCCAGTCATTTTCAATATTCAACGAAACGAAAAGAAGGAAAAGAAATCAGTGAATAATAATAATTCGAGGTTCCATTTTCTGATTCTCTTCACGTATTCATACAATAGGTTTCAGGACAATTCAGGACAGGACAAAGGAATATTCAGTTTCAGCTCCCATCAGCCTTTGTGTTCGATGGCTGTAGGTTTTGTATGTTTTTTTAGGTTATTAAATGGTCGTAAAGTGGGTTAATGATAGTATTTTAAAAGTGTCTTTAAATAGGTATGATTATTCATACGTGAGGAGTTCAGAAACTCGATGAGGTGTGAGTACTTAGTTCATCATGCGATATATATATATTTTTACATGACTTCAATATTCAATATTCTTTACTTGCATACTATGATGGTGTACAAGTTCGTAAGTTACATATTAGTTAAAAAAAAGAAGATTATAAGTTTAAAAAAGGAAGGAAACTTTTCAAATAGTAACATCACTAGTGCTATAGTAGCATTTATTAATTAGAAGTTCTACCGTAGGTTTGCCGCAAGTAACTTATAAAAGAACCTTATTTCCATCACCTTGAAAGGAAAAACAGCTGAATACAGGTTAGGTCACCTACCTCAGACACGCATTTCTCGGGAATGTCGCGTTTTCTCACAATGTCATTTACCACTGAGCACGTGAAAATTATTATCATCCATATATGGAATCGAAAATCATTGGTTTAGGCTCGTGCTGAGATTCAAACCTGCTACTCGACAATGAGAGTCAATCATTCTTCCCACTAGGCTACTACGGCTCTACAAAATCTTTTCCACCAACGACAAGAAATTCTAAGAAATTAAACGTTTCAATTTAGCCGTTATCCCGAACTGTGTCCTATTCTGAAAACAGTCGGCGACGTCAAAACAATGTTGTTAACATGTAGTTCCCGCGCAGTGAGCTTGTCAAGTTGTTCGGACAAATTGTAGCAGCTGCGCTTGCGCCGACGGAAATACGTCGTCGTAGTGCGGGCTGGGGATTTGTCGACATTGTGTTTTTATAAACATAGCCACACCCCGGACACTTCATTCAAAAAACCTAGTTTTGCACAGACACTACACATTGACGTTATAGTACAGTCATGAGCAATATAATGTACCCACTTTAGGACTCTGTCGCACTAACATATTTGGCATTTAGTGAGACATACAGTTCAATTTGTCAAAAAAGTTAATGTGACATGGTAACAAAGCGTATACATATTAATGCTCGTGACCGTACTTGCACGTCTGTGCGTATGAAGTCGGACGCCATACGATTGTAGACTAAAGTAAGACCGAGTGGTAGACGGGGGATGAGGTAAATCTAGCTCAGCTGCTGGTGGGGAGCGGAGAATTGCCGTTTTACGCGTAGTATTATTATTTATTCTATGACGTAAATTTTTGACGAGGCTTGTGTACGTACATTCACTACTTAGCAAAGACCGCTTCCGTCAAGTAAGATTGATGATCAGATGACATTGTTAAAGTTATTGGGAGGAATTATTCAAGGATAAGTAAATACGAATTGAACACAGACATACATACATAAACTCACGGCTATTTTATCACCGGGGTAAGCAGAGACTATTAATTATTAATTGATTAACTCTACCAGTAGAATAACACTACGATAAATTTCTTGCGAGATCATCTGCGAATTTCTGAATTTCTATTACTCGAGAAACACGAATAAATTTTATATTGGTCTTCAACACTCTTTTCTTCTCAAAGAAAGCTAACTTGAGGATCAAAAATGGTGACCAATTTAAATAGTACCCATGTACCTACCTATTTGAATAACAAAACACATAATTTACGAGTTTATTCTACACAGAATAGGATTGAAAGGCAGTTCGATGAAGATTCAAATAATTTAAGAGAATTCGATTTGAAATATTTGATTTGTTTTATTCTTTTCAATGTATGGTTAATAAAATCGACTTGTTCTAGCGAGGTTAATTTACAAGATCGATTCTATCGTCACCCATTATCCCATCCCTAAAACAACGGATTGCAGAACGGGAGGATTATAACACAGCCATAATCATAACTCAATTAAATCTTTTATATTTATGTGTGTCGTTAAATCAACACGAGTTGGCAATACATTAGCTGTAGTTACGACTTCGCGTATACTATACTAATTTAGATGGATTAGAGTTTCATCAGCAGTTAAGAGGAAGGTTTTGGCGACATAGTTATGAAAAGTCTATTTATGTATATGCCGTGGTCTCTCTGGATCCTAGAATTGATCATTTCATGATGTGTTCGACCATTTCCTGAAATGGTCATATTTCATGAAATAGTCAACTTAAGTTGACCATATCGTTGAAACGTCAACGTTTTATGATATTTCAATCAACGTTCAGCCATATCGTTAATGCAGGCGGTGTTGATGTTATGTGGTGTAATAAAAATGCGAATAGTCGATTAATTTCTTGGGTTCAAAATTATTTACCTAATAGAAATGGAAAATTGTACAATTACATCGATTCATCGATTATAATGTCAATCAAGTTTTAAATTATAATCTGCACCAGCGCCACTGCCCGTGGATAATGTTACTAATTTTACGATATAATTGCCAACATTTGGCCATATCCTTAAGGAATCATGAATTTAGTAGCTCATATCGTTAACTGTTTTGTGTTCATTGATCTTCCCAAATTACATCATGACGTGGCCAACGAATGATATTCTATTTCATGAAATGGTCATATTTCATGAAATGATCGAGAACATCATGAAATGGTCAATTCTAAGATCTGGCCATGACATGTATATACGCGTCATCTTTACTGGAATTCTGAGAATCACTTGTTGATAACTGTGCAACCCATACAGAACTTGGGGTCTAAAAAGCCACATGTGTCGCTGCTGTTGATTGTTCTTAAATTCTGACAGTTTCTCATAGTATTTGAGTAAATTATAAACATTTTGTTTTGGTTACATTTTTACAATATAACCCTTTTCGCAGCGTTTGCTGCAAAATCAGTGTTATATTTATTCCCTAAAGATTGGAGAGAAAAAAACGGAGAAAAAATATTTTCAATCAAAACCCTTTTTCAAATTGGCTCCTTTTCTTTTTCGTAAATCATCCTTCAGACGGGATCTACTCCACGTCGCTCCACATTTTATAGCAATTTATCACGAATTTTAGCTGCATGGAGAACTGTCAAAATTTCGGAATACTCAACGGTGCTGCCGCCTACATTTGTCCTTCTAGTTTTTATCCTCATTCATAAGCAACAAATCTCAAATAGCAATATTGCGATTTCGGGTGAATTAATTCAATGCAGCCTTTAAATAATCCAGGGAATCTAGTAAACCTCACCGTTAGTCTTGTAGGTTATCGAGAACGAAAAACTAGCCACAATTTACTAAATAGTACTTTTACATTTTATTGATGACTATATAACAAATGAAATGATCCAGTAAAGTTGTATGCATTTATAATAAAGTACGTACAATTTAACACAAACTAAACAGAAACCCCGAATCATACTAAAACCCAACATTGCATCCGCCGACCGTTATAATTAGATCCGGCTGAAGTTGGTCTCAAACTTGGCAAACTAACCAAGATTAGCAGGCACCGCGTTTCAAAGTAAACTGGTTATGTTTGGATTCATCAAACAAGATATCAAGTTTTAGCACGTGTATAATAACTTTTCAGGAATATCGTAGACAAGTTGCGCTTGGACTAGAGTTGCTCGGTAATCAACTAATTATTTTCTAAACCCCTAAATAATCTAATTATTGAAACGCCCATCGATAGTATCGATTTAACCAAAAATATCTATACTATTGATAGGCATATCAATATTTAGTATCGATACTATCGATCAAAATGGATACAATTATATGGATTATATTATATATATTATATCCTATCGATTGTAAAATAATTGCAATACTATCGTTACTATCGATAGGCATATCGATATTTAGATTATTTGGAGGTCAAGTAATAGTAGACTTTAGCAGTGTTGGCAGACTATAAACATAGCGTAGTAGTCTGTACTAGTCTGTACTAGACTCACAATCCGAAGGTCCCGGGTTCGAATTCCGGTGGACACAACATGTCATAAAAATCACGATGTGATCCTTATTTTGGTAAGGACACTGCAGGATGATCACATGATTGTCCGAAAGTAAAATGATACGTGCTTCTGAGGGCCTTTTAAGCAGTTAGACTCGGTGAACTAGATTTATAGTGGTCAATGTGCTTCGTCCGCTGAGCTAGGCGTATTGCAGACTCGCTATAGAGCAATAGTCCTGTATCGACGTTCAGGTACGACGAACTGGACTATTTTCTTCAGCCATTATGATCCCTTTGGCCGTTTCGCTGGCCGCCACTATCTCGTCTTATGTTAAGGGAATTGCAACTGTACACTGTTACTAATCATCAAATCAATTTTGGGCATCAATATGAAATGTTTGTCATGACAATCTCCTAACGTCGAATTCTGTTATGCTATATTTGAGATGGCGATCGTGATCAAGGTATTAATTCTCCCATTAAAAAATGCCTTATTTAAAGAAAGAAAGAAAGAAGTATTTATTGCTTCCGGACACCACAGACACAGACAGACAGGTACATTACATTCAACACAGTTCAGAAACCACACGGAAATCAATACATAGAAAAAAAAGAAAAAAAAAAACAAAACAAAAAGAAAACCAAGATCAAAAATAAAAAGAAGACGAAAAACAAACCAAAATCATAATAATAATAATAAAACTAAGTATACTACTTTTATTTCGTTTATAAGACATCCTTAGTATATTGAGGTGTGATCCATTGAATATTGAGCACCCTCAAAATAGACAATAGATGTTCTATTTGCTCACAGGACGCAACTTTGCAGAACTCCTGAACAGATTTAGCATAGGTGTCTGCCATAACTCTTAAGCTACACTTGTCCCACAAGGAATGCCATTTATAAAAGGCAGTTTGTCTCAAAATTCAGTGGCATTCATTCGTGACGAACTCAGTCGGTGCAAGGTATATTTAGCTGGGTGCTATTTGGAGGCATTCGTAAATTTTTCGAACGATCTGTCCATTCCCTACGTAAACATGTTAAATTAAAACTGTTCTTTAAATTATATACATTTTAGTGTTCTAATTCTAAATTTTTCTTGGATGACCGGGATTTATTTAATAGGGTATTTTATTGGGTCAAAGATAAATTATAAAATGCTGACCTAGAAATAGAAGCCAGTGTAAGATGATCAAAAATCAGTCTCATTTTACTTTTCGACTTATTTCCGGATTTTATTTATGAATTAAAATAACAATGAGTATTTCACCACGATTGATTACGTCACATGACTTTGTATTTCCATACAAACTCTAAAGAAAACTTTCTTTTTGAAGTTTTGTAAAAAGTATCTTAATTGCCTAGGTTGTCAAGTAGCCTATTATGACTTTTTTATTGTCTTGTGAACATGATAATTTAAACTTCAGATTTTTTCTTTTAAGTATGCAAATTCTAGATATTCAAACGCATCGTCTCACTTTCTTTCAAAAGACTTGATATTGAAACAAGGCTTTGAAATGTAAATATTTAAAATCAATTGTAAGTATTTATCGAAATTATTGTAATTCTAAACACTTGAATGGCTTTTAAAAACTTGAATCATTCGCTACAATCACTGAATAGACGCCTCTACCCTTTGATTGAGGACTTCTGGTGCTAATTTTAGATCTTAAACGTTTACGATCGTTGTCACCTCTTTGTCCCACGAGGATACGAAGTAAGATAATATAGTAAAGTCCCTTTGATATATTTTTAGCCAATTACTTGAGACTGCATCTTTACCAGGTGTTTTTGTAATTATACTGGTAGACTTGTCGTTGTTTGTTTTCTTTGTAAGGCGTTCAGTAGCAGGCCTTTTGTTTTAAAAAGTCCATTGACATCAAAAGGCGATGTTTCATTTCTGGTTCTGATTGAAGTTGCTAGAATATTTTTTGTATCATTAATTATAGCGTTGCGTTCTTGTTATATTGTCTTTGAATGGTCAGTGAACTTCTCCTCATTATTATTATAATTGAAAATGTCGCTTTTGTTAATGATTTAATTATGTTATCGAAAATTGCTGTTATGTTTATGTAGTAGAAGTAAATTATGTTTCCAATTTTGACAAAGGCTCGTTTGGAAGTATCCAGGTTGTCGTTTTGTGTACCAGACAGAAGGTACTTCCAAATTCTTCAGTATTTTTTTAATGATATTGGCATCGGTAGCGTTCCTTGATTATCTTGTGAAGTAAGAAAGGAAAATAATCAATGAAGTCATTAAAATAGAAAATGTTTTTAAAGATCCTTATTGTACGTACGTTTGCATTGGATATCACTCACAATTTGGTATATCAATTTGTTTTCTAACTAACAAAAACTCCTCAAAATTCAACCCACGCGTTACAATTACTAAAATTGAACGAACACACCCATGTCCTTCAGAAGAACGACAGCTGTGCCCATATCGATACAATTGACGAGATGGGGCTAATTGTGCTAAAATTATATACTGCGCTCGCGCACAAGGCCTCTCCACCAATGGCAGAGGAGGAATTAATAAGGGTCAATGAAGGCGGCGCTAAAGGGAGCGTGAATGATAACGGAATTGCTGGTTTTGGAATGGCGTTTGGGTTATGACTGTTGGAGGGTCAATTGATGATAATTGCTAAAGGAGAGAAGAAAGTAAAATATAGAAAATGAATTATACGTCGATTGAGAGATTATAATTATCCTCATCCATGCCTGAAATCCGTCTACATCGGACGCGCTGTTAGATAATTGCCATGCTCCAATGCATAATCTTCTTTCACCCTAAGGTTGCCTGGCAGAAATTGCTGTTTAGAAATAAGGCTGCCTATTGTGCTTATGTTTTCATTCAAATGTTTATGTCCTTTGTATTATGTTGTTGTGCAATAAAGTATTATTGATAAATTGATTGATTGATAATTAAATTTTATACAGACTTATAATAACTATTATAAAATTGTTAAGATCGATTTCGCATTTTAAAATTTCCGGTGATATCACGCGCCGAATTTTAATAGTGGCGCCATCAGAACTTTTTGAAATAAACAATACTTACAAAAAACAACTCTATCGGTTTTGTGACAGTGACTATAATTCCACGCGAAACTGAAAGTTTTGATGGTGCGTTTACAGCATTACCATTGTATATTGTCATTGTCCGGTCCGATAGTGAATGCCATCTACAAACTCATGCCAAAATAAAATGTCTATACGGGTGAAGGTGATGATGGTGATACAAGTAAAACATATTGCCAGTATTATGATTCATCAATGTAGCGAGACGCTATTTTGAACATTGGCTGCATGTGACTCTACTCAATAGACCTATAGGCCTAATAAGGAAGATCAGAATTTAGTTTATGTATTTATTAGTGCCATAATCAAAATAATGTTTACCATCAAACAGAGCTATTATTTTTTCATTACATATTTTTTAAAATTTCTCGCCTCCTAAAATAATGTCAGATCATAAAGCCTCAGTAACGCCCTAGGCAAGATATTTGCATCGCAAACTCTGACCTAAGATATTCATCAGATGATGAACGGTGACTTTTTGCTATCAGCATGAAAGCCTTGTTACAGGAAATATCACTCAGTGCGTGGTTTTGAAAGTTGGGTAAAGCATAAACAAGATAAATAAGAAAAATTCAACTCTGGGCATAAAATGTATTTTATTATTTTTACAAAATTCGAAAATTGTTGTGAGTTTTTGCATCTAATCTATGTTTTGAGCAGGACTGTTCCTTTGTCAGGCCAAACAGTATGTGCCATCCGAGGCAAATCTATAATAAATCACGTCAAAAAGCGAAATCTGAAATATTTGATTTATTAGTCAAATTTGTGTGATAAGTCCCAGTGGGAATCAAATCCGAAACCCTCACATCGATATAACACGCTCTAACAGAGAGATCTTGACAATAAACATAGTTACTTGGCGTAAAATATTACACGTGTGTTTAAAAACAGAAGCACTGTAAAATATATAAGTATTATCTGTGCAATTTCAAGACTCCAGTAACACCCAACCAACGAACACCTCAATTAAAAAACCATCTCAAAACCCCAAAGCCGAAATAAAATTTAAACTCAGGCGTCGTGTAACCCGTTTCTCGTGTGAGGCGTCCAGACCAATTTCTTTAAGCACTGTTCTCAAGTAATATTGAGTTACATTGAAAAATTGCCATGTTTGAGACGCTAGCGGCGCCAATTGCGGCCCGATGAAGACGTCAAACGAACGCCTGAAGCCGTCGACGAGCAAACACCGTGATTGTCTGCTAACCGATACATAAATTAGGTGCTTAACTTGAGAGGTGCTGTGGGTTTGCTTGTGTTAGATTTTTTTAACATAATTTGGGATTGCCACCACCACCAACCGTTTGTTGATAATTTTAGACGTTGTGAAGGAAATTGTCAAATAACATAGCATCACGAATGTATCCCTAAAGAGGTAGGAGGAGGCGTATAGTTTTACACCCACTCATTGCCAGCTATGTTTAAGTCACATGTTATAGAGGACGCATTAATCTGGCACTAATCGTGCAAATCACATCATATCAATTTATCTATGAAATGAACCAAACATGAATTCAAACGTCGAATTACACTGAAGATGATCGAATAATAAGGAATTAGACAGGTTTTTAAAACTGAGTTATTAACAGATAAAATTAGATAAAAAGCCGAAAAGCAAAATTATTAGGTTGTAGATCTGGAAAATAGGTCTCATTTATCATGTAAATTATGTCGATAATCGAATTGTATAATTTATGTATCGTCAACATTTTGTAACATTGTTGCGATTGCTGTACCTAGTATGAACTACAATAAACATACAAATTCATCTTTATTCATATTTCATAATGACACTGGCTTTAAACCCTGAGGGAAGTGTGGCATCACGAAAGAAGTGTGGTAAACCGCACGTTGAAGAATTGTTTTTTGCATTCCCGTACATTGGAATTTAAGGTATTTTCTCGTGTCATTTGAGGTAAATTTAACTTTAAATTATAGAGTATAATGCCGACTTTAATTTTCATTTCTGTTGACGTTGCAATCCTAATAAATTGCAGGTTTCAGTGTGTCATTTTGCTGAAAGGATAGAACATCTGCTGAAGTATCACTTGGCGTTTAAATTAAATTCTTGACATTTGTTGATTTTCTGGAACGAAATACTACTTTTATAAATTTACGGTGTCGTTTGAATCCCAGATGGGCACTTGTAGATTTAAAAAAGTTGAATATTTGGTGATGTCGAAAGTCTTTTCTGTTCCTGATAGCGCGTAAAATTGCTTCGATTATTACCTGCTCGAAATATAGAAGCTGTCAAGCTGGTAATAATAATAATCTCTGATAATTATAATTGTCTCTAGCTCTCTATTTCTGAATGCACATTAGAACAGATGGAGTCTATGTTTGTTTTGTTTACTATACCTAATGAAAAATTCGGCGTGTCAAACATCGCACTCGGTGACGTCCGATTTTGTTAAATAATCAGAATAGAATTTGACCTTATCTGTTTAGATGATAGTGATTATTATTCTATACAAAACTCTCACATCCCTCATCTCATCTCTCATTCTGATGGTGTGTACGATTCGGAAGAATCTCGAACTGCTTGTAGCTTTTTCTAGAAACAGGAACAAACCGCTGGTAGTCATCTACAGTCATGAGCAATATAATGTAACCACTTTAGGACTCTGTCGTACTACCATATTTGACATTTAGTGAGACTTACAGTTCAATTTGTCAAAAAAGTTAATGTGACATGGTACCAAGTGTATACATATTAATGCTCGTGACCGTACATAGCCATGATGATCTCATAGTTCCCCTTAATGAAAATAAACGTAACACCATTGGAACGCAGCTACCTTACCCCTCTAAATTCGTCTTTCAGAATGCAAAACGTCGTATATCTAATAAATAATATCATCATTTAGTTCCGGACGACAATATCGCAGACATGACACCGACGCTGTTTGTCGTGTTGGTGTTGTTAAAATATATTCATCTCACAAGCTCGAGTCTAAGCGTATAAATCAACAGTGCCTCAGGCAGCTTATTAATATTTGCCGTACGCTTCTGATGTAGAGATTTTGGATGTGGCTGTTTGATTTGTATTATGTGAGTAAGTAAATAATTGAGGTACCTATTGTGTGAGTTTTGGTGCTGTAAGCTGTTATTCATTTGTATAGCGACACTGCCAAACACCAATGTGATTCATGAATGAGTCAGAAAGCGATAGAAAATGATACGATTTTTGCATAATTGATTTTACTGAAAGTCAAGATACTCCTAGTAATTAATTAGTTATGTTATGATAATAATCTTGCTGAGAAAATAAACGACTATTTTTTTTGTACCGTTTCTTTATCTCATTATTTTTTTACCGTTTTTTACTCAAATTTATGGTAGTCTATATATACTGGGGACTAAAGGAAACTGTGCGCATCACTTACTACCATTACAGAAAAAAAAACTTTTGAACTGTTTTTTAAATTTTATCTATTCAGTAATAAAATCATTTCAAATACAAATAATTAGAAAAGAAGGAAGAAAATAATGAAAGTCACATCTAGCAAAGGACGTAATAGTATGAGTGAGATGTTATCTGCAGACGCAATTGTTAAAGCTTCGTGCTAAGAAAGAGCTAGGAATCATGTGTACACTTCTTGTAAAAATAAATACAACGAAGCTACTACATTGTTTTCTTTTTGTACTTTTTTTTTGACGTTCGCTAGGTTAGGTTGGAATTCTTTTTGAGCTCCTCATACATTTAATTTACGAATAGTTTTCCATTTTTAAATAGGTACTTTGATGATAATTTTAAAAGGAACAATACATTGACTCCTTTCACCCTACCGTCATCTAGCTGTGCTTACTTTATCCGGTTGTTACTGTCCTTATGTTATTATTATGTGCAATACATTTTTGATTGATTGAAATAAATGATTTGAATATTTATTTATAATATTATATATCTCTCGCTCTCTGTATTACACTTCAATCCTATTAATGTTATATATTTTTAAATGGGTATTTTATTTTTTTATTTATTTATTTATTTCTCTCTCTACAAATGATCACTTAATAATTAATGGGTAAGTACATTTAATGTTTTGAAAGAATACCTTTGAGAGAGCTGGAGTCTGTACTGGGCTCGAAACCCGTATTACAGTTCACCAGGCTCCCCCCCTCTGACTATGTACAGTGCTATACTAATTAATCAAGTGCATTATAGTACATAGTATGTTACACATGTTACTTAACAATTCAAAAGAGAAATAATATATTAAAACAAAGGATAAGAACTAAAAACAGAACAGCAAAAAATAATAATTGAAAATTAACAAACCGGTACGGTAAATACTTATTGTTAAAATATAAGAGTCAATCAATCAATAATTCTTTATTACACAAAAACATAAACTCAGGATATGTACGGACGAGTAAAATAAGCACAAAACAAGAGTCGTTACATAATTGCCGAAAAATAGAGTCGTTAGATAGTAAAACCACCTAATAACTTTCTCTATTCCCCCTACACTTACATACATACATACATACATAAACTCACGCCCGTAATCCCTAATGGGGTGGGCAGAGCCACAAGTAATCAAAGACAACTTGCAGCCACTGTTGATACGAATTCCAAAGATGGATATGATGAACCTTATGGTGATAAGGGATCAGCCTATCGCCCATAACACCCCCCCCCCCCTACACTTAATCTTAAAAATTCCCGATCCCGGAACGCTCCTGGTACCATTTCTATGTGCAATGAGTTTTTTAACAACTGTATTCGTATTTCTCTAAGAAAACAGTATTCGTATTTCTCATGTCGCTAGAAAAGCGACAAAAGCGACAGACTATCGCTATTAAAACTTCATCTTTGTCTACAACTTTCTTGAATTAGCTTTGTCTTGTTTTTAAACTACACAGTACTTCAGCGCTGTTCTCAACCATATTACAATCAGATACAATGAAACGTTCTCTAGTATCACGGCTTATTCGTTTTTGTAGTCAACTCCTTTATCATGTATAAGGTTAATAACTTTTTCTGTGCTATCATTATTTTTAATAAAAAAAATTAAACGTTTTTTATATTTTATATACCTATTCTTTTCTTTTTTATTTTTTTTTCTCAAGTACTAATGGCATGTTTGTATAAACTGTTGAATAACTAAACTATAAGCTAATACACTTCTCATCAAAAAAATCGAAACACCTTGCAAGTTTACGTTTTGTCAGGATTATCAGAAAAATGTGTACATTTAGGAATAAATGTTAAATGTCGTTTAATAGTGAGTAATATGAGCTTATCAAATCTTAATGTTAATGTTCTAAATTTAAATGAATTTTTCATAGGTTTCGTATTTTGTTAAATGAGTCATTTTTATTCCGTATGGAGTATAAAGGAAATGGATAAAACAACACACGTAAATGAAAAAAAAAAAAGCTAAAAAACGTTTATTTAATAACTTGTATTCCCTCCACGAGCTCTAATTACTGCTTCCATACGGTTCTTCATCGATCGGATGAGAGTCACGATCACATGCTGTGGTATATTGTTCCATTCCTCTTGGATTGCATCTTGCAGCTGGCTAAGTGTTTCTGGGGCAGGATCTCTTGCTCGAATTCGTCTCTTTAATTCATCCCACAGATGTTCAATGGGATTCATGTCCGGGCTTCTTGCTGGCCATTCCATAATAGAGATATCGACTTCGTTAAGATAATCTCGTACGACGCCCGCGGTGTGAGCCCTAGCATTGTCGTGCATGAATATGAAGCCGTTGCCAATAAAATGTGCATAGGGCATCACATGAGGCTCGAGACACTCTTCGACGTACCGATGACAGTTTAGTGCAGGCAGACGTGGCCCAGACACGAAAGCAAGCTCTGTCTTACCGTCGGCGCTGATTCCTCCCCAAACCGTCCACGAACCGCCACCATAGCTGACCTTTTCTTCAATGCAGCATTGTGCATAGCGTTCTCCGTCTCTTCTGTAGACCTTGTTCCTTCCGTCGTTACCATACAGCATAATTTTACACTCATCAGAAAAGAGAACTTTGCTCCACTGTAGGTATGACCAATTTAGGTGCTCACGTGCAAAGTTAAGGCGCGCTCTTCGATGGTCTGCAGTTAATTTCGGCCCATTTGCTGGCTTATGCGGTACCAGTCCACGATCCTTCAACCTTCTTCTAATTGTAGAGTCACTTACAGCCACCCTTCGTACAACACGAAGCCGCTGCTGCAGTTGAAAAGCGTTAAGGCGTCGATTTCTTAAAGAAGTTGTTACAATAAATCGATCATCTCGCTCAGAAGTGACCAGATTCCTGCCAGATCCTGAACGGCGCGTGAACAAACCAGTCTCCCGATAACGTTTATAGACTCTATGAACAGATGACAGGCTTAGATGCAGTCTTGCAGCCACAACACGCTGACTAAGGCCAGAATCCAGCAATGCCACAACTTGGGCGGCTTCTGTGGGCGAAGTATCCATACGTTTTAGAAAAAAAACCTTTTTTCAGACGTCCCAAAGTCACAGTATTGAAATAAAAAACAAAAAGTTTAAGGATAGGCGCCAATTTTTAGTTTTTAAACGCTAAATGTACTCCAACCCTAAACACACATTTGTCTCAAAACAGTGATTCATTTCGTTTATAAGATAAACAAATGAAATTCTAATTTTGAATTTAGAATTTTCGCTTATTACTGTAATGGCCAAACTGCCAGCTATACATTTATGTAATTTTTTTCATCGTATGAATTCTTTTTTGTGTTAAATTCGGACAGAAACAATTAAAACGGAAGTGTTTCGATTTTTTTGATGAGAAGTGTATATACTGTCTTAATGTTTCTCATATTAAGTGAATTTGTAATTCTTTTTAGAAATAAATATCTTTAACCTGATTTGCTTTAAATCAACATTGGCCCCTTTCCACCGGGATAAGAAAATGACAGGTATAACTTAAAATAAAATTTGATGGTGTCTACAGGAATTAGCACCTTTGTCACCTTAAAATAACATTAACCTTTCCGGCCAAATAGTTAAGGGTTTAGGGACTATAGTCTAGTTCCTATCTTCCCTTTATAGACCTTCAAGTAGTGGCAAATAGGTGAAAAGCTCATTTAACTTAGTTAATCTATGACAAAAAATATTTCGATCACTGAATGGTGTGGCTACACATACGCCATCTATTGTCACCGAAAATTATATATCGAGGGTCCCAACACCATGACGCAAACTGACAATAAGTAGGTAACGTGAAAAAAACCTGCTTTTCAGCCCTGTAGGTAGCCTAGTTTTTGTTTTAGACCTACACCTAAAACATACAACTTTGTACCATCTTACTCATAGCTTGCATTATGTGTGCTTAGTTTTTTTCTTTTGAGACCCCCCATACTAGCGTCTTTCGAGCGTCGTCGTCGTGCCAGCGTCCGCGGAACGTCCACGCGACGTCGACGCCGCGGCGACGCGACGCCAGCGCTGGCCGGCGGCCGAACGCCCAGCGTGCGCTGCGCTAGCGTCGCGTAACCGCGGCTCCTATAGCGTACAATCAGTGTGAAAATGGATTCCGACGAAGAAACACTGCTGTTGATATTACTGATCCAAAAATTACGCAAACGAAAAAGGAAACGTCGTCATCATTGGGAACATCCTCTGTGTAGTGCTAGAGTTCAGGAAAGCGATTATTTCGTATTGTATTGTCAACATATAAAAAATAATAAAAAACACTT
The DNA here is from genome assembly GCF_024362695.1 of Pectinophora gossypiella. NCBI lineage: Eukaryota > Metazoa > Arthropoda > Insecta > Lepidoptera > Gelechiidae > Pectinophora > Pectinophora gossypiella. The sequence continues at coordinate 3,212,932 of NC_065421.1, read as the reverse complement.
TTATGATTATTTACGGATGCCAAAACGAATATTTGACGAACTATTACAATTGATACCGAACGATATAAAATATCAAGATACCCATTTGAGGATTTCTGCGTCACCTGAAGAGAGGCTTATTATTACATTGAGGTAAGTAAAAACGCAATCTTTAAATCACGAAAAAAAAATTGTTTTTATTTAGAAAACTTACAAGAAACTAAATCACAGATTGATTAATAGAATTACAAATCAAATCAAATAGAATTACAAATCAAATCAATTGCGTTGTGCATTGTACTTGTTCGCAAAAAACGTTGAACTGACGCCGCGGCGTCGCGTCGCCGCGGCGCCGACGTCGCGTGGACGTTCCGCGGCCGCTGGCACGACGACGACGCTCGAAAGACGCTAGTGTGGGGGGTCTCTTACAGACCGGTTTTCCGTTACATACCTATTATTTAACCATGCGAAACAGTTATGAAAAATCTATAATGACATTTCTACCCACGTATTTGGCGCGAGTTTATACGCTAATGCTAATTTACAACAGAATCAGTAAAATGACATCAATTTAATCATACTAAAACTTATCTGAAATTTCATTTTCATTTCAAATCTTCTCGAGACAAAAGGGGTTATAACTCATTTAAAGTTTTTACGACCTATTTGTCATTTAATAAGAGCTTTCACGATGTAATTTACTTTCTAAATTAAGTTTGGCACCCTATTGTTCTATCGGCAATAAAGATAAAATTGTGCGCCCTCCATTTTTCTCGCTGACTTGCAAAGAGATATATCTCAGTGATTTCTGTTTTTGAGTACGTATTGTTCAAAAGTATTTTTTGATGACGTCATTCACACTGACGTATTATGACAACGCTGCGGTCAACACTAACATAACTTACCATCACGCCTGTATACCCGAAAGGGTAGGCAGAGTTCTATAGTACAAACACCCACTCTTGGCTAAGCTAAGTTTCCCATGTAACACGAGAGGAGCCTATTGCCACTAACCGGCCACCAAATTAGGAATCCATGTGATATCAATTATCAATTCAAAAAGTCGAATTCAGAGATACAGAGCTGGGATTCGAACCCGTGACATTATTTATTTATTTATTATTAATTTAAAATCATTTAATTATAATTTTGTATCTATGTGTAATTAGACTAAGTTTTTTATATTTATTTATGAATTTTAATAAAGAATCTTTATTATTTATTTATTTATTTAGATAGGTATACCAACAGTACACATATTATAAAGTTATAAAATGCAAGTCTTAAATTAGTTTTTGTATATGTGCTCCAATTACAGGTGCAGACACACACAGTATTCATAATTACAACAACAAAACGTATATATCTAGGTGTATATAATGTGTCACGCGTACTACGAACAGGACTATCGCGGATTCAAAAACGGTCATTAATTCAATATTTACTATAGACAAGACCCAAGCACATGTGTGCATAATTTCACGACGATTAGTTGAGTAGCGTAAAAAATAACATCATCATACTCATCATCAGCCCATTAACGTCCCACTGCTGGGGCACGGGCCTTCCCTATGGATGGATAGGGAGATCGGGCCTTAAAACCATCACGCGGGCCCTGTGCGGATTGATGGTTATTAACGACTGCTAATGCAGCCGGGACCAACGGCTTAACGTGTCTTCCGAAGCACGGAGGAACTCGAGAAGAAAACTTTTTTTTTGTGGTCACCCATCCTATGACCGGCCTTTGCGATAGTTGCTTAACTTCAACAATCGCAGACCGAGCGCGTTTACCGCTGCGCCACCGAGCTCCTCAAAAAAATAACATACTTTCACATTTATAATCCATAATATTGAGTTATGATGCCAGGTTATTGTAAGGCCTACATAAAAAAGGCTACTTGTCAACCTAGTCAAATGAGATACTTTTTTACGAAACGTCAAAACGAAAGTTTTCTTTGGTGACGTCATCAATAAAAGCGGTCAAACGTCGTACTCATTGTTACTTAATTCATAAATAAAATTCGAAAATAAGTCAAAAATTAAAATGAGATTTTTGTTCATTTTAGACTGAGTACTATTTCTATATTAGCATTTTATAACTATCTTTGACCCATTCAAATACCCAATTTTGTACACTTCACTAAAATCTTTTTTTTTGACATGACTTACAATAATAAACTTGCCGCATATGGCATTAATTATTTGGCCGGAGCATTAACTACTTGGCTGTAATCACTGAAATCGACGTTCCCTACGTATACTAGTCAAAGTGAAAGAAAATTCGAACTGCACTGGCAACTGCATTACAATGTACACATTAAATCACATCTCCTGGCATTTTTATTTTTTCGTAATTCGTTATAGTTTAGATTTTAAATAGCCCGTAAATAATTCTAAGTGCATTCTAAGTGCATCAAGGAATTTAAAGAGTATTCAAATTGCCGCTTAGAATGGAGTACCGCGTATGCCATCCCTTTCACTCACACGCACACTACGACATTTGACACTTCGAACACTTTTGGCGGGAACACGTCGTTACAGGTTAGCTTACGAGAAAAATATTTTGTATTGGTTGTTTTTATGGCTAAAGTGTAAAATTCAGTTTAAATTTACGTATGATTAGTGTCTACGTGAAATAATAATGGCGGGAAAAAGAAGGCTTTATGGACGACTCGAAAATGAAGTCTCAAGTTTCGAAAAAAGAGCAAGATCGCTTTTTAAGAAACCGTCACAAGGATAAAAGTAATGGTATTACCAAATTAAGATAAATTTTATTCATTTTAGCTTTAGGTAATCTGTAACTGCTTTTAATGTTATATTTTTTACTAAAACAACGTACATTATTCTACCTGGTAGATAGAATAATATGCGTTTTTGGGTCTAAGTTAATTGCCAAACTACACATTCGATCCGGTAGATAGAATAGTATGTGTTATAATATGTTTGTAGTAAATGTATAAAAAATAGTATTCTATCTGGTAGAGCGAATAGTTTACGTTTTTGAGATTTCACAGACGAGCGAGGAGCATTATTATTTCTGGTAAGTAAATTGAATTCTGTGCCTTATAGGTTCATATTTATAGAGCCACATAAGTTATTCTAAGTGACAAATAGATTAGTACACACCAGGTTAGTAGGATTAGTATACAGGAAGTGTATTTCAATTAGACTCATTGCATACTCACTATACTCAGGTTACCGCATTGAACAATTCGTTACTTTGAAACGAAGGACAAAAAAACGCTAGCTAGCTATTTAGACCGTGGTACTGAACAATATTTGCTACGTAAAGTAAATTAAATGTATATATTTGTCCCATAGTAGAAACAGTTCAGTAAGTACTATAGGTAAGTACCGTAAACAAATCTGTTTCAATGCACTTCATACAAAACACGGTGTATGTAACGGAACAAGTGATAAATAACATGCACTATCAAATACGTAGGGTAGTTTTCGAGAGATAATGCATTTATTTGAGACGGATACATTTTTAGGGTTTCATGACTTTCTTAATTTGTAGTCGTTAATAAAATGTTATTTATTTCTTGGTAAAATTGTAGTTTTTAAATAAGGACCTCCCCCACGTTAAAGTGTCCAGTAGAGGTATCTTCGTTTGATGCAGTCCTAAAAACGGCGGTTGAGTCCGTCCTCAACGTATCCTTTGATGAGATCAATGGGTGCAGGAGGCTCTTCCGATTCGTTATGGCGGTTTAGGAGTGCGGTGTGCACGGGATGTGGGTTTGCCGGCTTTTTTGGCGTCGGCGCATGGGGTTGCGGACCTTGTCGCTACTATCCTTTATTCTAATGGCGGCGGGGAAATTTTGCCTTATGTGTCCGATGCCTTGACAGTTTGGGGTGGCCTGAATCCGGGTGTATCGGCCCCTGTTATCTGCCCTATTCAGCGTGCGTGGGATGATGTTGGGGCAAAGCGGATCGAGCGTCAGCTCCTGGCACATGCTAGTGGGGCATATTTGGCTAGACTCCGGGCGGTTTCACAACCTGAATCTGGGACATGGTTGCACGCATTACCCTCCCCTCACTTAGGCACTTTATTAGACGATGATTCGTTGCGTGTGGCGGTCGCTTTCCGCCTGGGTTGCAAGGTGTGTGAACTCCACATATATATGCACCTGCGGTTCCATGGTGGAGGCTGATGGCCATCACGCACTGAGTTGTCGACGTTGCGCGGGGAGGTTTTCACGTCACCATGCACTCAATGATATTGCGCGGAGAGCCTTAGTATCAGCGAGTGTTCCCTGCGTGCTTGAGCCTCCGGACCTATGTAGGTCCGACGGGAAAGGCCGGATGGGCTGACTTTGGTGCCTTGGAAAAATGGCAAGTGCCTAGTTTGGGATGCTACCTGCGTCAATACTGTCGCTTCCAGTCACCTTAGTCGCACCGTCCACTCTCCTTCAGCAGCAGCTGAGGACGCCGCTGAGAAGAAAAGAGAAAAATACGCAGCACTGGCGCCACTGTACGATTTTGTGCCCGTTGCTGTGGAGACCTTTGGCTGCTGGGGAGCAGACACCAGAATCCTCATTTCAGAGTTAGGGCGCAGGCTCAGGGAAAAAACGGGTGACTCCCGCTCCGGTTCGTTCTTGGAGCAAAGGTTCGCCATTGCTATTCAGCGCGGTAATGCGGCGAGCGTTATGGGTACCTTTGCACCGGGAACGGTCAGGGGCGGGTTATTTATGGACTAAGATTTTTTAATTATTTTATTGATAAATTGTATATTTAGTATTAATCATCATCAATTTAAGAGCCCCTCATCTACTCACACCACTTATTTTTACTTTATCAAAATTCATATATAAGTTAAATAGAAAAAAAAACGTTTTTTACGTTTTTTTGTCTATCCTAACAACCTATGACTATAATAATGTTAGATTTGATTATAAAATACCTAACAAAAGAAGAGAGAGAAGTACAAATTATGTTACATTAATATTGCAAATTAAAATTTAAAGTAAAAATTGACAAGTATTTGTAAACATTTTTCTTGTCTCAAGTACTTTATACTTAAATAAGTAAATAAAAAAATAAACACCTGTAATTTCATGTTATTTTTGATAATGTTTAGGTTTTCTACTTACTCTATTTTAAACGTTATGATGGGTAAGATTTATGTGATGTCAAAAAAAAATACACTATACTTAAGAATAACTTTCGTAAAAAGACTGTTGGTATCTTTTTTCAATGTTACTTCTGTTTCTAAGAATAAAAAATATAACAAAAGCTTCGTGATTATTAAAATTGTTTTAATTTATAAAATTTCCCCTTCACCAACTGCGTTTTTATACAAATAGAATTGTTAGCATCTTAAGCCTTATTTTTATTTTTACAATGTATACCATTCTATTTACAGAAAATATTAGATATCTGAGTAATTATTTCATTCTAATTTATATTTAGTAGTAAAAAGTAAAAAATACACAGAAGCTCACAATTTCGTCACAATTAATTAATCACATCATGTAAAAATAAATGACTTGTTCAGTCCTATGTATATCAGTCTACGTGTCACATTGAATAGTTTGGTTAATAAAATAGTAAAATTATTCAAAGAATACTATTCTTTGTGGTAGATAGAATAGTTTACGTAAAAAAGGGCCACAAAAACCATCCACGTATAGTATGCTATGTGGTAGTTAGAATGGTATACACGCAATTTATTGTCCCTTAAAATATTCTATCTACAAAAAATCCAAAAATAATAAATTTTAGTAAAATATAACCTAACTATTCATCAGGAAATTGTTAAAAGTATATACTGTATGAGTTTTATGGTTGTAGCTCGATTACGAAAAAAGTAATGACTGTTTTACGGTTTTCTGGCTCTCCTGTAAAGTGACGATTTTTCAGTTAGCGTAGTGTACGTAGGGAGCGTCGAAATCAACATCATCTTAAAGTTATGAAAAAAAAAAAAAATATTACGTACCTCAAAACATGACATTTTGGAGTTAAATGATTTCTTCGCTTGATCCGCTACGAGAAGGTAATTCCTATTTTCGTTAGTGTTAGTTTATATCTCGATTTGTAGGTGAATTGCAAAGGGTGGTGAAATGAAAGTGCCTCTGTTCACACAAAACAGCGGGGTCCCTAAGGCCTTAGCTCCACCGAATGCGATATAGTAGTAGTAGTATCCCTAGCGTTATCCCGCTTTAACAGGGTCCGCTTACCTAACTTGAAGATTTGACAGGTCCGATTTTGTACATAAGCGACTGCCTGTCTGACCTTCCAACCCGCGAAGGTAAAACCAGCCCAATACAGGTTAGGTCACATACCTTCGAAAATGCATTTCTTAGGAATGTGGGTTTCCTTACGATGTTTTCCTTCACCACTGAGCACGTGATCATTATTAATCCAAATATGAATTTGTTTTCAAATTCATATTTGAAAACAAATTCATTCAACAAATTCAAACAAATTCAATTCATTCTTTCTTTTTCAGCGGATACGAAAATGACAGGTATAACTTAAAATAAAATTAGATGGCGTCTGCAGGAAGTAGCGCCATTACCTTTCTTCATGATATTCTTTCTTTTGATTTGCTGGATGTTGTCCGGATGCTCCACTTCAAAACACACCATACCACGTCACTCGCGTTATGTCACCACATCACTATTTTCTATCATCGTGTTTCCGAACTTCCCAAGCCTATTTGTTAAACAACCATATACAAGCATTACAAGTAATTAATTTATATTAACTTTATATTATCACAATACAAAAGTTTTTTTTCGATTATAGGTTATGGCAACGGGTCCTTTAGTCGTACAGCCTGCCTTTACTGCTAGTGTCGAAATGATGGGAGAAAAAAAAGATATTCCTCGATTATTTTACCAATTTTTTTGTATTTTCGACGTCAGAAGTACGTAAATATTTAAAAATTGATTCTGGAATTTCATTATTCCACGAGGAACTATTTTTACGGTTCGATACGTGATTAAATGTTAAATAAGTTACAAAAACAATTACCCCATTAATTTTATTTTCCCGGCGTTTCGGCCGCGTTGCAACGACTGTGGCCACGGGATGACTGGCGCGAGTGGTTGTCATTGCGAAAGTGTTGTAGGTGTTACTACCCTCACTTTACTACTATTTATTTTCTTCTTCAAAAAAATTCTCATTGTGTATTAATTTTTTTTTCTTCGTCACTAAATCATAGAATAAGGCAAATTTCCACTCCCCACCAGCGTCCCAGCTAGGTTTACCTCACCCCCTCGGACATGGTTTAGACTTGAATCGTCTTGAAGGCTGCGCGCGGACCGTTATTTTTTATCAGTTTAGCTTAGAATTTTCAAAATTGGACGCCGACGTTCTTTCAGTTCGTTTAGTCTTTAATCGTGAGACTATTTACTTTTTTACTTATTTCGAATTTGAATTTGTAGTATTGACTGATGACTTTAAAAGATCTTTGTCTAGTAGTACCTATCTAAGTCATGTCGGTTAAATTAGTTGTTGTAATTGGCAGCTCTCAGACGTTACACACACTGTTGCGTATGTAAGATAACGTCAATGTGTAGTGTCTGTGTAAAACGAGATTTTTTTTATATGAGGTGTCCGGGGTGTGACCAAATATTTATTTTATTTTGAAATTTTCAAGGGCATTTTATTTATTTAGAGTCTTTAGGTAAAGATAAATTAAAAGTGATATTTTCTTAAAAATGTATTTATTTTTCATTTTATTGTGCTTTTCATATTTATAAACTGGACATTCGGTCCGGAAGTATAGTTTACAATAGTGACGTCTCTCGATAATATACAAAATGGAACAAAAACTATAAAAAATAAATATTGCTTAAATTATTACAAAACCGAAAACAAAACAACATTTTTTTTCGATAATCGAAATTATTTACTTACAATTTTAATTTAAAGTTCATGTTTTATATTTTAAAATAGATTATACAAAATTGTACACGCAAAAGAAAGTCTTTTGTTAAATAAAATAGAGATATTAAGAAATACTAAGAACAAAGTACAAAGTAATAATTATCTGAAGCTACAAAGAAGCATACAATACAACGTAAAAGTACAAAGGACAGCTTGCTTGATAGAAAGTTTAGCACCAGTGAAGAAATTAATGAAAAATCTTGCAAGGACTTCAGAAACGTAATTTTAATGGATACTTTAAATGTGATATGATTATAAAATCCAACTTACAATAAGTAATTCGTTTACCTAAAATTTTGTACAATATCTACAAATTCAGCGAATCGATTTACAACGTTCCTTCATTTTTTATACATAAAAACTAATCGTGTTTACATTTTAATTTGATACTCCGTAATTGTGATAATTTTATGACTAGTCTCATATAAATTACTAGGACAAAACTGCTAGTGCTACCTAAATTATGGTCACATGAGTTTTGTACAAAATCATTATTTTATGCTATTTAACTAATAGAAACAATTTTTCATTCAAAATATTAGTCTAATCTGGGATGTGACATGGAATTTATAAAAACGGTTACACTAAAACAAAATTCACTACAAATTGGGTGGATGTTTGAAATTGTATTTGATTAGTGTTACTATTTATTAGAAAAACACTACTTATTTGAGTTTCTAGTTAAATTTTTGGTGCTGCTAATATTTCGTGTGTCAAAATTTAAATTATTCGACCACCCCAGACTGACTTTAACAGAGACAAAATTTCTACCCAACAATAATTTGTACAAATGTGTAGAAAGTCCCTAACAAGTCTATTTTTACAAACAACTTGAAATACTTTTGCCAAATTCTGATATCATATTCAATGAAGCGTCAAAAGAAATCCCTCTTCAGGATCCATTAGAAAAATATCTATACAAGTAACTTAAGAAGATATTGGTTATATAATACGTAAAGTAACTGACGTAGGACAAACAGATTGTGGCAATGCCGTTTAAATATAACACAGTTCTAAAGAAGGCATTATAGAATTGAGGCCGTTTGAATTAGGCCCTTTCGTAGGACAACTAAATGCATTACACTATAATTCCTGTTTTAAAAAGTCCGTATCACTTAATATCCGTTATGGCACAAAACCATTCACTTGTACTTGAATTCATGACATTGGAATTTCAGCTGACAACCTATGTCTAGATGAAGCTCTGGTGCCGCAGGTTCCACATGTATTATTGCTATATCCTGAGTCGGAGCCAAACGAGGAATCTCCGCTTGGGGGTTTAGGAGATGCTCTTGGTCCTCTCCAACAACCTATACCTGGGAGCTCACCACCTGGCCAGGCGCCCCCAGCTCCTACTGGTATAGGGCCTGGAGGTCTCGCTCCCACAGTCCCAACTTGGGGATACAATCTCAATAAGGCATCTAAGAGAACACCTTCGTGGAATTCTGAAGGATCTGGCGGGTGAATGTGTCGAGGCATTCGATGCTGTCCCCGTCGTCTGTCTAAACTTTTAGGCCGTCGGTCTAAGCGTTGTTGTCTCGGACGATGTGGCAGAGACTGCGGGGCTGGTGGTCTTGAACATGTCCGACAAGGCGCAGCTTCTCCAACTAAACTCAGTTCGTCTTCAGCAAAGTGATCGTCGCTGTGCAGAGAGTCGTCTGACCGGTGAGGCAGCTCTTCGTAAAGAGGAGCTCCACAAGTATCACCACCACATGAGTTCCCCCCTCTCCACGTTCCTCCAGAGCCACAAACGAAAACTCTTCCTGGACAACCCGGTCTCTTCGCTTCTACCATCTGTGGACAAGAAGAGCGTTTTATTTTCGATAATTGGAAAAAAATACCAGGAAATTCAAATTATTTTAACCCGTCCCCAAGATTTTCATTTGAACAACAAATCAAATACAGACCCCAAAGTTGTCTAAACGTCTGATAGTCTTTAAACTTTCAAGTAATTTATGAAAATCGAAAGCCATTTGTCTGGAGGCCAATTTACTAGGTAACGAGTTTTACATTGCCTTTGAATATATTTTCATAATTAAATAAGTGACTAATGAAACATGAAAGGCATAATTTACCTATACATAATTTCGTTTTTAGTAAGGCAGATCTAAACAAAAGTTTGTAAAATGAATTTCATGGTTTTTGTTAATTTGAATAACAAAAATATTTTTATTATTGTAAACTGTACCCATTGCTCCAGGTGGAATTTGTCAAGCAACAAGATTGGATTTATTTGGAGGTTATTATTTTATACTTAAGCATCTTTTTTCTTTAACTTTGGAGTTGCGCTCCAATACAGCATTAACAATACGAGTATCTAGTGCTGCTTCTTTGTTTTCTTTATAAAACACGTTTGCCTCATCTCTAATTGGTTTCATGTAGTAAGATCTTCTTGGTCTTCCCCTCACTCGTACCTTTCATTTTATTTTCTCTTTTACCTCTATAATTATTATTTTATGTCTATTTTTAATGAAATCATAGTATCATAGCTTTATAAATTCGCCTTTTCTATTAAGTATAATGTTATAAAATATTTTAAGGATTTTAATCCTTATAAAAGTTAACAATATGCACCATTGTGATTATGGGTGTTGGGCTTATTAGAAGATATTAGACCTTAGAATTTTCTGTCAAAAGCGGCTGCAAGTTTCATTTTGTTTGTTTGTGTTTTTGCTCACCATCTACGATTGTGAGTTTGTGTATATCTTTATATCAAATAACATCATATTCTACCTCTAATTGCGGTTCCAACTCAGGTCTATGAGGCAGTGGTGGTCGTCTGGGCAGATCCTGAAGGTCTTCGTACAAGGGTGCTGGGGGAGGGGCCCGTCTCTGGGAGCCGGTACCCTGGTTCGGTGCTGATGACTTGGATGGCAGGAGGTTAGTGACTTTCCGTTTGTGTCTGCAAGAGAAAAGAGAATGGTCAATTATGGAAGCTGCTTGGTTGTCGGTATTGGTTGGTGACATACAAAGAAATAAGAGAAACTTAACGATAACCAAAAACTAACAGAAACGTTCACAAGACAATCTGTTTGAATAATAATTCCGAATTTACCTAATTTAAGAGTTGAATCTTTACAAAGTATTAATTTCAATCAAGACAAGATCAAGTTATGTACGTCGTAATTGTCATATATATTAGTCACAATACCGTAACCTTAAAAATGAAAAATGTTTTAATGTATGTGATGTGGTTGTACTTTATAAATAAATAAATAAATAAGACAGCTTGTAAGAAGACGTCGAAAATTTTGATCCAGCCGATTTCGACTACGGCGACTGCTTCAACTCCGACGTTCATGTCCTCGCAAGTGGTTTATAGCCAATCTTATTGGACAAGATCCTCGCACATAGCGGGAATGTGAGCACACTATTTAAATATGTATAATTGAACGCAACGCTCTACATTCCGGACGTTTAGTGGTTCGCTTTTCCCACTGACATGGACAATGACGCACTTTTTCAAATGCCGCATCCGTGGTTTATCCAAAGCAACGAGCTTAATATATAAAGGCTACGACATTATGCTAATACTTCCTCCTTATCTTATTACGTAGCTTTTATGAAATTTAGCTTTACTATCACTCATGGAAGATGAATCGGTTTAATTTTCTCTCTCGCGGCGTACTGTCGTTTAAACAAGGGTTTAGAGTCCGTTTGTTTTAGACGTTTATTAAATTGAAATGTTTAAATTAGGTCGATTAATTTAGCATGTTTGGGGTCAGGTATAATTTAAAAAGTAATTCGACACCCAACCCGTTTTCTCGTTTAGCGATTATCATTAGCGCGATTCTCACAGGGTCCGCTTACCTAACTTGAAGATTTGCCAGGTCCGGTTTTTTACAAAAGCGACTGCCTGTCTGACCTTCAAACCCGCGAAGGGAAAACCACCCCATTACCAGGTTAGGTCACATACCTCCGAAAATGCATTTCTCGGGAATGTAGGTTTTCTAACATTTTCATTTTCACATTTATGATCTAAACATATATTCGAAAACAAATACGACTATCATTGATTTAGGCCTGTGCTGGATTCGAACTTGCGACCTCAAAGTGAGAGGCAAGCGTTCTTCGAACTGTACTACCACGGCTTCACGGCTTATTAGGCTATAATATTATATACAATTTCTGCTATTTCTCTTCCCGTCATTACGTTGCTAGTCCTGGCTTGATGAAAGGCGAAGTGAACTCTATATTACTGATATTATGTAATATGTCATTCCTGAGGGTGGCAAAAGCGGCCACATTATTTTATATATGCGACCGTTTTACTAAACAGAATTCAAGCAGCAAGATGTTACTTTTAAAATAGAGAATAACCAAAATATAATTCACTTACTTTTCACTACATGTGCAAACAAGAATATAGTATAAAATTTGTATGACAACGTACGTCGTAGGTATATCGTGACGTCATAGAAGAACGTGTTAAATATCGAATTTATTGTTGCATTTTTATTGATCAAAATTAGTAAATTAAATTAAACAGAATTTTATTCTGTATATACTATAATAATATGTTTTTATTAGACTTTTATATGATTTCATTTTCGTTAGACTTGTATTAATTTAATTATTTTTTTACAATTTATTTTGACCTCGGAAACTACCAATTGAACTTTTTAATAATAAAGTGTAAGAATAATCTGTAGTTTTTATATTATATTATTTTAATTTAGTGCACCTATTTAAAAATAAATACATTATATAATATTAATTTATACAAAGCATTTGTTAAGTTATTATGTTACTTTTAGCTTCTAAGATAAGCTGATACAAACTATTAAACGCTTGTTCTTTTTACTTATATCAATGCAAATTATCATTCCAACAATCTTCTCTTTAAGTACATTCGAAATATAAACACGAAATGGTGGTTTTGTTAAGTAATATATCATAGATACAGCTCTTCTACAGCTATAATAAAACCTTTGGACCTTTAAGTGTATTGTGCACTATCAAAAGATCTCAATTAATATTTGTCTGGAATACAATAATGTTTCGCGGTAGACAACCGCATTCTACTGGTTATGATGTTTAATAACCATTTGGTTTGTGTGGATATAATATTTATTTATTTTGATTTTTTCATATTCGTTATTTAAAATAATGTAAATGAAAATAAAATACACAAGCGAGCGGAACTCGACTAAGAAAACCACAGAAATAATATTTTTATTTCTCTTAGAGATAGAAAATAATTATATGAAGTTATTTCATTAAAAACAAAAACTCTATATTTGTCTTGAATTTAAATGATTAACTATCTTTTTATCTATAATATTAAAATGAGTAATATTTTAATTTCTATTTAAGTATAAATAATATTAATACGTTGTTGTGTTTCCTTCAGTCTATAAAGTGTGTTAGAAAAGGTTTATAATAATAATATATATTATGTGTATGAAGCGATTGATGAATGTGGAAGAAGCAAGAGAAGTGTGCCTGGGTTGAAGCAAATGGAATTCTTAGTCTCTGCTTACCCCGATGGGAAATAGGCGTGACTTTATGTATGTATGTGTAAGTGTATTAAATTGGAAAATATTGCAAACGGCTACATGTACACATAGAAAAAAGGGCATATCCACACAAAGCTATCGTATCGACGGATCATCACTTTTACATCCGCAACCTTTTCAATATCATCAAAATATTACGGATTATGAAGCTATTATAACCCTATTAGGTACGGTAATTTAATTTCACATACTGTGCTTCAGGTAGCTTAGACGAGAGATAAAAGTTACCAGAAAAGCACAAGAGCAAAAGAGACGGAATTATTTTCTAATATTCGATTATTCGACAGATGTTTCCATAATTTAGGATAAAAAACAATATTCAGGTAGCTCTGGCACATGGCGTGATAATTTTATTAAATTTTGACGTTATAATATCGGTTAATAATAGATCTATCTCTCTAGTATTGAGTTATTATACTTTGCGGTTTAGTGAAAATTATCATTCAATTCCATACCCAAATATATCCTGGAGAAGTTTGGTACTTAGCAAAAAGGATGTTTATTGTGTTTTTACAATAACTCACCCTGGACATTTCAGAGAAAAATCTAACTAGTAATACCGTGTGCTGCCTTAGCGCGTAAGTGCAAGCGAGATATATATAGTCACTTTCTCCCTTCCTCCTTACAGAGGGTGAAGTAAATCTAGCACGGCGCTCGAATCCGCTCGATACGAATTAGTTCGGAGAATGAGCCATGTGAGGGGCCTTTGGCGGTTCAATAGTAACCCTGACACCAGGGTTGATGGGGTTGGTAATCCACATCACAACCCACACGATAGAAGAAGAAGTTCGAAGCGTTGAAACCGTGCACGATTATTTTTTACTAGCGGACGCCCGCGACTTCGTCCGCGGGGATTTCGGTTTCCGCGGAATGAATTTCCGTTTTTTTTCTATTATTAAAGCCTGTGTATTATTCTGATGTATAAGCTATATTAATGTAAAGTTTCATTAAAAAAACATTCAGTAGTTTTTGCGTGAAAGAGTAACAAACATCCAAACATCCACACTCATAAAGTTTCACATTTATAATATTAGTAAGATAGATAGATAGATAGATAAAATACTTTATTGAGCACAATGGACACAAAATACAGAGATAAGGAAAGCATATACAGAAAAGCACAACAGGCGGCCTTATTGCTCATGCAGCAAAAAAGATAAGATTCCATGACAATGGTTAAAATATTTCCTATATTATTTAACTAGGACATGGCAGGCTTGAATCATAGGAAATGTAAAGGTACTCCTTCACCGGGAGCATTCTCCTGTAATGTAATAATTATGATTCGATTTTGAGCATTATATTACAATACTGGCCCCGATTCCTGCAGACACCGCCTAATTTTATTTAAAGTTATATCCGTCATTTTCATATCCGTCGAAAAGGAAAGGGACGGATGATTCACAGCTCTTAATTTTAGGAAGAATGAGTGAATGAATGAATAACCCGGGCGAATCAAAAGGTACGTCGCTGGTATGCAATCCGTTTGACGTGCTGTCTACTTAACTGTGTCGGGTTATTGGCGGATGTAAAATTTTTAGACGGTTGGTTTAGATTTGTGCTTAAAATTGACGTGTGTTCCATAAATTTTATGCTTGTCGATTACCCGTCCCTTTCCTTTTCGGCGGATAAGAAAATGACAGATATAACTTAAAATAAAATTAGATGGTATTTACAGGAATTAGCACCACTGTATATCTATAGTATAATATATTATTAGCGGTTCTTCTCCCTCACCGAGTACCTTAAGACGATTCCGTGCTTCAGCACGTTAAGCGTAGGAGCAGCATAGTGGACTATGCTCCATAGCCCTTCCGGATGATTGAAAGAAAACCTGTGCCTTGTTAGTGGCGTATATAAGCTATTTATATTTATCCCGTTTTTCACAAGGTCCGCTTACCTAACCTGAAGATTTGACAGGTCCAGTTTTAATAGAAGGGACTGCCTGTCTGACTGTATATATTTGTTACAAGTCTGTGGGAAAATTCCAGTCAAGAGAAGGAAACAAACGTCCGATGGAGAATTTCCTACCAGATATGTCTGTCGTTGTGCTTATAAACTCGTAGAACTGGTGACATAAAATAGCGAGGCGAACATAAAAGGGTTCAGAGGCGACTGAGTACTCTGCCGACCACCCACGGTCAGCTATTTAACCTCATACGGAATACTTCGGCTCGTTCATACGAGTTTTATACATATACGCTTAAAAAATTAAGTACTACACTTTTTAGAATATAATATCTACATAATGTGCGCCATAACATGGCTCCATGGCAGCAGAAGCTGAGCCATTTCCTTTTGCCCGTATTCGCAATAATTATAATTAAGTACTTAGTTTATATAGCAAATGTAAATTGTTACTGGCAATTTTTTTTATTCTTAATGTCTTCGAAAAAAATAATTTAATAAAAGTTAATATATAATTATTTTTTTAATGTTTTAATGTGTTCTTTGTAATGTTTTTGATGTGTTGTTTCTATTCTACAGTGAAGTATTGTTTTGAAATAAGAACAACGTTGAGTTTCTCTGAAATAGAGAGCTTTTATTAACACACTTGTTTTTATGTTTTTGCTATTTGATCAGACAAAAATACTATGAATAACATAGATAACGTAATGAGTCCATGGATCTCATTTACTTACCACTATTTAAGTAATACTCAGTAGTAATGATGATTATATTGACCAAATTGGGGATGTCCTTATAAAAGGCGTGTATGAAACGATTGATGATTGTGGAGGAAGCAAGAGAAGTATCTCAGGATCGAAGCAAATGGAATTCCATAGTCTCTGTTTCCCCGGTGGGAAGCCTTCCTTTTCAACAAGCTAACTCGTGCAAAATGAAATTATGTGCTGAAGCTTGAATGAGTGTCTTATATGTATGAATAAACTTTTCACATCTGACAGATAAGGAAAACGAAGGTACTGTAAAATTAAATTCTTATCTCACATCGCAATTATGTATGTATTTTTTTTGGTGATGGTGAGATAGAGCTTTTTTATATAATTTTTTTGACATGACTTATTGTAGATTTGCCGCAGGTGGCATGAACTACTTGGCGGGACAAATGGGGAGCGCTGAAAGCTCTCACCCGGTATAACGTTTAAGACAACAGGCCTGAGGGTGCCCAGTTGAGTGAGATAGAACATAGGTGCCATTTTCATAGGTGAACTTGTTGAAGTTTTGCAAGGAATGTCAGAGGATGTAGTATAAAGACTGGTTAGTATCGGGTTGTGAATGTAATAGAGAGTTTGATGGATTCGTG
Organism: Pectinophora gossypiella; assembly: GCF_024362695.1. Lineage (NCBI taxonomy): Eukaryota > Metazoa > Arthropoda > Insecta > Lepidoptera > Gelechiidae > Pectinophora > Pectinophora gossypiella. The sequence continues at coordinate 3,196,273 of NC_065421.1, read as the reverse complement.
AGCTGTAAGGTTATACAGTAATGCTGAGCATTGCGAATTGAGAGGTCGGGATTGTAATGTACCATTATGATGGATGATGGATGGATGGACATTGCAGGCTTGAATCACCTAACTATCCGAAAAAGTAAGATGATTACGTGCACGTTAAGCCGTTGTCCCGGATATTAGCTGTAAAAAAACACCTTCACCAACCCGCAGTGGAGCAGCGTGGTGGAGTACGCACCATACCCCGGTTGATTGAGAGGAGGCCTGTGCCCAGCAGTGGAACTTATACAAGCTATTTAATTTATGTTATGTTATTTTGATGGATGGGTGGGTGTCTTGTCGAAAAATAATGTCAATGGTCTTAATAATATTAACATAATAGGTATTCCTTTAAAAGATTACTTTTGGAGCAGTAAGAGACGTAGTATTTCAAAAATAAATTCCGCATTTGGTTACAATATCACCAATGGTAGGTTAGGTAGTAGGTATTGGCAGATAGATAAAAATCGATCGACTTAATATTTATGCTAATGAATGTCACAACACTAGCTTGCGTACTTTGAAAGATCTAATTCTTACCGCGCATTGAGGCTATTGTAAAATGTAATCTTTATTGAAATGTGAGCTCGGTGGCGTAAAGGAGCTCGGTGGCGCAGCGGTAAACGCGCTCGATCTGCGATTGTTAAGTTAAGCAACTTTCACAAAGACCGGTCATAGGATGGGTGACCACAAAAAAATTAAATCATCTCGAGCTCCTCCGTGCTTCGGAAGGCACGTTAAGCCGTTGGTCCCGGCTGCATTAGCAGTCGTTAATAACCATCAATCCGCACTGGGCCCGCGTGATGGTTTAAGGCCCGATCTCCCTATCCATCCATAGGGAAGGCCCGTGCCCCAGCAGTGGGGACGTTAATGGGCTGATGATGATTATTGAAATGTAATCACTAATTGTACTGAGCTAGTCGTTTTGTTTAATAGTTTAGATGTTGCGTATGATGGGGCATAGGCAACATCGCTTCATAGAATGAAATGACAGGAAGAAAACAGTGATTGATATCCTATAACACTGTAAAATATCTCTGTTACGTCTATCAGCCATGCTACTTATAAGAAATAGACATTATTTTTTGTTGTTATTATTCAGCTGCCTCGATAGAAACTAGATTTTTGTTACTAAGTACATAATAATAAAATATATCCTTTAATGTATCGTAATATGTCCCAGTTACGCGACTTGGAGGTCTGCCATTTAATATAACGGCTTTTATGATGCAAAAGAATTGTATTGTCCTATTATTATCCTTATCAATTTTGATCATAGAGTCCACTTTATGTGAAAGTCTACCTCAGTGGTCAAAGCTACTAAATGTGTTTAATACATTCATGCCCAGTGCCTTATCTTTTATCTCATTTTTCAAAGATAAATCCATTTTGAGAAACACCCAAAACAACAAGTAGCAACTTTTCGTCTTTGTAAATAAACCACATTTTCTATTGGACGTTTCTATTGACTTACAGCATTTGTTAAGTGATGGGAAAGAATCAGATGTCGATAGGAGCAATTCGATAAATCAACGTAATGCGTATAGGCGGCTGCCAGTAAGTTTCTTTGTAAGTAATAATTCGTCTTTATGTGATTGTCTGCTTTTATCGATGTCTGTTACAGAGTTACAGTTGTAATTAAATCTGTTCGATATTTGAATTATGCCGATTGGGTTGGCGTAGGAATTGATGGATTGAAGGATCGAATTGTTGTTAACTTCTCGGTAATTGTAATATTATGGCAATTATTTACTTATTTCGTTACTTTGACAATCTATGTTGCTGTCTGTTCGCCGTAGAAGCAACAAGAAGCAAATTATGATTGTATTATGATTATATTATGATTGTATAATGATTGCCTAGAAATTGTAAATAGTTTGTAAGTTTTATTTTTAAAATAAAGAGAAAGATAGGGACTGAGCGCGGCTTCACCGCTACACACCCCCGCCGCGCCCTTGCCCCGCCCCGCTTAGTGGGCGTTTTCCTATATATATACGCGCGCGGGGACTAGACTTTCATTCTTATTAGAATCACCACACGGGTAGGAGCTCTGATTCAACTCCAATCGGTGTTTAATTTCAACGACTCCTAATTTCAACGCCTACTAGTTTCAACTTACATCGATAACACTAACATCGATCACATCGATATCTGGTATAGTCTATAAGATTTATGTGGCAAGGATCGAAGGGGCCATATAAATTCTCCTTCGAGCCGGATTGAAGAAACAGCGGATATGAAGACTAGGAGCATGAAGTCCGTAGAAACTCGCCCAACGCCGACCGCCGCCGAGTCGGCACCCGCCGCCGCCGCCGCCGTCGCCCCCGTCGTCACGACTACGTCGACCACCGCCGCGTCAACGTCAGTCACGGCCGCCGTTAGGACTGCGCCGACCACAGCCGCGTCGACGCCAGTCACCGCCCCCCCGCTGACCAGGAAACCCAGCACAAGCCGTACAGCCACGGCTACCAGCACAGAGGACAGCTCGGGCACTACCGCAACGACGACGACGGGAACCGCCACTACTACGACGACTGCAACGACGACGGAGGAATCTACGGGGGAAAGCACGCACGACACGACACTACGGCCCAAGTCGGTGAAGCGTGCACCGACAGCGCCGCGTTCCTCAGCGTCGAAGGGACGTCGCCTGGCGCTGCTGAAGGCTAAAGAAGAATTGTTGAAGAAGGAAGTGGAGCTAGCGGCGGCGAAGATCGCCACATTAGAAGCGGAATCAGACGACGACGATACGGATATAGTCAGCGTGAGCGAAATGCAAGAGCGCACCAAGACGTGGGTGGACCAGCTTCCCGCCGCCGAGGAAGACCCGTCCCCCCCGCAGCCGTCCGCCGCCGCCGCCGTCCCCCCCGCTGCCGCCGTTTTCCCCGCTGCCACCGTAAAGGATCATGAGAAGCCGAAACACAGGAGTATAGAAGAGAAGCCAACAACTTTCGATTACAGTCAACTAGCGACAGCGATAGCATCGGCCGCACGAGCAGTACCAGCCGCCATCGCCCCGCGCTCCGTGCCTGAGCTGCCCATCTTCAGCGGAGCGTCGAGTGAATGGCTAGTTTTCAAGACCGCCTATGAAGAGACTGCAGTATATTTGACGGAGCAAGAAAACTTATCAAGACTACGTCGGAGCCTTCGGGGAGCAGCAAGAGATGCCGCCCAATGTTTATTCATCGGTGCAACCACGACTGCCGACGTGATGCGATTGCTGTCTACGCGCTTCGGGCGGCCGGACGCCCTCGTCATGGCCGAACTGGAGAAGCTGCGGGCCCTACCACGTCTGACCGAATCACCGAGGGACATTTGCACCTTCGCCACGAGGATATCAAACATTACAGCAACCATCAGGGCATTGAAGAAGACACATTACCTGCATAACCCGGAAGTAGTTCGACACGTAGTGGAGAAGATGCCGTCAGCACTGCGATATAGGTACTACGATTTTGCGGCCGAACAAGATGAAGAGGAACCAGACTTGATGAAGCTAGCAAGTTTCATGGAGAGAACAGCGGAGCGGTGCGGCAGCTTCGCGCCCGTGGAAGCCACACCAGTCGTCGACCGGCGGGAGCACACGTCCGCTCCACTGAGGCGGACAATGAGGACTCACCACATAGAAGAAAAGAAGATAAACGTCACGGCCGGTGACAATAGGAAACAATGTCCAGTCTGCGAAAAGGAAACACACCACGTCGCCGAATGTGCAGATTTCAAGAAGACAGAGGTCAACGAGCGCTGGGAAACCGCGAAGAAACATAGGTTGTGTTTCCGCTGCCTGAAACGGAGGAAGTTCGGCCACACATGTCCCACGAGGAGGTGCGACGTCGGCGGGTGCAAGTACTCGCACCACCGCCTACTGCACTCCGAGCCGGAACAACGAGCGTCCATCCACGCGGGAACTCACATAGAAGAAGACCCAGTAATAGCCACTATAGCGTCGACAAGAGAAAGGAAGAATACTACAGCACTATTGAAGATTCTGCCGGTTCGTGTAAGTGGACCTAAGGGGACTCACTGCACGTACGCACTTCTCGACGATGGATCAACGTGCACATTAATAGAGGCGGCGGTGGCGGAACACATCGGCGTATCGGGACCTCCGGAGCCATTTTACATAGAAGGAGTAGCCGGGGCACGAGTGGACACCGGCGCTTCGAGAAGAGTTACCTTCGACATCAGCGCGCCAGAGGACACGCACAGCTACAGCATCTCAGCGCGCACGATGAAGAACCTGCAGTTATCGCCGCAGAGCGTGCCGGCGTACGCCGTGACGGGACAGAGCCACCTAGAAGACCTACAAGACCAGCTGACTTATCACCGGGGAACGCCAACCGTATTAATAGGACAAGACAACTGGCAGCTACTCCTGGCACATGAAGTCAGACGCGAGCAAGACAGCCAACTGGTCGCCGCGCGCACGGACCTAGGATGGGTGTTGCACGGAGTGCGGCACACACCGGCGGGAGGCCCCGCTCATCGAGTACATCACGCGAGGATCGTAGAAGATGATCAAGCAATAGAAAACTGCTTCGAGACCACTTCGCATTGGAAGTCCTAGGAGTGGAACCGAAACATTTCCACACAGAGGAAGAAAGAAGAGCGCTTGAAACACTAGAGAGGACCACTCGCCGCACAAACGAAGGATACGAAACGGGCTTACTCTGGAGGAGCGACGACTACGACCCTCCTAATAGCTACGAAGCCGCCCTGAGAAGACTTCAAGCCATAGAGAGGAAGTTAGATCGCGATGAAGAAATGAAAAGGCGGTACGAGAAGCAGATGAACACGCTGATAGAGAACGGCTATGCAGAAGTCGCGCCCACGCCGCCGAAGGGAAAAACGAAGATTTGGTACTTACCACATTTTGCAGTTATGAACCCGCAGAAACCAGAGAAATTGAGGATCGTCCACGATGCGGCCGCAAAGGTGCGAGGAGTCAGCCTGAACGACATGTTACTGTCCGGGCCGGACCTACTTCGATCCCTACCAGGAGTGCTGATGAAGTTCCGGCAAAGAAGAGTGGCGGTGACGGCTGACATAAAGGACATGTTTATGCGGATCTCAATAAGGACGGAAGATCGAGACATGCAGCGCTTCCTCTGGCGCGGAAATAGAAGAGAGGGACCCCCTGTCGAGTATCGCATGAAGAGTGTAATATTCGGCGCTACTTCATCCCCCTGCACGGCAATCTTCGTGAAGAATAGGAACGCCGAACAATATAGAGAAGAATATCCGGCGGCGGCGGCGGCAATCATCAACAATCACTACGTCGACGACTACTTGGCAAGCTTCGATACGGAAGAGGAAGCAATACAAGTCTCCAGTCAAGTGGCCTATATACATAGCCGCGCCAACTACTATCTACAGAAATGGGCATCGAGCTCCAGACTCGTACTATCATCATTGGCGCCCGAGGCGAAAGAAGACATCGTCAAGCTTGCTCCCGAAAAGATACTGGGAATGATATGGTACCCAGAGCGCGACACGCTGTCCTTCAATATGAATGAAGCCCGGATACCCACCGACATACTACACGGCGAGCGCGTGCCAACGAAGAGGGAAGCGTTACGAACGACGATGTCACTCTACGACCCGCTGGGAATCGCCACGCCCGTGACCATACAAGCGAAGCGCATCATTCAGGACACCTGGCGCACCGGAATAGGATGGGACGACGCGCTGCCTACCCCCGAAGCAGAAGCATGGAAAAAATGGACGGAGCATGCGCGGCGCCTCTCACAACTAGCCGTACCTCGGTGCTATGCCTCGCTCACATGCGCCCGGTTCGTGGAGCTACACACCTTCGTGGACGCAAGCAGCTCTGCCTACGCCGCTGCGGTATACTGGCGAATCGTCGACGAGGACGGGAAAATACACATCTCGCTCATCGCCGGCAAAGGGAGAGTGGCGCCTATCAGCAAGATGACATCGATACCACGACTGGAGCTCCAAGCGGCCGTAATGGGCTGCCGCCTAGCCCGCACAGCGCAAGAGGAACACGACATCAAGCCTGCACGTCGTTACTTCTGGAGCGACTCTAGGACCGTCCTATCATGGTTGCGAACGGGACCACGAGCCTACAAGCCCTTCGTAGCTCATCGAGTCGCCGAGATAGCAGAGGAGACTAAGACAAACGAATGGCGTTGGGTATCAACGAGAGACAACCCGGCCGACGACGCTACACGAGGAACGCCGAAAGACTTCGCCTCCGAGCATCGTTGGTTCCGCGGCCCGCCTTTCCTGTATCGACCAGAAGACACCTGGCCGGCGGAGGACATCTCAGAGACTATTGAACACACAAACGAGGAGAGAGTGCACGCGACGACCGCCGCAGAAAGAACAGGGAAGGCGCTACCCGACATAACACGTTTTTCATCGTGGGCAAAACTACTACGTGTCACGGCGCGTGTCCTACAATTCATAGAAAAACTAAAGGGAAGAGAAAGGTGTGCCGCCGCTAGAAAACGCACCAAGAAACGTGCGGAGGAAGACCCGACGTGGAAGAAGGTACAGGCGCACAGAGAAACGGGACGAGGCACAGGACACAAACATGCGCCGAGACAGCAGAGAAAGATCGTGCCTCTCGCGGCACGATACTTGCATCGCGCACGGCAACTATGGATACGCGCCGTGCAGGAAGAGGCCTTCAGCGCGGAGCTAGAAGCTATAAGAAGAAAGAAGCCCCTGCCGGCCGACAGTCGACTCAAGCAACTGTCGATTATGATTGACGAAGAGGGACTAATACATCTACGCTCGAGGATCGCCGCCGCCGCCGACATCACAACAGAACAACGGGAGCCCGTCATCCTGGATGGAGACCACCGATGGACGCGGCTGTACATCAAGTGGGTGCACACGCAATTACACCACGGAGGGTTTGAAACAACGGCAAATGAGGTGCGACAGCACTACTGGGTGTTGCGCCTCCGCCACACCGTGCGCAACGAACTGAAGAAATGCCAGTTCTGCCGCATCCGTCGGGCCACGCCAGCCCAACCATCGACAGGCAATCATCCAAGGAGCCGTCTAGCCCATCACCAGCGGCCCTTCACCTACACGGGGCTTGACTACTTTGGGCCCATGACAGTCACCGTGGGTCGCGCACGTCAGAAGAGGTACGGAGTCCTCTTCACCTGCCTAACCACCAGGGCAGTGCACCTGGAACTCGCCGGGAGCCTCAGCACCGACTCTGCAGTAATGGCACTGCGGCGCTTCATAGGCCGCCGCGGGTGCCCCACCGAGCTCTGGTCAGACCAGGGTACCAACCTGCGCGGTGCGGACGTCGAGATGAAGCACGCCGTCGAGGAGGCCATACAACAAGAAGCCTCCGCTCGCTTCATCACCTGGAAGTTCATCCCTCCTAGCGCGCCATTCATGGGAGGCGCGTGGGAGAGACTGGTCCGCAGCGTCAAATCAGCACTAGCCGTGGTGCTGCACGAGCGCGCGCCAAAAGAAGAAGTCCTGACAACGCTACTGGTGGAGGCCGAGCACACCATCAACAGTCGACCCCTCACACACGTGTCGACATCACCGGAGGACCCAGAGGCCCTCACTCCGAACCACTTCATCCTGGGAGGTCCATCACGGGTGCCGATGCCAGGCGCCTTCACGGAGGGCGACGACGCCGGCCGCAAAGACTGGAGGAAGAGCCAACGCCTAGCCGACATGTTCTGGGCGCGATGGGTACGGGAGTACCTACCTGAACTCCAACACCGGCGGGAGCCCCGAGCCAGCAAGGGTTCCATCTCCGTGGGCGATTTAGTATTGATCGCTGACGGCACGCTGCCTCGCAACTCGTGGCCGCGAGGTGTCGTCGTGGCTGCCTACCCCGGACCAGACGGCGAGACGAGGGCGGTCGACGTGAGGACAACGAAGGGGATCCTGCGGCGGCCAACGAAGAAGCTGGTCATCCTGCCAACATCGCCACCCGAGGACGGCGAACCGTAGATGGTCCAGCTGCGCGACGTGGTCATCGAGCTGCGCAGCTGCGGCGGGAGAATATGTTCGCCGTAGAAGCAACAAGAAGCAAATTATGATTGTATTATGATTATATTATGATTGTATAATGATTGCCTAGAAATTGTAAATAGTTTGTAAGTTTTATTTTTAAAATAAAGAGAAAGATAGGGACTGAGCGCGGCTTCACCGCTACACACCCCCGCCGCGCCCTTGCCCCGCCCCGCTTAGTGGGCGTTTTCCTATATATATACGCGCGCGGGGACTAGACTTTCATTCTTATTAGAATCACCACACGGGTAGGAGCTCTGATTCAACTCCAATCGGTGTTTAATTTCAACGACTCCTAATTTCAACGCCTACTAGTTTCAACTTACATCGATAACACTAACATCGATCACATCGATATCTGGTATAGTCTATAAGATTTATGTGGCAAGGATCGAAGGGGCCACACTGTCTCTAATTATTTCGATAATAGTTTAGAATATATTTCACATATTTTTGTACTAAGTATTTAATTTATTTATTTGTACACAATAAAACAGAAACAAGGAATATACAAAGAACAGACAGTACAGGTAAGCTTATCTCTGAAGAAAAATATTTCTACCAGCTGACTTAAATCACGAGAGAGTTATTCAACGTATAATATTATATAGATAGACATACTAAATTATTTAGAAATTACTTATTAATTATTTATGTTACCGACCTCCGTGGTCCAGTGGTTGAGCGTTGTGCTCACGATCTGGAGGTCCCGGGTTCGAATCCCGGTGGGGACAAATCACAAAAATCACTTTGTGATTCTAAGTTTGGTAAGCACATTACAGGCTGATCACCTGATTGTCCAAAAGAAAGATGATCCGTGTTTCGGAAGGCACGTTGAGCCGTTGGTCCCGGCTATTACTTACTAATATAAGTACGTAGTCGTTACATGAGTCATGTCAGGGGCCTATGGCGGCTTCGTAATAACCCTGACACCAGGGTTGATGAGGTTGGTATTCCACCTCAGAACCCACACGATAGAAGAAGAATTATTTATGTTGTTCATCTTACATTTAAAAGTTATATTAGGATCCAGCATTTTTCTTGCCTCATTTTTTATATATTCATATTCATAATCTATGTTGCATGCAAAATAACCTAATTAAAACTTTCAAGGACAGAACGTCTAATGACGTTCCGATCTCAAGGTGTCATAATTACCTTATGAACCATCAATGACCCATGATATCTGTCCGTGAAAGGGTTAAGTATGGACGTGCTACAAACAATTTTAAGACCTATCATGTCCCATCATGTTGTTGCATTCACCAAGCCACTGAACAATCAAAATTCGATCCGCACTCGCCTAAATCGACTACGAACGAAGCGCCAAACATTTTTAGCCGCGAACCGTTAGAACGACGTCGACATGCGTTTTGTCGATAAACCGCAAAGCCGCTCGGTGTCGTGTTACGTTATATCGATAACAAGTGGAGCAGCACTAATAGTAGTAGACATATTATACGATTGATTGGCATGTGGTAGTATGGTGGTAGACAGCCCGTGGTAATGAGCCGTGGATGGTGTTAGATGTTTTGTAACACTTTTTTTTTGGGTTGAAGTGTTATGTGCCGGTCAGATAAGGTGTTAGTTTCTGAACAAAAAAAAAGTTAATATTACCAGCGGATATCAGAAGCATTACGAATTAATATCAAAGGGTAGATGAGTAATTAGGTGGACACAAGACATCAAAAGGATCAAAAGGATTATTTCGCAGCAAGTGGACCCATACTAAGTATCCATGGTATGTATGGAAGGCTAAAAATGGCCCAGATCATGCATCAAACATGCCTATATATTTATACTATTCACTTACTCCTTACTGGTTACATCTAGAAGATTCAGTGCTAGAAATACATTGTTTTAAGTTTACGCGGTTATGATAATTAAAACACATAATAACGGGTTCTTACCGCGTTTAAAATAGGGATATGAGACTCCCGATATTCTCCAATCTCATCAGTCATCCCGTGATCATGGCAAATGCAACAGTGTCGAAATATCGGGAGTCTCATATCCCTATTTTAAACGCGGTAAGAACCCGTTATTAGTGTTTTACTTATTAAAGCTAAAAATTTTCTAGCTCTTTCACACAGCGATCAACAGATATGGATGCGTTTTGTATTCGATGACGCGTTTTCACATAAAAGACAGTATTTCTCTGACGGGTTCAGTAAATTATCACGTTTTAAAACAAAAAAGGACAGATCAAACGCGTCCCTGGGAAAAAGCCTTTTCATGCATTAATTTCTGGAAAAAAATTGTCTGAACAAATTTGACATCGTTTTTTAAAACTTAATCTATTAAGTTTCGTAAGTAACGGCCTCCGTGGTCCAGTGGTTGAGCGTTGGGCTCACGATCCGGGGGTCTTGGGTTCCAATCCCGGTGGGGACGTATCACAAAAATTACTTTGTGATCCCTAGTTTGGTTAGGACATTACAGGTTAATCACCTGATTGTCCGAAAGTAAGACGATCCGTGCTTCGCAAGTCACGTTAAGCCGTTGTTCCCGGTTACTTACTGATGTAAGTATGTAGTCGTTACATGAGTCATGTCAGGGACCTTTGGCGGCTCAATAGTAACCCTGACACCAGTGTTGATGAGGTTGGTACTCCACCTCACAACCCACACGATAGAAGAAGTAAAGTACACACGTAAAAAAACCGTAAGAATATTTTATTCCCCAAAAAAAGTCACATAGATAAAACGCATAAAAAGTGTTTGACGTGGAGTTACTTCCTTCCACCTGTCAGTATCACCAGGAGTAATTTAATCCTCTTTGTGTTCAGACGCGAAGGATGTCAGGTTAACGCTTGGCCCGGTTTCGGCATGACACCTTAGCTTGCCAGATTATGGGTTATGATGGCAAGTGGAGGCCTTAGGAATTGATTGACGAATCTTCATCAGATTTAAGTCAAGCAAGATTTTGGAATTAGGTATTCTTTTGACAGATTACGGGTTTTGATGGCAATTGGTGGACATGACGATTGATAGCAGGATGGTTTCTTTTAACTCCATCGGATTCTATGGTATTTAAGTCGGATTTTGTTATGACTTTTGGTATAGGTAACTTTTTTATCAGATTATTGGAGCGTTGCTCATATACACTGATATATAAATTGTTATAATTGATTTATGCTTTTGCTAGAAAGCCTACAACAAGGAAAAATAACTTAATTAACTTGTCACTTTTTATCATCTGTACAAAAAATATCTTTCCATGCTGAGTTAACTAAGATGACCCTGATTTTGAAGTTGATTTTTTTGTGACATGACTTTGTGTAGATTTGCCGCATATGGCATTAAATATTATTAGGTACAAAATTTTAGACAGCAGGTCTAATGGTGCCCATATGGGCGCGAATTTTAGCTAAGGGCGTCGTCTGAGAGGAATACATTTCAAAGAATTAATCGACCCTGGTGGTCCGATAGCGATAAGCGCTGAACGAGGGAAGAAGGCAACTGTCTGGCATCAACACGTAATAAGGTAATATTTTGAGGCATTCTTACACCTTCGAGGCGCCAACGCCACCCGAGTCGCGCTCAGTCAACTGTGTTGTATTAGTCGATGCTGTGTTAGTTAGACCACCATCGCTGGGAACTTTTGGTGTCTCGGATTTAACTTTTTTTTTCGCAAGGTTACTTTACTATATTTTTAAGGTTATGTTTCATAACTGCCATTATTTTCTCTTTTTTTGACGTTACTCATTGTAGATTTGCCGCTGATGCCATTAACTACTTGGCCGGACAAATGGGGAGCGCTGAAGGCTCTTACCCGGTACAACGTAAGACAACAGGCCTGAGGATGCCCAGTTGTGTGCGAAATTCGGCTCAGGGCGTCTGAGAGGAAAAATATTTGAAAGAATTAATCGACCCTAGTGGGTCGATAGCGATAAGCGCTGATTGAGGGAAATCGTCGACCACGCTGACGGGGTCGGTATCGGGGTCCTCATTGGTTTCTCATCTACCGGAAAATGTTTAGTGGGCAAAGTATCACATATAGAATCACTGTGCCCTCGGGGGGTGACCAAAATTTTGGTATAGTAACACCCACTCCTCGTTGCGTAGTTTGAGTCCTATGTAATAGGGGATGAGCCTATTGCCACAAATCCTGATTATCAATTACATATGATCCAAATACCTATGAATTTAAATTCGTAAGAGCCCGTGATATACCAGTAAGTCACGCATTCCCCGAACAGGGCTATTCCGGGATTTATTAAATATTAATAAATCCCGCGATAGCTTACCTGCACTATCTGGTTTTTTTTGTATGTTCTTTGTGTCTGTTTTATTGTGTACATACATACATAAACAGCCTATATACGTCCCACTGCTGGGCACAGGCCTCCCCTCAATCAACCGGAGAGGGTACGGAGCATACTCCACCACGCTGCTCCAATGCGGGTTGATGCAGGTGTTTTTACGGCCAATAGCCTGGACCAACGGCTTAACGTGCCCTCCGAAGCACGGAATCATCTTACTTTTTCGGACAATCAGGTGATTCAAGCCTGAGAATTAGTCCTTACCAAACAAAGGACAGTCTTACAAAGTGATTTCGACAATGTCTCCATCGGGAATCGAACCCGGACCTCCAGATGGTGAGCCTAACGCTCTAACCACTAGACCACGGAGGCTGCGTTTTATTGTGTACAAATAAATAAATAAATAATAATAAAGATATTTAGTCGTAGAATGTTAAGCTCTTAGTATGTCGGTCTAAATAAGTACAAGGTGATGTAAAGGGATCTAAGTTTCAATTATAACTTGCCCCTGCCAAAGTCCTTTAATCAATTTCGGTAGGATTACGCCTAAATTAGGATCACAAAGTGTTTACAGGTTTACAGGGACCGCTTGGTTACATTTCAGTGGATAAATGGATTGGTTTTGAATTCGCATTTAGTTTTTTGTGTTAAGTATACGAAGGTATAGTAAAAAAATAAAAAAATATATTTACACCATAAAAAAGGTAACAAAAATATAAAAACAAAGACAAAAATTAAATTAAATAAAACTAAACAAAACTCAAAATAAAATAAAATATGTATTACTTAATTAAAAAGCCCACCTCGAAATCTCATCGACAAAATTGAAACATCTCGAAAGTTTGTTTTGTAAGGATCATCAGAAAAATATCTATATAAATTATAATATATTAAAAAAAAGTACCTAATAACAAATCCCATACAGTTGTTGCTTATAGTAAGTTATCACAACTATTTTACTAGTTATGTTAGTAGCTACAAAGCTACATTCAATTTATCTAGTTAGTGCTTCCGTGGAATAATTCAAAAGATAACATCACCACAGTACAGGATTGGTAACAAGTGAACCATATTTTATAGCGGTGTCGAAACCACAGTCGGGCAATTGGAAACTCCTATTTACAACACAATAACTATCAATTTTGATTGTTTTGAACACAAAGACTAACTTTCTTGTGAAGACACATTGCCTGGAAGATTAGAAAACTTTTTAAAAAAGAGAAGTTGAAATTAAAAAAAAAATCTGATTGGACGGGACTTGAACCCGCAACTCTTGTCAAGCCAGGAGGAGTGTGTTAAATATTACACCACCGGGTCCTCCTTCTGTCCACGCGAAAGAATTTTGAAACCGAGTCAGATTTTTTTACGATATAAATTTTCTCTTTGTGTATTTTTGTACAGTCTCCGTGGTTAGAGCGTTAGACTCACGATCTGGAGGTCCGGGTTCGATTCCCGATAGGGACATTGTCGAAATCACTTTGTAAGACTGTCCTTTGTTTGGTAAGGACTTTTCAGGCTTGAATCACCTGATTGTCCGAAAAAGTAAGATGATTCCGTGCTTCGGAGGGCACGTTAAGCCGTTGGTCCCGGCTATTAGCCGTAAAAACACCTCCACCAACCTGCAGTGGCGCAGCGTGGTAGAGTATGCTCCATACCCCCTCCGGTTGATTGAGGGGAGGCCTGTTCCTAGCAGTGGGACGTATAAAGACTGTTTATGTTGTGTTATGTATATATTTTTTGTATACCACTGTCTTGTAGAGAACAAAATTCCTTAGTTAAATTGACTTAAGCAGTCAAGCAGCTGAATGTTATGTCAGTAAGAGCGTCAGGCGTGCTTTTGTTTACCAAACGTCCTGCTCGTGTGTCCCACCAAATCCACCATGCGTGAAATGTTTGTGGCTATTCAAATCAGAGCGCACCGTAAGAACGAATTGAGATATTATGCAAATATGTGATTGTATGCAGATATCCAATAATAAGCTGGCGCACGCGCTCTGCCTGAAATCAACGCGGTTCGATTCGTTTACCATAATGAGACCAAGACAATAGCAACTTAATAAAGACGTAAGACCATAAATAGAAAGTCTGATCTCGAGATAGCATTAGGGCGTACAAACCATAGTACATGGTAAGCGGAATGGTGAACATTCGTTACTGATATTCCTTTTTAGATACGTTCTGCATCGTCTACTAGGAAAGTAATTAGGGTTTTTGTACTTTTGAACTTTGAATACAATCGTTTTTAGGGTCAGTTGGTTTAGGAATTTCTTATTGCTGGGGTGAATAAGTAGTTAGAAACAGTATATAGGTAGTAAGAAGAAGAAAATGTAATTTATAGGTTTCCAGATTCCGCTAGCTCAAGCAAAAGCTTTGACAGATACTTTTATAATAATAATATCGTTTATTGAACACAGACTTGCAATTTTACAAACAAATTTTAAACAGAGTGATTAAACAGAAACTTTGTAAAAATGTAATTAAAAGGTTGACGACTAGTTATAAGACAGAAATGCATAGATTTGACATATAAGTTTGAATTCGTTAGGTCAACGATAATTGATATCACGTTTTTTCCAGGATTTATGGCCGGTTAATAGCAATGTTCTCAATGAGGAGCTCGGTGGCGCTGCGGTAAACGCGCTCAATCTGCGATTGTTGAAGTTAAGCAACTTTCGCAAAGGCCGATCATAGGATGGGTGACCACAAAAAAAAGTTTTTATCTCGAGCTCCTCCGTGCTTCGGAAGGCACGTTATGCCGTTGGTCCCGGCTGCATTAGCAGTCGTTAATAACCATCAATCCGCACTGGGCCCGCGTGATGGTTTAAGGCCCGATCTCCCTATCCATCCATAGGGAAGGCCCGTGCCCCAGCAGTGGGGACGTTAATGGGCTGATGATGATGAATGGCAATGTGCTCGTCCGCTATTACATGGGACTTAAGCATAGCTGGTAAGAAGTAGGTATAATATTATACAAAAGAAAATACACCTCTGCCTTCGGGGATACGGGGGTGATTCTATGTTATGTTGTTATGTTATATCTGTCAGTCGTCTTCTATCGTGTGGGTTGTGAGATGTATTACCAACCTGATCGACCTTGGTATCAGGGTTATTAGTGAGACGCCAAACGCTCCTGACATGACTCATGTAACGACTACTTACTTACATCAGTAAGTAGCAACCGGGACCAACGGCTTAACGTGCCAGTTATTACACAATATGATGGCCCTGAAGTTTTTATTTTTTCACCTAGCGGTACACATCCTTAGAAATAGTACATACATACATAACATAAACAGCCTATATACGTCCCACTGCTGGGCACAGGCCTCTCCTCAATCAACCGGAGGAGGTATGGAGCATACTCCACCACGCTGCTCCAATGCGGGTTGGTGGAGGTGTTTTTACGGCTAATAGCCGGGACCAACGGCTTAACGTGCCCTCCGAAGCACGGAATCATCTTACTTTTTCGGACAATCAGGTGATTCAAGCCTGAAAATCCTTGCCAAACAAAGGACAGTCTCACAAAGAAAAAGAAAAAAAAAAGAAAATAAAAAATAAATAATAGAAATAGTTTTGAAGTAAAATAAAATAATTATTAAGAGATAGCGACAAAATGATGATTTCAGAAGTTAGGTAGAAAATTAAGAAAAAGGTACAAAATGGGTCATATTTCCTAAACCGTAAATAATCGCTGAACATACATGGAGGTATTTCTGGTAGCCAATGAGCCTATTTAATTTTTCATTTTGAACGTGAACTTCTGGGCTACCCTGTATATATCGGGATATATATCTATTTCATATCACCAACTAGGTATTTTATTCTCTATTTGTTCGCTAAAAGATCCCGTATTGTTAAAATGAAAAGAACTCCTTTGCCAACCGTAGTTCTTTATGGTTCTTTATGCGCTGTTCCATAAACGAGCGAGCCCTAAGACCTCTGAACTGGAGTTTTCTGTGATATAATAGAGACTTCTGTAATGTTCTCGTTATTTTCTTCCACAGTTAAACCTGAATTACTGTTTTGGCCAACGTGTGTTTTAAGCTTGTCGTTAGATTTTTTTTTAACGTTGTCATTACCAATTTGATAGTCCATCACGGAGCATCAGATCCCATATTATTTTTTAAAAAAATTAAAAGGCTTGGAAGAAATCGCTTTAAGCGTTAAGGCCGGCAATCGTCGTGTACCTGGTTGAGTCACTTCTTGTAACTTTTCCTTTTTTATTTTGGTGCAATAATAATATTAGGTAGTATTTGAAAATCAATATCAAGACTCCAATTCACAATTCTTACGATATTTGTTTTTACGCCAGCTGTTTAACATGAAATGTTCACAAGCCACAGGCAAGAAAAAAAAGCATATTCAAAAACAAAACACACCCTTCAAATCACCCTAGAAACAGCAAAACGCTCATGAAACAACAACGCGAAAAAATCGCAAATAAAAGCCAAGCGTGCTCTCGACAGTACTTCCACCTGAGGGTAGCCTTATAAAAAGTGCTTGGCCTCTACTAAGACAAAGCCGTTGGTAAATAGTCCATTGTATTTGCGCCCCAACGGTGTTGGAACGCAACTAGCGGGGTTTTCAACAAGTTTACGCGGCGCCGGCGTAGTATGGAACGCTTTTTTGAGTGCTCCTGCTTAGTTCCGCGTTTTAATGTGGTTTTGCCTTTGCTTTGCAAAGGATAGGGGTAGTAGATTTAATTATGAGAGTAGTTCATTCTTTATTTAAAGAAAGAATGCATTTTTTTACTCTGCTTCTCTCGTGCGGGTTGTGAGATGAATAACCGACCTGACAACCTTGGCTATTGACCCGCCAAAGACCCCTGACATAGCTCATGTAACGACTACAAACTAATTTGGTTCGGACATTGTAGGTTGTTCAGTGATCACCCGACTAAGGATGATAAGGTGATCTTTGTGATATATCCCCTCCCTATTGGGAATCAAACCCGGAACCCTCGGATCGTGAACCCAACGCTCAACCGTTGGACAAAGGAAAACACATGAGCCAATTTTTTTTAGCTGTAATGAAAAGCTAGCAATTAACTTGTTAGTCAAGTTGGTAGAATATTTGCCTACATAATTACGTATGTATGTATAATTAAATTGATGTGACCAGGCATTTGTTAATTTTTGCCGTTATAGGCAATATACAAACGAAACAAAAAAAGATTTTGTTTGGTATAAAATAAGGAAAATTATTCCACGCTAAACTTAACAAGGAATATAAAGGTCATACTTGCCGAAAAAATTTCAAAATCTCCGTTCAGAGACTCCACTACCCACTTTATAAAAAGGATATGACGTGAAGTTGCTTCCTATAGCTAAAACAAAGGCTCTTAGATAGTCCATTGTGATTCCCCCTCTGGTGTCTGGGCTCTCAACGAGTTTACCGTCTAGTGCAACGTTTTCGAGAGCCAAATAGTTTTTGAGAGCCGAAAATACTTTTCGAGAACACCCCTAACTTGGTTTCATTCGGAAACAATAAATTAGTAACGGTTAAATAGTTCTTTGAAATCAAGTAATATAAACTCTGTGTAGGTAGGTATAGGTCTTACTAGAACAAGATTTGCAGGTACGTGTTAAGAATTCGACATTCAAAAAATGTAATTGATTTTTCTTGCAGTAATAAATCAAATTTCATGAAGTGCATTCGTTCCTTTTGATGGATTTTTCATGAAAGCATTAATTATATTTTAAAACTTATAACATTAAGTTCACGACTACATTAGTCAACGTTGGTAGTCAGAAATACATCCATCGCATGGTGAACTAAGTCATTAACTTCGTCGAGCGTTTTGTTAGACCAACGTGATTGGTGATGAGCCGCATCGCCGTCTATAAAATTGAAAGTAAGATAAATAAATAATTCATTGGTGCAAGTCCGGTACCGGGAATCGAACTAGAATTCCTCATTTGAGAAGCAAGCTTTTGAACCACAGGACATCAGTGACTTCTTCAATATGTAAGCTCAAATGGTCAGTCAAGAAAGTCAATGTATATTAAGCACGTAGGTAAAGTATTTTAGACATACTCAAAGGCAGACATTATCGAACTCATTAAAGCAAGATACATAACGCTAAGGTTGTAAATCACTAATTCCCCCTTAATTTAATACAATTGCAACAAACAATGGGCTTGAATATTCATAATCCAGAAGCTTCATTATACGCGAAGCTAGATCTGCGCAAGAGTGTACGCCCTCGCCGCTGATTGGCCAACCAATTTCGAATCAACCAATCGCAAGCCGACAGGAAATGCCCAGTATAATTTTGGCATAATTAGTCACGCTTCACTGTAATGAAGTGAGGATGAAAAAAATTGAGTTCCTTTTTCAATTTTTTGCCTTATCGACAAGGCTTAGTTTGATGGTATTTCGAGGTTTTGACGAAGGTTTTAACGATTTCATTGTATGTTAAAATGCTGTTGTTTTTGTCGTGTGAGTTTTCGAACATTCATTTGAATTGAGCGTCGATGGTATGATAAAAATATTTATAGGAGTTAAAAGAAACAGAATTTTAGTTAGAAGGGAACGGACTCGGTGTTATTTGTGTTGTCTTTTGCTCATACCAAATAGAGAAAAGTAAAATTCTTATTAAAATGATCATAATGTATCAAACCTAACATTGAAATTAAAATAAATAGCTCATCTGATGTGTTTGATACACATTAATGCGGAATGTAAAAAAAAGAAAAACAAATACGAAAAAAAAGATGAAGGAAAGAAAGAATCCTAACCACTTGCGCTGTCCCTATACACCTGAAAATAAACCTAGAACTCGGTGTGAAAATACCTTATGAAATTGTGAAGAAGTCATTAAAGAATATATTATATCACGCGTTACATTCATAATATAAGACAGGCCGTTTTTAGAGGAACTTTCAAACAAAATGCGAGCGCTTTACATATTCGACAAACAACCATCCAGGCAAATGACTAGGTATTCAGGAACAAATCCGCCAACCCACGACCGTTATTTCGCAACAAACGGACCGACTATCCAACTTACAGTGGAGATATCCGGAAACCGGAATGGGCAGTGCGGTCGAACGGACCGTTCCGAAATAGCCCGAAACATCAACGATACAACCAAATAGATACATAGAAGATGTTAGTGACACTGTACGGAATAAGAGGCATGATTCAGCTCATAATTTTATTCAGAAATTTGTGAAATTTCTACCTTTGCGAAAGTAAAATTTCACTTGATATTTACTGAGAATTGTGAACAAAAGCATCCCCCCCCCCAGTATACCTTGTATATTTCATGCACTTTAGAATCTTACGTATAGTAGCAGGACAAAAAATACTAGCCTAGTTTTGACAGCTTTTCTACTGACCATGCTTAAATTCAAAAGGTGTTTAATTTGTCGCATATAAGGAATTAATTGTCAACTAGCTGATGCAAGGGATGCATTTTGATTGGCTCTCTCAAGATTCTAATCATTTTGAAAAACGATTGTTTTTTTATTTATACAACTTACAGCAATCATAGATATAAGGGCTTAAATAATAAATATTATTTCTTGTAAAATAGTCCAACCTATTCAAGTTTCTACATGGTATCAATATTTATTACTTACTTATACTACGTGTTGGTGGATCGTTGTTGGGCGGGATATTTTATATTTGACCTATTTGTCAGATGTGCAGACAGAACGAACTGGTTCTGTTGTTAAGAGTCTAGAAGATGTATCGATGATGGGAAGAACGGACGATGCGTGTTTATAGTTTATATATCATGCCAAGTGTCAATACGTGGACACCGCTGAGTCCGGACGTGGTTTCCGGACACTCATACATACATAAGATCACGCTTATTTCCCATTGGGGTAGGCAGAGTATACTGAATTCCACTTACTAAGATCCTGGCACACTTTCGCTTCTTCCACTCTCATCAGCCTAACCCAACTGAAAATAGGCGTGTATCATTGGAACCGTGAAGTTACGCATTAAGTCATGTGCAAAATTACAGAATAAAAATGACAAGTCTGAGTTCATTATCAATGTTTGAATTAAGTTTGAAATTAGTATATTCAATAGATTACAAAGTTCGTTATATAATTTTCAGTTGAAACTAAGTTAGTCATATCTTAGATGACTAAAGTTCCAATAGTCTCGGGTACATAATAGTTCTGAATGGTATCAACGGACTTAGAATCTATGTGCACTGAGTTATAAACCCGATAGGTAGTGAGAAACTAGGGAATGAATGAAATTGCTTAACTTCAGACATAACTCAAAGTCCTTCAGAATCCCACGTCATGTTAATATCAAATAATAAATATAAATTTATTGCACTAAAACTTAAAAACTTCCTTTTAATACAAGCAACATATCAGCACAGAGTTCGGCTTACTGCTCAACAGCAATAATTTCAAGGCAATCAAAAATACTTTAAGGAAAATATTTAGTTTTAAAATCACCAAAACATTCGTAAAACGTTCGTCAATAAACAAAATGAAATATAAATATGAGATCCTCACGTAACGGTGTCGAGATAGCCGAAAATAAAACCCGTATCCGACCTAATAATAAAATCATTTATAACACGCTACACGAGTCTAAATTCAAGACAATATATTTTCCCGCAGTCGGCTACTTACCTTCTGTAAGATATCCAGTTTCTAAATCTGTTGTCAAACTGTCCGTAACGCGATGACACGAATATTGTGACACGTCTAATTACACTACTAAGTTGGTACAAGCTACACGATCAAGCGGAAATGAAAAAAAAAAAAAAAACTATTGGTGACAAGACCGATGAGTAAACGAAACCTACAAGACAAATTGTACTGACGCAACAGCCTATAGTGGATGTTTGTCATAATAGCCATTTTCATTTTTTATTTCATTTTATTTTCTTTAGGGAGCTAGCAGCATCAATTACAAATAAATACAAAGGTAGTTAGCAGAAGGCCAATTACAAGCTTCCACATATAAAAGTGAAATAACAAAGAAGTAACAATTCTTACGTTTCAAACTTTACACAAACCATAGGTAAACAAAATGCTGCATTGTACATTTAAGTGGGTAAAAGATCGAACAGAGTCTTAATAGAAATAAGAAATAAGCAGATACATAAAGCAATGTAAGTGTCATAGTGTCAAACACTGTTAAGCAAACTACTTATGAAACTTTGTTTTAGTATGGTCAAAATGATGTTGATAATGATCATAATTGTTGTAGCTGCAGAAAACGCACAGTTCTTCATGAACGACATAATGAAAATGTGTATCAGGGTCCAGCCACTAAAGAAATGATGTGGTCCAAGCTTACTAACGTCAGTTCAGTACTTTGATAAAATATTTCGCAGTGTACGTCGATTTTAACAGATCTTATAAGCATTAATGAGTTTGCGACGTGGACAAAGTTATCTTGTCACTTATATTTTATATTGTCGCCCTGCCAATTACGCTTCCACCTAATGCTTAGGACACCACACCTAGGCAGGATTAAATCTTGAATAGGTGACAGCACTCTAATCAACTTTCCCGAGCCATTGCTCCCTATGTGACGACGGGTTTAACGCCGATTAAAGTGTCAAGAGCAGCATTGTTGGCACTCAGCTCTACTGGGCTAATTCGTGAAATTATTGTTAAGGAGCCGTGTTAGTTTGCTGTTGTATTGAGTGTAAGGTGACGAGAGGTATTGAATTTGGAGGTAAGGTAGAATTAAGATCGACATCAAAGTAGGAGTTCGATTAGGGCTGTAACTAGTTAATTTTGTTTCTTGCCATCAGCTCCCACCTAACGTACATATAAGAACTAAAGGATATTTTCCAAAAAAATGAGCAGTAGTATGTAGGTATTTAAAAATGATAGCGAAGCAGAGTTCAGTAATGATTTAGCAAGTAGAACCATTTTCAAAACGTATCTTAAGTGCTAATTGAGTACATTTTTTTACCTTGTTGGTAAGTAAAGCTCTAAAGTTTTTCAAAAATAGAAGCAGTATCGTGAGAATCCCAAGGACGGGATTCTTGGGAATGTTCGAATTTGTATGCACCTTGCCATATAGAAATTCGAACGCGATTTCAGCAACTTCATACACACACACACACTCCTGGCACGGTCTCTGTATATGCAGCACTTCCGAATCTGATAGAAATAAAAAATAACTTACTTCCAAACGAGGATGGCTCCAATGAGAATCCCGACGACCAGCACGATGGAACAGAGCCCGATGACTGCCGAAGTCTGCAGAGACGGGCTGCTGTGGTTGTACGCGTCTATCTTCTGCAAATAGAAAAAATAAATTTATTAGATACAATATTTTATAGGACAATAAAATTGTTCGTGGTTAAGTTATTATTTTAATATATAAAAATAATAATACTAATATTATTTATAACTATATTGGACCGAAAACAAGGTGGAAAGATTGATATTATCAACATAAACTTAAGGTCTGGTAATGATGAGTGGAATATAATAACAAGGCAAAGAAACTAGACTTCATCGATGTTAAAATAAAAATAAAAAGTGAGAGTAGTAGTAGGTTATGCGGTATGTCAAAATTCTGTGTACGATACTTGTATAACACTGCAAAGAATGTCATTTTAGAAGTAAGTGAATACGTGACAAACAATAATTATGTCAGTAATTCTGGACATTTTTAGGAGTTAAGTAACTCTCATAGCAAAAACTAATAAAATATATCACTCGTTTAACACCACTCAAGCGACACAGGTGTCACGTGCAAGTTCTCTGGGGAAAACCCACATACACGAGCCTCTTCCAATCCTTAATGAACTTAATCAAGATAAGTAAAGAAAGCAATACACTGCTGTAATTCGATTCTTGGAAACACTCCAGTCGACGCAAAACAATCACTAATCTGTCTCGTGAATAAAAAAATACTTGTCTTTGCCAAATCCCGATGGTAATTTATACAGATTACGATTTGTTAGGTCATTAGTTGGATTATAGGAACTGCTATTGTCGGTTGTTATAATATAAAATTTTTGGACAACAAAAACTAGATTACAGACACATCCCGATTTTTCTGGATGATAGTGGTAAAGATTGACCTTAAAAATTCGATCGTGCAACAACAAACATCTTAGGGACTCAAGAAGAATGCCCGAGCTGAATTAAATATGAATGAACCAGGTAAAAAGAGAGAATAATATAATCCAGATCAATAGGCATAGAAAATGGTTTTAGGTTCATGTATCAACGTATTTGGTATTTATGTATCAAAAGATCGTTCAGAATATAAAACAGCTTATCAAACAAGAAAACCAACTTATTCGTCCATAAGCCAGCCTATATTAGCGACGAATTTGATTATAGATTTGCCGACCCACTTACCGTTGTCAATTATTTCCAAATCAGCTCAGGAAGTCCCGTGAGACGCAACTTTTGACAGTTGTATTATTATGACGGCCGGCTCAGACCATAGCTGATAGGAAGGTCCCACGGGTCTTCATGTCGATATTTTACAGGTTCGTATTTAGTTTTGGTTTATTATATTTTGACAGATGATTGGCTATATCTTTACATTTCATTGTGTTTAATTATAAGTTCCATTGTCTTTATGTTTGACTGAAATCAAGACCCTCTAATTGACTGTTTCTAATTCATTATAATCATTAGCTTAAGAGCCATGCTCTTGTCTGTCTTGTTTCCCATTACGATGCCATTATTCGTGGTGCAGGTACCAACATTTCATTTTAGTGAGTATGAATTTATTTAAAAGTGCAAACTTCAGCCTCTCTACCCTAAATACGTGTCTGGTCCAAGAAAAATAAGTACAACCAATGTATTTTGGTTTGTGTAGAGTTCAAGAGACGATAAGATAATAATATGATGTCTCGGCTCTTAGACTCAGTTTGACGGGAGGGTCCACTGGGGTTTCAGGTATTAAGCTTTGGGGAAATAAATAAAGTTATTGGTTTCGGTAAACTTCAGTACACGTGTATTTCAATAGGTATTATCACAAAGACGATCCTTATGATAGTAACCTTCGGGGATTATTTTAGTTTACTTGGAATTTCAAATACCAAACAATGGCATTTGTAACTACAACTCAGAGACTCCAGAACCGAGAAAGGTTAACATTTGTGGTGAGAGATGATTATTAATAATAAATAGATACTAAGAGTTACTAGTTCTCCGTGGTCCAGTGGTTGAGCGTTGGATTCACGATCCGGAGGTCCTGGGTTCATATCACAACAATTACTTTGTGGTCCCTAGTTTGGTTAGGACATTACAGGCTGATCAACTGATAGTCCGAAAGTAAGATGATCCGTGCCTTGGAAGCCACGTTAAGCCGTTGGTCCCGGTTACTACTTACTGATGTAAGTAAGTAGTCGTTGCAAGACCTTTGGCAGCTCAATAGTAACTCTGACACCAGGGTTGATGAGGTTGGTACTCCACCTCACAACCCACACGATAGAAGAAGAAGGTTGGTGGTAGGGCTGGTAGAGGAATACCTAGAAGGACGTGCATTGACCAAATTGGAGATGTTCTTAGAAAAGGTTCAGTACGATCTCAAATCCGATTCGGCGGCGTGTATGAAACGATTGATGAATGTGGAGGAAGCAAGAGAACTGTGTCAGGATCGAAGATAATGGAATTCCATAGTCTCAGCACACCCCGATGGGAAATAAGCGTGTGTTTATGTATGTATGTCTGTAATTTTGCCCCACTATGACATCATCGTCTTATAAGTAATAAAATATATTGAAGAATATCAGCTGGATTATAATATCTAGTTTCTTCAATTAGGGTAGGTATGTCTTTCTTCTAGCGTTGAACTGGAGATATGATAATATGGAAAGAATGGATACTACAGAAAGTGTTTAGAAAAGTACCTGTCACCTGACGCTGGAGAAGGACTTGTTCAGAGCATATCGTCGTTGCCAATTTAAAATTTGTCATGGGCAATCGGGACACATTTACAGAAATTTAAAAAAAAAATCCGTTAAAAATATAAAAGATAATTGATATTTACGTACATTAGAGTTTGTACTGAATGTTGTAGGAGCAAAATTCTATTCGACCCTGACAAAAAAGAAATTTGGTGTGGGCAACACATAAGAGCTTTTAAATTGGCAACAACGATAAGTATAGCATATCGTAGGAGACCTTCACCTGCTCTTGTTTGTCAGATTGGCAAAAATATGATTTGATTTCCAGAAGTTGTCAGATTCAACCAATCACAGGGTAGGTTTTTGTGTCAGTATAAAAAATGAGTTACACGAACGATTAGCCATCTAGTGATCATGAAATACGAACTCCAATAAAAGAAAGTCTTTTTTCTATTTGCTGATCGCATGGAGTAAAAGTCGAACCAATGTCTAACCGATAACGTCCTTTGGGAGTACCAAGTCGGTGGCTGCAAGTGAGGTAAATAAAATCGATTGCAATGAAGATATGCTATTCTACTTACGTGCTTAGTTTTCCAAGCAGGTATCTTCGGATAAATTTCTAGAATTGATTTTTGAGCGAAAAGTCGGATGTTATTTACAAAAGTATGACAATATTTATATATTTATTTTGGTTTCAATATCGATCTATCTACTGAGCTTATTTTATTTTTATTAAGAAAGAAAGAAAGAAACATTTATTACTTCCGGACACCACAGACACAGACAGACAGGTACATTACATTCAATACAGGACAGAAATCACACAGAAAAAAAAGCAAAACAATTAGAAAACTAAGATCAAAATTCATTAACAAAAAAAGGAAAACAAACCAAAATCATAAAAAAGAAAATAAAAGTAAGTATCCTAAATGCAACGCACGGTATTACGGTGTTGTCTACCTTCCCTGAAGCATGGAATAAAGAATAATATTAGGCACAGAACGCCAACTCTCCGTCCCGCACCAATTCGTATCAGGCGCCGATTTCACCCTCCCTGGGTGTTACTTTAGTTTAGTTATGACCGTAAGATGCTAAGGAGTAAAGAGCAGCATACAAACTTTGTCTCGCTCGCACTCACGGTTTCGATGGTGCACGGTAACGGTAACGGTAAAAATGAAATTTTTGTATGAAGTATCCGGGGTGTGTCTGAGGGCATCGATTGCCAGTGCAGTGAACTAATAGGAATATTAAGATACTACTTATTAGTAGTACCGTATTTAATAGACTTTAGTAGATAACAGGTTAGTCGTACAAACTACCCCATTTTCTCGCTTCTGTGAAAACACAACAAAACAAATAATTTCCCAACCAATTAAAAAGGCAAACAAACCATTATTTATTGTGACCAAAAACGTTTTTTTGACAGCAAAAATGGCCGTCTAAAACATTCAGCGGGGATTAAATGCAACATTTTTGCTCGTTGAACAGCTAATGCCTGTTTCATAACTTACCAACTTAGCACATGGACGCCATATTGCAGTAATTGCCCAAGTTTGCACAAGGTAACATAAAATAATATAAGCTCATGGCTATATTTTATTACCTAATTGGGGTAGTCAGAGGTACACCCATCGCAAGATGAACCACCCACACCTCACCGAGCTTTCTATTAGACTAACGTGCTAGGTGGTCATCGCCGCTTAATGGTCAAGCCAACTGTCTCAATGAAGACTGCACTTAAGATCAATTAAATGACTCAAAGTCGAAATCGCACCAAAATTTTAAAAGCTGTAATTATGGTATTTGAGAGGTAGCTTCTCGGTAGCAATGGGACGAATGTTTTCCATGTTGGCCTATGTTGTACAACAGACTATCAGAAAATCAAAAAAGCATTATCAATAAATAAAGATAACGTTTGCTTTCTCACACGCCAAAATGATATCAAGGGTCCTCAAAATAAAACTACTTAGAAAACAATATCAGTACCGAAACAGCCTTAGCGGTACGTGAGCCTTTCACCTTTCTTTCACTGGGGAAAAAAATAAAATAATTCAGCCACTCAGAGGGTTGGTCGTAGGGAGAAGGGGAACCAAAAAAAATGTACCTTTGTGTCAAAATGACCTTTTTTCCTCCCTGTATATCTTGCGTGACGCCTACTGCACGGAATTATTAATACACATTAATATCCCTACATGTATAATATGTGCACCTGTTTATTTTATAAAATAGGGGAGTTTGGTAGTGTTTGAAAGATTTTCGGTGAGGCGTTCACCTGAATTTTATTTAGCGATTAAAAGCACCACATTTTAAATGTTTATTGCATGAAAAAAATTGAAGTGTATGGTTTATCGTATGTTTCTTCGTAACCTGAAGTAAATTAATGTTATATTATTGTTTGTCTTTTCCATATTTGGGGACTTTAGAGATTTTTGCGTTATAGTTATTTAATAATATTCAAGTTTTTTGTATAAACATTTTGTAATTAACCTACATCTAACCTATTTTCCCATTACTCTGTTATATAATTATTCTAAAATACAATGTAACAACAGAAGAATATATTAACATTATGTATAGAATTATGTTGTTAAATATATTGCTTCTCTTTATTTTGATCAGAATAATAAATTGGTGGAAGATGTAATTGTGCCTGGGTGTAATAAAAATGGGTGGTCAAGATTGATACATACAATGGGAAATAGGCGTGAGTTTATGTATGTATATACATATACATATTTCCCATCGGGGTAAGCAGAGACTATAGAATTCCATTTTCTTCGATCCTGACACACTTCTCTTGCTTCCTCCACATTCATCAATCGCTTCATACACGCACGCCGGTTCAGAGTAGATCGTATTGAACCTTTTCTAAGGACATCTCCAATTTGGTCATCATAAGTCCTTCTAGGTCTTCCTCTGCCAGTCCTACCATCAACTTTCGCTTTATATTGATACCCAAACACAAAGATAAAAGAGGCATAATAATTTGTCTATTTGTCTGTTATTCATGAAATGAGAAGGTTATACGAAGAAAAATCTGTTCAGCGCCATCTGAATTATTTTTGAGAAATGTAGCCTAGGATTTCCCTCATTTAAATTGTATAACATATCTGGAAGCTCATGAACAGTAAATTGGCAAATTCTTTGTAAGAATATTTTGATGAGAACTCAATATAACATTTATTGGATAAAGCAAAATGTATGTATTTAAATTCAATGATATTTTATTTATTTATAACTTTATCAATTACCGCATTTGTGTTGAATTTATAAATATCGCACAGAAGTTTAGGCTTACTCTAACGTTTCTTGTTAATTAAATTAACCTCAAGTTTATTTATAACTAAAGCGTAGCCTTGCAGAACTTTGAGGGGTGGAATAATATTAGTTCTTGCAGATAGACAAATGTTTAACATAACATAATCATCAACGCTAAAACATTTATATTACATTAATTGTTCATTTAAATGTAAGTACTTAACCTTGTTTTTGTTCATTTTTTTGTATATATTGTGTTTTTTTTTTGTGTTTTAGTTCGCTTTGTTCATTGTATTAATGTTACCACACGTATGCACAACGGAACTCTGACTTCCAAGTTTTCCGCTTACCCTGGAAGTCAATGAGCCATGGTTTGTGCGATGTTTCAGTTAAATATATGCGATATATATCTAATTTTTACTGTCATCATCATCAATTTAAGAGCCACGCTCTTGCTTTTAAGAGCTACAGATTAAAGAAAAGGTTAACGTCGTGTCTTATAGGGAAGTCAAGGAATTGGCCTTTGATAGACTGGAATTTTTACTGCAACTGTTGCAAATAATCATTTTTTAATTATTTATTTAGTTAAACCAAAACCGATCGCTTCGGTTGCATTTGGTTTGGTTAGGTTTTGATTTAGTTTGGCTTATTTTGGTTTGGTTTGGCTTGGTTTGATTGGTTTTTAGGTTTGTTTGGTTAGCTTGATTAGGTATTTATTTGGTTTGGCTATATACGAAAAAAGTAAAGATACGATAGAGACAACCAATAAACAGAGTCGCAGTCGCGTCTATACGATTATGGTCATTTGGACATTATGTTGTTATGGAATAAATAATATTTGTTAATTAAGTTGTTAACAGGAATTACGAAAGGCAAGCCCCTAAGGTCAAAATAAAAATTACACACACGCATAGTACAATAATGCTCTATTACCCTCCTTCTACGAATCTAAGCTTTTAAACCATAAAATTAATGTCCACTTTATTTTGACCTGTGACAAAACTATTGTTCATATTGCGTTTTTTGCTGTATTATTATTTATTTCATTTTATGTTATACAAAGGTTATTTGCATGAAGATTCTAAACAGAGTGGAAGAAGTCAAAGTCCTCAGGATCGTGGTAAAAGCAATTTTCTGATTTATATCTACCCAAACGGCAAATTGATGTGATGTTATACAGATATGAAAAGTTCCTTTTAATAATAATAACTATAATGAGTTATTATAGTTTTGCATCGGATGACATTCACTTGGTCGGACAGATGAGGAGCGATGAAAAGACCCGGTGAAAAAATGAAGACCACGTCTTGAGATGGTCTGGTGGGCGTGAATCTCGGGAGTCAAAGAGTCAATTGACTTGACGGGAGAAGGGACTCTGAGCGGGCTCAATATCGATAAGCACTAAAGGAAGGAAAACTTCCACCACGCCGGCGGGGTTTATACCAAAGATTTGAACTGCTGTCGTGAACTGACTGGTAGCATCTATGGCTAGAGTAATCGGGTCGTTAGGTATTATTCTTCTTCTATCGTGTGAGTTGTGAGGTGAATTACCAAACTCATCAACCCTGGTGTCAGGGTTACTATTGAGCCGCCGATTGCCCCTGACATGACTAATGTAATGACTACTTACTTACATCAGTAAGTAGTAACCGTCAACCTCAACTTACGAGGTAAGTTTAGGTATTGAAAAGTTGAAAAAGTCAATTGTAAAAGCAGTATAGATGGCAAGAGGTCCTGTTATATCAGTTTGATATATCAGTACGATCTACAAAGGGCGAAAATAATGTTTTTCAGTAATAAAAACATTGGGGTGAACAATTAGTGGTGGAAGTTAGAGGGGAATAGAATTATTATTTGTGTTAATTGGATAGATTTTATCGAATTAGGGCGTGTTGTACCGACATTCGTCATTTTGTGGTATGGGAGTGTCTTATTTGTCGTTTTAACGGCTGTTTTGGTGTTGCAATTGTAAAATATTTGTTATTGCTTTATAAATGATTTGTAATTTCTGATTTCAATTAGTTTTTAGCTGTGGTAGAAAAACAAGAACAAAGGCCTAAACCAATTTGTTTTCAAATTCATGTTTGGATCGTAAATGACTGTCACATGCTCAACGGTGAAGGAAAACATCGTGAGGAAACCAACATTCCCGAGAAAAGCATTTCGGAGGTATGTGACCTAACCTGTAATGGGCTGATTTTCCCTTCGCGGGTTGGAGGGTCAGACAGGCAGTTGCTTCTGTATAAAACCGGACCTGTCAAATTTTCAGGTTAGGTAAGCGGACCCTGTGGAAAACGGGATAACGCTAGGGAGATGATGATGAATTAGTTTTTAGGGAATAGATAGGTCGAATTGATTAATAATTTTTTTTTCGTGCAAGTTTTAAGTCTGATGTTTTTGTGTGTGGCGTCTTTAAAAATAAATAATTTGTTTCTATTTTTCTTTTCTTTCAAGTATTTTTTTTTTTATTTATAAACAAAATTACATACAATTTGAGGTAATCGTCGGTTCATAGGTAAAGTATCTTATTTCGATTTTAAGTTATTAACTTAAATTCAGTAAAAGTGTTTTGTCTGTCATTATTGGGTATTCGAATTAGCGTTTTACAACTTTTTTTTTTTTCAAATGGCATTAGCTACTTGGCCGGAACGTACGTTTTGGAAGTGACAACCATAATATTATCTCCAATCTTTTCTATTCGACTTCTTGTCAATTTACCTTTTGGTTTGACTTCAAAAGACAAGGTACAGTAAGCTTAAGATAAACTATTGATTTGGGTGGCATTATAAATGAGTGCGATAAACTCATCCGCTGGACTACCTTAACGGTCATTGGCTTGAAGTTTTTTTTTATTTTGTAGGGATCCTTTGAGGAATACTTAGGGCTGCCTATTTTGCTTATTTTTATTCGTATTTTCTTTGTATATGTCGTTGTGCAATAAAGTATTAATTATTGCAATAAAGTATTATTCATTGTTTGAAAGTATTATTTATTGATTGAATACTTATTACCTTCTAAAAGCCTCTCTTTTATTCCTCCAATCTTCTTGCATCTTTTTGCACAATCTCTTCGATGAGCGTTGGGGTCATCACGCCATCTTTCACGGGGTCTTCCTAGACTTCTCTAGAAAGTGAAGGAATTGGCGTAGCTCATAAATTAGTGATGGCCTAAACTTCTGTACTCGTGTTGAGCCACCCAGTGAGTTGACTGAATGACTAGTGTCTAACGCTCCGAATGGATCCGACAAACGTGTTTGATTGTTTCCTAACAATTTAATTCGTTATTATTTTTTTTTTAATTTTAGTTACTATAAAATCGTACAGAACCCATTCAATTCCCGACGCTCGCTCTTGCCTAACTATTTTATATTTTTTTCCCGCAAGATAACAATCTAAGCGCATGGCCCAAGAGCATTAAGCCTGAAAAAGGTACATCAATTTGTCAAACGTTGGCACTATCGGGACAGAGATCCGTCATCGGACCCAGCGATTTATCGGACCATATCTCACAATCTCAAAAACAAACAATATTGAGAAAAACACTACAGTAAGTATTCAAAGGTTTAGTTTAGGAGAAATAGGCTAGTTTCTAACTAATCAAATCAGTTACTTTTGTTGTCAAAACACGAAATTACTATGGAATTTGAATGAAAAAGCAACCTGTGACGTCATAGAAAAACGTGACAAAATGTCGAACTTTTTATTTCATTTTTCGTTATCAAAATTCATAAATAAGTTAAATAGCGAAGAAAACGTTTTTTGTCACCTTTAAATCTGTATTTAATTAGTAAGTAATCAGACTTTCATAATTTATCTTTCACCTAGAACACTTCCCGATTATTCCTTACTTAGAAGAAGAGCTGGTAAGAGCTCTTCTCATTTGTACGGCCAAGTAGTTAATGCCATTTACGGCAAATCTACAATAAGTTACATCAAAAAAAGGAAAAGAAGTCCGAACAGTTGTACGGTCACGAACATTAATATGTATACACTTTGGTACCATGTCATATTAACTTTTTTGACAAATTGAAATGTAAGTCTCATTAAATGTCAAATATGTTAGTGCGACAGAGTCCTAAAGTGGGTACATTATATTGCTCATGACTGTACTACGCATGTTCCGATCACAGTGACCTGCAGGGCTATCATGCGTAACGTGATAAAATTATCGATCGATTCAATAAATTTTATCGAAATGGATAAGATTTTTTTCATGCGTACCACGTAATTTTGTTCGTATTTTGACAGAACGACATGACTTATTCGGGTTCACAGTAGCGCCAATCGACAACACGACATACTTGTATCGTCAGAGTCGATAAAATGACCGTGACAAAATTTTATCACGTTGCGCATTTTAACACTACTGATGTAGCTTCTGCTGTGCTGATAACGGAGTACCTCTCCCCACTGCTTTCTCCCTGCCTACTTTCTCTTCCTTTAGAGTGACTATTCACGCTAAAATAAATGCCTATATGCATTTACTAAGTAAGCACGTACCAACTTAGGCCACATCTTTATTTACCATCAGGTGAGACTATGGTCAAACGCCAACCTCATTTTTTATTAAAAAAGAACAATACACAGCCTTCTGTTTAAGTTTTATTTCCCCTCATTGCATTCGAATGACAAAAAAGTGACAACGTTAAAAAAGAACAAAAAAGAAAAATGTACAAAACGAGAGTTCGTCTCATAAACTATACGGAGCTCCTCGGTTCCTATCGAGCTGTCCATCTTAAGACGGTAGCCGATTTGTCAATGCCCCTTCTTTAATTAATAAAAAGCCTTTCGCTTTTAAAAAATTGAATAAAACCTTAATTAATTTGGGTCTGCTCGCGCACTGAACTTTTCTGTAAATTATGATCATCGTTCCCCCTTTAAAGTTTGCTAGAACGGGGAAAAATATCTCTAAAAATTTAACGTGATTGAGGAAATAATTTTCGAGTTTCGAATTTGATACGTTCGTTATGCTTTCGCCCTTTTTAATTACCGATTCATTACCTTCATTTTTTAAATATTTTTCTAACTAAACGGCCTACCTGCCTGTCAGAAACAATGGCTCAATTTAAAAAAAAGTTCTTTTTTACCTCGAAAGGGTCGTAGAGAAGTTTGACTTGTACTAATCTACATGACGGACGGGACGAAACAAAAAGGGACTGGAAACATGCCCAAATATGCACATATTTATAAGTGAAACACGCACACTCATCCTTAACAATTAAACGAACAAACAAGCAAAGTATATTGTCTATTCCGTCGAAGCTAACTGTCACAGACTATAAAGACTAGCCACGGAGTAACAAAAAAAATCCATAGCGAGTTTTGCCTATGGCTTTGGCGACCTAAACAGCAACTCAGCATTTTGTTGCGTTATTGCACAATATTTAAATTGGGAACGAATATTCGCCGACGAACTGTCAACCTCTTTGCTGTCAACGACTACGGACCGTGTACATCGAAGAATAAGTTGCTAAAATCAAGGCTGTATGGTCCTCAAATCTTTGCCTTAGTTAAGGCGAATATAAACAACAAGCTTTTGTCACCGTCTTCAAAGGATACTGTAGTTGCTCTTAGAGAGTCGCATATTTGACATAAACAACATTCTAAAAGAATAAAAATGAAGCCTGATTTCTCTTTTACTCTTAGTATTTTTTCTAAATAACTATCTCGTATTACGTGAATAAAAAGAACCACAACCATCTCTATTCCTTTCTCTGTCTACGCTAGCCACACTAATTCGGATATAATAATATATATTTATGAGTTACTCGTAGTTATTGGATCTTTTATTCATAATCTGTGGGTAAGAAGATTATTGATGTATTAGTGGCATACAACTTAATGTTCGCGAAGGCTTTGGTTAATTAGTTATTGACAGAGTCACAGCTCACGCTTGTAATCTCTAACAGGGTAGCCACATGTACTAATAAAGTTATAGATTGTATAGATTATAGAAGATATAGATTTATAAATTGAAATTAATGATTGATATTATTATATTATTTTGCACGACATTTGAGAATTATTATTATTGAGTTAAAATTTGAATTATTTAAGTTTGAGTTATTTTAGTTTTTTAAGTTCATATTATTATGTTGATTTCTCAAGTTTAGTTTGTTATATGAATGACAATTTTAAATTTGTATGCCAATTCTTGGCTGAATGTGCTGAGACCGATGACAACACTGTAATATCTTGTAACACGCAACATTCACAAATAAATATTTTTGTATTTTGTATTTGTATAGTGGATGTTGAAGTCGTAAGATGAATAAGGCAAAAGGCTGCAAAACTGAATTGGGCTGGTCATATTTTTTTGAAGAATGTATCCAGATGGATGGGTGAAAGTAGTCACGGAGGAGACACCATCTAGGCGCAGAGATACAGGTTGATCTAGGAACCGTTGGAGAAGCATCCTGGGGCCTTAGCCAAATTGCAAACGATTATGACAATCTATAGCGACAGTGAAAAAAAATTATGGGATTGACATATAAGGTGTCAAGTCTCTCCCCTGGATGTTTTGACAAGGTGTGTAGAGAGATTGTTTAAAACAGAAAGGAATGGTAAAGGGGGAAGCCCTATGCCCAGTGACACAATAAGAAAGAAAAAAGATGGAGAATTAAGTTGACCAATCTTAGCAGCCAAACGCCCTTGACATTGCTCATGTACTGACTTGTACATCAGTAAGTTGTAACAAGGATCAAAGGGTTAACGTGCCTTTTGAAACGGTTCATCTTACTTTCGGACAATCAGGTGGATTCGATTAATTATTTATTGAAAACGTTTACTGACTTCTCGATCTCGAAACACGGGACAAAAAATGTTCGAAAATCAAAACCAATTTAACAACATCACTGTACGCGTAACGCACCTACCTCAGGAACACGCGTCCTACGTAAATATTTCGTAATCGTTAAGTATCCACTGGGAATCGTACCCAATTTAGATACGTGGCCCGCACCCCTTAATTGGTGTTTGTCAATTACAACTGTAATCCACCTGTAGTAATTTAATTACAACGTGTAATTTTCTTTGCTCAAGCTATATGCGAACGGGAGTAAACTTTCTAATGATGTTTAAACAGTAGGTTGTATGGTTAATAAAGGATGTATCGTATTAAGCTGTCGCTTTACAGTAACTGTAACTTTTTTATGTTGGTAAAAGTGGCAGTAATCTTGTTCTTGGACTGCTGAGCAACCGTGGTCAGTTATTATTGAGCCACCAAATGTCAAATAGCAATATTTCTTTTTGGATGAATTGATTCCATGTAGCCTTTTTAGACCCCCCTGATGACATGATACGTGATCCTATCCAGAACTTCACTAATCAGCGTCTGCAAGTTCTTTCCGATAAACTTGTTGGCTGACTGCATTTGATCTGCATTTTTTTCCAACAGCATCCTTCTCATTATTTAAGAGCTGTGCTCTTGTCGCAGTAATTGCCATTCCTCTCTCCTTTCCGTCAAAACCTTCTAATATGACACGACCTGCACCTCCTTTTATATTTGAGAGAGATTTATTATTAAAACTAATACACTATATTTTAATTGCCAATACATGTTTAGTATATTGATAGTCATTTCTACGCTACCTACTCATTTCGACCACCCATTTCTTCCTCGAACGATGACTAAACAGAACACCTACCGCGTCTGTTTTCCTTATAAAAGCGCCAGTTTTATTGGACCCAATTAGTACATTGATGTCTTAATCTTCACCAAGGATAGCAGCCGCAAGAATGCGGTAGGTAAAAAAATATCGGCAGGTATTTTTATTACAGCGACAGACGAAGCGTATAATGCACGACAGACGATAAGTGGTCGTAGATAAGAATGTGTTTAAGAATGACTCAGATGGTATTCACTTGGCCGGACAAATGGGTTGGACTGAGAGCTATGTCAGTGTCACTTTATACAACGTAAGACAGACGATGAGCAAACAACAGGCTTAAGGATGCTCAGGTGGGTGCAGATTTTGGGTTAGAGAATCTCAGAGGATTATATTTGAGAGACACGGCACACAGTTCGTGCCATAATGGCTTGATAAAGATACAATAGGGTATATGCCTGAGTCAAAGGTAAATTTATAAATGCCAATCTAGAAATAGAAGCTAGTCAGAGATGATCGCGTTTATTGATGACGTCACCATTTGTATTCTGCAAACGATGAACCGTTATGACGTTTCGAAAAAAGTCCCAATTGATTAGGATTTCTGAACTAATTTGCTAACGCCCAAAATTAAGCAACGACGTTCAGCTTAGTCTGCGCTTAAACTTGGAAGCTTATCTAAAGGCGAATAATCGCTAAACAAAAATATATTAACGATCTTTTATTTTATATCGAGTTTGTGGTGAGACCTTTTTGTGTCTTGATTTCTTGGTAGCGATTCTTTTTTTGGTGATAATAAGCGGTTTTACGCTCGTAAAGGAAAATTTATTGATATCCAAGATAGTCTTAACACGATCAAAACGGTGTGACTATTTGAGAAATCTTTTCTACCTAAATTTTTTGGATGTTATTTTATTTTCATTATATTGTTGATCGAATAATTTTGTTCCTCACCAGTCATATTAATAAAGTTAGCTTATTTGTGGGTATTTGGAATCACAACAAATTATCATAATAACAATTTGAATGAAATCAATAGATTTGAAATGGATACCATAAACATTACGTTTCATATAACATTTTTCGCCTCTGGCCCTAATAATGGTAGAAGAAGGTCATAGAAGGTCTTAAAAGTGAATTACGAATAATTTGTAAGAACTCGGCTACTTACAACGGACTATTAATTAAAATATACCATACATACATTAGGTATTACCCTTGTTCAGAGAAACGGATGAAGACCTCAACGGTTGCACAGGTGGAGATTGGAGCCAAACGTACGTCAATGCAGGACAGAAGAGGCAAGTCACAGAGACTGTAACCTGGAATCTGACAGAGGACAGCACTAACTGTCAGTACCATTCAGAGGCGGAGGACAGGAGTCCTAGTAAGTGTGTAGTCGTTACACAAGCCATGTCAAGGGCCAATGGCGGGTCAATACCTTGACACCAGGGTGGATAAGATCGACCACTGACTTCACAACCGATTAGGGAGAAGATGATAGAACGCCTAACAATATGAGTAGCTGAATGTCGTCTACTTGTAAGTCTGCACAACCAACCAACGTGTGAATTTCCGCATTAAATTTTATGCTTATCCTCCAATTTCTCAGTAAGTAGAACGCCTTAACAGTTAGGCAAACATGTGAATCATACAGTGATACGTGTTCTTATAACTGCTAATCTAACATTACAGTTCAAATTCTACACTAAGCAAGCACCTCAGACAAGTAAACTCCAAATGTAAAGAGACAATATCAATGTTAACTTAACAGTTACGACAGCGGATGCTGAGTAAGATGTTGGTAATCTTGCTAACAATGTTAAGAATGATTAAATAAAGTTTAGTAGTTGAGGTTGGGAGAATAGCATTTTGAATTAGGAAACACCATATTCCAAAAATGTTTCTTTTTGACGTGACTTATTGTAGGATTGCCGCAGATGGCATTAACTACTTGGCCGGACAAATGTGGAACGCTGAAGGCTCTCACCCGGTACAACGTTTAAGACAACAGGCTTGAGGGTGCCCAGTTGGGCACCAAAAATGAAATTGGCAACGGTATTGTATGGGTAGAATTAAATGATGCAAATGATTTTTTTTTAAATAACTTCATATTTGCTTAGAACGTGACATCAGTTCCGTAACTAAATACTTTCCGTTTTATATTATGGAATAGCAATTTTACATCTAAACGTAACACTTTCTACTTATAGAAATCTGTAATTATATTATTGAGAATTAGCAATTTTACATCTAAACGTAACACTTTCTACTTATAGAAATCTGTAATTAATCGATGTTTTAGGAAACAGTCTATTAAGCCATTTGTTTTCTTAATTATAGGTATTTATATTTTTAACAAGTTTTTGGTAATACGGCTTTCACTTTTACATTTCAAAAGATTATTTTGTTAAACATGTGAAAACCTCAAACTAAAACGTCTAAGTGCTTGTAGTTAAAACTCTTAACGTAGTTTTGTGAGTAATTACCGGAGCCGTAATAAAACTCGGACATACTAACAAAGTCGGTCTAACCATTTAACGCTTTGCAACAAAGCAGATAGTTAGTTTTAGTAATCTAGTTACTTAGTGAAAAGACCTAAACGTGTTGCCCCGTAAACCTGAAGATAATAAAACAGGTAACACTGTAAGAAATGAGCTTGGTAGTCATTTCAGAGATACACGGTGAGCTCTTGAGTCTAAAACATAGATAACTGACACTCGTAATCCTTCCTGAGGTAGGTACTAGAGCCAAAGTTGATAGAATTGCTTCTAAAATTATAATGGTCTCGACAGACTTTGATGAATGACGGTTTACCAGACTAAACCATTTTACTGATTAGTCTGGCAAAAAAGTAGACCTAATTCTCAAAGTTGTTCTAAAATCAAATAATATAAGTAATTTTAAGATTGGAAATGATGGCATATTTAAAAATATACACATTTATTAACCGCACCGTAGAATGTTCGGTTGCAAAAGACAAGCAAATAAGTCTATTTACTTTAAGAGTAGGCAAGGGTTACATAACAAACTAGGGGAGAAGTGAAAACTTATAAAGGACGCAAGATAATAAATTTGAGGAGTCGAAGATCAGATGTCAGTAAAATTAATTTGGATAAACTTATATCTAAAGTAACCGTAAACGGGTTGTTGACAGTTTGATTGAAAACGTAGATAAAAACAAAGCGGAAACTGCCATTTGGTAAGTGTTAGAAAATTGGTGATAGACCTCCGCCTACCCCGGAACATAAAGTGACGATAAAACGTTGAAAGATGGAAAGATAAACATTGCATTGTCGCTAACACGGGTTCATTAAGCCCGCATACGTCAAATATTTACTAAGCAAGATAAGCGGGCGCATTCATTACCATTTTAGTACAAAACATGGTACGGTTTCCGTAGATAAGATGTTTTGGAAACCATACATCAAGTGACTGTGGCTTTTTTGAATATTTTGACACGCCACGACTTTAATTGGCGTCAGTTTTTGGATGTCTAATTCATCATTTAATATTTTGAGTTAATTGGGTGTCTGAAGTTTTGAAATTGTGGCATAGTTCTCACTTTAAACAGTGGGAATTATTTTAAATTAAAATTTGAATAGGTATCTCATTTAGGCAATTAAATGACGCATAAATTAAACGAGTTCATTGAACTTAACAATGATAAGGTATTTGCACGATTATATTACCTGGTTTTGTCTAGATTCACGAGTAGATTGCTTTTTCATGAATTTTGGACTTTACCGGATTGAGTATACTGTATTACAATAATGAATTTATTATTCTCAATTATTTCGGGCAGTAGAATAAAAAAATGTCTTAATTCAGTTCAACCTACAGCTCAATCACACAAGTTTTTAGAGAAGAAGAAAGATGTCTTAAGCATTCTACAGTTGAGACACTTACATATAAGCTGTATTAGAAATAAATCAATTTTTGTTAAACGTTTTCTTGCGCTCTGGTTGCCTGGAAGAAATTGCTGCTTAGCTACAAGGCCGCCAGATTGTACTGTATCTTTTGTCCATGTGTGTAAAACTTGTTTTGTATATTGTGTGCAATAAAGTATGTTTATATCGTATTAATAAAAACACTTACTGGTTCCGTATCGCAAGTCTCCAAGTCAGGTATAGGATCGTCTCCACAGTAGTATTCTGTCTGCAGGAATGGTGGTCTCGGTGGTGGCGGCAGAAGAAACTCTGGTGGGGGCCCGAGACAGTCGCACTCCGTCAGATCCGTGGGCTCCAGGTCCCACATCTCGTAAGTTAACTTAACACTATTCACAACCTCACTCACACTATCACTATCACTAATATCACGTTTCTCGCGTTTCACTTCATTTGTAGTTCTTAGTTTTATTAAATTTGCTATGTAAAGTTCATCGTCGACGTCACTCCACACGTTCTTTCTGATTTCTTCTTCATCATCTGCCTCTATTGAATTGACTTCTGGCGCTATAAGGCGGTCTTTGTTTTCTGTACTCTCGTAATCTGCAGCTCTGGTATCCTCTTTAGTACTCCTGCTAGCATCTTGCCCTGTACTATGGGATTTGAAGAGCGAATTTACATTATTTAGCTTCTGGTTGTAGCTGAAGTTTTTGTACCAAACATTTTGAAGCGTCCAAAAAGCGTACGGTGACGCCTCAGTTGGACTCGCGTCGTATCTATCGGCCATACGCAGTCTTCTTCTTTTTTATCTGTAACAAAGGAAAGGTAAATTGGATTAGAATCTTTACACTGAATCACAACTTACTTAGATACATTTATCATTTGTTAAGAAAGTAAGCGGGTGCAAAATATAATATAAATTGCTTTGCTCCACTAAGACTTATTAGTCTCATTACGTTGAAAGCCTACACGTTTACTGGATTTCTCGAGCTATCCGAATACCTTCAACGCACTCCAACGACTGCCCGTTATCATGACAGTGCAGACAACTTAGCAAATACTTATTCAAACTTGTACCGACGTTTATTTAATCTGCTCTTATCGTCTAAGCAAACCAATTTCGTATCAGCGTACGTATCGATTTTGTATCGAACTACTTATTATTTAATAGGAGAGCTAACACCTCATTTTGTATAACAAAGAAGCCGCAATTAGGGTGTGCCACGTTGGAAGTACAATGGGTATAGAATACGAATACGGTGTCGATATCATCGGGCTTCGCTTGGTTATTTTAATTTATTTTTTATCGATCAAATTGGACGGATGCGTTTGTAACTATTCACTCCGGTATTTCTATCACGATGGGCCGATTCGAAAGTTTAAAGTTCAGTTTTGTGTTAAATGTGGATCAAGCTAACCTTTTCGTATTGAGATGACATGTTGGGATTCGAGTGAAAGTTACTTTGGTGTTTGAAACAAGATGCGAAATTAGATAGATAGGTACATTGCTTTCCCATTCGTTAACGATAACCGTAAGGGCCCTATCTCACTAGGATACTATGT
The DNA here is from genome assembly GCF_024362695.1 of Pectinophora gossypiella. NCBI lineage: Eukaryota > Metazoa > Arthropoda > Insecta > Lepidoptera > Gelechiidae > Pectinophora > Pectinophora gossypiella. The sequence goes on along the minus strand of NC_065421.1, from coordinate 3,154,841 downwards.
TTGGTATATTATATTCAGGGATACCTGGTTTCGCAACGAATTTGCTGTCGACAACCGAACCCTGAGTCCTAGTGAGATACGACCTTTGGTATGATATTACGAAGTGCAGTAAAAATTAAAACTAATAATGTATGGTTATCGATTGTAGTATTTTAAAATGTATTCCCTGAATTTGAATCCACATTTTAAAACCCACAATAAATAATATTGTACAAATATACATTGTTTTAAGTTTACGCGGTTATTATCATAACTAAAGCACATAATAACGGGTTCTTACCGCGTTTAAATGGGGATATGAGACTCCCGATATTTCGACACTGTTGCAAGTGCCATGATCACGGGATCATCAGTCATCCCGTTATTATGTGCTTTAATTTTGTACAAATATTTCCAAAATTACTTACTAAGTACGCCTAACTATATATGGTACGTGAACTAAAAGGGAAAAACACTATGGAAGCAATGATAATATAGCGTACTTAAATAAAACATATAGGTACCTAACTACTATAGTACATTGGTAACATTACGAAAAGCAGCTAATTTAAAAAAAATACCTACATGACTTGCTTAAGCTATTACTAAACGTCTCACTTCATTTAAAATTCTTAACATGAGCATTCAAATCTTGTAATAACGCACTAAAAACTCGCATCATGAGAATATATCGGATTGAGACGTGGTTTGAGCACGACAGAATTATGCATTCGTAAGGCGTTTGTTAAGTCCACGAGATTGCGGTGTCAGAGGTCAACAGGCATTGGATAGCTCTTGAATGCCTCCTCGAATATCTTATTAAGAGGTCTAGCAGTAAATACATGACAGAGGTGACTTATGGTATAGTAGGGTATGCAAAAATGGCGGATTGTATTGACAGGGTATTGCGGTTAAGTTTGATTTACATGTCGGTCATAAGTGTGAAGTAGGTTTTGAGAAAGGTGCCAGAGAAGTATGGTTAAATGAGGTACTGTCTTATGTTAATGTAGCGGGAAATAAATCGAGAGACTTGAGCAGAGAATAAATAGTAAACTGTGTACTTCGACTAAAACGAGAGACTAAAATCATGCCAATGATGATCGTGACAATGTTAAACATTTTATTGCAGAAACAACAACAATTACGAATAGGACTTTACTTTTAAAAGATTACTAAAAGGTCGTCTTTTAAACATAAGAACTCCAAACAGCAACATTTTATTTACGCAATGCTATAAAAAAGATGTCTAAAAGTTTGAACACGAATTCTTCTTCATGAATAATTTCAGTCAGGTATTTTTATTTGATGAACGCTCAGACCTATAAAGAAATTGTGTTCTTATTTGCCAGGATTTCGCTTTATCATAAATATTTTTTCTTTAAGTAAATAAAATATAAGTCTTCAATCTTTTGTTGTATTTTCCGTTTTGCTATTTCCATTATCATAAATATTTTAATATCTGATATAATATAACTATTTATTAATTGTGTTAAAATATTTAAAATTAATTTACTTACATACTAAATACGCATGAAAGCCATATCTACATCAGTAGCTTTCAATAATACATTGTCAACTATTCTCATTGGTCGTACTAATAGGAAATTCTAGTGAAACGGGGAATTGCTTAAAAAAAAACTGATTATCATTAACACAAAATCAAAAGTAGGTATTGGTCACGACGACCTGAATATTGCATAAAAACTAAAGACAAAGCCCACATTACTCACTCCACTAATTAAAACATCCTCTCGATAGGTCATCACATCGATGGCTCGTTAACAATTTGGCGGTGGCCTCTCGAAGGCTGTCATGGAAGACCTGACATCAGCACAATACCGAGTGCCCTTAAGCCCCTTAACGAACCTATTCTGTTGGTTTTCTCACGTGAATTATTGCAGTCGGTCGTGTTATGACACGAGATATATTTTGCATGAGAATCTTTAGTAATGTTGACTGTATATTCGACGGAAAATTGAATAAGTGAGGCTTTTAGTGTTAGAATTGACGGGCGAGTTAGTGGAATTAGCAACAATATTGTAATAAGTTACGAAATGTTGTATCTGCAGTCATCAATAGATAGTATTTTTTTACCCGATTTTTCTACAATTATATTTATTAAAATTACGATCAATTTCACTAACGGCCAAGTTTAAGCTAGTTATAAATAAAGAGTGTCAGCTTATAGCTATTTTCTACAAAATTAAAAGAAAGTCTTCTATTTAGATCTATTAGTTTTATTGATGACGTAATATTATAAATGAATTAAAATGTTTCCAACATAATTCATGTAGGGAAATTAAAAGCTAAGTGTATCAACTAAGCAAAGTAACTTAACGTAGATACTTGGAAATATGGAAATACTAATAACGTATCAAATATCCAACTGACTGAGCGAATGGCTCATATTCAACAGTAGCATTATCCTGTTTTGTACAGGGTCCGTTTACCTAACCTGAAGATTTGACAGATCCGGTTCTTTGCAGGTTAGGTCACATACCTCCGCAAATGCATTTCTAGGGAATATGGGTTACCTCACGATGTTTTCCTTCACCACTGAGCACGTGATATCATTTGTGATCCAAACATGAATTCGAAAACAAATTCGACAATCATTGGTTTAGGCCTGCGCTGGATTCGAACCTGCGACCTCAAAGTGAGAGGCAAGCGTTCAACCAACTGGGCGTAGTATTATTCTTGATTCTATGCTACGAAGATAGCGCTGAAATAACTTTAAACGAACATCATTCTCGCATTACTCATTCATACTCAGTCCTCAGTGTTCATAGATATTAGTAGGTAAGCAGGCTGTCTAACGGTCAACAAGGAAATATGAAATGTTAATCCAAACTCACACTCGGAATCTGGGGTCACATCTTAGAAGGCCGGGTGGTTTTAACTGTTGAATACTCCTTTGATATGTATTTGTAATATTAAACAGAACGACTACTTCAGTACAATTAGTGATACGGCCTCTAATCATATTATTTATTGCGTTCCGCATGATAGAAGGTTGCTAACATAAGGTGAGTAACACACACGGATTTTTTGACGTGACTTATAGATTTGCCGCAGACGTCATTAACTACTTCGCCGGACAACTGAGAAGCGCTGTGGGCTCTCACCCGGTATAAAATTTAAGACAACAGGCATAAGAGTCGTCTGAGGGGATCACATTTGAAAGAATTAATCGACCTTAGTGGGTCGATAGCGGTAAGCGCCGAGTGATGGATCTGCCCCCGAATTTTACTTCGTGAAAAAAGGGTTGTTGAAGTTGTAAAAGAAGTAGTCCACTGCCCATGGGCTGACTGCGATAAAATAACAAACGTCAAAAAAGACGTAGAAAAAATAAGGAAACTTAACTAACTGGAAACTTAACTTCCTTATCCGTTTGGGGAAATCCACGGATCATTAGTGTATTGTCCGAAAACAACATCGTGAAATAACAATGATAAATCATTATAATAACAAATTTATCAATGTCGATTATTTGGCTAAGACCTGCAGAACGCTTTTTGATATTCAACTATAAAAATGTGAATTTGCACATTAAATCCAGCAACACATAAGCAGTAAACTTCACGTCATGTCAGTGAAAAATGCACTTAAAATAAATAAATAAATCGTTGGTACAAATCCGGTACCGGGGTTCGGAACGCTCCCCGAACGAAAAGCAAGTCAGTGACCAGTTTTTCGAATTTACACATAGAGTCCAGGGACATTCAGTTGTATTTAAAACTACAACTATTGGTAAAATGAAATTCTCGGTTTCTAGTTTTACCAGTGTAAATAGAATTCTATAATCCGCTCTAAACTTTAAGCAGAAAGTGCTCTTAGTTATCAATACAATTAATCAATACAAATAAATTGCGTGGTTTTATCTATTGTAATTATTTGCTTGCGCTGATAAAACTGTTCAGTGTGCCAGTTCTTGTAACTTTGCGCATAGGTATTTATTACAACTTACATACTTAGATACATTACCTCATGCCAATTATTTCAAATTGCAGCTAGTTTTGATATGGGTTGGTCTCAGATTGTCTTGGTAGCAATTATGACCACCTCTAAAAAGGTATTTTCATAAATTATTTTAATGGTTTACCTGCCCTGCATTGGGCTGGTTTTCCCTTCGCGGGTTGGAAGGTCAGACAGGCAGTCGCTTCTGTAAACAATTGGACCTGTCAAATCTTCAGGTTAGGTAAGCGATTTCGTAGGTACCATTGTACTAAATAATAAACCTTATTTACGGTACATAACATACTAATTAAAAATAAATCATCATCAGTAATTTAGGATTCTCCGTGCTACTTTTTAGGGAAACATAGGGCAGTGGTTTTCTTCTTGCCACGCTGTACTCTGTCTGACGCGAGAGGGATTGCGACCAGGGAAGTTTATTTTAAAGCCGTACTAGGACTCCTGTCCTCCGCCTCTAGTAAATTAGTACTAACAGTTACTGCTGCCCTCTGTCAGTATCTAGGTTACAGTCCCTGTGACTTGCCCTTTTCGTCCTGCCTTACCGTACTTATGACTCCCATCACCGCCTCTGCAACCGTTGAGGTCTTCACTACTACCCCTGGGCAAAGTAAAAAGTAAAAGGCGCCCAGCGGCAAGGATGCGTCGAACAGGAAAATTATAAATAATCAAAATTAAATTATTATTTTTTGTTTTCCTTTTCTAAATTTAACTAAATGTATTGTTGTTGTAGAAATTACCTAAGCTTCATCGGTAACCAATCCAATAACTTTTTTACAAAACTCACTATTCGAGTTGCAACTCGATGCAAAATTCATGGCCGTAGACCACACTTGAGTCAACGAGTAGTAAATGTTTTTATCGCAGTAAGTACGACGATTAGTCACACGACCACCAACGATAGCCAGGGTTGAGTCATATGAGAACTAAGGCTGCGACGTACTGTCGTACTTTGTTCGTGGATGACTTTTTGACGTGTGTACAGCGTTGTTAGCAAATCAAATCAAAAACTTAATTGCGTTCCATGTGATACGAAGATCCAGACCTAAACCTACGGGGTATAACGTCTCCACCTCAACGGTTGCAGAGGCGGAGATGAGATCCATCGGTACGATAATGCAGGACGGGAGGGGCAAGTCTCAGCCACTGCCCTGTTTTTCCCTAAAAAAGTAGCATGGAGAATGCAACATCGACAAGAGCGTGGCTCTTAAATTAGAGATGTTGTTGTATGAAGATTCTTAAAATAACTTTACTATAAGTTCTAAGTAACTTATTAAAATATTATGAAATTGTAACAAATGTAATTATTATATAATAAAATTTTTGTTTTGTCGAAAAAAAAAACCGGTCGCGGGATCACCTCAGATAGGCATTTATTATACACTCAAAAGAAGCTAGTATGATCGAGGCCTTTCATTTCAGAGAATAAGACATTTTTATTTAACTGTGTGTTTATTAAAGGGTGTATTGTCTGCGTGTTTGTTGTCGCGAGCTAATCCACCGCATATGGCTAGAGTAATCGGGCCAATAAGTCTGGTGAATTTAGTAAAAATATAAGTTTAAAAACTAAAATTCGACTTCGGAAAAATCACGCTCTAAAAAGTATGAAACAAGAAAATAGGTTATTTCTATGAAATTCTCCCGTGTAGTGATGTTTATAGATAGCCGTGATCGTTTGCCGTGGTAAGCAAACTCTAAGGACAGATTGGTATCATTAATAATTCTTGCCTATTTGAATAGTCTTATGTTTGGGGAGAATATAAAAACCCTTAGCTGGTTTTTGTGGAGTCCAGGACGATATTATTATATACTTACGTCCCACTGTTGGGCACAGGCTTCCCCTCAATCAGCATGCGGCTCCAGTGAAGGTTAGTGGAGGTGTTTGGACTAAATAAATAGAGCTAACGACCTCGGTGGTCCAGTGGTTAAGCGTTGGACTCACGATCCGGAGGTCCCGGGTTCGAATCCCGATGGGGACATACAACAAAAAATAATGATCTCTAGTTTCTTAGGACATTACAGGCTGATCACCTGATTGTCCGGAAGTAAGATAATCCGTGTTTCGGAAGGCACGTTAATCCGTTGGTTCCGGTTATTACTCACTGATGTAGGTACGTGGTCGTTACATGAGCCAGGAGAGGGGTTTTTGGCGGCTCAATAATAACCCTGACGCCAGGGTTGATGAGGTTGGTTATCCACCTCACAACTCACACGATAGAAGTAGACTAGAGCTTAGCAATAAGGTGACGAAACAACTTTAATTTAGCTTCTAGTTCTTCCCAAAACTTCCTGTCAAGTCAAATTGGGAAGACAACTAAAATATTACCAAATACGCCATATTACATAATAACAAAGGTACTCAGAGCTAAAACGTTTTAGCTTTTAAGAGGGTATCGTGTGTTTGCATGTTTGTTTTGGTGTTAGCCGAAGCTACACTAATGGGTCCGGTAGCGGCTTCGCCTTGTTATGTTCTGGGGTTAGGGAAGGTACAGACTCGACGAGGCGAGACTACTTAGTGTGGCGAGGCAAGACATGTGTGGCGAGACAAGACTTGTGTGGCGAGAGAGGTCATGTCAGACCGGCCGAGTTAAGGTCAATGTTAATTAACATGATTTTTTCGGAGAAATGACCAAGTCATATTTTGTCTAACGTGTAGAGTTTGGGAACATAGAGTTTGTATAGTTAGAGCGTATAGAATTATAAGCTGTAAATGAGATCTGATAACTATTTGACATTGCAATCGATATGATCTCGTCTTCGTATAATGTCTTTTTTTTTATTTGGAGAGCTTACAGCTAAAACTACAATGTTACATACTAACTTAAATATCTAAAAGTAGAAAAAGAAAAAAAACGACACAAAATTTTACAATTATGGTTCTAAACCTTATGCAAATGGAAAAAATCCTACAAATAATTAAAACACATAATAATGGGTTCTTACCGCGTTTAAATGGGAATATGAGACTCCCGATATTTTCCCGATATTTAAAACAATGTATAAATCCTACGAATATCCTATCCTATCCTATTTACGTGTAAATATTTTTGTTGAAATTAATTTTTCGGAGAATCTTTTGGCGATTTGCTCTGCGTACTCCGAAAACCGATAAGTGTGTAGTGTGTGATATTACATAACATCACACCTGTGTCCCTGAAGGGGTGGGCAGAGGTGTATTGTACATGCAATACGCCCACTCCTTGCTAGCAAACAATCTTAACTCTGCCTACCCCTTTGCAAATACAAGCGTGATCCTATGTTATGTTATCTTCTTATCGCGTCCCATTGCTGGACAAAAGCCTTCCTCCAATTCCACGATGGCAATAGCATTTTTCAAGAAAAATCTATTTGCATTAAAAAGGTATATCCATTACTATTGCTCTCCTAAAGTAGCCAATAAGCCTCGATTGAAACGACGCCGAGAGTGTGTAGCCGGCTTAACGATAACTTAGCTAGCTTATCCCTTGTGCTAACTGTAGGCAATAACACTAGAGAGAATGTACGGGCTACCAGTACCTGGTAAATATGTTTTTTTTTTTCTTTTTTTCCCCCGACCACCTAGAGTGGCCAAGTAGGTAATTCATTTACTTGAGGTTCGCTTCAAATTTGAGGACTCGAATCCTTCAAGACCTTTCGGTTACATTTTAGCTACTCAAACACCTACAATAATATACTCATGAGAACCTTACCATATGCACAAAATCTAATCCATACGTCCCCATTGCTGGGGCACGGGCCTTCCCTATGGATGGATAGGGAGATCGGGCCTTAAACCATCACGCGGGCCCAGTCCGGATTGATGGTTATTAACGACTGCTAATGCAGTCGGGACCAACGGCTTAACGTGCCTTCCGAAGCACGGAGGAGCTCGAGATACACAATTGTATACACCAAGGTTATTCTGAACCTTATTGAATGTAATAAATACGTCGTTATTCGTCATGATTTCACTAATTAGCATTGGATTATATAAATAGCAGAATTACGTGAGAATCTCGGGACGCTATTATTTTCCTTAAGACGAAGAAAATCATTCATTAGCTAGGCACGTGTAAACACATCTGTTTTGTTTTCGGTTTTATTGAAGAAAATGATATTTCATTTTAAAGGAAATAATAACTAATTTTCAAGTCATTGGAATCGTGGAGAAACTCACAATTCCACTTAAAGAAAAAGTATCAAGACGGTGACTCTACGGGCAATCCGATTACGACTTATGCTGTTCTTTGAATGACAAAAAAATATTTACTTACGCCAAAGATTGCTATCAAACAAGCATTTTTGTATCAAAGCCAAAAGAGATATTTAAGAGGATATGAAATTACTTTCACAAACGATATTTCAAACATGACATGAAAAACTCCGCATAACCCAATTTTGTCCCATTCATACGAACAAGAAATTTAGGGCGATAGGTACGTACGAACCGTATGCGGATTGTTCCAAGTATGTAAGTATTCGCGATCGCATTGCCAAGCTTTTGCCAAGAGGCATCTCTGCCAAGCTGAGTATTCGTTACCGATGGCACGCCTCTTCGCGTACCTAAAGGGGGGTCGGGGGACTTGGCAAACTTGGCAACAATTCAGGATGCGCGCATATTGAGTCCACCGTTTTGTTTGTACCAAGATGAGTGGAGCGCCAAATGTATTGATATCTTTCCAGTTTTTGCATTATTCAAGTGTTCTCGCTGAGTGGATCAAAAAAGTGTAAAACGAAGAGGTTTTATTGGTTAGCTTATACATTTTACATTGACTGGTGAGTTGGTTGACTTAGGATGTGATAATTAGTTCTTTTTTTTCAGCATCGCCTTACTATTGTTTACGACATTAAAAATAATGATTCCCGAAGATTTATTCCATGGAAATATTTTTAAACCGTTGAGACTTTCTCGTATGGCAGTGACGTCGTATCGAAGTTTCAATCTTGAGGCACGGCGTAATTTATGGCTCAAACATGTTCAAGCTTTTTATTTCCGAAGACAATTTACCGATAAATCTAGGATATATATTTTAGGTACTTGGTTCCTTTCTTCGGACAAATGGGTTCTTGATATTTCTGGAATGTTTTTGTAGTTACTACTTGAACTACGGTCTCCGTGGTCTAGTGGTTGAGCGTTAAGCTCACGATTCGGAGGTCCTAGGTTTGAATCTCGATGATCACATCTTAAAAATGACTTTCTGTGTTTAGTTAGGACAGGGTTGATGTCCGTTGTCAGGGTCAGTATTGAGCCGCCAAATAAGGTTCATGTAAGGACTATACGTACTTACATCAGTAAGTAGCAACCGAGACCAACGGCTTAACGTGCCTTCCGAAGCACGGATCATCTTATTTTGGACAATCGGGTGATCAGCCTGCAATGTCCTAACCAAACCAGGACTCATAATAATTGATTTTGACAGGTATGTCCCCTTCCGGATTCGAACCCGGGACCTCCGGATCGTAAACTCAACGCTCGATAGCTTATAACCAGCCTTAATTATAAACCATTCACATCATCTAGACCTTCAATAAATGACGACATACATCCTTCTCACATAAAAAGCGGGCACTTAATGAAGTTGTCAGTATTTCTTGCGCAAGAGTGGTATACAGTCTAGGGAAACGATTTACATTGATGGATACGAGGCTAAGCAAGACGTTCATTAAGAGAACACACGCAGATCTAGCCCGACTAAATAGAGTCACTTTTCAAGAGTACCTACCTAAACTAGTCGTGCATCCAGTGGACTGAATAATGATGTATAACTGAACACATTTATTGTGTTACTGAAAATTAGATATCGTTTTTAAAAATGTGCCCCAAAGAATAAGAATAGATAACTTTATCTTGATTGACGCTTATCCTTCAATTGGTAAACTGACTGAAACTGAGTATGAAAAAAAAAACAACACATCCACATCCGTGATATACTTGCAGTGCTAATACATTTGCGTAAGAAAGTCATTGATGTGTCTCCAGGAATGTTCCCAAAGTGGGAATAATCCCGTCGTAAAAAATTACGATGACGACGTTTTACTGCTTATATTGATGACGTCATCATCATCAGCCCATTAACGTCCCCACTGCTGGGGCACGGGCCTTCCCTATGGATGGGTAGGGAGATCGGGCCTTAAACCATCACGCGGGCCCAGTGCGGATTGATGGTTATTAACGACTGCTAATGCAGCCGGGACCAACGGCTTAACGTGCCTTCCGAAGCACGGAGGAGCACGAGATGATTTTTTTTTTGTGGTCACCCATCCAATGACCGGCCTTTGCGAAAGTTGCTTTACTTCAACAATCGCAGACCGAGCGCGTTTACCGCTGCGCCACCGAGCTCCTCATAATTAACTATATTCATAGTAATTTCAAGTTATTTAAAGTCAAACTTTGTAACAATGTAAATTGCCACCAATGTTACTTTACTGCCAAGTCAGCGTTCTTAAACATCTCTAAACAGTCCTGAGGATGGGAGACCGAATCACGACTCTGTCGGAGAGCCTAAAAACTGAGCGGTCTTAATTAAGACCGAAACGAGCGGCAATTTAGAAGGAATCTCGTACGTGATGGTAGAGCTACGAGCTACTAGACTCCTCGACTTAATAAGAGCAAGATTCCGGATATTCTGAGTGGCTTATTGAGGAATTCTTGAGATTTGTCTCTTAAGAAATGTTTTCGAGGGAGAAACGACAGGTTTGAATAACTTAAAATGAGGAATTATGTTTCTGAAAGTGTTCTTAAATTACGTTATAATGCATACAAATGGATAAAAAGTATTATATATAAATGCTCACGATCTGGAGGACCGGGTTCGATTCACTATGGGAATATTGTCCAAATCACTTTACGAGACTGTTCTTTGTTTAAAGACTTTGCGGGCTTGAATCACTGATTGTCCGAAAAAGTAAGATGATTCCGGGCTTCGGAGGGCACTTTAAGCCGTTGGTCCCGGCTATTAGCCGTAAAGACACCACCACCAACCCGCAGTGAAGCAGCGTGCTGGAGTATGCTCCATACAATCCCCCCCCCACCGGTTGATTGAGGGGAGGCTTGTGTCCGGCAGGGGGTATAAGCTGTTTATTTTATGTTACTTAAATGTTAAATGCTCGTAAATTTCGATTAAAGCAAGTTTAGGTATATTAGAATACATACTATTTTTAATACCAACTTTTTAAAATTCTTTCATATAAGTATGTTTATGCAATTGAATAATATCAACTGACAAAAAGATGGTAACACTCTCAATATGTACCTACCTATTCGTATTATAAATAACTAAAGCCTCCTACAACCATTCTCAATCAATATTAGCTCTAACACCGCAAAACATAATCATTTTTAACGTAATCTTCTATTCACACGACTTAAAAGCAAAACTACATGTAGAATATTCTAGAGAAGTAGAATAGGATCTTCTAATAATATTTCCATCCCGCCTCCTAAACTTGTGCGCATTATAATAATTGCGAGTACGTGCCGCGATTGGAACAGGATCAGATATTTTGGCCGTGCATGCATTTCCTGCAAATTGGTTCCAGAAACTAAGACGATTGGTTTTCGTTACGTACATCTACTGGCAATATAAGTTTGGATTCATATTTGGATCATACATAATAGATATCCCGTGGTGTGTTTTTGTGCCCCGTTAATGGCAATAGGTTCGCCCCTTATTACATGGGACTTAAACATAGCTAGCGAGGGGTGGGAGTAACACCTTACTACCCCTTTGGGGATAGAGGCGTTATGTTATGTTGTATAAATATTTAAAAAGCTTCATAAAAATAAAAAATAACTCTTCATAATGTGTACTGTATTCGTGTGTTATGCCTGATTGTTGTTATTTAGTTCTGTGTATTTGATAAAATGTATTTGATTTAGAATAGACCTAGAATTATCCCGTTTCTCACTGGGTCCACTTACTTAACCTGAAGATTTGACAGGTCCGGTTTTTACAGATGCGACTGCCTGTCAAACCTTCCAACCCTCGAAGGGAAAACCAGCCTAATGCAGGTTAGGTCACATACCTACCTCCGAAAACGGATTTCTCGGGAATGTGGGTTTCCTCACGATGTTTTCCTTCACCACTGAGCACGTGATAATCATTTATGATCCAAACATGATTTCGAAAACATATTCGACGATTAATGGTTTAGGCTGTGCTGGATTCGAACCTGCGACCTCAAAGTGAGAGGCAAGCGTTCTACGAACTTGGCTACCACGGCTCAATATAACGCTGTCAGATAAAAACAGAATTTAGATACGGTGTGAAAAATTAAATGTCAATCTCTACAAAATATGGCATGAAAATGTCCTCGTATCCTATCAACGGAGATTCAAAGATAAAATACACAATATTGGGCCTCGTGTTGTAAATCTATTCGCTAGTAAGCTGCCAATGTTTTTCGCCAACATTTTGTTTTTGTTTTTTTAAACATGGCTACCGCCCGCAGGTTTGCCAGCATAAAGTCAATATTTATTTACTGCTGCTGTTCTGAAAGATATTATAGGATTTTAAGTTTCTTTTTTATTTTTAAAAAGGTGCCTTTAAGTAATTGTAATATTATGTCTCTTCAAAGTAAACTAATGAGTACAGATAGGTATATGAGGTAAGTAGATAGTGTTATAAAAGAATCGATCGACCTAATCTTGACTGATTTTCCTGATCTTGATCATGGTTCATCATTATCCATCTTAGGACTATGTATCAAAAGTGGCTGCAGATAGTCTTCTGATTATTTGTGGCTCTGCCCATCCCTTCGAGGAACATTGGCGTGAGTTTATGTATGTGTATGTGTAATCTTGACTTGACTGATACATCACTATTCTAATAAACCTCACAACACTAGCTGACGTACTTTGACAGATCTAATTCTTGCCGCGCATTAAGATTATTGTAAAATATTATCTTTATTGAAATATAATAAATTTATAAACGGCCTCCGTGGTCCAGTGGTTTGAGCGTTCGGCTCACGATCCGGAAGTCCCGGGTTCAAATACTTTGTGATGTGAAAATGGGGAGTTTGGTTAGGACATTACAGGCTGATCACCTGATTGTCCGAAAGAAAGATGATCCGTGCTTCGAAAGGCACATTAAGCCGTTGGTTCCGTTTACTACTTACTAATGTAAGTTAGTAGTCGTTACATGAGCCAGGTCAGGAGCCTTTGGCGGCTCAATAGTAACCTTGACACCAGGGTTGATGGGGTTCACCAACTCCATCAACCAATGGATCACCATCCACCCCACAACCCAGAAGGTTGAAGAAGAAGTGGCTCTGTCCACCTTTTTAGGAATTACAGGCGTGATTTTGCACTTGTTTGTGTGCATAAATATTATAAATGATAGCCAAAGAAAAAAATTAAACTTTTTTTTATTACTACCAGTTCTATACTGTTGCAAGTGCATAAAGGTGCTACTGGCAATATTTATGTTGTCAATAAAAATCCCTGTCGACTCCTGGATGTAAACATGAATGGAAATAGTATCGAGCGAGACGTTGCTTTTTGTGCCTTAACTGAAGGGGATTACGAATGTTTATTATACAAAATTACATACTAATAAGTTACATAGCACGGTGAAAGAAAACATTAAAATACAGTTTGCTAGTGACATCGTAACGAATACTGAAGGGGATGATTCAGCTCATTTTTCGGAGTTCATACCAATTTTCCATCGCAAAAGTAGAAAATTTAAAATAATTGAAAAACATGAATTTTGAGACGGAAAATTCCAAATATCACTAACACCCCGTAAAAGTACGTACAGAGTTGGTGACGCCGTAACGAATACTGAGGGGGATGATTTAGACCATGATTTTGAGTTGACATCAAGTGAAATTTCCTGTCAGAAAATTTATGACCATTTTAGTGTTTTTTTTTTTATTATTATTTTCAGGCGCATACTTTTGCGACGGAAAATTCCATTTGATATTAACTAAGAATCATGAGCGGAAACACCTCAGTATTCGATACGGGGTTACTAACACCTTGTAGAAATATATTAACAAAAAAATCGGTTTTAAACGTAACATTGCATCGTATTATAGTATTGGTATAAACCCACTCATATTTAAAACAATCGTGTCAGATCAAGGGTAAACCATTTCCTTACCAAATACAATTCCCACAAAGCGCTAAATGAAAGAGCAGGGCTTTATAAATTTAAAAAGCAAGCAGGGTCCGAACGCTATTCCAACTTCTCTAAGAAATAACAAAAGAGACCCTATTACTTACGTCTCATAAAAATGTAATATTATTAGGCCTACAAAATTCATGGGTTATTACCGCAAAACCTCATTCCGGGCACTGATGCTGCGAAGGAAAATTGTACAGTTTATGAACCGTCTAGCTGAAGCATAGATATGAAATGTTATTAAAACTTATAGTGTTATACTTATCGTGAATTTTTGTCTTTTATGGAGTCGCGTCTGACCGCAATGGCTTTGTCTTACGGCGTAAGGTTGAATCTCTGACTATATTTCGATATAGACAAATTATAAGCGAAATATAATCTACTCTGGGCGCCAACCCACTCGCGTGAGACAGAGTACTGCGGAGCAGAAAGCAAGAGCTCTATTTTTTCCTAAAATGTAGCATGGAGGATGCTACACCGGCAAGCTCTTAAATTAGTGATGATGATGATGAAGAGTGATCAGTATGCAATGTCCTAACCGAACTAGGAATCACAAAGAGATTTTTGTGTTATGCCCCCCCAAAGATTCGAATCTGAGACCTCCGATCCCTGGAGCACTAGGCCGCGAAAGCCGACATGCCATTGAAGAAGACCAATATGAAGAAGAATATAAACTAAATATTTATAACTGAAAGCACAAAGGTAACTAACCTAATAATTCATCACCATACATACCTAAGAATAAATAGACGCAGAATTCACAGAGAGCGCTAACAAGATATCACAACAAATGTCTTTAAAAAACAAAAACACGTCGTGCAAATGCTTTGCAATATTTATAGACAGAACGATGAAAATTGGCGCCGCAAGGCACCTTTTAAAACTCCCTTAATTTATCGTTCAGTTGTAAGTAAATTGGTTGGAACGTTTAATATAATTGGTATTGCTAGAGTGGATGCTAGCGGAGTGAAGTTTTTGATTGATAACGTGTTTTTTGATATAATATTATTGTTTTTTTGAGAAGACTTTTGAGGTTAATTGTGGTGTCAATGAACCTAGGCGAATTGTGTTCAATATTGTATAGATACCTCCACCAACCCGCAGTGGAGCAGCGTGGTGGAGTATGCTCCATACCCCCTCCGGTTGATTGAGGGGAGGCCTGTGCCCAGCAGTGGGACGTATATAGGCAGTTTATGTTATATTGTATAGATATTATAGACACAAACGAAGATAAGCTCGACGTTCGGACAATAAGCTCGGTGAGGTGTGAGTACTTTGACTACCCCAATTGGTATATAGTCGTGAGCTTATGTCTTGTAAGCATTGTGAACGATTCTGTCATCTTATAATATTGGTGTGCGTGCGTGGGTTAGGCAATTCCGTGTGTCGTGAATTGTTATATAATCATCATCATCGCCATCACAGGCCCCATTCATCATACCGAGATGATTTATTCATGCGTGGAAGTCACTTTTTCAACAGCCTCCGTGGTCTAGTGGTAAGCGCTCACAATCTGGACTGGGTTCGATTCCCGACGAGGACATTGTCGAAATCACTTTGTGAGACTGTTCTTTTTTGGTAAGGACTTTGCATGCTTGAATCACCTGATTTTCCTAAAAAATAAGATGATTCTGGTCCCGGCTGTAAAAATACCTCAACCAACTCGCAGTGGAGCAGCGTGGTGGAGTATGCTCCATACCCCCTACGGTAGATTGATGAGAGGCCTGTGCCCAGCAGTGGGACGTATATAGGCTGTTTATGTTATGTAATAACATCAAAAATAATTTTATGATTATTTAATTTCGTATTTTCTTTTTATTTTGGTGAAATAAAGTGTAAAAATTTATATTTGTAACATCGAAATTCGGTCGCGTAATTTCGGCATCCCTACAACTAAAATACACTTTATGCCGAGTCCACTGTTTTAATATACCGTCTTGAAAGCAGTATATTTAAATAATATAAACGTACAATTACACCCATGTCCTTTACACAAACGAAGTATTCTCCCGTACGGCCACAAATCAACTTTTGCATGCATATTTATTATTTATTTTCGTCGGCAGACAAGAGAGAGGACAGGGCAACAAAACGAGAAGTCCCGCTACTCCAGTCTTTGATATCATTACATGAATGACAAAACCCGTGACTAAATTGTAACAAACGCTTTAGTGACAGTTACAAACGTTTCGCAAACTCGTAAAATATATGGAAATAGACAAGACTGAGTCCCAAGAACTTATTTCTGGAAGTGGGGTTCTTGAGAATTATCATTATACGCACCTCATTATTCGTTAATACATCTCAGAATTTCGTATCAAAAGCGGTTATAAGACAACAAAACTACAAATCATTACTTACGCCTTTTGTACTCTTCTTTTTCTTTTGTTTTGTTTTATTATCAAAATATATTTTTTTTAATAAAAATGTTTATTTATAAAAAAAACTGTATTTTTAATTTCCTCAGCGTGCAGTAAAGTAAAGTATTATCATGTTTATTTTTTGAGTCAAAGATAAATAATTCATACTCAAAAACCAAATTCAAAAAATACTTCTTACAAAAGTATGGCTACTCTTTGAATATAGAACACACAAGCTTCTTTCAATTGTTTTATTAGTGATTCGTGTATGGAACATTAAATTTTACCATTATTTCGAATAGTTAATTTTATTAAAACAAGTTTAAAACAACGAAATTAATCGTTCATTTATGAATAAACAGTTCGATTTTAATAAGTAACTACAATTTACTTTATTTTTCGTGCATAAAATTGGGTTCATTCGTACGCATAATGCAGCCTTTCATACTGTATTCGATTATAATATTTTGTTGTCGACGAAATCTTAATTATTATTTATTGCATTAAAATGTATGTGTTTCTTGATTTAATTGTCAATCACAGGTGTAAGGGGCAATGAATACAAATTTAGATGTACATTAAATAGGTTCGTATATTTTAAATTATAAGAGGCTCAATTATTGCATATTTCACCACTGGCTGAAAGTGCACAACCACTGGCTCACTGGCCACTGTTTGAATTATCTGGCAGATTATTCAATCAATCTTTATTGTGCTAGATATTTAGGTCATTTACATTTGCAGTTGTTATTTACATTATTAAATCGTCCTATTCGCTGGAAAAGCTCATAGCCTGAGACGTTTTTGTGCAAAAGGTGAATAATAATTAGACCCACTAACCTACGATACGATACCTTTAGATTTTGAATGTTATTTTAACAATCAGTTTAAAGGAACTTAAATAAATAAAAAAATAATAATTATTAATAAAAAAATAAAATAAAAAATTATAACAATAAAAATAAAAATTATTACTTAGTTAATTATGTATTGTCAAATTGCAAATTATGAATTGTATAAAACTATTTATATACTGGAATAAATTATTTCAAGGAACTAAATGTGTGTTATGTAAACGCGTGTATGCAAAATCCTCTAAAAAATAAATAAGATTTTTTTCTCCTTAAGCGGTGTTACGTCTGGAAAAAGTAGAAATGGCAAGAAACTCATGAGGATCTGCAATCGTAAAATAATTCGTTCGAGTCAACTTAGCACTTTCCGGAAACAACATTTTATGCACAGAAAGTAGTATTTGAGTTGGTCTATCATTGTCTAGATAGCAATATGACTAACTGCACTAAAGACTTAATAGCAAAACCAGTAGATCATTTCACCTAAATCTTATATTGATCTCGCAAATTTACGTGATTTCAAAATTACTTCATTATTTTATATTCATTAATATATAGGGTTATAGAAATATATGTCTTTATCTCTTTGCATTGCCTCCGTTTCTTATTTTCAATAGTTTATTTCGCCCTAAGTTTGTCTGGAAGACATTGCTGTTTAGCAATAAGGCCGTAAACTGTTTAGCACGGCTAACTGTTTAGCATGTTAGCCATGCGCAACGTGATAAAATTGTCGATCGATTCAATACATTTTGTCGAAATCGATAAGTTTGTTTTCGTGATTTTGTTCGTATTTTGGCTGAACGACATGCCTTATAACATAATAGATCCAATCGACATAATTATATCGTCAGAATCGATAAAATGATCGTGATAAAATTTTATCGCGTTGCGTACCTATGTTAGCTCTACTGGTCATGTGTGATTGTGCAATAAAGGGATTATTGTATTGTACTGTATATTTTTGGCTTAAGTACGGTCACGACCACTAACATGTATAAACTTTGAAACCATGTCACATTAACTTTTTGACACATTAAATCATAAGTCTCATTCAAATTCAAATTCAAAAATATCTTTATTCAGTAGGTAACATAGTTACACTTTGAATCGTCAATTTTTACATAACGAACGTCTCATCCGCCTAAAACTACTGCAGCTTCTCAAAACCTGTATAGCCGGGGAAAGGAAACTGCAAGAAAAACCTCGGCACAGGGCCCTAGACGTTCTTTAAAAAAATAAAAATATACATAAAATATTGGTATACAATTGAGTAATTTAGCTGCCTAATATCAGTTCTCAGACAGTTAATCCCATGCATTCATATCTTCTAAATAATCACTAACTTTATAATAACCTTTTTTGTAAAGTTTTTGTTTAACTACTGTCTTAAAACAGTTGAAAGGCAAATTCTGTTTGTCAATGGGAATCTTATTGTAAAAACATTATACATTGCCCCTTAAAAGATTTAGTAATCTTATGTAATCGACTGACTTGTAAAGCAAGTTTATTTTTATTCCTGGTATTAACAATGTGCCGATCACTATTTTTTGCAAATAATCGTATATTTTTTTTTACATATATTAAGTTTTCAAAGATATATTGTGATGCCAAAGTTAAAATATTAATTTCTTTAAATGTATTTCTAAGTGACATTAAATGTCAAATATTATGATAATGCGACAAGGTTCTAAAGTGGGTACATGATATTGCTCATGACTGTACATAAGAAGAGAACGTTCATTTTACACAATGGAAACCCGTCAACGAGTATTAATTTTAAAGGACAATTTAAATAAAATTGCTGTCAATAAATTGTGACTGTAATTTAAAATTTACCTTGTACTAGTGTTTTCGCGTGGTTTTCTTTTTGTAGATCCAGGGTGATTGATCTGAAAAAAAAAAAGGATTTGGTAATGCATTCATCTCTGAGTTAAGCATATTGTAATATAGTTTTTCGTGCAGTAGATAACTTCTTACACCAGGGCATAGAATAAGGAATAATACTACGTATAGAACGATAACTCTTCGCTCCCCACCAGCGTCTTAGCTAGGTTTACCTCACCCCTCGAACATAGTTTACACTTAAATCGTATGGTGTCAGACGTCACACACACAGATGCGCGTGTACGATAATGTCAATGTGTAGTGTCTGTGTAAAACGAGGTTGTTTGCATGAAGTGTCCGGGGTGTGACCAGGGTTGCTAAGCTTGGTAATCCACTTCACAACCTAAGTAGAAGAATAAGAATAGATAACTTTATCTTGATTGACGCTTATCCTTCAATTGGTAAACTGACTGAAACTGAGTATGAAAAAAAAAACAACACATCCACATCCGTGATATACTTGCAGTGCTAATACATTTGCGTAAGAAAGTCATTGATGTGTCTCCAGGAATGTTCCCAAAGTGGAAATAATCCCGTCGTAAAAAATTACGATGACGACGTTTTTTTGCTTATATTGATGACGTCATCATCATCAGCCCATTACCGTCCCCACTGCTGGGGCATGGGCCTTCCCTATGGATGGATAGGGAGATCGGGCCTTAAACCATCACGCGGGCCCAGTGCGGATTGATGGTTATTAACGACTGCTAATGCAGCCGGGACCAACGGCTTAACGTGCCTTCCGAAGCACGGAGGAGCTCGAGATGAAAACTCTTTTTGTGGTCACCCATCCTATGACCGGCCTTTGCGAAAGTTGCTTAACTTCAACAATCGCTGACCGAGCGCGTTTACCGCTGCGCCACCGAGCTCCTCATATTCATATATTGATGACGTATTTCCAAACAAACTCCAAAGAAAACTTTCGTTTTGACGCAACGTAAAAAGTATCTCATTTGACTAGGTTGTCATCTTTGTTTCAAAGTACCTATGTAAGGTAAAATAAAATAAATAAGTACGGTACTTGAAAACAAACTCCGCATATCTTAGGTACCTACAACTCGCCCAATTATAATTAATGTCTTCAGGACGCCAGAACATGGTTCTTTCCATTTCAGCGAAAACATCTTTGTAATTAAATGAGTTCAAAAGTAACTTTTTGAGTTAATTACAATGTTGCTGAATTACTAAAGAAAACGTTGAATTGGTAAGTGGTTGAAAACTTGAAACATTTGTCGTTTAAAAGTGTCTGTTTTAACTTAAGATCGGGTTAAGGTGCGTCAAGATTCGTCATTTGTACGCGCCCTCATTTTCAGTTTTATATAGAATTATAATAATTATCACAGAACTGAGAAGGTCGAGTTTTGTTCTGTAAATATGTGAAATTGGATGCCTACCGATGATTTAAATTAACAGTGGAACGACTTGAGTACTGTTTTTTTTATTGGTTGTGTCTAGGTCGAGTTTGTCTGGGGACGACTTGACTACTGACTCGATAATGCAGCGAGGTTCCATTAACTAGCACGACACGAAAATATAACGCGGATTTTAAACAATTGTCGCAGCGATTTCTGGCTGCATAGATAAATGTCGCAAGTCAAAGTAAATCTATAATGAGTGACGTCAAAAAAGAATGTTTATTGGTCAAAGCCTATGACGTCGGGTAATTCATGGCGCGGTGCAGGAGAACATAGTTACACTAAGGCCTAAAGTAAATGTACCGTTTAGATTAAAATAAGTATACTGACATAAAATATATTTAACACGTGCTAATACAACAAAAATGAAATAAAGGGAAACAAACTTTTTTGCCCCTGAGAAATACCAACAGAGAGGTGACAAAAAGCTCACTTTTTTGACCCGTACTAAATTACAACATCAAGCTGATCACCTGTTTGAATTTACAACGGATTTTCAACGCACGTACACACTTCACCCGATATCGAGATCGTGAGGACGATAAAAAAGTGAGATCGGTGACATTGGTTGCACATCTATTAGTTTTTACGAGGGAAAGAGAGGGGTGATACAAAAAGTGTGCGTTCCAAGGAGATTGGCGTCGTGATGGAAATAATTGACTATCGTATGTAGCCACGATTCTTTTTAAAATCTAATTCGAAAAGGTTTGTGGCTTGTTACAGTAAGTGTTTTATTTATCCAGGGATAAGGGAAAGAATGTATCATGTTCATATCATATTGCATATAATTATCATTCAGGGCATGTCTTAACAAATCACATATTTAGTAGAAATAAGAAACATGTTAAAATTGAGAACATCAACATTTTTCTTTATTTTGACGTGGCATAATGTAGATTTGTTTCGGATGACAAATAATTAATATTGATCGAAGGCTTTTTCGTCCATATAAATAGTATAACGTAAAGTATAATAGAAATCATTTTGTATAGTATAATAGCAGAACGTAATAACATTCTTAGTAATAAAACAGTTTGTTCCGTATGATGAAAAGCAATAATTTTCGCCGGCGTCGAAACTTTGGATACATAATTGAAAAGGAGCCCTAAGAGAGGTTGGTATAAGTGTAGAAATCTAATTAACAACATTAAAATAACTAACAAGTGAGCCTAAGTCGCCTAAATAAATACATATCTTAAAAGTAGGTACGTATGTCGAACAAATAATGATATTTGCTTCGATTCTGACATACTTTTCTTGCTTCTTCCACATTCCCGAATCGATTCATACACGCATGCCGATTCAAAGTATATCGTAATAGGGTCGTTCTTCTTTTTTATCGACAATAAAAAGACATTTTCTCGATTTATCGGATTTAACATCTTTAAAATTATAACGGCAATAAATATTTTAAAACATCATATAAAGATGTGTCTGTAGAGGACTATTTAGTGGTTCTCTTTATCTTGGTAACATACTTTTCTTTGCAGGCGCATTCCAAAAAATATTGTGACAGAGTGGCCCTTTTCATCGGAGACAGCATTTCAATTTACCACTCTGTCACATAATTTTGTGAGAAACGATCAAGCTACGTTAATAACTAATTGAGGAACCGATTAGTATTTTGCTTGTATTTTGAGTATAATAAGATCGACGCTCCCTACGTACACTACGCTAACTGAAAAATCGTCACTTTACAGGAGAGCCAGAAAACCGTAAAACAGTCATTACTTTTTTCGTAATCGAGCTACAACCATAAAACTCATACAGTGTATACTTTTAATAATTTCCTGATGAATAGTTAAGTTATATTTTACTAAAATTTATTATTTTTGGATTTTTTGTAGATAGAATATTTTAAGGGACAATAAATTGCGTGTATACCATTCTAACTACCACATAGCATACTATACGTGGATGGTTTTTGTGGCCCTTTTTTACGTAAACTATTCTATCTACCACAAAGAATAGTATTCTTTGAATAATTTTACTATTTTATTAACCAAACTATTCAATGTGACACGTAGACTGATATACATAGGACTGAACAACTCATTTATTTTTACATGATGTGATTAATTAATTGTGACGAAATTGTGAGTTTCTGTGTATTTTTTACTTTTTACTACTAAATATAAATTAGAATGAAATAATTACTCAGATATCTAATATTTTCTGTAAATAGAATGGTATACATTGTAAAAATAAAAATAAGGCTTAAGATGCTAACAATTCTATTTGTATAAAAACGCAGTTGGTGAAGGGGAAATTTTATAAATTAAAACAATTTTAATAATCACGAAGCTTTTGTTATATTTTTTATTCTTAGAAACAGAAGTAACATTGAAAAAAGATACCAACAGTCTTTTTACGAAAGTTATTCTTAAGTATAGAGTATTTTTTTTGACATCACATAAATCTTACCCATCATAACGTTTAAAATAGAGTAAGTAGAAAACATAAACATTATCAAAAATAACATGAAATTACAGGTGTTTAATTTTTTATTTACTTATTTAAGTATAAAGTACTTGAGACAAGAAAAATGTTTACAAATACTTGTCAATTTTTACTTTAAATTTTAATTTGCAATATTAATGTAACATAATTTGTACTTCTCTCTCTTCTTTTGTTAGGTATTTTATAATCAAATCTAACATAATATATTATAGTTATAGGTTGTTAGGATAAACAAAAAAACGTAAAAAACGTTTTTTTTCTATTTAACTTATATATGAATTTTGATAAAGTAAAAATAAGTGGTGTGAGTAGATGAGGGGCTCTTAAATTGATGATGATTAATACTAAATATACAATTTATCAATAAAATAATTAAAAAATCTTAGTCCATAAATAACCCGCCCCTGACCGTTCCCGGTGCAAAGGTACCCATAACGCTCGCCGCATTACCGCGCTGAATAGCAATGGCGAACCTTTGCTCCAAGAACGAACCGGAGCGGGAGTCACCCATTTTTTCCCTGAGCCTGCGCCCTAACTCTGAAATGAGGATTCTGGTGTCTGCTCCCCAGCAGCCAAAGGTCTCCACAGCAACGGGCACAAAATCGTACAGTGGCGCCAGTGCTGCGTATTTTTCTCTTTTCTTCTCAGCGGCGTCCTCAGCTGCTGCTGAAGGAGAGTGGACGGTGCGACTAAGGTGACTGGAAGCGACAGTATTGACGCAGGTAGCATCCCAAACTAGGCACATGCCATTTTTCCAAGGCACCAAAGTCAGCCCATCCGGCCTTTCCCGTCGGACCTACATAGGTCCGGAGGCTCAAGCACGCAGGGAACACTCGCTGATACTAAGGCTTTCCGCGCAATATCATTGAGTGCATGGTGACGTGAAAACCTCCCCGCGCAACGTCGACAACTCAGTGCGTGATGGCCATCAACCTCCACCATGGAACCGCAGGTGCATATATATGTGGGGTTCACACACCTTGCAACCCTGGCGGAAAGCGACCGCCACACGCAACGAATCATCGTCTAATAAAGTGCCTAAGTGAAGGGAGGGTAATGCGTGCAACCATGCCCCAGATTCAGGTTGTGAAACCGCCCGGAGTCTAGCCAAATATGCCCCACTAGCATGTGCCAGGAGCTGACGCTCGATCCGCTTTGCCCCAACATCATCCCACGCACGCTGAATAGGGCAGATAACAGGGGCCGATACACCCGGATTCAGGCCCCAAACTGTCAAGGCATCGGACACATAAGGCAAAATTTCCCCGCCGCCATTAGAATAAAGGATAGTAGCGACAAGGTCCGCAACCCCATGCGCCGACGCCAAAAAAGCCGGCAAACCCACATCCCGTGCACACCGCACTCCTAAACCGCCATAACGAATCGGAAGAGCCTCCTGCACCCATTGATCTCATCAAAGGATACGTTGAGGACGGACTCAACCGCCGTTTTTAGGACTGCATCAAACGAAGATACCTCTACTGGACACTTTAACGTGGGGGAGGTCCTTATTTAAAAACTACAATTTTACCAAGAAATAAATAACATTTTGTTAACGACTACAAATTAAGAAAGTCATGAAACCCTAAAAATGTATCCGTCTCAAATAAATGCATTATCTCTCGAAAACTACCCTACGTATTTTGTTAGTGCATGTTATTTATCACTTGTTCCGTTACATACACCGTGTTTTGTATGAAGTGCATTGAAACAGATTTGTTTATAGTACTTACTGAACTGTTTCTACTATGGGACAAATATATACATTTAATTTACTTTACGTAGCAAATATTGTTCAGTACCACGGTCTAAATAGCTAGCTAGCGTTTTTTTGTCCTTCGTTTCAAAGTAACGAATTGTTCAATGCGGTAACCTGAGTATGCAATGAGTCTAATTGAAATACACTTCCTGTATACTAATCCTACTAACCTGGTGTGTACTAATCTATTTGTCACTTAGAATAACTTATGTGGCTCTATAAATATGAACCTATAAGGCACAGAATTCAATTTACTTACCAGAAATAATAATGCTCCTCGCTCGTCTGTGAAATCTCAAAAACGTAAACTATTCGCTCTACCAGATAGAATACTATTTTTTATACATTTACTACAAACATATTATAACACATACTATTCTATCTACCGGATCGAATAGTGTAGTTTGGCAATTAACTTAGACCCAAAAACGCATATTATTCTATCTACCAGGTAGAATAATGTACGTTGTTTTAGTAAAAAATATAACATTAAAAGCAGTTACAGATTACCTAAAGCTAAAATGAATTAAATTTATCTTAATTTGGTACTTACCATTACTTTTATCCTTGTGACGGTTTCTTAAAAAGCGATCTTGCTCTGTTTTCGAAACTTGAGACTTCTTTTTCGAGTCGTCCATAAAGCCTTCTTTTTCCCGCCATTTTTATTCCACGTAGACACTAATCATACGTAAAAACTGAATTTTACACTTTAGCCATAAAAACAACCAACACAAAATATTTTTCTCGTAAGCTAACCTGTAACGACGTGTTCCCGCCAAAAGTGTTCGAAGTGTCAAATGTCGTAGTGTGCGTGTGAGTGAAAGGGATGGCATACGCGGTACTCCATTCTAAGCGGCAATTTGAATACTCTTTAAATTCCTTGATGCACTTAGAATGCACTTAGAATTATTTACGGGCTATTTAAAATCTAAACTATAATGAATTACGAAAAAATAAAAATGCCAGGAGATGCGATTTAATGTGTACATTGTAATGCAGTTGCCAGTGCAGTTCGAATTTTCTTTCACTTTGACTAGTATACGTAGGGAACGTCGAGATAACTATATTTTTGGACAATCAAAACATGAAATAAAATTCTAAAACATAACTTATCAGAAGCAGAACGAAGGACAGATCATTGTCGATAAAAAAGAAGAACAACCCAATAAACCTTTTCTAAGGACTTCCCAGTTTCCTTAATGTACGTCCTTCTAGGTCTTCCTTCTAGGTCGGGGTAAAGACCCCTTCCCTTCCCCTTGCCTCCTTCTTATTGCTTTGTTATGTTATGAGTGTTAAAATTACCCAGTTGTCATTTCCTAAAAGTATGTAACTTACACCACCACTAGCTAACAGCAAAGTTTCTACCCCAAACATGCCTACAGATTTCCCAGTTTAACTGGTGGTCGGTTATACGGTAAAAACAAACCGCTTGAATGGGCCATAAATTTTCGGGAGGGGAGCTTTTTTGAACTTCAAAATCGAATTTACTGACGCAGTAAGAAAAGTGAGGAGATTTCATTTTGAGACCCCCAGCTTAAGGCGGAATTTTTGTAAAATATTCTGGCAGGTAATTAGGCGAATGCGCAAACAGTGGTTTTATTTATAGCCGGTCCTATGGTTGTTAATATTAATCATTTTAGCCTTACCTTTAGGGTCGTGACGAAACCCTACGCGTTTGAGTGTTTGAATTCAAATTATTTTCGAAGTCTTTTGAAATTGTACTTGTGATGGTGCATGTGTATTAAAAGTGCATGTGCAGATTGAAAGCGTAGATTTCAAAGCCATTTCATACAGAATTCTCAATGCAACTTTTTTCTTTTTAATGCCATACAGTTTTACGTTCTCAGACTTACCAAATGGTTTTAAAAAACAACATTCAAGCTAAGCGGGTGCATTCAACGATTGATGACGGGGAGTGACACGAAAGAGGTGTTTCAAGATTGAGATAAGTTGGCAACCCTCTAACTACCCTTCAGGGACACAGTCAAGATACCGTGAAGGTAAAGGGGGACCTTTTTGGAAAACTTTTGTTTTGTTTCAAAATTTACAACCGCTTCAGTATGCGCTGTTCTTAACTTGACTTCAAGAGTATGCTTTCATTTTATATTGTTACTTACCAGATGTTTACGCAAATAACAAGACTTCGTTTATGACGTATTGTCTGTGAGGTTATTGGTGAAATGTAGTTTATTTTCGAGAATAAGAGAATTTGTGTAGCTTCTACAAAATTTGCAAGCGTTGGTCTAAAAGAAAGCTCAGTGAGGTGCTTGGATCAGTTCATAATAGATGTATGTACCTCTGATATAGTTGTGAGCTTATGTTATTGTTTTTTTTTTATTTTATTTATTTAATAATTTATTGTACACAAGATAACCCAGAAACACAATATTACAACATGAGGAGAGACAAAAGGCACAACTTATTTCTTCCTGCAGGCTTGCGAGAGTGAAAGATTAACGAGGAGAGGGCAGATAGCGTTTACAATGTTATGTTATCTCTTTATGACAAAATTTGATATAAGTATAATAATGAAAGATAAATCAAAGAAAAATAAGGTGACAAAACATTGCTCACGGGGATCTTAAGCTTAAATATCAAACACTAGAAATTGGGATTGGTGAATACTGGAGATTCAAATACCTTTAAGGCAACATGAACTTTTGAAGAAGACTTAGCAAAAGCCGTATATTAGTACAGACCTAGGTCAAGATCGTAAAGCCAAGTTGCTAAGTAACGAAACCCTAATCGATCAGTCGCGGGTCCGAAATTCGCGTGACTTGTCTCAGGAGACAAAAGGCGATTGTATGCCTAACACCAACTTTGTAGCATAACAAAAACCTTCCATCAACATTCTCTGTCGCCCATTCAAGAAGTTTTTCCTGTGTGAAGTATAGCTGTCGTAAATCTTCTGTTTTTCTCGGAGTTACTGGGTCTCGGATTGGGGAAAGAGCGTGTTTGAATAAGCACCCTTGCACCTGGCACAGAGTAATGTGGAAGTAGAGATGGTGAATAAAGTGCAATTTCCTTGATCTTTAAACAGCAATATAAGTTAAGTTTGTGGAGCAGAAGAGAAGTTTATAGAGGCACATTTGTTTAAGAGGATATGTACAAAAAAGCAACAATCAAAAGATTGCAACTTAAATAAATGAGTTTGTAATGTTAATGAACTTCAAAATTAGAAACAAAAGGATAAAATTAACTAGATACCCATTCCCTGTGATTATAAGCTATAAAGACGTCGCATGTTCAGGAAAGTTACTTAACTATGAAAACTGTAAGGAAGTAAAAAAATAAGTAATTGCACCCAAGTTGGTCAATTCAAATTTGTGGCCAATGATCCACTCCCAGGGCTTGTTTGCAGTTTTTTTTTCCGAACTTTTAGGCTAAAACTTTTTCTTTCCCAATTTTCAGGCAGAGAACACAAAGAGCAGTCCAAAAATTCGGAAAGAAAAAGAACATCCCGATTTCTCTATCTGTGACTACCCTACAGTAATCAAGGACAGGCCGTTCGTTTTTCATTTGTCTTCAGCGCTCATCAATCGTATAGCCAGTTATTTGGAGAATTCCGATTTTTGCCTTTAAAAATCTGCCAAGTGCGATTCGGACATCCATTATCTGAGGGTTCTATAGAGTTTTGAGAAATATTCTTACTATAATTATTGACTTCAAAAAAGTTTTAGTTGAGTTAGTTTTATACAAAACGTAATTATTTACTTAAGTCATCATCACTAATTTAAGAGCCACGCTCATGTCGGAGTAGCATTCTACATTCTTGTCTATCAAAGACCAATTCCTTCACCTCCTTATAAGACACGACGTTCGCCTTCTCTATTTACTTAAGTACTTATTGTTATTTTCCACATTATTAATTTTTACTTTTTTAACAGTTTGTTACAATCATGAATTTACGTGCTGAAGATTTAAAATGACTGTGACTATTACTTAAGTTTAGTTTTATCTAATTTGGCAATAGAATCCTAAAAACGTTTTTGTTCAAAGCGTGTGCAATTACCGTGCCATTTGTCACAGCGTCGCCTATCCTGATTTTGATTTCTTCAGGGCTTACCATTGATTGATTAGTCGTTTGGGCTGATGCGATAACTGCTGCTAATGCTAACACTTTTTCCAGAATACTTTTCCCGTTTGATTTAGCAATTTACCAACGCCCATCATTCCTAAACAGACTCTATAATGAGCTTTTACTATGAGAGGCCAGCTCTTTAAAAATGTTATATTGATAAAATGGAGGCAAAAAATGATGATCACTTAATCTATTAGGTTGTAAAACCCTATGGTTAGGTTATAAACGTAATCACTCATCATAAGTCATAAACACGTAATAAACGAAAATACATAAAACTTGTAAAAGTTTGGTTGAAGCGAAATCATTAATCTGTCTGGCATGATAAGCGGAATAATATGAATTTTCACAATGTTTGTAACTCTGAAGTATGAACTCTTAAGTTGAAAGCAGATCAGAATTTTATTCACGTCGTACGCGCTACACACAGAACAAATAATGATCGAATTTTGTTTCGCTCTTTTTTTGAAAAAATCATAAGCCATCCAGTGAGATTACGCACCGATTTTTTCTGGTGACGTCATCAGAATAATTCAATTAACTAAACTAAAATGATTATAATTGAAAATGCAGACGACACGTACGATTCGAAAGAATCCTTGTCACTCTTTAACTTGTTTTCATCCTTTATAAAACAAATTTTCAAGAATCTTCTAGAATGTTATGACTGAGCTTCCAACAGTTTCGCTAATTGAAAATAAAGTTTGAAAGTTCGGATGTTTACAACTTGGAACGGTAAATGGCGAAGCGAACATCAGGAGAAATATGTAGCATTTAAGTTTACGGTGCAAAACGAAGAAGTAGCCAAGAAATTTACCTACTCGTAATATGTCACTGAAGAGAAGATGAATACAGGAATCAGGAAGCTTGCAGATACCTTCATTTTACTTCTCAAAATTTTAGCTTATTATTATGAACAAATTTGTAAATAAGAAGAGAACAGTTCAGATTTTACGAATATGAGTACTAAAAACAACAGCCAACAACATTTTTGAAACAGATCTTCAATCTTTAACAACAAAGAATAACAAGCAACAAACCAAATCTCAAAAGCAAATTCATGATGCAGTCCAAATAGAATAAAAGCGGATTTTAATCATGAATATCATAACAACGGGGCCGACGGACTTGCGAAACCAATGATAGCTAGTAAAAAGAAAGACAGGGAAGGTTAATTTGAATCTCGGCGTTTGTTAGCCAAAGAGTAATTGGATTTGGACGTCCCAGTTGACAGTTCATTTTGTTGTTCCTCCCTCTGACATGTTCCGTTAAGATTATGAAAGTTATTATTCCCAGAGAAGGTATTTCCACCCTTAATTTGGATAAGAGCCAATTACAGAAACAACTTTGTTCTTTTTAACGAAGTTAGATGCAACGCAATTTTAAAGGACAGATTTACGATGTAATTTTGGGCGGAGGGGACAAACATTTTAAGTTAAGATTCATCCAATTTACTCTTGATTCCAATTTAAGTTTTAAAGTCTGAAATTATTAAATTGCGCCCACAAAAAGTGGCCAATAATTACTTTGGCCAAGGAACCTGATGAAACAAATAGGGTAATTATTCACGACAAATTAAAGTGGGACCGTCGGGTAACTTGTCAGGGTAGCAAAAACGTTGGACAGGCGAACAACAGTAGTTTTTGCTTCTCCTGTTATTGTTGGGGCAAAAACGGTGGCATCAAAATGTATGACACTCAACCACTGTTCCTCCTCCTTTTTGTTCAAGTATAAAAACTTGGAGGGATTGTAATGCTCAGTATTAAGGGTCTTAAGTGATTTTCGTCGTATTTAGTTGGCGGAGTTTGCGAAAAGTTTTTCGTTGAGGACTTAATTGTTTCGCTATCTACCACTTCTTTTGATGGGGAAGTTTTATCTTGGAACATAGTATTGTTTAATGTTTGTAGCGACATATTTCCATTAAGAAACTTTGTGAAACAGCTTCCTAGTGCATGGTGCGTTTGTTTGATAAGTAAGTACCTAATACGGAAAAAAAAACTTGTATGTCATTGACCATTATTGTTATCGCAATCAATAGGCTTCTAGTCCATCAATAGTGACAAATGATTCATTGGCTAACAAACGGTGAAACTAAAGAACAAATAGCTCGTGTCGATTTTTTATCTTCATAGAATACATCAACACACCTAACAATCGAGTTGATAAGGTATGAATACAATTTGTAATGAACAGATTTCCAATTGGGAAACAAGTAGTCCAATTGAAGAGAGTAATAACAGGCAAATTGGCAGTCTTAAGCTATTAAGCGTTTGTAACAAAAATAAGATGAAAGATATTGAAGCGGATCATGTAACCAAATCGGAAATAAGAAAATTGAAAGAACTGTTAGTTTAGGAATTATTGGTAGTACCTACGCTGAATACTGTATAGTTACACCTTTAATCACTGATTTTATGAGCAAGGAACTTCTGAGAATGAAAGAAGACATAGGGAAACTTGCTATATTAAAAGATTATTTATTTACGAACAAATGAATATGTAATGGATGGTTATTGGAGCTGAGAATACTCTCAACAAATTCCCATGACATGCCTCAGTATATTGTACTGAGGCAGCCTATTTACTGAAGAACTTGCTTCACTTGAATGCCATTCAAATAAAAATAACAGTAGCCAAGTCTAACCGAGTAGCTCTTTGTGAATAAAAGACAGCTGAATACTAAGAGATAAGAGTTTCTAAATTCGTCTTTTAAACCATAATGAGATTTTCGTTTGTATGATTCAAAAACAAACATTAAAAAGTGAACCGGCTGGCGCAAACACACTCAAGTGTTTATTAGACCAAGAAATCACATCGAGCCTGTTGTTTGACCACCCAAGGCGAACAATGTTTTAGAGATACTCGTATCATAAAATCTGGCTTTTTATCTCAACCAAGCTCGTTTAAGCGTAAGAGAATCAGACAAAGATTTAACACCCACTCGGATTCTACTATCAATTGGTTTACAGCGGACGTACGGAAACAGGACAACTCTCAGGGAAAAGTATTTTAGCCGGAATATTCAAATTTTATTAACGTTGATGCTTGACTCAGCAAATAAAGTTTAACCCGCGTAGGCGTCTAAACAGATTCATACATCCAATTAAGCGACGTTGGTCCTAGTACATGACAATTTCTATAAATAATTTTCGCGGTGACTCGGACATTCGTTGTAAATGTCTCACTTGAAATGTTTATTTAATTTATACCAATAATTCTCTCTGAATTATGGGCGTGGGCAGGAAGACGGTGTTAGATCAGATATTTATTGTGAAACTACTCGTCCATTTACAGACGATTTATTGTAGGAGCATCACGTATTTGTAGAAACTTTTAAACTTTGAAATGTCAAATGGAAGAAAGTTTATGAACTAAACTTAAGTTTAAACAACAAAACACAAGGAAGCAATTTGTGTTTAAAACGACGAAAACGAAGATAATCTTGGTAGTAGTATTTAAAAGGCTATAAATTAAATGAAATGACTTTTATAGACAAACTAGGTTATTCCGAATTATTGATTGTCACGTAAAGTATACACGACAGGTAATTATAGTATATGAGGTTGGCGTGGCCATTGGTGAGAAGAATTCGTCTGCATAAATTGCCAGTAAAGTCTGCAGTGCATGCCAGGCATAAAACTGAACAGTAAAGTTTTTACAACTGGCGAAACATCAAAGGTGATTAAACCTATCGGCTATGGCGAGCTCCACAATAAACCTCCAAGGAATTGGTTAAACAATTTAATCGTGTTAAAAGCTCTTTGGTATCTCGCCAAATTATATTTAATTTACTAATAAGTACATAAACTCCTTTCATGATTGAATAACAACATTGCATGAAATTTCATCATTTTATATTAACTAATGGGGAACAGCAAGATTCATCACAAAGACAAGTAATAATGAAATTGCGTGACGTTGAAAATTAGCAACATTATTGAGCTCTAGTCCATTGATTACGACCTTCCAATTGCTCATTTGAATACAGTTGGAATTGAATTCATCCTAGCAAACACTTCGCTAAATCCATGGTGCAAGCTCCAAAATTGGACGCAACTGTCACCGCCCAAACGTCATGTTGTCCTTTATTAGTGGACGTATTGACAGAACGCGAACAACTAACGACATCGACAGAATCGGGCCAAATATTTGGCTGCTCAATTAAACAAATGAAATTCGATGTGGTACAACACTTGCACGCGAATTTTGGGGGAAATTGACGTATGGAATCGAAATGTGGAAAGAAAACAAGCTAACGAACGGGGCTGTTTTGACATCTGTCAGCGAGCATTTTGCGAAACGTTCGCTGTTAACAATGCGATAGCTAAGCTTGTTTTTGTTGAACTCCATCTGACAGTGCATGACAAACAAACGTGGAAATTGGGGCTATACTAATGCGGATGCAACGCACCATAGAATACAGGATATGAAGTTGATCAAAATTATGATATCAGAGCGTGTGCATCGCTATCAAACTTTATATAGTCATTACCAATTTCCAAGCTCATTACCTGATCGCTTTTATGGGACCGCACCAATCTATAACGGCCGGTCACTGCCCACTCGTCGACAAAAAAATAACAAAACACGACAGCTGGTGTAGGAAGAACGAGGTCTAATAATAAAGTAGAAATTCGACGGACAATATCCATTATCTTAATTTTGATACGGTTTACAAAAGAGCGTTAACTCGTGCGACATATGTGTTAGGGCGACGCCTAACAACGGTCAGCAGTAGGATTATAAAGATAACAATTATCAAATAGTTTTTTCTAACATATAGAAGCATCGGCTAAGCTACGCCTTCTGATCGGTGACCGTGACTGATAAGACAGCAAACAGCGCACAAATACTTCAGTCGCGACATCCTTATCAAATATTTGTGATATCAAATATCCAACTTGAAATAAAGTATTTTACCGAGACTCAATATCTATCATCGCATCTCATATGCAATAAAGATGAATCGATACAAACGTCTTCGGACATAAAGTTTCACGAACAATACTTGCTTTCTGATGTCAAGCAGGAAATTGAACCTTATGTTGTCGGCGTAACTTAAGATTCAATGTCGACAATTGAAAATTTATTTCGGCACTCAAACTTCTGTTGACAGCAATCGGTGGCCATCGATAATCCGCTATCTCCCTCACACATCATGACACCATGTGGGTGCGCGTCGTTCGTCGCGGAGGATACGCCGACCACAAAAAAAGCAAACAGGTACCAAACCGACCTTCGTTAGCGGTGCCGAAACTCAAAGCGAAAAAGCCGATAAACATCTATAATTTCTTAGAAGTCACAATTCTTGGGGAGCCGAACTGATGAAAATTTTTGTCTTTAGAGCGTAATTTATCTTTAAACAGTTCACACTACGTGCAGTCGGAAATTCGGTCCGAATGAGTTGTCAACTTACGTTTGAAGGCTGTCTCGATAGTTTATCAGATGCCGTCAGTTGGTGAATTATAGCCTTATTCCAATGCAGGAATGTAAGTTGGAGACACGGAGGACTGGTGACCAATGAGCCGTCTCGATAGAATCAAGAAATTCGATCTATCTACCGGATTCTTACTTGGTAGCTATGGTCAATTTTAATTCTTTAACAAAATAGAGCGATGAATCAAGTAGTACGATGTATTTTCAAACAAGTTTCTCAAAAGCTTTTGAACCGACATGATTCTATCGAGATACAAAAAGTTCCAAAATATTTCGGTAAACTTTAAGAATTTGTAAAAAAAAATATCGGTATCGTTTGAAGCAGTCGATGAAGACATATAGGTGGAGTCCAAATAAATGTTTTCGCCAAGTTGCCAAATTCCAAGAACAAATTGATCATCTATCGCTATCTACAGAAGTCAATAGTAACTTTGAAAACCAATAAAGATGTCTTACAGCGCGCTGGTATGTCAGGGTTATTGTCACCTTTTTTTATCTCAGGTAAAGAAAAGATTGGGCATATGGTTGAGTAAATTGCGTTTCTTATGCCAATGATTGATGAAGCTTTAAATTAGTGTAGGATAAACGCATCGATGCTTCTGCTATAAAAAAAAAACGAAGCAAAAGGTGTTGATGATGTATTTAAATATGATACGCGTCATGGAAGATTATAAAAAGGAGATGAAGATATTATTGGTAAAGTAGATGAGGTAGAAAAAGGGATTCCGGTTCGTGCGCCTATTACTGTTCAC
Organism: Pectinophora gossypiella; assembly: GCF_024362695.1. Classification (NCBI taxonomy): domain Eukaryota; kingdom Metazoa; phylum Arthropoda; class Insecta; order Lepidoptera; family Gelechiidae; genus Pectinophora; species Pectinophora gossypiella. The sequence goes on along the minus strand of NC_065421.1, from coordinate 3,119,783 downwards.
AGTTGGGAATCAAAAGATTTTGTGGAAAGCTATTTATTTTATAATAATAGTCGCCGGCGCACGTGATAGTAGCATAGAAAAGAAGGTGTGGAAAAAATGTTCAGATAGAAATCATTGAAAATATTTTCAAAAGCAGGTTTAACAAAATGAGTTGCTAGGAGTTGATGTCGTTAAGAAAGGTTAAGTACGATCTACCCTTAACCTAGTGCAATCTAGTCTCTGCTTATAAAATTATGTAGGAAGTGCACAGATGTGCATTTTAATAAAATATTTCTTATCAACAAAAACGGAGCAACCGTGCAAAGTCATTATATAGTTGTATTTATAATTTAACAGTTATTATGTTAATGTATTGTACAATTTCCCATTGTTTTGTTATGACTATGAATAGTCTTGTGGAATTTTAAGTGTTCTTTGTGTCTGTCTATTATTATTGTTTAATTATTATTTATGAAAATAACTGTTTTGTAAGTTACAATTCTGACTAGGTACTTCTGAAACTGGAATGCAGGACCTACTAATTTTAAAATAATATGTACCTAATTACAAGGCTTTTGTGATGATAATTTACATACATAAACTCATGCCCGTAACACCTTAAGAAGCCACAAGTTATCAAAAATAAGGTAGTTTTTCAAAAACTTTGGAATGGAATGTGTTACTTTTTCCTATCATCTTTTATAATTTGCTAGTTCTAATTATGAAACAAGCATCCATCTAAAATCAAAGACACGTAACGAAGTAAGTACATTAATAAAAGTGGCGCCCCCTAGAGAATAGTTCAAGATGTTGACTCAATTTACCATCAACCGAACAATAAAAAAAGCAATAATCTCTACTAAACCCTTAAACGGAGTCCTTTAAAAACAAAAAAAAAAGAATACAAGCAGGGGTAGCAAAACTATCCGAGTCATCCTGGCAAGTGGTAAACAAACTTTATAATTTGGTGGGACCCATAGGGCTGTTGAGTATGAGAAATATTTTTTATGACTAAGAATAATCTCCTGACTACATCCCGATGTGGGTAGTCAAAGGTACATCCATCACAAGACGAACTAGACCTACACCTCACCGAGCTTTCTGTTAGACCAACATGATAACGTCGCGTCGTCTATAATGGTTCAATTAATAAATAATATTGAATGTGTTTGGTAAGCGTCTATTTTTGATGAAAACTTCACGATTTGTATAAAATACAATGTACTTACTTAACTTTAAAAAGCTAAAGAACTGTCAAAGCGCTGAAGAATTAAGTCAATGCAGAGTAATAGGAAAAAGTTTATAATCTGGGAGGTATTAGAAGTACATATCATTACATTACAGATGGAAAATATTTTTTGTTCTAAAATATTTAATCTTTAGTTATTCAGAAAAACTGAAATTATCATTATTAACAGATCACTCACAACTTTTGTTATTAAAATGTTTTGTTTTTTAAGGAATTAATTTAAATTATCCAAAGATTCATGCCTAATATTCGTCACTGTTTCAGTATCCCATCCCTAGTTCGAGAACAATAAAACAGTTTTTATTGAAATGTTTAGGATAACTTTAGCACCATATGTTTGGCGCCATGGGACCAATAACTTACCGTCAACTGGTGATCTAAAGGACTCAAGTGTTCGTGATGATTTGCGTAAAACGGAATGTAACTTATGAGGGTAATAACGATTCTTCCGCTTTTAAATAAGGTGGATGCTAATTAGGTAGAATAACATTTTTGTGCCTCTTAAAATAAATAGTGGCCGTTGGGATTAAGCAGCGTGAGTTTGGTTTAGCGCGCCATTTTGATTAGTTTTTTTTTAAATATTGATAACTTATGATCATCATTTTCATTTGCTGTGTTAGATAAAAAAGATGCTACAACAAAAAAAAAAACTTTTCTATTTCTCTTTTGTTTGTATTTTTTTAATTCTTGTGCGTGCAAGAAAGTATTTGTTATATCGTATATTAAAATGTCACGCTTAAAATAATCTGTATTCACACTATTTTTTCCATAAGTAGGTACTCAAATGTATTGCATGTTTTATTTCTATATTTAATAATGCTCTATATGTTCTATATTTAATAAGAACTCTACTTGTAAGCCTTCGGAGAGTTTAGATCTAGAAATAAAACTTACAGTTTATCTGACCCTAAAATAAACGAATAGTTACCGACTTATTGCAATTACTTAATAGTTAGTTTAACGAACTGACGTGCGTGTACGAAACGATTGATGAATATACGTAGAGGAAGCAAAAGAAGTGTGTTAGGATCGAAGCAAATTAAATAGAATTCCATAATATCTGCTTACCGATGGGAAATAGGTGTATGCTATTGAAATTGCACTATTTATATTAACACAAATCCCTTGATATTTCCAAACGGAGTGCCCTTCCAAATATCGTATTCTTCACAAACTTGAAAACCATTTCTTTAAATCAAATCACTAATTTTATTAGAAACGCTCGAATAAACACATTGTGTTTCGCCCATTCGAAACCTATTGTCGACTATTTCATATATTGGTTTAATGATCTCGACAGTTTGAGTGAAAAAAAAATCTATTGTCATAATTAAATTATGGTCGTGGGGTGCATTTAGCCATCTGTTATGCAACTACGTTTTTCTTTGCAGTCGCATGCTAATGACATTTTTTGAAAAAAAAAAGAAGGGCTATAATTAAATGCTAATTTTGAAAACGGAATTAGAAATTCATTTTTGTGGAATTTTATCGACGTAAAGGGTAAATAAATTGTATAATTTTTACACCGATTCATTATCATAAAATTACATCGCAACACGCAAATAAAACGAATTCGAACCATTTTATTAATAAGTTAAGTAAAGATATTAAAAAAATCTCATGAGGTACTTACAAGAAATCGCATAACAAAAAAACGAAATAGATTCGTTACCATCACTAATTCACAAACACAAATACACTCCACAGAAATATCAAACAAATAGACGTCAACATAAATAATATCACAACCATCATTGTTATTTCAACGCAGTTCCGAAACCAAATCTACACGACCACTAGTCCCTACACCAGGCCGCATCCGACTGAATAAAACATCGCACCGACCCAGCATATGGTCGCCGAAACGGACCCCACAAAAACCATTCACACAAAAATTTATAACACGTCAAATCTTCGGAGAAATGGTTTCCTCCAGATAGAGACGTTACTTTTATACAAGTATAAAATTAATTGTGCAGGCCTTTGGACGCATCTGCCGCTGCCATTGTCCTTTTTTTTCTTGAAGGCCTCTGCTTGTTTGTAAAGATGACAGCGAATAGACCTATATACATATTCATACGCACACATTCCTTTGCGTATAAAGTGGCTCGGGATCAGATTTTCTCATTAAAATTCATGTAATCGATACCAGCTTCATCGTAATTATTCCCAATGTTAATTCTGACGTTCGAGTTAAAAGCTCATGTTCCTCGCGCCTTACTCGCGTTACTGATACCGATCGTCATAAACCATCGATAATGAATGTCTCGAAAGCGAATGCTTTATATTACATTTCAATTACCATATAAAATGTTCGTACAAGAGCCACGGTCGAACGCAGCCTCGTGTCGATAATCATCTAATCAGAGATCATTCAATAACTTTTATTCCAAGCACCGAGAAACCGATCAAAGCTTTTACAATTCAAGCCATGTGAGTCTCTAATGGGCCGTGAATAAAGATGATAGTACCCTGCACAAATTGACAGACCAAATCTCGCGTATTATCTTTAAGGCGCACGTCTCCTATGTTCAAAATATCAACACCGGAATAAAAGAAACAATTCAAACTGACACTTATGCAGATTCTGTTTGAGTTTGTTATTGGGAGAGCACGTAGCAAAAGAACGACGTTCTTACCTTGGAAAAAGGAATGTGGAAAACGTCAATGAGTGTTCGAAATTCGAAACGCAAAACGATGTTTCTCGAGTTGTCGGAGCCATCAATGTTCGGAAAGTTGTCAGACGAAAAAATAGAGCGAGATGCCTGTGCGAGCAATACGAGTTACTTGAACATACTGGCTCGTCGAATTTCTTTTTCTTTTCAAGCAAAACATAGCTTCATTACGGGTATTGTTTAGTTCGAATTAAAACGATTTTTTCAAACAAAGCCCGAATGCATTCGATGCATCGATCCACTTTTCCCTTGATAGCTATAAAAACTTTGTACGAAACTTTACAACTTAATTACGTACATCTGTTAAAGCGGACGACTGACACGATTTATAATGCACCTTTGTACCGCAATAAATTGTATCAGAGACAATAAAGTTATTTTGCGGGTACAAAAAAGAGGTTGAAGAAAACAAAGCGCATAATGAATTAAACAACATAATGAGCCATCGATTTGGGATGGGGTCGGACACCTGCGAGATGGTGAACTAAACGTCTTCATTATAAACGAGAAAGGTTCACGAAACAGGTGCGCTTGATGATTGGAAGCTGCCAGCCCTCTGATTGGATAGCTAATTGTAACGTGTGGACTAAAGATTATGATGATGATTGTTTTTTTTTTAAACTTATATAATTGCCTAGATGTTGCCTGAGACTTCTTTTGCGTGTATTTGTGGTAAGCTCTTCGTGTTTCATTTAGAGTTTAAATCTATTGATATCGGTACTGTCATCTATATCTCTTTAACATAACGGACAAGAGCTACTTTTCCGAATTTATAATAATAATTCGGACATAAAAACTCTTTTCACGTAAACTTAGATATTGCGTCCCTTGCCTTGGCTTGGCTCGTGTGGAAGCATGGAATCTGATACGAAATTCCAATTGAGAATATTAAAGTCTCCGTAAACGTTGTTATAACAGAGCTATTAAATGTTTTGTGGCTTAGCTGAAGTCATTTACGTCCGTCAAACGCGAAGGTGGAACATCTGTTTTAACATGTTGGCTGGCAGTTAATAAAGCCATTCCATTTTCAAGCAGAGAATCGTAAAGATTCGGCTTTTAAAAGAAAATAAATTTGCGTTGCGACGGCCCTTTTTTGTTAATCGACACGGCTTAACGGTAAGTGTTAGGCCCACAGTCGGATTAGAGTTTCTATGAATACAAAACTTGCTGTTCTGAAAATGGTGACAGAGTGATGATAATTTAGCGTTGCTGTCAACAGAATTGGTTGAAACAGGAAAGTTAAGCTCGAGTTTTAACTTCCTATAATTTCTTGTCTTCGCGCATGCGTGCTTTAAATCTTAATTACTCAACAATTAAGTTGTTTTCGGACTGTGAGGTAAAAGTAGTATTTACGTTTACTCTTGCGCACATTTGATTTGCAGGGACTCTTATTATTTTTAATCATTACTGTCAAGATGGAAATCGTCATGAATGACATGACCACTTGAGAATCATATAGCGTTACTAAATATACCTTTTTTTTTCTTTTATTTTTAAATGCACCGTCCTGTACTTTTGTACAATATAATAAGTATGACTTACCTAATACTACAGATCATTTAAAGTAAAACAAAAAAGTGTTTAAAATGATAGATCCTATATGCGATTCTATTTTCTCTAAACTTCATTTTTAATAGTTTAAAACACAATACTTTATGTACTAGAAAATTCTGGCGACTTTGTCTAATCGAAAAAAAAGTTTTTATGTACAATTATGTACAACAGCCATGTTTTTAAAAAGGAATAAATGGCAACACTCTAAAAACAGAAGACTTGCACCGCCCGAGGCGTGCGATTCTGTGAGCTACCGCACTCCGCAACTTTGATTGTACATCATTCAGGCTTGTTCACAACAATCGTTAGCATGTCCGGCGATCATTTGGATCCTTGTTTATTACAGCAGGCAACATTTGAGGGAATCGAGTTGGAGATTCCTGTTTAAGTGGTTAGGTATTATGACTGCTTGTTATATTCGGTGTACTATGCTCAGATCATGCATATTCAGTTACAGAACGATTTTTTTTATTAATTGTGTTTTTTTTTTAATACACACATAAACTCGCGTCTATTTCCCATCGGAATAACAGAGAGTATGGAATTCCATTTGCTTCGATCCTGACACACTTCTCTTCCTTCCTCCACATTCATCAATCGCTACATACACACACGCACGCCGATTCAGAGTAGATCGTATTAAACCTTTTCTAAGGACATCTCCAATTTTGTCAATGGACGTCTTTCTTTCTCTGTCAGCCCTCCCACAAACCTTCGATTTCTATACTGGTTTCGTAATTCTATTATCCTTCATCCGCTCTGCGTGTCCAAACCAACTTAACATTCCCTTCTCAAAAAGTCACTATATCGTCTTTTTTATAAATAAAACAGTTATAACAACAAAAGTACTCTAAACCAGCGAGCATTCGTGAAGTCTTTGATGAGTGTGGAAGAAGCGAAAGCGGTGACTCAGGATAGTAGTAAGTAGAATTCCGTGGTCTCTGCTTACCCCAACGGGGAAAAGGCGTGATCTTATTTATGTCATCATCATAATCAATTTAAGAGCCACGCTCTTGTCGGGGCAGCAATTTCCATGCTACTTTTTAGGGAGAAATAGGGCAGTGGTTTCCCTCTTGCCTTCCGCCTCGCAGTACTCTGACGCAAGTGGGATGGCTTATGTATGTAGTTGTAATAAAACAATTAAATAGTCCATTGTTTATTAATAAGATTTGAAAACTAATTCGCAAAACATCCTAATCATAAATCAGCACATCACCATCAGCCCATTAACGTCCCCACTGCTGGGACACGGGCCTTCCCTATGGATGGATAGGGAGATCGGGCCTAGTAGCTCGAGTTTTCATCTCGAGCTCCTCCGTCGAGCTCCTTCGGAAGGCACGTTAAGCCGTTGGTCCCGGCTGCATTAGCAGTCGTTAATAACCATCAATCCGCACTGGGCCCGCGTGATGATTTAAGGCCCGATAAATCAGCAAAAATAGCTATAAATATAGTCACCAAATTATTCCCGATTGTATTTATTACGGCGCCATTTTACGGCTTATTTGTATTCGATATAAAAACAAAATGCTTATGTAAATTATTCCAACCAATACGAAAATGTTACCAACCGCAAAAAATTTACTGTTTTGTATAAATAAATAAAAACACGTTAAGGTAAATCGACGTTTTGCATTTCCTTATTGGCGTTGGTCGTAAAATTTAGTCTTTTATGTATTCTTCTTTTAATTTAGTCTTTTATGTAAATGCTTCGAAAATAGGTCATTGTGTTATTATTTATGGAAAAGTAGGGCGTTAAAACGGCCACATCGAAGCAATTCATCAAAAAAGCAATATTACTTTTTTTTACTCACTTACGTTTATATGCGCAAATGTCAAAATGCCATATTTTTTGATGAATTGCTTCGATGTGGCCTTTTTAACCCCCTCCCCCCCAGGTCCGTGGTCTAGTGGTTAGAGCGTTGGGCTAGAGATTTGGAGGCCCGTTACATATCACTTTGAGAGACAGTCTTTTGTTTGGCTAGAACATTGAACGGTGAATCTCCTTCTTCTATTGGATTACCAACCCCCATCAACCTTGGTGTCAGGGTTATTATGGAGCCGCCACAGGCCCCTGACATGACTTATGTAACGACTACGTACTTATATAAGTAAGTAGTAACCGGGACCAACGGCTTAACGTGTCTTCCGAATCACGGATTATCTTACTTTTGGACAATCAAGTTATAAGCCTGTAATGTCCTAACCAAATTGGGGATCGCAAAGTGATTTTTGTGATTTGTCCCAACTGGGATTCGAACCCGGGACCTCCGGATCGTGAGCATAACGCTCAACCACTGGACTACGGAGACCGTACATCTCCTGATTGTCCAGGTATGTAGTCTTTACATAGTCATGTCACAGGCCTTTAGCAGCTCACTAGTAGCCCTGAAACTAGGGTTTATGTAGAAGACAAGTTGAAAACTAAAATCTCTGTCACGTTCTTACATAAGTAATTCTAAGATTGTTTTGATTTTTTGCAAAGCTTTTCGTTAACATCTTAATAAAGAATAATAATGACGCTTCTAAACTTACCTTTTTAACGATCGCTTCCTTATGACGTAACCTAAAACAATACGAAAGAAAAATTAGGACAATTATTTTAAATGTTCCATTTACATTTCTTTCTTTAAAGGCGGGAATAAAATTTTCCTTTTATTTCACTTTGAAACGAATTCATTTAGAAAACAACTTTATAACACCGATTCGCAACTATAAAACTGTTAAATGTTTTACGACTTTAGTCTTTTACAATCCACTTTTTGCTTTAGTAGAAAATAACTTTATTATGATCAGTTTCGTGCTACAATGTAGCGTCAAGTTATGATAGAGTAGGGAAAAAATGAGAGACGTTACTAAGAGATAAATTATATATCAGTCAATACATCATCTGTACTCAGCTAGGTTAGGTGTAAATAAAAAACGTAGAATTCAACCGCCTTATTGAAAAGAACAACAATATAGAAGGGAAGCTACAAGGAAAGAGAGGAAAGGGAAGACCAAGAAGAGCTTACATGGAACAGATTAAAGAGGAGGTGAACGTCGTGTCTTATAAGGAAGTGAAAGAATTGGCCTTTAATAGACAAGAATGGAGAATGCTACACCGACAAGAGCGCCTTATATTTATGACGATGATGATTGAAAACTGCGTATAGATAAAACCATTTAAAATAATACGCGCCACGAAAGAAGTCCCGCGCCCGTGGCACTAAGTCTGAGATTCTGCATAGGATTAATATGACTTGTCAAATAGTTCTATTACAATTTAAAATCCGTAGACATTTTTGGTGACGCGGACGATAGGTATTTAAACCTGGTATTGTTTTTAATTTTTGTTTTCTAAAGAGTCGACGGTTATTTATAATGACCACGTTGTAAATTTCAACTTAGGAATTAAGTCCTCTTCAATATTATGGGACATACCACTAGGCCTGAGACTTCTCACTGACGGACCGTCCGTCTGTGGTAGAGAACGCGCCATTTTGTAACAGTTAATTAGGACCCTATCTCACTAGGACACCATGGTTGTACAGTCATAAGCAATATAATGTACCCACTTTAGGACTCTGTCGCACTAACATATTTGATATTTAGTGAGACTTGCAGTTCAATTTGTCAAAAAAGTTAATGTGACATGGTACCAAAGTGTATACATATTAATGCTCGTGAACGTACCACCAGAAGAAATTATTTTGGATTTAGTTTTCGGCAACAAATATTGGTTGCGAAACCAGATGGCGTACTCTGCGTATGTTTTGGTGGCGCCACCATGATGTTCCGTCCAAGTAGTTAAATGTCATCTGTGGCAAATCTCAATAAGTCACATCGAAAAAAATACACCAACATAGTTACGTTGTGCATGGAAAAACTTGTAAGTAATAGAGTTATATATTACAAGGTCAAATGAATTCGAAAAGTTACATAAAACTGATGCAATCAAAAATATCTTCAAAAAGAATTTTAACAAGACACGTACCTATGACGAGGCGTTTTATCGAAACACTTTTTGAAGGAGAAAAAGCTAATTCTAATGATTCCACTTTCATTCCCTTCACACGTTATTTCCATTACCTGGAAGACGCTGGCGCAGGTAACTTTAAAAATATAGTCGTCACTTTCTCGCATACTGGTTTCAGTATATGCTGTCTCTGTCGTTCGTAAAACCCTTTGCGGCATCGAGAGATCTGGGCAAACAACGCATGCATTCTGAATTAAGCAATTATGGTTAATTTCGAGTCTCCCCGTATTATGGTGAAGTCGTGTCGGCGAGAAATGTGTTATTTTGAATCATAATTTGTGAGAAGGCATCCGCCAGACCAGCTGTAAATTACACCCTGTACGGACTTTGTTAGAGAACCGATATCGTTACTTTTTCGTCACTAATATCTAGTAGAGTAGAGTAGAAAATAGATAGTTTCACTGTTATTTCGCATCACTAGTAAAATCAAATTGCAAGTAACTAATGTGATATCGATTTTGGAGTTGAAAAAGAAAAGTCTGGGGTGCAATTATTTTAATGAGTTTAGTCTACACGATTGATAATAGTTTTGTGACTACTTGGAAATAAAAAAAGTACTTATTCCTAATTTAGATATAATATGTGACTAGGAAAGGAATGAATTGTACTGCATACTGAGACAGTGACAATTCAGTAGTTCAAGTTTGAATCATAAAAAAATGATATCACGTGTTTTCCAGGATTTGTGCCCGGTTAATGGCAATTTTTAACCGAGCACAAATTCACATTTAATAGGAGACAAAAACAGCTGGCGAGAAATGGGTTTATGTACTAAGCATCTCTACCTACCCCTTCGAGGATGCAGGCGTGACTATATTGTTCTGTAGGACATTTCCGTGCTTAGCTTGATCAATATTCATTAAAAATAAATGAGTAGAAAAATGAGGTGTAGATACCTTAGTATTAGAATCTGAAGTTGGTTAAGCCGAATGTCAAAATCACAGTTAAGAAATAATTATTTTAATACTATAAGTTCATATATCCATTTCAAGTTTGGATAGCGATAATACTTTTACACCGTAAACTATAACAAAAATAGCTTATATACCCACTGCTGGGCACAGGCCTCCCCTCAATCCACCACGCTATTCTGTGCTTCGGAAGGCACGTTAAGCCGTTGGTCCCGAGCTCCTAGCCCAAATACCTCCGACCCGCACACCGTAAACCAAATTATAAAAAATAAATCTCTATAACTAGTTCGGTTAACAAATGCCTCAAAAGGGGTTGTAAAGTCTGTCTAAGGTCTTTCTTCAGAAATGCGTTCAGGGTATTGAGGATGTTAATATACTAAAAGTCCCCACGTCTAGGGGGAGAGCCGGAGTGGGAGGAGGGGGGAACGGTCCCATTTTTGAGTTTAGATACTTATATCTCAAAAACGGATCGTCCTAGAGAAAAAAGTTCTTCCATTGAATGAAAGGTCATAAAATTTCCTACACTCTTAAAACAGTTCAGATACTCGATAATGCAATGTATCTTCAACATGAACATCACTAACAGTTTAAAAAGTCCGTTTACCTTTAAGAAGTGTTAGAGCCATAACGCTATGGAACGCAACAAGCAGTGGGTCCAACATTACAAATTGTGTAATGGCCAAACCGTTATTGGCAAGATGGATTTTATACGTGAAAATAACCGTTTATTATGCTATTGAGTAGTTCTGCTAATGTAGTGGAAGGTAATAGGTATAATATACACTTCTCATCAAAAAAATCGAAACACTTCCGTTTTCATTGTTTCTGTCCGAATTTAACACAAAAAAGAATTCATACGATGAAAAAAAATACATAAATGTATAGCTGGCAGTTTGGCCATTACAGTAATAAGCGAAAATTCTAAATTCAAAATTAGAATTTCATTTGTTTATCTTATAAACGAAATGAATCACTGTTTTGAGACAAATGTGTGTTTAGGGTTAGAGTACATTTAGCGTTTAAAAACTAAAACTTGGCGCCTATCCTTAAACTTTTTGTTTTTTATTTCAATACTGTGACTTTGGGACGTCTGAAAAAAGGTTTTTTTTCTAAAACGTATGGATACTTCGCCCACAGAAGCCGCCCAAGTTGTGGCATTGCTGGATTCTGGCCTTAGTCAGCGTGTTGCGGCTGCAAGACTGCATCTAAGCCTGTCATCTGTTCATAGAGTCTATAAACGTTATCGGGAGACTGGTTTGTTCACGCGCCGTTCAGGATCTGGCAGGAATCGGGTCACTTCTGAGCGAGATGATCGATTTATTGTAACAACTTCTTTAAGAAATCGACGCCTTAACGCTTTTCAACTGCAGCAGCGGCTTCGTGTTGTACGAAGGGTGGCTGTAAGTGACTCTACAATTAGAAGAAGGTTGAAGGATCGTGGACTGGTACCGCATAAGCCAGCAAATGGGCCGAAATTAACTGCAGACCATCGAAGAGCGCGCCTTAACTTTGCACGTGAGCACCTAAATTGGTCATACCTACAGTGGAGCAAAGTTCTCTTTTCTGATGAGTGTAAAATTATGCTGTATGGTAACGACGGAAAGAACAAGGTCTACAGAAGAGACGGAGAATGCTATGCACAATGCTGCATTGAAGAAAAGGTCAGCTATGGTGGCGGTTCGTGGACGGTTTGGGGAGGAATCAGCGCCGACGGTAAGACAGAGCTTGCTTTCGTGTCTGGGCCACGTCTGCCTGCACTAAACTGTCATCGGTACGTCGAAGAGTGTCTCGAGCCTCATGTGATGCCCTATGCACATTTTATTGGCAACGGCTTCATATTCATGCACGACAATGCTAGGGCTCACACCGCGGGCGTCGTACGAGATTATCTTAACGAAGTCGATATCTCTATTATGGAATGGCCAGCAAGAAGCCCGGACATGAATCCCATTGAACATCTGTGGGATGAATTAAAGAGACGAATTCGAGCAATAGATCCTGCCCCAGAAACACTTAGCCAGCTGCAAGATGCAATCCAAGAGGAATGGGACAATATACCACAGCATGTGATCGTGACTCTCATCCGATCGATGAAGAACCGTATGGAAGCAGTAATTAGAGCTCGGGGAGGGAATACAAGTTATTAAATAAACGTTTTTTAGCTTTTTTTTTTCATTTACGTGTGTTGTTTTATCCATTTCCTTTATACTCCATACGGAATAAAAATGACTCATTTAACAAAATACGAAACCTATGAAAAATTCATTTAAATTTAGAACATTAACATTAAGATTTGATAAGCTCATATTACTCACTATTAAACGACATTTAACATTTATTCCTAAATGTACACATTTTTCTGATAATCCTGACAAAACGTAAACTTGCAAGGTGTTTCGATTTTTTTGATGAGAAGTGTATAATGTTCGATGAGTTTTTGCGATTTTGGACATAGTTACTTCCTACTTAAAACGGTCTTTGTAGATATGTATGGATGTTTTTTTTTTGTTTAACGACCAATGGGCGACCAAATTCTCAAAAAGGTAACTAGGCCTAATGGTCCTAAGAATTGAGCATTTTACGCCTAAATAATTTTAAATAGAAGGAGAGATATAAAATTGTAAGGAACACTTAAAAAAAAACATTTTTTTGGATGAAATTACTACCTAAATACTGAAAGTGGCTCGAAAATGGCGCTTCATCTGTGCGTAAATGGACGCGTAGGAGCAAACGTTTCTTCTGCTTTAAATCAAAAAGTTATTGTAATTTAGGTAAGTAGGTACTCCACCTTGAGTAAATTGACTTGGTGGTTAGTAAAGCCACAAAAACAATCGTAACTAGGGCAAAAAATACCTTTTTATAAAAAAGAATAGAGAAACAAATGAAACTGACGCGATCTATCAATCACACTTTTTCATACAAACCTAACTTGTCAAACCGAATCATATTTGAAATTGGAACATTGCATTTAAAAAGAAAACGAAATAAGAAATATTAACACTCAACCGCCGTATTCTAATTTTAAATCATAATGTGAAGTGATTAATATTCTCCGGGACCGCTCGAATGACACTCTACGTCAGCGTTCCCTAATATGATTGGACGTTTTCATATAAATTACAACACCGGGCGGGGCCTATAGGCGTAATTAAAAAGCATAGATTATTATCGCGTCACAAACCAGGCAGGTTTCCGGCGCGTAATTGTTAGAGGAACTGTTTAAAAAGTTTTAATTATTAAAAAAAACAACGGTCTAATATGTGAAAAGAGTGGTAGCTTCAGAACGTATCTACATTACATACATAATTATTTTGGGAGTGATACTATTTTTGAATTTAGAACGACCGTTTTGGAATATTCCATAGAATTAAGAACACTAGATTTAAATTTATTTTAATATTATTTTAAATATTTGCCACTTTATACATAGGTAAGTTAAATACATAATAGAAAATATTTTGCAGTAGTTTAAGACCTGTCTTTACTTAATACCGTCACTAATCAGCTTTATGTTTCAAAATTTATCTTTGAGTTACAAAACGTTTGTATTCTATTGTCTTTGCGTTTTCCTGGCCAGCAATAAATAACAATTCATACCAACACAACACTAAGAGAAACTAAATAGCTAACTGTTTCTGTAATTCTCTCCTTCCATTAGCGTGTTTCCATTATAACTACGCCATTATTCTACCAAAATACTTTTAGCACTGAACTGAACACTTTGTTTTCTTCCTTAGAACTTAGAGCTAAGAAACATTACTATTACCTAGGTATATAGCTACTAATTTGGGGTTTTGGTACATTTTCATACATATTTAACCCGCGACGGTGCGCGGAGAGGCATTATCAGTTTCATGCCTTTGTCTGTCTGTCCGCGTCTTAGTAACTCCAGAACGGATGATCCGATTTAGTTGCTATTTTTGTTCTCTTTTTGAAATCTTTTGCAACTTGGCTAACCCCGAGGTAGCGTTCATGCCACTGCATATAGGTATGATGTTGGTTGCGCGTCCTGAGGTGTCCAAGTGAGATAGGGCCCTTAGGTTGCGTCGAAACCGATACCTAAGTAAACGTACTTAGTGTATTTGACATGTACCCTGTGTCACGTGTTGTGTCACGGCACGAGTTGAGATGTGGGTGTAATATAATACACGGCATGTCACAGCACTGCTGCTTATCACGTCTTGATGAATTATCCTAGCTAGGGAGTTCTCGTGCTGGTTGGTGGTGTAAGGCACAAGCACCATGGTCTTCAGCTTATGAGGTTTTTGATTAGACTCTTTTATTTGATTAGTCACTGTGGCATTGTTTTGGGCGCTAGGTTGACCCTTACCCTTATTTTATTTATTAAAGGTCACCAACAGAGTTAACAACAAGTCTCTTACAGTTAAGAACTTCATAAAATGACATAGTCATAAGGTTTATCATGTCCTTACTTCGTATCAACAGTGGCAACAAGTTGTCTTTGATTACTTGTGGCCCTGCCCACCCCATTAGGGGTTACTGGCGTGAGTTTATGTATGTATGTGTCACTGTGTGTCATCGGGGTGCTTCCCCGGTATTGCCGATTCGCACCCCGGTTCCAATATTGCACCAGTGTGTTAAAGATTTTTAAGGTCGTCAAGGTTGGGACTGAATGCTTTTTAACATGATGGACCATCATAAGTATTAAAAAGTATGTGTGTTCATAAGTGTCAAATCTTCAGGTTAGGTAACTAAGCGGACCCTGTGAGAAACAGGATAGTGCTAGGGAGAACGACCGTCATAATTATAGGCTACGAGCTGATCACCTTTCACTATACGGTTGATTCTATCCATCTAAGAACTTCGTTTCAAAAGTGACTTCGATCTCTCCAGCGTTATCTTTGTTAGGTCTGGACTTTTACAGAAGCGACTTGAACTATCGTGACTATCGTCTTAAAAGTGACTGCTTCTTGCTGAAATCCGGTCATGAGTTGGACACGAGTCTATAGACAAGAGTTGGGCGTGAGTGCAATAAGGAGAGTACCGACTTATCAAATAAAAAGGTAAAGTCATTTTCTTGCCTCATGTCTGTAAAACAGAAGGATCTACACAAACCCCATATAATCTCATAAAGGGTGAAATCCGCTTAAGTTTTTGCCTCGTCACCTCAACTTAGCAAAACGGTTACGCCAGGCTAATGTTACCATATTCCTTCTCCCTCACACATTATACAGTATCGGGGCTTCAAGGAAACAGTTTGATATGCTAATTCTGATAGGAAGGTGTATTAATTCATGCCTTATTGGCTTCGTACCAGCGTTGGGGCAACGCTATTTCGGAAGCCGTAGATAAGTTCGGTATTTGGGTTAGGGAAGTGGAAGCAAGATAACTTGCAAGATAATTTATTGTGAGATAAGTATGCGTTACCGTATGATATTGAATAAATAGGTAACGAATAGTCGTTACCTATTTATTAAGGAATGACTTTAAGCCTTAGCCAAGCTGCAAACGACTGTGATAATCGTCAGTAACAATGATAAAAATGTACAGGGTGTAAGTGACATCGTAACGAAGATTTTGAGGGGTAATTCAGCCCATGATTCTGAGTTGATATCAAGTAGAATTTTCCGTCGCAAAAGTATGAAACTGAATATAATTTTAAAAAATTCCAAATTTTCAGAAATTTTTCGAAATTACACTTGATATCAACTCAGAATCATGGTCTGAGTCATTCCCCTCAGTATTACTTACGGTGTCCCTAACAACCATACGCACTTGTATGTCTACCTGTAAGTACTTGTACGGGGTGTAAGTGACATCGTAACGAATACTGAGAGGGACGATCATTATTCTGAGTTAATATCAAATGGAATTTTCTATCGCAAAAGTATAGAATTGGAAATAATTTAAAAAATGAAAAAAAAAAAACATGAATTTTGCGACGGAAAATTCCAGTTGATATTAACTCAGAATCACGGCCTAAATCATCCCCCTCAGTATTCGTTACGTTGTCACTAACACCCTTGTGTTTTAAATTGTGTCGCATTAAAAATATTTTTTTATATAAAATAGATTTCCAGTGTCATACATATTTTCTAGTTCTTATAGAAGTAGGAAACTTCAAGGTAATCGATACCTACTCTAAAATCTTCACAGATTAGAATCACCCGAGCCAAACCTACACAAATGTCACATAGTATCAGATACACCGCCCATAGCTCAACCAAATGTCAGTTATGATCATATCTGTAGGCAATTTCCACAAAGCGTATGTTTGGGATGCAAATTGTACCACTATTAGGCATATCTAGTTGATGGTTGTCGTTAATGATTTATCATGTTGCGCTTCGGGCTTTGGATAAGGCGGCATATAGAGTTTCAATAAGCATATATATACGTAATGGTGCTAATTCCTGCAGACGCCATCAAATTCATTTTAACTTATACCTGTCATTTTCTTATCCGCTGAAAAAGAAAGAGACGGGTAATCGACAGACATAAAATTTATACAACACGTCAATTTTAAGCAGCAATCTAAAACAACCGTCTAAAAAATTTACATCGGCAATAACCCGACAGAGTTAAGTAGACAGCACGTCAAACGAATTGCATACCAGCGAGATGCCTATTTTATTCGCTCGCGTAATTCATTCGTTTTAAAATTAACTTGTTGACAATCATCTGTCCCTTTCCATTTTGGCGGATAAGAAAATGACGGGTATAACTTAAAATAACATTAATAGGTGTCTACAAGAATCGGGGCCAATATTTTTGATACAACGCGGACACTGCAAAAATCAACAGCTGCAGCTTTTTTGCAGTTGAATTCATTCTGTGTGTTTGACACAAGTGAAAATTCACTCTCAAACTATATAATTTTATTTAAGTATACCTACTTAAACCCTTTTAAGATAACACTTTAAAAATTATGCCAGAAAACTAAATCCCACGTATTTTTACGAGCAAAAATATAATCTGTATGCAAATGCACTCATTAAATCGAAATAAGCGAGCTAGTTTTAAACACGTAAAAAATTTAATGTTAATGAATGTAAGATTTTAATGGAATAGTGGCAGTAATCTTTTCATGTATTATTGTAAGAAAGTACATTTAAATGAAATTGCAGAATTTTATTATTTACAATTACTTTTACGTAACAGCCTCCGTGGTTTAGTGGTTAGAGCGTTAGGCTCACGATCTGGAGGTCCAGGTTCGATTCCCGATGGAGACATTGTCAAAATCACTTTGTGAGATTGTCCTTTGGTAAGAAATTTGCAGGCTTGAATCACTTGATTGTACGGAAAAGTAAGATGAAGGCCGCATATAATATTCACCTAAGAAAAAAAAGATGTGTGAAATTTGTTGCCATTGCGCACTTAATTTTATATGCTCAAATGTCAAATTGCAATGTTGTTTTTTAGACGAATTGCTTCAACGTGGTGTTAATAAACACCCAGTTAATTTGTCCTTTTAAATATTTCAATATTAAATAAATATATATTCAAATCAAAAACCTGCAACACAATATCACCACTTGTACATTTAAGAGCAGGTTTGGGCGGGAAAATTGTTTTTTTTTTTTTAACATTGCGCAATTCAGCCACAATGTTCCAAGTAATTTATGTGCGTAGGCTACAGATGTAATCTCTTTGAATCCTCGCAAACGTAGAGGGGATGATGTCTAGAGGAGTAAGGTATGAAATAAAATTTGAATTTATAGAATTGTTTTTTTTTTAATAATTTGAAGAATTGATTTATGGTTGTGTAGATGGTTGTACATAACTTACCTATCTACATTTCGACAAATATAATCTTCCTCTAAGATCTTATTTTTGTTTGTGAACAATTTATTAATCTTCTTCTTCTTTGCGAGTCGATGGCGATCGATACTAAATTTTTGCTGACCAATAATTGGCCACGCTTACGGCATTGTCAGTGGCTTCGTAAAGGTCTTGAATAGTGCAGGTGTTAGGGCACTTAGGACAGCACAAAAGGTGAGCCATAGTTTGTGGTGATACTCTACACTCGCAATCATCGCAACCATCAACCAGATTTATTAATTATAAGATTTGACTTGGATTTTATATTCTACAATTAAGTAGGTTACAAATTAACTTTTTATGATTTCCAGATTAATATTCTAAGTAAAGATTCGGAAAAGTTTTTCATAGATAAAATAGCTTTTTATTGGGTATTTTTTTAATAGGTTTCACAAAATTACAAAAGTAAGGGGTGTACAGAGCCACTAGTCACATACATAGATAAACTCACGCGTATTTCCCACTGGTGCCAAGAGGCCATGGAATTCCATTTGCTTCGCACTTGACATCTCCACTTCTCTTGCTTTCTCCACGTCGTTTTATATACGCACGGTGGTTTGGAATAGATCATACAGAGTATAAGTCCTTTTTTAAGGACAGTTCCAATTTGGTTGATAAGCCACAGCAAAAGGCATCAAAAGATAAGATAATATATTAGTATAAAATTGAACAGCCTCCGTGGTCTAGTGGTTAGAGCGGTAGGCTCACGATCTGGAGGTCCGGGTTCGATTCCCGATGGGGACATTGTCGAAATCACTTTGTGAGACTGTCCTTTGTTTGGTAAGGACTTGACTTGTTAAGGAAAAAGTAAGATGATTCCGTGCTTCGGAGGGCACGTTAAGCCGTTGGTCCCGGCTATTAGCCGTAAAAACACCTCCACCAACCCGCATTGGAGCAGCGTGGTGGAGTATGCTCCATACCCCCTCCGGTTGAATGAGGGGAGGCCTGTGCCCAGCAGTGGGACGTATATAGGCTGTTTATGTATCAATACGTCTCTGCTTACCCTGGTGGGAAATAGGCGTGAGTATTTGTATGCAAATACCAATGCGCCGTCCCATATACTTACAGATTTTTTTTCTCTCCATACTAACAGTATGCGTGTACTCTGTGCTTCACCCTACACCTATTTCGCACTTCTCACGTAATTTCCTTTGAATATCTTAAGAAACTGAACTTGTCAAAAGGATTTCAAGGCTTTGGAAGGGTTTGTGCGACTCACCAAGCACATTAAGGTGATGAAATTTGAATTTTTCAATCTTATACCAGCTTAAGTTGGATTTGTTGAAGTATTGCGCCTAGCTGTTGGTGACGATTGAGTATCTAATGCCTAAAACGTTTTCAAAACAGTGTTTGCGAACTATCGAAAGACAAAATATCGAAATAACGTTGCACTATCAAATCAAACTATCGAAATGACGAAATACATGGGTGGGTTTTCGACTTTTCGAACACCGAGGGGTTAAAAAGGCCACATCGAAGCAATTCATATAAAAATGTTAAATAAACTCACGCCTTTAATCCCTAATGGGATGGGCAGAGCCACAAGTTGACATCTTGCAGCCACTGTTGATACGAAGTAGTAAAAAGGAAGTAGTAACGGCCTCCGCGGTCCAGTGGTTGAGCGTTGAGCTCACGATTCGGAGGTCCTGGGTTCGATTCCCGGTTGGGACATATCACAAAAATTACTTTGCGGTCCCTAGTTTGGTTAGGACATTACAGGCTGATCACCTGATTGTCCGAAAATAAGACGATCCGTGCTTCGGAAGGCACGTTAAGCCGTTGGTACCGGTTATTACTTACTGATGTAAGTACGTAGTCGTTATATGAGTCATGTCAGGGGCCTTTGGCGGCTCAATAGTAACCCTGACACCAGGGTTGATGAGGTTGGTAATTCACCTCACAATAGAAGAAGAGTAAAAAGGATATGATGAACTTAATGATGACAAGAGATCAGTCTATCACCCATAACTACTGTCCATCATGTTAGGACACCATCCTGCTGTCGGATTTTACGACTTACCCGGGAAGGCAGCTGAACATGTTCCATGTTTTTTTTCTTCCAGTCCATTCCAGTAAAGTTAATCTTGATTTTTTTTGTTGTTTATATCAAATCGAACCAACGACTCTACGCTTAAAGTGCTCCATATTTATCTGAAATACTCGCAAGAGATACAGAGTATGTAAATTTTATGTTGGCAAAAAAAATAGATAAGTAACCTACTACTTTATAAAATTGGCCATGATTACTTTTAAGGCAGTTCTTTACATTTTTAAGTAAAAACCTTCCATCAAAACCAGTGATATGCTGTTCCTGCGAATTGTTCCCACTTTGGATACGCTCCCAGCAATAAAAAGGCGCAAAACTGAATTAAAAAAAGCTTTATTATTATTACATACATAAACTCACGCCTATTTCCCACCGGGGTAAGCAGAGACTATAGAATTCCATTTGCTTCGATCTTGACACACTTCTCTTGTTAATATTATTAAGGTTTTTTATATTATGTATAATGTATTTTATTTGTTTCAATACCTATTTTGTATGTGTGTGCATAGTCTATTATTTATTATTATAGTTTCTTTAGATCATGAATAGGTATATTTTTAGTAAATATTATAATTTATATTGAGTATTTATTAGGAGCTCGGTGGCGCAGCGGTAAACGCGCTCGGTCTGCGATGAAGTTAAGCAACTTTCGCAAAGGCCGGTCATAGGATGGGTGACCACAAAAAAAAAGTTTTCATCTCGAGCTCCTCCGTGCTTCGGAAGGCACGTTAAGCCGTTGGTCCCGGCTGCATTAACAGTCGTTAATAACCATCAATCCGCACTGGGCCCGCGTGATGGTTTAAGGCCCGATCTCCCTATCCATCCATAGGGAACACCCGTGCCCCAGCAGTGAGGACGTTAAAGGGCTGATGATGTGATGTGAGTATTTATTAATAGTACGTATAAATTATTTATTATATTAACTTTAGTTACCTTTTAGGCAGTTATTTCTTGTTGCACCATCTCGCATCCAGGTTGTTGGAAGAAATTGCTCTAGAGCAATAAGGCTGCCCAAATTGTACTATATTCATGTGTTATGTCTGATTGTTGAAATATAGTTCTGTGCAATAAAGTATATTTGATTTGATTTGATTTATTACCTAACCTTTAGGTACATAAGATCAGAGTACAAGAAACAACAATTTGAAAAATGAAGCAGCCAGAGTTTTTACAACGGGAGCATCCCTAGAACGGAATATCACTGATCGTAACCTCAGTTCGGCTTTCTCAAAGTAGCTACTAGTATTTACTTTTTATTTTATACTCGATATTCTTACCAGCAATCGAAAGATCATTACGCGTAAAAAACTCACGCGCAACTTTATAATAATGCAGTACAAAAAATATGTGAGGCCAGGATATGCAAACCTACACCCATAGCAAATGAACGTCTAAAATTAAGTCATCATGTCTTGCTGAGGGTTCTTGAATACTTAGCCCTGCTTATAATGTACAAAGGAGGAATAAATACTACAGAAAATTATGCTCTACAAAGTACACCTACAGTTGCATTTCGTTTGAGAAAGCAAAGCAGCGTAAAAAATTGCATAGTCATCCCGGGTAAGCGTGACGAATCGCAATGGAGTCGTCAATTCACATTCTTGACAAAACCAACAAGTAAACCAGAAAAAAAGAAAAAAAAAGTAAACAGGAATAGAATAAAACGAATGTCGCAGCGTGCTACTGGCCGGTTGTAAAAACTATTGTGTATTCTTGTTTTCGAAAAGAAAGGCGACTGGAGTTACGTACTTGAGTTTTTGAATTTAGAATTATGAATGGCGCCCACTCGAGTTTTTACAAAAGAATAATTGTGAAATTGTTAGTGCATTTTTTAAAGAAATCGAATTTTAATAGTAAAACATAATTAAATATTTCAAAAATACAACTTATTTCGCAACACGAAATATAACACCGAAAACAAAGAAATAGTAATTTATTTTTATTATTTTAAAATTAGAACACTGTTAACGTAAACTGCTCATTTTAAGTATAAAAATTAAAAAGCTTGCTTTTTTGAATATTAATTTAGTTTCAAGTTCCAACACAATGGGTTTAGTAGAGTTTTGTTTGCTTTTTCGAACGTGAAAACCAATATTTATGGAGTGGCCATTGACATTTAGGCCGTATCTAAATCGTCACGTACTAGCCCGCTATCGTCGAGCGAAGAACTCTTGAAAAGTGTTGTAGGCTTATAACTTGGTCAAATTTAGAAGGTCACTAACTATTCTAGTTTTATCGCTGAACGCAAAGCTTTTTAATGTACCTAATAATATCAAATAAAAACATAATTGTATATTAGATGAGCCTTTTCAAAGAGTCTTTCTAAATCACTATTATTTATTATTTTATTTTACTTAGGTAAATGCATCATTCATGCACGGTTCACGATTAGTCGAATTCTGTTATTCGAGCCCTACATGCCAACATAGGGCAAAATAATTAGAAGAAGAAGAAGAGAGACATGCATAATACAAATTAAAATAAAAACTGTCAAATTGAATAATAAATTGGTAACACTTTCTACGTGATTTTATTAAGCACAATGTTGGCCCAAAGGACTTGAATCCAGGCCATAATCTTTATTTAAAAAAAATAAGCACAATGAGAAGCAAAAATGGTGTGTCAGCATCGTAGTAAGTGGAATTCCGTGGTCTCTGGCTGAAGAAATCCTTGGGTTGGGGTGGTAAAATCGTATTCACGAAAAAAACAAAACAGCAGCGTCTTATTCTTGTGTTTGAGAGAAGAAAGAGCGGAGGCTCCGCAAACGAACGTAATCATAAAAGTGTTACCCTATTTAAAAATCTTAAATATATTTATATGTTTTCAACACTGGCTACTCCAACGGGAAATAGGCGTGATCTAATATTTTGTAAGTATGTACTTTCAACGTGAGGACGATTGGAAAAATTTAAGATCTGTGAAATGATTCCATTTATAAAAATGGATTCCATTTCCCAAGTAGCAACCGATTGTCTTAAAAGAGAATTGTAGATATCTTGAAGGCAAGTAGACTAAATCAAGCCCTTGTCTTGGATAAGTCTTATATGTCTCCAAGATATCCCTCAAGATGTCTTGAAGATACAGTTTAGTAAAAGTGGGCACATACTTTAACTCTTATACAAGACAGACTTAAGACAACGTTAAGTCAGACTTAAACCCTACTTTAGACAATGTTCTTGCGTATTCTAAACTTAGAATTCTTGTAGTATCACTTAATACCAAAAATGTATACTTGAAGATATCTACAATACTTAGTAAAGACTATAGGATTGAATTGCACTGAGTCAATTGTAACTTAACGAAGTAAAACTTCAGGTCATACTAAAACGATTTTTACTTCACGCGTCTTTATTTTAGAATATAATGGCGAACATTTACATTAACACAAGAAATGAAGTCTGTAAGAAAATGGCGTCTAAAATATTTGTTAAGTTGTTTTAACAAAAGGTTATTCTGCCGTTTCACATACCTACAGGAAATTATAAACGCATGATTGTTTCTCGTGTAAAATCGATAGAAAGTGTTAAAAAACAGAAGGGCCTTTAATATACCAGAAAAATAATAATAAAATTTGGATTGATTATTCAGCAAATAAAAAAAATGGTGACATATAGTATAGAGAAATTCATTTTGTATTAATATGTGACAGCTGAACGCAGTAATTGTTACTACAACAGAGATATATATTAATTTACTTCAGTTTTTGACGATAATATTGTCAAAAAAATATTACATGTTTTCTTCCTGTAAGTGCAAAATGGCGTTAAGTAATATTTTTCTAAATGAAGTAAGACTTTAGAAACAATTGATTTCGTAAGAATCAGTTTAGAAAAGTAAAGTCAAGTTGCACTTCATCAAGTACTAGTTAAGATAAATTTTACTTCAATTGTCTAGGAGTATACCAACTTAAGACAAAAAGTATTTAGTGAATTCCTACTTAAAACTCTTATGTCTAAAGTGATCCTCTATTTTGATTTAGTAAAGTAATGTCGTAAAATCATGTTTGTTTATTTTGTGCCAGAATCATCTATGTAACAAGTAACAATTAAAATCGAACAAGCTTTTAAAACCTATGGAAAGTATGTTTGTTTGAGAGGTAAGTTTTTCGACTCGTGGAAGATAAAAAATATTGTTATGCTGAGTTCTTACTTGGATAGGAATGTGATTTACTTAATTATTTAATATTTATCGCAATTGGAACTAACAAACATAAACTCAATTTGCTAATGAGTCTCCGCGCATACATTCTCATAGGTACCTACATGGTTCGCTGACGCAAAGTAGGTACGATCACCGCGCTTCTAATTGCCAACGGAAACAATGTGATTATTGTAAAAATTTACGAGTATCCGTTGAATATTGTATATACGAAGAACCCTTGCAATTTGATTAACGTCGTGTGTGTGCGCGGTAGTTTCTAAGCCCACCAAAAACATTATTGTTAAAAAAGGCGGCCCAATTCCCGATGACTTTATCAAGCTAAAAAAATAAAGGAATCGAATCTAATGCCCACTTTAAATGCATTTAACCATACACAAAACTTAAAATAGATATGTTTTGTTTATGATTGTGAATAAAGCTTAGTTAAAAATAGGTACATTTTTAAAATTATTAAAAGAAAGAATGAGAGAAGAAAGAAAAGTATCTAGACACGCGGTAGCGTATCAAGCCAAGTTCAAGAAATAGAACTGGCGAGCCGCACCGTGTGTAATATTACACGAACCATTTGCAGCCACTTTTGACCCCCTCATAAATCAAAAACTATTTTACATAAACGTATCAAATCGTATCGTATCGTATCGTAAATTTGGCTCATATATTGAGACTTGTGAGATACATATAAGTGTTCTAAATTTCATAAGCTTATCTCAAACGGTTATTTAGATATTAATGTACAAAAATCCTCATTTTTATCATTGACTAACTTGACTGACTGACTGACCTATAAATCAAAACTCTAACCCAGTTCCAGATGATCCTAGAGAGTTAAAATTTGGTATTTGGTAAGATAGGTAATTAGATGAATATAAAGGAAAAAATAATAAACTGGCATAAATAATTAGATTCTATTATGAACGCTTAACATAAATACCTAATTAGTGCCTGTACCTAACTATAGATGCAAGAATCAGTAAGTAATCAAAACTCATGACAGCCGGTCTTTTTGTGGTAGGTATGTGGATTAACTTAACATAACATACAATCACGCCTATATCGGGGTACGCAGAGCACTAAGTGATCATAAAACCACTTGATGCCATATTCGACAAGTACTTTAAGGGTAGGTAAGCAAGTTGGAACATGTGTTTAGCGGTGATAGGTTGTCAGCTTTTCGCCCACGATACAACACAACTCACATCCATTTTACTGGCATATTATTTTTTTTAACTTAACGTGAATCTTAAACGAGTT
Organism: Pectinophora gossypiella; assembly: GCF_024362695.1. Classification (NCBI taxonomy): domain Eukaryota; kingdom Metazoa; phylum Arthropoda; class Insecta; order Lepidoptera; family Gelechiidae; genus Pectinophora; species Pectinophora gossypiella. The sequence continues at coordinate 3,094,159 of NC_065421.1, read as the reverse complement.
TAATAGGTATTCAAATGTATTATATCTATAAAGTCGACTTTTAGTTTTGAATTTGTCCTTTTAAAAGGACCCACGCGTTACGAGGATATGTACTTACCTACAATAAGACAGACCTTAGGCTACAATATATTTATGTTATAAGAAGATATGATATGTTATACTGTTACTTATAAATAAATTTCAGGACTGACCATTGAACTTGGCACCCATTTAGATCTCACTTCTTTTGTCGTTGAAGTCAACAACCAAAGCATTGCATAATATTGAACTTGGCTCTCATTTCACATTTATGTTTTTGATTGGATTTATTTATTATTACACTAATAGGTACCTAATTTTATATTTGAACTTAGCAGGTTTTAATATAAAACTCGATTTTTCATGGTGTAGTGTTGCCGTGCGCTTAGATTAGGTTAGACTAGCTTAGTCATTTTTGAGAAGATTTGTGCGAGACGTAGTTACCTGGGCCGCCACACGCTGGATCGGATTTGAAAAACAGGAACTTACGATTTTTTTGCCAAAATTAAATGATTGTGTTATACCAATCGATATAAAAAAATGATGGCAATAAAGAAGATATCGCATCGCTAACAAAAACAGTGGGATGTGCATTATCACAGGTTAATTTTCTGTAAGTATTTAATATTCTGCCTTCGAAAATCACCAGATCATTTTATTATTTGGACTTCATCCATCTTTCTGCTTGCTTCTATTTCGATTTTATCGTCCATTGAATAGACTTTTCTTATGTTTTACTTATTGTAGTCAAAAACGAATAAAACAGTCTTGTATAGGAGCAACAAATAATAAAAATTGCCTTAAGTATATCTAGGCAATCAATTTTTACTTTACAAGACTAAACTGATACTTCACTAAATCAATTTAGTGTTAAGTGAGCCTTCAAATAATCTGAGTAAAGTAAAAGAATACTTGTAGACTTAACAGTAGGCTGAGATAAGACTAAATAGTTTTGTGAATACTTAACTTGGTTTTGTGTATTCTAAATTATCTAAAGTAGGATTTGTTGAAAACTATATAGAATTAAAGAAGGAAATGAATTTATGAAGTCCTAATAAGTCCTATTTGATTTGGATAAATCTCACTTTAGCTAAAGTTTAGACATATATGACTTAATCACAATTCTTGATTGCTACTTGGGTTGCTTGCTTGGAAGTCGTGACGGAGCAATCATAGTCACTCGAGGGTTTTTACCTGGTTCCATTAGCTTTTACTACTTCAACATTTTATTTAGGTACCACTCAACAATCGTTTTTCATAGTAACATTTCGATATGTTTTATGAGTGATCCAGGATAGTACTAAACAACTTTTACCGAGCAGTAACGTGAATTGGATAAGTATATCAAGCATTTTTTTTTTGGTCGTCACCATAATTCATACATTTTCTTTTTGTATGGGCAGAGATTGTGTCTTTTCTAAACATGACAAACTAATATTATGGGCCATAGGCTGGTCAACATAAGGTTGATCATCTAGCTTAGGACTTCGTATCAACGCAACAGTGGCTGCAAATTGTCTTTGATTACTTGTGGCTCTGCCCGCCCCATTTGGGATTACGAGTGTGAGTTTATTTATGTATGTATGTATGAAACTCCAATCTTAAGTGGTAAATTAGTGACCTATTAAATGGTAACACTGTTTTAACCTAGCGTAAATTAAGAATCGTAAAACATGACAAAAAATTTTCACTCATCACGTTACAGCCCAGACACTTCATACAAAAACCTCATTCTTATTGTGTGTCATCTAGCGCGACAGCCATCCCATGTGCGCTTCGTTATTCTTTAATAGTTTACAGCCATTTTGACTAAAGTGAGACCCAGCGGGGGTGAGGTAAATCTAGCTCGGCACCGATACAAATTGGTGCGGAGCGGAGAGTGTCCGTTCTGTACGTAGTATTTATTATTCTTTATTTTATGAAAAGATTTCGTTCTTACTCGTATAAGGTTTTTCTTTTCATCTTCTGATCATGCATAGCACGCAATGACGCAAACTTTAAAACAATTACGACACGCGTCGAAGCCTTAAGTTCACCAATCATCGGCCATTCTTACGCAATGGGACGCCTAAATCACCGGCCATCGATTACAATCGCAATTTTTTATTGAACAACGAACGATTTTGGATGTAAGCCAGCGCGTGCTATCGAGCCTTGTGATTAAGACATTAAAAAAAACCAATAAAATACAGATTAAAAAAGGTAGAGGGGACGCGTTAGGCCTGCGGGTGTAAGATATATAGTAATTATTGTTAGACAAGAACGGAACAAGTCAAAAACGCCGACAGACGCAGCGTGGTGGTTAATAAATTCCACCTACCTGGGGCTGCCAGTGTATAATATTTCGGCAAGATTGTACAGTCATGAGCAATATAATGTACCCACATTAGAACTCTGTCGCACTAACACATATTTGACATTTAGTGAGACTTACAGTTCAATTTGGTAAAAAAGTTAATGTGACATGGTACCAAAGTATATACATAATGCTCGTTACCGTACTATTTACCGAAAGAGTAAAGTACTACGTATCCCATTTTCTTTGAGTATCTATATTATTATTGCGAGTAAGTAACTATACTCCTTCAAAGTTCGAATACTATCAGATCCAAATTTAGAATAGGTAGTTCATTTGGAATGAAAATTTTAATATGACCATTATCATATCATAAACTGCCTATATACGTCCCACTGCTGGGCACAGGCCTCCCCTCAATCAACCGGAGGGGGTATGGAGCATACTCCACCACGCTGCTCCACTGCGGGTTGGTGGAGGTGTTTTTTACGGCTAATAGCCGGGACCAACGGCTTAACGTGCCCTCCGAAGCACGGAATCATCTTACTTTTTCGGACAATCAGGTGATTCAAGCCTGAAAAGTCCTTACCAAACAAATAACAGTCTCACAAAGTGATTTCGACAATGTCCCCATCGGGAATCGAAACCGGACCTCCAGATCGTGAGCCTAACGCTCTAACCACTAGACCACGGAGGCTGTTTATATATATGGCCATTAAACCTAGGTATATTATAACTTCACACGATTTGAAAATGATGTAAACTAACTTCTAAATGTAAACCTACATTTCGATCTAGCAACACTCCCGATGCGCGTACGCTGGTCGTGACGCACGCACACATGGGGCCGCTTTATTCGCGCTATTAGGGCGGGTGCACACACACGTCAAAAGCTCAACATCATAATTACGAGGGCCAGTGGCGTGCGCCGAGCTGTAACGAGTTAAAACAAAATGGCGGAGGCTAATTTTGTTTATACGAAGGTGTATGTTTAATAAGGTGATGGTTGATGGGCCCTGATAATAACGTTATAGACAGGACGTAGTCGACTTGTAAAACAGGTATAATTTTCACCAACTAGTTATCGCATTTACAGTAAGTTATATTTTTAAAATTGTAGATGGATGAATAGACATGGCCGAGGCGTATATGCATTATGAATGAAAAGCGTTGGCGACATTCTGTTTAAAACAGATGACTCCATACATTATGGACAACTATTATAATCAGCATAAATCATCGTAACAGTAGATAAATAAACTGAAGAAATTGGTAACGTTATAAAATTAAATGCAATTTGCAAGATGTAAAGGTTTCTAAATGATTTTATGGGAGATTACAGATATTAGTTTAATATCGTGAAGATCACTAATGCTAAAATAAATAATATGAAAACTTTACCACTAGTCAAAATGAACGATAACTTACTAACTTACACACCTCACAATCTTATCATCAAGAGCGAAGACGGGCTCCAAAAAAGAATACGAAAGTAAACCTAATCTTATTAAAATACCCATAACAATAACACCGATAATTTGATACCAGAAAAAAAGGAAGTCCCCTACCAACCCACACTTGAGTCTCCGTTATATGATAATGAAGTCTTTGAATTAAATAACTTGGGCATTTGTAATTTTCTTACAGTAGCAGGCAACATTTAAATATGAGTTAGTAAGTGATTAATATTTATTAGTAAACTAAGCACTGTAGGCCATTTCTCTAATTTGAAATGAGCTTGAGCCATCTAAATTCCAAATGTAAATTTTGTGAATGAATTAAGAAGCTTTAGAGGGAAATTGATGATTTATTTGTTATGAAAAACTAATTGGACGAAGAAAGTCGAATTATTTGTTTATTTTACCAAGAACGCATAAAGGTTATAAATATTCAGGAAAAGACGATGCTTCAATGTAAAAAATAAAACGAGTTACCAACTATTTGAAACGTATTGATATATTTTTTTTACTTAAAAAAATCAAAAGTAGAAATGAAGTAGTCCAGAAAACAGCCTTGTACAAAAGAATAGGTGTAATAGAAACAAAACATAAATTCAAGAAATGTGTCACAGGGTCTTCGTTCCGCTTACACAAAAATGTTGGAACCAAACCAAGCTCTATATCTCCGAAACATCGAAAACAGACAACAGGGAGGGACAAAAGAGACCGAATTAAAATAAACATAAAAACCGAAGTTACATTTCCTAGAATTGCTCCTTCAGATTCCTTGGCAGATAACAGTAGCCAAGAAAAATCACACGAATTAAGCATTCCTAAAAGAGTTGTCAAGCAACCAAATTAAGTCTAACGGGGAGACAAGAAAAATAACATACAAATAGTTAATCAAGATTGTGGGAAGGAAAATAAGTGAGTAATTATTAAAACAAGATTATTATCGAAATCGCTATAAGTCTTGTAAGCCGAAAACAAGTTTCTTACAGATTAATAATGGCCGTCAGTCATTAACGCTCCTAACAGTAATTGCCTGGCACTATTATGATGAATTGTTCGGTTTTTGTGGGTATTTTCTCACCGTTTGCTTTTTAAAGTCTTTTTTTAAACGCTTCAAGGGATTATGTTCCTAAATTACAGAGTATGCCTCCTTTACAATGGTTTATGTCATTAGGGTGATAATTAAGTTCAAAGTTTTCAATTGCAAACGCCTTGATGAGTTCTTTACCACCACATGACATGACATGGGAATTTAATATTAACTAAATGTTATTTATGGTACTTGTAATAATAATAACTAGCACAATATTATTTTCAAAGAAATGTACTTTAGAATATTTTACCTTTGTGACTTTAAACAAGTTCAAAAAGAAAGCGATAAAGGCGATCCATCAGAATAATATGATAATGCAAGTCCGCGTAAATAAAATATCCTTTCCGTAAAAGCTAATTTGTTTACGAATCTCAACAAAGTCACAAAAGAACTTAAGCCCTGTCTTATTTAAATTAGGCACTAAAATAAACACAGTTCGTTTGTATGGCTAGAAAAGAGGGTTTTTTACAACCTCTGCCCTGGCGAAACTCTCAACCAAATTGTATTATTTTGCATTCATTTTTGACAAAGTATGCTTTAGGCGTCGGTTCGCTTGCATTTTTTGTTGGTAAGACTTGAAATTAGATGGCTGCGGACGTTCTTTAGCTTGCTTTTTTAACTGAAACACTGTTTTGATTTTTTGAAATTCGATTTTTAGGAACACGAGTCAGATGTTTTAAGTCTTAATCTTGAACGAGAAATCATTTGCACCTTCCTGAGATTCTATATAAAAAGTATCAGTGACTATAATCAGTGGGACTGTATGAAAAAGTTGATTAAAGTTGGAGATCATTTTTAATTGTGGCTTAGCAACACTCGACGCCGCTCAAAACATTCTCGAAGCATCATTTCATTCTGAAACGAGTCGCCTCTCGATTCAGATCTTTGAAATTACACTTCATTAATTGAGACGTCAAGTTTGCCGAGGTAAAAAAAGCAAAGCTGTCTCCATACTAATTTAGATATCAGACCAACGAGACCGACAAATTGTTAGCCATCCGTATTGGGTTCGGGGAATTAAGACATTCGTCGGGTGCTTTGTTCCAGACTTATTTTTGGATGGATTTGTGGAGCTGGGAACTTTTACAGAGGACACCCTTTTAAGAATGCAATATTGTAAATGAATTGCACGGACAATATAGTAACATCAATAAATACTTATTTTCTAGTAACGGAATTAGTAAACCAATGACTTTAGTTATTAGATACTAAAATTAATGAGTTTTGGAAGTATTCATAAAACCTTAATCAATATGACAGAAAGACAAATTGAGTGTCATATATGAATCGTAAAACAATATGACCCTCGTCTTAGCAGAGGCCAGAGATCACCCAAGAACAATAAATAAGAATAAACGAGGGACTTAACAGAGGGGCCATAAATGCTAACAGCAAAAGCAATCAACTTGATGCAAAAGTTGGCAACTAAGGAATTAATGCAATGTCGGATCCAAGAGGCTGGAAGCTATTTATACTTTGATCCATGTCCACAAACGTTTCAATCGAATACGGTCAGAGTTCGCAGTTTGCGGTTTTTGTTACGAAATAGTTTACGAACAGAAGTTTGCGAACAATACTTCAGGATCATTCCTTGTTTCACCAACACACGGAAGGGTCGCTGAACTTTCACCGGAACCGCAATCTGGGAGTCGGATAAGTTTCCAATTGGCCTCTCCTTAATGCCCCATTATTTTATGATCCACGGTTTAATTAAAACCCGTCTTTACAACGAAGACAATAGAAGTAAAGATGCTGCTAATGAGGAAGACCTATCATTAACGATGAAAGAAACTGGTGGAACTAAATACAACGTCAGTGTTATTAATTGAAACAGACTCAAGGCTCCACCTCGAATAAAAAACTATATTCAAACGACTCTAATTTATGATTTCAAAATGTATTAATATGTAAATGCTGCTTCGGACAAGGGGTTAATTGATGTTAATAATAAATAACAAAAAGATATATTATATAAATTTAGTGAATGAAAAAGCAATTTTACACCTGCTCTAATGGGAGCATTGGAAAATGTATTTTACATGATTGGCAATAAGAATATTATAAATCGTGGATTCCGGCAGTCGAAATGAGTTTTAGTAATTGAGTCACGATAGTGCAGCAATTCAACGGAATTAGTGATGAATATATTTTTGTTCAACGACGATTTTATGAAAATGTAGCAAATGAGATTAAGTTTTTATCGTGCGAATCCGGTTTAATGGGATTATGTAATTAGCTGATGTTTGTGAGTCATTAGCAAATCATTTGAACTAATCAATGATGTAGATTAGATTAATTTTATACAATATGTGAAACATCAAAAATATTGATCTAGTTTATATAGATACACGATTCAGTCTGATAGAGTATGTAAAGTAAATCTTCTTTTCTTGTGTTGGTTGTGAGATCAATGACCGAGTCCAAGAGTATAATTCGTAATATTTATCAAAGTTTCAATACTAAGAGTGACACCACGCGTACTCTCTGAGTCCGCCTATCTCAATAGTGTTTATGAGTGTTTGTTTATGTATGTATTCTATAAACATGAATGCAGGTTACAATTCCAGACAGCTAGCAAGGAACAAACACAATTTTCTACGTCAGTACATTCCGCTAAAAGTCTTATGACCGTGGAGACTTGGCATCCAGCCTTCATTTCCATATTATCCATATCTCGAAACCGGTCCACTGAAATGTTATACAATATGAATGTAAATAAAATGTAGGAAAACATAATCTATTCGTTGCCTTTCCCGTTTCCTTTTGATATAGAGCCTTTAAGGAAATAGGGGATCGTTCAAGGCCGGACATTGGTTATTATATTGCAGTTATGGTGCCTTCTGTTTTATAAGTTAATCATTTTTATTGCTTTCATATTTTTAAAATTCCTAGTATCATAAGATACTATTGTCGTATGATGCTTATCGTTCTAGACTATACCAACAAAACTTTATTACTAAATATCTCTAAGTCCTTTCACGAATGGAAGTAATCGCATGAAGGAAGGTAATGGAAGCTAAGCTCACACTGTTTTTTTAACTCTCACTTTAGCAGACAAGTCTGTAAACTTGCTTTGATATTCATAGCTCAATTTCAAATGGATACTTTCTCAAGTGTTACTCGATGGTTCCTTTTTGAAATCCCAGCTTTATAGGATCACGCATAGGTCATAGCAATAGAAGCGCACTTACAATTTTACTATTGTCATAAAGTTTATACAAATATACAAATGTAGTCATGATTCCGCATGGTTATGCTCATATAATTCACGCTTTTACGATACGATGGGTTTGCTTTCACTGCAGTATTGCTTTTAATGTTTTGATGCACAAATTCTTTGAGTCTTTAGTCGTGGAATGAAGATGTTATATTGCTTCTATATGGACTTGGAGTGAGTGTAAAACATAAAACGCTTTCAGCTGTTTATATTCCGGGGTATATCGTTATTTTCAGAGGAATGGTGTCCTTTCTAACATTCTGAACCATAATACAGACGATTATATTACATCCAGGCTGACCAATGCCAACTCCATTATGTATAACATCTTTATCTATCTATTATCTTTCATATATTGCTGTTTAATATAGTTAATGTAGGTTATATTAATTATATTCATTACTTTTATTTTGCACTGTCGACACTTCTTATCTTAACTTTTATTAAATTAATTTTCTAAACCTAAGTATTACCTGGAATACTTAGATTACTACATTAGCAATGAAACTTTAAAAGGTGGTCAAACATTACTTTGAGTTTTTAATTGTTTATGTTAATCTTTGTTTTGCAATAAAGAGATTTTGTATTGTATCGATTACGCCCACCAGTTTATGTAACTATGTATGAAAAATACGATCTACAGCTGCCAAGTATTCTTTAAAACTCAAATTATTTGTTATATCGTAGTATAAGGATTTATTTTATCTCAGTTCTTTTTGATAAAACAAAAACCCGGCTTTTGTTTGCTCTCGCTAATAGGATAAACCTAAATTCAACCTCGGGAATAACTTTCTTAGTAATCTCATTTTTTATCTTTATTTTTTTATCAGATAGTGAGAAAATTTAAGTTATTTTGTTAAGGAGATTCTGGTAAGATGTACTTAAAGAAAGTACACCATGAACCTGTACCATTTTACATGTTTTGGTAAGATAATTTTTAAAGCAAGACGGCTAACAGAAGTTAAATTATCTTAACCTGACAAGTTTTCCCTTTTTCAGCACTTATCGATAAAAAAAGAAATACTTATAACAGAAGCTCACGACTATACCCCAATTATGGTAGTCAGAGTTACATCCATCACAAGATTAACTAAGTGACCACACCTCACCGAACTTTCTGTTAGACCAACGTGTTAGATGGTGAGGCATATCGCCGTCTACCTTTATAATGGTCGAGGCAACTATCTTAGTGCAAACTGCATTTAAGATAAATAAATAAAAGACTCATTGGTGTACAGCACTGGCTTTGCCTGTACCGGTACCGACCGGAATTATAACCGGCGCTCAAATAAATTAAAATTTTAAAAAAATAATCACCTTTATTTGACTCATCGAGTTATTTTTCAAGCTCAGGAACATCAGTACATACACCAACGCGAACTTCCGGCTAACTATAGGAGGTAAGATTCAAGAAGAGAAACTAACCTCATTGCAAGCACAAACAGCTACACTTCAATACTCTAGAGAAACTCCAGCAAAAGTTATAGGCCTCTGTTGAACAGTCACAGTGACATTAATGTGCGTATTGTCATTATTGTTATTTACATCTAATGGAATTCCATAAAACGCGTAGCTATGGATCGTAAACTGTGAATATGCAAAGCTTAAACTGGTCTGGACTAGATTTACTGGCATCTGAGAATCTCTGAAATATTCATGCCAGGGTGCATTCATATAGCCACTGGATGTGAAAGCCTGAGACTTGTATTCATGCTGCCTACCTACTTATTTTTATAGGTGGATCTGGTTCCATGTGTGAATGATACGGTTGAATTTTATTAATTCAAATTCAAATTCAAAAATATCTTTATTCAGTAAGTAACATAGTTACACTTTGAATCGTCAATTTTTACATAACGAACGTCTCATCCGCCTAAAACTACTGCAGCTTCTCACGACCTATATAGCCGGGGAAAAGAAGCTGCAAGAAAAACCTCGGCACAGGGCCCTAGACGTTCTTTAAAAAAATAAAAATAAACATAAATATTATTATTATTTTAATGTTATGTTTGCAATGTAAATGCTAACTTTTTATTCTTAGTTTATTGTAAATTTAAATAGAGGCTAATTGGAATGAATTTTATTACTTTTATTTATTTTATTTTTATTTTCATGATTCAATTTGATTTTAACTTTCTTGACTTTTTTATCTTTTTATACTGTTGTTTGGTTTTTGAAAGAACATCTGAGTCTGCCTTAGCTTCTGTTGTTGTTTGTTTATCATTTTTGTCATCCAATAAGTCTATTTATTTACTTTAAAATTCAATATTTATCTTTAAAACACATAGTAACTTAAAATTCAAATAAGTACCTACCTCCGAATACCTCCACGACCGCATTTTTAAACATTTCAAACATCACCTCTGTCGCATAATTAATGCAAAACGTATCTCCAAACCATGGTTAAAAGATTGCAACTGACAGCTCACCGCCCAGGATGACATGACCACATGCGACCAAACCGGCTCACGTTAGGGCCAGAACACATGTGATACGACATCGCTTCGTAAGACGATGAGACACTGTGTCGTATTGTGGTAGTTTTCCACAATACGACACAGTGGCAAAAATAAAAAGAATGCAATATCGTTCAAGCTGTATCCGATCATAACGAAGTTAAATATTCTCAAAAAGAGAAAATAAAATCGTAAAAAATTTGACTCGGGCGGGACTTGAACCCGCAGCTCTTGTCAAGCCGGGACGAGCGTGTTAACCATTACCTCTCTCTCTCACTCTCATCTATCTCTCATCTATCTCACAGTTCCTCCTCTTGTCTATGCAAAATTATTTCAATCTATGTATTGTCATTAAGCCCCCGCACCAATTTGTATCGGGCGCCGACGTCTCCCCTCTGGGTGTTGCTTAGTCTTAAAAGCCGTAAGCAGCGAAGAAGTAAGGGGCAGCGCGCGGACTGGTTGTGTCACACGATAAGAATGAGGTTTTTTTATAGTGTCCGAAGTGTGGCCAAAGGTTGCAAGCAACGTCCGTTATGGATTTGCCAAGATATAGCAGAGTAAACACAGTTCTTTACGAACTAAGCAAGAAATCCTGATGCTTCCTGAGTTCTGCTTAAGTGGACGCGAAGTTTAACTGTATACTTACATGTGTTTCGGCCTTTAGACTCGTGTCTGCACGCGCCGTAAGGTGATCAGGGCTAATATTACAAGACATTAATGTTCAAATGTCCGACGGGCCTGTAGCGTTATTTATCGGGTATTAATCATTATAAGCTGTTAATAAAGGTGCGACAGGGAGATCTATTGGGACCCATTTTGTTCAAACCTGTTGAAAGCTGACCGGATGATAATTTTAATTTCTCAAAACTCGTGCGCTCGTTTAGTAAATTATAAAAAATAACCTATTAATTTTGTGCGAAATATTGTTGAGTGTTTGCGTTATACCTAGCTGGCTATATGTAATTTAATAGAAAAGTCACAATGTTATTATGAAGCATTTCGTATTCAAATAGATTAAATTATTGGATTACGTTGAAAAACTTTTACCACTTAAGTATATCACATTTATAACGTAACATTATTTGAAAACAATAAGGCTTACAATTTTATTATAAAAATAAGATTAAGTGTCTGGAATGATATCAGATACCTAATACAACAGAATTTGGGCGCATAAAAATTTAATAATCGACCTTTTTATTATAAAGGTCAAGAATTTAAAACCCTATTGGTCTTAACATAAATAAAAATAAAATCTCACGTTACGTACAGTTGGCGACGTGTAAAATATTGTTATCGATAATAAAACTACAATAATTCAACACGACGACTTTATATAGGGAATCGCATCACGTATTAAGAAACCTGAGAACACAACGTAAAATAACCTCAATGGAAATAAAACAACACCAAACGTATGAATAAATTATGGCAATGTAAAGTATGATAAATGATGTAAGGATTGTAATGAAACGGCATGCGGTATACAGCCTGGTACCGAAGTTGCAACTAACGATGAAGATGGTGAAGTCGATAACGGTAGAACAAGTTTCGGAGCTGATATTAAAACTTGGGTTGAAGACGATACAGACGCCGCACATCGAGCACGGCGGGTGGTTTGGACAAGTAAACTAGTATCTCACAGAGACGGTAACGTAATAATCTATTTCTCGGCCAACCTAACGAGACACTTTACGTCTTAACTTTGATTTTGTCTGGCAAGGGATTAAAAGATCTTGTTAAATTGGTTAAGAGGTATTAATACTTGCTTTCAATGAACACTCACGACACGACGGGAATGATTATGATGTTACGAATAATAATTAAAGTTCTGACATTTTGGGAGCAGGGGGCAATAGGTCGATGTTCGTTTTACCATGTACTTTATTTGAGAGCAAGCATTGATGAATTAACTGGTACACTTTTTACATCGAAACAGGAAACGTAACCGTTAGATATACCTGTCTATCTATAAATCAATTTTGTGCTCTTTATGTATTAGAAATATATGCTATATACCAGAAAAGAACCAATTGGTCTAGGTAACACAGCGCAATGCAATAATGTACATTTTGGATAATTACAAATGCTGGTTTTACGAAACGATTTGAAAACAAAATAATTATAATACCTTTTTGCTGTCGTCACTTATTTTAGATTTGCTTTACGTAACAGCTTTGGGAGCTCTAATTCCATAATAAGAAATGAGACATTAAATAACGATTCCAAGTGACAATCCTGAAGGAATCCAATTGATTCCCAATAGTCTGACGCTAAGAATTTAAACATACTTAGCAGATATTACGTACTAAATACATTTTACGAACATAACACATAACAAACCCCAGACGCATCACTTCCAAAAATCTTGGCCCTGCAATCCCTAACAACAATATGGAAACTTTAACAATTAATCAAACGAACCAAAACATACATATTGAAATGGGAACTGGTAAATTCTAAGCGAGAACAGCGAAGTTTGGTTGCAGATGGTACTTTAGTTCAGAAGATTAATCTGAATCGGATCCAAGTAGTTCACAGTCATGAGTTAACTATCTCTTGTAAGGTTGTGAATGTAGAGATCGGTTGGATGAATATTTGGGGTTGATTGTGAAACTGGATGAAGGACTTTCCAGGCTACGTTCCACAAATAAAATATAGATGGCGCTGTAAAAAATCTTCCGTTTTAACCTTTTAATTTTATGGATAACAGATATACACCTCTTTTACCTTTGGTTTTGGTTGGTGACCTTTATCATCATCACCAGCCCATTAACGTCCCCACTGCTGGGGCATGGGCCTTCCCTATGGATGGATAGGGTGATCGGGCCTTAAACCACAACGCGGGCCCAGTGCGGATTGGTGGTTATTAACGACTGCTAATGCAGCCGGGACCAACGGCTTAACGTGCCTTCCGAAGCACGGAGGAGCTCGAGATGAAAACTTTTTTTTTTGTGGTCACCCATCCTATGACCGGCCATTGCGAAAGTTGCTTTACTTCAACAATCGCAGACCGAACGCGTTAACCGCTGCGCCACCGAGCTCCGGACCTTTACCAATGTATGTCTATTATACAACTAAAAAGAAAAAATAGTATAATTTGTAACTTGCCAACTGCCGTATTTCTGTTCATACTATTGTGTGATCTCGATAAGCGAGGAAAGGATAGGTTTTTATTTGACTTTATAATACGAATTCCGGGGTAATAGATTTAAAAAAAGCGTTGCCTGACAGGTCATTTGAATAACTTAATCAGTGTATATTTGTGAGAGTAACTTAGTAGTTTGAACAATGACATGAAATAAAATATCTGCCTCTCAGTGTCCCATTTGTCCCTCACCGAATTTCACTTGTCTGGTCAAAGCTAAATAGTAACCCTGACACCAGGGTTGATGAGGTTGGTAATCCACCTCACAACCCACACGATAGAAGAAGAAGATTTGACGGGCCAATTGGTGCGAATTTCATTCTCAGCAAAAGCCGCGTTAAAATAATACAAGAGTCTGAAAATGTCACAGGTATTCTGTGCCAGCACTTGACATCCGCTATGCAGAATTATGGGTTAAGTTTTCTAAGCTTCGCCTTAAACTTGGACTGAGTTAAAGAACAAAGAAAATCCATTTGAAATTGCCAGAGCTTATGTTTCTGACATAACTTTTAAGTTACTTTTAAGTTATGTTAGTATATCTAAACATTTATCTCCTGTCTTTAAGCTAGAATATTTTAGCTTACTTACTTTTTTTCTCACTTTTGTAAATTTTTGAAAACAATTTTGAAGCATGCTAATTTTGTTTACATAATGACGTAATATAATTATAAACCCACAGGGAAAAAATGTGGTAAACAAGTAAGAGCTAGGCCACACGGTGCGTTTTAGGCCCGTTGCGACGTCATCAGAGTCGGTAAAGCTTTATTGTTCTACTTCACTACAATTATGAACACAGTATTACATTTATGACGCATTACAAAACGACATAAAACATGCGTGCGATCACCGCTTTATAAAAAAAATAAAGTCGATCCTTATTGACATGGCTTGCCACACTATTGATGACTTTGAAATGTTCAGTGTAATCTTAATATAATTCATCATCATCATCATCAGCCCAATAACGTCCCCACTGCTGGGGCACGGGCCTTCTCTATGGATGGATAGGGAGATCGGGCCTTAAACCACCACGCGGGCCCAGTGCGGATTGGTGGTTATTAACGACTGCTAATGCAGCCGGGACCAACGGCTTAACGTGCCTTCCGAAGCACGGAGGAGCTCGAGATGAAAACTTTTTTTTTGTGGTCACCCATCCTATGACCGGCCTTTGCGAAAGTTGTTTAACTTCAACAATCGCAGACCGAGCGCGTTTACCGCTGCGCCACCGAGCTCCTCCCTAAATTACATAATAATATATGTAAAAGAATTGAATGATCAAAAATAAATGTAATTATTTTTGAAATACTAAATAACATGTTTTCTATTTCCTAATAAAAAAAACTGAATGCTGAATCAATTACAACGCGATACGCCTCGTTAGTCTAGTAAGTCAGTTGTCTATCAGTTAATTCATTGCGACGACGCAACGGAGACATAACGCTCTGTGGAGAGAAACATAAAGCATTTATTCGTAGACAAAGGTGCATATCGTGTGCCTTTTTGAAAAATCACATTTGGATGTGATTTTTGTTAACAAAACCTTTTAATAGACAAGCTACTTTGAATCCAGGAAAAAAAAATGTGGTCTCAATTATAACCCGGATTGAAATTAATGAGAAAAAATCGAGTTGTTGATGAAAATCATATAAGAGTGTGATTTTTCAAAAATATGGACTATAGTAGCTATAAGTGACAAGTTACCAAATAAGTAATATAATTATGTTTTATACTAAACTCGCGTCAAATAAAATGAAATTCCGACATCAAAACAGTCGTATATAATAAAATATCGTCTCCCTAACTCATTGTGTTGGAACTGGACTTGCATAAAGGACAGATGGAGATATGAATATAATGCTACGCCGTTGGCAGGTGACAAAAACAATATGAATCCAGAGCAGATCGTTTTTACTCGAAACCCGTTCCCTCGACCGACGTAAGAATGTACAGAAGCCCTGATGAGAAATAAAGCAAGCGAGGTGGGGCTCGGAAGAGAGCGGATACGAATAAAAATGCCTTAGATTAAAGTAAAGTAAAAATTAATAATAATTCATCTCAGTCAGGAACTGCGCAGAGTAGAAGAGTTCATCCGTACCAATGAGTTATTAATAAAATTAATATTAAGTCCAGGGGGGGTTAAAATGGTCACATCGAAGCAATACATCTAAGAAAGCAATATATGCGCAAATGTCATATCGCTTTTTTAGATGAATTGCTTCGATGTGGCCATTTTGCCCATTAGTTTTCACTAACACAGTTGGCTCGACCATTACAGTCGATACGGCTCACCACCTATCACGTTGGTTTAACAAATAGCTCGGTAAGAGTTGGGTACTTAGTTCATCTTGTGATAAATATCACTGACTACCCCGTTGGGTCGTAAGCTTATATTATCTTAAATAAAAATAATAGGTCAAGGAAAACGCTAACGCACAGCGAGGCCACTCATAATTAGTAAAATTATATTTCTTGATTGACAGGAAATTAAGGAAAACAATGTGAACAGGTATATAATTATTAATTTTTTTGTGTTTTAATTTGGTCTCATAGGAAAATAGGCTACTTGACAACCTGGTCGAATGAGATTCATTTTACGAAACGGCAAACCGAAAGTATCCTTTAGAGTTTGTATGGAAATATCCTGGGACGTCATTAATAAAAGCATTCAAACGTCGTTCGAAAAGTAAAAAGAGTTCGATTTTTGATCATCTTAGACTAGGTTCTATTTCTAAATTAGTACTTTATAATTTATCTTTGACGAAGTTAATAATAAATTCTTCGTTTTGAAAATTAATTTGCTATAGCGTACATTTAGGTTCAACTTATTCATTAAGTAAGTTAAGTAATTTTATAGTAATGTAAAAGAATCTTTATTTTATTTCTATTGCAATTATGAGTTTCTACCGTAGTCAGTATCGAAAGCTTTAGACCATTATTTAGATGGGACTTTTCCCTTGTATGCCATTTCATCATCATCTCCCTAGCATTATCCAGTTTTTCACAGGATCCGCTTACCTAACCTGAAGATTTGACAGGTCCGATTTTTACAGAAGTGACTGCCTGTCTGACCTTCCAACCCGCGAAGGGAAAACCAGCGCAATACAGGTTAGGTTACATACCTCCGAAAATGAATTTCTCGGGAATGTGGGTTTCCTCACGATGTTTTCATTCCTGTACCGCTTGTATGGCATTTGAAGCATCGTATTTTTTTAGTTTCTTCATATTTAATTTTATTTTAACTTTACGAGTTTTATTTCATGTTAGGATCAAGGTAACTGATATCACGTGGTTTCCTGCCCCATATTACGTGAGACTCAAAAGTGTGGGCGTCTATACTATACCTACATCACTATCTACCCTTTCAGCAATACGGGTTGTTATGTGCATAACGGTTCCTTATTGTTTGTGTCTTGCTTCACTCGTGTCTACTATCAGAATGAATGTTCCAATTTCCCAAAACCCTGGAGTGAGTATTTTCTTCCCGCTTCCGTCACATTTTTCGTTTTTATATTTGCGCGGGAATGTAACTCACCAATCGCGTGCTACCTCCGCAGTTAATATCCCTACAGATGGCGCCACTGCTGATCATAGCCTAAATACCAATTCCTAGACCATAGATTAATAACTGACAACTTGACAATTATTACAAAATTATGTTTAATTTGTTTAAAATAATGACATGCGTTACTATTAGGTTTATATTTGCACCTGATTTCACCTTAGTTAGTGAATGACTAGTTCGCTCGGTGCTTCTCATGGCCTAATAGACGAACCGCTCCATTCTGGTTCGTAGATAAAATAACTACGTGAAACAAATACCAGTAGAACATTCTACAACTATTTTTATCTGTATCATACAACTTGATTTCAGACAAGCATTTCATAATGAATACTACAAATACTGTGAAGGTAGATGATCATTAAACTGATGAAACTAACAAGAGATAAAATACCAGAGACAGTCTACGATGGCCGTTTTGACATATTAAAGTACTTATAGCAATTTGCTCTGTCAACACAGTTATTAATTAACACAAAACTTAATAAACACAATAAAGTATATATATTCGCTCTTTTAACATGCTTAGTTATTAAATTGACGAGCAATGAAAAAAAAATAGGACAAACGGAAAAATTTCTTTACCGTTAGCTTAAGTAATATTCAACATTAATTTAAAAGCCACACTCTTATCGGTGTAGCATTCTCCATGCTACTTTTACGGGAAAACAACAGCTTAAGTACATTAAATTATGTATAGAAAATTATTACTAAGAAATATTAGCCCATTTATAAATAAACACATTAAAAACATTCATCATCATCATTATCATTCATTATTTATTATTTTATAAAACTAAAAGCAGTAAGTTAAGTTTTTTTTTCATTTATTATCATTATAAAAATAATAATAATAATTGATTTATTTATTTAAAACAATTAAATAAAATAAATAAATTATATATTATTATTAAATATAAAACACCATTAGAAATAAAATAAATAAAAATAAAAGTAAATATCTATGCATTGTTGTTTATAAAGACACATACCATAACATAACAAAAGCTCTCGAGTACATTCTCATTTGAGCTCTTTATCGGTACATCCATCGAAAGATGTATATGATCGAAGACAAGTATCCACGCTTCACAGAGTAGTGTTTGCTTTAAAGGCGTAAGATCTATAAATATAAACAGCCTAGATTCATTAATCTGCAAAGCATAGGCTTCTTCCTATTCAACCAGAGCTGGTAATATGTACTCCACCACGCGACTTCACTGCGGATCAGTAGATTCGGCTGCCTATAGCAGGAAACCTATACCTAGTACAAACAATACTTCATCCAGAAAATTAAATATCCTTCCCATTTCTAAAGAACGAATACATTAAAATAATAATTACACTTACAAACCAACAGACGATACATCAACAACTAATTTATCAACACCTCAATAAGGTAACTAATTCATTAACAGTGCTTTTAACGAATGTAAGTACAAAAATCAATTTCACAGATAAGCACCACGCATTTTTCTTTCGACATATTATTAATAATAGTAATTATAAATATGCTAATTTATAAACAGACAAACGGACAATTACTGAGGCGAACGTTGCGTTTGTGGCTGTAGTAAATTAACATATTAAATATACAGGACGATTTTGGTAAAGGTGCCAGCACATGAAAATTCTTCCGCGTCGTTATACGCGCTGTCAGAATTTTCAATTTTTAAATTTTCCATTTTTTTTTATTCACCATTACAGAGCAGAGAAGTTTTAATATTATGAAACTAAAATTGGTCTGCTACCAGTTTGAGCAAGACGAAAAATCGATTTTGATTTTCGTTTAGCCACTATTCGTGTTTGGATCATAAATTGTAATCTGTGGATGATGATGTTTGGTAGTGCATACGAGTATACCTACACTAGTTTTAAGACCTTATTGTAATAAGTTTTGTACAGATGTTTTCCGTCCTTAATAAAATAAAATAAAAAAATTATCACGTGGCGGTGTAGGATAATCGCGAAGAAACACATATTCCAGTGAAATGCATTTCTAAGGTGCATATGTGACGTAACATGTACCTATTGGGCTGGTTTTCCCTTCGCGTTGGAAGATCAGACTGGCAGTTGCTTCTGTAAAAAACCGGACCTGTCAAATTTTCAGATTTGGTAAGCGGAACGGGATAACGCTATGAAGAAGATGATGACCAGAAAAAGCTGTACCAAGTGTTATCGCAAATTGTATTCTAAAGATTATTGCATGACTTAGCTCTGCCTCAGAATGACCTTAATCTACCTAGTTAGGCAGGCTTTTAGTAAATAATTACACCTACTCCTTGCCTTGTCTGGACGCTAGTTCGTTTATAATAAAGTTTTACGAGAGTAGTAAAGAAAACATTATTATACATTATACGAAAAAACAACGCATGGTTAATTCTCCACAAGCAAACTATGGTTTTTACGAATAATAAAATTGTCGTAATCCTGGTAATTACAGGTTAGTACGCAGACTATAAAATGTCAACATGGAGAATAATAAAAAAAAAATCAGCAAAACCATAAAAAAAGGAATAAAGACACTATGTTCTTTATAAATATCTATTTAAAGTAAGAAGTGGATGAAAGAAGCGAAAGTTTTGTATCAGGCAGGATTGTAGTTGAATTCTATGTTGCAAGGGAAGAGGTTGGGGGGGGGGTGGATTTTGAGAGAGGAGTAAGTCTGAGGGGTGGGGGGGGGGTCTTTACACTGATACTAAACAAAAATAATATTAAATGGGTATTTAAGTTGGAAAAGAAAATTCAATCATAAACAAAAGATCAACCAAAACTAAATTATCACAATATTCAAATATTGACCTACTGAGTTCGCAAAAGGACTGGTCTAACCTCAAAATTTTTAGAAAACTAGTTATGAATAAAGTTTTCTACAACAATGAAAGGTTTTATCGAGATTCGAATTTGTTTTTTTTTTTTGTTTCTTTCAAACCGACATTACATAGAAAATGTGAACTATATTTCTTTCCTAAATACTTTAGTTCCAATTTACTTTATGTAATAAGACTTGCTTGCATAAAGAAAAACAAACACTAAATGTTCGATTTATTAGTTTTTATAAATTCTGTTGTTGCTATACACAGCTTCTAGTCAGATCAAACGCTTTGACCAAAAAAACCCTTCCTTTTATCCACTTAAAATAAATACAACATGTTATTCGCCATCGACCACACAGTCTAGACACCTGCTATTTCACAAACCACCCTGTACCTCGGCTTCAAAAAAAGTGGTCCTGGTAATTACATAGTGGCTTGTGATCGCGCTCTGCAGGGTACCTTGTAATCTGCGTGGACGCACGCTTCGTGCACGCAGCTATCTTCAGAGTTGCGTAGAACAGAATAAGAGCGGCAATACACGTTATTTATTCGAATTCGGAATTGATTTGACATTAGAACGGTGTTCGAGTGTTGAGAAAGGTCCCTTGTGCCAAAAAAACGATTTAATTTTCTTATATGAACTTTCATCCCCTTCTTACTTGGTTGATTCTTTAGATGCGAATTATAAAAATCCCTTTAGGAATTGGCATTAGTTGTGAGTTGATCGATCGATCAGCCAGTCAGTTTCTAATTTTAACTCACTCTTCACTTCTTCAGAAATGAAGTTAGCTTCTCCTACTTCTTCCTCAGCATCAGGGCTGTTGTTATTTTGGAGACTGCAGCCTCAAAAGCATGTTGGTGCTGCAGTCATGACTGCCGCCTCCGGCCTACACTTCTTTTTTCCAGACATTATCCCCTGGATGATGAGCTGGAGTAAGTTCTTGTCATTTCTCATAATGACCGAAGTCCAAAATCCAAGAACAGTCTCCATGGTCTAGTGGCTAGAGCGTTAGGTTCACTATGAGGCCTGGGTTTGATTCGATTGATGAGGATAATTATTGCCGAAATCACTTTTTGAGACTATCCTTTGTTTGGCAAGGACATGCAGGCTGAATCACCTGATTGTTCGACAATATAAGATGATTCCGTGCTTCAGAAGGTACATTAAGCCGTTGGGCGAACTGGTGCAGCGTGTTGGAGTATGCTTGATTCTCCTCGGGTTGATTGAGGAGAGGCCTGTGCCCAGCAGTGAGACGTATGCTATTTACGTGTTGATGAGTTTTACCTTCTTTAGCTAGCAACAGCTATAAAATAATCTCATTGTGATCAAGCACCTTTATGCATGTCAGATAGTACTCACGGCACAATTAAGTATATTGTCATGTTAATCAGATACTTTATTGAGATACAAGTCTGATGATTCGAGATAAATATCTTCTTATTGCAACTCGAAGATTAATGTTCCAGCAAGCTTTATTTAAACTGCAGTTACTGTATTAAACTTTTTATTTGTTTTCCTGTACAAAATGACTTTATTTAAAAACGAAATTGGTTTCGCATAAATGTCAGCGAGAGATAAGTATAAGTAATAAATAGGTTATTAAATATAAGCTTTTTTTATTTAAAATGCGACGCTTAAACGATTTCATGATAATGTGCTTTTTGTATCGGAAAGCTTTGTAAATGAAGCCAATGTTCAAGTGCGAGTTTTATGTCTGATCTGCAACCATAATTCTAAGAAGTTGATTAAAATATACTAAGAAAGTAACATTTCAATATTAAATTAATAGTTTCGTATTAATAATGCTACTAATACAGGGTGTTAGTGACATCGTATCGTAATAGAAACTTTTCCATGATTTCTGAGTTGATATCAAGCGGATTTTTCCGTCGCAAAAATATGGAACTCAAAATAACTTAAAAAAAAAAACAAAAAATCATGAATTTTCCGAGAGGAAATTTTTCACTTTTTTCAGACCAGTTATAAATATTCGTTACGGTGTCACTGACACCCATAAATATGTACTTGTATGGCTAGCTGTAAGTACTTGTACGGGGTGTAAGTGAATTTGTGACGGAAAATTCCACTTGATATTTACTCAGAATCATGATCTGAATCATTCCCCTCAGTATTCGGTACGATGTCACTAACACCATATACTTAGTGCGCTTAGTGGACGACAACGTCAACACCTTCGTTGTTAGTCTGTAAGCGCCCTTATCTAGATTTTTACCAAATACAAAATTATCCATGTATAATATTTACCATTTTGAAGAAATTAGAATTAATGAAGGGTTTTCAGTATTTTTAGCAGTAGTTTTGAGCAACTCACATGTGAGATACATTCTCATATGTTCGTATTCATATATTATACAGAATTAGTCAACGTTATCTAAAACTTGAATAAACAGTGAGAAGAATAAAATGGCTCCATAAAATTTATTGTCTATAGCACTCAATTTAAAACCAAAACAGTATTAATCACATATAAACTAAGACATCCACTTAGTGTTATCTTAGAATGCTAATTGCGATAGTTCGAAACGCTTAACACATTATCTAGCTTAATTGACTTTAATATAAAGGGTAATAATGAAATAACTTGAAATTGTATTTATTACGTATAGTGGTAGACAACTTTTCAGTACATTGTAAAGAAACAAATTACAAATTACGTCAGTAAAACTGTATTAGGTAAAACAAAGGCACGTTAAGCCGTTGGTCCCGGCTGCATTAGCAGTCGATTATAACCATCAATCCGCACTGGGCCCGCGTGATGGTTTAAGGCCCGATCTCCCTATCCATCCATAGGGAAGACCCGTGCCCCAGCAGTGGGGACGTTAATGGGATGATGATGAGGTATATTTCAGTACCAATTAACGGCCTCTGTGGGCTAGTGTTTGAGCGTTGGGCTCACGATCCGGAGGTCCCGAGTTCGAATCCATAACACAAAAGTCAGTTTGTGACCCCTAGTTTGGTTAGAACATAACAGGCTGATCACCTGATTGTCCTTAATTGTCTGTGATTCGAAAGGCACGTTTATCCGTTGATTCCGCTTACAACTTACTGGGGCCTGTTTAATAAAACTTACAATTGTAAATTACAACGAATATTTTGCAGTTTCATAATATATTAGCTACGCAATGAACATCAAATTGTCATTGTAATTTACAATTGTAAGTTTTATTAAACAGGCCCCTGATGTAAGTAAGTAGTCGCTACATGACATGGGTCACGTCAAATGACCTTGGCGGCTCAATAACAACCCTGACAATAGGGTTGATGAGATTGGCAACCCACACGATAGAAGAAGAGTACCAATTTTGAGCAATGTTTAAAATCAAATAAATAATATTACTTTTCATTAAATATAGTTCTTAACACAGTTCTTAATCATCTCTACAGTCGTGGCAAATACTAACCTCTAACACATAATCGAACTTACTCGACTCTTAAATAAAGTATAATAATGCAATAAATCTGAAACTCGAAGACGTGAGCATGTGTTGAGTGGAGATATTAATTATGGACAGAGAGACATCCTGAGCTAAATTCTCGGTGTATATTTCAACGCCCTAATTGGGAACAAATGTGTGGAATATTTTTTTTGACGGATGCGGTCTGAAGTATTTATTTTGACAGGGCTAAATGGGTGTGCAGTAAACAACAATAAAAGATTATGGTAGGTTATATTTCATATTTCGTCATACACGTACAGTCATGACCAATATAATGTAGGTACCCACTTTAGAACTCTGTCGCACTAACATATTAGACATTTAATGAGACTTACAGTACAATTTGTCAAAAAAGTTAATGTGACATGGTACCAAAGTGTATACATAATATTAATGCTCGTGACCGTACATATCCTGTTTTTTTACTCCCAGCATAAGGAATAATAATACCACGTATAGAACGGCAACTCTTCGCTCCCCACCAGCGGTTGAATTAGGTTTACCTCACACCCCCTTGGACATAGTTTAGTCTTGCAGTGCCAATGATAATGATGTGTGGTGGATATGAATAGGTGTATTTTGTTCAATAGGGGGTAGTTTTACTAAAATATAATTAATATGTGAGCCTGAGTTGCCCATATAAATAACGTTTACCCTAATAAGTCCAAAATATCCGCAATTTAATGAACCCGAAATGAATCTAAGAACCATTTTATTATGTGTATAAGTAAAATATCAACTGAGCTTCACCCTAACAGGAATACGATCCCTAATGTCCATTTTGATTACAAACCCGCACCTTTTAATATTCGTGGCAATACAAACACAGACGCAAAAACAAACAACTCCGTTTTTAGGACAGTTGCTGGTGTTGCTATACGAAAACTCCGAAATATTACTACAGCCGTAAGAAATTCTAAGAATATTCGTTAATATTTCAGCGGCTCTTTCAAAATATTTTTAAAAACGTATACATTACAATTTTATAGGTTACAAATTTAATCTTTTATAATGAAATCATAATTAAGTATGTGATTTCAGACGCTCTACAAAATTTTTATACGCACCTACCAATTTTAATATTTTTTTTGTACGAATAAAACTTAGTTTCCTACGGTACTAACTAATATTCCAATAAAATCATTTTTCAACTAGTTACTAAAATAATAAATTCTCTATAAATAAAAGAAGTTAATATTTATTTGTTATATTCCCAGCATCTGCATTAATTTAACTACTTTACCGTTTTTTTTACATATAGCAACACAGTCGGCGACAACGGTTATCAAAGCAGCGTTAGTCCACACGCTCCCAGAGATAATGGCCGCCCGGTCAATATTTGAAAACCCATCACTGACATCAACCAAATGACTTCTTCACTTACTAAAACAAATTTCAATCCTACCAACCTCAAATTACATTCTGACTCTTATACTGGAATGCTTAAAGATGATAATGGTGTTATGGAAGGTATTCAAGATGACTTTGTTCCGCTACTTGATCCATTAGCCAGTTTGAGTATTAAAAATAAAAAAGATGATATAGTTCTACGGGTTTCTGAAGTTGTCATAGGTAATGTTGTTGATGGGACAAATGGTGTTTTGATATATTGAAAAACTTATTACTGAGATGTAGTATTATTTCCTTTTGAGTTGAGCAATCAGAATGAAATGACGCTAATGTAAAACTATTCTCCTGGTTTCTAGATATTAATCATATATTTACAAGTATATCAAAATCCACTTTTTACGCTCTAGTACTAAATTAATTTGATATGAAATGAAGAATGAAAAATAAAAGTCTTTTCCATTCACTACTTGGTCGAAGATAGTAAAGGTTTATGTTACCGCACAAATGAGGAGCGCTGAGGTCTCTTACCCGATGCAAAATTTAAGACAACAGTTGATTCAGGAAAGGTTTATGGCTACCTTCAGGATTTCAAAGTAAAACTATTCTAGTTGCGTAAGACTAACCTCACAAATATTTTTGTAGAACACAAAGTTAAGACGCAAACACATAAATAAGGAATAGTTATAACTAATAACAATCACTCACTCAAAGCAGATCTCTCTAATTAAAACTTGGACAATAAATTCACAAAGGAATACAGACAAACGTCTCAGTAAATACAGATTAAAGTATTTAATCAGTTTGTTCTTACATTCTCGAAAGTTCTTGCTTAACGAAAAGTTTTGACATGACTTATTTCTTCTGAACTTTAGTCTAAGGCGACGGAAAGTGTGAAGAAATTGGGAAAGGAAAACAAATTAATGTTTTGGCAAAGTTGTTTTGAAGATTGCTAGTTGCGTAGGTTTTATAAACGCTATTACTTTTATGGAAAATTGTTTTCGTAGGTGTTAGAAATATGAGTACTTACGATGTCGTAAATCACACAGAGGCTCTTGGAACTTACCTGAAAAAAGAAAATAGGTCGTATTTAGAAAAACAAAATAAAGATCAGAACTATATTAACAGGATTTTTAATACTTAATAACAATACTAGTGCGATTTAATTTTAAACAAATAAGTAGGTAATAATATTTTTTGTACATTTAATAACTTTACGCTTATAGTCCCTACTATGCTAAGCAGGATTACAAAACAATTTTAGTAAAACGAAATAAGCAGCATGTTACAAATTTAAATCTAACACGCGAATATAATAAACCTATATTACAACCTTTCAATAGCAGTGACAAGACCTCACCAATGGAAGATATGAATGGAACACCTTAAGTTGAATATTTAAGCTTTCTTGTTGCTCTATCTGTTACATTAAAAATTGACAGTGCATTAGTATTATTGGTCCGATATTACTGTTTAAATGTGTGCGTAGGTGTGGGATCAAAGAAATGTTATGCGTTTCGGCTTACCACGTCCAGATAACACCGTGTTGCTAAGACGCCTCTACTCTACGGTAAAAGATTACAATTTTATTTACTACTCGAAAACGTTTGATAATCCCATGTCTTAATTAACTAAGCGAGAGGGTGGCTGGTACCACGATAGACTCTGTTCCTATTTGTGTATCGTTTAAATCCAAATTAGTTATAGAAGTCTAGGAGAGAAAGGCAGAAAATGTTGGCTTTGCAGATACATTGGTACAAGGTGCTTTACATGTGTTTTGTCGGCGACCCATATCCATTTGCTCGAAGAAGATTTGATTAGAAACTATTTTAGTAAACATTACTTTCTTTGTATGCCCAAAAATCTAAGGTCGACGACCTTATAAAAAATCCTGACGGAACACCTAATGGAATCGTAAAATCCAAATCGATGAATCCGTCGGAAAGATAAATTCCGTTTTAATAAGCTCGGCTTCTTTATCTGAGACGATCAGCCATAAATCTGGTTGAGTTCAATTCAAAATTTAATGCTGAAACATAAAACAAGCAGGCTGACAAAGTTTCGAGTCTCCAAAATTTATTTAAAAGGAAAGGGAATCAATCACAAACGGTAATCCTATAGGAGTATAAACAATCTTGGACAAATGTCAATAAAGCCGGGTTTACGATGTGCCACCTCGTTTATTACGGAAACCGACAAGGCGAAACAAAAGTCCTGGAATATAGCATTAACAAAATGGACCGCACTCAACAGTATTGTTGGTTACACTAACAAATTTACGATCATACTGCTTAGGGATGTGCTGTTCTTTTGTCATCAGTTACACCAAATACTCGGTAACCGTATTAGTGGAATACTCGGTAGCTAGTAACGATTTCCTATCATCTATATTCAGAAAAAATATAGCAACAAGCTAATGTTTAAATAAAATAATAATAAAATAGACGGGAAAATTCTAAAATGAAATAGTCGTCACGTGATGAGATAAGGAAATTAAAGTGCTGACAGCATTGACTTAACTATAAAATACTATGTAACCTATACCAGTAACTCTACCAAAACATCCCTAAAGGGTAATAGTATTGGGGTATCGGGTGTCATTAAAATGTTCTATCACTATCGGCTATTGGTCACTTAAGATTTATTTATGACGTTTTACTATTCTGATTCGATTCAGCAATTGTTGCTCGACAAATTTAAATAGACCTCTGGTTTTATGTGTACCCTTTATCTTTGCATTAACTTTGTTCAGTTTATTAGGACAGTTCAAAAGCAAAATCTGAAAGGTAAGCATAGGATGAAGTTTGAAGTGTCAACTTAAAGTAGTCGTTGTTTGTTTGAGATCAACGAATTTATGGGGCAAGTTGTTTATAGCGTCATTGTGTCAGGGATTAAGTTATTTATATCGTGTCAATATACGATATTGTGTTTTGATAATCCCCGTTTAATATCCAACAATACTTGTTGTTGTTTACAACGATACAAAAATACCCGCATCCATTTACAAGGGGAAAGCAAACATAGGATCAAATATCACATCGTTGCGAATAAGGATTCAGCAAATATTCTTAGAAATAGGTTATAAAATTATATTGTTGGGAATACTGTGGGTTATTTTACTGCTATTATATAAACCTTTCCTATTAAAGTCAAGGTCAAAGGTTGTATCGGGCGGAACATTATTTCACGGGAATTGTTTTGAAAATATTATATTACTTATTGAAATAACATATTATGAATATTATTGTTATTTTATTACGGGATGTGAACCGTTCCGTCAAAGTTGACCCTTGCATCGATTACGATATTTTCGTTTTTGTAATGGTAGGCAGGATATATAATTGTCATCTTGCCCTTAAATACCATATAAATAGTTCCATTAAATAAGAATAAAAAGCAGAACACAATGGGCAATGTAAAACACAGAGAAGTTTGACACTTGTGACTTTAATTATTTGCACATAGTCATAAAAAAGTAAAATTTAAACTTAACAAAACTCGACTTTTAAATAAAAGAATGATTAAATACAAGAATGCATTTCACGTGCTTGTGTAAGCTTTAAATGAATCTTCATTTTCTTTTCTCTCAAAGCCGTACAAACACATTCCACACAAACTACCGTCAACGCACAAACGGGCACTTTAAAAAAGAAATACCGAAGATGCACTGAGTTCCATAACCACGAACTTAGAAGATAAGACAGTCAAAATGACATCTGACTCACGAATATCACTTAACTATCACAATCCTGTCAAGAGACGAGGTACAGATCCGAACATGAGAACGCCAGAATGGACTTGACAAGGTCAAAGCTTCAAGATTAATGGTTTGAGAAGAAGCACCTCGAATAATTGAAAGGTAGTGAACACTTAAAAACTAGACACTAATACTTTGTGTTTCAGGACTTTTATTTATTTTTAGCACTAAATTTAGATTTGTTATTAAGAAGACATATGACAAAAAAATAAATAAGTAATACGTAAATAAAAGTGTTTGTGAAAGATTTCACTAGATAGTGATTTAATCGTGAGTCAGTCTACGTGGGTGAAACATAAATGGAAAAGGTGAAACACACCAAATAAACGAAATAATTTCGTAAGTGAAATACCGCTTTCAGACAAAGATAAAGAATCTCGCCTATTCCAACAAAACGCTGTAATCACTTCACGCTCAAGCGCCGAAAACAAAACGTCGACAATCAGAAAGCTGTTGATATATTTTCCAAAAGTCCATTACAGAAATTGCTGCTCGATTCCTGACAAATAACAAGCTTGAGAAAAAGTATAAAGAGACCCGTGAAGAGCAACAAAATGAAGAAATTAACTTGAAATCGGTGAAACAGGCAAGATGGCTTAATCGACTTCAAAACCGGTATTTTTTCCCAGTTCGAGGTCAGAGAGCTCACTTCGTTTATAACGCCAACGATGTTGTTTTTGATGTACGTATCTGGGATGTTCTGAAGCTTTCTTTAAGGCCCGACTTTATAATTTTGTTGAATTATAAGTAATTATGTGCGAAGATGGGTTTTGATCATTAATAAAGCCATTTTGTACAGATTGTTACTTTCCGCGTTCCACTAGGAAGCTCAATTTATTTTATTTTCATAGTGTCCTTGATAAACGAGATATATTTATTACGCTTACTCAAGGTACAATACTTCGGCCCATTTTCCAAATTACATTTGACATACAAAAATACAACTTATTAAAGCAGGAAAAGCTCGTATTGAAGCCTTATTCACGCATAAAAATGAAGATATTTTTTCCACAATTCAGGGTGGGAATGAAACACCTATAGATAGCTGTGTCGAGAACTGGCGGCGTGCTCTCAGATGGATATTAGGTCGCGCCACCCGGTTGGTCCGTGGATCACGAACGCGTTTTAACGTTTGGGATAAGGCAGGAGATTCAAGACAGAAAGTACTTAATTAACTTGAAAGAAATACAATAATGACGTCAGTTGAAATTTCGCCGACGTATATTAAGAAGCGATTTTTTAATTTTATTTTACCATTATGAATTTTTGTTGAATATTTTCATACTTGTAAAATTGTTATTTAAAGAATGATTTATAACATGGCTCTATTGTAAAATTATAGAAAATTAACAGTTTCTTCCTATGCCATCATAACACAACTGAAAAGCTTAAAACAAGTTTACGTAAAACCGCTAAACTCTTTTATTCTGCGCAGTGCCTGACTGAGATGAATTATTATTTTTATAGAACGCGGTGCTCGGATAGATTGCCTGTGATTTGAGGCTTTCAGGGCTCTGCCTTCGTGAACAGTAACTTTATTAGGATAATAGAAAGACAAATTTTGGGTTACGTTTCCCGCCATGATCCGATATTGAGCACAAAATTGCTTGCATTGTTATCCCGTACTGGTTTCGCTATTTTATCAAGTCTCATGACATTTTTGTTGGAAGGCATCAAAAGTAAAGGCGCCTTCGGAGTTAGAATGATACCAATAACAAACTGTTACAATTTTTAAATAGTATAAAAATGTGATTCTTTTTAATATTATAATTATAATTAGGTATTTATCTTTATTAAAATTATAAAATCGACCAGTACTTCGATATATGGTAAACTAAAACAGACTTCAATAACAAAAAGTGTCATATAACATAGTTTTTGGAATCATATATACATTTATTTTAAATTCAATATCGCTATCCTTTTCACGATTTTTGATGACAGAATTTCAATGCAGCTTATAACGCTAGATTAAAACTTCGTTTTTTATTGCATTTTTGCTCGGCTCAATTTTTTCATGTTCACAGGTAACAAATCATGTGCATGTTGAAAAAAAAGGTACAACGGGCGTATATTTCATCGGTCGTTCTTAAGCTCTTTATTTCATTCACGGTTTGTTTGACGGTATTATTCAAATCATAATCTCTGATACGATCCTTAAAATTAAAAAACAAAGGCGCTAAGTGTGAACTGACTTGGTACGAGGGGTTTTTGTTATTGAAATCCTTTGACGTGTTTCTTGGATTGAATATTATTTTCGTAATGTTATTCAATATCAAAACCACAGCCAAAACAAAGTATGCACCATACATCTGATGATTAGAAAAAAAAGAACAGAAATCTGTTATAACGGAACAAGTTTATTTGTAACCGCGTTTTTACAAAAGTACAGTTTGACATTTATTTTTATCTGACAGAATTACTATTTACTGTATAAGTATCTCTTGTTAAAATGTAGGAGATTACTTTATGATAAATCACATTAATATAATATTAATATAACAGTAATACAAATATATTTTTAATGCGTAATAGCAAACCTGTTAGCTGTCAACATTACAAAATCGTTTTTATTTAAATTTGTGCCACAAGGGCCTATTCTCCGCCCAGCATTTTATAATTGGTTGAAATTCGGAATAAGAGAGATTTGCACAAAATATCTCAATTCATCTCATAATGCCAAGTGTTAATAACTTATTATGTACTGAACCCTAATAAAAGGAGGTTTAACAAAGGCGTTTCTGCTTGTCAACGGGCCTCGTATTAAATTTATGTTAATAACACGAATACATCTGATAAAGCCATCCAGTCACGGTCTGTAAATTTCTGTTTGAATTCTATGATTAAGCTCACATCTACTTCACCTTTGTGTTTTGGAGATTATGTTTGTATGTTAATTATTATTTTTATGTTGGTAATAGATTTTGTACGGTACGTTGAACACTTGACCAGGAATTTGTGCATACATGCATAAATTAATGTGTACTTGTCAATTATTTTTGGAACCTTAAAGTAATTTTGTTTACAGTTCCAATCAATCAATCAATAATACTTTATTGCACAACGACATATACACAAAGGATATAAACATACGAATAAAAAAATAAAAACAATAGACAGCCTTATTGCTGAACAGCAATAACCAACTGATGTTTTAAAGACGCTAAAATATTGTTGGGGTATAACAAGCTGTATTGACATTGCAGATAAGGCGCGTGCCCACCGCGGTGCATTTTAGCTGCGTATATTAATATGTTTGACAACGTGGGTCTATGTTTCCATTGGAATACACGAAGACTCACGCACGACTATGTATAGCGTGGCACGACACACGGAGAGGCTACGCACTCAAAAAACACGGGCTTCATTGCAGGAGGCATTTACATAGTTGTGGGTCATATCGTGTACTCCAGTGGAAATGTAGACCCAAGTCGACAGCGTTGAACTATGTAACCGCCTATTCGAGCAACCGAACCCTATAACTACACACTCAATTCGTCAGGCCAGCTTTATTGTGTGCCATGTGACCGGACCTTCAAGTCGAAGTCCGGTTTCGCCAGCCACATCAGAGCCCACCACAACAACGACCCGGGATAGATATTTAGGAGTCGCTGTCGCCGGATTTGGACGACATGTATTCGAGCAAGCCACTCGTTTATGAAGCTTTTGCCCGCGACTTCGTCCGCGTGGCGTGTTATAAAAGAGAACTATTTCTCATACAAAAGGATTTTCCCGTTCCCGTGGGAATTTCGGGAATTCCTTTCTTAGTGCACCTCTACGGTACCTAAGCTACGTCCCATCCAAATTTCAATTGCCTACGTTTAGCCGTTTAGGCTGTGCGTTGATATGTCAGTTAGTCAGTTTCTCCTTTTATATATTTAGATGTCAATTCATGCGTAGCCTCTCCCTGCATTGCAGTGGACACAGCCACATGAATATTTTTACAAAGCGAAAATACATGTGCGTAGCCTTTCCGTGAACCACGATGAGCGCTTGCCTTTATATGTACTGTGAAATGACTTATAAATAAAAGGGATCTTTTTTGCTTCAAGCGACTAAACTTGTTAATAGCAGACGCAAAAATATTATTAATGTTTACTACGCCATTAATACGTATAACTTTCGCTAATGGATACAGTCACCTACTGAGTTACCTCATAATTATTGTGACGTTGCGTTTTTGTGGAGTATGCTCCATACCCCCTCCGGTTGATTGAGGGGAGACCTGTGCCCAGCAATGGGACGTATATAGGCTGTTTATGTTTTTTTTATGAATACTAAAGTTAAAGTAGCACTACCATTATTCTTCTCATTACATTAAATCAAACTTGAAACAGTCACAACAGAAATCTCATACAAATTGATAACACACCCGATCAATCATATGCTATCAACGCCCACGTGTCTTACTAATCCATTACATTGCATTACATCCTGCCAGTTAATAAAATCCTGTCGACCCTTATTTACAAATTGATAAATGGGTGATAAAGTGGCTACTGAGGTGACGGAGTGATAAAGTGACAGGGTGATAAGGTGACAGCGTGATAAGATGACGAAATCCTGACGGGGATTTGACGGGTTCTTGTGTTGTGAAGGGTTAGGTTTAAAATATATGTTAATTTTATAAGCGCCTACTCTTATGAAAGTGTAAGCAATGATAATGTTATCGTACGTATAGTGTAGAAGTGTAGTCGTGTGTGTGCGTGTGTGTGTGTCTTGAGAAATGAGACAAAACACATAAACAGCCTACGTACGTCCTACTGCTGGGCTCATCGTCATCAATTTAACAGCAACGCTCTTGTCGGTGCAGCATTTTCCATGCTACTTCTTTAGGGAAAAAAAGGGCAGTGGTTTCCCTCTGGCCTTCCGCTCCGCAGTACTCTGTCTGACGCAAGTCGGATGGCGCCCAGAGTAGTCAATAGACTACTCAATAGCTTTGTAATAACAAAGCTATACTAGAACTCCCGTCCTCCGCCTCTGAATAGTCAGCTTACAATCCCTGTGACTTGCCCCTTCCGTCCTGCATTGCCGTACCGATGGCTCTCATCTTCGCCTCTGCAACCGTTGAGGTCTTCACCCGTATCCCTGGGCAAGGCCTGGCTGCCAAGCTGCTGCTGGGCTGCTTGGCTAGGCCTATTCAATCAACTGGAGGTATGGAGTATACTCCGTCACGCTGCTCCACTGCAGGTTAGCGGAGGTGTTTTTACGGCTTAACGTGCCCTCTGAAGCACGGAATCACAGCCAACAACACATCCAACAGCTTTTGTAATCTAGTGGTTAGAGCGTTGGGCTCACGATCTGGAGGTCCGGCTTCGATTCCCGATGGGGACATTGTCGAAATTACTTTATGAGACTGTTCTTTGTTTAGTAAGGACATTGCAGGCTTGAATCACCTGTCTTCGGATAAAATGTCTACTGAGCGTTGCTTACAGTTCAGATGTACTCGTATGTTATTTTCTCTCAAACCTTCTATTAAGCCATCAAAAACATGCTATTATAATAATTGTTTATATTAAAATAGTTCTTAGTATTTTTTACAAAAAATGTCCATATATTATAATGTTACAAAAAAGCCATCAATAAAAACCGAGAAATTAACAGCACAATTATTAATGTCACTTTTGTTTAATGCCAATATAAATAAGTTCGAATGAACGCACCAATGTTAATTGTTAATTACGATAGCGGTGCAGTAGTAAATATATAGCAAACTCGGATCGAACGGCAATAAACAAGTGCAACCATTTTACTTAATTATCGCGGCGAGAAATTAAGTGCGGCTTCGGTGATTATTGTAGAGTGGACGCATACAGGCTGTGCATATTACTTTATTTACTTAATTTATTTTCATAGTTTAAGTAAATATTATTACGTATTCATTGAAGTTGTATTTGTGGGAGACACGGCTTCCGTGGCTCACTTAGCAGGGACCACAGAATACCAGCGTCGTGGCCCGCGGCGCGGCTTATGCTGAGTGGGGCCCTTTTATAAAGGACACCACCACCATCGTTGACCAGTTCATACACTCAATTATTTGTATTTCTCGTGTAAGTTGTTTTTTTATGTGTTCTGATTGTAAGTTGTGTTACTCCGTGTTTTATAATATTTATTTGTTATTTGTTTAATATTTGTTATTGTGGTGTCTCTTTATAATAAACGTTTCCTTCTTTCTTTCTTTCATATTAAAACTTTAGCCATTCTCACATTCTTAAGTGTGTTACACTATTTGTGATATACTTACTTACATAATATTATTAGATATAAATACATGTTACGGCTAGAGACTTTTTCCTGCAGACAAACTGTTTAAACAGTTTTTCAGGCCATTGCTAAATTGTATATTTAGTAACATAACATAACATAACCAATACTTTATTGCACAAACAGGAAAAAACAAAATACAAAACAAAAGAGAAATATAATAAGTACAATATGCGGCCTTATTGCTAAGTAGCAATCTCTTCCAGGCAACCTTTAATAATAATAACCTTTAGTAATAATATTTAATAAATAAATAATAATAAATAAAAATGATTATAATTACTGCGCCCCACAGGGTTCACCGGCTTGCTTATCAAAAGGGAAGCGCCGGTTCCAACCCCTATACCGGACTTGCATACCTACAAGAGTTAGGAGTAAATCTTAAGTGCATTTACCCGACTTATTATTACGTTCTTCTTAATTAATGTTCATAAATAAGTTAAATGGAAATAGAAAATGTTTTTCGTTAATTTTAGATCTGTTTTTATTTAGTAATCAGATTTTCATAATTTATCTTGAACCGAATATACGACCCAATTTAGAGACTCAGTACGTACATGTGTCATATTATTTTTAATTAGAGAGATAAAGTTAATTATATTTATTATACAATTGCTGCACGAAGGTCTAGAGGTAAAAAGTATCTCATTTGATTAAGTCCTCTTGCTTATAATTAAAGCACATAATAACGGGTTCTTACCGCGTTTAAATGGGGATATGAGACTCCCGATATTTCGACACTGTTGCAAGTGCCATGATCACGGGATGACTGATGAGATTGGAGTGGAGTAGGTAGATCCATAATTTTCTACGGGCAGACATACCTATCTGTCTACCCTCTTTCTTTGCCGTTTGTTTATGTTTTTGATATCGGAATGTTCGGAACCATCTGAACATTCCGATTCCGAAAATTATGGATCTACCTACTCCACTCCAATCTCATCAGTCATCCCGTGATCATGGCACTTGCAACAGTGTCGAAATATCGGGAGTCTCATATCCCCATTTAAACGCGATAAGAACCTGTTATTATGTGCTTTAATTATGATAATAACCGCGTAAACTTAAAACTCTTGCTTATATCTGAGAATATAGAAAATATATGAATCCCAGCTCAGAAATCAAACCACTGAATTCGACTTTACGAGTTTTAATTCCTGTTTGGATCGTTGATAACTGACATCACGTGGTTTCCAGGACTTAAACTCACGCCCGTAATCCCTAATGGGGTGGGCAGAGCCACAAGTAATCAAAGACAACTTGCAGCCACTGTTGATACGAAGTCCAAAGATGGATATGATGAACCTTATGGTGATAAGGGATCAGCCTATCGCCCATAACATTAGTCCATCATGTGTTCCAGGACTTGTGTCCGGTTAATGCAAACACTCTCTATTACATGGGGCTCATACACAGCTGTGGAAAGTGGGTGTGTATGATACGGCATGATGCTAAGATGTCTGCATCATATATTTAAGCACAAGGCAACTGTACTGCTTTTATAATGTAAGTAACTAAGCCGCGGGAGTCGGCTTACTTACTCACCTTAGGAACAAACGTTTTCAAGACATCAACTAATCCTACATCTTCCTTTCTCTACTGGATTGGGAGTGAAAAATGCAAAGAATAAGCTCCACTGCTTATCCTTCCGGGCATATCGTTGGGACGCCGCGATTTTAAAATTAAATTAAACGAGGTCGCAACTTTTGTAATAAAAGTATGAAAAAGAAAAATAAAATCTTGCATTTTTGGCCACTCCAATAAGGCGACTACATAAACTATCAAATGAACTCATGCCTAATCTTTAATGGTGTGGGCAGAACCACAAGTAATCAGAAGACAACTTGGTGAAGAATTACCCGGACGAATCAAATAAGCATCACAAGAATGGAATCCGTTTGACATGTGCTCTCAACTAATTATGTCGGGTTAAAGGCCAACATTGAATTCCTGAAAGGGTTCTATAATTTTTTAGCCCTTGCGTCCCTTTCCTTTTTAGGGTTATGTGTTTGATCACGGCTATCTTCTAAACATAACTATTCGAAAGAATTTCAGAGAAATATATATATTTTCTGGTTTCGTACTTTTTAGAGCGTGATTTTACATATTGCAGGATAAAAAAATAACAGGTGTTAAATAAAATAAACATAAAGCGACTGTGGAAATCAGCACCAATGTATATAATAATATTATTTTCTTAGTCAATATGTTGTACGTAGTGACATGAGCCATGTGCAGGCGCTTTTGGCGGCTCTATAGTTACCCTGACACTAGGGCTGATGAGGTAAGTTATTGACCTCACAACCCACACGAGAGAAACACCACTGTCTCAAAAGACGAAATGAACGCAGACGTTTGCGCACAATGTAGCTACCTTTTCACTCTGAGAACACTCTGTATAAACAACTGTGCAATTAAGTCAGCTAGACTCACATCTTCATTGAATTGCACGAATCTCACTGGGCTTGTTCCCTGCAATAATTACACTTACGCCATTTAAATTCAAACCAGTGGTGGACCATAAACCATGTCGATATCGATGATCGTAAACTTTATAGCTACGCCTCGGGGATTAACAAGTAAAGTGTTAAAATATCGGACACCTGTATGGAATTGAATAACCGTAAATAGTGTTTTTATTTCATTTTTAGCTATGTCGCCTTTGCAAACTGCGTTCTTTAGCTGAGAACAAAAATTTACTGAACGATTCTTGCTGCTTATAGTAATGCCATCTTCTTCTCCTTATCGTGAAAAAAAAGTTTGAAAAAAGGTAGAAGTAATGCCATAAAATAGAATAAAAGGTCTCCCCCATCATTATACAGGGAACCATAATCCGGTAGTAAAATATTCCCGGGGAGTATAATACATCCGATCTCTCTCTCTCTCTATTTAAGAGCTGCGCTCTTGTCGGTGGAGTAACCGCCTTTCCTCTCTTCTTCCCGCCAAAACCTTCACCTCCCGATACGACACGACCGGCACCTTTTCTTTTATTTGTTTCATAAATGTTATCCTAGGTCTACCCCTTCCTCTC
This sequence comes from Pectinophora gossypiella, assembly GCF_024362695.1. Taxonomy (NCBI): domain Eukaryota; kingdom Metazoa; phylum Arthropoda; class Insecta; order Lepidoptera; family Gelechiidae; genus Pectinophora; species Pectinophora gossypiella. The sequence continues at coordinate 3,056,247 of NC_065421.1, read as the reverse complement.
TTCCCTTCAATTTTTCCTTCTATAATGTTTGTTATAAATGAATCGTGTCGTATCAGGTGGCCAATCATATTTCCTCTCCGGTTCTCTATAGTCTTCAATATGGTTCTGTTTCTTCAACTCTTTCCAGCACTTTTTCATTTGACACCATACATCCGATAAGCGCAGTAAAATACGTTCTATGTTCTATTCCTTTTTAATGTGACAACTAAGCTGAACTGAACTGCCCGGCCCACGGAATAAAGAATAGTCGCACCGCACCTATTCGTATCGGCCACCGAGCAAGATTTACCTCATCCCCTATGGGTCATCCGGGGTAAGGAGTTCGGATTATCTGTCTCACTCGCACATATTCCTGGAGTATCCGGGGTGTACCGAGGCTACAGTTTTTGTTTCTCTAAATCCTTGAAATCTTTATTATTTCTCTAAAGTCTTGAATCCTTAAGCCTAATTTCGTTACTCTTGTTAACTTATTTAGAATAACATAAAGAAAGCAACTTTACAAAACAAAACTCTAAACTGCTTTAAAGAACACGAATAAAGACTTAATGGCTCAATTCATTAAAGCGGGCAATCGTAATCAAAAGGCGTGTCAAAGTCGGAACAAACAGCAATTGAACGTAAACTGTGGACAACCCCACGTCCCACGCACAACACGGCTAATTAAACCTAACTGAGAGTCCCTTAAGACTTCTTATAACTCCATCTTGAAGGGAAACGACTGTCGTCACGCACCTAACTGAAATAAAGTGGCGGAGGAACACTGGAATTATCCATTTGGTCCGAAGTCTCGCCGACGCGACGATAAAAAATATATCGAGAACGTTTCGCATCCCTAGGCGGTTTTTGTAAGAATTTGCGATCGAGTAAACGTTGGACGCAAAAGGAAATTCTTGACAGTATTCTTTTTCGCTGTTCCACTGTTATTTTGTGTAGTGTTGTGAAATATTTAGTAGGTAACGGTCCTTGAATATTCATGGCGCGTTAGTTCGTGAGTGAGGCAAATAAGTACCTGATTGGATCGATCGTGGCTGATGATTATGTTATTTAAGTTTGGAAAACATTTACTACGACATTCATAGTCAATGAATAAGTTGAAGCATATATTCATAATATCTGTCTTACATTATTCAAGAATCTTCGCAACACAAACCTTTTTAAAATAAGGACTCATTGCCATGCCCCCAAGCCTACCTTCGCTATTAAAATCACCTAAATCCATAATTTTAATTTCAAACTTGTGACAATAACACTCCGTAGTTACTCGAACCAAACATCTGTGTAATTCCAAAGAAAATACCAAATCTAATAGAGCAAAGACCCCAAGGCAAATGTCACTATTATTTGATCAACCACCAAGGGGCGACCGACCACACAAATATTGAACTGAACGTATTAGTTGAATGCAAACAATCCGACAATCCAATGTAGAGGTAAAGACTTAGAAAGATTTTTCAAGTTATATCTATCTCTGAAGGTTAATAGATTTGGATAGTACTAGAGAATTTTGAAAAATGTTAAGGAAATACTTTTTAGAGACTATTCAGGGGTAGATCGAAAAATCGGAGGCTGGTAATGTAAAATATAAGACATAAAGCCTCATTGATCGAATCATTGAACTATATATTTATTTAACACGTAAGTAAAATATATAAATAAATAGAAAGGCACTTGAAAATCTTATAACAACCTATTCTTAGCGATAAGAAGAGGATATAATATAACCTTAGAATAAGTAGTTGTTCAAATAAGTCAGACGAAATACCTAATTAGAGCTCGACAAAAACTAGTCGTAACTAACAACATTTCTGCCCAACAAGAACCCTTATCATGACCTTAAATACAGAACATCAATTAAGAAACACGTGTACACATTAATCATGAAAAAATCAAAGCAAAAAGGGAAGGAAAGCCAAACTAAATGAACGAGGAGTGTTGGCTCAGCAACGTCTTGAAAAAGTGCCCGCGTAGCATTATCTTAAAAGCATTCTTATTCGGGACTTTCCTCATTTCATCAGAGCAACATTCTGTGTCAATGTGCTCTCTTTGTCTTCCAAGTACTTTAGTACAGCACCCTTCCTTACTTTGTTACGTTTCTGATGGTGTAGCAAGATTTTTATCTAAACGACTCAATTTGAACAACAGGCTTAATTTGGTTCTGTATTATTTTTATTTCTGTTCACGCTTCGTGTGTCACCGAGCTGGATCTAGAGCTTACTTTGTAATGAAATAGTTGTTGTCGTTTTTCGAAACTAACTTCTCTAGTGGACTGAGTGTAAAAAAAAAACAAGCGTTTAGCTTAGCTGTTATCATCGCTTCGTAAAACTTGACTAAGGGTTTCAGTATGTCTTTTTACTTGATGAGTTTTATATACGAGAGAGAGAGATCTAATACGTCGCTATTATAGTCCAGCTAGTGCTCCAATACTAAGTGTAGCAGGATGCTCATTTGAAGATTTATGGTTCTGTCCACCCCGATAGGGATTGCTCGTCGTGAGAATAAAGTTTAAAATAACAATCTCTGTGAACTGTATCTTTCTTGAATATGTTTGAAAAACTATAATCCTTCGTTTTGCTTCGGCGTAGTCGGGTAAAATAGCGAAATCTTATAGACAAGTCGCTCACTTCGAACAGGAACTCCGCATTTATAACTAGAAATGTCCCATGCATCATTCTGTCGACAGTGTGAGTAGGGACTGAATGGCAGAAAAAAAATGCTATACCGCTCCGCCTTGACAATTTGCTTCGGTCAAAATGGATGACGTATGGAATCGATTCAGGACAATATCTTTTGAATGTGTGTCAGTTTCCGCAAGGTTAGGTTTGGGAACGGCCGCCATAAGTTTTGTAGAAGTTATGAATTTTGTTGAGCAGATGGTGATTGTTCAGTAGTTCGTTGGTTGGTTCTGGAAAGTTGAAGTTTGGTGAAAACAAGAGGCCTTAGCAATTTTATTTCTAAGTTCTTAATGTGCCACTTATTTATTTTTTGGTCACAAAAGTTATTATCAATATCAAAAAAATGAAATATCCTTCGAAATCTTTGATAATTAGATTTTTATTCATGAAAATTTAGTAAAGATAAAATAAGACAGTGAAAACTGTGATTAAATGAAAGTTAAACAAAATATAGATGATTTATCATAAATACAAAAATTCTGTAACAAATAATGAAACCGGTATTTTATTTATTCCAGTGTATTTCGTCTCGGATCAGAGCTTTTATCTAATTCAAACAAGACAATGCCCGATAAAGACATTCTGACACCATTTCTCTAATCCAATAATGCAAGAACGGAGCGAAAAAGCAGAACTATATAAAGACTACAGAAGGAACAATACTTGACATAAAAAAATCTAAAAACAAAATGAAAGATAATTTCACTCTAACAAGACGGTTACGATCATCTTCAGGCCACTTGACTTGTAAGGGCCCATAAATAATTCTAAAGTAGATGATTCTGGTTACCTCAAGTACGCACTTAAGCCTAGAGGAATTGCGACATTGAAAACCATTATGACTGCAATATTGTTCAGCATTATAAACAAGGAATGTGAGTTTATTTGCTACTGAAATTAAGAGAAGGTTTAAAAAAATACAAATGACAAAGTTATCTCATATTAACAAACCAGACTCTGGGCCATATCGCGTGCAGTTACTGTTACTGTTAACATTGCGGGCTTGGCCAATGGACTTACAAGGCTTATCTATATAGAAAGCATTCGCTGTGTCTATTGTTTGAAGCGTTATATGTCATTTGTCGCGTCGTTCACGATAGCGTGACCTATGTAGCGGAGCCTAGTTGATATCGACTAAGGAACAACATTGTTTCCAACTCACTATCTTGAAGATAACTTGTAGCGCCACCTCTGAAGTATAAGTTACAAAAGGGAACTTATGTGTATAAGGAAATATGCGGAAGCCGAAACAGGAGAAGATATTCGCGGTCGATAAATTGAAGGGTACTTGTTTTATCCGTGTTTACTGTGCGATAGTGAGATACGTACTTAATCTCACGCTTGTAATTCCCAATGGGGTGGGTAGACACAGATAATCAGATGACAACTTGGGTAGTCCTAAGATTGACACGATGACTCGTGTGTTGGCATATTATCAGCCAATAGTCCATAATAATAATGGTCCGACATGATAGATAGATTTTTTTTTTTAAATACGTCTGTTGTTTTTTACGACATACCCAGGAGATACAAGCAGAACGTGTTGTATGTTTTTTATTCGTCCCCACTCTAACATTTAAACAAATATTTCAATCAAAAGTAGCAAATTCTCAAGTAACATAATTTTTGTTTGTGAAGTTCATCAATATTCTCAATAGGTAATAATTATACCCAATATTTATAGGAAATTTTATTACCTTGTCCAACTTTAAGAAATTAATGTGGCTTCAAATTAAGCATAAAATCTTTACGATCTGTCGTATATTAATATTATATTACTCTTTAGAAATGTTTCTAATTTTACAGTTACTTATATAGTTTTCAGTTACAGGTCATAAAATATGCAGACGCTAAAATCTTATTAAGTAATTAATTTGAAAACAATACGCTATGTAATATAGTAAATAACATAATTTTCTTTTTAAAATTGAGTTACTAACATAGTTTTTGTAAGTCTTTTATACTAACAGTATGAGCTTTAAGGTCTGAAATAAAGATATTTTACTTTTTATTTTCATTTATAAATAAGACTAAGTTATTGTAGATATGAGTTTTATTAATATTAGATATCATTGCGGGTTTATCAAAACAAACAATACAAAATATAAAAATAAGTAATATCTAACAACATACATACACAAACTTACCCTTATTTCCCGTTCCATTTGCTTCGATCCTGACACTTCCTATTGATTCCATACACGCACGCACTAAACTATGGACATCTCCAATTTGGTCAATATACGTCCTTCTAGGTTACAAACAAAAACAAAGTAAAACGTTGATCGATTGCACATCACTCCAGTCTCAGTTTTAATATTTCATTTACGCCTCAAAACTGTACAAACCTTTACTGACGGATCGATCAAAAAAGTTTAAAAGGGATTATGAAAGACATCCCTTGCATCAAAAGAATCGTCGGAAGCAAACATGACAATGCAAACGTCTACAACATTTCGTGTCGTGGTATGTTCTTCACTATTCATATTCCCTATTGTACTGTTGTCAATAAAATGTATATGGATACAATCGTTATTTGTTGTCGTTTATATTTTTGTATCTCCGGATCCCAGTTTTTGGACTTCCGGATTATTGTGTGGGACAATAGTGACAAAGGTTGCGTCGAGGTAACCAACCGCAGCCAGAGCCTTTGGATACAACACGCCACGTGTAGTGTCAAAGAATAATTTATTTTTATTACACGTTCTATGAGTGACATAATATGGAAGTTATTTGCTTATTACATTTATACAAAAACTAGTTACTTACAGAAAACAGAAAAGGTTGTTCCTTTGACGATGAAATAAGTAAAAGTTCTATAACTTTAAGGCGACCCTATGGAAAATTCCTATTACGTACATAGCTGGCAAAGAATGGGTGTTATACTTTAAACCTTTGCCTAACCCAGCGGGATGCAGGCGTGTTGCTATGCTATGTTATACATATATAATTATATTATTATATGTGTTGTAAGCAAAACTTCGAAAACAATTTTCTAGCTACAAAATTATGGCTATTGATTATCTACAACAAGCCTTAAGTAAATATTTTCTTTCATTCTTAAAGGTACTTATTTGCTATTTCTGCAAACATGACAACTTTCGGCAAACTGCAGGTACGTTAGACTCATTAAGGTCAAATAAACATGGACTGGTCAAATAATTACATACATACATACATACATACATAAACTCACGCCCGTAATCCCTAATGGGGTGGGCAGAGCCACAAGTAATCAAAGACAACTTGCAGCCACTGTTGATAATTCTATTTGAATATTCCGTGTTCATGATTCATTAACTAATCTAAAAATTTTCTAAGCCCTAAAATGTATATAATTATAAATAGTATTATGAACTGGCTGGTTTTCGTGACTTTCTAGAAAGAAAGCCACCAGCTAGTTACAAAGAATTGTAACTTCTTTAGTACTTGTTACACAAAGCTTTGTGCATTTGACTTTCCAGTCCAAGCGGTTTTGGCTGCGCTGTTGATGTCAGTCAGCAGTTTCTCCTTTTATATTATTTACTACAATATCGTCGCTAATGTTGCGAACTGACGTATCTGCAATTATTGACGTAACTGATTTGCACCTTTTGCAATTTTCAATAAGACATAAATCACTTTAGCAAATAATTACAGATACATCAGTTAGTACAGAGCTCCTATTTTTTATGTACCTCGGTAATCATAGGTATTTGTATATACAAAATAAATGCTAATTTCAATGTTGGTCAGTTATTAGATTCATCGTGTATCAGAATTTGAAATCAGAACTAAGTAATTTATTATTGTTTTGTTTTTTTTACGGCGTGATCATAAAAGACTAAGTACGAATGTAATATATTTGATTACTCGCAAGTATTTTGTCTGTATAAAACATCATCATCTCCTTAGCTTATCCCGGAATCGAACCCGAGTCTCCAGATCATAAGCCTATCGCTCTAACCAATATACCACGGAAGCTGCTGGCGTCCATTTACAATAAATAATTTATCTTCCTCTAGTTTATAAAGAAAATTATGTGTAAGGTAAGAAACTCTATTGACTGTTTTATCAATATTTAATATGGTATCAAAAGAAAAGCATCACAAATCCCTGGGACATATCTACTTACATACAAAGACGTAGCGGAGAACGAAGTGACACGTCCTAAGAACATAGGATCGTCCTCATAACGGAAGAGGGTAAGTGGTGTTACAGCCCATCACACTGCATTATGTCAGATTTAGAGAAGAGGGTGTTGGAACCTCAACGACTACTAAAAGCCAGCGTACCCTATTGTGACGTGACACCATTATAGAGATATTACTTTAGTGGAGTCATTTGGATAATTTTTATGATGTATATATATATTTATATATTTTCGTTTATTTTCTGTTCTCATTTTGAATATTTAAGGTAACGTAAGAAAGTCTTCACATGACTTTCTATTCTTAATCTTTAAACAAAAATTGAATTATCATAGGGTAATGCAATAAAAGGGAAACCCTAGTGCAGGGCCCGCTATTAACCTAAGTTAATTTCATAATGATTATCACGTGCAACAGTGAAGGAAAACATAGTGAAGAAACCCATAGTGAGAAATGCATTTCCGGAGGTATGTGACCTAATCTGTATTGAGCTGGTTTTCCCTTCGCGGGTTGGAAGGTCAGACAGGCAGTCGTTTCAAACACCGGACCTGACGAATATTCAGGTTAGGTAAGCGGACCCTGTGAAAAACGGGATAATGCTAGGGAGACTACGACGATATATATTATGACTATGAAGTTATATATATGAATAAAGACCTTCTTCTTCCATATAATACAATAGTGTTAGGCACAAACGTTATTATTTTAATAAGAGCAGCCAACAACCAGTGCTTTCATCTCTAACAACAAAACGCGAAACATCTAAGTAACAAAAGAATAACCAGTACATTTCTAGCTAAAGGAAAATAGTATTCCAAGTATTACTCCTAAAACCCTTTCATTTTTCCTCTGAACAGCGATTCTTTGCTCTATATTATGGACCTAGGATTAACATTTCATCGAAATTCTCTGTCTATTCAGCCCTTGAGATGGGTTTCTATACAAAATGGGGTACTGCTGTAAATGACTCGCATGAAACCCGATTCTTTGGTATCATGCTGTTTATTTACCATCAGGGCTACACTATATTTTGTCCCGTTTTCGCGAGTCTCTTTCGTACAGTGCGAAAAAAAGACAGACGACGTTTTGTTTGTATGAAATTTGAATGGGGCTGTCGGGTACTTGAGAACTGTGTTTTGAGGATTAAGTTTTGTGTTGATTGAGTAGTTTGTGTTTATTTAAGACTACCAAGGGTATAGCTTTATTTATATTTCTTAAATATTATGTAAAGAACCTATAGGATTAATTGAAAAAAAAAAAACATCACATTGTTAAAATAAACTTATGCTTTACATATCAGTCGATTGCATAATGTTACTAAATCTTTTAAGTGGCAATGTTTTTATATTAAGATTTCCATTGAAATTCAGAATTTATATTTGAAAAGTTTTAAAAAGGTATATTATAAGGTTAGTGATTATTTAGAAGATATTATTATGAATGCATGCAAGCAACTGTATGGGAAATGATATTGTATGATAATAAGTACGGCTATATATTATTATGTGTAATAATATCAAGTTCAAATTCAAATTCAAAAATATCTTTTTTTTCTTTATTTTTTTTTTCGTTTCATCTGCCTAAAACTAGTTCAGCTTCTCACACCGGGGAAAATAAGCTGCAAGAAAAACCGCGGCACAGGGCCCTAGACATTCTTTAAAAAATCATAACATTTATACAAAATGTACTACTCTCCTCAGATGTTTTTGCCAACCCTGCCTTTCATCCCCCTAAACATGATATCCTCTGGAGTGGAGTGCTAACAAAAGGGCCGTACTGATTTTGTTTTGACTATAACCGAAGCTACGGATCTGATTTCAGTAAACCTGTTTATATTGAATCACAATATTACCATTGTATTCCATCTGACCATTGAAATTTTACCAAAATGATCAGTTTTCGTGTGAAAGTGTATACATACATATCTAAACTCCCACCCTTATGTTCTACTTAGGAAAGTGTCGTAACCCTAACACAGTTGACGCGACCGTTATAGATACCATCTATCACGTTGGTCTAACAGAAAGCTCGGTCTTCTTCTATCATGTGGGTTGTGAGGTGGATTACCAACCCCATCAACCGTAGTATCAGGGTTACTATTGAGCCGCAAAAGGCCCCTGACATGGCTCATGTAACTACTAACTTACATCAGTAATTAGTAACCAGGACCAACAGCTTAACGTGCCTTCCGAAGCACGAATCATCTTTCTTTCGGACAATCAGGTGATCAGCCTGTAATGTCCTATAACCAAACTAGGGATCACAAAGTGATTTTCGTCGCTCGATCTGACGCTCAAACCACTGGACCACAGAGGCCGTAGAAAGCTCGATGAGTAGTGGGTAGTTAGCTCATTTTGCGACAGGTTTACGTCTGACAACCCCAATTGCGATATAGCCGTGAGCATAATCCCTAATGAGGGAGCAGAACCCCAAGTATTCAAAGACACCTGCAGCCACTTTTGACACTAAGTCCTACGATGGATATGATGAACCATACGGTGAGAAGATCAGACTATCGCCCATAACTAAACTCATCATCATCATTGTTGTTTGGCCTCTGTGGTCCAGTGGTTGAGCGTTGGGCTCACGATCCGGAGGACCTATGTTCGAATCCGATGTATTATGAGTTTTAATTATTTCTCTTTTGTTTGTCATTTTGTGATTTCTGTGTGTGAAATAAAGTATTTGGTATGTGATGTAAAACGGTATCTCACCTGGTCTCTTGTTGGTTGCGCAACCAACAGTTGGCAACCGTCTATAGTCAGATAAGGTAACCAGGCTTCAAAATGCCGTGGTACTTACCTGTAAAAAAGAAAAGATTATTAATATAATAATACTTTTTTTTACAAAACTTATTTTATGTCTTAGTTCTACCAACCCCGATAGGAATACGGGCGTGAGCGAAGATCGTCTGAATAATTATCATACAATCAACTTTTTAAATGAGTCGCGAAATGTCAGAAAGATCCTTACTTACGTAATAATGATGGTAATAGAGGAGAAAAACCAACTTGAACCCTACTCGAAGGAACACGATATTAAATTTGTTTACTTTGGCCTACGAAGGGTTTTGTTGAAAATACACGGATTTCCTCCCAATAAGATTGTGGTTCGCAAGACTTCTTCTCCTTCTATCGTGTGGATTGCGAGGTGGATTACCAACCTCATCAACCCTGGTGTCAAGGTTACTATTGAGCCGCCAAAGGCCCCTGACATGACTAATGTAACGACTACGTACATACATCAGTGAGCAGTAACCGAGACCAACGGCTTAACGTGCCTTCCCAAGCACGGATCGTCTTACTTTCGGACAATCATGTGATCAGCCTGTAATATCCTAACCAAACTAACGATCACAAATTGATTTTTGTGATATGTTCCCACCGGGATTCGAACCCCGGACCTCCGGATCGTGAGTTCTACGCTCAACCACTGGGCCACGGAGGTCGTTGGCAAGACGGGAAGACAACAGATGGACTAAGGTTGTTACTGAATGGTGGCCAAGGGATGGTATGCGATATCGAGGCAGACCACCAGCCCGGTGGTCGGATGACATTGTGAGGTATGCCGGAAAGCAATGGATGAGACTTGCACAGGACCGGAAAGGATGGTGTGAAAGAGAGGAGGCCTATACCCAACAGTGGGTGGATACAGGCTGAGTAGATAGTTAGTAGAAGATTGTGGTAAAACATTCGCAATATGGGTACAGAAAGACGATATTGAACTGTTGTTGCTTGCTTGTCTTAGAGAGGTAAGAACCTTAAAATTATTATGAGTCGCTCCCGAGATGGATTCTCTTCTTAACTGGACATAATACCATAGCTATTGGAAGAGATACTCTAACGTTTAGAACATACGAATGGGAATAACTGTCTGGCAACTGATTTTAGGCAGCCAACTTACTGCATTACAATAATTTGTGTTTTTTTTTAAGAACTCGAACGTCTACGGCCCTTTGCCGAGGTTTTTCTTGCAGCTTCTTTTCCTCGGCTATACAGGTCGCGAGAAGCAGCAGTAGTTTTAGGCGGATGAGGCGTTCGTTACGTAAAAATTGACGATTTAAGTGTAACTATGTTACCTAATGAATAAAGTTATTTTTAAATTGAATGCTTTACAAAACACATATTATATTCTTTTATTAAATATTATTTTAATTATTTACTACATATCGGATTTGAAAACCCGATTTAGGAGCCATAGAGGCTGCCAATCACCTCGCGACAGACACTTACCCCGATATCGACCTTGCCGGCGTGGTCGACGACTTTCGGCATTCAGTGCTTATCGCTATCGACCCACTAGGGTGGATTAAATGTTTAAATATAATCCGCTCAGACGACGTCCTAAGCCGACGTTCGCGCCCAACTGGGTACCTTCAGGCCTGTTGTCATAAATTTTATACCGAGTGAGAGCCCTCAGGGCTTCTCATTTGTCCGGCCAAGTAAATCATGCCATTCGCGACAAATATACAATAAGTCACGTCAAAAAAAAGAATTTGAAATATACAGATAATCTAATGGAATATTGAAGTTCATATTGATAAGTTTCGTATTCAATAAGGATTATACTGAAGATTGATCTACTTACAGTAAGTACCTACTTAATATTATAATAACTTTCAAATACCTTATAAGATAGACGTGTCTATACCTAAACTAAATCTGATACGTCTATGTTTCAAAAAATAAGCACTTACACTGAATTCGATTTTACACAAAAAGGTTTACTCGCCTTTCAAAAATATCATACAAACTTAAAAAATTGAAAAAATTTCGTAATCGGATTCTCAATACAACTTTGGTACAAAAAAGCGTATTATAAGATATAAAACTCTGATTCTATTGATATTACATATAACAGAATCCTGTTACCGAAATTGAAACATATCGCGGGACAAAAAACGAGAAACCGAATTCGGGATGTTGTAATCCTGAAGATTAGATCATAGTTTTTAGGGTTTCGCGGTTTCGGGGTTTCGCGTAAGAATATTATAATATTTCTTATGGGAACTATAATTATTTTCTCGATGCAGCTCACTTTATATTCTTCTTTTTCTCTCGTATGGTTTGTGAGGTCATTGACCGACTTTTGATGGCAGGGTTACTATTGAATTTTGTCTTTTGATACGTCATGTATATATCAATTACGAAATAAGTTAGTTATTTTTTGCTGTGTCTTATTTTTTGCATTGCTTTGTCAGAATGTATACCTATGTTTTCTTATACTAAGTGTTATATAATATATGTTATGTGCAGAACCATTATCGTTTGATTCAACATCACACTTTGCCGACCTTTCATGTTCGGATCGCAGGTAACCTCACTTCTCAGTTTTTTTACGCGCGGTCTTTTGAACTTGTTTGAGGGTGAAATTCGCTTTCATGGTAAATCAGTTTGCGAACGAAACCCTTTTGATTTAGTACAAAAAAGAGATTTCTTGTTCCTAACCTAAAAGTGATTTCGGAAAAGATTTACTTTGCAAAAAATGTTTCTAAACCCATTAATTTGTTTTTAAGAAGATTATTTTTATTGAGTTGTTGCATTTGAGTTTGCGGTTTGGGAGGTTTAATTTTTTTTTAAAGTTTATCGCAAATGCTACTTGTATTCAATGCAGGGAGGCCTGGTAATACCACTCATTGATAAACGTCTTACTTCTTTTTTATTTAAGTAATAATATAAAGAGTCTAAATTATAATCTCACACTCACAAAGATTGAAACATTTTCAAAAAACCTCAGCAATAAAAATACCGGAAATAAAACATTACAAATTCATAAATACAAATCAAAATAAACATCTGCAAACGGTGCACAATTAAAACCAAATGAAGCAATCTAGAGGCAAGACCTTAAAGATGCAAAATTCATTATTCTTAGCGAACTAGCCTATATAAATCATGATAGACAAAATACAGTAACAAAGGAAACCCACGACAGAGCAGATCACGATCGTATTTCCACCCTCAAGCTCGTGATAAACTAACTGTGGGTCAGTCACGATGTGTATTTATTAACTGATCTTCCATAATAAATCAACGTTTAATGCAATGTTAATATTTATTGCTGGTATTGATCGCTCTATCAAAGGTGCTATGTTCGACGATGCGTGTATGTTTGGTGCGTGTTTCACAAAAAAAGTTTAAGTTGCAAAACGTGTCAGATTTCTTTGCTTACGGGTAGCTATTATGGCAATGCTGTTCGAAGTCAAATGATGAGTTTATATTCAAAATTTTTACCTTTTTTATTTATGTGATTTTTTTAAACCACTACAGTGATTACTTTTCACACAACCTTACATGTCCGGTCAAGTAATGAATGCCACTCGGAGTAAGTCTACAATAGCCCCTGATGAGCAAGCGTTGTGTCATTTTCATTTTATGCTACAGTGGTATTTGGGATCTTTAGGCATCCTCCAAAGATGACACAACTCTTGCTAATAAAATTATACACAAGAATAAGAAAGAATAAGAATAAAATAAATTTATAGATAGTGTAGGTGAATTGTAGTTACTCGTATAAGGGGGCAATCACATTTACGTGTATCTAGATCTAACTAGATCCATAAACTCTTTTATTTATTATATATTTATTTGAAAAAATACTATAAAAGATAACATCAACCTTTCAGGACCTTTATGTATACACCCGCTTACATGGTCAGTAACAAAAAATTGCCGTTATTTGAAAACATGGGCGTCGTACGGTTGATGATGATGATGATGAAAACATACTAAGTATTCGGAATAAAATAGCCTTTTCAGTAAAATACACGCGAACTCCAATGTTAACCATTTACAATTAACTTTTGAATTAAAAGTGGGGGAGTAGAATTGCAGTTCAGCAAAATACAAAGTTGTTAGTAAAGGTAATTAAAATGAAATACCATCTGATAATGGTTGCAAATAACATTAACAGTGAAATTTTATACGAAACAAATGGCTTTATAACTTTAGATTCACTCTCTGCATACCGGATGTTTAATATAAATTCTTTAACATTATATGTGTTGTATGTTCTTTTTTGTATTTTGTCGCGCTGATAATATAACAATTGTGTATTCAACACTCCCAGTACCTAGCAGTATCTGCAAATCTAATCATTCCAATGAAAATAAGCAAAGTTGTTACTTTGCCAATATTAAAACTATAACTCGTAAATCAATCGTCAAAATAACAACGTCAAACACTCAATATCATTCACTTTGAAAGAATAGCGGACCAACTCCACGCCTTGAGAAATATTGACCACTCTCCGAGTGTTCTTTGTCTTTCTCATTGTCTCTGTAACATCAGGCACAAAAGCCTTCAATGGCCCTCAACTATCACCAACTCAAATCTGTGTCGACATAACCATAGCTTCACGAAACTCATCTTTACTCTCCCGTAATAAATGTTCTCGCATTGGCTAGTCCAGTCTGTCAAACGCATTGTAAAAGTTGTCGAAAGCACTTGTAACTTGTCATAGTTGTCTGTTAATTTGGACTGTGAACGTGGGTATTTTTTCGATACGCAGAAAAAGTTTGAGTGTTCCAAAGTAACTGACTTGCTTTTCTTTAGATCTGATTGTGGTTTTGTCTTTATTTTAAAACAAAAGTTTTAGAGTATGAATGTGACTTAATGATGTCATTCCTTTCTATATTTTAATGTTTTTTTCAATGGCATGTGTTTGCCCATGATAGTTCTAGTGTATTAGCTGCTGAAAATGTTTTCAAACTATTTTCATTACTATAGTCCACAGTAGAAAATATTTGTGATGATTTACAATATTCTACTAAAAGTTTTGCTACAATATTATTTAATAAGTACACATATATATCAAAGTTTAAATTTAACAGCAGCCCCGGACGACCTCCGAACACCCCAGGTAAATTAAATGAATTCCAAAGCACGTATGAAGTACATACATTATCCAATAGATACAAATCTAAACCAAAGATCCTAAAAGTTTTGTTTCGAATACTAATAAGCCGATAGAAAGGGAAACTTTGTTTGGTTTCAAAGGATGTCTTTATCAGGGTAGCCATGAAACAGATCGGCTAAGTTTTTGGTCGAAGATTTACCCGAAACTGGCATACCTCTTAATTCCATTCAAACTGTTTCAATTTGAATATCATAAACCCACATATTGCTTAAATACTAACCGTTCAACTGTCTCTTATCTTTAAACTTTGAAGGTATTGCTTTGAAAACTGTGAATGATGGTATTATATATTGGTATATGTATATGTATATGGTATATGTATTGGTATATGCATAAAATACAAAACCGCCTATATTGAAATTGTTTTAACGTTTAGATATTTAATACCTTATTTGGCTCCGACATTAGTTTCGTCTCTTTTGTTTTAGTTTGTTAAAATTATGAAAATAATTTTCAAATTCATTTAGTACTTTTTATTCCGACATAAACATAAACAACATATATACGTCCCACTGTTGGGCACAGGCCTCCACTCATTCAACCGGAGGGGGTATGGAGCATACTCCACCAGGATAATAGCCGGGACCAACGGCTTAAAGTGCCCTCCGAAGCACGGAATCATCTTACTTTTTCGGGCACTTTTTATTCCTAATGATATTTAATTTTCTATTGTGATCCTCTGGGGCAAGACATGCGTATTTAGTATTTAGGATATTTCCATTATTCCCTCAGGTAGAAAATAGTAAATATTTGTAAATATATTCGTTCAATAGTTGTGTGATACCTTTGGTATTCTTATTCTAATTCACCTGCTACTTCGTAATATAGAATCTTGAATAACCCAAGGGGGTACATAAAAGGAACAGCGGTACTATCCAATGCATTTTGAATTATATGAGAGCGCGGGTTGAGTAGAAAAGTTGTATTATATTATTGAAAAAAAAAAAATGTGTTTGGTATATAATGGTTTAGGTAGAGCTCAATATTTTTTCAGAAAAAAATACGTACAAAATTTGTTATAAAATCAACAAAACCTCATTTAAAGACAATCAATAAAACAACAATGAAAACAAATCTTTTTCATTGTACCGATGTAAGTACAAAACATGACTGTAAATCATATCCAGCGAACGTTTCAACTGAGCCAAACGAAAAAGACCGAAAGCATAAAAAAGAAACACTTATTCTGCGAACAGTACCGAACATCGTGATGCAAGCGATTATCTCGAGATAGATATCGCCGGCGAAACAGACAGTAATGTCTTCATTACCCCGGCCAATTGATTCCAAGGGAATGATGCGATGGTATTTTATTTGTAGTTTCATTGCACAGCTTGTACTACGCATGCGGTTGGTAATGACTCGGTTGCATTTTTTGCGACGATGCTTATCAAAATGAATAAGCTTTTGGTTTGGCGTGAAGTGTATTACTTAAATGAAGTAAAATGGAAAACGTAAAAAGAAGTGTTCTTAATAGTGTAAACGAGACGTGAATGACAAATGTCAAAAAGATTCAACTTCATGTAACAAACAGAAAACTCATCATGTTTTCTCTGCAAACAACAAGTAGGATAGAAAGTTACGTGCTAGAAAACGAGTTGCCAAAGAATCTTCACGTCACATTGTAACCGATGATATTTTAATAATAGTGTAACTGACGGTCTCGAATTTCTAAGGCCGAGGGCCGAATTCAAAGCGGCTATCTCTGTACCGATCGATGCGTTCGTATTTATAATACATATACGTGTCAAGTGCTATGGAATCCCATACAAACATGGTGAACCTATTAATATGCCGTCAATGTACAGTAAAAGAAATTAGATAATTCATTAGGTGTAATTGTTTGGTATGAGTCAGCTAGTTTTGGTAATGACGAGAATAAAGTTTGTGGTCACGTTGTTAGTCATACGGTTATGATGGCATTTTCTAGTTTTTGTTACGGAACGGCAATTGCTAAAGCAAATTTGGGGACTGCTAATGAGGTTTAAGTGAAAAATTGATGATATATGATGAAACGGTCAAGAATGTCAAGTGGCTATTACTTCGTTAATATTTTTTGCCACTGGATATAAGTATGTTAGTTCCCGATTTATAGAAGTAATGACTAAACATCATGCCATTTTAGTAGTGTTATCTACTGTGACACATAGTATAAGCTCACGACTGTATCTCAATGGGTGTAGTCAGAGATATATCTACCGCAAGATGAACTTAGTAACTATACCTCACCGAGATTTTTGTTAGACCACTTGTGTGTGTGTCTTTGTGCTTCTATTACTTTGTGTTACTGTGTTCTGCTTCAAAATAATTTTAATATCTATTTCATCCTTAAATAATGCCCTGAGCGTATTCTTATCGTTGCCTGGAGCGTGGCACTTCGAAAGTCAAGAAAAAGATCTTTTCTATCCGAACGAGCAGCATCAAAACAAGAGCAAAACTTCGGCCTCATTATTATGGACACCATCGTCTCTGTAAACGGTCGTACTGTTTTGAATAAATCTTCAGCTTAAATACTAACTCAATAAGTGCTCGTTTGGCCCGTGTCGGAAGTTAACGCTCTCTGAATTGAAAAAGGTTAACCGAATTTGCATTGCCTCAGCGTCTTCCACGCAGTTTCGTCGGTGTAAATCTTGCTATTTATCAACCTGTTGATCTATTTTAAGATTAGAAGGTTTAACCGAATGAGACGACACAATCTCTCGGATAGACAAATTAATTTAGTAATCCAATAGATTCAGGCTCATAAAATTGATTTGCTTGAGAAACAAATTTGGCTAAACAAAAAACGTGTTTTGCAAACTATTTTCTAATTAGCCCTGCCCAATTAAAATCATCAATATAGTACGTACCATAATAGTTTCTATATCCAAATTATGCTATAAAAGTGTCGTTGGCTCCTTCGCCCTCCATTATTTAAGCGTTCATTTTTTTAGAGCGCGATTAACACTTTATTATCATATGAATATTCTCGAAACGTAAGGACTCTGTATTAGTCACACCCGGCGCTTTGTAAGTGCCGCTTCTATGCGCATTTTGCTTTAACCAGTCCAACCTTTCAAAATAGCCGTTTAGTATTCAAAGAGCATGTGCTACATAATTCCGCTGCTGCTTAATACAGGCTCACACTCGACCACCGGCAATTCAAAACCAGATGAAAGAACCCCCGTGCTTCCCTATAGTCCTTCACACTGAGCTTGAGAGAGGAGAGTCCACAAATAGCGGGGGGTCAAGTGAGCTGGCGGGCTTTATCTCATCGTTGTCCACATCTCTTTGTTTCACGAAAACGTGATATAAAAGATTAACTTATTAGTATTCGAGGGGCAGAACAGCATCGGGCGGAACTAACATTCCGTGAGAAACGCATGAAATTGTGATGCGTTTGGTACTGTAGTTCTTGTTGGAAACAACGTCCTTTATTTTATGTCCCGTATTGTCCCCGGAGCTATTTCAGTTTCTTGTTTTAAAATATCTCTCGGTACCGTTTGAAATATGCTTCTTCTGTTTCGTTGCCTTTGTTTAATTTTTAATAAATGTTACGTCGAGTGTAAAATGTCCGAAATTCCTTTCACATCGTAAACGAACGTTTCTTTAATCGAATTAACATCCGACGGCAAAGTGCTATAAAACATTGTAGAATGGAAAGTTCCTGACGAATGTCTTTCCCAGGAAACTATTCACTGAGACATAAAGGAAAGGTGTAAAGGAGTGAAGCATAGACAGTGAATTCTAATCAATGAAGAGGCTATAAATATCGAGATAATTTGCAGTACGTTGAAATCTCTTCACGTATTTCATTGCTACACTTGAATGACAAAACGAAGTAACAAAATTAATATGAAATATTTATTGCTGACCTGTAATTATAATCTGCTATGCGATCTAAAAGCAACTTGCTGACGAACTGTCAACGACGACCCTAATCGAATGTCTTCAAAGAAAGCTACCAAACTACTGCAGATATAATAAAGACCCGATATAGGTCCAGAATGTCTTTTCAGACGTTTCCACGTTTGCGTTTGTACTGTTTTAGTTTTAGAAAAATACTCCACACGACACCTGCAGTTGTGAAAAAGAGTTGTGTTTAGCAGTGAAAATTAAACTGCGCAAAGTTTAGACGAGTACTACACAACATATTTTCAACATAATATAAGTATTTTCTCATAATAAGAAAACCAGAATAATAGATTTAAAAAACAACTTAGGATTCAATAGGTGATCTCATCGCTTGAAACAATATCTTCTAGGCCAACACGAGGTGCGAAAAAACGTACAAAGTTAGGTTTGCATTAATCCTCCATGGAAAGCAACTGCGAAAATTGAAACAATCTATTTACTAAACATGGAAATAAGTAGGAAGTAACATCTCGTAACTCTCGAAGACCCCTTTCAATGTCAGCCACTATTCAGAAGCGTCGAAACTTCCCCCTATAAATAAAACCTACAACAGAATTGCGATCTAATGAAAGAAATAAAGTAACTTAATTGCTCCTTAAAGATGAACGGGGCAGTTTCCTACCATTAGCCTTTTGTGGATATCTCGTTATTTTCTAAATGAAAAGTTTATGCACAGCCGTTTAAAATATTTCAATGATTAATTTTGAACTGATGGATGAGTCTGTGAATGTTGAGTGTGGCTTTTATAATGATTACGTTTTAAAAATATTAAAACAAAATAATTTCGATAAATCATAAGAAGCAAAAGCCTGAGCTCTTACCGAGTCATTTTATGAAGAAGATTTACAATCGGAAAGATTGATTTGAGATAATTTTTTCGCACTCCTTATACCTCACAAATGCTACTTGTAATACAATTATTTTCAAATTATGATTAAATGTACCCAAAACCTTATTGTGGTCATCATAATATTACTAGTGTCACATCTAGTAAAACCAACATCTTCGTTCAGTCGTGACGGTCTACACGCGCTGCGCTTCTGGCGATCAACTGTGTTTGGCGCTTGTAATGGTCTATGAAATTATTCACGTTGCTCCCCCAACGCGCCTGTTTTGGACACATCCAGCAGTTTTAGACATCTACGTTCTTTGCTCGCGGCTGATATAGATTCCCTTGGTGAAGTTATGTCAGGGTTTGATGCTATCTGGATGACTGAAGGTGGTCTAGATTTAGCATGAGAAAGTAGTTTTGTGGTAACGGTGAATAGGATAGTTGAAAATGTACACGTCGTTATGAAATATAGAGCAATAGATGTGTTAGATATTTTGAGAGTTTTATGAAGATGAAATTGGATTAAGAGGAAGAAATTGACTACGACTGGGACATTTTATGGCCTTGCTAGAAGGCATGACAGAAGCCTGTATCTTAAATGATACAATATGATAATTATTTTTTTTTATGACGATGTTAGTCTTCAATTTATAAAATTTAACGTACTTAAGGTTCTACATTAAGGATAATATTTTAAAAATTCTGCATCATTAATATAAAATGTTATTACATAAAAAAAAAACTCTTTCGATTATAAAATAAAGAAGCTTTTACAAAGATTAATTATCAAAACGATTAACCCAATATATTTCGCAATAAACGACTAAATCTTTTATAATTAACTGAACATTATAAAATTGGACGCAAACATGACGATGATTATTCAACAGGTTTGGAAAAGGCAATAATTACCCACTGTTAACCATTTCATCCTGGCCTTTGATAGTTCATCGAACTTGTTCATCTTCAGCAATTTTATTTAATGAATGATGATATCATGAGGTCTCTTTAAATTTGTCACCGTTTTAAGATCATTATCACCTTGGATTGGAACTTTTAATTGAAACTTGATATTCTTATAAATATACGGATTTTGTGAAATTCCTCTATTGAATTAATTAATTTATGAACTATTAAGATTGTCACCCAATTTCGTATCTAATTTATATAATCGCCATGTTGTGTTTATACTGTTTTACATTATAACTGCTTGTTTCATGTTTTGACTAATTTATTTTAATTTGTAAATTCCATGCATGGTTACGGATAAGAGGAAAATAGTAGAAAGTGTCATAATTATTTAATACATGAAGCATATTACAGAGTTTCACGCAAAATATAATATATGGTAGGTTGATCACCTTTCATTTTATGATTCAAAAATCCATCTTTTCACCAAAGATCCCAAGTATTTTCCTGATTTCTTGTAGTTCTATTCCATTAGGGATTATAGATGTTAGTTAATGTATGTGTACATGGAAATCTGTTCTAATGCGACGGAATTATTCATAAACTATAAACTTGTAATCTTTCACTATAAAGTTCGCCGTAATGTCTCTTAGGTCGTCGATACCTGAAAGCGCTCTAAATTATCTTATGACGAGTTGTGGCTTTTCACAACCACAACGGAGATCATCAGTTTATGTATGGGTCTTTAAATGTAGTTCTTTAAACCGAGGTGTTCTTAGAAGGGTTAAACTAAGATTAATGTACTAATTTACAACTTTAACTAGAGTTAATCGAAGCCCACACTTAATTATCGTCTTCCGCAATTATGTTACCCTTATAGCCGATGGGTTCTCTGATTCTCGTAAACATTTTGTTCTTGTCGAATTTTATTCTATGGTTGAAACGCAGTATTCTGAAAGCGTCCAGACAGAATAATTAACGCTCACAAGATGTGTCCAACATGGCATTTTCAAATAATATTCTAACCGTTGACTAAAATATGAGACCACGGCTCTTTGATACTTGAACGAAGCGGCAAAAATACTAAAAGAGATAAAAAATATATTTCAATATAAATACAAAATAAAATTATATTCTGTAAAGGAGCAATATTTAAGCTACCCAGCTAAAGAACTAAAATATTAACTTACAACACAATACCCGGGTACAAAGACAACAAAGTGAAACACCAAGAACAGAATAATATAGAGGAAACATCTAATTGGAACCCTTACAAACCAAACTCTCTCAAACAAAATGATTGGATTACTATAACAAAATTTACGCACGCCAGTTCCTATATAAATGTTAATGCAGGCATCTCAAATTTTATCTTTCTCGTTACCATTAGGGCTCGTATTGAAAATTCATAACTTAGCTAGCAGCGAGCAGGGCCCTTTATTGCCAAAGATAAGGATGTGTGCAATTTACTTTATACCTCGGGAGGAAATTCAGACGGCTTGGAAAACAGGAATGGGTGCAAAAAAGGTTTATCAATAGCGCACTGTGGGAAAGTGCGAGAGAATCCGAAGGAGAATTCTGAAAGGATCTAATTTTAGCATCTTTGAAAAGATTTTTGAGCGCGCTTATTTTTATGACAGGTTGATCTTTTCTTGTTTTGAGTGAAGTTGTTTTAGGTAAAATTACATTGCTTATTTATAAAAAGTAGCTATTATAAGAATCTATAAATATCACCATCTTTTTTGGAACTTTAGCATAAATATTTCCTATGGGACTGAAAACATTGCTTAGCTAATTAATAGCTTTATAACCTGATAATTCGGCTCAGTTTTTTTTTGTTTTAAATTCCTGTTCACGTGTGTGTAATCAAGTGATTTTTCAATTCGTATTTATATTTGGTTCAGTAACATTTTTTCTCGAGCGTTGTCAATTATGCCAAATGCATTTTCTCCTGTAAAAAGTAATTATTGAATCAACGGCCTGATAAATTTCACCTAACAATATATTTAAATGTTTCTACTCTCCACCTACAGAAATGCCCCAAAGTTTATTCCCAAAACGGCTTTCACAGAGGTTTATCGTCACAGTCCTCGTTTAAGCAACTCCACACATCGGGTTCGGTAAATACGGATGGTAGCGATCGTACCCTATTTACTGATTGTGTTTCTAGTGAAAATCGATGACTATTCGACAATAAAGTGCGAGGGAAAGATAAGTAAGTTTATTTCAATGGAAAACTGGCGCACAGCTAGATGGAAAAACGTTTTAATATCAATTCTAGGTATTGGTGTAAACAGTAGGAAATTACATTTATCCAGAATTCAATGTTTGCTCTTATATAGCTAAGGATATTGCCTATCCTGTTGTAACTTCATAAATCATTTACAAAAGAAGATATTTTTAATATTGATAAAATTAACCTTATCTTCTTTAATAATGATATTGAAATCATCTAATTGCTTCTAACAACCAAAACAAACCTGAACGAGATGCAAAAATAACGGGCTACTATGAAGCATGACATTCTTCTGATAGCATTTGGTTATATGATAGTTTTTTTTAGTAATATAAGACCCAAATAAAACTAAGACAACACGTTTATAACGACCTCAATCTACTCAGAAACTGCACCTAACTACTACTGGTCCGGAATATCTTGTCCGTAGCAAAATTTATGCATCTTGTAGCACGGAATAAAGTGATCAAGCGACTGCAATACTTGTCCAATCAGAGCACTGCCTGTCCCATTGCGTGGTTAATATAATAAAACTGGCTGAAGTACTAACTGTAATGGAGCTAGGTGAAGTCAGCAGTAAACACCCTGATGACATTGAAAGTGACACGGAACCTAGAAATATTATATTTAAAGAGGCTAATGAAGATCTTGTTTAGAAATTATTATGAAGACGACGAATGTTTATTTTGGTGAGTTTAGTGGACACACGTTTATAGATATTTTTGACATAAGCTCACGACTACATCCCAATTGGGGTAGCCTTCTCTTCTATCGAAGAAGAAGAAGAAGATTAGGGTTGTACTCTTACTACATCCATCGCAAGATGATCTAAATACAAGCTTTCTGTTAGACTAACGTGATAGGTGGTAGCGTATTTTTGAATTTAACAGATATCTAGGCTGCTCTTATCGGTGCACATGGTGTCACTAGCAAAATCCGATCATTTTATAACCATGTCTATGAAACTATCATAATAAAAAGTAAATAAATACAAGGATTAAAATATCTGCTGTTATTTTTCCAATCGAACGTAAACATTAAGTTCCGCTTCTTTATTACTTTACATGCGAAAGCACATTTGGATGTATCTAAAACAAATGCATTCTGATGAGCATCAGCCAATTTAGCCATTACCTAGAGTAATAAAGTTCGTTCAGATGAGCTAATTCTAAATAGCAATAAACTTCCCACAGATTCTCATGTTTAATTATAAGGTATGAATCCGATATAATGCTTCAGTAATAGCTACAATGTTGGTTGCTTTGTTTGAAACTCAATTAAGTGCTGTACCTGTTAGTAAGTTCTACATTGTATTCAGCAAAGGTAAAAAAATCCTTATAGGATTATTTAAAGACATTTTAAGTTGGCTGCGGCGTAGTGTAGCGGGGGGAGGGGGAGGGGGGGAGGAGGAGGGGGGGGGGGTTATATTTGCCGCCATTTTGACATTTCATTTCGTATATAGATATCAAGCCTATACTCCCGACGTGACACCGATTTGACTCCGCTGCGACTTGACTCTAAATGTCTTATATTCCTGGCTGTTCCAAATAATAAATATACTTTGACTAACTTAATTTAACAGCCTCCGTGGTCTAGTGGTTAGAGCGTTAGGCTCACGATCTGGAGGTCCGGGTTCGATCCCGATGGGGACAATGTCGAAATCACTTTGTGAGACTGTCCTTTGTTTGGTAAGGACTTTTCAGGCTTGAATCACCTGATTGTCCGAAAAAGTAAGATGATTCCGTGCTTCGGAGGGCTCGTTAAGCCGTTGGTCCCGGCTATTAGCCGTAAAAACACTTCCACCAACCCGCAGTGGAGCAGCGTGGTGGAGTATGCTCCATACCCCCTCCGGTTGATTGAGGGGAGGCCTGTGCCCAGCAGTGGGACGTATATAGGCAGTTTATGTAACTTAATTTACTTTACTTTTTTTTTAAGATTTCCAACGCTTTAGTTTCATTATAAACTAAAGCGTAAATATGATTCGTCAATGAGTTGACACATAAAGTTGTCTAAAATTCAATATAGAAAATAACACCTTGTGGCACACCCATCAAACTGACACCAAAATCATTTTGAATAATCTAATACACAATCATGATAGCTCCCAAAACGGTACCCGGCGCACACGAACATCGGAAGCGTTCTGAACCCGTCAATCTTTAGACTGACAGATTTACTACCTGTCAATCAGTAGATATAGATAATCATAAAAATATACCAACCACGCCGGCTTGAACGTGTATTGGTCACGCGCAACGGGACTTTATTTGCAATAGGTAATACTCATGTAGATTAAAACCATTTGTAAGTAAATAGTTGATTTGTAAAACAGGAAATTCTGGATCCAAAGCCAAGAGATTCAAATGAAGCATGTACCTAATAATATTTCACAAATATTGGAGTAGATAAAAACACCAAACGTCAGGAACAAAAATGCATTAAAACACTGAATGGGGCTAGTGTACTAGAAATGATTCGAAGTAAAAAGTAAATGGTACGAATAAGAAAATACGTCAAAATAAAAAAAAATGCCAGTAACACGTTGAGTGCTGTTATGGAACTTTTGACCCTTGCCTTCCGTTGTAAATGAAGGCATGTGGCAAGGGACGTATTTATAGGCACCACAGACGTTTTAATAGCTTATTACTCTGCTAGTCAATAATGTTTCAAATTGCCAGGAAAGCACTGGACGAAACACTATTTTATTACATCACTTGTATGAAATCTAAAGAAGAATCATTATGTAATAGAACAGTGATAAAGAAATGGATGAAGCGCATAAATTTATCATTTTTTTGAATTGTAGCGTTGACAGCGACTTTCCGAACGGCGACCCGCGCTACGGCGACTCTCTTTACTAGAACCCTGTATTTAATGAAGTTATTACAAGAGTTGCAGAGTTTATGACCTGTACACTCAGAATAATATATATACAATAATCTACACTCAGTATCTTAAACAAATATAAAAATAAAAGGCATATTTTACCATTAGAATAATGGATCTCTTAAAACGATTTCAAAAATAAAACTACATCCACTAGGCAAGAAATATACAGGAAGACGAATAAGGTTTGAATTAAATATTATCATAATATTATTGTATCCAGTTATAAGATCCACGCAGACGAATATATGTATTCTGTAAATACCTAAGCAAACCCATACAAAAAACCTACTTAAGACCGCGAGAGAATTCTCAAGGCTTATCTTCATCTAATCTTTGATCATCATCTTTGCGACAATTTCCAGCCGGCACACCACAACCAGTTAGCAGCTTCAATCAGCCACACTTCCTTACTTCCTAACGCATCGACTGATGCACATTATGCAAATTCACCTCCGTAATTGCTCTATAAGTCTAGTGCTCGTTTATTAGCAACTGCCTCTGCTGATAGCCAAGCGGAAAATTTATAAGTCTAGACCAGTTTTAGCCTTTCCAGCCGTTCCTAGGAATTATGGCTAAGGTATCTCCTAAGTGGTACCGCATAATTGCTCTATTAATGCTGAAGAAATGGTTACGTCTAATGTTTTAATGGTCCCAGCATTGATTTCCATTTGTGATTGTAGTGCATTGTTTGATTTAAGCGTTTTAACGACGACGAAGCAAATTTTTGCTTAGTTCTGTTTCTGTGGTCGTTTTGGTTTTGCTTGTAATGTTTCATTTGTAATAGATTTGATTTTGACGTGATTTATCTTAGATCTGTCGCATATGGAGACTACTTCGCCGGATATTCCGTGCATAAAGTATGGGACACCTTATTTTTAACATTATTTAATGTAGTATTTATTATGTACCAATCACATAAGAACATTTTATATGTAGGTAACTCTTAGAAATTGAATTCAAAATTGCAACGTCCGCGTTCCCACAACTCTTAAGTCAATCCACGACACTTGATGCGGGTACCGCTAGACTATCAATCGATCCAATTCCACTAGACCAATACAGAGATTGTTTATACTGAGTAGACTCTGGTTCTAAAGGTTAGTATGGAAATAAAAATAAATTGTTACTGCATATAAATTGTTAAGAATTTGATCGTTAAAGCTTGTTATGTCAACATAATTACGTTTGGATATATTTCTTTCGCATAGAGAGATGGTAACTTGTAAAGAGGGTTTCAAAAGTGGCTGCTTTTGGCTATGACTTTTAGTTCTATCTTACTTTATAGGTAAAGCTGGCGTAAGTCGAAGCGTAGACCTGACTGTCCTTTCAAATTTACTATCAGAAATGCTTCTAAATATTTAATTAATGAATCACGCAAATGGAACCTTACTAATTGACCATAGCGATTACACTTATACTAAGACGCCATATATTTATTAAATTATAAAAAAAAATTTTTTTTTTCATTTTTCATAATTTGATTTGAAAAAATACAAGCCAAAAATAAAATAAGAGTGTGCTCAGAAATTGCACGAACTGATTCCACCTGCACCTTTCCACCATCGGTCGAGACGGCGCGGGGAGGAATTCCATCTATATATGGTCGATATGTCTACTCTTGAACCGCTAGATTCGCTTCTTTCTTCATTATGCGAACTGCTAAATAATGGATTCTCTTCCTGCGTCTTTGTACCTCTATACATATTATAATTTGGCGATCTTCAAGGTAAGAGTGAATAGGCACTATTTGAATACACATGCTGTACCTTATTAACCACATCACCGCTTTAGACCAGGTTGGATCGTGGTCAAACGCACTCAAACCATTTATTAAAAAAAGCCATTTTTATTTTTAGCTTGTCTTATTTCATCATTGGCCTTATACATCTGTTTCAGACGATTTATGACGTCATTGCCTCGAAGAAATGCACTTTCTTTCATGGCTGTGCAAGCCAATCCTAGAGCGGCAAACTCTTATTTACATTGTTTATAATTAAATAATTATGAACCTAAATCTGTGCTTTCATCAATACGTTTGGATCTAAACTAACACTTTTACAAACGGCTTTTTAAAAATGTTTATTATTTAAGTACCTACTTTTTTAAACGTCTTTGCATGTTACAAAATCAGGTAACTTATTTTATCCATTATTTATGCGTCAATTCGTGAGTTGTTTTAATTACAATACAATCAATTTGCATTAATTAAGACGTAAACGGTAACGTTAACTCTATGAGCGCCATTTGCAAAAGGTTTAATGAAGCTCTTTTTTCTATAAAGGCGGCTTGGGGACATTTTAATACTTCCATTGTTGCAACGGCATGAATTAAATCAGTATTTTTAATTGAGGCAGATGTATTTCAATTTAAATTTAAATACTGCTTTTTATTTTTATTTAAAGGTTACCAACATAGTTAACAATAAGTACCTTACTGTAAACAACTTAACAAAATAAGAAAGTAATTGTTACCCCAATTATAGGTGACAACGGCATGGTGATTACAGCAAAGCTAAGCTAGCCTAAATCTAACTGTATAAAGAAAAGCAAAAATGTAATAATAACCTAATGGTGAATACGGCCAAGAATGTGTGAACCTTGCGCAGTTTAATCTATACGGCATCAAAGCCATATAATAAGTACGTACATGCACAAACTCACACCCGCGCTCACCAAGAGGCGATGTAGGCAGATTCCAAGCGGAAGACAACGTACAGCCTCCTACAAAGTCTCAGGAGTCGCAGATAATCATAATTATGCCAGGAGACCAACCCATCGCCCATGCGAAGATCCAACGTGCTAGACAAGACCTAATGACAATGAATGATGATATTCACAACCTATTTAAAAGAATTGAGTATAATATTTTTTATACTTACAATAAATAAATCATAGTACAACGTAAGACCAGACACGATAAGAAGTTCAACGTTATGAAAACTGTGTTAATAGTTGATTTACTATATTCCCAACACTAGGATGAGCACCTACTAAACTGTAACTGTAAGTACAGTTTATTTATTATAGTAAAGTGCCACACTTATCACGATTATGATTATCACGTACTCAGCGGCGAAGAAAATCAGACAGAGAGCCGCATCCGTAAAAATCGAACCTGTCAAACCTTTAGGTTAAGCGGACTCTGTGAAAACGGAATAACACGAGGGAGATGGTGAAAGTGACACACTTAAAACTAAATGAATGAATACGTAAATAGAGCAATAGCTCAGTAAAAAAAAATCAATATGATAAAAGGATGAGGAAAGTATTACAAAAAAATAACAGTAAGCCTAAAATACTTCCAATCTCGGATTACTTGATATTAGCTTAAGACGAAATCGAATTACACCCAAGTAAACACACGCGTACGGAAGTGTCTATTAACACTCACTCATTAGCACAAGATTTAATTGAAAGGGCCACTCAATAAATTCCAAAGAATCCCTCCACCAATAGCTACGGCAACGTCCGCACTAAATTGTTTTACAACCTAACAGTGTTAAGTGATTTTTACATTTTATTGTTCAACAATAGACCTGCTACAATAGGGGACACTTCAACTGTCTATTCTGAATGATCCTCTATTTGTTTAGTTTTGAGTACTCTTACCTTCTTCTTAGGGGTTTTTAAGAAATCATTTTTGTTCAAACAGCCTAATGTTAAGCCAGCCAACCTATCATTATTCTTTTGCAGTTTGTTGTAAAATAGCTGTTTGACACTTTGTGTTGTACAAGTGACAACTTGTAGGTACAGGTTTTTAGGTACAGGTTTAAAAAAATTACGTAAGTACCTACGTTATTTTTCATATTTTTATGAAGGTAAAATTTACTAATGGAGTGAAGTTGAATAGAATGAAGTTCTAATCTTGCTATAGAATGTGGGATGAGCTAGAAAAAAGAGAAGGAAAAAAGAAAAGAAAGAAAGAGAAGAGAAAAAGAGTTGAAGGAAGAGTTTTTCTAGATTGGTAAATGTTCAAACCAGATGTATTTAATATAGTTTCATGCACACTAAAACAAATGGTATTGCCAAGTACAATATCCTATCCTCACGTCCTCATCATAAGTAAGTATCCGACTCCTTTGAGAAATTCTAGTCAAGTAGGTAAACTTGAGCACTAAGCTGAACTTTCAAAGCTATATTTTTGCATACATTACCCAGCTCAGTTACCGAAAAGACATTCTCAACTTACACTCACTTACGTAACTATCCGCAAACATTTACTCTCAAGTTTACACCATATTCGCAAACCTCAAGACCAAGTATTTGTAAAATGTCTTCGGACTTTACAGAGTTTGCGTGATCACATTTACTACACTCGACTCCCTACAAAGTATCTATCGAACTAAATTTCGCTTCCACCTTATTGGTTAGATGTCCAAGTCTCCCACTTAATGTTGCCTTGCGGGCGAGTTAACACTTAAAAAAGGCCAGTTTACTCCGAATGAAGAATGAAGGGGTGATTTGGTCCTTTAATTTGTAGATAATATCATTCACAAGATTTAGGTCTGCATAAAAATATAAAAGTGTAAACTCGCCCGAACGCCATATATTAAGTGGGCGACTTGCCACCCAACCCCACCTTATTACAAGAAATGATTCCAGTCGAAGTCTCAAAGCATAAAAGTTTCTCTTTAATGAATCAACATAAAGCATAATTTTTCTTTTTTTCCAATTTTGTCGTCCACTGCCGGTGTAGTCAGCGGTTTGACACTGCGTCAGAAGATTTGGTGATGAAAATGTTTTAATATAAGGAGAGATTGGCATCGGCGAGCGAACTTGTAACGTTCTGGTGACAAGATGGGTAAAGTTTTTTAATAAAATATGTACTGGGTGGAGGAACGGAAGCTTCGCGTATTTTATGATGTCTCTCGGGTTTACTGCTCCGAATTTGTGATAATCGTGTCGTGTAATCCCTACGTTACAACTTGCCCAGCTCTTGATTTATTTTGTTTTTCTCTAAGCGCCGGTGGTACCAGAAACATGGTTTCACGGGGAAACGAAATCTTTAGCGCTTCATTTATTTTGTCATTTTATTTAATTTAAGTTTTTCTCCGTATTTTTAATGTAATTTAGTATTACATAACATAACATAAATAGCCTATATACGTCCCACTGCTGGGCACAGGTCTCCTCTCAATCAACCGGAGAGGGTATGGAGCATACTCCACCACGCTGCTCCACTGCGGGTTGGTGGAGGTGTTTTTACGGCTAATAGCCGGGACCAACGGCTTAAAGTGCCCTCCGAAGCACGGAATCAACTTACTGTTTTTTCTTCTTAATTTAATATTAATATGTTCAATGTCTCCTTGAATACCTATCACTCCTACAGCACTCATCTGAACTTCATTCCGAACTTGAATATAGAAGATCTTTATCGATAAGCCATTTACCATTTTGAAGTACATGCAACTAACAAGATTTATAAAGACGTTTAAACATTTTTTTCAAATACCGTCATCATTTAAAAGAAAGAAAGAAAGAAAGAAACGTTTATTATAAAGGGACACCACAGTAACAAATATATAATATAAAACACGGAGTAACACATAACTTACAACACACATTTACGACCATAAACGTTTGCTTGAATAGTTCTCCAAAGGTAAATCAATTGTACGTCTCTAAATTTCCAGCATATCATTCATTTATAACCATAATTGCCTGCGGTTATGTCAGGATTTCTCTTTAACTTTCTTTATGGTGGTCATAATTTAATCAGGATTGAAATATAATACAAGGGAAAACTGGAATGGAGGCAACGACCCATAAAATCAGCTTTACGACAAATTTTGTTCAATATTTGTGTCGTAAATCAAAAGCATGATCTGTTTCTGGTGCTTCTAGCAGCGGATGTTTGTGCTGCCGAGAAAATGACCCGAAAACACGCCGCCACTATAACTCTGTCCTATGGAGATTAGACTCACGGCCTCCATGGTACAGTAGTTGAGCGTTGGGCTTACGACCCAGAGATCCAGGATTCGAATCTCGGTGAGGACATGACCCGAAAATCACTTTGCAATACCTAGTTTGGTTAGGACATCGCAGGCTGATCACCTTATTGACCGAAAGTAAGATGACCTGAGCATGCTAAGCAATCGGTCCCGGCTACTAAGTTATTACGTAAGTAAGTATGTATGATATATGAGCCATGTCAGGATCCTTTGGCGGCTGAATAGTAACCCTGAGCGTTGATGAGGCCAGGTTTTGACTTCACAACCCACACGAGAGAAGAATGGAGATTTGAACTACTATAGGTCAGTTTATGTAAATAAATTTATGGACACCAAAGCTTAAGAGTATGTCTGTGATTAAAGTGATACAGGTACTCATTGTATGAATAAATGATAAATGTTAATTATAATACTGATATATTTGAAAGAGATTTACAATCTTCTCTGAAGAAGGTTAAGGATTACATACTTAATTCAGTAAATGGAAGCAGGAACTGATCTTCTCACCGCGGAACCATATCACTCCATTTTCATTAACTGATATGTTTAATAATGATGCATTATGAGAGCTTCGTTATTGAAGTCCTTTAAAGGGCAAGTCAAGGCACATTTCCTAAATTCTGTTTCTCCACTATCCAAACCATGATATTACCATATATTCAAGTTTATAATAATCTACATAGCTCCACACTTCAAAGTAACTTCAGCCTTAAGTAGGTATCATGTCTAAGACACAGTAAGCTGTTGTATTACAACTTCGGTTACAAGAAACACATTTTAGTATTATAATACTAACGTAGCTAAACTCTAACTAAATGTGTGAAACGTGAGTTTATTGAGAATAATATAGGTATTTACTACTATATGCGAAATATAGACGTCGATACGGCTCACCACCTATCATCATCATCATCATCATCATCAGCCCATTAACGTCCCCACTGCTGGGGCACGGGCCTTCCCTATGGATGGATAGAGAGGTCGGGCCTTAAACCATCACGCGGGCCCAGTGCGGATTGATGGTTATTAACGACTGCTAATGCAGCCGGGACCAACGGCTTAACGTGCCTTCCGAAGCACGGAGGAGCTCGAAAATGAAAACTTTTTTTTTTGTGGTCACCCATCCTATGACCGGCCTTTGCGAAAGTTGCTTTACTTCAACAATCGCAGACCGAGCGCGTTAACCGCTGCGCCACCGAGCTCCTCAACCACCACCTATCACGTTTGTCTAATAGAAAGCTTGGTAAGGCGTGAGCACTTAGTTCATCATCCGATGTATTCGTGAGCTTAGGTATTAGTACAAAAGTCATTGTAAAGTTCCCGGGTTCGAATCTCGGTGGGGACAAATCACAAAAATCACTTTTTGATCCCTAGTTTGGTTAGGACATTACAGACTGATTACCTGATTGTCCGAAAGTAAGATGATCCGTGCTCCGGAAGGCACGTTAAGCCGTTGGTCCCAGTTACTTACTGATGTAAGTATGTAGTCGTTACATGAGTCATGTCAGTAGCCTTTGGCGGCTCAATAATAATCCTAACACAAGGGTTGATGAGGTTGGTAATTCACCTCACAACCCACACGATAGAAGAAAAATAATAAAGTAAAACATCACAACTAAAAAGTTTCGCAAGAAGATAAAAATAAAAGACATCAGATTGACTTTAAATCACTTCACCTAGCCAATAAACGTGGCAGACGACTTTAAAATTTTAAAACACCTTTAAAATAAACATTTTGAGGTGCCATTTCCCTTTTCCAACGCCGATAGTCCTATGATCACCATCAGTCCGAAGATCAAACGGGGTTAAATTTAGATTTGTAAAGTTTATGTGCCGAGTAAACGTTTTTGATATTGTGTATAAACATCGCGGAATATGCTTTCATTTTACGACGGAAACGGTGAAATGTATTGACTCCGCGACGAAAGAAATCAGTGGAAGCTTTTTATGTCGTGTCGGTGATGTCAATGGCCGACCTTACCAGCCTTGGTATCGGGATTAATATTACAGAGGATCCTTACATGGATCATGTTCACTTACCAAAGCGTCTGCAGAAGCACTCCATAATTCTTATATGCAGTGTGCTCCAAAACCAAATAGAAGGGACATCCTTACAAATTGATTTTTGGAATGTCGAGGACATTCTATAAGAAACGAATCCAGAACCTCCCAAACGCACTACACCAAACCACGTCTATAAAAATCGGTCTCAATGGATTTCTTTTCAACATACATGCATAAACTCACGTCTATTTCACACCGGGGTAGGCAGATACTATGGAATTCCATTTTTGCTTCGATCCTGACACACTTCTCTTGATTTCACCACATTCATCAATCATTTCATACTCGCACGCTGGTTCAGAGTAGATCGTATTAAACATTTTCTAAGGAAGTCTTCAATTTGGTCAACCTTCTCTTTTATACCATAATTTATTCTAATTTCCTAATTTCTTTACAAAACAGCTAATCACACAAATAAAGTTATGAAAGCAGTAATTTATTTGCAGACGCTCTCAAATATTAAGAATAATGAAAATTTTCAAGTACTTAAATTCAATTTAGGTTCTTTCGCTTTGCAAATCTTTTCTGAATATTTTATATTATATAAGTATTGTTATGAAGTTTAACATTTTGTATTTTTTCATTTATTTTAGTTTTAGAATAATGGAGTAGCTTTATAAAACAACAAATAAGAAATGAAAAATCAACGTTTTATAGCTTTTTCAGTCTACACTACTCATAAGATCTTAATTTTTTAGCATTCATATTTATTTTAATTGCAATAAAGAGTGTTTGTATCGTATTCATCTTGCCAGCAAAACTGAGACCGACGAATCAGTTAATTTTTATAAAAGTCATGGCAACAAAGCCTTACAATTGGAAAATTATAAAAAATAAATAAATAAAGTATTCTGTTTTATTGTGTACAAACAAATAAATAAATAAAGATATTTTCTAGAACTCGTAATCCAGCCTAAGGAAAGCCCAAACAATCAAATTAAATTTTGCCCTATACCAAAAATCCGATAAACCCATTAATTTCTCCCACATTTGCAACTAACCTAACCCTTGAGCAATCAGCCTCTGAATCTCCCTAATGAGAGGGACATCCAAGTTTCGCGTCATTATCTCGGACGGGCATTATCTATTCAGGCGATGTAGACATGTTGCCTTTATCGAGAACTCCTAGCTACTGTTGAATCCCTGGTACCGTCAGAGGAAGTTATGCTTAATGCAATATTAATTCGACGCCTTTTGTTTCTTTTTTATTATTTTAATTAAGATCTCTTTTCTATTAGACCTTCAAGCTTATTGGTTTTTACTGTAATGGCTGAATGTAAAATATATATATATATATATTCACGTTCGTAATATAGTAGGGTTCTTTCATAATATGACAATTTATTTACATTATCTTGGTAAGCTTTGACTTTTGCAGAGACAGGTGGTAACCTAACCCTAAGAAATCCTTGCCAGTGCTATTTTCCTGGTACCGTCGGATGCGGTTTCGCTTGATTAAATATCAATTGACGACTTTTCTCTCCTTCTAATTTCAGTTTTACTTTGGGCTTATAAGGACTTTTATCATTGTTCAAACTCATTCTCCTGGTCCGTAATAAGACTATCTATATTTTTATAACCGCCATATTTGCTTACCCTTAAAACCTAGAACGGATTTTATTCTGGACCTAGTTCTTTACTATGATTACTTGAGGGGATGTTAGACTTTATAAAAAAGGCCTTAATTGATGCCGTTGAGAGTTGAAACGGAGACCTCAAAAGCTGCTTAATCACTTTTGCACAGAGATTTTCAGTTTTTAGTAACAAAGTAGTGAGATCTAAGTCCTTTATTCCTTGAATGTAATAGAATTAATAACGGAACTTTCTTCTCTGCCCCATTTCGTGAGTTAGTATTCCAAATATGGATGTATGAAAGCGAGGAATCGCGTCCAAGTTTCGCAGCATTATTTTGAATGTAAGTACATTATCTATTCAGACGATACGGACACGTCTCGTTTATCTAGAAACTTCTAGACGTTACTGCACTCCTGGTACATCTGGTGTATGAAATATGGACTAAGTGTTAGTAGACTTTTACATTTCTTGTACTCTGTTGTCCTGGTTCAGTATTTATATAGACCGACACATTGAACAACTTATGCCTGGGGCAGGTATAGCCACAAGACACCAGGAAACAGTCTCTGTGGTGTATTGAGTGAGCGTTGGTCTCACAATCTGGAGGTATCGGGTTTGAATCCCGGTGGGGACATATTATCACAAAAATAGGCAAAATAAGTCACGCCAAAAAAAATAACACTGGAGCTATAAAAATCGAACGCCCCTCTAAGACCCGTGCACGAAAAATCCCCGTATGTACAATATTCTATGACTATAATAATATTATGATGACATGTAAGCCCTTATAGTTAGATAGTCTATCATAATAATGTGCTACAGTACCGTAGAGCCCAAATAAACCACTCACAGCATCCCAAGATCACACCCGCGTTTTTATCGGGTGAGCAGAGCAACAAGTCAACAACAAAACTCGCAGCTACTCTTGATATTATTTTATCCTCAAAATGGATATGATGAATCATAACCTTCGGTTTTAAAACAATTTTTTAACGCATAAAATTTCCTCACTCACAAACCTCTCGACAACTTTTACCTGTAGAAACTCTGATCCATTTCTCTATTACAAAGTTAAAATATATTCGAGTTGAGATTTATATGGAGTTGGATTGCTGTCGCTGCCAGTCGTGCCTGATCTGCGACTCGGGATAAATGTAGCGACACGTTTTGAATAACATTAAGTAACTCATTTTGAACTTGGTCAGATCCGAGATTACACCGCACTGAGAATTCAAATCCGATACGGGAAGGTTAAAATATTACTCAGACGGAGCACTTATCAATTTATTTGCTGAAGTATGCATCCGAGACGTCAGTGATTCTAAATTTTATTGCTTTAAGAAATGTTTTATAGTTGTATGGGAACACAAGGAATATCATTTTATGATCAACAATACAAATACAACTCACTTCATGGCATGCAATCCATCTCTCTCTCTCTCTCTCTCTATTTAAGAGCAGCGCTCTTGTCGGTGGAGTAACCGCCATTCCTCTCTTCTTCCCGCCAAAACCTTCACCTCCCGATACGACACGACCTGCACCTTCTCTTTTATTTGTTTCATAAATGTTATCCTAGGTCTACCCCTTCCTCTCTTCCCTTCAATTTTTCCTTCTATAATGTTTGTTATAAATGAATCGTGTCGTATCAGGTGGCCAATCATATTTCCTCTCCGGTTCTCTATAGTCTTCAATATGGTTCTCTTTTCTTCAACTCTTTCCAGCACTTTTTCATTTGACACCATTTCAGTCCACCTTATACCCTCCATCCTTCGCCAACACCACATCTCAAACGCTTCCAACCTCTCTCTGTCTCTCTGTGTCATAGTCCACGTTTCACTCAATCCATAGATGGGTATTATAGACAACAAATTTTAATAACCAGAAAACATTTTGCAGCAACAAATTTTGGAGTCCTAACATGGAGCATGAATTGTAAATAACAAAATATAATGGATCAGACATGACTCCTTTATCCAATAATGCTGTAAACTCATTTCTCCAGCGTTATCCCGTTTTCACAGGGTCCGCTTTCCTAAACTGATGATTTGACAGGTCCGGTTTTTACAGAAGCGGCAGCCTGTCGTTCCAACCCGCAAAAGGAAAACCAGCCCAATACAGGTTAGGTCACATACTTCTTAAAAGCATTTCTTGGAAATGTGGGTGTCCTCACGATATTTTCCTTCACCGACAAGTATGTGATAATAATAATCAATTCTGATCCAAATACGAATTCGAATATTTAAGTTCTCTTCAAGATTCGAACTTGTGACCTCACAGAGAACTGAACTGGGTTACTGCCGCTCACGGGTCGTAATATTGCTGTAGCATTTTAATTTTATACATAATACACCGGCCGGCCATAGGATGGGTGACCAAAAAAAAAAACTTTTCATCTCGAGCTCCTCCGTGCTTCGGAGGGCACGTTAAGCCGTTGGTCCCGGCTGCATTAGCAGTCGTTAATAACCATCAATCCGCACTGGGCCCGCGTGATGGTTTAAGGCCCGATCTCCCTATCCATCCATAGGCAAGGCCCGTGCCCCAACAGTGGGGACGTTAATGGGCTGATGATGATGACATAATACACAAAGCTTTTATTTAACGTCTTTAAATACAATATTACCGAAGATTTGTTACTTTATTTTGTTTAAAAATAATCTTAATTCAAAGTCTTAATTTATTTATTCAGATATCCAATGGTATTTACGATAGTTGTTTACATTACATGTACAAAATATCTTCGCCAACAACAGGATATCGTTACATGCAAATTTGAATGAACCGTGTTAGCGCGTGTATCTAGTGCGATGTATTCATCATAATAATTACTTGCAAAATCATTGACTTACATAAGACAATGAAATAACATATTAGTATTATTAAATACATATCATGTAGCATAATATACCTAAACATTACATATTATATTATAAATTTCATAAAGAGTTTAAAAGTCAAAGAGCACAAATAGGTCAGTTGCCAATTAGGTTTTTTTTTGACGTGGCTTATTGTAGATTTGCCGCAGATGGCATTAACTACTTGGCCGGAATCCAATAAGTTAAGACACGACATTACTATGGAATTTGTATGAAAAAAGACACTATGACGTCAGACTTATTATTGTGTTTTTCTTGATTCTTCTTATCGTGTGGGTTGTGAGGTAAAATACCAACCTCATCAACCCTGGTGTCAGGGTTATAATTGAGCCGCCAAAGGCCTCTGACATGGCTCTCTTCTTTTCTTTTTAAAATCATAAAAAAGTTCAATACAAAAGAGAAATGTGTTTCGTCAGTTTTAAATCTGTCTTTATTAAAATCAGAATTTTATAATTTAACATGGTAAACTACCCAATTGAAGTTCAAAAGTTTCCTGATGCTAAATACGGGGTGATAACAAAATTCTTTTAAGGAAAAAAGGCGGGCAAATGCCCTCGGAAGCCTACAACGAACTTCTTTTATATTTTTTATTTTTTTCTTTGATGAGCTTTTATTTATTTTCCATTTTTCATCCTCCAAACTCTAATGATCTTTAATGAAAGAAGCCGATACAACGATACAAACCATTTTTTTCTTCGGCTCATACTTTTGGAGATTTTCTTTTCAACTTCGTTGCGTTTATTTATTATTTATAGTTGAACGAGTCCGAATGAAATGTTACAAATTTTGTTGGGGCTTAAAGTAAATACTTCCAAAATATAAAATAATAGGTATTTAGAGAAAAATGTCGGAAAGCAACTGTTTTCTTTTTATTTTATTGTAAGTAATAAAAGTTAGCTGACAAAATAAAAAAATAAGAATTAATTGAACTTATGTGGTGAACGGAAGCTAGTAAAATCTTAGAACACGTACAGTCATGAGCAATATCATGGTACCCACTTTAGAACCCTGTCGCACTATCATATTTGACATCTAACGAGACTTACGGTTTAATTTGTCAAAAAAGTTGATGTGACATGGTTTTAAATTATATGTACGGCCTCCGTGGTCCAGTGGTTGAGCGTTGGGCTCACGATCCGGAGGTCCCGGGTTCGAATCCCGGTGGGGACATATCACAAAAATCACTTTGTGATCCCTAGTTTGGTTAGGACATTACAGGCTGATCACCTGATTGTTCAAAAAGTAAGATGATCCGTGCTTCGGAAGGCACGTTAAGCCATCGGTCCCGGTTACTACTTACTGATGTAAGTAAGTAGTCGTTACATGAGCCATGTCAGGGGCCTTTGGCGGCTCAATAGTAACCCTGACACCAGGGTTGATGAGGTTGGTACTCCACCTCACAACTCACACGATAGAAGAAGAAAGTGTAGACATATTAGTACTCGTGACCGTACGGCTGCTTATATTAGTAATGGTAGTACCAAGGGAAAAACGTTCCTAACATGG
Source organism: Pectinophora gossypiella (assembly GCF_024362695.1). Lineage (NCBI taxonomy): Eukaryota > Metazoa > Arthropoda > Insecta > Lepidoptera > Gelechiidae > Pectinophora > Pectinophora gossypiella. Next base: position 3,016,800 of record NC_065421.1, on the reverse strand, counting down.
TGTACAATTTTTGTGGCGATTGACTAATCCCTTGTCACCATAAGGATAATCATATCCACCTTAGGACTTCTTATCACAAGTAGCTGGAAGTCTGTAGTAGGCTAGTTTCCAACTAGTCAAATTAGCTACATTTTAGTAACCGTCAAAACACGAAATTACTAAGGAAATTTTATGAAAAGGCACACTGTGACGTAATAGAAAAACGTGATAAAATTTTGGACTTATTATTATGGTTTTCTTGATTAAATTTCTTAAATAAGTTAAATAGAAAAAATTAAATGTTTTTCGTTAGTTTTAGATCTGTCTTTATTTAGTGATCAGAATTTCATAATTTATCTTGAACCCAACACGACCCAAGTTTACACGGAGTAAGGTACTTATAAGAAATGTCAAGTAATAACAAAAGGACATGACAGAGACGCGAGCAATTTTAAAATGTTAGTTGTTAGACAGATAAAATAAATAAACGGATTCTGTAGAAGCAGAAGAGAAATTGAAATTGGCATGTCATTCTGTCTGTCTCCTGTCTTTAATTAATTTCAACCTATTTTTAGAAATTGAGTAAGTATCTAGACGGAACGAATTCAAAATTATTTTAAAAATCGAGCTTAAAGGTGTACCTAAAACGGAGTTTCTTGACGTAGAGAATCCTATCCTATGGTATGCTAAAACCGCAATGAATTTGCAGGAGTTGTCAGCCAACCATAAGATTTTACCTTATAAACTACATGGTAGTACCTGCCAAATTTCCGGGTAAGAGCCCTCGGCTCTCCCTATTTGTTCGGCCAAGTAGTAAATGCGATTTGCGGCAAAACAATTAGTCACATCAAAAATGAACCTGCCGTACAGATGGTAACTAACTGCCGAATATTATGTTCCGATGCTGTTATGTTCCGAACATTTATCCGTCGTATTATTACAATAATACTAGAACTTTTCTAAGCTTGTAAAATAACATGAGTCGTTATAGACCTTAATCGTAACGAGCCTAAAGATAACACTATGATCCATTCCAAAGCACCGATAGCTAGACAAACAAAAACGAAAACTGTAGATACCTAATCTGAGCAGGAAAGTGTATCATCGAATACATAGACGAGCGTGCCACATCCATCAGCGTAGAATGTCGGTCAATACATGTAAGGTAAGTATTACATTTGTTAAGAATTGTTCGACTTGCAACCCAAATGGAGATGATGAATGCCGCGGCCCATTTTATCAGGTGCTCCTTTAGTAGATAAAATTCCAGTAGAAGAATGAAATAAAACGATTTGTAAAGAAGGGTTTGTTGATACGCTGGATAAACTTACACTTTGTGTAGGATTTATTGTAAAGTTATATGATTATATGACGAAATACCAATGTTAAATAATATTTTAACTTTAAATTTTACATTGGTAAAACTAGAAATTGATTTAGGTACATGTGTATACCTATCACCTACATAAAGGTATTGTATTGCAAAACAAGTCTTATAAGACAAGATATTCTTTATTGCGTAGGCACGGCTTACCTACATACTATTAGCAGGTACCTAATAATAACAGGAGTATTATAAAATCGGTAAAAATCTCAGAAATAATATTGTGTATCTTCAAAGAGCAAAAAGTTTTATAAATAGAATGAACTTTGAAGCAAAACGGGAAAATAGGCTCTGATAATGAATTCTCCTGATGAGACCTTTATAAGTAACGCATCTTTTATCGAAAATACAAAGTCAAATATTTTTTGTTAAATATGAACGGAGTTATGAATCGGAAACGAACAAATATAATTAACATATCTCACAATTACACAAATTCGTAGTCAAAGACTTGCAGCCATTGTTGATACGATATCCTAAGATAGATATGATGTATCTATGGTGATACGAAATCTGCTTATGGCCAGTAACATTAGTCCATCATGTAAGAAAGAACAATCCCTCTGTCGGATTTTACGACATTCCCGAGATGACAAGCAGCTAAACATGTTCCATATTTTTAATACGCACTCATAACAACATAGAAGCACGAACGTGAAATTAAATAATTATCAATTGGTACAACAATTCAAAAAGCACCTAATTTCAGAAAACGTCCCGACGAAGCTCAAAAGAAACTTCTTCGAGCGTTCACTTCAGAAATTAGCCAGAGCTAATTTCAACAACAATAGACAATAATAAACAGAGTTACGCTTGAAAAAATCGACGAATTAACTTACTTCGCAGTTTGTTATTTCCTCGTGTAGAAATTTTCCTTTGATGTATCACTTCCAAAATTGTATCTTCTTCATTAATATTACTTGCAAAGTTTATGAATGTCTTGAATCTGCTCTTACTGTAGAATGCAATTTATATTTAAGTTGCTGTCGATGGTCGTGTAATAAGACGGGTTATTTGATCTGTTGAACCCAAAGAAAGTTTCGTTCAATAACTAAGCATCTACCGCTATCGTATTACACTTCCGGTTACTTATAAGAAATGTAGACAGCAAAAATTTGCTTGCTATCTCACGCAACTTGAATTTGCATTCCTTTTGAATAATTTCTAGTCATTCCTAACGATTCTTTCTCGCCGCCGTTTTATAAATAAATTCATAAATGAATTCAAATCACGTGGAGTTCAACAATAGATTTATTGTAATCATTAACTATACAACACCCTACAAACTATTAATTGATTCTACAAAGCTCCACATTGATGTCCTGCCCACGGAAATTATTCTATAAACTCGTACATAAATAAAAGTAATTTACGGACAAAAAGGTCTAGCTCAATCACAAACAATACGCCATTGTTATAATGAATTGTTTTGTTACGTGTTCATCCTAAAACTGCCGGCTCATTGTTGGCTTTTATTCCTCCCACATGCTCAGGACTTTAAAATAATAGTTTATTAATCAAATCAATTATCTCTGCATGTGTATCATCATTTACAATCGGTCCAATATTAAATTCACTGCCCGATTTAATGGTGTTTTCAAAGTAAGATGATCCTACAAAATTTGCTCCATGATGTTTCTTCTGATAATCACCGTTAAATGTAATGTTTACAGGGCTGACGCTTTCCTGGTAATATAATATTACACAGCCTGTAAACGTTTCTGAAAGTCATAACATTTCAGTGTAACTAAATCATTTCATGTTTCCGCTGTGATGTTACCATTTGTGCGTTTGCATCCATTAAATCGGGTGCAGTAAAGCTAGCTAATATTATCTGATGCGTATATTTGTTTACTTTGGGCTAAACAGATCTCGCAACACTGACCATCAAACCGACCACAGAAGACACTTTCACATGAAAAATCATTAGGTCCTAACACTGAGTTGGCTCGAACCACGAGTTGCACACAGTCACTGATCCTCGTTGTCAAAGGGTTTGTAGGACGCACTATCTCGGAACAAACATCCCTATACAAACAAGTCGCGGTGCGATGTTTCGCCGCGTGGCGCCGGCCGGCAGCGATCCGTCTCCTACAACGGCCGGGGAGAGACTGAGACTGGCTGAAATTATGTTTAGCTGCGGGGCACACCGGCTATTGCATCCGAGCATAAACGAAAACGACCGAATGTAATTTTGAAGTGTGACCGAGAGGGAAGATTTGTCAATGTGGATGGAGGGAGACGGCGCACAGGTAGGGTGGGAGACTGCACCAAGGGGTTTTGTATGCAGGTTCGAGATTGAGAGAATGCACTCGGCCGAAAGATGCTGGCGCTGTGACGCCCGTAGGCATCATACCTATCATTTTAATAGACTATTAATGAATTGATGACTTAACTGACCCGAATTGTGATCCATTTCGGTTAATTGTAGTTTGAGATAAAGCAATTTATGATCGAATTAGTTCGAGTGGTAAATCGTTGTGATGTTGTTGTCAAGGATTATTTAAATCAAGTGGCAGTTTATAATCCATTTTGATAAGCTTTTATTTTTTTATTGGTCCATTCCTCTATTTTATTGGACAATTATCTACTTTTCAATTTTATTACCCTTGCGTTGTTATAACACATCACAGTAGCTTCATAAATAATTATGAAAATAATAGAACTAACGAGGGATTGTGTTTTTTTTTTTTATTGCACTTTTATCTTCTTCTTTGTCGTGAAATGTGCCATATAAAATGTAAGTCTTTTACTGTTTTCTATTACTTACTTTTGTTTATTCTAAATTGTATATTAATATCTTATAATAGTACTGTTATGAAAGGCTAGCTCGCCGCTTTATTTAAATATGTTTGGTAATAACAAATGTTCAGGACCTCCGCGATACAGGGTTTCCCTAGTGCGGGGTCCGCCAGTAATGTATACATGTTTAAGTTTTTTGATAAATAAACATATTCTATTCTATTCTATTCTATTCTAACGACGGAACAGAGGACTGTAGCCGTAAAAATATGTAACGGTGTATTTCAGTTTCCAGGACAGCGAGTAATTAAAATGGAAATGAGATGTATTGTAGATGAAGAGATCGTTTAAGCAAAAGTGTTTCAAGCGGCAATAAATGCTGGAATGGCTAGTTGTCCAGTATTTATGGCCCGGGAAGTCGGAGTTGACCAGAAATGTTCAAAGAAGATTCATTATAAATAACTCGAGGGAACAATATAGCAGTATATCATGTTTGGATCGTAGGCTTGAATGATTTCTGATGGACTTCATTCAACAGTGTTTGTAGCATGTCGTTTGAGTGTTTTGTAGGCGTACGAGGAAATGATTAGGAATAATAAGGAGATTTGGCTCTTGAATGTCAGTTAAAATCCATGAAAATGTGCCATCAAGTAGAAGATTATGAATTATAATATTGTGCCTACACGATTCTTATCAATCCATTTTTTTGTACCTTATAGCTTGGTTGATTTCCGAAATAGAGGCATTAATACAAAACCGGCCTCTGTGGTCCAGTGGTTGAGCGTTGGACTCACGATCCGGAGGCCCCGGGTTCGAATCCCGGTGGGGACATATCACAAAAATCACTTTGTGATCCCTAGTTTGGTTAGGACATTACAGGCTGATCACCTGATTGTCCGAAAGTAAGATGATCCGTGCTTCGGAAGGCACGTTAAGCCGTTGGTCCCGGTTACTACTTACTGATGTAAGTAAGTAGTCGTTACATGAGTCATGTCAGGGGCCTTTGGCGGCTCAATAGTAACCCTGACACCAGGGTTGATGAGGTTGGTACGTCACCTCACAACCCACACGATAAGAAGAAGACTACAAAACCCAATTTTCATTCTTCTTCGAACGTGTAGGTCATGGGTTGTGATGTGGATTATGAACCCTATCAACCTTGGTGGCAGCCTCCGTGGTCTAGTGGTTAGAGCGTTAGGCTCACGATCTGGAGGTCCGGGTTCGATTCCCGATGGGGACATTGTCGAAATCACTTTGTGAGACTGTCCTTTGTTTGGTAAGGACTTTTCAGGCTTGAATCACCGGATTTTCCGAAAAAGTAAGATGATGCCGTGCTTCGGAGGGCACGTTAAGCCGCTGGTCCCAGCTATTAGCCGTAAAAATCACCTCCACCAGCCCGCAGTGGAGCAGCGTGGTGGAGTATGCTCCATACCCCCTCCGGTTGATTGAGGGGAGACCTGTGCCCAGCAGTGGGACGTTATATAGGCTGTTCATGTATATACATATGTATCAACCTTAGTGGCAAGGTTATTGTAACAACTACTTACCTACGTCATTAAGTAGTAATCGGGGCCAACCGGTTACCGTGCCTTCCAAAGCACGCATCGTCTTATTTTCGGATAATCAGGTGATCTGCCTGTAATGATCACATAGTGATTTTTCTAAGATGTCTCTACTAGGATTCGAACCATGGACCTTTGGATCGTTAGCCCAACGCTTAACCACTAGATCACAAAGGCTGTTATTTTCATTGAATAAATAGAAAAAGTTCCAATTATAAAACAGGATGATAATTCAAAAATAGAATGGGGAATTCCGAACAATATTGTAGATGAAATATAACACTAACCATATAGAGCGCGCGCTAGTTTCTACGCGCTATAAAATGTGGGATAATCCCTTCTTACGGAAAAAGTGGAAGTTCTAGCAATAGGTAATTCAAATACAATATAGCTTATGAAACAAGTTGGACCAGGTTAATAACGAATGGAATATGAAAATACACACTAATTCTATATTTAAACTGTTTTTAAAAACATGTTTGAATTTTCTACTAAGGGACTGGCTGCTAAATTGACACGTAGATTGTAGTTTGGATCAGTATCGGATACTGTTATAAGCCAGATAAGATTTACAACTGTGAAACAGCCCCTAAAATTATATTTTTTAATTAAGCCTTATGTCGATTTAAGACTACGTACGGTGTTCCGCTTTTGTACCTATGTACACTGTCGGATAAAAATCGACTTTAGTTTCCGAGTTTAGTTTTTCTTTTCTTTTCTCTCCTTTCTCCTCATCTCACAATAAATTCTTAATTTTACCATTTTTGTTGATCAACTGATCATTAAAAAGTTATTGTTATGTACTTAACTCGTTATACAATTAAAGTTATTTATTTGCCTGTGTGAAATGTGTATTAGCCTGCAAAGGAAAAACTTAGTTAGACGGAATTTTCAACTATAAATAACGCCAACATTTATTTACAACTGCACCTAAATTTATACACAATAAAAAATATTTTATCTTTACCTTTACTCGTGAACGAAATATTCTAGCTTGGCCGACATGGATGTCTTTAAATAGGCTCCGGACACAGGTTGGCCGCTGCAAGGATAATCTCTGCATGGATACCTACCTGGTTGATGGTTGCGATAATTGCGAGTGTGGAGTATCACCACAAACTATGGCTCACCCTTTGTGCTGTTCTAAGTGCCCTAACACCTGCACTATTAAAGACCTTTACTGACAATGCCGTAAGCGTGGCCAATTATTGGTCAGCAAAATTTAGTATCGATCGCCATCGACTCGCAAAGAAGAGAAGAAGTAGGAAAAGCCTAGCACCTGAATCGTAGAGAATGAAACATTTTTAGTACTAGCACTAAATAATAATATTCAGTAGGTTACGTTGATTTGCATGAACCATTCTGTCGGGTTGGCCTTCGATAAGTTAAGGAAGCCACACACGGGAAGAACTGTGCGTTCTTTTGTTTCGTTTATTTAAAATCGCTTTCTCTCTTTTACACTGCTGTAGAAGAGTAGAGTTGTTATTCTACTTTCTTCTTCCTTCATTTGTTTAGTAGTATTAAACAGAACGACCAGGGAGATTAAAAAGGCCACATTGAAGCAATTCATCTAAAAAAGCAATATTGCCATTTGACAAGAACGAATATAAAAGTAAGTGCGCAATGCAAACAAATGTCAAACAGTAATATTGCTTTTTTAGATTAATTCCTTTACAGCCAGCCTCCGTGGTTTTGTGGTTAGAGCGTTGGGTCACGATCTGGAGGTCCGGGTTCGATTCCCGATGGGGGCATTGTCGAAATCACTTTGTGAGACTGTCCTTTGTTTGGTAAGGACTTTTCAGGCTTGAATAACCTGATTGTTTGAAAAAGTAAGATGATTCCGTGCTTCGGAGGGCACGTTAAGCCGTTGGTCCCGGCTATTAGACGTAAAAACACCTCCACCAACTCGCAGTGGAGTAGCGTGGTGGAGTATGCTCCATACGCCCTCCGGTTGATTGAGGGGAGACCTGTGCCCAGCAGTGGGACGTTTATAGGCTGTTTATGTATGTATGTAGATTAATTGCTTTGATGTGGCCTTTTTAATCTCCCAGTTCAATACAATTAGTGATTATATTTCAATAAAGATAATAGCCTCAATGCGCGGTAAGAATTAGATCTCTCCAAGTATGTACCTAAGCTAGTGTTGTGACGTTCATTAGCATAGTGATGTATCAGTCGATATTAGGTCCATCGATTCTTTTCTATCTAACAGTAGTTGATCGCACACCAGGAAAAAATAATAATCAATTCAATTGGATCAAATAATTATTCGTTATTCTTTTAACCACAGCTAGGATACCTTGACTAATAAAGATAATTATAATATTATGACAGAATAGGTTAATGGGATTAAGTATAAAAATGGCTTTTCCTTTATACATTACTAAAACATTAATAAGACCCATTGACCCATTACCCATTGAAAAAAAAAACAAAATAAACATTAATAAGTTAATCATCTTTCTGGGCTAACATTTAAAATAAATTATTTGCAGGGTCTATGTTTCCAATCATTTATTCATGCAATTTCTATTAATTTCTTCCAAATCAGAAAATTTTGTTATGTCGTAATATTGTTTAATTATTATGGTTTTTATTAAAAGTAAGTACCTAAAACTTTTTAACTTTACAATAAAATTCAATCGTGTGTTGCAAGCTTAACGCTCCTAAAATAGCAAGAACGCAGCAAGCAATTAGCGGGCTTGTCTTTAAAAATATTTACGACCCATTTTCAGATGTCTAGCTCAAGATGTATGTTATGGGGTGCGTGCAAAACTGTTATGGAGCGTTGTAAGTGGTATCACTGATGTATTCTATAAGAGAGAGGCCACACGACGTCGATCCGTTGTATCGTCGTAAGGCTATTAATATATTAACGTGGCTTCTATGAAGATAAGATACTTTATTAAGGAAAAATATCGTTATGACTTAAAGAACAGGCGCCTTAATGGTCATGGAAAAAAATCTTCGAGGCACCTTTAGATATAGGATTTTTTTATATATAAGTAGGTAATTAGGTATATAGCATGAATTGACACACATATATCTAATATGAAGAGACCTGTCGACCCACGCTTGACCAAGAATTTAAAACTCTCAGCATGACATGGGAGCAATCTACATTGGCTGCAAAAGCTCGCCAGGAGTGGAAATCTGTTCGCTCGAGCTGTACAGTTCAAACTTTCTCTATACCCTGCTGGGATCTACGGTCACGAGCATTAATATGTATACACTTTGGTACCATGTCACATTAACTTTTTTGACAAATTGAACTGTAAGTCTCACTAAATGTCAAATATGTTAGTGCGACAGATTCCTAAAGTGGGTACATTATATTGCTCGTGACATCATCCCAGCTGAACTGAGATAGGGAGCTGGGAGCGAGTAAAAATCTTGCTTGCCTTCCCGACCATGTCGAAAATGTGTCTTTTCTAACATGAGAGACCATTAATGGATAACGGATTGATCACCTTCACCATACCGTTAAAGACTAATCAATAATAATGCAAGTGGTCTCCTTATTTTTCTTGTGGCACTTCTCACCGCACCGACGACGACGCAACGGAGTACAACGCGTCGTGTGGCCTTGCCTTAAAAGGTAGGTATCATTTCTGTATTCAAAGTTATTTCTAGTTGTTAGCGAGCCCTTTGTGCCGATGTTTTGTTGTATTTTGACATCTTACAACTTATGTACTACGTAAGTACTTACAGAAAGTCATGCCTGTGTGCAATTGTAATGGGGAAAGCAAAGTCCCTATTAAGCAGAAAACACCGTTTTTAGATTCTTGAGGTATATATAGGCAATCAAAATCGCCAGAATTCCAGTTGGTAGATCGCTTGCTTCTCTCTTTAAGGTCGCAGGTTCGAATCCAGCACAGGCCTAAACTAATAATTGTCGAATTTGTTTTCGAATTCATGTTTGGATCATAATTGATTATCAAGTGCTCAGCGGTGAAGGAAAACATCATGAAGAAACCCACATTCCCGAGAAATGCATTGGAGATATGCGAGCTAAGCTGTATTGAGCTGGTTTTCCCTTCGCGCGTTCGAAGACAGACAGGCAGTCGCTGTAAAAAACCGGACCTATCAAATCTACAGGTTAGGTAAGCGGACCCTGTGAAAAACCTGATAATGATGATTTATTGTACTTGACCGGACAAATGATGGTAAAAAAAACTTAAAAGGGTGCCCAATTGGGCTAAACTCACCTATAACTCGTTAAAATAGTAATTATAACCACATTTACATTAAATTTGTCTTAAGCGGCGTCCACGTTTGACTTCGGACCCACGCACGCCTTCCAAAAGTCCAGGATTCCAAAGGCCCGAGATATGGAAACGACATACAAATAATATAATGCTTTTGTTAAAAGTAAAATAGGTAATTTAATTTAAATTACAATGTTAATAATGAAATAAAATGCTTCCATCGATCATTGTTAGAGGACTTTGCAATATAACTCACGCCCGTTTTCCATCTGGGTGGACACAAGAACAGGCGACCAGATTCGTAATTTGATATTAATCCAAAACTTATTACAAAGTATGGTTTGTTGTCGAAAATAACTTTATATTAGGAAATTCCATTGTAAAATAATAATTCCTTTGAAATTTGTACAAAATTCCTTATTAGTTACCAAGTTAGTTAGGTACCTATCTAGTTAGTTCATTAATTTGCCTTACTAACAATCGAATTCAATACCACAGATTCACAGAATATTATAATTAAATTCATTATGCGTTGCCACATGTAAGCATTCTAATGAAGATTAACCAAATTAATCTAGTATAAATGTAATATTGTAAGCTAAAATTTGTATGGACTAACGGATTTGTTATAAAATTGTATATTATAATTATTTTATATAATTATACATATTGGATTGCGTGAATTTATGTACCTATGTATATGTATGTGTATGCGTGTAATGTATATTATACATATCCATAAAATCATACTTATATTCTTGTCGAAGTCGGCAGAGTCTAAATTATCAACCCGCAACTTTCCTGGATATCACTTTTAAAGAGCCACACATTTTATACATCATCATCATCATTAATATAAGAGCCACGCTCTAGTCAGTGAAGCATTCTCCATTCATGTCTATCAAAGGCCAATTCTTTCACTTCCTTATAAGATACGACGCTCGACACCTTCTCTTTAATCCGTTCTATGTAAGCTCTTCTTGGTCTTCCCTTTTTTATCTTTCCTTGTAGCTTCCCTTCTATGATATTTTTAATAAATTCGTCATGTCTTATCAAGTGTGTAAATATCTTGCCTCTTCTGCTTACTTTATACATAGTAAACTATTTTACGTCGATACGTAATAAAATGTAAATTACCTTACTTATTAATTTTGTTCTCCCAACGTTTCGGCCATGTTGCTGTGACCGTGATCATGAGGTGACAGGCGCGGTGAGTGGCTGTCATTATAAAAGTGTTTTAGGTGTGGTTGAGTGTTGGAGTCACGATCCGGAAGTCCCGGTTTTGAATCCGGGACATATCACAAAAGTCATTTTGTGATATCTAGTTTGGTTAATACGTTACAGACTGATCAGATTGTCCAAAAGTAAGATGATTCGTGCTTCGGAAGGCACGTTACGCCGTTGGTCCCGGCTACTTCTTCTTTGAATCCTTTTAACCTCTGTTGGGATGTATGGTCTCCAATAACAGATTTCCACTCCTCGCGATCCTTTACCAGCCTCTGTAGCTTGCTCCCATGACATGCCGAGAGTTTTCAACTCTCGGTCAACCGAGCGTCGCCAGGTCTTTTTCGTACCTTTTGCGTTTTCCACGCGCACGCCAGGACAGAGCTCGTCGGGACGATGGAAGGGAATGGAATAGAAGCGCATAATTATGTTTATTTAATAAAAAGCTTAAACGTGTATACATTACTGATGGATTCCGCAATAGGGAAAACGTGTATCGCGGATGTCCTGAACATTAATTTGTTGTTAGAAAACACTTTTACTAGGGGAGCTAAATTTTCATAGTAGTAACATTTAAAATTTATTACCAAACCACATTACCTATGTAAAAAAAAACGGTTTTGTTATTCACATTAAGACTTACATTTTAAGCAAAATCGTGTAGGAAGAATACATTTATTTCTACTACATACAAGAAATAACAATGTTAACATCTTGCCTACAATAACAAATAATACCTACACTGTCATAAAATTTGTAATGCCATTTATTTATCCTTATAAGTTTATAAGTACAATGATAAGTGCAGAACATTTTTGTTGGGATCAAACGGGCAATAAAATGTTTGACCATATCCTACACGCAGAGTTGCGCGAGGGACCAAGAAATTGTAGTTGAGGTCGGGTGTTAGTGTAAGCGTGATCATTCCGCTGTTGGAGCGACGTCTGACCAATTAGTAGGACCCTAGTCTAGTTCCTATCCGTTACATAGATGGCGTACGCACAGCGGGTTCAGTGTAAAACGTAAAAAAAATAGTCTTTTTCTTATTTGTCATTATTTCTAAGGCAAAATAATAAAAAAAATCTTTGAATTATTGATTAAATATATATTCCCATGTAATAGTCTTTACTAAGTTTCTGTATTTTATGTTTTATGTGTTGTTTTAGTGTGTTTCATACAATTCCAAGTCACTTCTCAACTCAACTCAAATGGGGCAATTCCTGTTCGGCGCGTCCTTGCCGCGGGGGTAAACGCCTCTTATTTCAGTAGGTAGGTAGGTACCAACTCACTAGTTGGTGGCTGAGTTCGGATAGGGACCCAGACCTACGGGGTATAACGTAGAACCCTTGCCCAGGGATACGGATGAAGACCAAGACAACGGTTGCAGACGCGAAGATGGGAGCCATCGGTACGGCAATGCAGGACCGAAGGTGACAGAGGGCAGTAGTAACTGTCAGTACTATTCAGAGGTGGAGGACAGGAGTCCTAGTACGGTTTCGAAATAGACTACTCTGGGCGCCATCCCAACGCGACAGACAGAGTACTGCGGGACAGAAGGCAAGTGGGATACCACTGTCCTATTTTACCCTAAAAAAGTAGCATGGAGAATACTACACCGACAAGAGCGTGGCTCTTAAATAAGTGATGATGATGTTACGAATAAACGTAAATAAAAAACTTTTTTATATGTAGCTTCTAATAGTAAGTAAAAAAAAGAAGTTCAATAAAAAGTTTTTGTATTGCTTTGAATTGTAAATATTTTCCAAAAATTCCTAGGTCTTATATTCCCTCTAAAACTGGGACCACACACCGATCCGCCCACACTCTAGTTCGGTGCCGCGACGCTGTTTGCACGAATGGGAAACAAGCGATCGTGGGTGGAATCCCCATTTTATTCGCTCAAGTTTTACTTAAGATCACTTTTTATTCGCCAATAAACATATTCATAAAGTTTTGTATTAGTACAGAAGAGTTACTGGCTTTTATTTAGTCTAGTAGGTAATGTGTAGGTTATATTTATTTTTTATTTATTTATTTATTTGTACACAATAAAACAGACACAAGAAACATACAAAGAAAACAGATAGTACAGGCAAGTATGATGGTGTACGAAATCTAATAACCGATCAAATTACGAAGTGAAGAAAGATTTGTCCCGAGTTTGTTGAGGTTGGTTTAGACTATTAGCCGCCATGTTTTATATTGCCATCGTGATAGCCGTTTTCGAAGAAGGCGAAAAATCGCAAAAAAAAAATCACATTAAAAAAAGAAAAAAAACGCATAAAAAAATCTAAAGAAAAAAAAAAAAAAAACACACACATTGTCACAGGTTTGAATCCCAGCTCGGGGTCTCAACTACTGAATTCAGTGTTGAATGTTGAGTTTGAATTCACATTTGGATTATAGATAATTATCTATGATATTGCCATTAACCGGACACAATTATAATTGATATCACGTGGCTTTTCGGATTCGTGTCCGGTTAATGGCAATAAAATCGCCTCTATTACAGCGAAGAGTGGGTGTACTATACAACGCTGCCTACCCATTTGGGGATACAGGCGTGATGCTATGTCATATTATTAATTAGTAGCTGCAGTTACGTTTCTGTCGACCAATAGCGAGGTTCTGCCGACTCCAAAAGGATTACGGCGACTTTGTCTACAGAATGTTAGTGATACCGTAACGAAAATTTTGGGTGGTGATTCAGACCACGATTCAGAGTTGATATCAAATGGAATTTTCCGTCGCAAACGTATATAACTGAAAATACTTAATTAAAAGTAGTGCTTGTCCCTACGCTGAAGTACGGTAGTGAATGTTGGGTATGGCAGAAGAAGCATGAAAGTAGGATCAATGCCGTAGAAATGAGGTCTTTGCGTAGCATCTGCGGTGTGAAGTTGAGTGATAGAGTGAGAAACAGTGTGATAAGACAGAGATGTGGTGTAAAAGACGATATAGTGACTAGGATTGAGAAGGGAATGTTAGGTTGGTTTGGACACGTAGAGCGGATGAAGGATAATAGGATTGCAAAAGCGGTATATAAAGCGAAAGTTGATGGTAGGGCTGGCTGAGGAAGACCGAGAAGGACTTATGATGACCAAATTGGAGATGTCCTTAGAAAAGGTTCAATACGATCTACTCTGAACCGGCGTGCGTGTATGAAGCGATTGATGAATGTGGAGGAAGCAAGAGAAGTGTGTCAGGATCGAAGCAAATGGAATTCTATAGTCTCTGCTTACCCCGGTGGGAAATAGGCGTGAGTTTATGTATGTATGTATGTACTTAATTTAAAAAAAAGAACTAAAATATTTTATGAATTTTCCGCCAGGAAGTTCCACTTGATACCAAATCAGAATCATGGTCTGAAACATCCCCAAAAGTTTTCGTTGCGAAGTCAACAACACCCATACGTACTTATTCGTACGAGTATGCCAGCCAGTACGTACTTGTATAAGTGGCATCGTAACGAATACTAAAAGAGATGATTTAGCTCATGATTCTGAGTTAATATCAAGTAGAATTTTCCATCGCAAAATATCTAATAGAAAATTATTTAAAAACACAAAATAAAAAATGTCGACGGAAAATTCCACTAGATATTAACTCAGAATCATGAGTTGAATCACCCCTCTCAGTATTCGGTACGATGTCACTAACATCCTGTATATAGGATGTGTTTATTTGAATTCTGTACTTTTCCGATGGAAAATTTCACCTTATATTACAACATAACATAAACAGCCTATATACGTCCCACTGCTGGGCACAGGCCTCCCCACCTAATATTAACTCAGAATAATGAGATGAATCACCTTTCTCAGTATTCTATACGGTGTCAGTAACACCCTATTTAAAACACACAATAACGGGTTCTTACCGCGTCTAAAGCAGGGATATAAGACTCCCGATATTTCGACACTGTTGCAAGTGCCATGTTCACGGGATGACTGATGAGATTAGAGTAGATCCATAATTTTCTACGGGCAGACATTCTGTCTACCCTCTTTCTTTGCCGCTTGTTTATGTATTTGATATCGAAATGTTCGGAACCATCTGAACCGTTATTATGTGTTTTAAGTATGATAATGGCCCCGATTCCTGTAGACACCGCCTAATTTTATTTTAAGTTATATCCGTCATTTTCATATCCGTCGAAAAGGAAAGAGACGGATGATTCACAGCTCCTAATTTTAGGAAGAATGAGTAAATGAATGAATAACCCGGGCGAATCAAAAAGGTACGTCCCTGGAATGCAATCCGTTTGACGTGCTGTCTACTTAACTGTGTCGGGTTATTGACTGATGTAAAATTTTTAGACGGTTGGTTTAGATTTGTGCTTAAAATTGACGTGTGTTCCATAAATTTTATGCTTGTCGATGTAACTTAAAATAAAATTAGATGTTTTTTACAGGAATAAGCACCAATAACCGCGTAAACTTAAAACAATGTACCCTGTATACGTATTCAGCCCATCTTGACGTGTCCTTTTTATCTTGTATTTATGAGGTTTTCATTGAAAGGTGTGAAGCTTCGTGATAAGTTTTTGCACCACCATAAAAAGAGCTGACACCAATTCAATACTTGAAAATAAAACAATTCATTCAATTCTCCGGGCTGTCAAGTCGAGAGTGCGTCAATTCAAAAACTGATTGTTATTTCACGGTGAACAATCCGCAAAAAATCACACACTGAATAAAAATAACACTTCTTCCTTTTCGGGGTTTCGTTAACTGGTGAAACAAAGGTGTCCTTATACAGGATGTTGGACAACTAACATGGATGGTAAAACACAAAAAAAATATACGGTCGAATTGAGAACCTCCTTTTTTGAAGTCGGTAAAAAGTGTTCTTATTCTTAAGAATGAATAAACAATTAACTTCAAGGATGCCACACACATATCAAAAACTATCGAAAGCATAGACAACATCACGAGGAACCACACTTTCGCGAGAAACGCGTTTTGGAAGTATGTGACCTAACCTGTATTATGGTGTTTTCCCGTCGCGGGTTGGAAAGACAGATAGTCGCTTCTATAAAAACCGGACCTGTCAAATCTGTAGGTTAGGTAAGTGGACCCTGTGAATAACGGGATAACTGAGAGATAAATAGTATGCCCATCCAGATTGCGGGGAGGTCTGTGCCCAGCAGTTGGATGTATAAGGCGGTTATATTACGTATGTGTCATATTTTTGAATGTGGTTAATTTTTTTTGTGTGGATTTACCTTGGACGGGGTTCACTACTTTGCCCGATAATTGGGGAGCACTTAGGAATAGAACAAAGAATACTAGTTCATATAGAATGACCACTAACGGCCTCCTTAGTTCAGTGGTTGAGCGTTGGGCTTACGGCTTCGGGTTCGAATCCCGATGGGGACATATCACAAAAATCACTATGTGATCCCCAGTTTGGTTAGGTCATTACAGGCTAGTCACCTGACTGTCCCAAAATAAGTTGATCCGTACTTCGGAAGGCACGTTAAGCCGTTGGCCCCGGTTACTACTTACTAATGTAAGTATGTAGTCGTTACATGAGCCATGTCAGGGGCCTTTGGCGGCTCAGTAATAACCCTGACACCAGGGTTGATGAGGTTGGTATTCCACCTCACAACCCACATGATAAGAAGAAGATGACCACTATCTGCTACCCATCAGCGGGTGACCTAGGTTTACCTCACCCCCCTCGGTCTTACTTTAGTCTTCAATCGTAATGGGCGTCAGACGTCACACACACAGATGCGCGTGTACGATAACGTCAACGTGTAGTGTATGTGTGAAATAGGGTGTTTTATGTGAAGTGTTCGGGGTGTGACTGAGATTTCTCATCTATGAATAAACACCTTGTATAAGCTTGTGATTCCCGTATAGTATATGACGCATTGTATGCATGTAATGGCTACTGGGGACCGGCTCGTAAATATGGGTGGATCGCGACGACGGGTTTTAGATGAAACGCCGCGTGCGGTTTTGTTGCGTCGAACGAAACGTGCGGTTATGAGCAAAATAACATCTTTTTTGGGAAAATTGAGAGGTCTATTGTACTGTACTTGTATTGTACTTATGTTTTTATTCGTATGTTTATGCCCTTTGTATATGTCGTTGTGCAATAAAGTATTATTGATTGATTGATTGATTGGTCTATTTAATGACTTCACTTATAAAACGTCAGTAATAACTTTATTTCGAAAAAGTGTACAGCACTATTTTACAGTTTTCATAAAAACAAATACACATACGTACATACATAAACTCACGCCCGTAATACCTAATGGGGTAGGCAGAGCCACAAGTAATCAAAGACAACTTGCAGCTACTGTTGATACGATGTCGTAAGCTGGATATGATAAACCTTATGGTGATAAGGGATCAGTCTATCGCCCATAACATTAGTCCATCATGTTAGAGGACACAATCCCTCTGTCGGTTTTACAAACAAATGAAATGTGAAATATAGGTTGTCCACCGTCTGTACAATTATGGTTCAGTATACTCTAGGGAAGGGTCTCCACAAGGAATCTCTCTCATATCCCACAAAGAGAAAATTTAAATCGAAAAAAAAAATCTGACTCGGATGGGACTTGAACCCGCAGCTCTTTCCAAGCCAGGACGAGCGTGTTAACCATTACACCACCAGATCCTCCTCCTGTCCATGCGAAATTCTTTCGATCTATGTATCTTCATTAATTCGACGCCGGCTCCATCTATCTAGAAAATTGAGTACTAATATTACTTCACACCGACAACCCTCCTCTTAGTATCCTAATCTAAGTATAATACAATACAGTACTGTACTGTATTTCCGGCCAAGTAGTTAATGCCAACTGTGGCAAATAAGTAAGTCACGTCAACAAAAAAATTTTACTGTACTGTACATAACATCACAGCACTGTAAGTACAGTGTAGTACAATACAGTACAGTGCAATAGTACACATTTTTAAACAAAAGAAACATAGTACAAGAAGCGATCCTATTGTCCTCACCTAAGATCTGTAGCTGTGTTATAGGATTGAGAAAATTCTCCGCTGAACAGTTTGACATAACCAACCATGGGCTGGGCATACTAATAATTTAAAACAGGAGTGCCATCACAAATTAATTATCACATATTGTACAATGGTCTATGAGAATGGATGGGTTCATAGCCATTAAAAAGGAGGATTTATTTTATTTTAAAGGATTGTTATATTTAATAAGTATTTAATGTTGAGCATGTTTTCTTTTTCAATTTTATTGTAACTATTTAGTTGAATTTATCCACTGACCGAGTGTAAGGTCATTTAAATTTAGATATAGTGCATGAGGACATGCACTGTGTCAGGATGGACGAGTGTAAGGTTAATTCTAATCGAGTAAAATCTCACGAGTAAAATGGTTACGAGAGATTGCAACACTGGCCGGAATTAGAAATACGGTAAAAAGTAAAATGTTGGTAGACGGGAATTGTTTTTTTTGGAGTTTTGTCATGGATGGATATAAAATTGGAGAAGAAGTTTAAGAGTATTTGTTTTAAAGTAGAGGAAAGAATAAATATACATACATACATACATAAACTCACGCCCGTAATCCCTAATGGGGTGGGCAGAGCCACAAGTAATCAAAGACAACTTGCAGCCACTGTTGATACGAAGTCCAAAGATGGATATGATGAACCTTATGGTGATAAGGGATCAGCCTATCGCCCATAACATTAGTCCATCATGTTAGAGGACACAATCCCTCTGTCGGTATTTACGACATGCCCGGGAAGAGAAGCAGCTGAACGTGTTCTATGTTTTTTATATGCTCCCAGAACAGCATAGAAGCAAAAAGAATAAATATATGTCGTAAAATTATAGAAGGTGAGTTTTATTATATTATACATGAGAGAGATTACGTCGAGTTTTGTAGGTAGGTTGTTAGACAATATTACTAAGATTTAAATTTATATTTGATGTTACAATTCAGAAAGTTTTCTAGCAGAAAAAAAATTCCTTAAGTCTTCAACGCTTTCCGACACGCTGATGAAAAGCAAAACACCAAACTACAGAAAGAGCAAACTTCAGACAGGATTACTAGTTGGTCGTTGTCAGCCGCGAACATACTTGTGTTCACAGATCATGGAACCAAATTACGTTCGGTCGCTACTAGAGGTGGAATTATGTTATAATTCATCGTGCCAGCTGATTTTGCTATTGACGCATAGGTGAAGTATTAGATAAATAGATAAAAATAAGCAAATAGGTGAGGAGATGCATAGGTGTATGTATAGGTGCATACTATTTTTACAATTATTATACCTATTTGACATATTAGGTAGAAAAGACTATGCCTGAGTGGTTACATTATTATGTCATTAAAGATGTCAAAGGGATTATTTCTTTCCCTATGAAAATAGATTTTATTTCTGTTTTTTATTAAACGATATTCCTAATTTATCTTTAAACAATACGTCACAAATACAAACTTAAAAACTAGTCAATAAAAAAAAATGGTAAATAATAATACATAAATAATAATAAGTAATTTTATTAAATAATAAATAAATAATGGTCTATTTTTATTACATCGAACTTAGGACTTTATTATTTTTTCGAAAATGTTGTGGCTAATTACAATCAGGGATCACGAGTGTCAATTAATTTAAATGTATCTGTCTGACGCAGGTGAGCCTAATAAGATTCCGTGCTCTGTGGTCGTAGTAATGGAGATTGTCGGAAGTTGTTGTTTATGAGTCCCACTGTCCACACGTAGGCAGAGTTACATTTGTTACAGCAAAGGAACTCTGGTAGGTATGCATGGATTTAATCATTTGCGAATAGTAATCTATCTATTTTGGTCAGGCATTGCTGTTTGGTCATAGATGATATCATAGATGATAGAGATTAAGGCTTTGGTCCCGGTTACTACTTACAGGTGTAAGTAAGTCGTTACTTGAGCCATGTCAGGGGCCTTTGGAGGGTCAATAATAACCCTGACACCATGGTTGATGAGGTTGGTAATTCACCTCACAACCCACACGACAGAAGGGTGGTCCCGCAATGGAACAATTGGAAAAAACTAAAGTACAATTTTTGTAAAACCTTTGAGATTTAAAAAGTGAACAAGAAAGAAGTATCCTTCAGCAGAATGTTTATTACTTAATCAAAATTTGAGAAGTCACTTTGTCATAAAACGTAATAAGTACTGATGATTATGAGGAAAAGACGGTATGAAAAATAATAATAATAAAAAGTACATATTTATTTTACAGAATGTAATAATAAATAATTAATTAATTTCAAAAAGTAATAATAAAATTTAATTTACTTTTTATTTTATTTGTTACATTTTTTATAATTGTTATAGAGACCCCTTAAGTAAAAGAAGAACTATTTTAGGATTTTTCGCTCTTCGAAGTACAATGATACAGATAAAGTTATAAAAAAAAATAACATACTGAATAGAATAAAACATTATCCAGAGTTTAGTGACATTGTAACGAATACTGAGGGGAATGATTCAGATCATGATTCTGAGTTGATATCATGTGGAATCGGAACATTCATGAAAATATTACTTACTGTTTTTTTAATTATATTCAGTTACATACTTTTGCAATGGAAAATTCAACTTAGTGTCAACTCAGAATCGTGGTGTGAATTATTCCTCAAAGTTTTCGTTAAGATGTCACTAACACTCTGTATACTGTTTCATCCTATTAAGTATGTTAACTTTTTAATAATTTGATCTTTATCTTATGTACTAGGAAAAGCAGCCAATACAATATGGACCTTACCAAGAAAAATTAAAAACCAGATGGATTGTAACTTCACTATAGGGTGAATATCAAAATGTGCCAAATTTGGTCGTGAAAAATTGGGTTCCGACATGAAAAAGGATCCAAAAGGATCCTATGTCGGAACCCAGGATCCTTTTGGATCCTTATTCATGTCGGAACCCAATTTTTCACGAAAAAATAATATGAAAGTTCGCCACCAAACTTGAAATTTTGATATTCACCCTATACCGTTTTACTTTCGTAAATTAAATTTGATCGTCTCAAGACACTGATATGTCCAACTACAAATTAATTTACCCCAATATAAAGATCAGCTAGCCAGTAAAACATGATAGAGGTGGCAATAAAGCGAATATACTGTAATATATGGGGTATACTGACTTGTAATTTAAGCCTAACCATGTCCAAATCCGTGGTCAGAATACTAATCCCGATCGACCCCGGAGCAGCGGAGCGGGGTGAAAATAAAAAGATTTTACTGTTAGGACTAAAGTGGCCGTATTGATAGCTACTCGTGATATTTTCTTTTAAGATGTAATTTGATATTTTATCGTTTAGAAATGGAGAGAGAAGGGTCTTAATACATACATACATACATAAACTCACGCCCGTAATCCCTAATGGGGTGGGCAGAGCCACAAGTAATCAAAGACAACTTGCAGCCACTGTTGATACCATGTACCTATTCTGAAACTTCATTTATGATTCGTTACATAAAGCATAAAAAATATTCATCATCACCAGCCCATTAACGTCCCCACTGCTGCTGCATTGGTGGTTATTAACGACTGCTAATGCAGCCGGGACCAACGGCTTAACGTGCCTTCGGAAGCACGGAGGAGCTCGAGATGAAAAAAAAAATGTTTCACGTTTTTGTTTATATATCGTGCAAAAAATACAGAAAACATTATTAATGAGTGGATAATTAATGTTGTAGAAACAGTCATATTAACGTTTATTGAAATAAGTTTTTACGTTATGCATTGAATCCCTATCTCCCAAACTAGGCGAACCTGCCGAAATTATTTTCTGTAACAAAAGACAATAACTATGAAGGCAGATCATAATTAGTTCATCTTGCAACGGATGTACCTTCGGCTAACGGCGGGAAAAAAGAAAAGGTGCTTTTTTTGAGTGTTGTCATTAATTTTGACACAATAGTAGCTACGGCACTGGGTAACTAGATGTATATAAACTTAAAACTCAGAAGAAAGTAATATATCAAGTAGGGCCAAAGACTTACCATAGCCAGTCAGATAAGTTTTATAAGCAACGCTGGGTGGGCTGCGCATACGACAGATCTATAGGAGAATCTATTTCGAAGACCTAACACGAAGGAATGCCTAGTGCTCAATTTAATTCTAGGTTTCAAAGAATGAATTATCCAGATACCCTCTTGAATAAAATCGACCGATAAAAAATTAAAATGCTTACAGAAGTCGTTTGAAGATTTTATATTGACGTATGTAATTTGCATTAAGTATTTTCTATTTGTGATTTTTATTTATTTTTGTACTTAGTGGCAATACACACTGGTACACTAGCTTGGTTCTCAAATGGGGACCGCCGGTTCGAAATCCGGTACCGCAGACTTCCACCAATGAGTGACCACCTATATCGTTGGTCAAACAGAAAGCTCGGTGAGATGGGGGTACTTAGTTCTTCTTGCGATGAATGTACCTCTGCCTACCCCAATTAGCATATATGTTATGTTGTTATGTGAATGGAAAAAAAGCTCATAACGGCCTCCGTGGTCTAGTAGTTGAGCGTTGGGCTCACGATCCGGAGGTCTCGGGTTCGAATCCCGGTGGAGACAAATCACAATAAACCACTTTGTGATCCCTAGTTTGGTTAGGACATTACAGGCTGATCACCTGACTGTCCAAAAAGTAAGGTGATGCTGCGGAAGGCACGTTAAGCCATTGGTCCCGGTTACTACTTACTGATGTAAGTGAGTAGTCGTTACATGAGCCATGTCAGGGGTCTTTGGCGGCTCAATAATAACCCTGACACCAGGGTTGACGAGGTTGGTAATTTACCTCACAACCCACACGATAGAAGGAGATCATAACATAATTACCGTTTTATTTTAAACAACACTAGTTTAGACCGTACAAATGATTTTTTCGCTCCATGCATTTTGCAATGCTAATTTTAGCATGCCTAACAGTAAGTCAGCTTTAAGCCCACGTAGCCAAGACAAAGTAGCGACCAATAATCCGTTTTCACGTTTCAACCTCGTAAAATACATCGCTTCCTTTTGTACGTCCCTTCAAACATTACCATAAGGTGCTTGTTCCACTACTTGAGAAAAGCGAGATGAAAAAAAACGTGATTTCGACACTGCGGAAATTATCTCATCCAGCGATAAAAAATGGACGAAAAAACAAATAATAAAAAGTCAATAATACGAATAATGAGGAGCTCGGTGGCGCAGCGGTAAACGCGCTCGGTCTGCGATTGTTGAAGTTAAGCAACTTTCGCAAAGGCCGGTCATAGGATGGGTGACCACAAAAAAAAAAAAGTTTTCATCTCGAGCTCCTTCGTGCTTCGGAAGGCACGTTAAGCCGTTGGTCCCGGCTGCATTAGTTGTTAATAACCATCAATCCGCACTGGGCCCGCGTGATGGTTTAAGGCCCGATCTCCCTATCCATCCATAGGGAAGGCCCGTGCCCCAGCAGTGGGGACGTTAATGGGCTGATGATGATGATTAATAAGAATAATAGAAAAAAATAGTATAGATACTTACTTGAGCAGTGGTGGCGACGTTGGAAGAATGATCTTCACTGTGAAGTCGCAGGAATCCCAGCAAGGGCCTAAACCAATAATTTTCGAATTAGTTTTCAAATTCAAATTGGGATTGTAAATCCGAGAAAAATGTTTCGAAGGTATGTGACCTAACCTGTATTGGGCAGGCTTTCCCTCCGCGGGTTGAAAGACCAGACAGGCCGTCGCTTCTGTAAAAACCCGGACCTGTCAAATCTTCAGGTTAGGTAAGCGGACCATGTGAGAAACGGGATAACGAGGGAGATAATGAGATGAAGTACTTATATGATCGGCATCTTCACTGAATTTACATAAATATAGCTAAAGCTGTCGACTATATTCCCCATCGGGGTAGTCAGAGGTAGATCCATCACGACTCATGCTAATTACCTTCGCTAATTTACATGTTTTGAATTTTCTAGTAAGTTCGCGCTAAAGGTTCGAAAAAGTAACTGACATCTGATGCGTTTTGTTTGTTTGAAGTTAACGCACGACGATATTGCGTTTTGTTGTCATTGTTTAGAAGTATTAGAGTATTGATGAGAACGATGGGAACCACGAAATGACAGCGAGGTATATTTTAACCCGTAAAAAATCCTATGATTGCTATTTTAAAAGCACATAAATAGTTCATTAAGGTTTTAGAACGGCGTCTGTGGTCCAGTGGTTGAGCGTTGTGCTCACAATCCGGAGGTCCCGGGTTCGAATCCCAAAAATTAGGTACGTTGTGATCCCTATGTTAGTTAGGACATTACAGGCCTATCACTTGATTGTCTAAAAGTAAGATAAAATTAGGTATTGGAAGTAGAATAGCTACTGAATAAATTGTCAGTTATATGAATAAGCTTCTATCATGTAAAATAATTCCTATTTACTGTTTAATTACGAGGACGACATGGTCTTTATTCTTGTACCAAGTCCTTTATTAAATAAAAGATTAAAAAAAAAAAAAAAAAAAAAAAGTAAGATGATCCGTGCTTCGGAAGGTACGTTAAGCCGTTGGTCCTGGTTACTACTTGCTGATGTAAGCACCTGGTCGTTACATGACTCATGTCTGGGGCCCAGGCCCAGGTCCAGGGACCAGGGTTGATGAGGTTGGTTGGTAATCCACCTCACAACCCACACGATTGAAGAAGATTACGATGTCACTAACTATACACCCACATCACTTCTCTCTCTCTCTCTCTCTATTTAAGAGCTGCGCTCTTGTCGGTGGAGTAACCGCCATTCCTCTCATCTTCCCGCCAAAACCTTCACCTCCCGATACGACACGACCTGCACCTTCTCTTTTATTTGTTTCGTAAATGTTATCCTATGTCTACCCCTTCCTCTCTTCCCTTAAATTTTTCCTTCTATAATGTTTGTTATAAATGAATCGTGTCACGTATCAGGTGGCCAATCATATTTCCTCTCCGGTTCTCTATAGTCTTCAATATGGTTCTGTTTTCTTCAACTCTTTCCAGCACTTTTTCATTTGACACCATTTCAGTCCAACTTATACCCTCCATCCTTCGCCAACACCACATCACTTAGTATTTCTTATTTATTAAAGTATTTTCTGACCGAAAATCTGGTAGATAGAACCTAATTATTCTTATCACTGCACAGTCGCCCCAGTGGAACACGTTCGTTATTCAACACTTGACTTGCAAACTGTATTTTGCAATTTAAAAATATATACTTCAACCTTATTTATGTAAAATAGAGGTCATAATATACAGAAGAAGTTGCAGGTTTACTCTGGTAACAATACCTGAGTCAGTCATTGTCTTCAAAACATAAAGATGTCAGCAAAAAATATATTATTACGTTTAAAGTGCTGCCGCATAAAGTGAGCTTCGTTTTTAGTCGTAAATAAACGCAATTTTATATCGATTTTAGTGCAATTCTCTTTTTAAAACTTTTATTAGTGCCTTTATTTTTTTATTATTAAAATTTCCTGTGAAATTTTTCATAAATTTGTAATTTTATTGGGCTTTTTATAGCCAAATATTTGGAAATTGTATTGTAAATTTATTTTATTCGGGATGCCAAATATTTCCATTGTAATACAAGTTAAGAATGCAAATTACTTTATTATACATAAATTCCCATGTACACATGATTAAACAACATGCTAACTTAATTAAATTGTTTAGGAGAGATCTCTCGTATGAGTTGCTAGACCAACAACCGACCTCATCAACCATGGTGTCAGGGTTATTAGTAAGCTGCTGAAGGCTCCTGGGCTCATATAACCATTACATTCTTACTTGAATGAATAGTAGCCGGAACTGACTTCTTAACGTGCCCTCCGAAGCACAGATCATCTTACCTTCGGACAATCGTGTCAACAGCCATTTTGTTTTGGACATTGCAAACAATCAGTTTATTGGAACTAAGGACCACAAATAATAATAATATGAGATGTTTCCGTGCTTCGGAGGGCACGTTAAGCCGTTGGCCAGTCACAGTGGAGCAGCGTGGTGAAGTATGCTTCATACTCCCTCCGGTTCATTGAGGGGAGGACTGTGGCCAGCAGTGGGACATATATATTTTATTTTATTTTTTTCGGGGAGCTTACAGCCTAATTTACAAATAGGTTTAACTTATAATACTTAAATGTCAATCAACAAGCTACCATAAATGAAAAGAAAAAAATATTCCAAAACATAATAAGTCAAAGCTAGTCTAAGTGCTAAGATATCAAGTCTGGTTCTTTATATAGGTTGTTTACGTTTGAAAAGTTTTAGTATGATTCACACCGTACAATTTATACTCGTAGTAGACAGAGATACGACAAAACAATAATAAAGCATTACTAAAATCAATACTCGCAATGAACCCCTAGACTGAATCAAATTGAACAAATCCTTGATCAAAAGCCCCTACCACGGTTACTCTGTCGCACATACCTGAGAAATAAACCATTCGACTTTGATTTATAAGCGTATAACTCGTGTCTTCATGCTCCGAGATAATTGCGAGCTTTCGATTTTGCACGCTAAGAGACAATAGTAGGGGATCTTTTTGCTTTTATTCGTGTATTCTGCAGTTGATTATGGTATTATACGTAATTATATCATATATGTTAACGGAAATGTATGTAATCCGTCATTGTATACAATTCCTAGTATGTATGTAATTCCTAAAATCGCACGGAAATCTGTGAAATTATATTATACAACACATTACACATTAATTGTTGGCATCCCCAACAAAATTGTAATTCATATTTTAAGTATGGCAATACTTGCCTTCTGAATCTCGAATCTAACTAACGTGTATCGTGTGTTAAAACTTTATAATATAAAAATTAATAAAAGTGCAGTCAACAACACTGTCCAGCTGTGTTATTCCCTATTCCATAAAGCAGAGCATCGACCACATCTAGATGCCCACATTAATTAAAGCACATAATAACGGGTTCTACACACATACACATACATTACACATTTCACATCGGGTACATTACACATTTCCTAAATAGCAATCGGAAATGTTTAAGATATTGGTGGGTACGCGGGGACGCATTTATAATTACTTAATTATCAGACAGATTACTTGCCAAATGAAAATTTTATTTTATAAAAATAAATATAAGTTGATTTTGTGATACGTTAAAAGTTAATAGATAGTTGATTTTAGAAGTTATCATTAGTAAGATAATAAGAACAATTTATTATTATTTTACGGTATGACTGTTACCCGATTGTCTCAATAAGTGCTAAAATAAAAAAAAATATTAACGTGTTTTATTACAAAAGCATTCACTTTATACATTTCCTAATACGATATTGGAATTATATATTATACAATTCCGAGAACATCGATACTTTTCCTAGGATATCTACGCATTAAATAGTTTTTTAAACAATATTTTATACATTTCTCAAATAGTATCGGAATTGTACACATATCCTAGAATTTGTATACAATTCCTTGATTTCATACATTTCCGGTAACATCATATTATAATAATATAGTCGCTCTATAGTGAAACGCGTGACTTACATTCTAGTATCCTAGGTTCGAATCCCTCGGTCTCTAAACCGCTGAATTCGAATTTGTGAGTTTGAATTCATGTTTAGATCATAGATAATTGATATTACGTGGATATAAATATTTGTGCCCGGTTAAGAGAAATGTAAACAGTACAATAGACGGCCTTATGGCTTAGTAGCAACCTCTTCCGGGTAACCGTAAATAATAAATACCTAATAACATAAACATACTGGTAGGCATTCATACATTAATGCGAATGTCTCATATCGAATGTAATGATGTTGCCAACATTTGAATTCAAAGAAACAATTATGTTGCCAGTAGCAAATATACGCACAGGATGTGCATTTCATTGTTTATTGTAAAAAAAAACTACAACTTAGTTGCAATCCCGAGAAACGCCGGCGGCGTCAACAGTGTGTGTTTGTCTAACTAATGTTATCTGTTTTGCAGACAATTTTCTAAGAATGCAATAAATAATATCTTACATACATATAAAAACTCATGCCTATTTCCCACCGGGGTAAGCAGAGACTACGCAATTTCAAATAATTACAATGTTACAACATATTCAAATTCAAAAATATCTATATTCAGTTGGTAACATAGTTACACTTTGAATCGTCAATTTTTACATAACGAACGACTCATCCACCTAAAACTACTGCAGCTTCTCACAACCTGTATAGCCGGGGAGAAGAAGCTGCAAGAAAAACCTCGGCACAGGGCCCCTAGACGTTCTTTTAAAAAATAATAGCATCTACCGTCTATAACACGAAAAAAATAGAACAACACAAAGTAAATGCGATGATTTTTAAATTGATTCCCGATGTACTTTGATCCAGTACCATTATCATCGGGCTAATCAGGTTTCCACTAACAACTTGAAGCATGTTCTTATCACAGCAACGGAATCTGTCCCAAAATGAAGATATACTTGCCCTAACGATAGCTCAAGACCCCAATACCGACCCCACCAGCGTGGTCGACGATTTCCCTTAATCAAAAAAAAGTTTATTTAGGTAAGGTCGATCCCCGGCCAAAAATATTTTACTGAACATTAACGCAGGGAGCTAAGCTTATTTTAAGAACTCGCAAAATCCTCCGGCTAGCTACAAAAATAAATAATTAAACCATAAAGTCTTATGGCCTTTGAAAACACCTCCCAGTTTTGTGGGGGACGCACAATGGCGTATTTACATTACAAGTGGAATCTTCCGGATAAGGTCTCCTTAAGGTCTTCTTAAGGCTGTATAATGTGGACGCCTTTTGTCGAGAGCAAAAGGTTACGAAAAAATATGAGCACTGGAAGTGGCTGGGGGGTTTGTGACCGAGCGTAGTTGGAGAAACTGAATGAGTCCATACTAATATTATAAGTGTCTGTTTGTTTGTCCGTCTTACACGGAAAAATGGAGCGACGAATTGACGTGATTTTATAAGTGGAGATAGTTGGAAGGATGGAGAGTGAGATAGGCTATTTTATGTCTCTTTTTCCCCCCACTTACCTAAAATGGGGGATGGAAATTCGTATGGAGCAACCCACAATTTTCAAGGTAGACAATCTTTTTTTAGGAAATTTGCCTCCAACCCCTTCAAAGAGGGGGTAAAATTTTAAATAGAACTTATCGTCAGGTTAGGAAGCTAAAATTTGGTGCATTAGAAAAGAGGATCCGAGTTACCCCGAATATAACGCGAGCGAAGCCGCTGGCTAGAGCTAGTAAATAATAAAATGTTAATCCAGAAATAGAATTACGTCTAAGATGATAGAAAATTAATTCATTTTTATTAATTTACGATTTTTTACTAAGAATTACATACTTACATACCATAGAGTGTGACGTTTTCCTTCACCGCTGAGTAAATGATTATCACGTGCTCAGTCGTGAAGGAAAACACTGTGAGGAAACCCACATTCCCAAGAAATGCATTTTCGGAGGTATGTGACCTAACCTGTATTGGGCTGGCTTTCACTTTGCGGGTTGGAAGGTCTGACAGGTAGTCGCTTCTGTAAAAAACCGGACCTGTCAAATCTTCAGGTTAGGTAAACGGACCTAGTGAAAAACAGGATAATGCTGGGGAGATAATGATCCTTGTTTATTAATGACATCATACGTGTGTATTCTATACTTGTTCTACAGAAATATATTGTTTTGACGTTTCGTAAAAAAGTATTTCATTTGACTAGGTTGTCCTGTTACCTACTGCAGCGTAATTTTATAATAATTTAAATTCCTTTAATTGCATTTCCCATTAAATTTATTTAATTGTTAGCAAGCTCTTTTTTATCGCTACACTACATACATACTACGTAATTTTATGTTTTTGAGAACAATTAATAGAGGGTGTCATAAGTGCTGTAGCTTTGGTTTTTTTGGCCTTTCATGACGAGAGGAGTGTATCGATTGTCGTTTAGGTCAATGGATAAGTGCTCTATATTTTTGTACTCATAATTTTCAATTTATGAACTGTTCAAAAAACCCAACCACGACTAAAGATATTATAATCCTACGTATAAGATCCAAACACCTTCGAATTCATTTTATTATTATTTTTCTATTCTTTTTACGTTTCCGTTTATATGTAATTTCGTGTAAGTAAGTTTATTTTTTTTACTTAGTTTTTGCATTGTTACTGTGACGTCCTGTAATAATAAATACTTTCTTTATTTCTGTTTTAATTTCTAATCAAACAACTACAAAAGACTCTTCTAGTACTCCAAGGATCATTCCCCTCCACGGCGATTTATATGACGCATCCAGTCCAGATTTACATCGGAACAGCCTTTTGTTGCGTTAGGCTTTGTACCCTGGCTACAATGAGGGTGTTAAACGGCAGCAGGCCCGAAGGACTCCTTTGAGTGACCCGTCCAGTGTGACCAGCCCTTACGTTTTCCTGAGAAATTATGACGTCACATAAACATAAGTACGGAGCCCGAGAGAGCTTAGCGAATTTCAGCTTATTTTCTCATAGCCTTATTTCCCTTTTTGAAATGCTTCCGTAGTCTCGTGGTTACAATGTTGGACCCATGTTTCGGAGACTGTAGGTTCGATTCCCTGCGGTTACAATGTCTCAAACAAAATATAACTCTTTCAGGAAGATGAGAAGGACGTACATTGGCCAAATTGAAGATGTCCCTAGAAAAGGTTCAGTAGGATCTACCTCAGAACCGGCGTGCGAGTATGGATCGATTGATGAAGGTGAATTAAGGAAGAGAAGTGTGTCAAAATCGAAAAAATAACCCTAAAAATAATGTCTATGAATTTTCCGACCGAAAATTCCACTAGATATTAACTCATTTGAATTGAACTTGAATTATGAGCTGAATCATCCCTCTCTTAGTGACATATGTCACTAACTACCTATACAGTCATGAGCAACATAATGTACCCACTTTTAGACTCTGTCGCACTAACATATTTGACATTTAGTGAGACTTACAGTTCAATTTGTCAAACAAGTTTATGTGACATGGTACCAAAGTGTATACATATTTGCTCGTGACCGTACGTTGCACTGGGCTTGGATCTTTCTAAGGAGAGGCTATAAAAAACACTCCAACAAAACTAGCAGGAAGCTCTCAAAACAAAAGCCTTACGGTCACCCATCCAATGCCTGACGACTATCGACATTGCTTTACTTTGTTGGTCTGTATCAATCAAGAAGCGCATCTAGGCTACGAATTCCTCCCCTCATAAGATACATATTACGTAAATGATTCAGCAAGTTTCAGGCCATTAGGAGACCCACAAAGGACTGCGATTCAAAACAGAAATATACTTTGAGGGTAGAAGCAAAATCATAGAATGATGAATTATTTTAAAATCATTTTCCGACGGCGACGCTGTAAAAGGTAATGATAAATGTTGTAGAAGTAAGTAAGTATATTGCTTCTAAATAAATATATAAGTAAAATGATAAGCATTATCTGTTTGAACTCCCGTACCGGACTTCACCAATGAGTGAGCTAAATTATAAAAATGCCGGGTATTAAATGTATTCCTCTAATTATAATACCTACATTGATTTAAAAGTGTTACTGTTGCAGTTTCTAGTCATTTCTTCTTGTTAACCATAACATCTTGCGAAATGACGTAGATTCAGAAATATTTAAATAATTAAATTTTGAAATTTTTTAATAATAAGTTTATTTTCAATAATTTTCTTTTCAATGTACCATTTCTTTATTTTTTATTATTTTATGTATATTTGTACGCCTGCATGCAGGCCGAACACATCACAACATTGTTATTTGAATTATTTTGCCACCTTTTTTGTATCCTATGTGTTCTCGCAAATAAATTGATTTGATTTGATTTGATTGATTTGATTAAATTGCCCTTCAATAAGTTTATCTATGATAATTACGTTGTATAAATGATACTGATTTCCAATTTCTGAGTTATTAATTTATTTTATGTGTAATTTTCACTAACACGTCTAGCTCGACCATTATAGACTAACCACTTATTACGTTGGTCTAACAGAAAGCTCGGTGAGGTGTGGGTACATAGTTCATCTTGCGATGAACCTCTGAGTTACCTAATTTTGTACCGGGTGAGAGCCCTCAGCGCTCCCCATTTGTCCGGCCAAGTAATTAATGCCATCTGCGGCAAATGTACAATAAGTCACGTCAAATCAAAAATCTGATTGCTTGTGGCTCTGTCTACATACATAAACAGCCTATATACGTCCCACTGCTGGGCACAGCCCTCCCCTCAATCAACCGGAGGGGGTATGGAACATACTCCCCATCGGGAATCGAACCAGGACTGTGAGCCTAACGCTCACAGGCCACTAGACCACGGAGGCTGTTATGTGGCTCTGTCTATATATGTTTATAGTATGTTTTGAAAAACCCCTTTATTTTTTTTTCTTGAATGGCTTCGCCTTCGCATTTAGCCAATCACCACCTTTAATTCCTATAATTGCCAAATTCATAAAAACCCGTGACTTCAGCGGCAAAAAGCGACGTCGAAAAGTATACCTGTTTTATTTCTTATTTTTGAATTTTTTACGGTTTCGAGCGCAGATAAAAAATATCTTTTCGCTTCTGCACCGGTGAGTGTGAACGTTTTTTTTTTGTTTGGATTACAAACACGTAACAATAGCTTTTTGATCCATAAATAGAGATGAATCTGTTATGAATTAGAAATAAATGCGAAGGCTGTGTAGCTTGTCATCGAAGGGCATTTGTAATCGTAATATTCAGAATACTTGTACGACTTAGGATATTTTTTATTCGTAAAATTGTCATAGTAATAACATAACACAACAGAACACGACACAACATTATTATTCTGATCAAAATAAAGAGAACCAATATAGGTAGCAACATTATTCTATACATAATGTGATCCAAATATCAAGCAACAATTAGTTGTTTAGATGCTGTTGCATCGCAGGGCTGACAACCACAGACAACCACACCAATGCACACATATGCGCTCACACACACACACACACACACACACACACACACACACACACACACACACACACACACACACACACATCAACAAAATTTTAGTTTATATTCTATTACTTTCTTTCTTTTTTTTTCTTTTATTGGGTACTTGAGCGATAGGCTAATGGCCTGTCACCAAGTGGTCCGTCCGTAAATTGAGGAGCAGTTGTTATATATTAGATTATAAGCGTCTCAGTGAGAATGTTAAGGATGCAGGCTTCATACTCTAAACATTACAACGCAAATAATTGTATCTAGCTTTTAAGTCTATATCTGTTTGTTCTCCAAATAAATAAATAAAATAATAAAATAAAATATGCTTCTGCCATTACATTACATTTTTGAATAATTATGTACCCCAGCAATGAAAAAATAGGTAGAAAAGAAAAAATAAGTAGGTAATTATTACGTTAAAAGTGAACAACGCCATCTATCGTGTGTTTGGGGAACGTTGATTGGAAATTCCCTCATTGAAGCGATAGTAAGGTCATGGCAGTGGTGTCTTTTTGTATGGAGAATTTTGCTGTAAGTAATTATACGTACTTTTGAAAGAACGTGCTTGCTATCTGTAGGTTCAAAACAAATAATTATAGTTTATTGCACAGAAACAGAACTTACAACAATTTACACAACAACCAACCAACTGTTCTATTATGAAACCATCCCGAATAATCATGGGAAAGGAGTTGGACCTATTTAAATATATTTAGCAGCATACTATTTAATATTTACGATCCTTTATTGCAAACTAGACAAATTAAAATTTGACATTTCATATTTTATTTGAATAGACATTGACAAATATTTGACGAGGGTCTAGGATATTTTGTTGACCTTTAAATATTAAATATAGACTGGCACGAGAATATTCAAGCAAGTCTTAAATGATCAAAAGCAGTATCTGGAGTCACGGTTATGCCATAGCTCCCCACCGGTGGCTAAGCTAGGTTTACCTGAGCGCAACTCGGTCTTACTTTAGTCTTCAAGGCGTCAGACCTGACACACACCTGAACCTTTTCTGAGGACATCTCCAATTTGGTCAATGTACGTCCTTTTAAGTCCTCCTCTGCCAGCCCTACCACCAACCTTTGTTTTATACACTGCTTTTGTACTCCTATTTCGAATAAATGAATTTAACAGAATTCCAAAGTATCAACATTTTCGAACAATATCGACACAACCTGCCATCCAGTCTTTCCCGAACTATACCCTGCTTCAAAACCTAACAATTTCAAACTAGAACATTTTTAAAGCCTCAAGTTACATAACGTAGTACGTTATTACGTCAAAAATAGCACGTTAAAGCAGTGACTGGCGCCACAGGCGGTATAATATACAGGTTGCTTTATAACAACCAGTCCAGAAAGGAGATTTAATATTGCCGCTTGCACTTTACGGGTTAAAATGAGGTTTTTCGAATTCTTTGTGGCAGATTTTAAATTTTGTAACAGTCGCCTGAATTACTTTAACTGTTTATGACCAGCCATAATGTGAAGGCAGTTAAGTAAGTTATTAAATGTTGTTAATTACTTACTGAACTGCCTTCACAGCCCGATGGTCTAGCAATTAGAGCGTTGGGCTCACCATCTGGAGGTCCAGGTTCGATTTTCGATGGGGACACTGTCGAAATCATTTTGTGAGACTATCCTTTGGTAGGACATTGCAGGCTAGAATCAGCTGATTGTCTGAAAAAATAAAATGATTTTGTGCTTCAGAAGGCACGTCAAGCCGTTGGTCCAGGTTTTTAGCTGTAAATTCAAGGCAAGTTACATAACAAAAAATGGGCTTACAATCCGGAGGTCCCGGGTACAAATCCCGGTAAGGATACATCACGAATCTCACTTTGTGATCCCTAGTTTGGTTATAGGACATTACAGGCTGATCACCTGATTGTCCGAATGAAAGATGATACGTGCTTCGGAAGGCACGTTAAGCCGTTGGTCCCGGTTACTACTTACTGATGTAAGTTAGAAGTCGTTATATGAGCTATGGCAGAGGTCTTTGGCGGCTCAATAGTAACCCTGACACTAGGGTTGATGGGGTTGGTAATCCACCTCACAACCCACACGATAGAAGATTCAGTGGTTTCGAAACACCCTGTAGACAAACTATGAGCGTATAATGCGAAGGAGCAGGCGATCGAACGATAAAACGAGATATAAGCGATTTTATTCAGAGTCCACTTTGATTTATATCTTTATTGTGAACGTAGTTTATAAACTGGATGGTTGGCTTACCGAAAACAGGTTGGAGCTTCTTATAATATGGTAAGATTAGTTGTTAATAGACCTCAAGAGAGGAGCTCGGTGGCGCAGCGGTAAACGCGCTCGGTCTGCGATTGTTGAAGTTAAGCAACTTTCGCAAAGGCCGGTCATAGGATGGGTGACCACAAAAAAAATGTTTTCATCTTGAGCTCCTTCGTGCTTTGAAAGGCACGTTAAGCCCTAGTCTTAGATGATTTTTAAGGTCCAGAATCCATAGTCGAACTATCGACATTTCGGCGACAATTCTGTGAAGGGATAGCCCCATTTTATACCAATAGAAGTTTGTACCTCCGCTTTTTCATTACATTTCTCGATAAGCAGAAACTTTGTTATCAGATTTTGATTGAAAATTGTTGTTCGAAGAAAAAAAAGCTTTTATTCCTTACACGAAACAAATCGAAAAGTTAGTAAAGGATGGCCGGTTATTTTGGCTTCGATGAAAACAATTTAGGCATTGTTGCGTACAGATAAAAGTAAATGTTTGGAGTGTTTTTGTTAAAGAGTTTTTTATTAAAAGGTTATAGGTAGGACTGGGAAAGACCTAGAAGGACGTACAAGTACATTGACCAAATTGGAGATGTGCTTA
Source organism: Pectinophora gossypiella (assembly GCF_024362695.1). Lineage (NCBI taxonomy): Eukaryota > Metazoa > Arthropoda > Insecta > Lepidoptera > Gelechiidae > Pectinophora > Pectinophora gossypiella. Next base: position 2,980,877 of record NC_065421.1, on the reverse strand, counting down.
GAAACGGTTTCGTATGATCTACTCTGAATCGGCGTGCGTGTATGAAACGATTGATGGAGTGTGGAGGAAGCAAAAGAAGTGTGTCAGTATCGAAGCAAATAGAATTCTATAGTCTCTGCTTACCGCGGTGGGAAATAGGCGTAAATTTATGTATGTATGTGTTATTTGAATATTTATTTGCTGAAAATACAAATTGAGTATTGATTCCAGCAGACGTCTCTTAATTTTATTTTAAGTTATGCCTGTCATTTTCGTATCCGTCGAATAGGAAAGGGACGGGAAGTCAACAGGTTAAAAACATGTAGAACACACGTTTACCTTAAGCGGAAATCTTAAACAACCCTTTCAAAATTTTAACGATTGCGCATAAATCGACAGAATCAAGTTGACAACACACGTCAAGCGGGTCTATTTGATTCCTCCGGGTTATTGTTTCATTCACATATCCAATTCAAAATTTATTAACAACTGATAATCATCCGTCCCTTTTCATTCGGCTGGTAAGATGAAGACAGGTATAAGTTAAAATAAAATTAGGAGGTTAATCGTTAACCTCCCGAGGGTTGAATTTATTTATGTATAATTTACATATTCATTAACTGTAAAAATACTAATTAAATGATTCGTAGTATAATCATCCATTACTTTAAAATCACAAAAAACTTTGAAATAGAACTTAAATTCTTTTAATCGATACTTTATCAAGATATCTTGTAAACGGAACGAAACAAAGATAAAAGGAAAGAAAATAAATTAAAGAAAGAAAAATAATACGGCCAACGACTTCATTAGCAACTAAAACAGAATAAATTACACTATTAGCGTGTTTTAATACTCTTTACGTCTTAACACCACACGATAAAAACATTATTTTTAATCCGAATCTGTACTTACAAAGAATAAGTAGGTAATTTGAACCCTTTTGAATTGATTTAAAAATCTCACTTAGTTTATACCTACTTGAAACAGATTGTTAAAGAAATACCCTGATACGTCCTCGCAACGAATAAGTACCTAATTAAATAGTCCCATTCATCATATCCCTAGCATTATCCTGTTTTCACAGGGTCCGCTTACCTAACCTGAAGATTTGATAGGTCCAGTTTTTTACAGAAGCGACTGCCTGTCTGAACTTCCAACCCGCGAAGGGACAACCAGTCCAATGCAGGTTAGGTTACTTATTACTATATAATAATGCAGGATTAGAACTTGAGTATTTTAGGACATTTCTCATAAAATTTGACTGAGTGTCATGGAATCCATCAAGGTTTTCAGCGCGACCATTGGCGATCCTTTATGCTGGTAATACTTACTAGAGGTCATGAGCCTGTATAATTAACAAAAATGACCAGTCTTCGCCACTAATCTGTGGCGCAAGGGTAACGTCACCAATTGTGGACACACGCAAACGTTTTAAATCGAGAGGGAAAAACTTTTAATTTTGCCTCCCACGCGGCTTCTGTCGGACTTATTCTGAAACTAAAATCAATTGTTAATTTTAAATTTTTGGATGGCTTCAAAAATAATGATAATGATGATTAATTTAGTATTTTTTTATTCTTAACCCTTTGATCCCTTGCCTGGGCAAGCCTGGGTATCCCTGGGGATACGGGTGAAGACCTCAACAGTTGCAGAGGCGGAGATGGGCGCCATCAGTACGACACGGAACGATGGAAGGGGCAAGTTACAGGGACTATAACCTGGAACCTGACAGAGGGCAGCAGTAACTGTCAGTAGTATTCACTGGCGGATGACAGGAGTCCTAGGACGGCTTTGAAATATACTTCTCTATCCGAAAAAGTAAGATGATTTCGCGTTTCGGAGGGCAGTTGGTCCCGGCTAGTAGTAGTAGGGGAGTATGCTCCATACTGCCTGTTCTCAGCAGTGGAACGTATGTAGACTGTTTATGTTTGATTTTGAAAGTATCGTGCCACTTAAAATAAGCACCAATTTATTTGCAGAATAACCCTTTGATACTTTTTGCGCAAACATTAAGGTATAAGGTACCCTCATTAGCATCGGTTTAGGTTCTCTTAACGTCTTAATTTGAATTTGGAATGCTTCGGCGGTCGATAAAAAATGTTTAAAGCTTTTAATCGAGTAATACGGTAGTGGCCAAATGGAAACGCTTTTGGATTTTTAAAATACTTATAAAGTTTGGTATTGGTGGTTCTACAAGAAAACAATATTACAGATTATAAAATGTTATACCTACAAGAAATAGGCTTTTTGGCGGGAAACAGGACAGTTGCTTTCTTCATTGAATAATCTAAATAATTAATACGAAGTGGTGTTTTGTGGTTAATGATCGCATTAAGTTAGTCGGAAGACATTCGCGAGTGATATTATATCGGAGTATTCAATAAACAAAGTGTATCTGCCTATTTTCGCTTCGTGCCAGGAAGCCGCTTCATAACTCGAAAGTTTATGCGGACTTTTGAGTTAATTCGTTTGGGGTTTGGAGTAGGAGTCTACTTCGAGGGTGGGGGCTTAGGTTTCATCATCATCAACTTTCATCATTTCATTAATCATTAAGAAAGAAAATACGTAAGACATGGCTGTATGGGCATAGTTCCCTTTGCGTTACCCTTCGGGGAAAACCAAAACAAAAAAAAAACAAGAAATATTACCAAAGAGATTTTAGCTCACTTTTTAATATCGCGGTAAATGCGTAGGTTGGACTTCTTCATTATCTCAACGCTACTTCCTCGGTCCCAGGTTCGAATCCCGTGGGGACTAATCACAAAAATCACTTTGTGAACCTTAGTTTGGTTAGGACATTACAGACTGATCACCTTATTGTCCAAAAGTAAGATGTTCCGTGCTTCGGAAGGCACGTTAAGCCGTTGGTTCCGGTTACTACTTACGGATGTAAATACGCAGTCGTTACATGAGTCATGTTAAGGACCATTGGCGGCTCAATAATAACCGTAATACAACGGTTGATGAGGTTGGTAATCCACCTCACAACACTCGATAGAAGAAGAACGTTACTTCAACTCAGGTGCATTTTTTTTTTGGTGGCGGGATTATGATGGGCCCCCATTATGTCCTAGTGAGTTGCGGCTCCAAAGGATAATGTTATATATACAAAAGAAATAGTGTTATAAGCATGATGCTTGTCAGCCTTGGTATGTCATAAAACCGACACAGGGTCGTCTTTCTAACATGACCGTTATGTCAAACGTGGCTGCTAGTTTTCTTCTGATTACTTTTGTATCTGCTTACCCCATTAGTGATGACGTGATGATGTTAGTTGAGGTATCTATGTATCCATAAAAATAACTTAAAGGTGTATTCATAAGTATTAAGTTGCTGAAAACTAATGCCTGACTTGACATTTAATGGCCTTAAAGCAAGCAGCACTGTCTCAATTCTCTCTCCTCTTCTTTATAAAGTTTTTCTTATTCTTCTCTATTTTTACTTCTTCTTCTTTATAAAGTAAATATTATAGTACTGTCACGGTTTCGTAAATATTTAATGTGTGTATATATTTACGTATTTATATTATATTTATTATTATTATCATTATTTACTGTCTTCTATGTTTTGTTTTTATTATAGTTTATCTAGGTATACTTATATTTTATTTATTTTTAAACGGCGGGATAGTAGTTTTTTTATTAAATTCATTACCTATATACCTATAGGTTGTCTGGAAGAGATTTCTACCTTAGCAATATGGCCGCCTGTTGTACTACCTATCTAATGTATTTTTATTATGTTTTAAGTGCATTAAAGAGTTTTTGTGTTTTGTATCGTAACTAAAATTAACAGAATACTTGATAATACTGATTACGTTGTAGTAATTTTAATTAGATACTTCCGTCAACGACGTTTAACAAACGTGTTCATTTACTCGTGGGTATTTACGGAGCTCTAGATGTATTCCACTTAGGAATTATCAGTTGTTTGAAAATTAAATAAATTTAATAATAATTTATTTACATTTTTTTGTTAGTAAAAAATAAAATATTAAAATTAAAATATACAATCGAAATTCAAAAATTTAAATCTAAAATTACAATTCGAAAATTAAAAAGATTTCAATCTTTAAAGTCATGCTAGAGAACTTCATAAGCTCGCGTTGGGTTTAATAAAATTCACTTGCTTACCAATGTTTTCAACGTGTGTTTTAATTTAATATTGATAAACATTCACAAATGACAGTCATACAACTCACTAGTCACTAGTCTCACTGAACCAACCTTCTCTTTCTACCCCTTTTTATTCAGTTTTGTTTCCTTTGTTTTACGTTACCTAACCATTTATAAATTTTGTCATCTCTCCCTAGCATTATGCCGTTTTTCACCTAACCTAACCTAACCTGAACATTTGACAGGTCCGGTTTTTACAGAAGCGACTGCCTGCATTTATAAATATTGTATTCGTTTATATTATATTGTGCATGGTACCTATTTTGACCTTTGCAAAACAATATACCTAAGTACTGATTATACGTATTTTATGAGACTCATCGTAGAGATGACATGTATTTGAGTCGAAACGAAGAGAGTTCACGATCATAGATTTACATATTTTCTTTTTATTACCTCTTGGTGAAGACGAACGTAGGTTCTTTATGTTGGCATTGTTTATCAGGGAAAAGTGGAAGCTTAAAGGGGACGTCTTTAACCAACGATGACAGAAAACAGACTAGAAAAAATTTAGACTAGCCGCAGACTTATTGTACTTGCCCTAGACAGCATTCACTTTTTTCCAGAAAATAAAAGAACGTCTATCCTACCTCAAGAATACACTTCGCCCAAGGGATTCCCTACAAGTCCTAATAGGAACTTCACAGTGGCTTCTCTGTCGCCATTATCAGATCAATCGCCTTCAGATTAATAGCAACTGGTTGTTATCGCGATGGCGATCGGCTAATTAATTGGATGGCTTTCTGCTTCCTTGTGGAGACTTAGTGGGTCGATATCTTTATTTTGAGATAATGTAGAGGTTAGTTTAAGTAGATTGGTGTTTACGTAGTTGTTTAGAAGCGAACTTGAGTGTTATTTAGCTAATGAAACTGAACCTGAGTCCGGAAACTGATTTGATTGACCTACTTGACATATTTTATCTACATTTTGTCTTTCCGCCATCTTATTATATACATACAAATAAATATATAACATACATACAAATATTATATCTAACCTATACAGGTTATAAGTACTTATATGAATAGCACTACAACACACTTCATTACAAAAACAGAACCATTACCAATTAAAAAAAAGGAGAAGAGTAAGTACCTTGGAGTACATTCTGGACACCAAAAAAGAAAATAGAAAATCTATAAAAAATATACATATTATATAAAAACAGTAAATAATAATTTATGAGTAACCACACTGACGCTCATAATAATAACGAAGAAAATTTTGAAAAATATGCAAGGTTATATGTATATTTCGTGTTTGGAAATTCGTATCAACAGTGGCTGCAAGTTGTCTTTGATTACTTGTGGCTCTGCCCACCCCATTTGGGATTACGGGCGTGAGTTTATGTATGTATGTATGGGAATTAGGTATCCCGATTATCTAGGTATCCACCACTACCTAATTATAAGCATCTCTGTGATCAATAAGGAATTTACCCATCGACATTATCAAACGCTCTCCAGAATACCGAACCATTTTTCCTTTACAAAGGCTTGGAGCGTTAGCAAAGTATCTGGCTACCGCCCCCAGGTCCCGATTATCTATTCTATTCGAACGAGCGATGCAACGATAACTGTAATCGAATCGAGCTGAATATACGACGATAGACGCGTGGTTTCCTACCATTGTTTCTGTCGGGTTAATATTGAGACTGTTACATACTCAGGATTGTGCCGTGAACGGTACAAATTCAAACTTCAAAATATCTTTATTCAGTAGGTAACATAGATACACTTTGAATCGTCAATTTTTACATAACGAACGTCTCATCCGCCTATAAGTAAAACTACTGCAGCTTCTAACAAGTTTTAGGAAAGCTGCAAGAAGAAGCTGAAAGAAAAACCTCGGCACAGACCATAGACGTACTTTTAAAAAAATAAAAAAGGTGAAGGTTGATGTGAGGTTTGTGGAGGATAGTTGAAGATAAAGAACTCGCTAAAATTTTATTAGTTATTGATTTAATCGTAGAACCCTTGCCCAGGGATGAAGACCTCACGGGTGAAGACCTCACGAGTGAAGACGAAGAGGGCGGAGGCGGAGATGGGATCCATCAGTACGGCAATATAGGACGGAAGAGGCAAGTCAGAGGGCCTGTAACCTGGAATCTGACAGAGGGCAGCAGTAACCGTAAGTACTTTTCAGAGACGGAGGATAGGAGTCCTAGTACGGCTTTGAAATAGACTACTCTGAGCACTATCCCACTCGCGTCAGACAGAGCAGGTACTGCGGGGTGGAAGGCAAGAGGGAACCCACTGCGCTATTTTTACCTAAAAAAGTAGCATGCAGAATGCTAGATCGACAAGAGCGTGGCTCTTAAATTAGTCATGGGTTATTCATTTGTCAGTTGTCTTGACGTTAGTCTAACAGAAAGCTCGGTGGGGTGTGGATACCTAGTTCATCTCTGACCACCCCAATCGGGATATAGTAGTGATCTTAATTATTCAGAAGAAAGAATCAAGTTAAGAACAAGAATGATTTTAACCAGTTAATATACTATCGCTAAAACGGATTTTACAACTCACCATCTTTACGCTTCAAAATATGTTATATATGATCTACATTTCTCTTTGTAAACTTACTTTGTAGCCGGTTATTATTTGCCTACCGCTACATTTATTAAGACACAATGTAGCACAAAGCGCTTCAACCTAGAAAGTGCCATAGACAAGATAATTTTCCTTAAATCATATCCAGCCGAGGTGTTTTGCCACATCTACATTATGAAGAACTCTATAATTTGTGTCCAGCTGTTATATTTCGCCAGCCAAACAGAGGTAACCTTAACTGTTGTACTTTTTGGGGTTCTATCTCACTAGGTCACGATGTTTAGCTTATCAACCCTGGTGTCAGGGTGACTATTGAGCCGCCAATGGCCCCTGACATACGACTACATACTTTCAACTAAACAGTATCTGGAACCAACTGCTAACATGGCCTCCGAAGCACGTATTATCTTCACAATCACAATCGGGTGTTCATCCTGCAATGTCCTAACCGAACTAGGGATCATTAAGTGATTTTTGGGATATGTCCTTACGGGGATTAGAACCCGGGCCCTCCAGATAGAGAAACTAAAGCTTACTCATTGGGCCACGGAGACCGTTAACAAAATGTATAGAGTTTGTCTAAAAAGTATCTGAGGTCTGTTCCTCCATAGATATTTATGCATATTCTTTATCTTAATCTACCTATTCGTATAGTACCATACCATTATTAAAAGGTGAAATGTGTGATACTTTTTTCGTCTTTTTCATTATCTCCCTAGCATTATCCCATTTTTCACAGGGTCCGCTTGCTTAACTTGAAGGGTTGATAGGTCCGGTTTTTACAGAAGCGACTGCCTGTCTGACCTTCAAACCATACCGGACAAAAAGCCTAATTATAGTTTAGGTCACATCACTAAAATGTGGAGATCACATTCATAAATTACGCAAAATTATTTATTTCCTACTTACAAATATTTATCTTGCTGGGATATTATGCTAGTAAGTTAGAAAGCCACCTACAGCGAATCAAGAGTACCTAACGGGCGAATGTGCACCGCGGAATATCTCAATCGCCTCACTGTATGAAACTTCTAGCTATGTTTTTATGTAGGGAAGACAGATAAGGTAGCCTAAACATACTGATAGCTGTATTTTGAATTTCGAAGCCAAAGCCATTAATATATATTATCGTATCTTTTTCTAAGAAAGTACTTATATACGTATACATAAAACTCCGTAAGCAGAGAAAATATCATAGAGTTCATCATCATCAATTTAAGAGCCACGCTCTTGTCGGTGTAGCATTTTCATTCCAGTCTATCAAAGGCCAATTCCTTGACTTCCCTATAAGACACGACGTTAACCTTTTCTTTAATCTGTTCCATGTAAGCTCTTCTTGGTCTTCCTTTCTTTCCTTCTAGCTTTCCTTCTATGATGTTTTTATGATCATAGAGTTATCGCAAGACAATTTATTTCCTTTTTTATGTTTCTCCTGTCATAGATAATAAATTCCTTCTAGTCGCGATGCTTGTTGCTCAACTCATTGCCAGAGACAAAAGTCCAAAAAAACATAACATCTGCTTACAATGTCCTTCGCCTGCCGTCGTCTGTATTTCCAACTCGTTATAATCTGGGAGTCTTCAAGGCTAGAGTGAGTAGGCATTTGCTAGGTAAGTGTGATCCACTCTCCACTACATCGTCACTTACCATCAGGTGATATTGTGGTCAAATGCGAACCTATTTTAATAAAAACTAGCGACCCGCCCCGGCTTTGCCTGGGTGCAATGCTAAGGAAAAAATGAAGTCATTTACGACATCACATTAAAAACCTCAAAAATAAATCAAATCAAATATACTTTATTGCACACAACATACAAAACAAACTTACACAAATGGACGAAAGATACAGCACAATCTGGCGGCCTTATTGCTAAGTAGCAATTTCTTCCAGGCAACCAGTGTAAAGGAAACATTTATTACAGTTTGGTGCGGGATAGTGCAACATCTTGAACAACAAAACAAATAACAGTATTTCTGCACTATTTAATGGATATTATTATATTTTATATAATAAACCTTCCTCTTGAATCACTCTATCTATTTAAAAAAACCGCATCAAAATCCGTTGCGTAGTTTTAAAGATTTAAGCGCACAAGAGGGACAGAAAAAGCGACTTTGTTTTATACTATGTAGTGATAAAACACTGATTACTTATTATGGTTCATACTACTTGTAGTATCTAAGTACTTAAAAGATCAACCACAGTTTTTTCGAATTCACCTTTCTTAACGAAGTTTTATTAAAATTGTTCGATACGAAAGCCACTTCTGAGTACCGTTTTAAAATAAGTACGGATTATTGTGTGTATTACTGCAATTTTGAGCACAAAACCTCCTACGGCGATCACTGGCCACATGTGTAGTGCAGAATTACTCAATCGCCACACAGTGGGCTAATAAATTGTGTTATGCAATTTTCTCCGTTGCCTGTGTTGTGTAGGATGTAGTATAATGTTGTTATATTTGTGTTGCTTCAGAATGTTATGTGGATTATTTTAGAAGTAATACGTGATGTGGGTCATATCTAAGATACTCCAGGAAAACTGGAAATACTGATTGATCAAAGGCACATAATTTTTTGTATCCCGTGGTCTAGTGGTTAGAGCGTTGGGCTCACGATCTGGAGGTCCGGGCCCGATTCCCGATGGGGACATTGTCAAAATCACTTTGTCATACTGTTCCTTGTTTGGTAAGGGCATTGCAGGCTTGAATCACCTGTGTCTAGGCAAGACAAATAAAATAATGACCTTTTATAATGAAGACAATTTATTTTTGTAGTAGGTACGTTACAAATATTAGGAATAAAGGCTACGACAAGCGCGCGTGTGTCCTCTTCTATATGAAAATTGCGAGTGGTGCGGGGCGTCGCGGTGTGGCAGCGGCCGGCCGCCGCGGCGCCGCTGGTCGCGGTTAATCACCCCGCGCCCGTGCTGCTCGAGGAGTGACGTCATTGTAGACAGCGCGAACATCTTGCCCCCCCTTGAAAGAAGGGCGTTCTTTCAATGATCATCTTGTTTGAGGCTGTTGTTGAGGTTGAGGTATAAGTGGGCACACCTTGTTGACGGCTCGTCGCTCTGTCCCTCTGAACGTTAGGAAGTCAGCCACTCTGACTACTCCATCAGCGCCTGGATATAGTTTTTGTGCTCGACCCAACCTCCATTTTAGGGGTGGAAGGTTTTCCTCCTTGAAGACAACCAGGTCTCCGAGTTGAAGGTTACTATTGCGTAGACGGCCCTTGGTTCGTTGCTGCATCTCTGATAGGTATTCGTGCCTCCACCTCTCCCAGAAGCGTTGTCTCAAGTTTTCAATGAGGATGTAACGGTTCTTAAGTTTCATGTTGTCGCCCGGTGGTGCCGGCAGTGACGTCAGCGGCCGCCCGATGAGGAAGTGCCCTGGGGTCAAAGGAGAAAGGTCGTTGGGGTCATGTGATAATGGAGTTAGGGGTCGGGAGTTGAGGATCGCCTCAATTTGTGTAAAAAGCGTACTCAACTCCTCGAAAGTAAGATTGGCATTTCCTACAATACGCTTAACATGGTGCTTGGCACTCTTTACGCCGGCTTCCCAAAGCCCACCGAATGTAGGAGAGTAAGGGGGATTAAACGTGAATTTAATGCCTTCATTAGCTGTATATTCATAGACAGAACGCAGACTGGATCGCAGCATCCTACCCAATTCATTTTTTGCCCCGACAAAGTTTTTTGCATTATCGCAATGTATATAATGAGGTTTCCCTCTTCTAGAAATGAAGCGTTTAAGACATGCAATAAAGGCTGCGGTGCTAAGATCGCTGACGACTTCGAGATGCACTGCCTTAGTAGAAAAACAAACAAATAAACATAAATAACTTTTTGATACCCGGTTACCACGGCCCTTCTTGCTTGAAATCATGAAGGGGCCGGCGAAGTCAGTGCCGCAAGTCTGGAAAGGATAAAATTCCGTAACTCTACTCGAAGGTAAATCACCGAAAAACGGGTTTAATGTTTTGGCTTTAAGTCTCAGACAAGTTATGCATTTACGAACTATGCTTCTTGCTAATGTTCTGCCTCCTATAGGCCAGAACTGTTCTCTAAACGAATAGAGAGTATGTTGTGGACCTGCATGACCTTGACGCAGGTGTTCAGCTGCCATTAATATTTTTGTTAAGTGGTGTTTGGAATCTAGCAGAGCTGGATGTTTTTTCTCATAATTTAGAGCAGCATTCTTAAGGCGACCACCTACTCGCAGCACACCGGAGTCATCAATGAAGGGAGATAACTGTAAAATGTGTGATTTAGCTTTAAGACATTTACCATTAGATAAAGTTTCAATTTCACTGGAAAAAGATTCGCTTTGAGCCCTTTTTATAAGAAAATTTAGGGAATTTTTAAGTTCTACTTCATTTAACGGAGACTTGTTTTTATTTGAAGTTTTACAATTGGTGATGAATCTAAATACATAAGCAAAAATCCTTTTTAGTTTATTGGCATTTGAGTAATTTTCAAAATTAATGAATTTATGGATTACTTGGCTCTTATGAACTTTAATTTCGGGCAAATCAATTTTTGTATTTGGGTGATTAGGCCATTCCGATTCCGATTTTAAGAGGAAGGATGGACCTTCCCACCACAGAGAAGAATTGATCATGGTGCTTGGCGCTACTCCCCTAGAAGCCATGTCTGCCGGGTTGATGTCCGTCGGTATATGTTTCCACGAGTTTCGGTTAGTGAGCTCATGTATTTCATTCACGCGGTTGCATACAAAAGCTTTAAACAATTTAGGCTGATTTTTAATCCAACCTAACGCAATCGTGGAGTCAGACCAAAAATATTTATCACCAATTTCGCAACGTAATGCGTTACTGACCTTATAGCTTAGACGCGCACCTAAAAGAGCTGCACATAATTCAAGACGCGGAATGGTTACAGGCTTCAAGGGTGCTACACGAGTTTTAGAGCATAAAAGTTTTGTAGTTACGGAATTATGTTCATCAAGCGATCTCAGGTAAATACACGCAGCATAGGCGTCTTGGGACGCATCCACGAAGCAGTGTAGTTCCGTTTTTACCGGAGAGGCACACATGACGTGTCTCGGTACCGATACTGTAAGAAAAAGATTAAGATTATTGATTACCTTTTCCCATGATTTTTTTATTTCGTTTGGGACGGGGTCATCCCATTCTAATTTGAGTTTCCACAATTTTTGCAGTAATACCTTTAAGGTAATTGTGCTAGCGCTCAGAAGGCCGAGCGGGTCGAATATCCTGCAAGTATTTGACAGAATAATTCTTTTTGTTAATGTTTGTGCATTTGTGTCAATGTTTATGGAGAATTTAAGTGTGTCAGTGTTTGGAGCCCACAGTACACCTAAAACACTAGATTCTTTATCTAAATTAAGAATTTTGGATTCTGTTGATGATGAAAATATGTTAGGACAATTAGTACGAAATTTATGAATGGGAAGGCGAGCAGAGGCCAAAGTTTCTGTCACACCTTTATGAATGTGTAGTAATTCATCTTCATTGGACGAACCCGTTAGAAGGTCATCAACATAAAAATCATGTTTTATGACTTCAGAAATTAGGGGATCCGTGCACTCATTTGCTAACTGCAATAAGCATCTTGTGCTTAAGAACGGCGCTGCTGCTGTGCCGTATGTGACGGTGTTGAGTTGTAAGATATTGATGGGTTTTGTATCGTCATCGCGCCACAGAATGAGCTGTAAATGTCTTTGTGACTCATCTATCATGATTTGCCTGTACATTTTTGCTATGTCGCCAGACAGAACATATTTGTGTTGACGGAAACGAATCAAAATGTCAAATAACTCGTCTTGGACTGTCGGCCCTATCGCTTGGATATCATTCAAAGACTTGTTAGACTTAGTCTTAGCTGACGCATCGAAAACGACACGGAGCTTTGTTGTCTCGCTTGACTCCCTTATCACCGCATGATGAGGCATAAAATAACCGAAGGAAGGCTTGTTAATTTTTGTTAAGTGGCCAAGCTCCTCGTACTCGTTAATGAAGTTACGGTAAAGATTTTTTAAATCTAGGTTTTTAATAAATTTTTTCTCAAGGCTTAAGAATCGCCTTTCGGCCATGTAGTATGACTCACCGAGCGATTTTTCAGGATCTTCAAGAAGTGGCATTTTGACTGAAAACCTACCATTTGCCAAACGAGTAGTATTTTGGACAAAATGTCGTTCACAAAACTCATCATGTGGTGACATTGGCGATTTTTGTAAAGAAACCTCCTCAATGTTCCAAAATTTTATTAAGTTATGATTTATGTCTTTAGTAAAGTTACAAAAGGTATTTCTCGGAATGTCTTTACATACGTTAAGGGGACCTGCCACTATCCATCCGAACTTAGAGTCTTGGAGGATGGGCATCCCGGGCCCAATATTGAGTTTATTTGTGGTAATGACATCGAAGAATATTTCTGCACCTAAAAGAAGATCAATTGATGATGGCTGATAGAATTTAGGATCAGCTAACTTAATGTTCGCGGGTAAATTGAGACGCGAAATATCCACAGGAGTATTAGGTAAGTGACCGGTTATGTTAGGCATCACTAAGCATTTAAGAGCGACAGTAAAACGGCCATTTAGAGATTGAATAGTTACTTCACAGCTATCGGACAAATGAATTGGGGCGTTGCTAATGCCGGTAATGCAAAAATCTGTTTTCTCACTGATTATGCCCATTTTATTTTTTAGGTTCGATGTTATAAATGACGATTGACTGCCTGCATCAAGCAAGGCACGGGCCAGGTAAGTATTTTTGGTTTTAGTGTTAACAACTTGTACCATGGCAGTACCTAGAAGAACTTGGCTTGCTGACTGGGCTGCCAAAGAAATAGGTATTGAAGTTGACTGGTAAACTTGATTATTGTCCTTATTTACGTTTTGATCGACATGTAACAGAGTATTGTGTTGTTGTCGACATTCACGACACCTTCCATCCAAGCGACAGTCCTTAACGGAATGTCCACGCCGTAGGCAGTTCAAGCAAAGATTAAGTTTTAAGGCTTCACCTGATCTATCCTCCGGCGAAATTTTTTTAAATTTGTCGCATTCGACAATCCTGTGGTTCTCTTTGCAGAATGGACAAGTGGGGTTATAATTACGATTTGATTTGCCAGAAGCGACAAAACTTTTTTGATTATTTTGTGGAGACGATCTTTTATAATTATCATTATCAGTATATTTAACTTTATTTGATGAAAAAGGTTTATTGATTTGTTTGTCGCTTTTGCCAAAAAATATTGTTTCTAGAACGTCTGCACGTTTACGCAAAAATGCAATAAATTCATCCAAAGATTCTCCATCTAAGGAAGCACTTTTGTGCTCTTCCCATTTTGATAAAGTATTGGGATCCAATTTGCTAGCCATAATATAAATAATGAGAACGTCCCATTTGTCAGTGGGCTGACCCAAACTTTCAAGTGATCTTAAATTTTTAAGTGTATGATCAATCAAAAATTGAATGGCCTTGTGCGACTCACGCGTTAATGGTTCGACGGAAAATAACGCTTTTAAATGGTTATTTATTAAGACTTTTTTATTATCATAACGAGAACATAACAAATTCCATGCCACTTTATAATTTTTTGAAGTAAATTCTATGGATTTTATGACAACAGTTGCACTACCTTCTAAAGACAATCTCAAATAATGAAATTTGTTTATGTCTAAAATTGTTTCATTTGAATTTATTAATGCATCGAAGGTATCTCTGAACTCCAGCCATTTCAAGTAATTTCCATCAAATTTTGGTAAGCTAATTGTGGGTAGTTTGATATTGTTAAGTTGGTTACAGCCCGTTTTTACTGATATATGCGAATGATCGCTGTTACCATCTGATTTGTCTACAGGATTGGCTTTTAAATATGACTCAATAAGTTCCTGAGCAATAGGTATAGAAGAATAGTAAAGATCTTCAAAGATGTCTCTTTCAATTGTATGTTTAATATCTTCGCTTAAAAATTCAATCCTAGTTTGAATTTCATTAAACTCATGAATAACGTTTTCGATTTTGCTTAAACGGAAAATTAATTCTTTGTGTTGTAAACTTGTAATATTTTCAATCGGAATTTGACCTAAAGTTGTAATAAAATTGTTAAATTTTGTTAGTTGACCCTTTTTTGCACCTCGCGAACAAACTAATTCTTTCATTTGCGTACTTTGATCAGTACCGCCACCTTTATCACTTCCGGTAGACATTATCAAGGGCAAATTCAACAAATTAGGCAGGATAATAAATGTGCACCAAACCCCAGTGTTGATTGTTCAACGATCCAATCCCCGTAGCTGCTACTGCACGGTGTGATAGGCCGCCGTGCGGCTGGCGTCACGGTGTAAATGCGTGGACCCAACGCGCCAGCGCTTGATCACGCGCAGTACGTGTGACCGTAGGAATATTATTACCTGGAATTGTTTAGGTAAATTTACGTGAATATCGATACGTAATTAAGATAACTTACGATTTTTAACTAAGGGCATAGGAAGTGACAAGTTGAAGAACGTAGGTAATTGACGGAATTTTATCACAAAGCGGGTGAATTTTAATAAATGAGGTGATATTTCGTATTAAAGTTTAGCTATTAAGAAGAAGCAGACTGCAACGCTTGCGATAGTGGGTACAAAAATACAGAGCAGCTGTATATAGCTTATGAAACGTGAAATTAAAACGTTAAAGTTTATCTATAATGATAAGGTATGCAGGTACCTACGCTGCGCTTTAACAATTATGAGGCACGTAATGATCATATAAAGCGTAGGCAGTCACCATTAAGGCTGTATTATGTATATCGGATTTGGTTACAAGCAAAAACTAATGGATTTTTACCCGCATACAAATTCGATAGCTATTATGTAGGTATATGCAATTTTACTCACTCAGAGATTTATACACTTTCACAATTAAAGGAGGATGGAAAATCAAAGGAACAAGGAAAGAGCACTCCCCTGCTGACACAGAAGTCCCGCAGAACGCCAGGCACTGACTCCTCCAAGATGATATGTCCGTTACGATTACAAATTTGGAATTTTAGACTTCGTAATTCCGAGCCGATTTATCGACGGTCGCCAATATTTGTCTAGGCAAGACAAATAAAATAATGACCTTTTATAATGAAGACAATTTATTTTTGTAGTAGGTACGTTACAAATATTAGGAATAAAGGCTACGACAAGCGCGCGTGTGTCCTCTTCTATATGAAAATTGCGAGTGGTGCGGGGCGTCGCGGTGTGGCAGCGGCCGGCCGCCGCGGCGCCGCTGGTCGCGGTTAATCACCCCGCGCCCGTGCTGCTCGAGGAGTGACGTCATTGTAGACAGCGCGAACAACCTGATTGTCCGAAAATGTAAGATGTTTCCGTGCTTCGGAAGGCACGCTAAGCCGTTGGTCCCGGGCTACTAGCCCAAACACCTCCACCAACTCGCAGTGCTCGAGTATGCTCCATACCCCCTCCGGTTGATTGAGGGGAGGCCTGTGCCCAGCAGTGGGACGTGTAAAGGCTGTTTATGTTATGTAGTGATTATTTAGAAAATATTAATGTTGTATAACGAGTAACAATTATGTTTGCCTCTCTATCCTTTTAAGAATTTAGCATAAAAATAGTACTTAGTATTTAGTAGCACAATATAATTTAGCAGTTGCTAAATACCCCATGCAATAATTCATCACTGTCCATTGGCACCACGCGATGCGTGGGAGTCGATAGACCTTAGTTACACTGATATACAACCAGTGAAACATCAAGGTATATCCTTATAAGATACATAACTTACCATAAATCTACGTCCCTCTTCAAGACACAGGCGTCCCCTTAATACATCCTAGGGGAAATGGAGCATACTCCACCACACTGCTCTCCTGCGGGTTATCCTTTGGTATCCTTCGGGAGGTATTTTATGTTGGCCAGGAGCCAGATCCAAGTGCGTGACTGCCTTTCGAAGCAAGGAATCATCCTACTTTTCGGACAATCAATCAATCAATGATTCAACATACAAAGTCCTTAATAAACAAAGTATAGTCTCACAGAGTGATTTCGATTCCCTCCCCTACCCCCCCCCCCCCCACCCCACCCCTATCGGGGATCGCTAGATCGTATCCAGTTGATACGCAGCTGCTTAACTTCTAGACTATCTTCCATCGTCTTCTATGATAATTAAAGCACATAATAACGGGTTCTTACCGCGTTTAAATGGGGATATGAGACTCCCGATATTACCGCGTAAACTTAAAACAATGTATCGTCTTCTATGGTTGTGAGGTGAATTACCAACCTCATCAACCACCCCACCTATACCTGTATCTTCCATTATAGATGGCGATACGGATCACCATCTATAACGTTGCCCTAACAGAAAGCTCCACGTGGTGTGGGAACTTAGTTCAACTTGCGATGGATGTACCTCTGACTATCCCAATTGGGATATAGCCGTGAGTTTATGCCAATATATCTGAAGAGTAAAGCCATATCGTCGCTGAAAAGGCAAAATTACGTATGCGCCAAAATGCCATTTCAAGAAAAAGCCGTTTAAAGTATTTTATTCGTTTTTTACATACATACATACATACATAAACTCACGCCCGCAATCCCAAACGGGGTGGGCAGAGCCACAAGCAATCAAAGACAACTTGCAGCCACTGTTGATACGAAGTCCTAAGATGGATATGATGAACCTTATGGTGATAAGGGATCAGCCTATCGCCCATAACATTAGTCCATCATGTTAGAGGACGCAATCCCTCTGTCGGTTTTTACGACATGCCCGGGAAGACAAGCAGCTGAACGTGTTCTATGTTTTTTATTTGCTCCCAGAACAGCATAGAACAGCATAGAGCGTTTTTTATCATAACTTTTTACCCATTTATCCAATTTAGATGACGTCAACGTAAGTTTAAATTGTTTTTTCAATTTTTATGTCTAGCAAAAGATATCATAAGATGGGCTACTGTTTTAGGATATTTTGTGCGCTTATGTAATTTTGCCTTTCCAATGACGATATGATACCTTATAAGTTACAGAACATCTCCGCCGTTTGTCGCCTTATTTTATTTTTTTATTTTATTTAAAGGCACATCAACAATACAAGCACATTATAATTAAAACACATAATAACGGGTTCTTACCGCGTTTAAATCAAGGATATGAGACTCCCGATATTTCGACACTGTTGCAAGTGCCATGATCACGGGATGACTGATGGGATTGGAGTGTTATGATAACAACCGCGTAAACCTAAAACAATATACAAGCACATTACATATAAATCTAAATATCTAATGACTTAATCTAGCCTAGCATTATCCAGTTTTTCACAGGGTCCGCTTACCTAACCTGAAGATTTGACAGGTCTGGTTTTTTACAGAAGCGTCTGCCTGTCTGATCTTCCAACCCGCGAAGAGAAAACCAGCCCAATACAGGTTAAGGTTAATACAGTAATGACTTCATCGAATGCTTATAGCTATTGACAGCCTCCGCGGTCTAGTGCTGAGAGCGTGAGGCTCATGATCTGGAGGCCCGGGTTCGATACCCGATGGGGACATTGTCGAAATCAGTTTGTGAGACTATCCTTTGCTTGGTAAGGACTTTTCAGGTTTGAATCACCTGATTGTCCGAAAAAGTAAGATGATTCCGTGCTACGGGGGGCACGTTAAGCCGTTGGTCCAGACTATTAGCCGTAAAACACGTCTACCAACCGGCATTGGAGCAGCGTGGTGGAGTATGCGCCATACCACCTCCGGTTGACTGAGGGGAGGCTTGTGCCCAGCATTGGGATGTATATAGGCTGTTTATGTCTATGTTATGTTATAGCTATTACAGATGCGCACAATACAGTTGAGATAACAATTTTTTGAACAATTTGGTGGTACGTAACTTATGCCATTTCGATAATCAACATGAAGCTGCATTACTGACTGGTGGTATATCTAATGTAGTATTCTAGTTAGCGTGATGTTATTTAGGGACATGGCAAAAAGACGTTAACGTATTTATGTACTGGCTGTTATTTCTGTCGTCCGTTGAAATGTGAAAGAACAATCTCCATAGATATAGGTAGGTAGAAGAACACGGTGTAAAAATTAAATTTTGAACATAACAAAGTACGCCCTGCATCCCCGAATAGGTAGGTAGAGCTGTGTGTAGGTTATTATTCTCTCTCTCTCTCTGTATTTAAGAGCTGCGCTCTTGTCGGTGGAGTGTTAGTGAAACGTGCATATAAAGATATACTCATTTCATTTATAAACGAGACGAATTATTAAATTTTCTATTTTTATTTATTTATCGTTAATTTCAGGTACTAGTCCCATGGCATTACAAATTATAAATTACATTTCAATACAATAAAATGCAATAAAATTAATTGCAATACAACAAAATAAATTAAATAAAATGGTTAAACTTGTCAAATCTTTATTGAAGAACTTTATAAGCAACTATGTCAGCTCAGTATCCAATTTAGTACCTAAGTACATAGTTCGACAGACATTATAATTTACACTAATACCTAAAGGTATAGATATGCCCCAAGACTCTAACAGAAAACTTGCATTTTAGTTTGTAAAAATGTAGGTACTTTCCGATCGTGTTTAAAATATTTTAATTCATTGACTCAAACATCAGCAATTAACGATTATAAAAAAACGGGCCCCGGGTTTGAATCCCGGTGGGACATATCACAAAAATCACTTTGTGATCCCTAGTTTGGTTAGGTCATTACAGGCTGATCACCTGATTGTCCGAAAGTATGACGATCCGTGCTTCGGAAGGCGCGTTAAGCCGTTGGTCCGGTTACTACTTACTGATGTAAGTATGTAGTCGTTACATGAGCTATGTCAGGGGCATAGTAACCTTGACACCAGGGTTGATGAGGTTGGTATTCCACCTCACAACCCACACGATAAGAAGAACAAGATTTTTTTTCAGTTAATGAGTGTTGTATGTAATCTTAAGTATTAGCATTGCACCTTAAGTCAAAATGCATACCTATCTCATAACTTAACAAGAGCGTGTACTTTAAATGATAAGGTGCCTTTTGTTTATATACAGTTCACAAACAGTGTATGGTGACCGGGTGAGAGCCTTCAGCGTTTTCCATTTGTCCGGCCAAGTAGTTAATGCCATCTGCGGCAAATCTACAATAAGTCACGTCAAAAAGAAATTGTATAGTTTTAAAATGACTTAAAAACTTACGTTGATCAATGTACTTTTATAAACTTTTTTTTAGGTAGGCAGATTGCAATGTGACAACGGTTGCAGAGGCGAAGATGGGAGCCATCGGTACGGCAATGCAGGACGGAAGGTGCAAGTCACAGGAACTGTAACCTGGAACCTGACAGAGGGCAGCAGTAACTGTCAGTACTATTCGGAAGCGGAGGACAGGAGTCCTAGTATGGCTTTGTAATAGACTACTCTGGGCGCCATCCCACTTGCGTCATAGTACTGCGGGGCGGAAAGCAAGAGGGAAACCACTGCCGCTTATTTTTTCGTAAAAAAGTAGCATGGAAAATACAGCATCGACAAAAGCGTGGCTTGGTGATGATGATGAGATGGCAATGGGTTGCTTAGGAGTACGACCATTCTCCCAGTACTTATATAAACTATTTTAAATTATTTAATATTTATCAGACTGTCTAACAGGTAAGTATTTGTCAAATATTTGAAATATAATCCTTTCAGACGACGCTCTTGAGCCGAGTTTCGTGCCCGAGCACCCTTAGGCATATTGTCTCATGTTTTGTAACGAGTGCGAGCTCTCAGCGTTGCCCATTTGTCTGGCCAAGTAGTTTTATCAATCAATAATACTTTATTGCAGAATGACATATACAAGGGACATAAACATACGAATAAAAATAAACACAATAGGCGACCTTATTGCTGAACACCAATTTCTGCCAAGCAACCTTAGGGTGAAAGAAGTATATGCATTGGAGCACGGGATGGTGCAATAAACATAGTATAATGCATACATACATACATACATAAACTCACGCCCGTAATCCCTAATGGGGTGGGCAGAGCCACAAGTAATCAAAGACAACTTGCAGCCACTGTTGATGCGATGCCGTAAGCTGGATATGATGAACCTTATGGTGACAAGGGATCAGCCTAGAAACATAGTATAATGATACCAACATAACTAAAAATACCGTAAATAAAACATAAATATACACACATACATACATACACATACATACACATATATATTTTCATACACATACATAAATGTACATACAAATAGCCCATACAATATAATATATATATATAAGGAGTTTTATTTATGAAGAAGAAATAAATAATCTTTTCTTCCAGCACCTATTCAAAAACTAGGTATCAGAAATAAACCCTGAGAAAAAACTCAAACTCACCGCAAAAACCGTTCAAAGCTATAGCGATTTATATGTCTCAAAGCATATGTAATCGGCGCGGGCGGCGGTACGTGTATTGAAAACGCATAGGTGGCCAACCGGTTCGCATTATACCGACGAGACGTACCCACCGCGTGCCTAATACCGACAGCAGATAAATCTTGAAGAGTAACTGTATATTGTCTTTGAGAGGGAATATTTAAAGTTTTGCGGTGAAGAGTAGTGTGACGAGTGTTGTTGGTACTGAAGAGAAACTAGAGAATCTTAGGCTATTTCATTATATTCATACAACGGGGCTTATAGACTGCGCGTTGATTATATTAAAATAAACAAAAGTTAGCAAATTATAATACTGTATTTAAAAAGTTAAGTTAGGTTAGGTTACGAATTGACAAGCGCGCGCGCGGCGGCGGCGGCGGTGTTGGTCGAGCAGTGGTGGTGGAGGGGTTAATTTGTTTTCGAATTCATGTTTGGATCATAAATGAATATCACGTGCTCAGCGGCGAAGGAAAACATCGTGAGGAAACCCACATTCACGAGAAATAATTTTTCGGAGATATGTGACCTAACCTGTATTGGGCTGGTTTTCTATTCGCGGGTTGGAATGTCAGACAGACAGTCGCTTCCGTAAAAAACCGGACCTGTCAAATCTTCAGGTTAGGTAAGCGGACTCTGTGAAAGGAGATGATGGTATTAACTAGCTTTGGTGGGAACTCTTTGTGGTGAAGTAGCGAAAGTCCTCCTATAATAATTTATTTAATTATTCCGAAAATTCTTTTAGTCTAACCGTACCGAAACACAGATATTCCGCGCGGGTCCGTTAAAATAAGTCTCGTCTTAAGGTCTGTGAACTCATGGTATTCGCTAAATTCTATATCCATAATTAACAGGTCCTACTTACTCCAACTGCATTACTTATTTTTTGTTAACCACATACCTAAATCATCTTTATCATCAGTCAACTCGCATTAAACCAGTGCTGGATATAGGCGTCCTCCATTTCGCACCATCGTTTCCGGTCCTGCGCTAACCTCATCTACAACTTTCTCGCCATTGTAACGATGTCTTCTGATCAGCGGGCTTGGCACCGTAAGCACGACTCTTTCTCAGACAGAGATCTTCTGTCTCTTTCTGTGCAGTACTGTGAAAGAGTGACGAGTGACGTATGTCGAGGCGAGAAAGAGTCGCGCGCTTACGGTGCTAAGCCAGCAGGTAGAAGGAAAAACTAAAAAGAATAAGTGGGAAAGGGCGGCGTTATCACTAAGAACGATCTTTACCAGACAACCTTCGACAGAGGATATACACATATACAGACTGCAGTGTAACGCGCAAATAGATAGATAAGTAGATACATAGATAGGTAAGTTATCTTCTTCGCCCCTTTTGGAATTAGGAGTCATGAGTGTGTTTATGTCATCACTAATTTAAAAGCCACGCTCTTGTCAGTGTTTTAAATCTCCATGCTACTTTTTAGGGAAAATAGGGCAGTGGTTTTCCTCTTGCCTTCCATGTGTGTAGGGAACTAATAATAGTTGACGGTCATAAAACACCTATAGAGATCCTAATCCTTTGAATATATCCACGAGCTTTACACGAGATATCGCAAACAGATAGACAAAGACAGTCAGTATCCCGCTCCTCAAAATGAAACATTTCGAACTAAAACCAAACTTCGACATTGTATCTACGTAGGTATGTACTGAATTCGAATGTAGCATGATGAGATTGGTCTGACTCGAAACATTGCA
This sequence comes from Pectinophora gossypiella, assembly GCF_024362695.1. Classification (NCBI taxonomy): domain Eukaryota; kingdom Metazoa; phylum Arthropoda; class Insecta; order Lepidoptera; family Gelechiidae; genus Pectinophora; species Pectinophora gossypiella. Next base: position 2,958,067 of record NC_065421.1, on the reverse strand, counting down.
ACCACAGAGTTGTAATCATAGTGAGATGTCGCGCAAGCATAGCCGGTGGGACCGAAATATGCACAAAATGAGCATATTATATAACGACAACGACACGATCGTATTCATGGCTTCTTTGATATGGCGCAACCATAAATATAGAGCTTGTTTTTTTAATATACGATGGGTTTGCTCTTGACTTTGTTCTTCCACGAGGAGAAGAACAGGTCGACGGTGGAACGAGCTTACCCAGAATATGCCTATTCACCCGTGATTTAAAGGACCCCAGGTTATAAGATACAGGAAACACCGACGCCGGCAGCCCATTCCATTCCTTGGCTGTGCGCATTATGAAATGGCTTGTGATGGCTTGTTACTAGGTACGCAATAAACGGCAGAAAAATCGACGTAATGCGTCTAGCCAGATATTTTATATGCTGGTGCGAGTTAATAGGCGACATGAGGGCGCGTGTAATTTGATGCTGATGGCATATCTCCCTTGTTTCTATGGTCTGTGATCGCAACTGTTTCAGTTCACGAAATCACTTTCATTCACTTTAGATAACACGATTGGGTGTGGTTTTGACTTCATTCGGATAAGTATACACTTACTTACTTACTTTCATATTGACTAGAGTTTTATCGAATCCCGGTGGGGACATATCACAAAAGTCACTTTGTGACGCCCTGGTTTGGTTCGGACTGCTAATCACCTAATTGTCCGAAAGTAAGATACTTGCTTTGGAACGCACATTAAGCCGTTGGTCCCGGTTACTACTTACTGATGTAATGCTAATTTGTAATAAATTATTTACGAAATGAGGAACTTTATCAACATTTATACCGCTACAGCTGGATGCCCATAAATATTAAACATGAATATCGTTGATTGATCGAATATTCCGAATATTGGGCGATTGAATATCGTATTATTTCCTTTTAAGATTGTTTTTGTGATACTTATGAATAATTTGTTCCCGTCTTTATCGAACGAAATTGTAAAAGAAAATAATCTGATAAGTAAGTATTTTTTTTTATATGTTTCTGAATTGTTGAGCAACTAAAAATGTTTTTAAGAGTGATCAAATAATGAATCTATTTATTTGAAAGTCCTGAAAAGAATCTGTTGACAAACGGGAGTTTCCAAGGGCACGCGGTCCTCACATTGAAACCATATCACATTAGCTATTTTGACAAATTAAACCGTACACATATATATATATATTATATATACATGCATTAAATGACAAATATAATAGTGCGACAGGGTTCTAAAGTGGGTACATGATATTGACTGTACGTGAACGATTGGTTCGTGTTTTGCTATTTGTATAGCGATTTCAGTTTGTTGTGCGTTTATACGTAGAGACGTTGTTTTTTTTTTAAGAGTGTGTGGTAGTAGATGTGTGCTGTACGTGTATACCGCTTTTTTTTGACGTGACTTCTTGTAGATTTGCCGCAGATGGCATTAACTACTTAAAAAATCAGCAGATGAATATAATGTAAAGCTTTGCAACTTACTAGCCCAAAGGCAAATCTCCCTTTTATAATTTCCATGAGATTGAACCCTACCGTATCCAGGTCGAGTATATTACGTAAATATTAATATTTAGGGACATGTCTGACTGAAACACCATTGTTACCAAACCAGCAAGACACCAGGGGGGTTAAAAAGGCCACATCAAACCAATTAATCTACAAAAGCAATATAGCTATTTGACATCTGTGTGCATTGTGCACTTGCTTTTATTTACGCAAATGTCAAATTGTAAATTTATTTTTTAGATGAATTGTTTAGATCTGGCGTTTTTAACCCTTCAGGTGACAACTAAGCCGTCTGTTCCAGTTACTACTTACTGATATATGTATGTAGTCGTTACATGAGCCATGTCAGGGGCCTTTGGTGGCTCAATAGTAACCATGACACCAGGGTTGATGAGGTCGGTAACCCCATAACCCATACGACAGAAGGAGAATAAATTACTTTTTACCAATGAGATTTAAAGATTTATTATTAAGTTACTTGCACAAATGAAATGCGAATTATTATACAAATTGGAATAATACGCAACTGGTTTATTATTAAATAAAATAAAATACATTATTTCCATTCCTTTGTGAAACAGTCGTTCGAAAACTCGATACTTTAACGAGGCCTGCTTTAAATGTATTAATGCAAACTCCTGCGTCCAACACTCACTGCTTACCAATTTTGCGGATGTGAATGCATAAGAGAAATGGCGATGTATGTTTATAAAAGATGTATTGTTGTAATATTTTATTTCATCTATCGTGTAGGTTGTGAGGTCGACCTGATGTTTGTGTTATTATTGAGCTGCCAAATATTATAGTATCTTGACTGGGCCGACAGTACTATTTATTTAAGTAAGAAATGTTAGATAGAAAAGAATCGACCGACTTCATCTCGCCTGACACATCACTATGCTAATGAACGTCACAACACTACCTTACGTACTTTAGCAGATCTAATTAAGTCGCATAGAGGCTATTGTAAAATGTTATCTTCATTGAAATATAATCACTAAGTATCTGAACTGGTCGTTCTGTTTAATAGTACCTATGTAGATACGGGACAGACGGTTTAAGGTGCTCATCGAAGCACGGATCATAATCATAATAATATTCATGTGCTTCATCGGGAATCGAATGCGGGACTTCCGAAGCGAGAGACCACGCTAACCACTAGAGCACACCAGCCGTTTACTTCATTGAAATCCTTAGATAAACTATGCTGACAAAGGTTGTGTGGATTTCATTTATCATCACCTCCCTAGCATCATTGCGTTTTTCACAAGGTCTGCTTACCTAACCTGAAGATTTGACAGATCCGGTGTTTTACAGAAGCGACTGCCTGTCTGACCTTCCAACCCGCGAAGGGAAACCACCCAATACAGATTAGATTAAGTTGTGTGGATTTCATTGACTGTTTTTAATTACATTTGTGACGAAACCTGCAGTGGATGCTTAGTCTTTTTGTTTTTATTAATTAAATTATTTAATAAATAAATAAATATGAAGAGTAAGTAAATAATCTGTTAAAAGATAAACCGTGCTTTTATATGGTTGAACGAAAAATAAATATATTCGCTTTTTTTTAATCAACGGACCAATATTCGTATTTTGACGTTTCATATCAATGCAAAGAGGTCGTGCAACCCAAGGTGCATGCAAGGTGTATTTTAATTTCGATGAAAAAAGTAACCAAAGTATGTTACTAACCTCTTACACACCTTTGTGGTCCAGTGGTTGAGCGTTGGGCTCACGATCCGGAGGTCCCGGGTTCGTATCCCGGTGGGGAAATATCACAAAAATCACTTTGTGATCCCTAGTTTGGTCAGGACATTACAGGCTGATCTCCTGATTATCCGAAAATAAGATCCGTGCTTCGGAAGGCACGTTAAGCCGTCGGCCCCGGTTACTACTTACTGATGTAAGTGAGTAATCGTTACATGAACCATGTCAGGGGCCAATGATAACCCTGACACCAGGATTGATGAGGTTGGTAATCCACCTCACAACCCACACGATAGAAGAAGATTTAACACTTTCAAGGACAGAACGTCTAATGACGTTCCGATTCCAAGGTGTCATATTACCTTTTATCCCTATTTTGGACTATCAATGACCCATGATCTCTGTCCATGAAAGGGTTAACAGAAACACCTACTTAAAAATATTTATCCATTTCAGTTATGGTATAAAATTGAATGTCCACTGCTTCCTTTCCCTTCATAACACGACATTATTCCCTCGAATCAACTTGAGCAATAAGCGCCCACATTCGGATACCTAATACGGCCACTAACTAAGCCACTCAATCATACAAACCTCATTCGTACCGAAAACAAAAGGTAAATTCAACACTCAAAAGCAATCTGGGAACATTTGCGCCTACAAACGCGCATAAAATCCCATATTCCACCATCACCACAGCTAACAAATCACGGATTATTTTGAAAACGCAACCAAACCGACGACGTACATGCGTTTTTATAAATCAACTTATTCGTTACGGCCCAGACTGCATTGTCCTCGCCTCGTGCGCAAAGGAATAAAAAGTAAAAAAGGAAACATAAAATGGCGGGAATTTTTTGAAAATCGAACACGTCAAAATATTTTCCATCGGATTGCGATCGCCATTGGCGTGGATTCGGTTGCTTGGAACTTTTGATGTTCCATAATGGTATCGATTATTTTTTTAATTAGTTTGATTTATTTCAGTTAAAGTGTTATCATTTTTATTCCATTTTTTAAGATTTAGTAAAGATTTAAGTATTGAGTACGTGTATCAATATTGCATTCAGATTTTCTATTAAAATCTGTGTTTAAAAATGCAGCTACACTATTATCTATAGAAATGAACTGGAGGTTTAAAAAGGCTACATTGAAGCAATCTATCTAAAAAAGCAATATTGCTATTTGACATTTCTTTGCATTGCGCACTTTCTTCTGTATGCGCAAATGTCAAATTGCAATATGCTTTTTTAGATGAATTGCTTCGATGTGTTGTGTGTTCCTTTTTAAACCCCCTGTTCCGATAGGTGTAAAATAAAATTTACTAGGAAATAACTATAGATCAATCAAAACTTTGACGTTATTAGTTACTATATACTTACATCGAACACCATAAATAAACATTTTAGTTGAAATTGAATTATAGGGTGCTTTCATTACATCAAAACTACGGTAGGTCATCTCTCACAATGACTCACAAAATGCGACCACTGTGGATGCCACTAAAATAACAAGCGACGTCGGCGGCAGGAACAATGGCGCTGAGAAGCGATGCTACTTGTCAAAAAAATAAAAACGCGCCCGTCGAAGATAAGGTCAGGTATTCAGCCATTATCTCGCTCATTTCTGATATATTTGGCGAGAGAGTAGGAAATATAAACAAGATATAAGACGAATGAGACGAATGTAATTCTATAGTCTCTGCTTACCCCGGTGGGAAGTTGTTTATGTATGTATGCGTGAGTTTATGTATGTATATATGTATGTATAAGACAAAAAACCTTTCTTAGTCGTATAATAAAAGGATCGCCCTCGTAAAAGATGAATCAATGTCATCACAAGATCGAAATTGGGCTAGTCAGTGGTAAAATCATCGCATGAACGAACTGAACACCCACGCCTCACTGAACTTTCTGTTAAACCAACGTGATAGATGGTTAGCATATAACAAATGCACATAAGTTGTTATATGATTGGTGCAATTCCGGTACCGATGATCCCAGATTGAGAAGCAAGCCAGTGACATATTGGCCCACATTGACCATATTAAGGATAGGTACTATGAAAGTTACGTAGTATTTATCATTTTTTCTTGTGAGAATGTCAATATTGAAGTAATAAATGAATAACTCGAAATAACAAAACAAGGAGGAGCTCATGAAATAGCAAACGTCTAATCGTATGAAACTAAAAATACTGCCAGTTAAAACAAAACAAGAGGAAGACAAGAGGTGAATTGCGAAAACCAAAGCCAATGGAATGATAATGACCAAAATAAAACAGAGGCAGTTTCACGCTTTCAAATACTTGGAGATCTACAAATACTTTGCGCTTTTTTCCACGCAACAATAGTAGAGCTAATACTTGATACCAAAAGTACGAGTTACCATTCCTTATTGGGGAATGACTATAAACATTGCTGTAGACCAAGAACCACTATAACCAGACCTCTATACGATCGTACGTGTCTTGTAAATCTGGTGTAAAACGTATATAGGGAAGAAGGAGCAAGTGTCAGCTGAAGGTGGTAGGGCAAGGTGAATAAATATAGGCGATATAGGAGCGGATAGGCGACAACAATGGACGGTTGGAATTTAAAATTACGCGTAAAATTCAGGGCTGCGCATGAGTGGGAATCGCAAAAGCAAACTAAGTAAATAGAAAACTTTTCGACACAACAGTCTTTTTATCGGATTCTTGGTTGTTATGTATTTCTAAATAATTATTTTTATAAACTGTGTTAAAATTATAACTAACTCATACTTTGAAATAATTGCTGTTGAGCCCTTTGCAACGGGTCCTGGATTCAATTACCAACTAAGTAAGAAAGTATTACTTTAATCATTGTTATGAAGTTATTAATATAATTTTAACTCTTCGGGTATTATCTTAAATGCTATTTTTGGATTATTTTTGTAAGTAAGTATGTTCAACTAATTAACACACAGATGAAGCGAAAGATTTTACCAATCAGTGGTCCAGTAATAAACTAAACATAAACGTTTATAAAAAGAACCTGAAATCGCTTTGCTAAAGTCTAAGATAACTTAATTATGTATATTAGGCAACACCTGCATATACTTATATGTACTTATACGCAAAAGGCAAAGATACGTGATAAGATACATGATTCACACCATGATTATATTTTTTTTTTATTTCTAATTTTTTTCATGTTTTTTTTTTCTTTTTTTATTTTTTTGTTGATATCAAGTGGAATTTTCCGTCGCTAAAGTATAGAAGTGAAATAAATTTAAAAAAGTACTTAAAATTTTCATGACCTTTCCGACAGGAAATTCTACTTGATATCGACTCCGAATCATGGTCTGAACCATCCCCCTCAATATTTGTTACGGTGTCACATACACACCCATACGCACTTATATGGCTACTGTACGGGGTGTAAGTGACATAGTAACAAATACTGAGAGAGATAATTGAGGTCATTATTCTGAGTTAATATCAAATGTTATTGTCTATCGTAATAGTACAGAATTGAAATTAATTTAAAAAATATAAAAGAATCGTGAATTTTGAGACGGAAAATTCCAGTTTATATTAACTCAGAATCATGATCTGAATCATCTCCCTCAGTATTAGTTACTATGTCACTAAATACCTGTATAAGAAACTTCTATCTTTAACTAGTTGCACTCCCATTTACAATTCGCCACTCGACTTTGCACCATCAGTCTTATCTCTGATCATGTTATTACTGGAATGGACCGTAGTCGACACTGATCATCATTAATCATTGCAAATCAGTAATGTTGAATCAATGTAGTTGATGTTACAACGACAGAGGATAATGACGTGGTCGGCAATGAAGATATTTATAATGGCGATCGTTTTATCATTGGCGATGAGGGTAATAATCATTGCGATAATGATATCACAAGCGACCTATATACGGTCCAATCAATACTGGGCAAGAATCTCTCTTCATAAATAATTTTATAATACTTTTATTGGATGTTAAGTACCTATACATAACTAAACTTAAATGGCAAATAGCAATATTGCTTTTCAAGTGAATTGATTCAATGTGGCATTTTAACCCCCCGTGAATATCATTTAAAATTAAATATCAATACAAATCAAAATGTAACACACCTCTTCTTCTTCTATCGTGTGGATTGTGAGGTGAATTACCAACCAATTACCATTATATAACATAAATATTATTTATAACTTTCTAATAGTTAATATCAGCTATAGAATGATTAACTAAATGCCACAGGAGTATTTCCTAGATTAACTAACCCGACAGAAAGCTTTAATCATGTTTCATACCACAAATATCTCCTACCTCTAAGTAAGATTCCATTACCGCTTTCATTTTAAAGAACTGTTAATATTCTTTGTAAGTGATCGATAGTTGCTGTTTCAAGTAGCTTTGCTTCCTTTGCTTCTAAGTTATTATTCATTATTTTATCTTTACCAAGTATTTCAAAGGCTTTATTTTCCAATGGATAAGGTTGAAGTGGTCTTGGTTTATCAAATGGAATCCTGTACTTGAGTATTGTGACAACTCTATGGATGAATGGATGATCCCTCGCCAGTGATTGCAGTGCTGATACTGATTGCTTTATTTGAACTATGTGAAATTTTGATGTATTTTATTCGAAGATCATAATATTGCAATATGAATTCTCTGGAGCGTGTAATAGCTAGACATCTAAATTGAAGGCCCTGAGTTTAGGAAACGAAATTTCAATAAGTAGTTGACTATGGCGCTAATTCCCGTCGACTTCATCTGATTTTATTTTAAGTTAGTCATTTTCTTATCCGCCGAAAAGAAATGGGCCGGGAATCACACTGACATAAAATTTATTGAACACTGCTATTGCACTTGCTTTTGGTAACATAGTTTTAATTAGGTTTAAACCTCTGTCGTATTAGGTGTATTACATTTTGAATTGTGTTGATTTTGAATTCTAAAATAAAAACTGAGTATGTCAATATACTAAACACCCTTCTTCCGCAGGCTTTTTCGCCATCCCTAACATGAATAATGTTTATGTATCAGCAATTGGTTGCTGGTAGTTGACACACTCGTTATGAGATGTCGGCGGGTTGGTGTAATGGCGTGCAGGCTGCGTGTGCGCATAACACTAGCAGGGGTGGATCTAGGACTGTAGTGTCTAAAGTAAAGATTTTTTTGTGTGAGTTTATGTATGTATATGTAACTATATACCTAAAAAAATGCAATTATGTATGGAAAGAAATCGTTCTTGAACTTGCTCCTTCTTGCGCGTTCATTTTTTTTTAATTCAATCCTAAAGAGAAAACGAAGAGTTACAACCTGGGGGGGTTACATCATCTAAAAAAGCAATTTTGCTTTTTGACATGTTGTTGCAGTGCTTACTTGGTTGTATATGCGCAATGTCAAAAAGCAATATTGCTTTTTTTAATGAATTGCTTCGATGTGGCTTTTTTAACCCCCCAGTTCTGACCATCCATCGAGCTTTGAACTATAACGATAACAAAATAGGTATCACTTTTGTGCCACGTTTCTCGAGCCGTAAGTTATAAAATATCCAGCTTAAATTGTCTCATTTCTTTGCTAAATTCGTTTTCGTACATTCTAAGACCGTTATGAAACAATGTGCCACTATTTCAACACTTTTAAAAATTCAGTCCTCATTTTTGCTGTTGAAGCGTTTTCTTAAAAGAATTTTCTTCCATTTCCGTATTCTGGCTATCGTTCTGAGTAAATAGTACTTGTCGTTATGCTGTACGTAGTACAGTCATGAGCAATATCATGTAGCCACTTTAGAACCCTGTCGCACTACCATATTTGACATTTAATGAGACTTACGGTTTAATTTGTCAAAAAAGTTAATGTGACATGGTATCGATGTGTGTACACCATAAACGCACGCTTGTAATTGCTATCGGGGTGCGCAAAGTCACAATATCTTCGCTAGTGATCATCCTCTTGCGCATTTTTCGACGTGATTTATTGTGGATTTGCCGCAAATGGCTTTAACTACTTGTCTGGACAAATAGGGAGCGCTGAACGCTCTCATCTGATGTAAAATTTCAGACTTCATTTTTAACTTCCTACCATGAAAACATCGAAAAGACCCATATAAAATTTCTCCCCCTCTTTGAAGGGATTGGGAGTCAATTTTCAAAATAAAAATAAGGATTTTTTTGTTAGTCACAATAGTCCAAGTGGGGATTGGAAAGAGACAAAAAATAGCCTATTTCTTTCCCAACCCCATCAACTATTTTCACTAAAATAGCGACGTCAATCCGTCGCTCCGTTTCGCCATGAAATACGGACAAACAAACAGGCAGATACATATATTTTCCCATTTATAACATTAGTATGGATGTTTGTATGTTCATGTTATGTTCCTAGGTCCATATCTGTGCAATCCCACTCGGTACGGACAATGCAGGTCTGTGAGCAAACACGCGTAACTAACGACTTAGTAATTTTGTATTTGCCTTGTGATATAAAGTAGCATTTGATGATAGGTAATTGTACCATGATTCGTATCAAAATATGCGATACGTGTTTTTCTTTTTGGAAATTGACAGAGATTACTTTGTTATTGTGCAATATAGTTTTATAACATTACTTTGTTATGGGAATTCACTTTGAGTAATTTCATTAAACTCTTTATTGTAAGTAAGTACATAGTAACATAATAGTTAATAATGATAAATATAAATAATCAAAAGGTGGACTTATCTCTAAGAGATCTCTTCCACCCAACCCCGCATGGTGTGAGAGGTTAATGAAAGTGGGAAAGCACAAAGGGTACAAATAAAAGAAACCTAATACATCTTCTTATCGTGTCGATGGCAAACTAAGTTGTATCGGTCCAAAACTTGGCAACAAGTATGGCGCTACCTGCAGCGCTCATCAGATCCTCCTGCGTACAGGTGTTCGGGCACGCAGGACACATCTAGGGTGTTAATGACACCGTAAAGATAACTTCGAGGGATGATTCAGACCATAATTCTGAGTGATGTCAAGTGGAACTTTCCGTAGTAAAAGTATGGAACTGAAAATATTTTTAAAAACCCTAAAATTTTCATAAAACTTCCGACAGGAAATTGTACTTGATATTAACTCAGAATCATGAGATGAATTATTCCCCTCGATATTCGTTACGAGGTTACTAATATCTTGTGTAAATATACCCACATAATTGTCACAGTAAATAAATATAATATTATAATATTTTAAATCTATTGATCTAAAATATCTCGCACTTATGCGTTAGGAGGCATGAATTTTTGTATGGAGTGTCCGTGATGTGCCTAGGTATCAAAAACTACAATACTTCCATTCTCTTATTTCCTTGCACATAGGTAATTATAATGAGGTAATACAATACCCGTACCCGGGTTCGATTTCCGATGGGGACATTGTCGAAATCAGTTTGTGAGACTGTCCTTTGTTTGGTAAGGACTTTTCAGGCTTGAATCACCTGATTGTCTGAAAAAGTAAGATGATTCCGTGCTTCGGAGGGCACGTTAAGCCGTTGGTCCCGGCTATTAGCCGTAAAAACACCTCCACCAACCCGCATTGGAGCAGCGTGGTGGAGTATGCTCCATACCCCCTCCGGTTGATTGAGGGGAGTCCTGTGCCCAGCAGTGGGACGTATAAAGGCTGTTTATGTATGTGTGTGTGTTAAACAACACACTCCACAAGGAAAACATTCGAGCAATTTAATAATAGAAACTGAACACGGGTTATTATGTGTAACAAAACCGCAAATTGTTATTAAGTTATGTGCAAACAACGAAGGCAGTTGAGGACTCCGGATCGCGAGGAATTAAGAGAGATTTAACACCTTAAGGGACGTAGTATAAGCTAATCATGGAGATAAAATTTGCAGGACAAATAATGAAATAAGTACCAATACATGATAGGTGGTAAAAAGAAACGAAGATAGTAAAAAGGAAGGAGTTAAAGATGATAAATCACGACCATAATAATGTATAGATTGAGCAGAGCTACAAATCCTAGGACTGATAATAATAACTTTAATTTAGTTTGGCAGTTCAAACTAGCTTTATCTCTGTTTTGCACTCGGCGTAAGTGAAGGACGGATCTATTTTTAGGTGTTGTCATATTAAAATTAAATTAAATTTTGGTCTTTCAGAATCCGGTACTAATGATGATCTATGTACTTATATAGTGTGACTGAATTTATTATCGCTAAACATTATTTTTTCCTATTCCATATTTTTTTCTTCTTTTCGAACTTTTTAAAACACAATTCAAAATATTTCCTACTTTATTTTATTTTTTTATTTATTAATTGTCGCAAAAGACATTAAACTACTTCGCAAAACAATTGAATAAGTACCTTCAGAAAGTTGTTGTCATTCAATCTGCAGGACACTATCTTGGAAAGTTTCAATTTCACTGTCAACTTCGAAATCCATTGCATCAATTAAATTGCTAGAATTTTCAGATCCCATTTCAATCAAATCGGAGGCAAATACCGAAATCTGAACAAAGCCATCGTAGCCGTTTCGTGGGTCACGCCATCTTGCGTGTGCTTTGTGTAATTAGATTACGACATCCTGATTGAAATTGTTTTCTCTCTCTTTCTTAGGAGGAGGGAGAAAATATCCGTTGTGATTATTGTTTTTCAAACAAACGTAACATCCGGCTGTAATTTACTTTATGGTGATCCGAGCAACAAGCTGTTCTCCGAAGGACAGATGCTCCATCTTGCACTTGGATAATCGGGTGGTCAGCGGGCTTAGCACTGTAAGCGCGCGACTCTTTCTCGCCTTGATATACGTTACCCGTCACTCTCTCACAATACTGCACAGTAAGAGACAGACGATTCCTGTCGCGGCGAGAAAGAGTCGCGTTCTTACGGTGCTAGGCCCGCAGATTGTAATGTATAATTAGCCTAAAGATTTGGCAGCGAATACCTGTCTGACCTTTCAACCCACGAAGGGAAAACCAGCCCAATACAGGTTAGATCACATACCTCCGAAAATGTATTTCTCGGAATATAAAATCACGACTCCCAATTGGGGTAGTCAGAGGTACCTCCACCGCAAAGTGAACTAAGTGACCACCTCATCGAGCTTTCTGTTAGACCTGTTTCTGTAATCTTGCAGTGTCTTGGTAAGGACCATCAGAAATTAGGGATGACAAAGTGATTTTGGTGATTAGGTATCCATCCGAGAGTGTGTTTTAAAAAGTATTTTTTTTCAATGATACAATTTATTTCCATATACTGTGTCTCTTTAGATAAATATTTCAGTTGAAAGTAGCTGGGTATTGACTGGGCTAAATTGTAGCGATCGCTCGATTGCTGTTTTAAGATCTTATGCAAATATCTACCTAGGGCTTAAGTTTGTCACGCCGCGCCGTCGCGTTCAGAATGTGCGCAGAAGAATGCAATGTTGTTGGCTATTGGATGTGGTATGAATAAAATCGATCCTTAAAGTGATAGAATTCGTTATCCCGTTTTCACAGGGTCTGTTTTCCTAACCTGAAAACGACAGGTCCGGATTTTTACAGAAGCGACTACCTGAGCGAACTTCCGACTCGGAAGCAATATCAGCTCGATACAGGTGTTCCTTTCGTGATGCATATCTCGGTTATTTTCACCTCTGCACGTGATAATGAATTTTAATTCTAACATGAATTCGAAACTACCTAAACTTACTTCTTTGGTTTAGATCCATGCTAGGAATCGAATCTGCAACTTCACATTAAAAGTCAAGCGTTTCACCAACTGGGCTACCAACTTTTATTGTTACTTAGTCGAAGAAATCGCTTAATAGGCTGAATATTAGAGGCCGCCCATTTATACTGTTGATAAATGTTTTAAAAATGTTTGTATGTTATTTTGTGTATGTGTGCAATAAAGTATATTTGATTTGATTTGACATCCTAGTAAAGATGAATTCATGTCAGTACGATAATATATTATGTATCATATTAGTACGTATAGCAACACTGAGTAAGTACGATTTTAATATGACAGGTTGTTCTGTTTGGACTAGTAAGTCAATCAAATCAAATCAAATACACTTTATTGCCCAAAACTTAATTATAACAATCAGACATTGCACATGAAAACAGTACAACCTGGGCAGAATTATTGCTTTAATTAATCTTGGTGTCTATAATACTATTTTGCCATATCCATTTTCTTGCCTGAGTTGTCGAATACTTCCTAATGTTCGATGCTCCTGCTACTTATCTCGGGAATATTTTCACATATTTATAAAGTGATTTTAACTGTATTTTGTTCACTGGCTTGTCTGTCGATAAGTGATTGAGATGTAAGACTCGATATGTGTATAATATGTAGAATGTCAGATCTTTATAATAGTAACAATTTTCTTATAGTGTTATGAACAGTTTTCGAAACGGGAAGCCGTAATAGTGGGAAGAACTCTTGTCTTTCTCAGCAAGGGCTTTAAAAAATGATATTTTTAGGGAGTGGAATTCTTTGCGGATGCAATAACCCAGGTGCTTTCAAGGTCAGAGTGATCAGGCACCTTCTGGGTGATCTCGCTCCATCTTAATGTCAATGCCTTCGTGCAAGTCTGGGGCCAAAAGCAAACTCATCAAAATAAAAAAAAAATGTTTTTTTACGAATTTATGTTTGGGTCTTATATGATTACCATGTGCTCAGCGGTGAAGGAAAACATCGTGACGAAAACCGGATAGCGGTAGGGAGATGACGAACTTTTGTAATAAAAACGTATTCCCACCTACCTACTTAACTCAAATGTTCACAATAGAATCGTAATTGTTACTTAAACTATCAACTAAAGACAAAATACTCACTGGATTTCTTCCCCGTAGATATATGTTCTCTTATAACTCCGCGGTACTATGACTAAATAGCTGCTGATACACTTTCCAAAGGATTTAAGACGAAATTAATAACGTTATAATATTCTTGCAATAAATCGCGCGCGATGGCGGAGTGACTGAACTTTTTCTTTTTTTAGGCTTGGGGTAGAGGACGTTTTTAGCCGGACATCTAACATAAGATTATAGTCTAAACCATTAAAAAAAACATATACTTACTTTTTTTTGGATTATTTTAGTCTGTAATATTAGGTTTAATGTGGGCTTAATACTCAAGGCTTAGCTATTGTATATAACCCACGTGTGCGATAAAGTAAGTATTCAATTTTGTTACGCACATAAGTATGTAATATTAATTATTTATCTACCCTCTCTCTCCCACTATTGAGGAGGTTATTTAGCTTATTTATAATGTCAATCTTAGCTAAACATCTATTGGCTCGTTTGCATTAATTTAATTACTCGCCACATTAGTATTAAGCTAGTCCTTTCGTTTAGTTGTCTCTTTAGCAAACCCGTTGCCATGAAGTGGGTAGTAACGAATACGATAGATAACAGAGCTTAATAGACTTGAAAGGTTAAAATATTCATTCAATTCTACGAATTAATAAATTCAATTGGTTTAATTTTTGTTTTTGTCTATCTAAGTTCTATTTTAATGTAGTTATTTGCATGCTCAAAAAGACAACCAAAGGGCACTTTGCAAATCTATATAAAGTGGAGTAAATACAATCTATCTGTATTTAGTATTTGCAGCACGGTCGGTATGGGCTCTGTTCTGGCCAAGTAGTTAATGCCTTCTGCGGCAAATCTATAATAAGTCAAGTCAAAAAAAAAATGGGCTCTGCGTTGCGTGACTCGCCAGTGTTAATTGCAAATATTTGAAAGAATTAATCGACCCTAGTGGGTCGATAGCGATAAGCGCTGAGTGAGGGAAATCGTCGACCACGCCGGCGGGGTCCTGAAGTGTTTGGTGTCGCGAGCTGATTGACTGTCTCTATGGCTAGAGTAATCGGGTCGTCGGGATCGTATATTACGTCCTTCGAGCGCAGCAAGCGAAACACAACATTGTAAATGCAATAATCACAGTGCAGCATAACTGACGTAAAGAGAATCTAGTTTTACTAAACATCCCAATAATTTGCTTCCGAGAAACTAAGATGCTCAATGTTGCCAGTCTATTTTAAGCTAAGATTATTACAGTAAGGCTAGTATAGGTATGCGATTCGCATTACATTATCTAAAACTGAACATTCAAGTTTTTTTTTTTTGGATTTCCCCGAAGGGCAAGTGAAGGGAACTATGCCCATACAGCCATGTCTTATGTATTTTTTTTCTTGATGATGATAAATGAAATGATGAAAGGTGACGACGATGAATGATGAAACCTAAGCCCCCACACTCGGCGCAGAAACCTTCGAGTTATGAAGCTTGAAATTCCGATATAATAACACGATACTGTGTAATAACGCGAACGTTTTCCAAGTAACTAAATGTGATCATTAACCACAAAACACCACTTCGTATTAATTATTTAGATTATTCAATGAAGAAAGCAACCGTCCCGTTACCGTTCCCGCCAAATAGAGAACAACCATTTAAAAAAAATGTGTTAATAAAAACGCAAAGGAGAATGGAAAATAGGGGGAGGCCATTGCCCAACAGTGGGTCAGGTTAGAAAAGAAAATCGAATTCATGTTTTGATCACAAAAAGCTATCACGTGCTCAGCGGTGAAGGAAAACATCGTGAGAAAACCCACATTCCCGTGAAATGCATTTTCGGAGGTACGTGACCTAACCTGTCTTGCGCTGGCTTTCTTATCGCGAGTTGGAAGGTCAGACAGGCAGTCGCTTTGGCAGAAAACCGAACTTGTCAAATCTTCAGGTAAGATAGGCGGAATTTGTGGACAAAAAACGGAATAATGCTAGGAAGATGTGTGCCAGTCCAGAATAAAATTTATTGTAATGACGGTAGTCATTAACCACCCAAGCAAACTAGCCAAGCAAAATAGAATCCAATTATCATACAATTCGACTGAACTTTGCTTGGCTATCAAATACTTAAACCCACGTTCATCCCTGCTTTATTTTTTATTTGTAAGGTGGTATATGTTTAGCTACTGTTCTGTCCGTAGCTTAACTAACAACAACTTGTCAACTGCGCGGCGAGTCGTCACGTCTAAACGAGCCTGATTTATTTTACGGTTCCGATAAACGGGAGCTTCTAAGTAAAACGGTCCTATGGAAGACTTATTTCGGAAAACTATACTTTGGAGCGCTTAGAATTTAGATCTTTTTTGAGGATATCAAATAAGAATTTAGATCTTTTTTGAGGATATCAAATACTAATTTTAATCTTAATTGATTCTGTACTTTTTCTGGGAATTTAGTAAGGGCTCTATCTCGCTAGGACACTATGGTGGTTCAACCAAAGTCCCGTTTCCAATAAAAAGTATGCAGTTCTATAAACGCTACCTCACTTGGTGTCTAGCTGGTTTAACAAGCGCAACGTGATAAAATTATCGATCGATACAATAAATTTTGTCGAAATCGATAAGTTTGTTTTTCCCTAACATGCGTGCCACGTGATTTTGTTTCTAATCTGACAGAACGACATGACTTATTAGCGCCAATCGACAAAGCATCATAACTATATCGTCGGAATCGATAAAATGACCGTGATAAAATTTTACGTTGCGTATGTTTTGATTATATAACAACTCCGACACCGACCTACTGATCACAAAAGTCTTGGATACTTAAGTAATTATGTAGTCATTACAAGAGTCATGTCAGGCGCCTTTGGCTCATAGTAACCCTGACAGCAGGGTTGGTGAAACCACTCATTCATCTTACAACCCACACGAGACAAGAGGAAATCCAGATCTGAAGATCGATCAACACGCAGACGGTCATAGCATATACTATCCAGGCACTAGACACCCCCAAGTTATTCATCTTCACAAAATCGATTCTAAAATACACTAATTGCTGTGAAAAAGTATAACAAATGATGACAAACCCTTGAAATATGCCCCAGGCGGCGCCATTAACTTTCAAATAATGTTTACACTGACGCTGCATTTTAAATTTAGAAGTGATAAACACATTAACTCTACTATTTACTTCAGCTTAAGAGACGATTTTATGCAGAGTAGTTTCTTGAAAGAGATAAATTATTCCATTATCTTATTTAACAACATTTATTTGTATTTCTTAAATCACGGCAGTGGTTAATTGTTATTTTGACTTTTTACTTAAATTAAAATAACAAATTATTAAAATTAATATTCTTAATGTATAAAATTTAATGCTGACTTATGAAACAACGCGTGTAGCTACTTTTTTTCAAACTGCCATTAATAAGTATATTTAATGAAAATTTACGTACATAAATATACACGTTTTTTTTAAGTCTTAAACAATTAAAGGTATTGGTTCTATCTTCTAAAGAGACAGTAATACGAGTAGATACTTATATATTGTTACAATTGCCGTGCAGAGCTCGCTGATGGCTGTATAGCTATGGTGTGCTGTGCCGATGCTAAGCTGAGCTGTGCTGTGCTGATAGAATTTAAGCCGAACTGTTATTTATTATTACGCAATTATTTTATTTAATAATCAGAATAATACTCCTTGGTGCATTATAGTTGGTATAATCTAGCAAGGAGGCTCAATATTAAAATTGATACAGGCATAATTTAAACTTGTTACGTTCGGTACATTTTTAGTCTGTGGTTTTAAAAAGAAAAGAGTAGATTCTCGGTTGATAGTTTTCATGGCGGCAATTGAAAAAGTTGTTAAACATAACGGCGCAATTATACACATAAAAACTATTTCGTATTTAATTCAGCATCCTCTTTTACAATATTTTTATGGCATTCATTACTCTGTATCCATTATAAACCGTGTGCTTTATGCTTCATAAACCCAGAGCAAAGAAGCCATGCGGTTGATCTGTCGCATTGCCTAATCTATGATTATTTATGAAAATCCGTGGGTGGTGAGATGAGGGAAGGCAGCAAAGAGGATTACTCAAGGTTGAAATTTTATTTATGACAAGCTGCCGGTGTCTGCATGGGTAACAAGTACTGGTATTGAAGCCCAAAATCACTCTTAAGACTTGTCATTGACGCATCGCTAACCGTGGAAGCCAGAAAAAAGAAAAAAACAAGTATTGACTTTTTTTGACGAGACTTACCTTAGACTCACTCGGCTGGGCCTGTAGAAGACCATTTATTAAGGAGATCTACCACCACCGACGGTCTCCGTGGTCCAGTGGTTGAGCGTTAGGCTCACGATCTGGAGGTCCCGAGTTCGAATCCCGGTGGGGAAATATCACAAAAATCACTTTGTGATCCCTAGTTTGGTTAGGAGATCAATAGGCTGATCACCTGATTGTCCGAAAGTAAGATGATCCGTGCTTCGGAAGGCACGTTAAGCCGTTGGTCCCGGTTATTACTTACTGATGTAAGTACGTAGTCGTTACATGAATGTCAGGGGCCTATGGCGGCTCAGTAATAACCCTGACACCAGGGTTGATGGGGTTGGTAATCCACCTCACAATCCATACGATAGAAGAAGTGGAATTCCGGAATTCCGTAGACTCTGCCTACCCCAATGGGAAATAGTCGTAATCTTATGTATGTATGATAAAAATAAACATTCAATAGTCTTTTTTTCCTTTTAAAAACAATTTTACAAACATTGGAATTTACATACTATGATGGTATACAAGTTGGTAAATTCCAAATAAGTTTCACATCATATACCCTTTCGGGCTCAACAAAATAGAAGTTCAAAATTTAAACTTATTTAAGCGTTATTTAATAACGCAGGCTTTGACCAGTATTATACGGAGCCAATGCTGTCTACATAGAATTAGGTCGAACAACTACCGGTCGGCCAGTGATATTTGTCGCGTCTCTCGCGATATGTAACCCACGAAGCGGGGGCTAGTGCGATTTTATTCCGTATTATAATCAGATCTCAAGAAAGAAAAGAGAGAGAGAAGAGATCAGAGAAGAGAGATGAGATAAGGCCGCCTATTGTACTTATTCTATTTCTCTTTTGTTTTGTATTTTGTTTTTTTCCTGTTTTTGCAATTAAGTATTACGTTATGTTATGATTCACAAAAGAGATGAAGTGACTTGATAAGGATTTTGTTTTCGTAATGGTAGTTGCTTCGGTGAAGTAAAGTGAGTGAAATAAGGAGAATGGTAGGCTGACAAACAGGTAGAATCCTAGACCAGAGGTTAAAAAGGCCACATTGAAACAATTCACCGAAAAATCTTTCTATCGTATGCGCAAATGTCAAATCGCAATATATTTTAGCCTTTGAGACCTCCAGTAATATTTTTTCTCATGTACCTGGTTAGGTACATAGCAGTGGTTTCGTAGGCGGCCGAAGGGTTTCCAACTAGTCAAATCATTTACTTTTTACTAAACGTCAAAACACGAAATACGGCATAGAAAAACGTGTCAAAATATCGCACTTACCTTTTTCTTTATTAAAATTCAAAAATAAATTAAATAGAAAACGTTTAACGTAACAATACTTTTAGATCTGTCTTTATTTAGTAATCAGAATTTCATAATTTATCTTTGACTTAATAAATTATCCAATTATAATTAAAAAACAAAACTATTTTGCTGTTGTAAAACTGTTTGCTCTATACATCTACTCCGTTATGATTTGTTAACCAACTGCAAATATAAATTGTAAATGCAAAAACAGGCTAAAAATGGTCATATCTTTGGTTTGCGTTGATTTAGAAGCTTGATTTTTATATAGCTTCATAAGACCGCGGACATAACTATTACATGTTAATTTCAACTTGATACCTCCACGCGTTTCCGGGAAAAAGGTCTTGACGGATAGACAGACGGACAACAAATTGATCATTTAAGGGTTCCATTTCCTTTTCTCGTTCGAAACCCTAAAACAATTTCTACGACATTCCTGATAAACATTACAGACCATTTAACAATTAACTTTTAGTTCCAAACCAGGAACCAAACACTGAATCCCAAACTAGGTAAATTAACTAGAGGAAATTCTACTCTCATTGGAAAGCCAAACCACAACTTTATTTTACAAAACAATTCAATTCACTCGCCTCGGAAAGAAGAACGGCCTCTATAGATAAAAAAGGGTATTTGATTGTATTTGAAAATTTTCGAGAACATTCTGGAATATACGAGAATATCAGAGGGTATTCTAAAGAAACCCGAAGTGTCAGTGTCTGTTAAAGAACTGAGCCGGTACGTTCTAATAAAAGAATTGAGACTCTATCATTGGTAAGTAAAAGAGACTGAAATCAGTGCTATGCTACCGTTCTGGGGTAAGACGTGATTCGCATGTCTTTGTGTGGTGTGGTCTAAGGTGAGAGTATAAGAGAGAAAGAGAGAATAATTGTGAAGAAAAAGATAGCCCGCATTATGAGTATGTGTATTGAAATTACTCTCTTAATTTACTCTGTTTGAGGATTCAAAACTGACTGACCGCTGACCACACCTTACCCCTACCCTTACCCTTAACCTTACTCTCTACCTAGTCTATTTATCATATAAGACCTAATTCTTATGTTGGAAGGAAGGACTAAATAAAGGCACTACTAAAGAAGTAGATCTAAAAATCATAATTGTGTTTTTCCATAACAAAAAATATGTTGTTGCGCTTACAAACTTATTTGCAGTTGTACATCAGAGGGTCGTGTTGCTCTATGGTTACGTCCATACTCAGAGTACGCGCCGCGAACGCGCCCGCGAACTCAGATACAGAAACAGTTTCCTGCTCAACTTTAGCATAGCTCATGCGCAGTAGTCATAAATATCACGCGCGGCGAACAATTCGCCGCGAACCAATCGTACTACGAAATGCACACATGCAGTTCGCGATCCTTTCGCAAACAGCCACATTTGCCGGTGATAACCTACGACACCACTCTGGTCAAAGAATAAGGAATAATACTACGTATAGAACGGCAACTCTCCGCTCCCCACCAACGGCTGACCTATGTTTACCTCACCCCTCCTCACAGACACAGATGTGCGTGTACGATAACGTCAATAATAGGTCTGAGTAAAACGAGGTTCCTTGTATAAAGTGTCCGGGGTGTGTTCCGGTCAAAATGGCCAATCATTACCGCCCACAAAAATAGCCAAAACGAACGGAACAGTATAAATTATTAAAGAAAACTCTCACCTAAGAATAACCCTAGAGCTAAATCCCAAAGAGCAACGAATACAGGTTCTTTTCCAAACTGATTTTCACATATAAACGTAGTCAGCCCAGAATAGACGTGTGCTCACACAAGCTGTAGCTACAAAAGTTTTGTCAAAGCCTCCACTTTGTGAGGCCGTCGCCCGTCGTTCGCGACTTGTACAGAAATGTTTCACGCGAAACGTAAACTAGCACGTTAACGTTAAATGATTTATGGGATATGCTTTTCATAAAAACTCGAAACTTTTTGCGGTTTTGATAGAAAACGTTGAAGTAAATTTTGTCACAGAGTAACTACTGTAATGAAGTAGATACTATCAATCAATATTTTTTTTCAACCATCATTCGTTATACACGGCCACAATCCAGACACTTCGTACAAACAACCTCGTATTACACAGACACCACACATTAACATTTTTAAAAAATTTATATGTGTATATATTTATAGAGGCTTAGGCATATTTTTGTGTGTATATATATATATATATATATATATATATATATTAATCGGTTTTATATGTAGATATAATTATTACAATGTATTTAATATATTGCACCTCTTTTTATTCTTCCGCAGTTACTCTCATACTACCTCTGGGTTGGCTGGAAGAGATCTCTCTTAGAGATAAGTCCACCCTTGTAAACGTCCATTTCTTGTTTGTGACGTAACTAGTTATTAAGTGCAATAAAGTATATTATTATAATGGCCCCGATTCCTGCAAACACCGCCTAATTTTATTTTAAGTTATATCCGTCATTTTCATATCCGTCGAAAAGGAAAGGGACGGATGATTCACAGCTCTTAATTTTAGGAAGAATGAGTAAATTAATGTGTCGGGTTATTGACTGACGTAAAATTTTTAGACGGTTGGTTTAGATTTGTGCTTAAAATTGACGTGTGTTCCATAAATTTTATGCTTGTCGATTACCCGTCCCTTTCCTTTTCGGCGGATAAGAAAATGACAGATATAACTTAAAATAAAATTAGATGGTATTTACAGGAATTAGCACCATTGTTAACTTGTTTTATCGTCATCATGAAGATAGTAAAAATCGTACCCTTGCAAAGCCGGGTTGAGGCTTCAGTGAATAAAAACGATAATTTCAGGCATTACATAGATATAACTATACGTAGAGTGCCTATTTACTAGTATTCACGGTATTAGTCACTACTTAACTTTTAGAGTATTTTACCTGTAACGTGCGCGTTTACGTTCTGCGTCCGAATCGAAGCTTACGGGAGCGGCGCTAGAACCTATTTCCGATCCGGACACGCCACCTGGGGGGTTTTTTTAGCCTGTATCATTCATATGCTAATATACCCAGAATATTTGCTACAGAACGTCTTTTATAACCGATTCATCTATGGCCAATGGTACGGAAGAGTTTTTAGGCTCAATGGAATGGTTTCTCGTTTGATTTATAGTATTTTGTTTATTTATTCGGGGTGAGGGATATTTTTAAGGGTTTTCGTGTGTTTTATGAAGATATTTTTGTTTGTGCTGACTGGAATAAGAAGTATACGTATTGAGTTTATCAAGGTTTCCTTTATCATACTATCTCAGCTCAGTCCTACTTTAATGTCATCGTCGAAAATGTCTTTACAACTTCTGAGCCGAGGGTTACTACGCTTGCTGGATAAAACCTTCAAAATTCCCCATTTAGCTCGTTTATTTGGCCGACGCTGAGGACAGCACCGTGAGTCAATTATGCGTGGTCACAACGGAGGATTCAAAAAAAAGCAAACTTTATTTAATAAATTTAATTATAAAAGAATTACAATACAATAGACGTGATAATTGTCCGATATTAGGTACAAGAATGTCAGAACACGAGGAATGAAATTCGATGTGGCGATTGCTGTCGTCATGTGGCACGTTGACGTGACACGTTCCCGCGCGTCAGCAGTTTACTTGTGCATGTTGAAATTGAGGACGATGCTTATACAGCGATGTGCATACGTTAAGGGTGCGTAACACCTCCCCCTGTAGAACAGCGAGTATTGAAGACTTTCGTCGTAAATTGAGCTGGGGGATGATCCGAGCCAACCCTTGGGATGGCGTAAATTGGTTGCGGCTGCAGTTCGATTTCTTCAAAGTTTTCTTGCTTGCTTTTGTCTTGTTTCAGATGGTACTTGCGATATGCTAAGCAGCTAATGAGTGCGCATGCACTTATTATCACAACGTACATTGGTAAAGTAGTGTGATAAAGGCTGTAACCGTTGTCCCTGTAGGGTT
Organism: Pectinophora gossypiella; assembly: GCF_024362695.1. Taxonomy (NCBI): domain Eukaryota; kingdom Metazoa; phylum Arthropoda; class Insecta; order Lepidoptera; family Gelechiidae; genus Pectinophora; species Pectinophora gossypiella. The sequence goes on along the minus strand of NC_065421.1, from coordinate 2,934,546 downwards.
TCACAAGTGGTTGCTGAGTTATTTTGGAGTTGACTTTATGTAATTGGTCCAGGTTGATTGATTTTAACTTGAATGATGGGGTTTGTTGCGTCCCCGTGGTTTCTTTAGGCAAGTCCATAATTTGCATTGCTTGACCTTTCAGACGATCCTTGGTATTTGAAATCACAAATTCTGTTGTCTCGACGTAACATCGATGAGGGATGATGACTTGTCCGCAGGATAGGTGCACATTTGTTGAGGTAGGGAAGTTGGCAGTATAATGTTTGTCGTCAAGTTTCTCGAATGCTGAATTTTCTAGTGAGACTGTGGTCGGTATGCATGTTACAGTTATTTGCTGGGTAGTGATGAGTTGGTGAATACAGTCCTGAGGTGTGCGGCGTCGCAGTTTCTTATCCTCTTCACACAGGTATCCCTTGCTTGTCCTCGGGCATTCCGCTTGTAGGTACTTGAAATCTTTCAGGTATATTGCAAGGAATGGAGAGCGGGGTATAAGGATTTCATGGTCTATATTGGGTACGATAGATAATTTATAAAGGTTATATACTTGAGATAGAATAATCGGGAATTTATATATTATAACAATCTCATCCTTTGAGTAATAAGAGCCTAATTTCATAATATCGTAATACTCTCTGATATCTAGATCGATTATACTTTGTTTGCCGTATAAGTTATGCAGCTTGTTAATCATAGACTTTATTTCTTTTATACCTATAACGGAATGGTGAGTGGTTGAAGTTTTAATAAAAGCTAATATGTTTTGTAATTTTGTTATTTCTGATGATATAGAATCTACATTATCACCTAAAATAACGAGTGCTTGTGCAAGATGTGCGTATTTTACCAGATCATTTTCTTTGGTTGCTATACTTTGACTAATTTTGTTCATTAATGTTTGAATTTGATTCTGATTGGCTACAACACTATCGATTATTTTTGAATACTGAGACGTCCAATTTTTAGTTAAACTAACATGGCTGTTGAATTCAGTTATTAACTCATTTTCTTTATTTTGTAACGATTTTATAGCTCTATCATAATGTAAGGCATCCGCGTAATCAAGATTGCCGGTTATACTCTTTATTACCGAGCCTAGACCATCCACGAGACCTCTTTTTATACGATTCGATTCAAAAGTTTGTAAATGCTCAAGTACTTTATGGAGTTTAAGTTCTAGGTAGGCTATGTGGGGTTCGAATAGGGATGAAGTTCTATTATTAAGCTCGGGGCTGAAATTATCTATTTGGTTAATTATTTCATAAATTTTACTTTGAAGGTCCTGTAAGTTTATATGTTGCACAAAAGAGTGATAGTGGGAAATGATTCTAGTGGGGCCTAAATTGAAGGGTAATACACCTGGACCATTGCTAAGGTTTTCAAGGATTATTTCCTGCATTAACGCCGGCTGCAGAAGTAGATGAAGTACCAGGAGAGTCCTGCAACAATTGGGCACTTTTAGGAACTCTTTTTAGACGGGATTTCGCTATTGGGCCTTTCTTTTTCCTTGTATATATGTGAATCGGGAGATCCGCCATTACTATGTCCTTGGTATATCTAGGGGCTATTTTTTGTCGGGTAGCGACTGGATTACGTATGAAAATCTGTTGCTCGGGTGAATACTCCACTTCGGTCTGTCTATTCTTATTTCGGGAATCTGTCAAGTCTTTACGTAGGGTCGTGCATGAATCCTGAATTAAATCGTAAGCTTTAATCATTCTAAGCTTGTGGTCTGTCATGTACTGCTGTAACAGGTGCGTGGAGAGATCTATGTCGAAGGGGTCACGAGGGTCGAAATGTCCTGTAACTACTTCAATCGGTTTACACTTCGTAAAACTATGTATGGTATTGTTATAGGCTAGTATTGCATAAGACATTAAATTGACTACGGAATTATTTTTTTGTTCGAGTTTTAGAATTCTAAGGTGTTCCAGTATTGTTGAGTGGAACCTCTCAACAATGCCATTTTCATTGGGTGTATGGGGTGCTACTCTATGGTGCTGTATCTTGTGGAGCCTTGTAAATTCTGCAAAGAGTTGGTTACTAAATTCAGGACCGTTATCAGTCACTATAGTTATAGGTATACCATGATGTGTACAAAACTTAAGTAGTGCCTGAACTACGCTGATTGCTGTTCCGTCCCTTAAATAATAAGCTTGAGCATACTTTGAAAAAGCGTCTACGATCGTTAAATATTTTTCACACTGTATGGTAAGAAGATCTAAGTGGACCAATTCAAAAGGTTTGCTAGCGGGTGGAACCAATTGAAATTTTTGTTTTATAGGGTTGCGATCATACTTCGCCTGACCACAGATTGTACATTCATTTATAAATTTTGTGATATGCTCGCGCATTTTCGGCCAATAGTACTTGTGAGACAAAGCCAGGTAGCATTCGGTGATACCACGATGGTTGGTTTTGCCGTCGTGGTATTTGTTAATGATCTCTTGCTGTCTTAAGTATTCCCTAACATTTTCTAGTTCATTTTTGGTTAACCATAAATTCATCGCCGAGTTTTTGAATGCGCCCTGTATTATGGGAATTATTTTATACATTTCTTCGGGTGGATTAATTATTAGACCTGTCTTAATTTTTGGGTGAACGTACTCTTTAATCGCACTAATGACGTCATCCTCGAGGTTAGATTGTGACAATTGAATAGACGTCCGCGTATGAGTCTCGAATGGTTTCGTTACAGTGGTTCTCCCTTTAATGTCGCCTACTACGGTAAGTATGATTTGTTTAGTAAATTTATTTAGGGGTTCGTCCGTAATCGGAACCTCTAATATGGGGTTTTCATTGTCGGTATGAACAGTCATAGTCCTGGATTCACCCGCAGAATTTGGAGCGGTTAGAGTTCTAGAGTCATTTAAAGAAGGTGGTTTTTCCGATGGATTAACTATGATAGAACTTAGCTCATCGTTATTAATCTCAATACGAGACAAGGCGTCTGCATTAGTATTGCATTTGCCTTGCTTATATACTACAGTGTAGTCGTATTCGCTAAGCTTTAGGCGCCACCTAGTAAGCCGTGAGTTGGGCTCTTTAAGGTTCATTATCCATTGTAGTGGCTTGTGGTCTGTAATGATCTTAAACTTACGACCAAACAAATACGGTCTAAAGTATTTGGTAGCCCACACAATGGCTAAGAGCTCCTTCTCGATGGTACTGTAATTTGATTCGCTGGAATTAAGAGTCCTGGAAGCATACGCAATTGGTTTGTCGGACCCTATTGCACCCTGTGACAATACTGCTCCTATGGCCACATTAGACGCGTCCGTTGTTAATAGAAATTCCTTTGTGAAATCCGGGTATTGCAGTACGGGATCATTGGTAAGCAATGTCTTACAGTGTTCGAAACAGTTGATATAGGGTTGATCTAGAGTTATTTTAGATCCTTTCTTTAGGCACTGAGTAAGTGGTTTTGTGAGGCGTGCAAAATCAGGGATGAATTTCCTATAATATCCCAGTAATCCAAGGAAACGTTTTATTTCGGTTGGTGTCTTGGGAAGGGGGTAGTTTTTAATGGCTGTAATTTTGTTAGGATTTGGTTTAACACCATCTCCGCAGATGACATGACCTAAGAATTCGGTTTCCAACTTCAGAAATTCAGACTTATCCATCTGGATTTTGAAGTTAGATTCTCGTAATTTCTTAAACACCTTTTCCAAGTTTATTATATGCTCCTGAAGGGAGGTACTGAAGACGATTATATCGTCGAGATATACTAGGCATACTTCGTTTTGGAGATCTTTTAAAACATTGTCCATTACCCTTTGAAAGGTTGATGGTGAGTTTTTTAGGCCCATGGGCATTCTGAGAAACTCATAATGCCCATTTTCGACATTGAATCCGGTTTTGTGGATGTCGTTGGGGTCCATCTCCACCTGGTAAAAGCCACTTGCTAGGTCAAGGGTGGTGAAGTATTGACACTTGCCGAGTTTGTCTAGTACGTCTGAGATATTGGGTATCGGATATTTATCGTCGATAGTTTTCTCGTTAACCTTCCTAAAATCCACAACAAGGCGCCATTTCACTTTACCGGAAGCGTCAGCCTTTTTGGGTACTATCCAAATAGGAGAGCTCCAGGCAGAATCTGAAGGTCTTATAATGTTCTGATCAAGCATTTTCCCTATCTGATCTCTGACTTCCTGTCTATGGATATAGGGATATCTGTAGGTTTTCGTGTGCACTGGAATTTCATCTGTCGTTTTTATTTTATGTTTTATCTTATTGGTGAATGTTAAATGTTCGCCATCAAGATAAAACACATCAGCGTACTGTGCACAAAGGTTACGTAGGTTAGCGACTTCTTCCGCGTTAAGATGTTCAGTACGAAGTCGTGACAATACTTTTTCAACGCGATCTGAGAAGATTTCAGTAGTTTCACATTCTGTGTTGAATATTTCAGCTGAAACCGGACGATCCATAGAAAATATGACGTCATTAGATGAGGTATTTGTAACCTCTACCCAACCACGATTATTTTTTACTTCAGTTAGGCACTCTGAGATGAGGCAGTTGCATATTGTTTGCCTGGTAATTAATACATCCCCGTTTTGACTATTTATAGGTAGTCTAGCTAATTTAGATGATTGAGCAGGAATTATTTCTTCATATAAATTAGTGTTTCGGGAATCGTACATTTGTATTGGGATTTTAGAGTTGCGGGTTGTTAACATTTTGCTTTTAAGATCTATATTAGAGTCCCATATGTCAAGTAAATCAAATCCTAGAAGGCCGTCAAAATAGTTATGGAAATCATATACGAATAGGGTGATGTCACCCTGTTCCTTAAACTCAGGAAAGCATGGTAGAGTTATAGAGTAGTCATTCTTACTTGTTGCGTGTACATTTGTCACTTCGAAAGGGTCGTAATTTAGGGGTATGTGATTAAAATATTTTTCAACTGCTTGTGGACTAATGAATGACTGATTAGCTCCTGTATCGATTAGAAATTTTAAAGGGGGATTGCTAATTTGTATGTAGCCGAGTTGCCTCTGAATATGAAAGTTGACCTCTATTTTGGCTTTTCTGATTTGGCACTCTCCTGAAAATTTTCATCCTTGCAGGAGGAATTTGGAGCTACACTCTCAACTGCTTGGGTGTCTGCATGAGGATACTGTTCATTGTCGTAGTAATAAACTGGGTACTGTTCATGGTTCGAATAATCTTGTTGGTAGTACTCAGGATAGTCATAGTTGTAGTCGTAGTCGTAATGAGCTTCATAGCCATAATCACACATCTCGTTAAAATTCATCTCACGCGTCTTGAAATAATTGCTCGGAGGCGGGTTACCGAATTTCCTCCAGTCATGTCCGCCAGCACCCGTAGGGGGTAAAACCTTAGGGGTGTAATGACTTACACCGCTCATCGGGCGCGCAGCATTAAAGTTAGAGAATTGCTGCGGTTGTGGCCTAGGCGGCATTCTGAACGTGTTGTTTTGGGGGTTGTAGTTCGGCGGAGGGGCGCGGAACATCATTTGTGTGCGAGAAGGACCGCGTGGTAGTTGCAATTGGGGTGGTATATTAGGTTTCCAGGCTTGAAAAGGTTGCAATTGTATAGGCGGTTGTCGCGAGGGGCCAGGTAAGTTAAATATCGGCTGCCTTGATGGACCAGGCGTACCGAAAGCAGGTATTTTTTGCGCGAAGTTATTTAGGGGTAGGTTGGTATTAGCATTGAAAGTTTGTTCCTTCCACCCGTTCCTACTAACCCCTTCGTTACGCTGTTGCATATACAGGGTATTCAACTCATCTTGAACGTACACTAGCGCCTGTTCCAGTGTGGAGGGACGCATACAACGAATTTTAGACCCAAGGGGATCTTTCAAACCGCGTAAGTACGCTTGCAGAGTTAGCTTTTGGTATAGAGTGCGTTTTGCCTCAACGGTGGTAGTGACAGTTTCATGAAGACTAATATACGTCATTATAGTGCTAAGCAAAGATCGACAACGCTCGTAAAACTCTTGCGGGGTATTTGATCCTTGAGTCTGTAGAGACAAATCATTATATAAAGCGGTCTCGTCGCGATGATCGGCGAAATTATTGATTAACGCGCTCCGTATCCCGTTCCAGTTCTCTGGTAGCCCATTAGAATTGATCAACCTAGCCGCGTGCCCTGTGACTTTATTTAGTATGCCATTTATAAGAGCTTGATTAGCTAATTCATGCCCCGGTCCTACCCTAAAATGAGCCAGAACAATTTGATCACACAAGTTAATGAAGCGGGTTAAAATGTGGGGGTTGCCGTCAAACTCAGGCAACATTCTGAGTGACTTGTAAATGACATCAACGTCGTCGTGAGCCATCGTGCTTTCTAAACCTCTTTGTTCGTCCATACAATTATTCCTACTGGATAATCTATTATTATCCCCTACCCTAACGTTACGTGATTCTCTCGGATGAAAAATTTTTACGATTAATTATTATATCGGTTACACATAAATATATATCTATAATACAGAGAATTTAAAACACACACAGTATAAAATATAAGAAAGAAGAATTAGAATAAAACTAAATAAAAATTATATAGGACTAAGGAAAGCAAGGAATTGAAAGATTCAAGACACTTACAGCATTCTTCAAGTTTCTTTCTTCTGACGAATCAATGTCTGGATTCACCTCAGCTGGAGCCACGCGTAGATTCAGGATATTCGCTTCGGCGACTTGATAGCCACAGGAACGGTCGCACGCAGCACAGGTTTCGATGTTCGGAAATCTTCTAAGAAGCGCGAACCGATCCCGAATATCCTACCGACTGCGCCAATTATGCGTGGTCACAACGGAGGATTCAAAAAAAAGCAAACTTTATTTAATAAATTTAATTATAAAAGAATTACAATACAATAGACGTGATAATTGTCCGATATTAGGTACAAGAATGTCAGAACACGAGGAATGAAATTCGATATGGCGATTGCTGTCGTCATGTGGCACGTTGACGTGACACGTTCCCACGCGTCAGCAGTTTACTTGTGCATGTTGAAATTGAGGACGATGCTTATACAGCGATGTGCATACGTTAAGGGTGCGTAACAAGTCTACTAATCACATCGAAACAATTCATCTGAAAAAAAAAAATATTGCTTTTTGACATTTGTTGGCATTGAGCACTTATTTTTAAATGGGCAAATGTCAAATCGCAATATTGCTTTTTAGATGAATGAGGAAAAAAAAACTGCCTGATTCTCTCATTTGGGTCCCCACTGTTGAGTGTTCTTAAATATTGATAGTTCCCCATACTATTTGAGTAAACAAATATTATTTTGGTTACATTTTTACTCTATAACCCTATGCGTTTAACTGCAAAATCATAGTGTTATATTTATTCCCTCTTCTTATCGTGTGGGTTGTGGGGTGGAACACCAACCTCATCAACCCTGGTGTCAGGGTTATTATTGAGCCGCCAAAGGCCCCTTACATGTAACGACTACTTACTTACATCAAAAAGTAGTAACCGGGACCAACGGTTTACGTGCCTTCCGAAGCCTGTAATGTCCTAACTAAACCAGGGATCACAAAGTGATTTTTGTGATATGTCTCCACCGGGATTCGAACCCGGGAATTCCGGATCGTGAGCCCAACGCTCAACCATTGGACCACGGAGGCGGTTATTTCTTAAAGATTGGAAAGAAGAATGATCAGTGGAATGCAATCACTTTCAAAACCCTGGCAATATTATAGTTCGGTTAGATAATGGACGGATTAGATCTGGTACCCCCGAACGTATACCCTCCACTTTCACACCTAAACCTGCATCCAAGCCTCGACAAAATTTGCATCCGACTGTACGTAAGACAATCACTTACCCTAAGTAATTGGTAAGCACCGTGGTTTCCAATCAGACGAGTCCTCAAAAGGCTGTAGCTAATCTGAACACTACCTTAGATGCACAGTGGAAGGTTCTGAATTGTTCAGCAGTGGCAATAGATGCTAGGAGCAATTTTGAGATGGGCAGAACCGCCTGAGGCCAGATATCGGCCTAACCTCACTGTGTAATTGAATATTGAACCCTGGTTGACCTAGATTTGACGAGATATTGCCAGCTGATCGAACACCTTAGTACCTTTGATTGAAGAAATTATTGGGTTAGGATTTTTTATGCAAATAGTCGAGTTAGCACAAAATTCCGGTTGATTGGTAAGGTACTTTTAGAGGTAGAAGAGGAAACTTGAAAATGAAATTAATGATCAGATAATAGTCAATCTCTCTGTCTCTATTTAAGAGCTGCGCTCTTGTCGGTGGAGTAATCGCCATTCCTCTCTTCTTCCCGCCAAAAAAATGGAATACCAGCCTCATCAACCCTGGTTTCAGGGTTATAATTAAACCGCCAAAGGCGCCAAAGGATCATCTTACTTTCGGACAATCAGGTGATCAGCCTGTAATGTTCTAACCAAACTAGGGATCACAAAGTGATTTTTGTGATATGTGTTCACCGGGATTCGAACCCGGGGCCTCCGGATCGTGAGCCCAACGCTCAACCACTGGCCCACAGAGGCCGTTAATGGCCGTTAGGTGGTGTTTCGCTAGAAAAGTCAGTATTAAAGAATGACACCCACGCAAACTTCTATTGAATTATTTGATAATAGGGTAAAAATTGGAACCACACACTCACGCCTATTCATTACCGTGGTAAGCTGAGACTTTGGACTTCATTGAACGAGAAGAGAATCTTTCCATAAAAAAATCAGTTCTGGAAAATGCACGTCCTATTTTATACTACAAATGCACAAAGATTTGCTAAGGAAAATCAAGACCTACTTTCTTTTTCCATTTCAGAAACTCACCAAAAGCTCAACCAAGCGGTCCGTATTACGACCAGAACTAAAACTAAAGCAGTTCAGGTATAAATATCTACAAAGAAAACCACTAGAGTCAAGAATTTAATAAGAACGGCAAAACCCAAGTACTTCTATCAAGGAACTCGGGTTCTCTCAAATAAGTTTTTGCTATCTACCTAATTTCATGCCAGCAACGTTCTTTTAGGTCAGCATTAAGTGGAAACCGGTAAAACGGACGTCAGTAACACAAATACGAGTCGAGTGGCTTCTTTCAAATAAAAATCTATTGTTCGCGAGCTACGTTCACTTGAGGACCAAGAAGGAATACTGCTGCTTTGGGTTTGGATGTGGCGTTCGGCATTCAAGGATTTTGACAGACATGGTAGACCATTTGGAAGAACGTTTGACTCTCACTGTCTACGCGCCTCACTAGAGGGGTCGCGGGGTGGCCGCCGATCGCCGTTCATTCGTCGCTCGCCGCTCTCTTCTGTTGGCAACACTAATAAAAAAAAATACTTCTCTCTGCGCCTCGCTCGCGCTCGCGTTCGATTTGTAATCTTATAAAAATATTGTAATATTTTGGAATTAATAGACAGCGATATAGTTACAGTCCGCTAGTTTTATTTATTGCTATCAAGGATCCCATCACTCACCGTGAGGTTGCAGTTTCGAATCCCAGCCCATAAACCAATGATTATCGAATTTGGTCTCGAATTCACGTTTAGACCATAAATGATTATCACGTGCTCAGCGGTAAAAGAAAACATCGTGAGGAAACCCTGAGAAATGCGTTTCGGAGGTATGTGACGTAACCTGTAGACATTGGACAGGTTTTCCCTTCGCGGGTTGGAAGGTCAGACAGGCAGTGGCTTCTGTAAAAAACCGGACCTGTCAAATCTTCAGGTTAGGTAAGCCTACCCCATGAAAAGCGGGATAACATGGCGAACGGAATTTTCTTTCTCTTTGAAGGATTATTGAATTAAAAAATAAACTGACAATTGCCATTTTGGCCCCTTTACAGTACACTGACTAAAAGATCCCCAACTGGGACTTTAGTCAAGGTGAAAACGCACCAATTTCTACCGAACGCCGACCTCGCCTCCTCTGGGTCTTACTTTAGTCTGAAATGCTTTAAGCCGCTAAGGAGTAAGGGAGAGCACGCGGTCTGTTCATCTCGCTCGCACTTACACATTAACCGGCACACCGTAAGAATTAAATTTAGAATTGTTAAATTTAGATGTGTCTAGGGTGTGTCGCAGGTTAACTCCCAAAATCTTTATCTAATTGAATCCTTTTAATAAAATAAAAATAAAAAATAAAAAAAACACTGATCGAGCGTGCACCTGCTCGAGAGCGGTAGATGATGGTACTTAATAACCTATTCTATAATGGCCCCGATTCCTGCAGACACCGCCTAATTTTATTTTAAGTTATATCCGTCATTTTCATATCCGTCGAAAAGGAAAGGGACGGATGATTCACAGCTCTTAATTTTAGGAAGAATGAGTAAATTAATGTGTCGGGTTATTGACTGACGTAAAATTTTTAGACGGTTGGTTTAGATTTGTGCTTAAAATTGACGTGTGTTCCATAAATTTTATGCTTGTCGATTACCCGTCCCTTTCCTTTTCGGCGGATAAGAAAATGACAGATATAACTTAAAATAAAATTAGATGGTATTTACAGGAATTAGCACCAATGACGTTTTATTTATGGGTTTTATAATAAAGTTATTAATGTGTTTTTACACAAACTAATAACTTTACTATTGTTATTATAAACAGCCTATATACATCCCACTGCTGGGCACAGACCTCCCCTCAATCAACCGAAGGGGTATGGAGGATACTCCCCTACGCATCAAATATTAAAATAATAATATTAATAAAATACCACATCAAATATTATTCCCACTGCGAGAGAACTCTACTTCCAATGGCAGTAGAATCTATTGTGTCGACTTGGATAATGACTAGGTTATTCAAATATTAACCTAATGTGAATATAATTTGGCCATTTCTATTTAACTTAACCCGCGGAACGACAAGGTCTATTACGACAAATTAGGAACGGCTTTTGGATCCTTATAAAAATAGTTTCGGTTGCAGAGCATTATTGTGAAGGTAATTATTAGAGACTTCGCTGGTTCTGTGATGGGTGTGGACTTGTGTGGTGTGGCTTCCGTGGTGTGTCGTTCTGTGGTTCAGCCTTGGATACACCTACACCTGGCCAGCTACGTTTAAGTCCCATGTCATAGACACCAAACGAAAAATCTGGACCCGACTGAACGGAAACACGAAAAGTCGTACCATCACCTACATAAATGGGGCTTAAAGGAGTCGCCATACTGTGAATGTGGTCACCCGGATCAAACCCTATCTCACATAGTGAACGAGTGCACCGGTGTAATGGATGCGGCAGAGACTTGGTTGAGGGAGCTGAAACTAGACATATGATCCACGCAAGATATTATATTTTTTTGCCATCATCATCACCAGCCCATTAACGTCCCCACTGCTGGGGCACGGGCCGTCCCTATGGATGGATAGGGAGATCGGGCCTTAAACCACCACGCGGGCCCAGTGCGGATTAGTGGTTATTAACGACTGCTAATGCAGCCGGGACCAACGGCTTAACGTGCCTTCCGAAGCACGGAGGAGCTCGAGATGAAAACTTTTTTTTGTGGTCACCCATCCTATGACCGGCCTTTGCGAATGTTGCTTAACTTCAACAATCGCAGACCGAGCGCGTTTACCGCTGCGTCACCGAGCTCCTCCTTTTTTGGAATACGCAATAATAATAATAATCAATCATCTATGACCCAAACCCGACTTTAATCTCATGAAGTCGAATTCAGTGGGTAAGAGACCAAACCAGGATTCGAACCGTGACACCATGAAGTCATATTATGACACATCTAAGAACAGGGTTATCACGGATTTACCTATTTAAAACTAATTTTTCCAATTCTACAATGAGTTACGTCGAAAAAACTCTATGACCAGTTTCTTAACCGACTTGAACTTTGCTTCTCAACGGGAAGCGTTGGTTCGAACCTCGACACCGAACTTGCACTAAAAAGTTATTAATTCATCTTAAGTGCAGTTTTCACTACCACAGTTAATTCGTCCAAAAAAGACGGCGACACGGCTCACCACCTATCGCGTTGGTCTAACAGAAAGCTCGGTGAGGTGTGGGTACTTAGTTTATCTTGCGATTAATGTACGATATGGTGCTTCGGAGGGCACGTTAAGCCGTTGGTCCCGGCTATTAGCCGTAAAAATACCTCCACCAACCCGCAGTGGAGCAGCGTGGTGGAGTATGCTCCATATCCTCTCCGGTTGATTGAGAGGAGGCCTGTGCCCAGCAGTGGGACGTATATAGGCTATTTATGTTATGTATGTATGGTGCAAAAGTCCAATCAGTTTCTTGCAAAGTAATAAATTAACTAGTTACACTTAAGACCTCCTGGTTACATGTCGATTCTATAAAGACCAAAAACACGTACAAAAACATACATTTTATAATTATGACAAATAATGGTTCATAATTTCACCACTGTTTACAAATAATTCGCTGGGCTCAGTGACTGCACTTTTGACCTTTGACTACCCCAATTGGGATATAATCGTAAACTTATGTTGTGTGTTGAACTTTGTGGAAACGAGGTAATAAATTAAAAAAAAAACATAACTTCTTCATATCACGCATTTCTATCATTATGTCGATAAATGAATAACAACATCAAAGTGAAATTGTTATTAAATGTGAGAATGTCTTTGTTTGAAGATTGTTAAGAACCTTGAAATAAATTGTATAGTTGCGTAAGCTGATAGTTTCAAAGTTAATTTTCTATTGTTTGAGTGGGTTAGACTGAACGACTTCCGTGGTCCAGTGGTTGAGCGTAGGGCTCACGATCCAGAGGTCCTGGGTTCGATTCCCTTTGGGGACATATTATGTCTGGATCATATTGTCTCTGGATCGTGAGCCCTAATCACAAAAAATACTTCGTGGTCCCTAGTTTGGGTAAGACATTACTGGTTGATCACCAGGTTGTCCGAAAGTAAGATGATCCGTGCTTCGGAAGGCACGTTAAGCCGTTGGTCCCGGTTACTACTTACTGATGTAAGTAAGTAGTCGTTACATGAGCCATGTCAGGGGCCTTTGGCGGCTCAATAGTAACCCTGACACCAGTGTTGATGAGGTTGGTACTCCACCTCACAACCCACACGATAGAATAAGAAGTGGGTTAGACTGACATAGGGTGACATGTCAATCTCTTATTGTTTTTTTTTAAAGTTTTTGTTACTGTCATTGTCTATTGTCATTATAATTTTGCACCTGCTTAAGTCCCACAGGGTTAGAGCCGTCAGCGCTCCCATTTTACCGGCTAAGTTCTTAATGCTAATGTACCATAGGTCACGTCAAAAAAAGGCTTAGGCCTCATATTCTAAGCTTTTTCGTATCGAACATACTTACATGAAATTTAAAAATAATATTAATGATTAGCTATTTGACAGTTTACCGATAAGTATTTTAAAAATCACAAAAGCTTATTTTATACCTCTTAACTTTTTTTGCTCGAAAAAGCTTTAGATATAAAAATAAATATATTGTTCTTCACAAGAAAATTAATTATGGCCACCCGTCTTTTGGGTCTTGTAATAGGTACACAGACAAAAAATCGCATTGTTATTTTGTAAAAATAAAATATGAATAAATTATCATACTTAATTTATATAATACTTAATTTAAAATTCGGTGTAGGAGTCTTTATTCTACTTTTTTACGGCATCATAGGGCAATGATTTCCCTCTTGCCTTCCGCCCCGCAGAACTCTATCTGACGCGAATGGGATAGCGCCCAGAATAGTCTGTTTCAAAGCCTAACAAAGACTCCTGGCCTCTGAATGGTACTGACAGTTACTGCTGCCCTCTGTCAGGTTCCAGGTTACAGTCCCTATAACTTGTACCTTCCGTCCCGCATTGCCGTACCGATGGCTCCCATCTCCGCCTCTGCAACCGTTGAAGTCTTCACCAGCATCCCTTGGCAAGGGTCTTACGTTATACCCCGTAGGTCTGGATCCCTATCCGAACTTAGCCACCATCTCACACACCCACCCCCGCGGCAAGGACATGCCGAACAGGAATTGCTCCAGTGGAGGGCAGAGAAGATGACTCTGTCCCCCCTGGGGCCGGGTTAATGGTCTTGTATGTAGTAGAAGTAATATGATTATTTAGTATATTAGTATGTATATTAACATAGTCATAATGATAGTAAATAGACATAAGAAACATATTGTAAATTAGGACATAAGATTTAGATTTATAATAATGTAACAGATTAAAAAAAAAAATTGCAAACCATAAAATAAAATGAAGTGTGTCCCTCCTGTTTAACCCCATCCTAGAATTAAGAAGAGAATAGTATAGGAATGAAAAGAATGAAAGATGAGGAATAAAAGTGCGAGAGGCATAAATGCGAGAACTGGAATGGTAATAGAGGACTGGAATGAATGAGTGAAAGCGTAGGGCCCTATTGCGGGCAGGATAGTAATCAAAGAGGATAAGATATGTATGTAGCCTACTAAAGTCCCTGCCTATCTTGTGCGGTAGGGGTACTAGAAAAAAAAATGGTCTTGTATGAAACCAAAACCAAAGGCTAACGTGAACTTAAGGTACCTAAAAGAAAAACTACTAGAGCAACACAAATAGGAATGTCATTGTAGTCGATTGATTGGCCAGTGCGAACGAATATGTTTACTCACTGAACAGCCTTTATAATGCTGAAGATTTGTATTGGCTCGTTTCATTCAATTTAATTTTGAGATTGACAAAAGGGTTCTTCTGGTTTGCGGCAAATCTACAATAAGTCAAACAGACTGACATGTCACCTTACGTCAAGCTAAACCACTTGAAAAAAAGGATTCTACTGGCTTATACTACTATACCGCATCACAGTAGGTTGTTTATAATCGCGGCAATAATCGTTGTTGGATGTTTCAAGTTTATTTATTTCTGAACAATTTTTACACTGTGTCGAAAATTATAGAAAAAAATAATAATAACAATATACCAGTAAAACGAACGAAAACAGTGAATATACTGCCACACACTAAATACATAACACTATAAAATTATTTAATTCCCGATTAGACAGTACCATTATGTTTTCTGAGGACAATAAAATTTCCAGCTCTTTTCTTTTTAGTATTTGCGTTCTACGACAAACACGATGGTGACCATTGATGTATATGTGTGTGTAGTGTGTGTATGTATGTGACTTGATTGTCATCTTGTTGAATCCCTATGGGTCTATTTTACTGAATGCCCGGCGTGAAAAGTAAGAAAGTTGAATACATTTTCTCCGAGTTTATTGACAATCAAGTTGGTCTATGAACGAATACCCAGCAGGAGTGACTGCGAATTATCTCATACTCATCATTATCATTAAGGATACCAATGAAAGAGATCAGAACTTATAAATGTATGTTTATAAAATTCTTGCCCCGCAGCAAAAGTCAAATCAGTTACTTTATACTGAACGTCAAAACACAAAATTACAATGGAATTTGTGTTAAAAAGCACGCTATGACGTCATATAAAAATGCGATAAAATATTGCACTTATTATTACGTTTTTCTTGATTAAAATTCATTTTGTTAAATATAAAAAGGAAATGTTTTCGTTAGTTTTAGATCTGTATTTATTTAGTGATCATAATTTCATAAAATTTATCTTGAACCCAGTACACGACCCAATTATATCGAGGGCTTCGACTGGACTGGTAGTGGCAACGAATTTTATCTACGCATATAAACATGGTACGGTTACTGATCGCAACCCTGTGCCGCGGGGGTTGCGGTTATGTGTTCCAGACACTAATACTAGGCTAATACCTCATATCGTTTAAGTAATAATCATAAATCTTATAATAAGCTTTTTTATATAAAGTAAGCTTCACATGAGCATTAAATTAATTTTTTTTTTTTTATATACATAACCCCAAAAAAGATAAATTTAATTTACTTAATAATCTAGAATTTTGAATAGCAATTTTATTTTTATTCCTTGTATTGTAGAGTAAGAAAGTACTTATTATAAACTGGCCAATACATTGTGCGGGTGCTATAGGATCCGATCCATTATTGATAAGAAATGCTCTCATTTCCAATGTAATTGATCGATACAGAGATACATTCAGCGCGCTAATGTTATTTTTTGTTTACAACTTCTATTTTTTTTAGACATGCGATATGGATGTGCTTGCTCGAACGCCCGGCTTTGTTTGTGGATCATAATTATTTTATAGTAAATAAAGGATGATGAAGGATTAGAGAATAACAGCCTCCGTGGTCTAGTGGTTAAAGCGTTAGGCTCACGAGCTGGAGGTCCGGGTTTGATTCCCGATGGGGACATTGTCGAAATCACTATGTGAGACTGTCCTTTGCTTGGTAAGGACTTTTCAGGCTTGAATCACCCGATTCGAAAAACTAAGATGTTTCTGTGCTTCGGGGCACGTTAAGCCGTTGGTCCCGGCTATTAGCCGTAAAAACTCCTCCACCAACCTTGCTCCACCGCAGTGGAGCAGCGTGGTGGAGTATGCTCCATACCCCCTCCGGTTGATTGAGGGGACGCCTGTGCCCAGCAGTGGGACGTATACAGGCTATTTATGTAAATAAAGCATCCAGGATGTTTTAAAGAAAGGTCAGATCAAGAGTACTCTAGACCGGCGAGCATGTATGAAGTCTTTGATTAGAGTGGAAGAAGAACTGGACTTCTGTGGTATCTACCCACTCCAACGTATATGTAAAGTAAAGGAAGCAAGAGAAGTTACTCAGGATCGAAGGAAATGGAAATCCAGTCTCTGCTCGCTCCGGTGATAAATGAGAGTGAGTTTATGTAGTTACGTATGAGAAAAATGGGAATAATATTAGCTTTTTATGTGGTTTTGAGATAGTCGTAGGGTGTAAGGACCCGTCTAGTTTCATATCCGTTACCTAGATGGCGTACATATAGCGGAATCAGTGTAAATCGTAAAATAATTTAACCTTTTTCTCATTTACCACTATTTCTGTGGCTTCATTTTATTTGTGCTAGATGAGGTAAACTAATAATATATATTATATTTTTTTTAATTAATGTTTAAATATACAAACATATTTAAAAGTAATTATTAAGACTCTGTATTTTTAATACAAATAAACGTTTATAATATTATAATATTATTTTTTATATTATAATATTATTTTATAATTGCTAGAGCGTCAGCTCTGGATTCTTAGTTTACGAAATTACAGGTCGCCCGAATCCTGTTTTCAGTCTATTTAACATAAAATTATTCAGCGCACCTTCAAGCCCACGCCGTATTTACTAGTATTTAGCAATGTACGTTGAAAGGTCAGAAAAGCACTTTTTTAAATTCAAATAACGGCCTCCGTGGTTCAGTGGTTGAGCGTTGTGCTCACGATCTGGAGGTCTCGGGTTCGAATCCCGGTGGGGACCCTGATTGTCCAAACGTAAGATGATCCGTGCTTCGGAAGGCTAGTTAAGTCGTTGGTGCCGGTTAGTACTTACTGATGTAAGTACGTAGTCGGTACATGAGTCACGTCAGGGGCCTTTGAATGCTCCATAGTAACCCTGACACCAGGGTTGAAGGGGTTGGTAATTCTCCTCACAATCCAAACGATAGAAGAAGAAGAATAAATTTAAATTAAATGGGCCACTAGCTTTCACGGGGTAGCTATGGGTTTCTTCACGACAACATACATACATACATAAACTCACGCCCGTAATCCCTAATGGGGTGGGCAGAGCCACAAGTAATCAAAGACAACTTGCAGCCACTGTTGATACGAAGTCCAAAGATGGATATGATGAACCTTATGGTGATAAGGGATCAGCCTATCGCCCATAACATTAGTCCATCATGTTAGAGGACACAATCCCTCTGTCGGTTTTTACGACATGCCCGGGAAGAGAAGCAGCTGAACGTGTTCTATGTTTTTTATATGCTCCCAGAACAGCATAGAAGCAACGACAAACAAACCGACGAATCTACAAACTAAACCTTAGATAACTGAATATATTGAAGTCTCATCCACATCAAACGGTTACTGGCATCAATAATTATCGGTTAAACATCTTTGTTTTCTTCAATGACGAGGCAATTTCTTAACTATTAATTGCACCTTTCTTTTAGTGGCTAACATTGGATCGAGTGATATGTCTGAGGTTTTTTTTCTGGACCTATTTTAAGACCGTGTTTTTTACGCTATGACTCTCTGTAGCCTCATTTTTAGATCTAAATTGCAATGGTGTTAACGTGTAGCAGGATTAGGGCGCTTACAGACCAGAGATGTTACGGATATGAAATTTCGGATACGTATTGGATACGGATTTAAGACTGATTATTATATCGGATACGGTTACGGATACGGATAATAAATTATTTCGGCTTATCCGTTAGTCTCGAATAACTTCGGCTACGGATATTATTTTTTAAGGAATTTCAATCCTAAAGGCCAATCAAAACGACTTGTCATAACGTATCTCAATTAGACTCCGCCGCTATCCGGCATTATCTGAAACTTTTATTTTGGGTTCGGTTACGGTTGCGGATGATTTTTTATATTGGATATCCGATAGTTTTGGTTACGGTTACGGAGCTCCCTAACATCCCTGTTACAGACCAGTGACTCTCGGTCGACACCGTCGCGCTAATGTCGAGTTGACCGTGTGTCCTTCGTTTGTAAGCGCACATACTTCTTTGAATTACAAATTGTTGGAAGTGTGGTGAAGTGTACTCTATACCTACAATCTCCAATAGTCTATATTTTTACGAAACGCCAAAACGAACATTTTCTATTTTGTGGAATTTACGTGTTATTACTGGCGGGCGATGTCGTAACTAAAATATTATTTGTTATTTGCCTAAATAAAGATTTTATCTATCTATTTCATAGCTTCACCGAAGGAAGGTAGGTAGAGATTTTTTATAGTACATGTATATGTAGGTGTGCCCAGACCTCGTCAGCTATATTTGTTATTTAATTCATATTTAACACGTTCATTTTGTAACGGTAAATTAGATATCTACCCCTCACGTGCAATGTTATAGTTCGATAAACACACTGTACTTTATGTACATAGACACACTGTGAAAACAAAATGGCCCACATATGGGACATACACGTATGAGTTTCTTGCTTCATATGTGGTTCATACACAGTGAACGTGTTAAGATTTGAAAATAAATCAGCAAGAAAAATGAGATTGATTATTGGCTATTTTAGTTTGCCTTCTTTTCTTGATTATATCATTTTATGATTTATTTTGACCAAGTCAAATAGACAAGAGGGACATAACCTGTTTGTGCATAAATCTAGAGATACAAATTACTTACATAATTATCTTGCTGGTTTTTTGAGGATTTTGTAGTAGGTAACAAGATTCCTTTATATTAGGTACTAAAAGTAAAAGTTCATTTTAGACCTCGAGCTTTTGAAAGTTATTTGAATCCAACTATAAACTAACCAACTCGTTGCAAGCAAAACAGTATTAAAACAAGGCAAATGGCAATAGACATAACGAACTCGGGCAAAACAAACAATTTCTTGTCGCTGCGAACCAGAAATTGAATTGCTTTGTGTACGGACAAAAAGTACAGCAACAGGGTAAAACGGCCATATTCGGACGCCCACAAACAAAGCTTCAATAAAATATGTGGGGTGCACAGGGCAAATTTATCGGAAACCGCCGATGGGAGAGCATGTCGAAACATGCATTTGGTCTGGCCACTACTACTGGCCGTCCGTCCAGTAATCAGAAATCAGAATCATTTATTCAACGTTATTATCATGGATGGATGAATTGGAGATGTCCTTAGAAAAGGTTTAATACGATCTACTCTGAACCGGCGCCGCGGCGTGCGTGTTTGAAGCGATTGATGAATGTGGAGGAAGCAAGAGAAGTGTGTCAGGATCGAAGCAAATGGAGTTCTATAGTCTCTACTTAGCCCGATGGGAAATAGGCGTGAGTTTATGTATGTATGTATCATGGATAAACTTGTTGAAGGTCAATATAAATTTTTTGAATTTACATCATTTCGCAAGGCGTTATAGCTGAGGAGAAGAAATGACACTGCAACAGCAACACATCTTCAATAGTCAATAGCCCATTTACCCTAGTGCACTTCTAAATACTTGCAAGAGCGTAAGATGAAGCCATACCTGGAACCATAATATTACACCGGTCGGATACTATAAGGCCTAAGGCAACTTGTAAACAATTTATGATAATCGATAGTGACAGGGATAAAAACCTATGGGTTTGACATAAATAGACATGTCAATCCTATACATTTATGTCTGTATATTGCTGGACTGGGAGGGAAAGAAAAAACAAATGATGTTGCAGTAAGATATCACATCATCACTAATTTATGAGCCACTCTCTTGTCGGTGTAGCATTCTCCATTCTTGTCTATCAAAGGCCAATTCCTTCACTTCCTTATAAGACACTACGTTCGCATTTTCTTTAATCTGTTTCATGTAAGCTCTTCTTGGTCTTCCTCTTCCTTTTTTCTTTTCTTTTTTCTTTTTTTTTCTCTATTTTCTTTTTTTTCTTTCTTTTCTTTGCAGTAAGATATACATATGTAGCCGTTATATAGTTAGGGGCAGGTATAAATATCTCGTAACATACAAAAGTTAAACAGGTCTCTTAAATAGGACTCTAATTAAAACACGGCTGTATTTTAGTGATAATCATAAGTGACTATTCTACTGTGACATGAAGAGCGCGTTCATCTGCTTCTGTTTCGGGTAAATCGTTAAAACAGACAGAGAGATGGTGTTCTTTCTAAAATCCTGGCACTTACTTTATATAAAGGGGACAGGCTGATCACCTACGGTTCATCATATCCATCTTCACTTCGTATCAAAAGCCTTTGTGGCTTAAACAAATTATATACCTCTATAATCTATATATATATAGAATGTGCAAATGCTATTGAGAATCATGATTAATAATTTAAATTGTAAAATACGTAAAGAGTAAAACTAGTAGTAAATAATAACATCAGCAAAAACAGCGCAGCCAAAACAACAAACTTTGCAATTCAAATTTTCAGTATTTCGTTTGTTAATGAGAATGAGTTATACAAAATTACAAACACGATTCATAGGTCGTTGGATTCAAAACAGTGTCGAAAACAATAGTAATGCTACGATTAGACTGATGTTTGTTAAAACTGAACCTTTAGGTGAAGCTGTAGAGCCTAAAATTGATGCGTCAAACGAAATTCACACACCAAAAATTCTAGAAATTCGAGCTAACCTGGTGCGGCCCGGTGAAAATAATTAATTTCTACCAAATCCATTACTGTTGAGTGCTCTGGCGTGAAACTGTTCCCAAACAATAACTCGGCTCTTTAATAATCATCAGAATTGTGCATCCAATTGTTTACTCTCAATGATTCTCTCAAGTTAATGATTTTAAAAATGCCTTCAACAGCTGCATTGAAATTATAGTCTTTGTGAGGTCATTTTCGCGGTCAATACTCTGCTACTTGGCCATTAAATGAATTGGCCTTTTCTGTACTTAAATAATTATAATTAAGTAAAAGTGCTCTAGTCTAGCTGTTGGCAACCAGATATTACTGTAATTGTTAGTTTTCCTGGATCTTACTTGGTAGTGTAAATAAATTATTGAAAAATCTCTCTTTTCAATGCAACATAACGTATCAAAGAGTTTGGGGAAAATCATCGTATAAACATTGCCCGTTTCTATTTAGTATCTCTTACGATGGAAAGCAAGCCTTGTGTCTAGCGTAGCACAGCCATCAAACATCGATACCGACCCCGCCGGCGTGGTCGAAAATTTCCCTTATTCAGCACTTAAGTCCATTGAATCCTCTCATAGACGTCCTGAGCCGATGTTCGCGCCTAACTGGACACGCTCAGGCCTGTTATATCTGTGAAATCCCTCAGCGCTCCCCATTTGTCAAGTCACTAGTTAAATAGTAGTTACTTAATGTCATTTACGGCAAATCTACAAAAAGTCACTTAAAAAAAACTATCAAACAGGGTGATAATGCATATATATGTGTGTGTACAATAGTGTACAAATACATTTTTTCCAGGTGACACCCTATTACCTACCTACAAAAAAATGAATTTTGGACTTAGCATAAGTTTTTAGGTTCGAACCCTGGCCTGGTACCTGACTTACGCCAATGAGTTATTAACTTATCTGAAGTGCAGTTTTCACGATCCGGTTCACCAACTATCACATTGATCTAACAGAAAGCTCAGTGACACGTGGGTAGTTGGTTCATCTTCCGATGGATGTACCTCCGACTACTCCAATTAGGATATAATCGTGGGCTTATGATTATAAAGCTATGTTTTTGGTGTATTTCTTCCTAAGTATACCACGGTATCATGACCGCAGCTAGCTGACAGAAGATAAGGTGGTCCAAGCAAATACGGGATACTTTTGCGATTAAAACTGCAGCTATTGAGGCTGCCGAGAACATGTGAAGATTTAGCCTCGAGCCATTACTCTATATGAGGGCGGGCAGCGAGCTGCTGATGGTGTTATGCGAGATGTAACAAACTAATAAGAAATATTTAAAGTTAAACAAAAGTGCTGATTCCGGCACACATCATCTTAGTTTATTTTAAGTTATACGTGACATTTTCTTATCCGCCGAAAAGGAAAGGGACGGGTAATCGGTAGGGATACAAATTATGTCCGTCATTTTTAGGCAGAAATTTAAAAAACTCAAAATTTTAAATTTGCTGATAACCCGACAGAATTAATTTGACCGCACACGTCGGACGGACTGCATATGAGCGAGATGCCTATTTAATACGCCCGGGTTATTTTTTCATTTTAAAATTAACAGTTGTCAATCATCCATCCCTTTCCTTTTCGGCGAATAAGAAAATGACGGGTGTAACTTAAAATGAAATAAGGATACGTTTGCAGGAATCGGGGCCAATGGCGTTTGGATTTTAAAAGAACATTCGGTGTTACGACTTCAAAGTAAGGCCCAAAGTGCGTTTAAAATGTGAACCTCATTTTTAAATATGGTTTCCCTCTTGCTTTCTGCCCTGCAGAACATTTTTTGACGCGAGTGGGATGGCGCCCAGTAGTCTATTTCAAAACCGTATTAGGACTCCTGTCCTCCGTCTCCGAATAGTTACTGCTGCCCACTGTCAGTTTCCAAGTTACAGTCCCTGTGACTCGCCTCAAAAAAACTATAATATTATAAGAAAATAACAAAATGGTTCATTACAGTAGCACTGCATCCACGTAGGACGTCTAGTGGGCGCGTTATCTCGATCGAAGCTCTTTGAGCCTTGCGCCTTCGGCCACAAGGAACCGAGCTGAATTCCACAGACCACATCGCCTGCAGTCACTAATACCACGACATAGCAGAGATATGATGTGATAATGAAATGTGTCATTTCACTATAATATTAACGACCTCCGTGGTCCAGTGGTTGAGCGTTGGGCTCACGATCCGGAGGTCCCGGGTTCGAATCCCGGCGGGGACCTATCACAAAAAAAATGTCGTTACATGGGCCATGTCAGGGGCCTTTGGCGGCTCTATAATAAAACTGGCACCAGGGTTGATGAGGTTGGTTGGCACCTCAAAACTCCCACGATAGAAAAATAACTATAATATTCTTAAACAAATAATATTCTTTATTTTCATAAAAGCCCCAGACTACTAGCCAGTCATATTATGCCGTTCCTAGAAATATTCCAAAAGTGAGAATGTTCTCGTTGTATAAGCTCTTGGATGGTAAGGACACTGGATGCTCTTCTTTTTTAAATTGTTCTTTATTGTACTCTGGTTTACCTAAAGGTTAGATTATAAAGGTCTTTTTACATAAGTTTTTCGCTTTTTACTGCCAGGACGGCTCCCAAAGTGGGAACATTTCCCACATACCTCCACCAATCCGTAGAGCATATTCCATGCTCCAAATCCCCTCCGGATGATAGAGGGGAGGCCTGTGCCCAGAGTAAAAGAAATTTAAACAACTTTAAAATGGGAAATAAGATCACAAAATAAACAATACTCATTTATTATTAAGCTTTAACTTTTCGAACGCGAGAACGCAGATCTCAACCAGACACAATGTAAAGTATATTGTGTCTGGTATCTCGGCAGATGAGAGGTTATCTGTTCGTTTTCTACCAAAGCGATGCCAAGACACCAACTAGCATCAGAATAAATGACACTTGAAGTCCAACACTTCCTCCGCTCAAGTATCCGAATCTCCTAGCCTGATGGATCAGGTCAATGACCGAATCCATGGCTTCTTCGTTATTAGGTAAAATCTGATCAGTGGGCAGTAGGAAACCGAATTGACCTCTATCACGAAGTTCATAGCAGTATACTATAGGCACTTGCAGATGTTCCTTTACCCAGTCTACGCTGCCACCAGTTGCTTGATCTGGAAAGAGATTTAGGTCATCATCATGTACTCATTGAATAGTTTATTGTTTACAGAAACAAAGACATAAATCATCATCTCCCTAGAATTGTCCCGTTTTTCACAGGGTCCGCTTACCTAACCTGAAGATTTGACAGGTCCAGTTTCTTACAGAAGCGACTGCCTGTCTGACCTTCTAACTCGCGAAGGGAAAACCAGTCCAATACTGGTTAAGTCACATACCTCCGAAAATGCATTTCTCGGGAATGTGGGTTTCCTCTCCATGTTTTCCTTCACCGCTGAGCTCGTGATAATCATTTATGATTCAAACGTGAATTTGAAAACAAATTCGACAATCATTGGCTTAGGCCTGTGCTGGATTCGAACCTGCGACCTCAAAATAAGAGGCAAGCGATCTACCAACTGGGCTACCACGGCTACAAACAAAGACATAAATACTCACAGATGGCTTCGGCAATATTTCCAGTGACGTACTGTGTTCCATATCTGACTGAAAGAGCACCCATTGCTCTTCTGCCGATGTTCAACTAAAATCAAATAATTATAATTATTTGTAAAGTATGTAAATGAGGAGCTCGGTGGCGCAGCGGTAAACGCGCTCGGTCCGCGATTGTTGAAGTTAAGCAACTTCGGCAAAGGCCGGTCATAGGATGGGTGACCACAAAAAAAAACAAGTTTTCATCTCGAGCTCCTCCGTGCTTCGGAAGGCGGTTAAGCCGTCGGTCCCGGCTGCTTTAGCAGTCGTTAATAACCATCAATCCGGACTGGGCCCGCGTGATATTTTAAGACCCAATCTCGGCGATCTCCCTATTCATCCATAGGGAAGGCCCGTGCCCCAGCAGTGAGGACGTTAATGGGCTGATGATGATGATGTAAATGTCATAAAACCTAAAAATACCTACTAGTTTTTGTCTCATTTGCTCAAGATATGAATACTATTCAAATTCTATCACGTTAATAAAGTCAATTTAAAGTGAATCGCGATCTGAACGTCTAAAGAGGCCACATCGAATCAATTCATCTAAAAAAACGATATTGCAATACGATATTTGCGCACTTACTTTTGTATGCTTGAACATATTATTATTTTTTATTATTCATGATTATATTAGATGTATAAAATCTCAAATAGCAATATTGGATTTTAGGTGAATTACTTTAATGAGGTGTTTTCAACTTTCTGATCACTATGTATGTATCTTACTTGACTAAATGTATCTGGTAGTTGATGGGCCTGTGAAATATCAATTAAAATTTGTGTGTAAGAAAGATGTTAAACTAAAACGCTGAAGAAAAAATATTATATTTAATGTCAAAAATGCCAGCGTATGAACTATGAACAAAATGAAAAATGTTCTGAACATAATTTTAACACCAAATTTCAGGCAAGGAAAGTTTGCAAGGTATTTCACAGTCCATTTATCCTCTGGCAACTATTTAACTCTATTTTGAAACTAAAACTTTTATATTTTAAACCTGCTGGGTCCTGAAGCAGTACATGTACTCAATTTTCGTGAAGTTACACTATTCCAGGTTGTGCCTTCGTCCAGGATAATGGTTTTTAGTTCCTACTATCAGATAGAACAACTAGCTTACATAAAAACGGGTTCTTACCGTGTTTAAAATAGGTATATGAGACTCCCGATATTTCTACACTGTTTCAAGTGCCATGATCACGGGATGAGATTGGAGTGGAGTAAAAATACTTTACTTACTACTAAAATACTTTAAACTTACTACTACACTTTACATTTTTTACTTTTTTTCTTTTTTACTTAAATTACTTTACTTTTTTTACTTTTTAAATTATTTTTTTAGTTTTTTTTTAATTAATTTGTGTATTTGTGTATAATAAAGCGATATTCCTTTTTTAAATGAATTGATTCAATGAGGCCTTTTTAGACCCACAGTGCTCTGTCCTCGGTGCCAGCTAAGTAAACGGGAGCAAGCAGGAGCCATCGGATAAAAATCTATTATTTTAATAAAAAATCTTCTTTTATGTATATTTTCTTATAAGTACCAAAAATTACTTACAGTGTCATGATAATTTCCAACAGGCTCCGTAGTATTGCCGAAGGGTATAAGCAGAAGTTGACTGAAGGAGTGGAACGACAGGTACATGTCAATGTCTCCGACAGACCTGATGAAGCTGGAGAGGGACCTGGTTTCTGGCTCGGAGAAGGGCCCCGGGCCGGCGTAGATGTCACTGGCAGGGTTGGTACTGGCACCTGATACTGTTAAAATCAGAATACTGTTAATGTTAGAATTGATTCTGCAGGCAAAAGGAGAATAACATAAAAAATCTCACGATTCTGTCCCAATTGGGATGGTCGGAGATACATCCATCGCAAGAAGAATTTAGTACCCACAACTCACAGAGCAATCTGTTAGACTAACGTGGTTGGAAGTGAGCCGTATCGCCGTAGTCGCGCCAACTGTGGTAGTGAAACTGTGTGTGTGGGAAGAAGGACGATACTTAAAAGTTCTCTCTCTCTCTCTCTCTCTTTACTTAAGAGCTGCGCTCTTGTCGGTGGAGTAATCGCCATTCCTCTTGTCTTCCCGCCAAATCCTTCACCTCCTGGTACGACACGACCTACACTTTCTCTTTTATTTGTTTCATAAATGTTCTCCTAGGTAGACCCCTTCCTCTCTTCCCTTCAATTTTTCCTAAACTAACTTCAAAGTTACAAACCATAAAAAGGAAAATGTTTGAACTGGCTTTATGTCTTTAAAACGACAAGGGCTAACGCTTACTTCTTTACCTCTTGATATATTTAATACAGATGTAGAAGTTTTTGATTCATCTGGTTTTGTAATTGTAGATACATATAAATATGGTACATACAGTTATATTGGTAATATTTATCTTTACTTGACTCAAACTGAAGAATGTATTTCAGATAATTAGTAATAATATGTACATACCCAGCCAGTTGTTATTCCAATTTCTATTTAAATCGACTCCAAAATTAGTACCGAAAGGTCGTCTATTTTTGCGCCACATTCTGAACTACAACAAAGATAATGATATTAGCGATAATAAAGGACACCATAAAGTCATGAGATGGGCAGAACCACATATCAGAAGACAACTTGTAGCCACTATTGATACGAAGTCCTAAGATGGATATGATGAATCTTATGGTAACCAGAGATCATCAGCCTATCGCCATAGTGACTCAATCCCTCTGTCGGAGCTTGCGTTATTATTAAAGTGAATGCAGTAAAAACATAAACCTTGGTGATGGAAGTGCATAAATGATGTAAATGTTATCTTAAAAGATAAATTCTAAGACCTTAAGAATCAGTTCAGAAGTGAGTATCAGCAGGAAGTAGTTAAAAAAATAAATAATAGTACATTGCATATAGATCTACATAAGAATGACGTAAAATATATCTTAGAAGATAAAGTCATTATGATGTCTAGACTTAATTGATGATAAGTTATATAGTAATCTAAGATAAAATACATACTTAAGTAAGAAGCAGTTAGATAACAAGAAGAGTCACTAGATGCGTTTGATATAGATGTAAATGTCTTGAAATGACGTGTCTGTTTCTCCAACTCGTAATAATCTGGGAATCTTCAAGGCTAGAGTGAATGGGCTTTTGATAGGTAAGCGTGATTCGCCCTAGACCACATCGTCAGTTACCATCAGGTGAGATTGTGGTCCAACGCGAGCCTCAAAATCATCATCTCCCTAGCGTTATCCCTATTTTACAGGGTCCGCTTACCTAATCTGAAGATTTGACAGATCCAGTTTTTTAACAGAAGCAACTGCCTGTCTGACCTTCAAACCCGCGAAGGGAAAACCAGTCTAATACATGTTAGGTCACATACCTCTCAAAATGCATTTTTTGGGAATTTGGGTCAAACGCGACCCTATTTTATATAAAAACAATGCCGTGAACATGTGATCCATGTCCACACTCTTTGTGAGAATCACTCAATCACTCTTACAAAATACTTATCTGCTTCCACAAACAATTCCATTAGGGCACAAATAAAATTATAATAAGTACATTAGTATCAAGAACCTTTACCGCTAAACAAACAAATTGTAGGTATGGCGCCATCTATTCAATAAAAAAAGTGATTAGCTGATCCCGCACTCTTAAGCGGCTAGCAGGTCTTAACAACTAATGCACACGGCTACAACAGACGACGATTAGTTGGTCTTGACATTGCGCACTTTGTTTTAGATGCGCAAGTGTTACAAGGCAAAATTGCTTTATAGATGAATTGCTTGAATATGGATTTTTTAAACCCTAAAGCTGATTTGAAACTTACATCAGTATGAGTCCAAACATAACCATCAGGGTTTGCAACAGGGATGATATACCAATCAAAATCTCTTGCTGCAGCCATAGTATCATTGTCAGTA
This sequence comes from Pectinophora gossypiella, assembly GCF_024362695.1. Classification (NCBI taxonomy): domain Eukaryota; kingdom Metazoa; phylum Arthropoda; class Insecta; order Lepidoptera; family Gelechiidae; genus Pectinophora; species Pectinophora gossypiella. Next base: position 2,905,913 of record NC_065421.1, on the reverse strand, counting down.
CTGGTCAATAGTTCGTTAATAATATAACAGGCAGTAGACATTGTAATCCATTCCCTGGAATGCATTCCTGCTTCGACAAAAATGATTTTTCTTCCTGGACCATGGGAGATTTTCAAACCTTTGATCTGACGGTGTTCATAAGACACTCCTGCAACAAATTCTGTCACCACATCTGGGTAAGTTCTGGCCATGTCTGCCATCCAAATGTTAATGTCGCTCAAATTATAATAGGCATCCCATGACATGCTTCTAAGATTATTCCTTGTGTAAGTTTTTATGGTCTCTTTGTCGATAGCTCTGAAAGAAGTAAAAATGCAAATTAATAATTGTATGATTTACAATAAAAATTATCACTGTGCAATATGGATTTCACCAAATGTTTGCATTGTCATCGAAATACACTTGTATTTACCTATCAATCTACACAAAGTTAAAGTCAAAGTACTTCGGGTGGTGTTTAATGTCTGTTAAGACTGCCAAGACCATGCTCAAGTCCATTGTTTTTAACTTATTTAAAACAACCTTCACATTGACATGATCTTGAGGGCAATCTCGAAGCTGAGATTAGTTTATTAATACTTATTAATACACCCACTCCTACTACCAATTATATTAAAAATAATTTTAACGAGAAGATTGTTTATTACTTATATAATATTATGGGAGAAGCTAACGAAATGATATTCAAAAAGCATATAAAATAATATACAATATTAGATAGGGAGTAAAAGTAAACAAACAAATACTTACTCTTGAATATTAGGCATAGTAATTTCATATTTTATTCCGTGAAGGCTAAGGAAGTGTTCCAAAGCTACCTTGTTCATGGGGCTGGTCATAATACTAACAAACTCAGCAGATGGCACAGGATCCGTCCAGAAATCATAATTTATATCACTATTCTGAAGATCTTGGAGTAACTTTATGTGGTGCGCATCGTCCGGTACAACTTTGAATAAAGAAAAGTTGTCAAAGCGGAACGGCTCACATAACACCGACGTTAAAGATATAAATAAAGTTAAAGATAGTAAGACTCTATTCGCCATTTTAAAATAAATATTAAATAAAACAATGTTTTATTTAAAAATCCTTAGCGTACTTGCACCATGCAAGTACGTTGACAATGATAAATATAAGACACCGTTCTTGAATAAATGTAACGTTGTAAAAATATCAAATTCTTGAATAGATAATAGTAATCATAATGATAGTATTAATTATCGATAAAGATTTTATGTCGAGATTAGCTTATCGCAAATTAAAGAAGCGGATTACTGAAGATAAGAAAAATAAAGCGAAAAATTTCAATGAATGCTAATACATCATCATGATATTTATATTCATACCATAGAATACGGATTATTTTTTGTAAATTAAGTGCAAAATGTATCTTTTATTGCACCAAACAAAGTTAAACATTAGCACACCCCTGAAACTTCACACAAACAACTGTATTATAGACATACACTGCACATTGACGACGTTATCGTATACGCGCAACTATGTGTGACATATTATTATGAGGGCTGCCAATTACAATAACTAATTTAACCGAAATTTACAAAACAAGCTTTTATAATCATCAGTTAACATTTTATTTATGTATTTACCACACAAATCACAAAAAAAATTTTTTAAACAATGAGGGTTCATAATAAAAAAGGCACCACATTTGCCTTTAAAATTCACTGAACTAGTTAATTGCATTCACATTATGATTACATTCAGCTCTTAGCCTAGGTTCAATTTTATTGCAAGTTATTAGCATGTTTTAACGAAGAATCACCACGAAAAATAAATATTATTTATAGGCGCCGTGCAGGCGTACCCAGCGCGGGAAATTACTTTGAGATCAAATATTTGAATCAGACGAAAGAACATCGGTGTCCAATTTCAAAATTCCAACATAATCTGAAGTGATATAAAATAAAAATAACGGTCCGCGCGCAGCCTTCAAGATTCAAGACGGATTAGGTAAACCTAGCTCAGCCGCTGGTGGGGAGCAGACAGTTGCCTTTCTATACGTAGTATTATTTCTTATTCTATGGCATAAAGGAAGGAAAAAGTACCTTTTATCGTAATACGTTTGGATCGTTGAATTAACAAGCAGCTATAGACAATTAAACTCATTAATCTTTGCAAAATTTATTTTCGTCCTGATACTCTTTATAAAACGAACTTCAATACTATCAAAGCCACCATTACAATCGAAGCTTGAAGACCACTTCCACTGTTCATATATCCAAATCTCTTAGCCTGATGGATAAGCTCAATAACAGAATCCATCACCTCAAGGTGGTTTGGCAAAATCTGGTCAGCAGGTAGGAGGAAGCCATTGGTGCCTCTGTCTCGGAGTTCGTAACAGTATACCAGAGGAACACGAAGACTCTCCTTAACCCAATCTATGCTGGTTCCTGTTGCTTTATCTGTAAAAAATATTTCTAAGATATGTAAAAACCACATTACTTGAATTTAGTAGTTGTGGTTTAGCAGTTGGACGAATGATTGCCAGTACGGATTAAACTAATGGTTTTCGAATTTGATTTTGCATTCATCTTTGGATCGTAAATGGTTATCACTTGCTCAGCGGTAAAGAAAAACATCGTGACAAAACTCACATTATCGAGAAATGCCTTCAAGAGATAAGTATATGACGTAACCTGTAATTGACAATTTTTTGTCTTCGGCTAGGAAGATCAGACAGACAGTCGCTTCTACAAAAAACTGGACCTGTTAATTCTTCAAGTTAGATTACTTTGTGAAAAATGGAATAGTCTTATGGAGATTATGAAGTTACAGCCGTTTCTTAAATTTTCTACCTTTCAATTACCCGTCGCTTTTGAAGGGAGGCCTGTGCCCAGCAGTGGGACGTCTATAGGCTGTTTATGTTATTTAAGAAAATTTCAGGTACTTTTAACTTTAAATTAGGAGGTGTCAGCGGGAATCAGGAACATTGATATATAATAAGAAGTTAAAAATGTATGGAGCTCATATTCGAAGTACTAACAACTTACAAATAGCTTCGGCAATGTTGCCCGTAACATATTGCGTTCCATACCGAACTGACAGCGCCCCCATCGCTCTTCTACCGATATTTATCTGAAACATAGCAATTTTTGCAAAGTTTACAATCTAGTACATATTTTTGTTGAGAAACTTCCGTGGCCTGGGATTTAAACTTGGTATGAACGATGACGTTGCTTGGATCATTTTGAAATTATTGCAATATTATTATACCATTTGGTTTATCTACTTATCGTAAAAATGTACGTTTTTCTCATGAATATAAGGAATATCGATTTACTTTTTGGTCCCTTCTCTGTTCAACTTGAAGGAAATACCTTAGAATGCGTTCAAAAACTGTTTAAAATTGGGATCATGCCAGCCACAATTCCTTCTAAACCGGCGAGCTTTTGATGAGACTAAAAGACGCGAAAGTACTGTGACAGTGACAGGATCGTAGTAAGTGGGATTCCGTAGTCTCGGGCTATCCCAACTATGGTCTATGAAACTTGCACGGTTATTTTATTTACCAGCCAGTCGCCTATACGTACAGGCAATTCGTCATTATTTTGAACACAATTATTACATTAATATCGTGGTTAGAGCGTTAGACTCACGATCTGGAGGTCCGGGTTTGATTCCCGATGGATACATTGTCGGAATCACTTTGTGAGACTGTCCTTTGTTTGGTAAGGACTTTTCAGGCTTGAATCACCTGATTGTCCGAAAAAGTAAGATGATTCCGTGCTTCGGAGGGCACGTTACGCCGTTGGTCCCGGCTATTAGTCGTAAAAAACACCTACACCAACCCGCATTGGAACAGCGTGGTGGAGTATGCTCCATACCCCCTCCGGTTGATTGAGGGGTGGCCTATGCCCAGTAGTGGGGCGTATATAGGCTGTTTATGTACGTATGTATTATTTGTCAATATTATTGTGTTCAACATTAAGTTCAATATCAAGAGTACATACTGTTAGCGATTTATGGCTTCACTTGTATCTCATAATACCAAAATACTTACAGCGTCTTCATAATTATCCAAAGGATCGGTGGTGTTCCCATAAGGTACCAGCAGAAGTTGGCTGTAGGAATGGAAAGAGATGTACATGTCGATGCTATCAGCTATGGTTCTGATGAAGCTGGACAGTGTCCGGGTCTCAGGCTCAGAGAAAGGTCCAGCACCTGGATAAGTCTGAGCATCTGGATTTAGACTGACTCCTTCAGCTGGAAGGAAGAGTTTTGTTACTTTTCCATGCTATTAGGTGAAAAAATTGTCAAAATTATGCGATTCTCTAATAAAAAAAACAATTGGGTAATCGTTTTTGATTAAGTATCTATAATTTGTTTTCAGATTTCCTTCTACAATTTTGCAAAAAAAATCTAGGTATAAGATTTTTTATTAAGTTCATTAACCCAAATACATTTAAACGTAGCTTTTAATAGCAATGTATAATAATAATGAAACTCAGAAACATTCACAAGACATTTAAAGGAATAAATAAGCGTAGGTAACGAATTCACACATGCTTACTTCACCCCACTGCTACAGCGCAGGTTGTGGGAGGTGTTTGAGCTAGTAGCCCGGAACCAACGCTACAAGTACTAATAAACTTACCCATAAAGTTGCTGTTCCAATTCCTGTTCAAATCTACGCCATAAACGGTGCTTGTAACTTGACGCCTATTCTTTCGCCACATTCTGAACTGGAATACATTTTTTTTTAAATTATTTTATATAAAAAGGTACTTACACTAGATTTTAGATTTTAGTTTTCAAGTGTCAGAATTAAATTGGCTTAAACAGCTGAACGTCCGCAAAAAAACATACTTTTGCAAGAAAATCAAGAATCCTGTTTTATTCCCATTGGCCACCACCCTGTTTACCACCACTGGTGGCCCGTGACACACGACATTAAATATTTTCCCATCCGCCACCAGTGGTGGTCTACGGGAACAATCTTTTTAGGGTATACCCATTGGCCACCACTCTTGGCCACCACTGGTGGCTAGTGACACTACATTAAATTACATTCCCATTGGCCACCTTGATAACTGAGATATATTATTAATTATTTAGTATTACTAATATATAAAAAAAACAAATATTCTTGTTTTAAAATAACATTTATATTATTAATTATTAGCACAGTTTGAATCAAATTATAATTAAATATAGTATTGTAAATATTGCTATAAACAAAAAGTTAAAAAATATATTCATTGTTACTACACTCTGACTATTAGGAACTTTCTATTGCTGATTATTGTTTAAATTTGTATGTAGATGAAACATAGATAAGTATAAAACAATTGTTGTAAAACATGTGATTTAAACTGTGATGATAACAATTTTAAATTGGTCCTATTTACAAATCAATGTATGTATTATAATTCAATTTTATTTTAATTTTTAAAAGTCTATTCGTTGTTGATTCTGTGACTATTAAGAACTATCTATTATTGATTATTGTTTAAATTTGTATGTACATGAAACATAGATAAGTATCAAATAATTGTTGTAAAACATGTGATTTAAGCTGTGATAGTAATAATTTTAATTTGGTCCTATTTACAAATCATTGTATCATACATGTGATTTAAGCTGTGATAATAATAATTAATAATATATCTCAGTTATCAAGGTGGCCAATGGGAATGTAATTTAATGTAGTGTCACTAGCCACCAGTGGTGGCCAAGAGTGGTGGCCAATGGGTATACCCTAAAAAGATTGTTCCCGTAGACCACCACTGGTGGCGGATGGGAAAATATTTAATGTCGTGTGTCACGGGCCACCAGTGGTGGTAAACAGGGTGGTGGCCAATGGGAATAAACCCTTACAATTTTAATTCAGATAAAAATTTTGTACACAATTTTTTAAACTGAATTGAAACTAGCTTGTCTATTTCGTAGTTTGTTAACGAATATCACATCCGAATGTGTTTTTTTAGAAAAAGCACGATTTTCACTATAAGGCGACGAAAAAATAAAGAAAGATATAGGTTAGGTTAGGTTAGGTACCAACATATTTTGTAAAATGTTTTGATACACACACGACTTGGACAATATTCACTATCTACTTCATCGCAATATGAACTGCTGAGAGCTTTCAGCTGGTAAACGAGATTTATGGAACTGCATTTTAATTAAGATTAGTATTCGGTTTTACTACAACTTACATCAGTATGAGTCCATACATATCCATCAGGGTTAGTAACTGGAATGATATACCAATCAAAATTCCTTGCAGCCGCCATAATTTCTTCATCATCACTTGTCAATAATTGACTTATAATATAACATGCTGTTGTTGGCGTTATCCATTCTCTTGCGTGTATACCACTCTCAATAAATATTACACGTTTACCAGATCCGTGGGATAGTTTAAGGCCTTTGATTTCTCTGCCTTCATAGGAAGTGCCTCCGACAAATGAAGTGACGATGTCAGGATACGTTGCAGCCAAATCTGCCATCCAAGCTTCGATATCATTCAGCTGGTAGTAGGCATCCCAGGTTAAAGATCGCGAGTTTCTGGTGTAAGTTTTCACATTTTCCTTGTCTATCGCTCTGGAATATTAAAAATTGCGGGAGTCAAGGGTTGTTTCATTACTTGCTGATGGAGTGTCTTATAGCAGTAATTTTATTTTACATACATAATTATCATCATCATCATCATTCATTACTTACTTTACATCGTGTAACTAATTTCCTCTACTTTTTATATTATCCACACAATCTGGTACAATACCTTACATTCTCTTTAGATGTTATCCTCTATTATGATTGTGAACTGTTGTGTTCGTCTTTAAAATAAATAAATAAAAAAATCCCTTAAATTATCAAACACTTATCAAACATTTGATAGAAATGGGCATTACTGATGAAAATTGTTTTAATATGAAACATAATTTAATATAAAACAAAAAACCGACACAGGGATTGCGTCCTCTAACATGATGGACTGATGTTATGGGCGATAGGCTGATCCCTTATCACCATAAGGTTCATCATATCCATCTTAGGACTTCGTATCAACAGTGGCTGCAAGTTGTCTTTGATTACTTGTGGCTCTGCCCACCCCATTTGGGATTACGGGCGTGAGTTTATGTATGTATGTAATTTAATATAAAAGTCAGTAGGTACTTACTCTTGAACATTTGACATGGTAATCTCAAATTTTAGGTCATTAGCGTTTAAAAATCCTTCCAGGATAGTCTTCTTATCAGGGCTGGACATTACGTTAACAAATTCCGAAGTAGGCAATGGATCGGTCCAAAAGTCGAAGCTTAAATCAGTATTTTGCAAATCTTGGAGTATTTTGATCTGTTGAACATTTTCAGGTACAATTCTATACAAAGTATAATTATCAAAACGAAATTTTTCACCTGACGCAAATGCGAAAAGTAAAAACGAATATAAAATCTTCATTTTGCACCAGAGCCCTGAGGCCTATGACTTCATTACTAAAAGAATGCGATGGTTGGTTTATATCAATACATCTTTTATGGTCTTAATTATTTAGATAAAGTTTTATATCCCTCTAAAGATATGTGTGTCTATTTGATATAGGGTCATCACTTTACTGTTATGTGTAAAATAACATTATTAAAAGCGTATTCTTCTTGTTCTTAAAATAAGTGAAAAAAGTCCATCTGCAAAAGTTAATCGATTAATATAAATAACACTAATCGATATTAATTTATTTCATGTCTCAGTAACAGTTGTTCAAAATAGATATCACAAAAATTATCAACCCTATTGATATCTTTATAGCTAGCTGTGGCCACTATTACAATAATACTTTTATAAAGACATTTATATTTGATGTTTTACTATCCATCGTACTTGCCTAAACCATTGTACTTATAACTATTTCTGTTAGATCAAAAATATTTATTGCTAATCGAATATAATATTAATCGTGTTATATGTTGGTTGACGATAGTCATAAGTTAAAGCGATATGCTAGATTGAAAATTTATCAATGTCTTGGCTCAATAATGTAACAATATAATTATAAAAAAAGGTGTTTTATTTAATAGCGTCAAATAATTCAGATTTTAAAATCTTATATCATTAGGTTTTGAGGTAAAAAAAATGGATGCAATTTTACTCTTTCGCACTTACAATGTATGCTTTTTCCTTTTATGAAGACTAAATGGAAAAAAAATGTAAAGCTCATCAAAAGGGTGCACGAGTCGTTAATGATTATTCATATATTTGTCAAGTCTATTATTGAAAGAGTTCACTGAGGGAGCACCAATCACAAATTGTGGCAGTTCATTCCACGCGTCCACTACACGGTTGGACGATTCATATATTATAATGAAGAAGAAACAACCAAATAAAATTCTTTCATAAATAACTCTTTATTAAAAAAAATTGCAACATTCACAGCATATTCGTGAACCTGGCTTCTCTGAGCAAAGCCATGAGGGAATCGAAGGTTTCTTCACAAGATGGTTGTACCTGCACTACTGGGAGGGTGTATCCCCATAGCCCAAGGTCCCTCAGTTGGTAGGTGGCAACCAACGTAGGGTTGAACCGATGTTTCACCCAGTCAGCCAAGGTACCTGTGGCGCCGTCTGGAATAGAAAGTCAGATAAAAATAACACTAAAATTTATTAATTTCTCACATTAACAAAAAAATCTTATATCTAAGCATTGGATTCAAACAGAAGAGAACAATAACTCTTTGATCTTATAATTAGTGTGACTGGTGCCTAAACAAGATACAAAACGTTGTGATCCCTAGTTTGGTTAGGACATTACAGGCTGATCACCTGATTGTCCGAAAGTAAGATGATCTGAGCTTCAGAAGGCACGGTAAGCCGTTGGTCCCGGTTACTACTTACTCATGTAAGCACACAGTCGTTACATGAGTCACGTCAGGAACCTTTAGCGGCTCATTAATAACCCTGACACCAGGGTTGATAAGGTTGATAGGTAATTCACCTTACAGCCCACACGATAGAAGAAATAATATGTATCTATACTAAGGTATAGTATCCGTTAGAATACTAATCGTAAAACATACAAACACGTCCACTTGTAGACATGCCTTGCATCATTACGGGTTGGTTTAATAATACCCGATGTATAGATAATAAATTAAAGTACTCATTAAGTTTTTTATTACCATGGACGTTTCTAGATGAACCCACAATGTACTGAGTACCATAGCGCACCGCCAACGACCCCATAGCTCGTCTGCCAACCGTCAGCTAAAAAGTATAGAGAAAACATTAATTGGTAAACTGAAATGTGGTATTTTGTATTGTAAACTCGTAAACCTTGAAATTAAAAAATGACCAAAAAGCCTATTTGCTGGAGTACTGACTGTCAGTAGTACAAGTAATACCAGATAGGAATTGGGTAGGCAGTCAAGCAAATAACCCAGAAAATTGAAAAAAAAGAAAATAATAGCAGTAATTGTCAGTACTATTCAGAGCCGGAGAATAGGAGTACGGCTTTGAAATAGACTACTCTGGGTGCCATCACACTCGCGTCAGACAGAGTACTGCGAGGCGGAAGGCAAGAGGGAAACCACTGCTTTATTTTTCCCTTCAAAGTAACATTGAGAATCAACAAGACACAACAAGAGCAACACCAACAAAGCGTGGGTCTTAAATTGGTGATGTATTATCAAGCAAATAGCAGCATCGTGTTTGAAAACTTAACAGATCAAATAAAAAATCCACATTTTCATCTAAAAGTATGCCTTGTAAAAACGCCACTAAATTCTCTTAACGATTGAGTACCATACTCGGGATTATGGGCTTTTATTTAAAGCGTACGTTCATGATTACCACATAATTATTACTTACCACATCATTAAAGTTGTACAGGGCCTCGCTAGTATGAGCGAATGGTACAAGAAATCTCTGTCCAAATTGTCTGAAGGATAAGACGCCTTCGAGTCTGAATCTGATACTCTCAATATAGCGGGAGAGAGACCTGGTCTCAATTTCGGAGAACGGTCCCAATCCTATGAAGTTGTCGCTTGCTGGAGTGAAGCTACCGCCACTGACTAAAAAGAAAATGAAATAACTGTGGTGTATGTATCGTGGCCAGATCATAGAATTGATCATTTCATGCTGTGCTCGATCATTTCATGAAATATAATATCATTCGTTGGCCACATCATGATGTAGTTTGGCCAGATCAATGAACACAAAACGTTTAACGATATGAGCAACTAAATGCATGGTTACTTCATGATATGGCCAAACGTTGGCTATCATATCGTAAAATTAGTAACATTACCCACCGATAGTGGCGCTGGTGTCGATTATATATAAAACTTGATTGATATTATAATCGACGAATCAATGTTATTGTTCAATTTTACATAACGAATAGGTACATAATTTTGAACCTAACAAATTAATCGACTATTCGCATTTTTATTGCACCACATAGCATGGACACCGCCTACCTCAACGATATGGTCAAACGTTGATTGATATATCATTAAACGTTGACGTTTCAACGATATGGTCAAATTATGTTGGCCATTTCATGTGTCACTTCTATCGTAATAAAAGCCACTGTGGTTCCTGTTGATTGATTCTCAATCGGAAACCGCTGTTTCGAACCCCGGTACCAAACTTGCACCAATGAGTTATTCAGTTGTAGTGCATTATAGACGATAATATGGCTCACTACCTATAACGTTGGTTTAGAGCTCGGTGAGCTGTGAGTAGTAAGTTCATCTTGCGATGGATATACCTCTGACTACTCCACTAGGATATAGCCGTAACCCTATGATATATATTATATACACCAGTGTCAATACATTAATTGTTTTTGTGACATAGAATAAAATGAATACATTGAGAGTTAATCTGATTATATTGGTAGGGAGAAATATCGCTGTCAGCAATTTATCAATGAATAGGTGTTTTCATCGTTTCAACAAAATCTAATGAATGGAAATTAATATACGAAACTTTGTAGAAAATAAGGTATTGAGTGTAAATTTTGTGCGTTTGTTAATTTCCGGATAAGAAGACTCAAGAAATTATGAACATTTTACCTAAAATGGACTTACCTCCCCATTGAGAATTCCAATTCTTAGTGAGATCAACACCGAAGGTTTGTTGTATTCCAGAACCGATAGGTCTCCTGTTCTTCACCCACAATCGAACCTAAAATATAAGTAAATAATTATCTATTTATATTATATTACAATAAGGGGCTTAAAACGGCCACATTAAAGCAATTCATCTAAAAAAGCAATATTACTTTTTTAGATGAATTTCTTCGATGTGGCCTTTTATCCCCTGTTTTGCCCTGGTCAGAGTTTTCTTCGTTAACACAATAGGATATTTTCGGATTGATGACAAAAAAATAATATAAGTGGACACAACGAAATGCAGATTTGCCACGTCACGAATTGTAATATTTAAAAGAAACTGTAAAATAGATGAGTTTACAATTTCATCATCACCTCCCTGGCGGTATCCCGTCCTTAACGGGATCCTTAATGCTCACTGCTTGCCGTTGACTGCTTGTCTAACCGACTGCAAGTCTGTCTGTTTGGTTTTAACCTTATCAAATTCATCACTTACCGAGTCCTGTGAGAATTCAAATCCATCAGGATTGATGATTGGGAAGATGTGCCATTCAAATTCTTCAGTAGCCGCTCTGGCCTCAGGGTCCTCTCCTCTCACCAATTGGTCCACGATGTACGTCAGAACTGTTGGTGACAACCAATCAGCGCCAACCTGACCTCCTTCTAAAAACATGGCTCTCAGACCTGTACCTCTGGAAATCCTGACTCCTGTTATGTTTCTGCCTGAAAATCCAAAATGTAATTATGGTAAGCCTCGTAGCAATTTAGAGGTCATATTTCATTTTAGAACAAGATATGCCTTTTTCAGGAGGTAAGTAATAGAATGTGATCTTATAAGCTAGCTTAGATTTTTTCTAGCAAGATTACATCTTCTATGTTACTTGAAGCACTGTAATGACAACAGTGCAGTGAATTACAACTCAAACAATTTGAGATACTTTAATAGTTTTGAAATGTTACCTTCATAAGATCGTCCACCAATAACAACGGACACCACATCTGGGTAAGTTTGTGCCAGATGATGGAACCACTCAATAATTTCATCTTGCGTTTGGTAAGCTGTCCAGAAAAGTTCTCTTGTTGCGTTTGTATCTCGCTTCCGTCTGCTCTGGAGTTGGGCGTCAAAGGCTCTGAAAAATGTAGTCAATAATATTACATTATCTATGTTTTGTATCAAAATAATAACTAGGTTTTCAAAGGTTTGTAATAATCGCTTTAAACAGGCGTTTCAGTCGAGAAGAATTTCATTTTGATAAATATATTGATGGATGTTATAATCCTTTTTCCATCTTCTTGTGCACTGTAAGGCATTGTATTTGTACTTGATTGAAGCCGAGCGTACGAAACAAGATTAATTTATTTATTAGTAAACATTCCATCCGTTAGCACAAAGTAATTACTACATTTTATTTTTAATTTCAGTAGGTATATAATCTATTGAATTTAGTTCAAGTCAAACGCACAAAATCATCTCACATCGAATTTTAAGATGTATCATAAATTAATTAACAACTTTACTCACTCTTGTATGTTTTCCAACATAACCTCTGGATGTATGTCACGATTTTTCAGCGAATTTTCGAATTCTTCTTTCATATCAGGAGGAGATACCACACTTACATAGTCCCCCACCCTCGTAGGGGGATACCAAAAATCTAAACCTTCACCATTCTCATGTAAGTCTTTTAGAAATTCTAACTGTTCTTCATTTGCTGGATGTAATTTATATAAAGAGAAGTTGTCATATCGAACTTTTTCTGTAGCAACTATTGCACTTAAAACACTAAATAAAATCAGTTTCATTAACATTTTGCCTAATTGTAACGCCCGAGTGAAGAAATACTGCTTCTTTTTTTAAGTATTATCAGTCCGATTAATTATAATCTAAGCCTACATATTACAGATTCTCTCGTAAAAGTATTTATATCAATGAAGGAAGGTTTGATTTTGTTTGACATGTGTGTGAGGATGACGAGTTATCAATTTTTGATAGAAATTATCGTTACGTTTATCATCAACGTCTCTTAGTAGATAATTTATCACGATTAATTGATTGTAAAGAATGTACTAATTAAAGGAAATACTTGTTAAAATACATGGCAAAAAGATAATCTATGTTTGCATCATGTCACACTGCTACAGCTGCTATTATATATTTGTTATTTATTTTATATTTGTTACTGTGGTGTCCCTTTATAATAAACGTTTCTTTCTTTCTTTCTTTCTTTCTTTCTTTCTACATACTAAAGTGAATCTAGGAATGAACGGTGTGTTTAACTTTGAATTCTGTCTGACTGAACTATTTAAATATTAAGTAATTCTTCTATCGTGTGGGTTGAGAGGTGGATTACCAACCCTATCACCCCTGGTGTCAGTGTTAAGATTGAGCCGCCAAAGGCCCCTGACATGGCTCATGTAACGACTACTAACTTACATGACCAACGGCTTAACGTTCCTTCCAAAGCACGGATCATCTCACTTTCGGACAATCAGGTGATCAGCCTGTAATGTCCTAACCGAACTAGGGAGCTACTAAGTAATGATTTTGACTCTGCCAACAACTAGACTGCGTGAAAAAATAAAATATTACCTTTACCAACATAAAACGACGTTATAAACAGAGAGTATGCAGCCTATAAAAGATATTTTTAACAACGTAAACTGCAAAATAAGCGTCGGCCATCATAAATCCGTTAATATGCGTCAGTAATTAAGCCAACAAAAGCGGTTACAATGACAATTTGTTGTGAGCCAGCCGAATTTATCTATCATCATAAAGTCCCGTAATCTGTACTGCTTTCCCCTTAAATCACGGGACTTCGGGAGAATTTTTGGCTTGGTTTTACACACTATTTCACGAAGTCCCGAGTGTATTATGCAGCTGGGAGGAAATTGTGGGACTTGGTGGATGAATGAATTTGCAAGATTGATTGCCCGAAGGCAATTAGCAACGGTTCGGTGGCTTCAGCTCTTTGCAGTTCATTTTTAACTGTTGACGTTTTGACAGGTGAGCCGTGGTCGAGCGTATACGGGGTGATACAAATACGATACATACCATGTTTATGGAAATAGGTCAATGTGATCGGCAGAATTCTTGACTTGAGAATATAATTTTCACGTTGACAAAACTGAAATTTCTGAAATATATTCTGCAATGATCAAACAAAATTAATATACGTTATTAAATGTCCCACAAAATGGTCGAATATGCACACAGATTGCAAAAAGTAGAAATTCCATAAAATGTTATATCCTCTCAGATTGTTTACATCAAAATAGCTTACTCAGATAATATAATTCTCAACGTTTTTACTTTATTGCTATCACTGTTTTGGGAATTCATTTTATTCTATTCTACGTTTCCATTGGTACATGATTACCAGTTTTTTCTTTTGACGTGATTAACTGTAATTTTTCCGCAGAAGGCATTACGTAACTAGGTACCTACTTGGCCGGAGGTACATGATTAGGTACTAAACATTCAACTAATAAAGGTATTTAAATAATCAGTTTCTCTTTCAAAGAGAATTCGAGAACTTCAACAAACAATGCCAGGCAACCAACAAAATCCTCAACTACGAACAATTCCTTTTCAAATCTTGTCTCACCCCGTATCCACCAAAGGAAATTAACACCAACTGAAAGAGTTGAGTTTAAACCAGAAGTGTTGAAAGTTTGTAATGACAAATGATGTACAAAACAGCTCCCACTTCAAACTTGGTAGGAAACGCTCAGCTGAATAGATGATACAACGCTCAAGTACTTTAACGTGGTACTTTGACGTTTTAAACAAAACTTTTGATATAAGCCCCATTCTTGACATTTCATCGTTCTTCGGGTGAGCTTGAAACTTCAACTACGGAACTGTAGTCTTGGAACGCGAAAAGAAGTTTACTGTACTTTTTGAGTAATGAAGACTGGTTCTTTGAGGATAAATTAAATATTAAACAGCATAGGTGTATGCACGTACGCCTAGATACAGCTGTGTGATGCTTTACATGAAACTTTTTAGAGGCTTGGAGTCGTTCACGTCTGTAGATTTGCCCACGAAACTCGTGTTCCGGCATGTTATCTGGAGACGCTGCTATGGTAAAGATCTCCGGGCAGCTGCACCTTGTATGTGCATATCACACTGCCCTGTTGTACTCACTGCTGGATCGACAACGTAGTACTCCACCCCAATACTTTCCCTCTGCTTATCTACTCTTCTCAAAACTATCATGAATAAGCATTTACTAGATCATCATTATTGGCCACAGCATCTATCGTAGATGATTCTTGCAGCACTTGTGAGTCTACGGGTTCCCGCAGCGCCGCCGATGGCTATAGAGCCCTATAGCAGCGCGGAATTTCTTGCCACATCGTTTGCACACAAAACGCGGCTCCTCAGGAGGTGGCACGACTAAAACTTTTTTGCTTCAGGTTTAATTTCCAGTCAGTCATCATCATGTCTTGAATATATCATTTACTAGATAAGCGTATACTAACTTAGGCCACATCTTCGTTTACCATCAGGTGAAATTTTGGTGCTAGCGCTGAATGCCTCTCACCTAAAACTAAAAAATTGAGATAACTAGCCTGAGGATGCTCATAATTATATGAGGCTTGGCTCAGAGCGCCATCACAAAGGACTGGATTTGAAATAAGTAATCGATCCTAGTGGACTAGTAGTGATAAAGATTCAATGAGGGAAATAATTGTCCACTTCAGCGCGATCGGAAGTTGCCCAATGCACACCAGACAGTTTTGTTTAACTTATCCTGAAGGAGTTCACTGACATTCCACAAAATTAATTGCAACAGCAAGTAAATTGTTTAATGTTGAATATTAGATGCGTTTAAACAAAACGTTCTTACTAAGCTCGACATACCAGTTGAGCAAGAAAAAGAAAATTTCACAATAATAATGTTTATTACCCAACCGCAATATCACGATGATGCCAAGATTTATATTTGTCCTCAAACATTTAGTTTATTTTTATTTTAGTCGGTTAACCGAAGCGTATTAGTTTAATTTCGGCTAAATTCTGCGGTTTGTAATAATTGCTTGGTTTACGCGGCAAATTTAGCTTAAGTGCAGTGTGTTTGAGTAGACGGGCGGTTTTAAACCCTGAAACAGTTTGAATATATTTTTGTGTACAGCAGGCATCTCATTATTTTCTTTTCTTCTCTTCTTCTGACCAAACTCAACTGTTTTTCTATTTAGAATGTGCTCATTTTTTCTGTTGCGTCCCATTCCAACCAACGTCCCATTGCTAGGTGGGTACATACTTCCCCTTGATCAACCAGAGTACAAAGGACATAGTTTAAGGACATTATCTATTACGTATTATTATTACTAAGTACGTATTATTATTACGTAGTATTATAAGCACATTATTTGATTACATTACACATACCATTTCATTATATTACGACATTACCAGCTGAACGCATTCTATCAGTTTCTTAACTGCATTCTAGTTCATCAGAGAGGTCCAACAAGAAAACTACTATTATAATAAATAATCGACCATCATTATCATTCTTAAAACTTTGTTTCATAAGTATCGGGTCTGTGCTGTTTACTGGTGACTATGGCTATCCCCTTACCCAGTACACGAGTGACTACAATAATTATTATTTATTACTAAAATATTTAATAACCGGCAATAGCTCGTCTGCCTCAACCCGAAGTCCAAGAGTGAAAAGTAAACCGTCACTAGCGTGGGGAAAGACAAACGACGCCGCGACCGAACACCCATTAATCACAATTAGTGCGACCACAGTCGCACAGTGTGGACGGAGCTTTAGGAAACGTCTATAGAACAATTTGACTTACAACCGAAATCGGTGGACTGTGGAAGACGCATTAGTGTTATGGTTCTGATAGGCCGGAAGTTGAATTTGAAAGTTCTTGAAAATTTATACTCGGAAAGAGCTCGAATATAAAACTTCTTTGCTGTTTTGGGTGAGTAAATATTTAATGGTATTCATATGTTTTTCCTCGTGCTACTTGTAAAATTTGGCTAAGAATAGAGAATAATACTACGCCCCGCACCGATTCGTATCGGGCACCGACCTCGCTCTTTCTGGGGTTTTTTTTTGACGTGACTTATTGTAGATTTTCCGCAGATGGCATTAACTACTTGGCCGGACAAACTTACTTTAGTCACATTCGGACACTTTATACAAAAAACCTCGTTTTACACAGACACTACACATTGACATTATCAACACGCGCAACTGTGTGTGTGACGTCTGTGTGTCGTCGTATGGTTTTGTTAGACTAGAAGTGAAATTCATTGATTGATAAGTCATTTTCTCTCTTTTTTCATAATTTATCCTTGACCTAGGAAACTACCCAAATGGGACGAAGTCGTGAGCTTGTGTTATGAAACGTCATTATGCCATTAATGCCATTAAAAAAAAAAATACTACAGTAAATTAAGACGTCAAATTTGATGATACTCTCCCCTCAAGCTAATCCAGCAACATAACCACACATTAAAACCAGCCACAGTGGCTGTAATCAAATAATACCCTGTGAAGAATATGAAAGAGCACGTAAAGGGAGAATAATTTTATTGAAATTATTTTTCCCCACGAAGGCTTTTAGTTCTCAATATTTATGAAGCTGAAATTTTAAGCCACAGAGTAAATAAATATTTACGTTTTTTTTTTATTAATTTTTCGATGTGTGTTTTTTTTGATGTGTGTGAGTTAAAAATCTTTCTTTCAGAACTTTCGTATTCCATTCTCAGTCAGGTCAATTTATTACCTCTTTTAGTAGGTACTAATTAATGTTCCATCGCTAAAATGCTGTGGAGCTGTTTAATTACTAAAATGCTATAATTATTAACTTACAAAAATCATTTTTGACATCCTATTATTTATTTTTAATATTAACCCCTGCTTCACACTTTGGCTTTAACTTCACGCGCAACTGTGTGTGTGTGACGTCTGTGGGTTGCCAATTACAATACCTAATTATTACTTGCTTAGGTAGGTAGTACTACTTACGAAAGATGCCTTTATAATAATCAGTTAATATTTATTTATTTATTTACCACACAAATCACAAACAAGAAATTTTTAACAATAAAAGTTCACAATATTAATAAATTTTACACTTGACTTAATAATCACTGAACTAATTTATTGCATTCAAATTATTTTTACATTAAGCACTTAGCCTTAAATTATTTTTATTATTATTAGAAAAATAAATATTTATAGGCGCCGTGCAGGCGTACCCAGCCCATGCAATTAGTTTGAGATCAAATATTCAATCAATCAATCAATAATACTTTATTGCACAACGACATATACAAAGGACATAAACATACGAATAAAAACATAAGTACAATAGGCGGCCTTATTGTTAAATAGCAATAATATTCGAATCAGACGAAAGAACATCGGCGTCAAATTTCAAAATTCGAACATATAAACTAAACTGATAAAAAATAAAAGCAACGGTCAGCGCGCAGCCTTCACGATTCAAGTCTAAACTGTGTTTGAGAGGGGGTCGAGGTAAACCTAGCTCAGACGCTGGTGGGGGGCGAGTTACCGTTCTATACGTAGTACTATTCCTTATTCTATGCCTAAAGTTTGTTGGATAAGCTGGTATTGATAGACTGTGGCAGGATTTCGCCTGAATTAATTAAGTAGAAGCCTTTTATACTCGCCGTTGACCTTTTGTGTCGTGACTCAAATTTTCTAGATAAAGTGTTTATTGTAATATTCCAACAGACTTAAAAATGTCAGATTAAATACCTGATGAGATGATATTGTGATGAAAATATACTTTTACTCTCAAAGTTGCTGAGAATTGGGTCATATACCTCTTAATTCAAATCAAATCAAATCAAATATACTTTATTGCACACAACATACAAAACAAATTCACACAGATGAAGATAGATACAGTACAATCTGGCGGCCTTATTGCTAAGCAGCAATTTCTTCCAGGCAACCAGTGGATAGGAAACATTATTACAATTTGGTGCGGGACAGTGCAACATCTAGTATAAAATAATAAATACTATAAATAAAAAACAAATAAAAGTAAAATAAATAAATAAAATAGAAATATATAAATATAAATACATACATACATATACCCATTTATATCAGACGTATATATTATAATTAAATTAAGACATTACATGTAGATATGACAATAGTTTCCTATAAATACTAAAGGATAAAATACGTTATATTAATATCCACACAGCGACTCGTAATGAGCACGTAACAGATTTTTAAAACTCTGAAGAGAATTAGCTACTCTGATGGCGGGAGGTAAAGAATTCCACAGTCGCACAGATTGCACCGTAAAAGACTGCCCGTAGAAATCTGTATGGTGAACAGGGCCTACTAACAACATTCTGTTGCAGGATCGAGGCTGTCGATAGTGAACCTCTGTCCTAAGACTAAACCGCTCTTTCAGGTAATTGGATTATTCATATTCATATTCATTTATTCCTTGTAACAACTTAACATTGTGTTGGAAATTGAAAATAAAAAATAAATAAAAACAAGCTTAAACTACATTACAATCTAAAACAACAGTGGGACTATAACTTACTTACAATATACCTAACAAACTATTACAACAAACACATACAATATCAAAATAATAAAGAAAAAAAAAATATCTTACACTTTAAACTTACACTAAAAACAATGTCGATGTTGTTTGTATTTCTCAACGCTGTAAAAACAATTCTCCAGCAAAAAGAGTTTAAGATTTTTACTAAATAAATTAGCGTCATCAGTAGTTTTAAATTCTTTTGGGAGGCAATTAAATAATCTGACCGCTTGATACCTTACACTTTGTTCTGCCACTTTGAATTGGGGGGCTATTGCATTCTGTAAGTCCTTTCTTCGTGTCGTCTCTCTTTTTGTTCTTTCTTCAGAACTTTCAAATCTACTCGGCCGCTTTACAAGATCAGTCAATAGGACAAGAATGAACAGACTAGGTACCGTTAAAATTCCAAGGCTGCGAAAGTATTCCTTACATGATATCCACTGAGGAATGCGCACTATTGTTCTTATTGCCCTTTTTTGTAAAATTAACGCTTTGTTTATATTATAACTATAGCTGTTAACTATAGGTGTTGGAAGTAGAAGGATTGGGAAGGAGGAGGTTAATTCTGTTGGCAAAATGAGAAATTATAATGCAATGTAAGTTCGAGTGTGTAATGTGGCGTCCAACATAAAATAGCTTGTTTTCTTCCTTTCTTTCATAAGTGATGCCACGCGATTTTGATGGTGAAGAAAAACGTATTGGCAAAATCAGAATACCATCAAAATATTCATAGGTCTTCAAAAAAGTACGAAATTATCTGTCTACCTGCAGCAGAGTTCATATTACTCTTTCTAACTTTGAGTTAACGTCTAGTTGTCTTGGTCTAGTTGTTGAGCGTTGGGCTCCGATCCGGAGGATCCGGGTTCGAATCCCGGTGGGGACATATCACTAAAATCACTTTCTAATCCCTAATTTCGTTACGATTATTGCACATTGATCACCACATTGTCCGAAAGTAAGATGATCCGTGCTTTAGTGCTTCATTAACAAGAATTTAGTCGTTACGTGAGTCAAATCGAGGAGCTCGGTGGCGCAGCGGTTAATGCGTTCGGTCTGCGATTGTTGAAGATAAGCAACTTCGGCAAAGGCCGGTCATAGGATGGGTGACCACAAAAAAAAATAGTTTTCATCTCGAGCTCCTCCGTGCTTCGGAAGGCACGTTAAGCCGTTGGTCCCGGCTGCATTAGCAGTCGTTAATAACCATCAATCCGCACTGGGCCCGCGCGATGGTTTAAGGCCCGATCTCCCTATCCATCCATAGGGAAGGCCCGTGCCCCAGCAGTGGGGACGTTAATGGGCTGATGATGATGATGATGTGAGTCAAATCAGGAGCCTCAGTTGTAGTCCTCATGGTTGATGAGGTTGGTCATTGATCTCATAATAACCCACAGCAGAGCATTCCTACTTTGGGAACATTCCTGGAAACGGCACATCTATATAAGCTTAGCTAAAAATAGGCATACAGATTAGACACCAGATTAAGCATTAGAATATAAACTCAGATCTTACCTAAATGACTGCACCGTGTATGTCTAATAGCAAACAAAATCAAACAGTAGGTGGGGCCACAAGATAAATTGCCTCTTTATTCTCAAAAATATCTTCGCGTACATTCATTAGACGAGAGAGCGGTAAACAAAAACGTATGTGTAAATTACACACGACATTTATCACGCACGTCTCCTGGCCACAATAATATGGTTGACTTCATCTTGGAATAATTCTCTTTGTTCCTTGCAGTTAGTTTTTGCCGTTTTTGCTGATAGTTAAGTCATGGGAATGTTGCGTTACTTCTTCTATCGTGTGGGTTGTGAGGTGGATTACCAACCGCATCAACCGTGGTGTCAACCGTGGGTTACTATTGAGCCGCCATAGGCCCCTGACATGACTCATGTGACGACTACGTACTTACATCAGTAAGTAGTAACCGGGACCAACGGCTTAACGTGCCTTCCGAAGCACGGATCATCTTACTTTTTGGACAATCAGGTGATCAGCCTGTAATGTCCTAACCAAACTAGGGATCACAAAGTGATTATTACGTTACTTATGTAGTGGATCTAAGAGTCAAAAAGAGTTATATAAATTACTGTCTTTTATCGTTTCAAGGTATGATTGCGTACTTTTAAAACGACGCTATAAAAACACCACATGAACTCACTTCATCTACTTACGCAATATTTCAATGAGAGACTTTCCAGACTCGTTCACCAAAGTAAATAAAGTGATAATTACATATACCTATTTTCTCATTACTTGAGTGCATGATGAGGGGCTTTCCAGGGTAAGTTCCTCAAAATCAACATAGATGGCGCTGTACAGATTTTTCTTCGTTTAACCTTCTACTTTCATGGATACCACACATATGCATCTTTCAATAGAATAGAATAGAATAGAAGTTTATTGCATTCATCTTTGTTTTTGCTTAAAAATGATGGCTCTTTTTCTTACACCCAGGCACAACTACATCTTCCACTCATTGGTTTTCTGATGAAAATAATGAGAAATAATTAAAACACATAATAACGGGTTCTTACCGCGTTAAATGGGGATATGAGACTCCCGATATTTCGACACTGTTGCAAGTGCCATGATCACGGAATGACTGATGAGATTGGAGTGGAGTAGGTAGATCCATAATTTTCTACGGGCAGACATATCTGTCTACCCTCTTTCTTTGCGGTAAGAACCCGTTATTATGTGTTTTAATTATGATAATAACCGCGTAAACTTAAAACAATGAGAAATAATATAGGTAACAACATAATTCTTTACATAATGTGATTCAAATATCAAGCAACAATTATTTTTATATATTTATGCTTCTGCCATTACATTATATTTATTATCATTTACGTTAAAGCCAAAGTCAAATAAATTGTATTCAATGCACGATCAAAGATTCAAACGCGCTGTGTCCAAATAAAACACTATCGCTTTGAAACATTCCATCTCAATATATTTCTTTCAAAAATGTTTAGTGCTAAAAAGTAACTGCTTTATGTAGGTGTTGAGTGTGCAATAAAATATTTGCGATAGCGTTACCAAACCCGCTATCGCTACAGCAACCTCTCGTCCCGTCGACCAGCTACCATCAACCGTACATCACGGCGTGTCGTTAAGGGCAGGAGGTGGTCCGATAAATCAGGGGACGTCGTCTGCGCCGCTCGCCTGCACCCGCTAATGCTGTTTGTAATGAATGAGATCAGATGTCGCACTTATGATATACATTGTATCGATTGAAGAACCGATTATTGTCACTGTTCAATACATGAACATTAATATTGAAAGTGTATCACAACCTTTTGTTTTTATTCTTTTGTATTTTTGTAAAGTGGCAACATTGCCGATTTTTTCCTTCTCTTCTAGACCAAGGTACAAGAAAACCAGGTATGCTCAGTCCTATAGCAAACCGCCATTGTTAGCCCATTGATGACGTAAGAGTTACCACTGTGATACCATTAATTTGGTATCTCCATCATACCAATGACGTAAATTTTGTTATTGAAAATTAAGTGAATTACTAGCTAATGTATTCAATTACTATTACATGACAGTTTTTTTTTTTTTTTTTTTTTTTTTTTTTTTTTTTTTTTTTTTTTTTTTTTTTTTTGACGTGACTTATTGTAGATTTGCCGCAGATGGCATTAACTACTTGGCCGGAATACATGACAGTATATAACAATCATTAAAACTGTAAGTAAATGTTTTAATAAAAGTTCACAACCTTGCAAAGTAATTATAAAAACATTGGTCGTGGGTAATTTATTTTTTACGAAATGGGAACGCAGCGCGGGATGACGTCAGCTAGGCTAAGCTTGAAATGTTAGCTGTCACTTTTGAGCATACCTGGTCTTCTTATACCATGTTCTGGACAATGCCTTGTAAGAGGCTGGGCAATGTTAAACCTTAAATTAATCATTTTTCAATTCTGAAATCCATATTTCCAACGTTCTTTTGTCACCATGTGGCAGACAACCTATTTCTGGAGAGATTTAGGTAAAATTGCAGTGGCCACATGAACCATGGGCCCTTCACCTGGATCCCCTCATGATCCTCACACTGTTAGAATACAATACAAAATATACTTGGCAAATGGCGGCCTTTTCGCTTAAAGCGATTTCCAGGCAACCATAATAAACCATTAGAAATGTCGAATCAAATCAATATACACCCCATTTAAACACCCCTTCCCTTTACAATCACCTTAATATTGAACTAGTGCACAATTCAACACCCCGAGCGCAACGAAGGGGTCCGATTGTACCTATACGAATTGGGAGCTGTTATGGCTTCATCTCCAGGGACCATGATTGATCACCTTCCATCAGCCGGTATTCGGAAGCCATTCCATCGTAATATTTGACTCGTTCCCGATAGTATACCAATAGAAGCTAATATTGGAGCTGCAATAGCAATGGATATAGATTTCAAAGTTGAGGGTATCGGTACATTCGCGTGATGTACTTTTAAATTTTTGGATTTATTATTTTCAACGCCCTAAGAGTGGGTTAAATGGAGTCTATTCCTAAATAAAAAGTAAAAGTTAGTCACTTGACTTTTACAAACGTTATACATAACATATGCTCACAATTAGAGTAGTCAGATTACATCCATAGCAAGATGAACTAAGAACCCACACCACATCGAGCACACACACGACACAGAACTAATTAATTTCATACATTTTTTTTATTTGATAGCATGATCAACACAGAAAACCTTGCAAAATCATAAAATTCCCAAGCCTATTAATACTTCCATCATCATCCATCATGTTGACCCCATAATCAACCAACTGGTCTAACACGAAATTCCTTTCAATTTTAAACTCTTAAGCCCTATCTAAAACCAATAAATCAATTAAAACGGACGATACAAGTGTATAGAAGTATCGAACCACCAATTACAAGTAGGGGTTGGCATTGGTCCAAACCGAGGTATGCCCAACTAGCTAGAATATCGGGACTCGCATTATTCTGCAGTTTGATGGATCGCACTGCGAATGCTAGGTTATCTTTGGAATCGGCAGTGTTAATTCCGTCTGATAAATGCTTCATTGCTGTTGTGACTTCATTTTCATTATTGATGTGGGTTACGTTCCATTTGAGTTGTACTCTTGATAACGAACAAAGGTTTTGTGGGGTACAGTCATAGTTCTAAGAATAGAATGATTTCATTTTGGAACGTAAGTACTTACCTTTATTTTTGACCAGCAGGGCTTAATGCGCAACGTGATAAAATTACAGATCGATTCAATATGTCGAAATCGATAAGTTTGTTTCTTTCCCTAACATGCGTGCCACGTGATGTGACGCGTGCCAGAACGACATGACTTATTTCGGTTCACATATTAGCACCAATCGACAAAACGACAGAATTATATCGTCAGAATCGATAAAATAATTTTATCACGTGCGCATGTTATCCCTACTTTAGTCTATCCAGATTATTCCGTGATCCTTACTTATCTATCTAATCTCATCTAATATTGCGTACGAGATCCCACTGCTGGGCAAAGGCATCTTCTTCCTCTTTCGATTTTTGGCTGTCCTGTGCGTAATCCGGCCAGCGTCCAAGGTCTTTTCCGAGGTCTTTCCAAGGTCTACCACGACACCCAATGTATGACGATCCGCGCTCACCGCTCAGGATGCATGCGACAAACGTACCGTACGTGTAGAATATGTCAAATATCTCGTGAGATTGTTGTCAAACGCGAACCTTTTTAAATTGAAAAAAAAAAAATGAAAAATAAATGATGAGTGTAATGTATCAAAGGACTAGTAGTCAAGTCTAAAACTATTTTGTTTATGGTGGTTTTTTGTATCTACTTATATAAATCTATGGATCGAGGAGTTTTTGAAAGGACTACGAACTGTTTCTTGGCTTAAGATAAATGGTATTATAATTATTGCTAAAAGTAAAAATAAATAATTACAAAGATAATAAACGGAGTATTTATTAATGAGGTAAAATGGAACAGAGTAATACTATAGTTCTGTCAAGTGTAAACATCTCTAAGATTCACAGGCGTGGGTTTATTTCCGACTTTCCTTGTACCCATTTGAAGGAACATGAACAAACTGAATACCAACGACAACTCTTTACTTTTAAGTGTACTCAAAACTTTTTTAATTTCCGTTGAACTTCCAAATCCGGGGCCTGTAAATAGAGTTGCCTTTTTAATACTGAATGTGGTCAAAGTACCCATTGTTTGGGTCTGTGGTTGTGCCTTGGCTATTTTCCAAGTTGCGGGATTAATTAATTGGGACACCGGAGCACTTCCCGACCGTCTTAGCTTGGAGGAGGTTTTTTAAGTGCATTAGGGACTCTTTGTTAGGATTAGTTACGTATAAACTGTGGGTAGAGCTTATTTAAAACTGGGATATCGTAGTTAGTAGTTGATTAATTTAAGAACGTTAAAAACGAATTCAGGTTTTAGTATCCTTAAACACAAATATCAAAAGCAGGCCTACGGTTTTGCGTACTCACTAAGACACTATGTTAGCGCCACCACGGTCACACGACTATCAAAAAGTATGCCATTGTATAAACGCTACCTAATCTGGAGTCTTGGTGGTATCGCTAACAACAAGACACCAGGTGTCACCAAAATACATTTTGTTGGTGACGCGACCGCGAAGGCGTCACCATAGTAGTGAATTAGGGCGCCTACGACCGTAAGTCTATTTAACCAACTACGTTCCAGGAATTAAAGATAATAATATATCACGTGGTTTTTAGGATTCGTGTAGCTGGCAAGGAGTGGATTTATCATACACCTCTGCGTATCCCTTCAGGCCTGATGCTATGTTATGTTTCATGTTTGAGAGAGTACAGCTCCAAATACGTTATACCCCATCAGAAACCCTCCAAAATGACCAAGTCCCAACTTCGTCTGCTATCAAAACTAATGTCAGTACCATAAAATCCGTCGGATAATCCCACTTTGCATTGCATCCCCGCCGTAACCGAAAGTGGGTTAAATCCATAAATTAAACACACTATTGTCCCGATTTTGTCCCGCTTCCAACATTCCGGGCAAAGACGCCTGAAGTGGCAGAAGGGCCACTCCTACTTTGGCAAGAATTTCCGCTGTATCTTTAAATTTTCTGCTTAATCCCGACTATTCTCTGGCGATTATTAAAGCTAACGAGACGTGCAGCCCGCTTTTGGAATCGGGTGGAATATAACCTATTTTATGCTGTTTTACTTTGAGTGCTGAAACATTTTATTTGAGTCAAAGCTTAAAAGTTTGTAGCATAGTCGAGCGCTATTCCTTTTCATCAAGCTCGTTAGCAACTATGCGACGCGTTTCACCATCGTGTTCCACCATGTGCGGGTTCTGAGTTCAATGACCGACCATATCAACCCTGGTGTCAGCAATATTGATCGGCCAAAGGCCAAGAGTCATGTAACGACTACATTATTAACTTAAGTAAATAGTAGCCAAAACTGTGTGCTTAACGTGCCCTCTGAAGCACGGATCGTCTTCCTTTTGAACAATTTGGTAATCAGCTTTGTCCTAACTAAACTAAGGATCACAAAGTGGTTTTTGTGATAGAGGATATATCCAGGAATCAAACCCGGGAACTGTGAATCGTAAGCAAACATTGGACTACCGGACCGTTCGTGAAAAACAAAGTTGGTTATGGAAATAAAAAAACAATGTTAATTAATCCTTGCCGCTCCACCAACTCAAAGTGGTGCTGCGTGGTGGAGTATGCTTCATAACCTTCCAGTTGAATGAGGGGAGGCCTGTACCCAGCAGTGGGTCGTATATAGGCTTCTTACGTTACCTTAATCAATCATGGTTTATTTTGGTGGGTTTATGATATCCATTTTAGAAAAAGGAATCATTATTAGTGGCTTCTGGTTGTCTTTCATTACTAAAACACTAAATGGAACACAAAATATCAAAAAGAATTCAAGTTCATTAATGAACGAACTCACTAATTAAGACCTCATTCGAAATTATTCCAACTCGTTACACAGAATTAAGACACAAATAACAACCGTATAAACAGAAGTAATCATTAATCCTGATGATAAAAGTGCAACGCCCCAAAACAATTATTTTAGCTCAAATGAACCTTATTTGCTAGTTGCGGAAGATTGAGAAAGGATTGACTGTTATTAAAGGATATTGACGATATGACTGCTATAGGAAACCAGCCAGAATCATATGAACTCGTAAATATAGTTCTCTGTGGTAGACAGAGCAGCACAAACCACCGAAGCTGGTTATTATTATAGCGTTTGGCAGACAAAAACAAAATATCCTGCGTGGATCAAATATCCAGCTTAAGCTCCCTTAACCAAGTCTCTGCTGCATCCGTCACACAATTCAGCTCGGCTATACCACCTGGGAACTGGTGTAGAGGGCACTCGTTCACTATATAAGATACTCGTATGGTTTGATACGGATGACCGAAGCTGGTAAGACAAATATACTAAAAAATATATAAGTAATAAAAATAAATAACAAATAAATAATTATAATGATAAATTATAATACATAATAATAATGCTAGTGATATATTTCTAAAAGATTTTATAGCCAAGTTTAAACTTGCTCGGAGATCTGCTGTCAACATTTGAGTACATTCAAGTGTGTCTTCTTTTATCTTCTTTAGGAAACGACTAAGAAATTATATCTTCTCTATCATTATGGCTAAACGATAACTATCTAATGGTAACTATTTACGATTCGAAATCTATAGTATCAAGATTTTAATACTGACGACCTCCGTGGTTTAGTAGTTGGGCTTATGATCTGCAAGTCCCGGGTTGGAATTCAGGTGGGGACGTATCAAGGATCCTTGCTTCCGAAGGCTCGTTAAGGCGTTGGTTCGGATAATACATACTGATGTAAATATGTAGTCATTACAGGAACAATGTCAGGGGTTTTGGTGATTCAATAATAACTCTGACACCAGGGATATTTCTTTTATTTTATTCAACGTAATATTCATGAATACACTTGTTGAAGGTCAATTTAACATTTTTGAATCTACGGGTTTCGCTAGGTGTTATGGCTGAGGAGAAGAAAAGTCACGAAACTGCAACAGCAACACTTCCTTTAAACCAATGTAGGTTAGGTTTAGTCAAGCATTTTTATCATTAGTTTTACAATAAGCTTTTTTACATAAAGCAATCTTCACATGAGCTTTAAATTTATTTTCATTTTTGTTTTGTTTTCCACCTCAAAACTCACACGATAGAAGAAGAAGAATACTGAGTGGGGTTGGTTTTTAGTGACTTGTGGATATGGGGATTATTGAGAAAAGGAAAGTTTGTAGAAAAAAAAAGAAAGGTCAAGTCAAGTTCAGAATCAAAAACAACAATCAAAGAGTCAAACACAAATCACAAAATTATAAAGAATAATAAATACAATGAAAGCGTAGATAAGTTATTTCTATATCTCATATAACATCACATTCAGGGCTTTCATAACACGAAGGAGTTATAAAAGGATCAGGGCTCAAGCTAAAATGGTTAGTGATACCAAAATAAATGGCAGTAGGTCACGTGATCCGACGATTTGTCGTGACGCCTAAGCGATTACATGGATCATTAGTCATATTACCACCTTTGATAACATCATTTCATGCTTTTATTGCCGAATTTATGGGAGTAGCTATTATAGACGGCTTGTGGGTAACGAATTAAAGGAGTTTTAATGAAATTAAATGTACGCCATTTGCATGTTTTGCAAATGAAGACGACTGCTTCGCTGAACACCCAAAGTGTGCTCCTGGTGGTAGAACGAGTAAATTTTGTATGATCCGTAGTGCTCCTTTGGTGGTTTGGTGGAGCACATCTTATGTCGTTATATTTATGGTTCCACTTTACCCCTACAAAGGATGGAACACATGATGACTATTTTATTTGCAGATAGAACTACTAATTTGCATAGTCTTTGTTATCATCAGTCAATGTCAGTGATATTAATATAATTGTTAACCCCCAGTTTTGGTTCAATAAAATGTTCTTTATTCTTTAAATACTTAACATTATACATTTAAAACAAATATTTAAAGTACTAATTTCATTTTAGTAGTCCCTCCAATGTGTTCATAACTTAAAAGGAGCACGACAGGTAACTCAAAAGTTTCCCTTCTGTACCACTAAAGGGGCACAACAGAGCATTAGAATTTACCCTTTCTACCACCAGGAGCACACTTTGGGTGTTCAGCGGAGCAATCGTCCAAATGAAAGGTGGATTTTTTTAACAGTACGGTGCGATCGACCAACATCAATGCGCAATGAGGGAGTTTGCAGGCGACGTTCACCAAAAACATTAGAGAAGGCGTTGTACAACTTTAATGTGATAATTACATATTGGTGCTAATTCCTGTAAATACCATCTAATTTTATTTTAAGTTATATCTGTCATTTTCTTATCCGCCGAAAAGGAAAGGGACGGTTAATCGACAAGCATAAAATTTATGGAACACACGTTAATTTTAAGCACAAATCTAAACCGACCGTCTAAAAATTTTACGTCCGTCAATAACCCGACACAGTTAAGTGGACAGCACGTCAAACGGATTGCATACCAGCGACGTACCTTTTGATTCGCCCGGGTTATTCATTCATTTACTCATTCTTCCTAAAATTAAGAGCTGTGAATCATCCGTCCCTTTCCTTTTCGACGGATATGAAAATGACGGATATAACTTAAAATAAAATTAGGCGGTGTCTGCAGGAATCGGGGCCATTTTCTCATTACTCGGGTACAGTCATGAGTAATATCATGCACCAACTTTAGAACCCTGTGGCACTATCATAATTTGACATTTAATTAGACTTACGGTTTAATTTGTAAAAAAAGTTATGGTGACATGGTTTCAAAGTGTATATTAGTACTCGTGACCATACATAATTATTCCAAAACCGACGTAATAGCAGAAGCATTAAAAAAATAATTGTTGCTTGATATTTGGATCATAATATTATGTACAGAATTATGTTGCTACCTATATTCATCATCATCATCAGCCCATTAACGTCCCCACTGCTGGGGCACGGGCCTTCCCTATGGATGGATAGGGAGACCAGGCCTTAAACCATCACGCGGGCCCAGTGCGGATTGATGGTTATTAACGTCTGCTAATGCAGCCGGGATCAACGGCTTAACGTGCCTTCCGAAGCACGGAGGAGCTCGAGATGAAAACTTTTTTTTTGTGGTCACCCATCCTATGACCGGCCTTTGCGAAAGTTGCTTAACTTCAACAATCGCAGACCGAGCGCGTTTACCGCTGCGCCACCTAGCTCCTCTACCTATATTGCTTCTCTTTATTTTGATCAGAATAATAATGGGTGGAAGATGTAATTTAGCAAGGGTCATCATTAATACCCAAAAACAAACATAAAACATGCATATGTATACCTATGTTATCCATGAAATTAGAAGGTTAATCGAAGAAAAATGTGTACAACGCCATCTATATAGTTTTTGAGGAACATATTATCCTGGAAAGTCCCTAATAAATATCTTTTTTATAAAAATAATGATAACTTAGTTTAAGCCTCTGTATCTTTCCTTATCAGACAAAGAGGTGATTCAGCTTGCAATGTCCTAGCCAAAAAAGGACAGTTTCGAAAAGTAATTTTTGACACTGTCCCCTTCGGGAATCGAAGTCGGACCTTCATATCGTGAGCCCAGTGCTCTAATCGTTAATACATACATACATAACATAAACTCACGCCTATTTCCCACCGGGGTAAGCAGAGACTATAGAATTCCATTTGCTTCGATCCTGACACACTTCTCTTGCTTCCTCTACATTCATCAATCGCTTCATACACGCACGCCGATTCAGAGTAGATCGTATTGAACCTTTTCTTAGGACATCTCCAATTTGGTCATCGTAAGTCCTTCTCGGTCTTCCTCTGCCAGCCCTACCATCAACTTTCGCTTTATATACCGCTTTTGCAATTCTATTATCCTTCATCCGCTCTACGTGTCCAAACCAACCTAACATTCCCTTCTCAATCCTAGTCACTATATCGTCTTTTACACCACATCTCTGTCTAATCACACTGTTTCTCACTCTATCACTCAACTTCACACCGCAAATGCTACGCAAAGACCTCATTTCTACGGCATTTATCCTACTTTCATGCTTCTTCTGCCATACCCAACATTCACTACCGTACTGTACATGCCAATGCTATGCTAATGCAATGCTGTGCTGTTCTGTATATGCCGATGAAAAAACAAAATTATAAAAAAAATGTGGATAATATAATGATTATCTACTATTTTTATTTTTACGTACCTATCCCATAGGCAACACCTGTTCAATTAAACAAAACGATAAACAAATCACATGATGTAACATAAAAAAAAAACAAGTATAACAATGATTTCCAACATCAACACAAAAATTTAATCAATCAAATCGCAATGTAATAAAATAAATTATATCACATATAAAAATAAATTGATTCAAATATTTGTCAGTTTGGCCATCGTGAGACAAGTGGAATAAAGAAACGGACGGGGGTGTTGGAAAATGTGAAACATTTTTTGCAGTGGGCTTAAACTTTACATTTCTTGGGCTTAAGAATGTCAGTAATCCATCCATAGTTTCTTCGCATGTTGGTAATATCCTGTTTGCTGGTAAAGCAAAACCATGCTGGCCCTTATCACGTAATTCGAATAGTGCTACGTATCTGAAATCAAAATTCGTTTGGTTTGGTTTTGAAAGTCAAAATTCTATTTTTAAATGATTTTTGTTTTTTTTAGCACTGAGGGAAACTCACAAAGAGAAAAAAATAATTAAAAATATTCGACTCGGACGGGACTTGAACCCGCAAATCGAAGAGGAAATTACTCGGACGGGAGACTTGAACCCGCAGATTAGCTCTTGTCAAGCCGGGACGAGCGTGTTAACCATTACACCACCACCTGGTCCTCCTTCTGTCCATGCAAAAATCTAAAATAATTTCGATCTATGTATCGTCGTTAAGCCGATGCCGGGGCAGTCTATCTAGAATATTGAGTAAGTAGTAATATTCCATTGCAGGTTTGAATCACCTGATTGTCCGAAAGAGGAAGATGATTTCGTACTTCGCAGGGCACGTTAAGCCTATTCCCCCCTGGGTCTTATTTTAGTATGAAATAGCTGTAAGCCGCTAAGAAGTAGAAGATTTGGACGTATATAAGCTGTTTATAAATTGTATGTATACTTACGGGGTCAGATATTTAGCTTTCACCCAATTGATACTCACGCCCGATGCTATATAACCTGGAAAAATTAAATTGTAAAAATAAAATTGAAAAACTATTAAGTAGTGTTTATTTTTTTGACCAAGCTTATTGTTTTGCTTCGGGCGGTATTCACTACTTGGCTGGCGATCTTACATCGTAAAGTTACAAGTGCTATTCTCGCGACACTACTCAATGAGGGACTTTCCCAAAAAAAAAAGGGTGAAGGTGACATCGTAACGAATAAGTACCGAGGGAGATCGTGCAGACCATGATTCTGAGTTGATATCAAGTGGAATTTCCTATCGGAAAATTCATTTTTGTTTTGAGTTTTTTATAAATATGTTTAGTTCTAAACTTTATCGATGGAAAATTCTACTTGATATCAACTCAGAATCATGGTCTGAATCATCCCTCGAAGTTTTCGTTACGAGGTTACTAACACCCTGTATGTAGATGGCGCTGTATATATTAGCCTTTAACCTTCTAATTTCATGGATAACACACATATGCATCTTTTATTATTGTTTTTGGGTACTTATACTTACTTTTGGATGATTCTTGTTCTATATTACACCCAGACTCCAGACACAAGACATCATTCAGCCATTATTATTCTGATCAAAACCAAGAGAAGCTATTATAGGTAGCAACTTTTATTATTGTTTTTGGGTACCTAAATGATAAAAATGTCTGGTATTGAATGTGTTCCTCTAGTTATTAAATAACTTGTAATGTACCTTTATTGATTTAAAAGATGTGTTGCTGTTGCAGTTTCTTGTCATTTCTTCTCCTCAGCCATAACACCTTGCGAAATGACGTAAATTCAAAAATGTTACATTGACCTTTAACAAGTTTATCCATGATAATTACGTTGAATAAATGATTTTGATTCTGATTCTGATTCAACATAATTCGATACATAATGTGATCCAAATATTAAGCAATAAATATTTTTATATATGCTTTAGCCATTACATTGTATTTTGGAATAATTATTTAATGTAATAAGTAATTATTAAGTTAAATATTTACAACGCCATCCATACCGCCTCCGGGAAAGGAAGCCTAGAAAATTCCTCATTGACAGTCGCTATTGTAAAGAGATTGGACCTGTCAATATGTTTTGCTTAAGTATGTGGACCTCGCGACAAGGGATTTAGGGATTAGCGATACTAGATGACTCAAAAACCTGAGGAGATAAAGTAAATGACTGTACTAACCCAAAGTCTCATACAAAGTTCCAGATTTGTATTTGGTTCTATATCGACGAGCTATAGCGATACATGTGTCATCCAGCATACTTTTCTGCAAATGTTTTGTTTAGATAAGTACATGAATAAATAGACTTCTGAATCCTAGTTTGATTTTCTGCGTATGGACTTGATGTCACGGTGAAAGGATGCCCCAATTGGGTCGTGTCAAGATACATTATGAAATTCTGTGGCTACTCATCGAAAAGTTGAATTTGAGCTCGGTGAGGTGTGTAATCAGTTCACCTTGAAATCAGAAATCGTTTATTCGCTTAGGATAGGTAGATATAGAGTCACAATATGGTATAAGTCAGTGTCACAGAATCTCTATCCTGCTAATTATCATTAACACGCAAATATTAAAAGTTCAAAAACTCACTAATACTATAAAAAGTATTAATAATTAGCAATTCGCGTAATATACAAGTCATTATCTCAGTAGGACCGTTTTTAAACTTTTCAGGTTTCTTATTGTATACTTTTATCCAATCAAAACATAAATGTGAAATGGCAGCCAAGTTCAATATTTGCCTTGGTTGTTGACTTCAACGACAAAAGAAGTGAGACTATAACTGCTGGCGACTGAATACTATGCGGGCCGCGGCCCGCGCGTCGCGTGGTGACGTCACAAGCGGTCACGTGACTGTTAGCGAGACTCGATATTTTTCGAAACTTTGAGTGCCTATATAATCAAAACTACTAAGTATTTTTGACTACAACAAAAACTAGTGTATTTGTATACATACAGGCTTTACTGCGACATCATTTTAAGCGATTTGGCATACTTAGTAACATTCTTAATTAGGTATTTATATTAAGCGTTCATAATGGAATCTAATTATTTAAAAATTGCCAGTTTTGTATTTTTTCCTTTGTATTCATCTAATTACCTATCTGCATACCAAATTTTAACTCTCTAGGTCATCTGGAACTGGGTTAGAATTTTGATCTATAGGTCAGTCAGTCAGTCAGTCAATGATAAAAATGAGGATTTTTGGACATTAATATCTAAATAACCGTTTGGGATAAGCTTATGAAATTTAGAACACATATGTATCTCGTTAGTCTCAATATATAAGCCAAATTTCATACGTTTATGTGAAATAGTTTTTGATTTATGAGGGGGTCAAAAGTGGCTCCAAATGGTTCGTGTAATATTACACACGGTGCGGCTCGCCAGTTCTGTTTCTTGAACTTGGCTTGACACGCTACCGCGTGTCTAGATGCACGTGTTATGCGGGCTTACCAAACAAAGTGTAGTTTTTGGACAGTAGTCCCTTGATAGTTCGTTGCTTGTGATGGATGTACCTCTGACTACCATTGGGATATAGTCGTGAGCTTATGTTATGTTATACAGTTATAGTTAGTTACAGTTATAGTTACATAGTTATAGTTACAGTTATAGTTATTATGTTATGTTATATATTATACGTATGAGGAGCTCGGTGGCGCAGCGGTTAATGCGCTCGGTCTGCGATTGTTGAAGTTAAGCAACTTTCGCAAAGGCCGGTCATAGGATAGGTGACCACAAAAAAAAGATTTCATCTCGAGCTCCACCATGCTTCGGAAGGCACGTTAAGCCGTTGGTCCCGGCTGCATTAGCAGTCGTTAATAGCCATCAATCCGCTCTGGGCCCGCGTGATGGTTTAAGGCCCGATCTCCCTATCCATCCATAGGGAAGGCTCGTGCCCCAGCAGTGGGGACGTTAATGGGCTGATGATGATGATACATATGAAAACTTTGGAGGGATAATTCAGACGATTATTCTGAGTAGCTATTCTATACTTTTTGCGATGTATATTCCACTTGATATTAACTTAGAATAATAACCTTCCACATACAAGAAGGTACTTGTTGTCCTTAACTAATTGCTTACCTCTGCTGTGAACCCTATTAATGCTATTATAAAAATTGAGATAAGTACTTACAACTTCATCATAATTGTAAAAATGCTCTCTCGCATGTGTAAGTGGTATGAGTATAACTTGGCCATAGGAATGAAAAGCGACGTAATATTCCAATCTTGATGCTAGAGAAGAGATAAATTCACTCATAGAGGAAGATTCTTGCTCCGAAAACGCGTGAGGTCCACAATAGCTCTCGGAATGTTCGTACTTGTATGAACCTGGACCTACCAGACAAAGACAGGATTTGAATTAAGAATGTCTGAATAACATTTTTATTTCTTTATTACAAAAGGAAGACTTTTTTACAGCTTACAAAACAAAATAGAAGTAAAAATAGGAAAGAGAGCCAATTACAGACTTTACTTTTTAATCTTCTATCGTGTGGGGTGTGAGGTGCATTACCAACCTCATCAACCCAACTGGTGTCAGGGTTGCTATTGAGTCGTCGAAGGTCGATATTATGACTCATGTAACGACTACGTACTTATATCAGTAAGTAGCGACCGGGACAAACGGCTTAACGTGCCTTCGGAACCAAGTATCGTCTTACTTTCGGACAATCAGGTGATCAGCCTGTAATGTCCTAACCAAACTAGGGATCACAAAGGGATTCGAACCCAGGACCTCCGGATCGTGAGCCCAATGCTCAACCACTTAACTATCGAGGCCGTTAAGGAGGACTTTTTAATGAAAGTCTGTAAGTAATGGTGTGGCCGAAGATGGGACATACCTATTAACCTACTCATTATTTCCTTGAAAAGGAATAGATTGTACTTATCGGGAATCAGATTCGAAGCTAAAGATAAACGAGGTTTAAAATAATAATTCGCGCCATGAAAGACGTCAACGAGTTTTAATGAAACTTATAAGGATTAAAACTGCCTATTTCTCCCATCAGGTGTCGCTACTGTTGAGTGTTCTTACATTTTGATGGTTCCCCATACTATTTAAGTAAACCAACATAATATTGTTTTGGTTATATTTTTACGCTATATAACACTTTTCGTAGCGTTCAACTGCACAACCATAGTGTTATATTTATTCCCTAAAGATCGGAAAGAAGAAAACTTATTTTCAATCTAAACTGCCTTTTTCCAACTGATGACTTTTCTTTTTCGTAACTCTTCCTTCAGACGGGATACACTTCACGTTGTTCCACATTTTACAGCAATTTATTACGAATTTTAGCAACTGTCAAAATTTAGGAACACTCAACAGCGCTGCCGCTTTCACTTGACCTTCTAGTTTTTATCTTCATTGTCAAGTTTTAATAATTCTGCACAATCTGCGACAGTAGCGCCGCGGAACTTTCTTCGTGACACGAACCGTTATTTTAAACCTAGTTTTTTTTTCTTCGTTATTTCATAAGGCGGTTAAAGTCTAAACAAATCAAATTAACTTGTACAACCATAACTGGTTGATAGGGTTGGTAATCCACCTTACAACCCACACGATAGGAGAAGATGACTAACACATAACATAACAGCAGTACAATGGGCGGTGTTAAAGCTCTAAAGTATTTATTCTAAGCAACCATGTAAATATTTCTGGCTTGTGTCATTACCTCCAAATGCGACGTCAAAATTTCTATTAATGTCTACTCCAAATCCCTGTCGACGATTTTTCCTCCACAATCGGTCCTAGAATGTAAATCGGTACAATTTAAATTTAGAATTTTTTTAAAACCGGCATACCGATAATCGATATTACTGATTTATTTTATTTAAATAATAGGGTTATTAAAATAATCTAATCTCTAGAGACCCCCCACACTAGCATCGTTCGGCAACCGGCCAGCGCTGGCGTCGCGTCGCCGCGACGTCGACGTCGTGTGGACGTTGCGCGGACGCTGGCACGACGACGACGTGCGAGAGGCATTATTAGTGTGGGGTGTCTCTAACCTGATAATTGGACCTGTCAAATTTTACAGAAGCAAATTCCTTAGTTTAGGCCCGTGCTAACTTAGCACTGCTAAGGTCGAACCCGCGACCTGACAGTGAGAGTCAAAAGTCCGCGTCTAGATGACGGGACGACTTGCAGAAGGTGGCTGAAAGCTTCTGGATGCGTAAGGCTGAGGATAGGGCTTTGTGGCGCGCCTTGGAAGAAGTCTTTGTCCAGCAGTGGACTGCAATAGGCTGATGATGATGACAAGTATATTAAAAAGATCATGAGAGGGAAGATAGAAGGAAAGAGAAGAAAATAAACATTACAAAAAGTTTAATATACGTACATAAGTATGGCTGTATTCGTATCCGTCAGGATTTAAAACAGGTATGAAATACCATTCGTACGTCAGAGCAATGTTCCGAAGCTCGGAGTTTAGATTTTTATCACTACCGATTATTTCATTTATCAAGTAAGTCACGAAGGCTGGGGCAATCCATTCTCTGGCGTGAATTCCTCCCTCAATTATCACTGCAGACCTTTTTTTTTAAAATAAAAAAACAATATATTTAATCTGAAGAAAAACCCGGCTATATTCCCAATGGGGCAGTCGGAGGTACATCCATCACAAGATGAACTAAGTACAGCTTCAGCCATATCGCCGTCTATAATGGTCGAGGCAATTGTGTTAGTAAAAATTGCTTGTAAGATAAGTTAATAACTCATTGGTGCAAGTCCGGTACCGGGGATCGAACCGGCTCCCCCCGTCTGAGAAGCAAGCCGATGACACACAGGACCACATTGACTTAGTTTCGGTGAAGTAACTTAAAACCCCGTGGAACAGAAAGTAGATTATTATAGTGCAATTCTCGAAAACAAATATTTCATTCTTAGTGAAAAAATCACTCCATCAATCTGTGAAATCATAATGCATTAAACGTTTAAACATAACATAAACAGCCAGAGACATAATAACGGGTTCTTACCGCATTTAAAGTAGTCCCTACTTTTATCCGTTATTATGTGTTTTAATTATGATAATAACCGCGTAAACTTAAAACAATGTATAACATAAACAGGCTATACACGTCCCACTGCTGGACACAGGCCTCCCCTCAATCAACCGGAGGGGATATGGAGCATACTCCACCACGCTGCTATAATGCGGATTGGTAGAGGCATTTGAGCTAGTAACCCGAGACCAACGGCTTAACGTACCTTCCAAAGTACGTAACCATCTTTTCTTATCAGACAAAGAGGTGATTCAGCTTGCAATGTCCTAGCCAAAAAAGGACAGTTTCGAAAAGTGATTTTTGACACTGTCCCCTTCGGGAATCGAAGTCGGACCTCCATATCGTGAGCCCAGTGCTCTAATCGTTAATATTTAGATTAAATCTTAAATGAGTATAACGAAGCCTGTGAATTTAGGTGATCATCCCATTGCTTATGGTTCATCATATTAGGAAGGACACAATATGCTGTCTTAAAAGATAAGTAACTAAACGGCATCCGTGTTCCAGTGGTTAAGCTTTGTACTCACGATCCGGAGGTCCCGGGTTCGAATCCCGGTGGGGACAAATCACAAAAATCACTCTGTTATCCCTAGTTTGGTTAGGACATTATAGGCTGATCACCTGATTGTCCAAAAATAAGATAATCCGTGCTACAGAAGGCACGGTAAGCCTTTGGTCCCGGTTACTACTTACTGATGTAAGTACGTAATCGGTACATGAGTCATGTCAGGGGCCTATGGCGGCTCACTAATAACCCTGTCACCAGGGTGTAATCGGTGGATATGATCGGTGGTTGTGAGGTGTCACAACCCAAACGATAGAAGAAGCAGCTAAACCCGTGGTATGTTTTCATTCGCTACCAAACCGTAGATAAAAAGAGTTTACCTATTTTTAGATCCTTTCAAATTCACACGTAACCCAAATATTGGGCGTTTTTCAAAAGTCTTCCCTATGGTAAAGACTTTAACCTCGTCTGGGCGTTGTCCAGCTATATCTTTCAGCCATTCATAAATATCATCAAGGCGAAAGTAGTGTTTCCAATCAAAGGTTTCCATCTTTCTTCTAGTGTAATTTTTTACCGTCTGTTCATCAAATGCTCTGGGGAGAAAAACAGATTAAACCATTACACTTAAGCAATGCTTAAGCAATGAGGAGCTCGGTGGCGCAGCGGTTAACGCGCTCGGTCTGCGATTTTTGAAGTAAAGTAACTTTCGCAAAGGCCGGTCATAGGATGGGTGACCACAAAAAAAAAGTTTTCATCTCGAGCTCCTCCGTGCTTCGGAAGGCACGTTAAGCCGTTGGTCCCGGCTGCATTAGTAGTCGTTAATAACCATCAATCCGCACTGGGCCCGCGTGATGGTTTATAGCCCGATCTCCCTATCCATCCATAGGGAAGGCCCGTGCCCCAGCAGTGGGGACGTTAATGGGCTGATGATGATGATGAAGCAATGCTCAGAGCTCGTAGATTTAGATAATTACAGATTATTTGATTGCATAGAAATGAGGTCGATGCGTAGCATCTACGGTGTTAAATTGAGTGATAGAGCGAGAAACAGTGTGATAATTCATAATCATTTATTTAGTTTGCAAATGGTCAGCATTTAACATTTGGTCTACATATTTATTTAAATTATAACATGCAAATAGTTAAACAAAATAAAATTGATAATTTAAATGTCAATCATGTACCTAAAATTAATTATGAAATAATAATAAAATGATTTACAAAGTCATTATCCAAATTACACATCACAAAATAAAAACAAACAATACATAAAAATGAGAGAAAAAAATAAAAACAATGAAACGAAACATCTAACATAAGATACATCTAGATAAAAGAGAGATGTGGTGGAACGGAGGGGGAGGCGCTTGACGCGCTCCCATGGGCGCTGGGCCCTAAAGGGCATCCGCCGGCGGGGACGCGGTTGTGTGCAATTGCGTTCCCGTATCCCCGCCACACGGCGGCAAGGAGGAACACCGTTGGATTTTAGTGGGTATACCGGGTGGCGACACACGGGGAGTCCCACATAACCGCGTCGCCCCCCCGGGCGGCGTGGTATGCGTAACGCATTTCCCAACGTTAAAAAAAAAAAGAGATGTGGTGGAAAAGACGATATAGTGACCAATATCGAGAAGAGAATCTTAAGTTGGTTTTGACACATAGAACGGATGCAGGATAAAAGGTTTACGAAAGCAGTATATAAAGCAAAGGTTGGTGATAGGGCTGACAGAGGAAGACCTAGAAGGACGTACATTGACCAAATTGGAGATGTCTTTAGAAAAGGTTCAGTACGATCTACTCTGAACCGGCGTATGTGTATGAAATCATTGGTGAATGTGGAGGAAGCAAGAGTCAGGATCAAGTGTCAGGATCGAAACAAATGGAATTTCATAGACTCTGCTTACCACGGTGGGAAATAGGCGTGAGTTTATGTATGTATTTACTTCCATATTGACTTAGATATCAAACACATTTTTTAACGTGATATATTATAGGTCATTACGACAGTAGATACTTTATTAGAGTACATACAAGTAGGTAGGGTTAGTGATATCACATATACTGAGGGGGATGATTTAGACCATGATTCTGAAATTATATCAAGTGGATTTTCCAGTCGGAAAATTCATGAAAATTTTAGTGGGTTTTTAAATTATTTTCAATTGCATACCTTTGCGACGGAAAATTCCTCTTGATATCAACTCACAATCGTGGTCTGAATCATCCCTCTCAGTATTCGTTACGATGTCACTAGCACCTTGTAATACAAATCTTTTTTGGTAACATTACCTACATGTCATTGGTATTGTTTGTATTTTATTGGATTATCTAATACTATATACTACTACTATTACTATACTACTACTATTAGGCCGCCTGTTGTGCTTTTCTGTATATGTTGTTTTTATCTCTGTATTTTGTGTCCATTGTGCTCAATAAAGTGTTTTATCTATCTATCTTTCTATATGCGTAACACTAACCTTTGAACATTATCAATAGCGATACCATACAAGTATTGTCGTTTATCCATGAGCTTCTGAAACGTATCCCTGTCTGCAGGACCTATCATCATATCCACTGGCATATTGACAGTACCAGGTTGTCTCCAAAAGTCAATTTTAATTATGTCACTCAAGTTTTTTATAAACTCTAGTTCAGCTTCAGTAACTGGTGTGCTTCTAAATAATGTATAATCTGTGTACATTTTTGTTAGAACTAAACTTATATGCAACAGGAACAGAAAAGCTATTTCAGTTTGCATCTTATTATCAAATTAATACAATATTTATATCAAAAAATCAAATATTCACTGCGATTTTAATTTGTACAACCTTATTACACACATTTTTATTCTACCCGGCAGTTTTCTTGGAGAAATTTCGAGATAATTAATTTATTTCTTAATAACTTAATGTAAAAATAACCTTCTCAGTATTACATTTTTGTTGTTGTTTAAATTCGCCTTATATAAGGTAGGCAATGATCTGAGGACCATACAGCCTTGACTTTAGTAGTGAGGGTAATGCTGTTTAAAATTTATCCGTCACCAAATACAATGTAGGAACTCATAATTATGTAGCCTTAGAAGGCACAGATATTTAATACTATAGTAA
This sequence comes from Pectinophora gossypiella, assembly GCF_024362695.1. Classification (NCBI taxonomy): domain Eukaryota; kingdom Metazoa; phylum Arthropoda; class Insecta; order Lepidoptera; family Gelechiidae; genus Pectinophora; species Pectinophora gossypiella. The sequence goes on along the minus strand of NC_065421.1, from coordinate 2,863,368 downwards.
TATACCGGTAATATATCGGTCCGCGGAGGCCCGTGTTGCTATGGTCTACACTCTTATTTGGGTGAATATCAAAATGTGTCAAGTTTGGTGGCGACTGTCATATAATTTTTTCGTGAAAAATTGGGGAAATTGGGAAAATTGGGAATTGAAAAATTCCTTTTTCATGTCGGAACCGAGGATCCTTCTGGATCTTTTTCATGTCGGAACCCAATTTTTTACGAAAAAATAATATGAAATTTTGCCACCAAACTTGAAATTTTGAGACTCACCCATTTCAGTCACAGATATTCAATACTGTAACAGCCAGTTGCTGTAAAGTTTCTTTAAGTTCGACATTAGTTAATTGGTCATTAATGCTAGGAGCAGCAAAAGACAAACAGCAAACATTTGTCATACAGATATAAGTATTAGCAAGGGCCGCACTTAGAACTGTCCCTCCCTCCCCGTCCACCCACTGGACTTTCCCACTGGTAGGTGGAGGGTAATTCACGATTACCCGTCAACCCACCACGCTGTGTAAACCGAATTAAGAACATAGTTATCGATTTACTTCAAATTAAATGAATTCAAAATTTGTTTAGGTATCACATTACTGAAAAGAATACAAATCTCCCAATATACAACAAAAGAGAAAAGAAAAAGTCTCCCACGTTATTCAAGAAGCGTTTGTATCGAGTGTTGTTTAGAATTTATTTTGCATACATACTTCAAAAATTCAGAGAAATAAAATGGAAAATAATACAACTTAAGGTGATGCGTTTCAGTCAGCTAGGTAACGCTACGTCAGTAGATGGCGTTACTTCTGCAGTTTTCGTATTTTTTTCCATTTATTCGTTTAGTGTTGAGTTCTGACCCAGTGAAATGTTAGGTGGCGAAATCTTACATACATTATCTTTAAGTTAAGCTACAATTTTGAAGTATTTACTGCAGATATCATATTGAAACATTGCATCAAAAGTTGGTGTCATTTCAATTAGTGTACAAACACGAAGCTGTCACACACACATGCGAACTAGGTTAGCTATTAAAAGAGGTGCATAATTTGAAGTCTACTTCTAACTTCTAAATGGCGCATTTGGTAAAGCAGTCGCCGCCATTCTTAAGTTTCACGGTTCAAACCCAAGTGCGTGTTTTAATCGTTTTTACTTTTTGTATTTTTTTTACAATTGAATTTGGCGAACCCGTCTATTTGTTACGGAATTTTCAAAAAGTATCACTTTTACCAATAATATTATAATTATACAATAATGTACTTTGCACTAAAGTACCTTCCGTAATTTCCGTATTTTTTATTTTGTAAAATTCTAACAGGCATTAATCGCATCAGTGAACATGTGGCTAACTAAAAAAACTACTGATCGGATTTTCATACGGTTTTCACCAATGAGTAGAGTGATTCATGGGCGTGCTTTAGGGTATATAATTTATACAAATATTTTTTTTTTGTATAAAATGGTTCAAAAATGATGATGAATGTCAAACATAATTATCGTTACAAATATAGCCGACTTGGAGCTTTCGGCGAAAACACTGCCTGAGCCAAAACAACGTATGGTTTTAAAAGTCCACAATATGTCATAATAATTATATTGTGTATAAAGAATTGTGTATATGTATTTATGATTTTACAAATAACGATCACAGTACAGTAATAATAAGGTAGATTTTTCCTAAATTGCGTCGGTCCAAACTTTGTCGCATCGCGTTTGAAAGATGTATAACGCTTCAGGTCGTCCCGCAAGCACGGCGCTGATGTCGCAGTATCCGCTTATAATTATTATGACTTGTCATTTAGTTCCAATAAAATCCGCGGGACTTCATACGTATGTCAGTGACAGCTGGTGATAGCATGCGGGACACTTAGCAGCTAATCGAATTCTATGTTGTTTTCGCGCCCAGTCCAGACGACTTGCAGCGCATTTCTGGACTTATATTTACGCGTGGTGTTTATTGTTAGGTTAGTTAGTTCAGGTTAGGACGTATTGAAGTAGTATTTCCATATATACGCGGCCTGAAATGGGCTGTTTCGGGGACCTGAACTGGTTGCTGTCGAATTTATTATCACGTTTTCTTGATTAAAATTCATAAATATGTCAAATAGAAAAAAGAAAAAAGATTTTCGTTAGTTTTAGATCTGTCATGATGTCTGTGATGTTTGTTTATTATACATAAGAATTTCAAAATTTATCTTATTTTTTTTCCCAAAGGGCAAGGCAAAGGCAACTATGCCCATACAGCCATGTCTTGTGTTTTTTTTCTTGATGATGATTAATGAAATGATGAAACCTAAGCCCCCACCCTCGGAGCAGACTCCTACTCCGAACCCCAAACGAAGTAAGCGGCTTGTTGGCGCAAAGCGAAAATAGATAGGTACTTGATAGGTACACTTTGTTTATTGAATATTCCGATTTAATAATACTATCGGGAATGTTTTCCGACTAACTTAATGTGATCATTAACCACAAAACACCACTTCGTATTGATTATTTAGATTATTCAATGAAGAAATCAACCTTCCCGTTCCCGTTTCCACCAAAAAGTCCGCGGCAAAGAGAATATAAATAAATCTGTATGTTGGATGGAAAAACAATTAATTACAAATGACTACTATTTAGGCCGGCAAATGCAACAACTTTTTTTTTGATTTGGTTTTCCCCGAAGGGTAAGGCAAAGGGAACTATGCCCATACAGCCATTTCATTTTATGTATTGATTTTTTATTATAATATATGTCCTCTTTTAAAACACGGTACTTACCCATTATTTAAAAATGTTTAAATAATATGCGTTAAAACAAAAAATATTTTTCCAATATTCCTTTTCTCAGATTGTAGTATTTTTAGTTTTTTATTTATATTTATTCTCTTCATACAAAATCTCTTTATAAATTGTGACTGACATTCTATTACACTTGTCAAGTAGTCAAAGCCTTTAGAAAAAAAAAAAACTATCACGCACACAAACTAACATTGACACCTCTACACGCTCAGCAAATACACTGTAATCTGCACCACTACAAATGTAGAATTGATCATAATTGAGGGTCTGAAATATGGTACTTCTCGTATTCGGACCCTAAATTTTTGTTAGTTTGCGAAAATAATACACCAAAATATTACTATTTATCGGTTTTATAACAATATTCCTCTATCCGTTTTCCTGTAGCACTGCATCAACTTTTGTATGGAAAACGAATCACCTTAAATGTATTAAATGTCTGTGGGTGACCATTCACCTGTACGTTTTCTGATTATTTTGCGCATTGATGTATAAAATGTTACTACTGATTCCGCGCTTGTTCTTCATCTAATTAGTACTCGCGCCTTTAACGTTACAAGAATAAAATAAAAATAGAAAAGAATAGAATAGTATTTTTAAACAGTTTGTAACAAAGATCTAACGGAGATTCCCAGAAAGCAGAATTTTCGATGTTCTGTTACGAATAAATGCTCAAGTTTATACTCACCTTAACAAAATGCAGCTAAAGAGAATCTCTCTTCTTCTATTTTATCGTGTGGGTTGTGAGGTAGAATACAACCCTGGTGTCAGGGTTATTACAGAGCCGCCAAAGGCCTGACATGGCTCATGTAACGATTACATGTTTACATCAGTAAGTAGCAACAGGGACCAACGGCTTAATGTGCTTTCCGATGGACGGATCATCATCATTATTTTACAGATCGGCTAAAGAAAATAACTTGATCCCACTACTGGGCAGCCCGCCTAACAAATATATAAAAAATAAAAATTCAGCATCAGTCAAATCGTGCTATAATAAAGAATAATAAATTAAATATGAAAGCAAACACATTACAAATTTTTTTGGTTTGCGCGTTAGATAGTTTTACAAATTTGAGAGTTTTTGGTTTTAGAAATGTTAGTAATCCATCCATGGTTTCTTCACAAGTGGGTAGTATATATTGTGGTGGTAAGGCAAACCCATGCTGACCAGTGTCACGTAGCTCAAACGTAGCTACGTACCTGAAAGTAAGATGTTGCAGTCATTAAGTTATAGTTTTCAAGAACTATGTATTATTGTAATCTTTTTAAAAAAACCTACATTATTTGCTTACGCTCTGGCCTACAGACGGTCGCGTGATATAATATAATCCCACGAGGCGTCGCTACTGTTGATTGTTCTTAAGTTTTGACAGTTCCTCATACTATAATGAAACATAATAATCTAATGAGTACCTAATCAAACATATTATTTTGGTTATATTTTCACACTATAATAACCCCTTGCGCAGCGTTTAAATGCAAAATCACAGTGTAATATTTATTCCTTAAAGATCGGAAAGAAGAAAACAGAAAAAAAACTTATTTTCAATCGAAACTGTCGTTTTCAACTTTAGCTGCCGTTTTAGCTGCTTTTCTTTTTCGTAACTTATTCTTCAGACGGGATACAATACTCGTTGTTCCACATTTTATAGCAATTTATGACGAATTTTAGCTGGACATGTAGAACTGACAAAATTTAGGAACATTCAACAGTGCTGTCGCAAGTGTAACAACTGTCATACGAAGCACTACTCAAGGAAAGATTCGCCACATTATACTACCGTTTTTGTGACTTTAATGTGAACAGGCCTGCTTCTGTCAGGGAGCTCATAAAACACTGTTTTTGTGATAAAGTCACATAAACTCTTTATTTTTCACTTCCCTTCCACCGACTGGAATTGGAATACTATTGTATTTAATTCTATAAATTATGTAATACAAACTGGATTTAAAAAAAAAGAAAAGAAAGGAAAACATGAAACAGTAGGACTAGGGCCCTGTGCTGGGAGATTTTCTGGCCACGTCTTTCCCTCAGCGTTACAGATTCCGATGTGGTAGTAGTTTTACAGCTAATTACATAATATGTAATTTAATTTTTTTTTGACGTTCAAAAAGCGCTAACTTTGTAAACCAATTTTGAAAAATAAATACTTCTGAATTTCTTTTGATTTTTTTTTTACTTTGTAATAAACTCAACTCTCATCATCATCATCTTTTACTTCGTTCTCCGCTTCAAATTAACTTAAAATCAAGCTTCACAAATGCTAAAAAAAAGTATACAGCTAGTTGGCCCGTACATACTCATTTATTCATAATAATTATATTACTTACCTATTATAAATTATTAATAGATTATAAATTATAAAGGGTCTAATTCATCTAAGTTTTATCCAACAGGGATTTTGTGGACCTAGTTCTAGCCGGATAGATATCGGATAGACCTAGTTTTATCCAACAGGGAATGGCTGGACCTAGTTGTAGCCGGCATGATGAAGGCTACACCTACTTTTACCCGAAAACAATCGGCTCGTACTAGGTTTAACCAACAGTAAGTGGCTGCACCTAATTCTAACTGGCTAAAACTAGGTGTAGCCGCAGTTCGGGTATTAGCCGTAACATATTATATATATTATCTAATCCGTGTCTGTGGTGTCCTTAATAATAAATGTTTCTCTATTTCTTTTAAAACCAAAACACGGAACTACAGATTTTTGATATACAGGGTATTAATGATATCGTAAGGAATACTAAAGGGGATGATTCAGACCATGATTCTGAAATGATATCAATTGGAGTTAATCCCCACCCCCAGTAACCCCCACAGTAAGTTTTCGTTACGTTGTTGTAACTAACACTTGTAGAAGTATAGATACTTACGGAACTTTGAATACTTGCTTAGCCCAACATCCACTTACACCTGATGTCATGTAACCTGCAAAAAATACGTTTCAAAATAACATACATAAGTACATAAGCTCACGCCTATTTCCCGTTGGGGTAGGCAGGACCACGGATATCCACTTACTACGACATTGGCTTTCTATTTACCTAGTATAGCACATAATAATAATATTACCACACCACCTATTGCTTTTTATACATACATGTTGTATCTTTTTTATATAAAATAAATTATCGTATCCTTTATTATCTTCATCATCATCAGCCGTACGACGCCCACTGCTGGGCATAGGCCTCCCCCAAGGATCTCCACGACGATCGGTCCCGCGCTGCCCGCATCCAACGGCTTCCCGCGACCTTCACCAGATCGTCGGTCCACCTTGTAGCGGGCCTACCCACTGAGCGTCGTCCGACACGTGGTCGCCATTCCAGAACCCTTCCGCCCCAGCGGCCATCGGTTCTCCTCGCTATGTGTCCTGCCTACTGCCACTTCAGCTTTGCAATTCTCCGAGCTATGTCGGTGACTTTAGTTCTCCTGCGGATCTCCTCATTTCTGATTCGATCCAGCAGGGAAATACCGAGCATAGCTCTCTCCATTGCCCGCTGAGCGACACCGAGCCTCCTCACGAGACCCATAGTAAGCGGCCACGTCTCACTGCCGTAGGTCATCACTGGCAACACGCACTGGTCAAAGACTTTCGTCTTGAGACACTGAGGTATTTTGTTATCTTACTACGGTACTTTATTATCTTAAAGCTTCTTAATTGTCTGTTTTATAATAAAAACCGTTTGACCTGCAAACTGCTTCACCCACACATGTTAAGCAGATAAAAATAAAGCTACTCACCCACTGTGTCGTACGCAGTCCCTATTGAATATCTCGTACCGTATTTACGAGTTAGAGTTAGATGTGCTTCGCTCAGCTTTTGTCTCTGAAACAGTCATTTAATTTTGTTACATAAACTCACGCCCGTAACCACTAATGGGGAGGGCAGAGCCACAAGCAATCAAAGATAACTTTTAAAGATGGATATGATGAACTTTATCGTGACCTGGGGAGCTAAAGAGGCCACATTGAAGCGATTCATCTAAAAAATAATTTTAAATTTCGAATGTTTTTATTTTATCTTATTATCAATTATTGCACGCCTGATTGGGTACATTAATTGTTTTGATATCTTGTTAATCTTGTTGCAATGGCAATAAATATATTTGACTTTGACTTCATACAAAACACCTCGTTTTACACAGACACTACGCATTGACGTTATCGTACATGTGCATCTGTGTGTGTGACGTCTGGCGCCCATACGATTGAAGACTAAAGGGACATTAAGTGAACTTAGCTCAACCGCTGGTGGGGAGCGAAGAGTTGCCGTTCTATACGTAGTATTATTCCTTATTCTAACTTCTATCGTAAGGGTTATGAGGTGGATGACCAACCTCAATGCTGGAATCAGGGTTATTACTGAGCCGCCAAAGGCCCCTGACCTGGCTCATGTAACGACTACGTACTTACGTAGTAAGTAGTAACCGGGACCAACCGTTTAACGGGCCTTCCAAAGCACGGATCTCTTACTTTCGGACATTCAAGTGATCAGCCTGGAATGTCCTAACCAAACTAGGGATCACAAAGTGATTTTTGTGATATGTCCCCACCGGGATTGGAAACCGGGACCTTCGGATCGTGAGTACAACGCTCAACCACTGGACCACGGAGGCCGTTATTCTATGACAAGGCTATCGCTGGTTAAAGATAGGACACAATCTCTCTTAATAATTATAATAATTATTAATTTAATGACTTACTACTTCGTCGAAGTTGTGGAAGTGACCTTTCGAGTATGCGTACGGTATAATCATACATTGCCCATAAGAATGAAACGCCAAATAATATTCCAACTTTTCAGATTTTAACCGAATGAAGTTGGCCAGTGCTTCGGACTCCTTCTCCGAGAATGCGTACTCGCCGCAATATATTTCACTGTTTTTTTGGCGGCTTACTCCTTCACCTGTTGTGGTATATTGTATTTTATTAAAAACCTACTACTACCTACTAAACAGAAAGAAAAAGAAGATAGAAGAATGGAGAGGACGGTGAAGACCAAGAAGAGCTTGTTAGAAACAATCAAGTACTAACTGGAAATAGATTCTTACTAAAATAAGTGGTAACACAAGTTTTTGGCCACCAACACGCCAGGACGGGAGACAACACCACTTACGGTCACGAGCATTAATATGTATACACTTCGGTACCATGTCACATTAACTTTTTTGACAAATTGAACTGTAAGTCTCACTAAATGTCAAACATGTTAGTGCGACAGAGTCCTAAAGTGGGTACATTATATTGCTCATGACTGTACATTGCGGCAAGAGCCGTACAGAGCTTACATGGAACATATTAAAGAGAAGGACGAAGAAGACCGTCGTGTAAGGGAGTTGGCCTTTGATAGTCAAGAGCGTGTCTCTTAAACTAATGATGATAATACCTACTACTAACATAGATACATAAGATCTCGCCAGACCACTAACTACGACCCTGACGTACCGATTTCTTTTCTTTCATTCTCATCAGACTTTATGCTCGCCGGTTTAGAGTACAATCATGAGCAATATAATGTACCCACTTAAGGACTCTGTCGCACTAACATATTTGACATTTAGTGAGACTTACAGTTCAATTTATCAAAAAAGTTAATATGACATGGTACCACAGTGTATACATATTAATGATCGTGACCGTACTCTTGACCTTGGGGTTTAAAAAGGCCACAACGAAGCAATTCATCTAAAAAAAACAATATTGCCATTTGACACAATACATGTTTGCATTGCACACTTACTTACTTTTTTATATGCGCTTATAGTGTAAAATTGCAATATTGCTTTTTTAGATGAATTGCTTCGGTGTAGCCTTTTTGACCTCGCTGTTGTGGCAATTCCGTAGTGAATGTAAAACGAAGCTCAAAATAAATATGAATTAAAAATATTTAATAAGGGTGGTATTAATAAATGAATCTCAGCTGAGACTGCCCTCAATATCATGCTCAAGTCTCTGTTTTTATATGAAAACTGTCACATTGACATGATCTTGAGGGCAGTCTCGAAACTGAGATTAGTTTATTAATACCACCCTTAATTACCTCCAAATGAAGAGTCGAAGTTTCTATTGATATCTACTCCATGACCCTGCCGTCGGTTCTTCCGCCACATTCTGTCCTGAAAAGATTGGATTTTATTCAGCGCAGGCCTAAACCAATGATTGTCGAATCTGGATAATACAATTATCACGAGCTCAGTGGTGAAGAAAAACATCGTGAGGAAATCCACATTCCGGAGAAATGCATTTTCGGAGGTACGTGACCACGATCCGGTTCGGATCCCGGTGGGGACATGTGAAAAAATTCACTTTGTGGTGTCTACTTTGGTTAGGACATTACAGGATGATCTCCTGAATGTCCAAAAGTAAGATAATCCGTGCTTCGAAAGGCACGTTAAGTCGTTGTTCTCAGTTACTACTTACTAATGTAAGGATGTTGTCGTTACATGAGTCATATCAGAGGCCTTTGGCGGCTCAACCCTGACACCAAGCTTGATGGGGTTGGTAATCCACCTCACAACTCACACGATAGATCCTTACCTGTGAATGACTGTATTCATAGCCGTCAGGGTTGACAACGGGCAGGAAATACCATTCGTATAGCAAAGCGATGTGTTTAAGTTCAAGATTTGAAGATCTATCGCTATTTACGATCTGATTCATCATGTAAGTCACGAAGGCTGGAGCAATCCATTCTCTGGCGTGAATTCCACCCTCAACTATTACTGCAGATCTGCAATAAACAGTAAATTGATAATCGGTACGACAATGTAAGATGGAAGGGGCAAGTCTCAGGGACTACCCTGGAACCTAACAGAGGGCAGCAGTAACTGTCAGTACTATTCAGAGGCGGAGAACAGGAGTTCGAGCACGGTTTTGAAATAGAAAACTCTGCGCGCTATCCCACTTGCAGATAGAGTACTGCGGGGCGGAAGGCAATAAGGAAACCACTGCCCTATCTTTTCCCAAAAAAGTAGCACGGAGAATGCTACACCGATAAGAGCGTGATGATGATATTATATAGAAGTGTTAAAGAAGTTAATATGATTTCAGGTCATAGGCGATACGGCTTACCACCAATCACGTTGATCTAACAGAAAGCTCGGTTAGGTGTGGGTACTTTAGTTAGATTTATCTCTGACTACCCCAATTGGTATATAGTTGTGAGCTTAATTCATAAACCCACACAGGCCCCCTCTCAATAAACAGGGGGTATGAAGCATGCTCTACCACGCTGCTGTACTGCGAATTGGCGGAGAGATTATTTATCATTTGTTTAGAAGCCACGCTCTTGTCTGTGTTCTTCATTCTTGATGGGCCGATAGTATTAAGCTCTGAATGATAGATCGTCGACCACGCCGGGGTCCCGAAGTGTTTGTTGTCGCGAGCTAATTCGCCTCGTTTATCGATTGTAGGTACGGTCATGAGCAATATCATGTACTCACTTTAGAACCCTATCGCACTATCATATTTGACATGTAATGAGACTTACAGTCTAAATTGTCAAGAAAGTTAATGTGAAATGGTATCAAAGTATCAAAGTAACATATTAGTACACGTGACCGTAACAGCCTCCGTAGTCTAGTGGTTAGAGCGTTAGGCTCACGATCTGGAGGTCCGGGTTCGATTCCCGATGGGGACATTGTCGAAATCACTTTGTGAGACTGTCCTTTGTTTGGTGAGGACTTTTCAGGCTTGAATCACCTGATTGTAACGATTACTAAGTTAAGTATAGAAAAAGAAATTCAAAAACAACCTTCTTTTACTTCCTCTTAAAATGACTTGAAGTCCAAGTAGTTTTCGATTCTCATATGTTGTTCCTATAGTTATAAGTTTGACCTCCTTCGGGCGCGCTTTAGATAAATCGTGGATCCATTCATAAATATCGGCGAGACGAAAGTAGCTTTTCCAATCAAATGTATCCATTTTTCTCCTGGTATAGTTCTTTACTGTTTGTTCGTCAAGTACCCTGCGCAAGAGATAAAATCTTAGTAGTGTAGTTTCCAACTGGTCAAATCAGTTACTTTTTCTAAATGTCTTTTTTTGGTCGTGACTTATTATAGATTTTCCTTAGATGGCATTAACTACATGGTCGGACTCTCACTCGGTACTAAATTTAAGACAACAGGCCTGAGGGTGCCGAGTTGGGCGCGAATCTCGGCTCAGGACCTCGTCTGAGAGGAAGTATATTTGAAAGAATTAATCGACCCAAGTGGGTCCATAGCGATATGCGCTGAATGAGAGATTTATTGCTAAAATTTTGTATGGTGCGCGCCATGTTAGGCATCCACCTGGTAGATCGTATACTAAACGTCAAAATTCGGCAACGCACTAAAGTCGAAGATGATATACGAATCACTAGGCTTAAGTGGAGCAGGCTTATACCCAGCAGTGGGTGGTCACAGGCTGAGTAGATAGATAGATGATGTTTCCCTAAAATACTTTATAAGTAGCTAAAGCACAGAATTGTTACCTTTGTATATTGGGAATTACTGTAGTATAGTAGTACTGACGTTCATCCATCATTCGTTTAAAATCGTCCCGGTCCTTGGGTCCTATCATTACGTCTATAGGCTTATTCACTGTACCTGGCCACCTCCAAAAATCTACATCAAAAATTTGGTTCAATTTCTTCATAAATTCTAGCTCTGGTTCAGAAAGTGGTATGTTCCTAAACAAAGTATAATCCGAATAGTTTTTCATGAAACCTGAACTGAAATGCAACAGCAATAAAAAAAATATTGATTTAGATTTCATTATTGTAAAAAATACTTCTATATCCCTATAAAATATTACAAGCCACAGTGATTTTAATGTTTTTGTTTCGATAATAACAAATTCATTGTTTGAAAGATGACAACTACATCAATCTATTCAGCTTTGGTTGAGTTTTTTGAGTCGCGCACATAGCATCGAACTGAAGAAAAGGAGAATATAAATATATATTTGAAAAAACAAAATGATTGTCTATACGTACGGCTATTATTGGCCATAGAGCAACGAAACACGGAGCTCCGGCGGACCCTGGACAAACCATTGATATATATTTGGGCCACACATTATAATTATATCTCTTCTACTGTCGTCTGGGTTATGAGGTCGATTACCAACCTCATCAACCCTCGTGTCAGGGTTATTCAGCCGCCAAAAGCACCTGACATGGCTCACGTACCGACTACTTACTCACATCAGTAAGCAGTTACCTACCAGGACCACCGGCTTAACTTGCTTTCCGAAGCACAGATCATCTTACTGACGGACAATCTGGTGATCTGCCTGATTCAGAATTCAGATATTGGGATAATTCAGATATTTTTTTATTAAGTACTAGTTTTAGGCGGATGGGACTTTCGTTATGTAAAATTGACGATTCAAAATTTAACTATGTTACCTACTGAATAAAGATATTTTTGAATTTGAATTTGAAGGTTCAAGTTATGTTATAAAATTCTGATTACTAAATAAAGACAGATCTAAAACTAACGAAAAGACATTTTCTTTTTTCTATTTACTTATTTTTGAATTTTAATCAAGAAAAACGTAATAATAAGTCCGTTATTTTATTACGTTTTTCTACGATGTGCTTTTTCATATTACAAATCCCAAAGTAATTTCGTGTTCTGACGTTCAGTAAAAAGTAACCGATTTGACTAGTTGGAACTAAGTTGGAAACTACCCTATTCGTGACCGAACATGATTATGTATGGTCTACGACACTTGGGATTGGTACCCAAAATCCAAGGTTTATGTAGGTAGAAACACCACAGATAACATGACAGCTTTATTTCAAACCATTATTAACATTGGAAGTATAATAAAGAGAAATGGTAACACAGAAATTCTTATTCCGCGAGCACGCGTGAAGAATGTGTTTCCCTTCATATTTCTTGGTGTGGACATCATCAGCTCGACAAAACCTATCTCCATTTCCTGACAAGCTGCTAGCAGCTGCTCGTTGGGCAAAGCCAAAGCGTAAGACCCGTCGTCTCGTAGGAGAACGGTGAAAACGTAACTGAAATAATAAATAATTTAATTTTACATACATACATACATAAACTCACGCCTATTTCCCACCGGGGTAAGCAGAGACTATAGAATTCCATTTGCTTCGATCCTGACACACTTCTCTTGCTTCCTCCACATTCATCAATCGCTTCGTACACGCACGCCGGTTCAGAGTAGATCGTATTAATTTAAATTTGACTAAAAAACAAATGTTGATATTTTAATGAAAGGGGGTTTTAAAAAACCACTTCGATGCAAAAAGCAATATTGCTATTTGACATTGGCGCATATTAAAGTAAATATATAACAACGCCATGCAAACAAACACATGTCGAATAGCAATATTGCTTTTTCAGATGAATTGCTTCGGTGTGGCTATTTTAACCCCCCGGGTCAAGATTACTCTAAACCGGCGAGCATGCATGAAATCTGCGATGGGAGTGGAAGAAGCGGAAGTGGTGTGTCAGGATCGTAGTAAGTGGAATTCTATGATCTCTGTCTACACCTTCGGGAAAAGGCAATAGCAGTCAATATGTCCGTGCCTCACCCTGCCACGTTAAGCCGGTGGTCTCGGTAAGAATATTAGCATCGCCGCGATTTATGCAAAGATTGGCCCTTTTCTATGTCTCTGTCATACCAGTATTCTTCTCTTTTTCTGCTGTTGTATGTATGATGTATGTAGGACATCATCAGCTCATCAGTTGATCATTTAATCAGATGATCATCAGTTGTGTTTACTTTTTATAATGGCAGTTGAGAATATACGAGCTAACGAACGGACGTGTCGGTCTTAAATTGCGCATTTCCCTACTTCCAAGGATATTACAGTATGTATCAGCATACTTTCTTTGATATTAGTACTGTTTGCCTATTCACGCTAAGAATTTTTTTTTGTAAATCATTAAATAATTGTAAAGAATACTCACGGAACATGATAATCTTTCTTCACCCAACTGGCGCTATCACCAGATTGCCTTTTTCCTGCAATTGGGATAGACTATTTTAACGATTTTACTACTTTAAATTAATATTTAACAACTACGAACATAAAAATTGCACAAATTCATATAATATCATACTTACATAAAGTCACGCCTATTTCCCATCGGGATAAGCAGAGTCTATGGAATCCCATTTGCTTCGACACACTTCTCTTGCTTCCTTCACATTCACCAATCATTTCATACACGCACGCTGGTTCAGAGTAGATCGTACTTAACTTTTTCTAAGGGCATCTTTTTCTAAGGGCATACCTTTTTTTTTTGACGTGACTTAATATACATTTGCCGCAGATGGCATTAACTACTTGGCTGGACAAATGGACAGCCCTCAATGCTCCCCATTTGTCCGGCCAAGAAGATAACTGGAGTTAATACTCACCAAATAAGTCGAATGGGATACCAACACTATACTTGTGACCAGCAAATGATTCCATCTTTGCAGCTGCTTGTTTTGCATATGTTTGCTGAATACGGAAAAAGATGATCATATTCTTACCGTATACCGCCTAAGGCTGCGTTTCCATTGACGCGGATCTGTGCGGAGATGAGTGACATGTGCGGATTTGACCAATTACAGCGTTCGAGACAGCGAAAAACGAGGACGCTCTGTCACTCTCTCCCTCACGGTAATTGGTCGATTCCTTCACATCTCCGCTTATCTCCGCACAGCTCCGCGTCAATGGAAACGCAGCCTTACGCGTGAGTGCGAGCGAGACACCGCATGCTCCTTGTCCCCTATCGGCTTACGGCCATTGAAGACTAAAGTAAGACCCAGCTCTAGCTACCACATGGAACGCAACGCGACATACCCACATCTGCATGTTTGTCATCATAATATCCAAGCCTATTGACATATTCAGTGCATAAGAATTCTGCTCTTTCTTTAAAACTTTATGGCAAATGGCGGCCTTACCATATAAAGCAATTTCATCCAGACAACCGTAATATGAGGAAAATATCTCCAGTGTTTAACGTAACGTTAACGACTTACTTGAAAAGTACGCCCTTGCCCGAAAGCCTATTTAAACAGGGTCCGCTCACCTAACTTTAAAATTTGACAGGCCTGTTTTTTTTATAGAAGCGACTACGGTGCCTGTCTGACCTTCCAACCCGCGAAGGGAAAAACAGCCCAATACAAATTAGGAATCACTTGACTAGGAACCGTGAGCAAACGAAAAAGAAACTCACCACTTCATGAAAATTCCCCAGATGTCTAGTACTATCTGAGTAAGGAATTATAATCTTTTGTCCGTATCCATGGAATGAAAAATAAAATGTCAATCTATCTCGTTTTCTATCAATAAATTTTCTCAAGACCTGCGTTTCTGGCTCCGAAAATTCAGATGGGCCATGATAACGCTCATGCTCGGGTTCTGAACTAGCATCATACACTAAAAGGAATAAATAACAATCAATATTTTGTTTCATTATTCATTCATTGTTGTGCGCAATTTAAACCGTGCGAATCTGGGTTTGAATTCTCCAAACTTCCTTTCTTACATTATGAACTTCCGTTTGTTTAAAACTTCTACTTTCTAACGTGGATTCCAGAGTTTCCTGGATATTATTAACGATTTTTATTAAGTTAACAATAATGTCATTGCGAATATTATTCAATAACAAAGTTACTCAAAATCAAACGTTTGACTATCTGGGGTATGAACCTAAAAATTTTTGAACAGCTGCCAAACAATTTACCGGCATCGGCCTATTTATTTTACATCAGCTTCAAAACGCTTACATCCGAATTTGTATCCAAAATTTCTATTCAAATCGACGCCAATAGATTTTCCCTCTGTTCTTCGTCTATTTTTTCTCCAAAGACGGTCCTGAAATTATTATAATGCTTCTCAAATAAAAAATAGTGTGAATTAAACAGACTACTCAAGTCAAATATGAAAATGTAACTCTCTTTAAAATTGCTGTGCTCAATTCGGGTTCATTATGTGTTACTCACATTATGTTACCAACCTTCTATTATGTGGAAAGCATTAAATTATATTATTATAATTATGATTATGATCATGATCAAGAAGTTCGTATGCAAACCTCTTTAGATTCTAGTTGAATCAGTGTTTTTTAAACTTACAAAAACTTAAATAGAAATCCTTAGCGAAGCAGACAGAACTACAAGCAATCAGAATACAGTCAACTTGCAGCCACTTTTGTTACAAGATGAATGTTTTATGAAGAACCGTGTGGTAACAGGTGATTCCCCTTAGCTCATATTAATGAGCTTATCATAAGAGACAACTATGTCGGTTTTAATGACACGCTTGGGGAAATAAGCAGCTAAAAGTCCAGTATGGAAGCGTGTATAGAAGCACAAAATGATACGTACTTCTTTTTGAGAATAAACATATCCATCTGGGTTCAAAACTGGTATGAAGTACCAGTTATACTTTTTTCGTAGCATCACTAGATTGGGATCGGTACTGTTGAGAAGCTGATTAATTAAATAAGTTGTAAAGTGTGTCCCAATATACTCGTTTCCATGAGTTCCAGCTTCTATTATAACTTTGACGCTGTCATCCTTCAATGGATTAATTATAGAGAAGGCATAAATGTCTCTGTCTTCTGCTGACTTGCCAATAGCTTCAAATTTGGTTATGCCAGTATGATTTACAGCGGTCCCATTAAGCCATTTGTAGATATCTTCTAATGTATGAATATAAGTCCATCTGTTAGAGTGTGGATTGAAGGCGTTTTCTGGAACCACTTGCTCGTCGAGTACCCTAAAAATATTATAATATTTGCTAAATATGGCAAAATATTCAACCAATAGTCAAAACAACTATCAGGTAAAGTTCTTAGTGCTAAAATCCTAAAGGTATTTTAAGGTAATAAATAAAATTTAAAAATATTTATTTTTCAAACAGACCTAAACCAATGATTGTCGAATTTGTTTTCGAATTCATGTTTGGCGGAAAACATCGTGCGGAAAGCCACATTCCCGAGAAATGCATTTTCGGAGGTATGTTACTTAACTTGTTTTGGGCTGGTTTTCCCTTCGCGGGTTGAAAGGTCAGACAGGAAAGTCGCTTCTGTAAAAAACCTGACCTATCAAATGGTTAGGTAAGCGGGCCCTGGGAAAAACGGGAACACGAAGAAATACCAGATGGCCTATTTTTCTATTATCTCCAAGGTACTGGATCGAATCCTTTCTCGGGCTCTATACCACTGAATTGTACTGTATTCATGTGTTATGTCTGTTTGTTGAAATTTTAGTTCTGTGCAATAAAGTATATTTGATTTGATTTAATTTGAATTCGACTTTGTATGAATTCATGTTTGAATCATAGATAATTGATGCCACGTGATTTACGGGACTTGTGCCCGGTATATGGCAATGAGTTCGGCCCCTATTACATGGGATTTAAACATAGTGTATGTACGGTCACGAGTTCTAATGTTTACACTTTGATACCATGCCACATTAACTTTTTGACAAATTAAACGTACATCTCTTTAAATGGCAAATATGATAGTACGACAGGGTTCTAAAGTGGGTACATGATATTGCTCATGACTGTACTATACACCTCTGCCTACGAAGCGGTATGGGCAGGGTTCTATGTATTTTCTAAGATACTTACCATTGCACATCCCTTAATATCAGCGTTGTTCGGAGCTTGAAATGATTTGTTCTCTCTATAAAATCATCTTTATGTTGCGGGTTGACCATCAATGCTATTTTCCTTTTTATTATTGGCTCCTCTAGAAATATCACGTCCAGGTAATTTTTAGATTTCATGGTATTCAAGAACTTCACATGTTCTTCAGTTTGAGGAGTAACGTTGATCAGGCTGTAGCCGTTGTAACTTCTTCCATAGCAAACCCGGATATTGGCTATGAAAATGATGACCAAAGCAAAAGATTTCATGATGAAGTTACCAATTGAGAGGTGGCTGAACTACGAAAAGTTTCTGAAATTATTAAACAGTGAATACTGAATGTTCAGAACGCAATACAACGAATCAGAAGATTTTTTTACGCAAATGAATCAAAGAATTTTGAAATGTTTTGACAGTGCCATATTTTAATACTTAGCCTGAATTTTCTTCTAAGATTTTCGTCTGAAATAGTTTAAATGGTTTATGCTTCTAAAGAGTATTGATTGTTTTATTAAAAACTTATTCGGTCCGCCAGAGGACCGTGTTCCATGTGCTCTATGCTTAGGGACTTTTTGGCGGGAACGGAAACGGGACGGTTGTTTTCTTCATTGAATAATCTAAATAATTAATACGAAGTGGTGTTTTGTGGGTAATGATCGCATTAAGTTAGTCGGAAAACATTCGCGATAGTGTTATTATGTCGGAATATTCAATAAACAAAGTGTACTTACCTATATATTTTCGCTTCGTGCCAACAAGCCGCTTCATAACTCGAAAGTTCATGCGAACTTTTGAATTAATTCGTTTAGGGTTCGAAGTACGAGTCTGCTCCGAGGGTGGGGGCTTAGGTTTCATCATACATCGTCATCACCTTTCATCATTTCATTAATCATCATCAAGAAAAAAAAATACATAACACATGGATGTATGGGCATAGTTCCCTTTGCCTTGCCCTTCGGGAAAACCATACATAACATAACATAATAGCCTATATACGTCCCACTGCTGGGTACAGGCCTCCCCTCAATCAACCGGAAGGGGTCCACTATACTCCACCAGGCTGCTCCACTGCAGTTTGGTAGAAGTATTTTTACGGAAAACCAAAACAAAAAAACAAGCTCTATGCTTAGGTATATCAAGATTGCATTATGCTACCATTATAGCGGTCTTCAATATAATATCGTGGCTTCAAGGTTTTAATGTTCCTGCTCGTGTTGATGACGATAACAAGCGCCATATATCGGCCTGTACACACGTATTATAAAATTCTCATAAAAAATAAAACCTTCCAAAGTATCACATTTATAACATCATAAAATAAATCTCACATTTTGTTATAAGACCCCATGAATGCCCAAATACCAGATTGTCATTTGTTCTTCCGCATAAACTATGTATGTGCATACCCTCACTGATTTATTTGGGGACCATAAATTTCGCGGGTCTATCGCATTGATTCATACCTTTCGACCCTATATGTCGATCCGACAGGATGGATACTTACATGACTTTTGTCGTTAGAAAACACAGAATATTTATGGTCAATGTGTCTTAGGGCAATCATTGATTACTCTACATTCGAAATGTGCGAATTTTAACATAGGCAAATTTTACTCGTGAGTAAACAAACTTTAAGATCGATGTTTCGAAAGACCAAGAGACCCCCCACACTAGTGACTATCGAGGGTCGTCGTCGTTTCAGCGTCCGCGCAACGTCGACGCGACGCGAACGCCGCGGCGACGCGACGCCAGCGCTGGCGTCGCGTAGCCGAAGCGCCAGTTCAACGATTTATGCGAACAAGTACATGCACAACACAATCAATTGTAATAGTTCGTCAAATATTATTTCGCAATGAAATTACACTTATGTGATATTTATGTAAGTAACGTGTGTTGATACGATGGCTCCCTCTCACATAGTGGCGATGGCTTCTCAGCCGGGTTCGGCGGCTGCGGCTGCGGAATTAGGAAAGCGGCGTAAGTATCAGGGTCTGGGTGCAGGTTATTTTTTCTTGCATTTTGCTGTAGAAACGTTGGGCCCATGGGGTCCAGAAGCACGACAGTTTTTAAAGACAATTTCAGCTCGCCTCATCGAGGCAACTTCCGACCCTAGAGCAGGCAGTTATTTTGCCCAAAGGGTCAGTTTGGCGGTGCAGAGTGGCAACGTGGCCAGTATTCTGGGGACTTAGCCTCGATGTGGTGAGCTGGAGGACATTTTTTATTTATAGCTTTTTATCCCTTTTTTATGTTTTGTTTTTAATAATATGTGTGTTGTTACAATTGTAGTTGGATGGAATGTACTTGTTTATGTATTTTTATTTAATAAATAATTAGTAAACGTATATGTGTGTAAGTATTGTTAACATTATTGTATGTGTTATTTTCTATTTACGCTCATCTGCCCTCTTTTAGTTTTTAAGTTCATCTCTTTCCCGGTCTGCTGGAAGTGCCTAGAAGATATTTCTACTAGAAGAAGCTGAACCGTTTGTGTGTCTTGTGTTAGTCTAATTATTTTATATCCTGTTCTGTATACAATAAACTGTTAAATAAATAAGAAAAATAACTACTTACGACAATTCCTCGATATCATTTCGGCTTATTAGACTTTTCGTGGTATTTAATGGGCCAGAAAAGGGCACGAAAATTTATTATAGCACGATAAATCCGAAGCAATTGGAATACACGCCCTCGCACTTAGCTAGAATTGGGGCTCGTATGCTTTCCTGTTATTCGAATCATTGTACCTATTCGAACATATTATGGTTCATGAAATAACTGGCTAGAAGTTAAAATAACAATATGGCATAACGCGTACCTATATCTCCGAAGAAGTAGACAATAGTGACTTCGTCAGCTATGTTTAAGACCCATTCGTAAGAGGGTATTGACATTAACCGGGTACAAATCGGCGTGAAGTCAATTATTACATACATAAACTCACGCCTATTTCCCATCGAGGTAAGCAGAGACTATATACTTCCATTTGCTTCGATCCTGACACACTTCTCTTGCTTCCTCCACATTCATCAATCGCTTCATACACGCACGCCGGTTCAGAGTAGATCGTATTAAACCTTTTCTAAGGACATCTCCAATTTGGTCAATGTAAGTCCTTCTAGGTCTTCCTCTGCCAGCCCTACCATCAACTTTCGCTTTATATACCGCTTTTGCAATTCTATTATCATTCATCCGCTCTACGTGTCCAAACCAACCTAACATTCCCTTCTCAATCTTAGTCACTATATCGTCTTTTACACCACATCTCTGTCTTATCACACTGTTTCTCATTCTATCACTCAACTTCACACCACAGATGCTACGCAATTATTACATAGAGAATCTCAAACTCGTAAAGTCGAATTCAATGGTTTGAAGTCCGAGCGGAGTTTCGAACCCGTCACAGTACGAAGTAAGTCAAGCGTTCTTCGAACAGGGCTATAGCACAGTTTTATTTAATTTGAATTTAATTTCATAATATTAGTTATTTTATCCGTACTAATATTATAAATCTCTGCATATTTGTCAGTCTTCCACGGCAAAATGGAGCGATGAATTGAAGTGATTTTTCTTATGTTGAAGGGATGGAGAATTCATTTATTTAATATTTGGGAGACCAACAGCTCTTACAATACAATACAATATAATACAAATACACTTTATTGCACCGAAATAAAAATAAATAATTACAAAAAGACTCTCAAAAAGAGTCTCTTAACAACTATAGCAAAAATATCATACTTAATATATAAGCCAATAACAAGTTTCCACCTATATAAAGAATGACGTAGACTTTTTGTTTCCTTGTAACCCCTTAGGACAAAGTCCGAAAGTAAGATGATCCGTGCTTCGGAAGGCACGTTAATCCCCGGTTACTGATATAAGTATGTAGTCGTTACATGAGCCATGTCAGGGGCCTTTGGCAGCTCTATAATAACCCTGACACTGGGGTTGATGAGGTTGGTATTCACAACCCACACGATAAGAGGAACTGTGTAATCCCGAATCTAACGCGAGGGAAGCCACGGGCAAAAGCTACGAGTAATATTCTATGTTTTCCACTTAACAGTCCAGAGGGATTTTGTCATAATGAACCATTTTAATAGGCGGTGTGGTGATCACCTCATACCACGTGGCACTTGTACGATTCATTATTAAGAATTTGGAAGTCGCATTAAAGAATTGTAAGTTGACTTTTCTACAGCAAAGGCATAAATTCAACTTCCAAATGTGGGCACCTGTACAGTCATGTACCCACTCTAGAACCCTGTCGCACTATCATATTTGACATTTAATGACTCTTACGGTTTAATTTGTCAAAAAAGTTTATGTGACATGGTTTTAAAGTGTATGACATATTAGTACTCGTGACCTTACACAACAGCCGTGGACCATAACCAAACCTAAAATTTTCATAAACTTCACAAACGAGCAAACTTACGAAGTTACGACAAACTTATTTAACAAGGCAATTAACAAAAAAAAATCCATTTCGAAGAAAAAAAAAGGAAAAGTTGAAATAAAAAAGTTAACAGCGACGACAACTATAGAACTTTGGACATTATTCATTTTTTTTGTACCCAGTTTATAGTCTTACCTTGGAGTAATGTTGTGAGAGAGATAAGCTTTATAGTGGTTCCAAAATGCGGCTGACTTTGCTAAAAATGACGTATCTGTAATTTTTTTGCTAAAGTAATTTGTGTCTTATTCACAATTGTTAAAAGTGCAAATCAGTTTCGCCAAAAATTTCAGATACGTCAGTTCGCGACATTTTTGAAAACTATTTTTTAGTTTGAAAAGGGTGATTGAGGGGGACTCGTCAGATGATAACTTGTAACCACTCTTAATGGTCGTTTATGACATACTCTAGATCAGGGATCACCGCGTTGGGTTCACGATCCAGAAGCCCCGGGTTCGAATCCCGGTTGTGGACATATCACAAAAATCACTTTGTGATCCTTAGTTTGACTAGGACAATACAGACTGATCGCCTGATTGTCCGAAAGTAAGATGAGCCGTTCGCGTTGGTCCCGGTTACTACTTACTGATGTAAGTACGTAGCCGTTACATGAGTCACGTCAGGGGCCTTTGGCGGCTCAATAGTAACCCTGACACCACGGTTGATTAGATTGGTAATCCACCTTACAACTCACATGATAGAAGAAGAAAATTGTAAAGTTTCACCATATTTTTTTCGGGGAGCTTACAGCATTATTTACATATTCTAATAAAGAGAAATAAATGCCCTATCTTCAAATTTTATTCAATCCGAGTCATAATATCTTTTTATTTATTAAAACCTAAAGTTTTAATGAGTAAGTCTGTTTCTTTTTCTGTTTCGCAGATTTTCTTAATCTTCGCTTAATTAATTGAATTAATTTTCTTCCTTTTTATTTCAGAGTAAGTTTTCATGGCGGTACACTCGGGAGGATTTTTTTTAACACATCTTTTTTTAATTAACCTTTACGTGTTTACTTCTTTATTAGACAGTTCGACATATGTCTTGAGTGCAGCATCAAGCAGCAGTTAGCATCATGAGACGATGGTCTTGTTGTTTGTGGTACAATCGCAGGAAAAGCCTTTGGTTTTGGTCTCATTCAAGACTTTCATTCAAGACCCGGTCCCAGGGGGACAGAGTCACCTTCTCTGCCCTGCACTGGGGCTATTCTTGTTCGGCGCGTCCTTGCCGCGGGGGTGGGCGCCTCTTACTTCAGTAGGCCGCAGTGAGATGGTGGCTAAACTCGGATAGGGACCCAGAGCGGGGTATAACGTTGCCCAGGGATGCGGATGAAGACCTCAACGGTTGCAGAGCCGGAGATAGGAGCCATCGGTACTGCAATGCAGGACGGAAGGAGCGCATCACAGAGACTGTAACCTGGAACCTGACAGAGGGCAGCAGTAACTGTCAGTACTATTCAGAGACGGAGGACAGAAGTCCTAGTACGGCTTTGAAATAGACTACTCTGGGCGCTATCCCTCTCGCGTTAGACAAAGTACTGCGGGCGGAAGGCAAGAGGGAAACCACTGCCCTATTTTTCCCTAAAAAGAACCATGAAGAATGTTCCACCAATAAGAGCGTGGCTCTTCAGTTAGTGATGATGATGAACCGTTTCTCATTTTGAGGTTCGTAACCTTAAAAGGTAACAGATATTTATTTATCCTCAAGGCTTCCTCAACACAATTGACACTAGGCGTCGCACAGACTTATCTTAAAAAATTTGGAACACTTTTTAATTTCTTCAAACTGTCTGTTAAATAGGTAAAGTTCTAAATCCCCTTAAGCAACTGTCACTTAACAAAGGGACAGAAGATTACCAAGTTAAATAAAAACGGAGGTACCTTGTTGGTGGTAATAGGAAAAGTTAGTGTCATCTCAACTTGGTAGTATTATCACGCTGATCACAGTGTTTACAGGAAGAATAGGATAAAATATACGTCATGAAATACATCATATTGTTATAACTGTTTATTACATTATATTTTTATTCATTTTCGTTTTTTATGTTTTTATTGGTTAGTACGCCGTATCGCTTCTGTTCATGAATGCGCCATATAAAAGCCATACAATCATCTCCCTAGTATTATCCCGTTTTTCACAGGGTTTACCTAACCAGAAGATTTGAAAGGTCCGGTTTTATACAGAAGCGACCGGCTGTCTGACTTTCAACCCGCGAAGGGAAAACCAGCCCAATACAGGTTAGATCACATACCTCCGAAAATGCATTTCTCGGGAAGCTGGGCTTCCTCACGTTTTTTTTTTATCCGCCGCTGAGCATGTGATAATCATTTATGAGCCAAACATAAATTCGAA
The DNA here is from genome assembly GCF_024362695.1 of Pectinophora gossypiella. Taxonomy (NCBI): domain Eukaryota; kingdom Metazoa; phylum Arthropoda; class Insecta; order Lepidoptera; family Gelechiidae; genus Pectinophora; species Pectinophora gossypiella. Next base: position 2,839,156 of record NC_065421.1, on the reverse strand, counting down.
AACAAATTCGACAATCATTGGTTAGGCCTGTGATTGATTCGAACCTGCGACCTCTAAGTCAGAGGCAAGCGTTCTGCCAACTGGGCTACCACGGCTCTAGAAGCCATACAAAAGGCTTGTAAATCTCATTACTCACGATTTTTTTATTAGATGTACATAAACGAATCGCAACGCGTATTGAGGGTAATATTTATAATGGTTCTAATTCCTGTAAATACCGTCTAATTTGATTTTAAGTTATATCTGTCATTTTCTTATCCGCCGAAAAGGAAAAGGACGGGTAATCGACAAGCATAAAATTTATGGAACACACGTCAATTTTAAACACAAATCTAAACCAACCGTCTAAAAATTTTACATCAGTCAATAACCCGACACAGTTAAGAAGACAGCACGTTAAACGGATTGCATACCAGCGACGTACCTTTTTGTTTCGCCCGGGTTATTCATTCATTTACTCATTCTTCCTAAAATTGAATCTCTCTCTTCCTAAAAAGAGCTGTGAATCATCCGTCCCTTTCCTTTTCCACGTATATGAAAATGACGGATATAACTTAAAATAAAATTAGGCGGTGTCTGCAGGAATCGGGGCCAATGTCTTCTTAAAGACACAATAAAGTATTGTTGTGAAGAACTAGGTTGAGTTTCTCTGAAATATAGAGTTTTTATCAACACACTTGTTTTATAAGTAATCACATTATTCCTATACATAATATCTAAATCTCACCTGAAATAAAGAAACAACATTCGAAGCAAATAATTTCAAATTCAGAATCTATCTAGTTTTATATAACCTCTTCTTGAAAATAAAATTATGTTTTTGACATTTGATGAGACGAAAAGAACGTAATGAGAATATTATGAATACTAAATTGTACTTAAAATCATGAATTTATTTAAAATGGCATCTGCAGCATGACCCCACAGCAAAATACACTAATGTCTCGGTTTCTACATCGGTTATCAAACGAATTAAATTTTCCTACGGTCTATATTTTTGTCTAAACAACCAAAAATATGTAATAAATTCAAAAAATTAATTCGCCTCCCATCACGACTCATTTTTAACGAAACTAAAAGCCATAAACTATCTCATAAACTAATTACCTTTCATTAGTTAACGTGTAAGGGCGTGCTTGGTAATCAAGTAAAACAATGGTCATATTTTACTCACATATATGAGATGTGATGTATAAGCCTAATATGTCATGGCTGCCGCGCCCCTAAACTAATCTACTGACGTTGTGTATATCATGGTGTCTTCTTGCTTCCACCAAAGTAGGTAATAGCTTCTACACTTAACAGACACTCTCGGAATCTGAAATATTCATAGGTATTTTTAAAGATTCACGCACGAAATTAATGTGATTTTTACAAAATTAATAAGTTCTTTACTTTATTTAACATTTGATTACCTGCGCAGGGATCGACCTATTAAAAAAGTTTACTGTTATAGTCCTGCTCAAATTCATTGTTATGAGAAGAAATTTATGATGAACCGTATCACCGTATGTATTCCCATCAAAATATACCAAATACACACATAAACAGCACACACATACAACACACAAAATACACCAAACACACACAAATACTAAGCACTTTCAAATTTTTATGCAACAAGAATTTAATGAAATTCCAAATTTGAATTTGGAACATTACAATTAATTATTGTTGTATCTCGTGTTTAATACATAATATTTTTTTAAATTCACATTCCAAATTTCATTTATTCAAGTGTGTTCGTGTCTTTTTGATAATTATGTTTTAATTTTTTGATGAGAAGTGTAGGTAGGTACCTGGGTTAAATGAGAGTATACCTTGCCAACATTCGCTTAGTCATAGTAAAATAATTTCGGTTAAAGTAGGCTAGCTATGTCACTTCAGTAGCCTCCTGCAGGAGGCCTCTAGTTTTTCATTCTAAATTAAATACCTATGTGACATTCGAATAAATTGCTTTATTCAGGTCACATATGAAATAACCGTGAAAATAAGGGTGACAAACAAACAAACAAACAGATCGATCAAAAAACCCGTTTTATGATGTTGGTAATTACATTTATAGGTACTTAATCTATATTGGGATACGCTCGGGTCACCTATCACCTATCACTTTGGTCAAACAGAATGCTCGATGAAGCGTGGGTACTTAGTTAAAAGAAAAAAAAATATATTCCACTTATATCAGTAAAGTAGTAACTGGGACCAACGGCTTAACGTGCCTTCCGAAGCACGGATCATCTTACTTTTGGACAATCAGGTGATCAGCCTGTAATGTCCTAACCAAACTAGGGATCACATTGTGATTTTTGTGATATGTCCCCACCGGGATTCGAACCCGGGATCTCCGGATCATATCCTGGTACCTGATTAGGTCGATCATTGAGTACAACCCACACGAGAAGGTAAAACGTTTGTGTTTGGTCATAATCAAGCATACAATGGAAACAAACCTAACAAGAATGCTTCTGTTCGGAATATGAACCGGATATTAATTGCTGTTAGGGTAAATGTGAGTAGGGACATCCATAATACCGGACACTGTCCAAATAATTGCGTTGGCGGATTATTATTTACCATGTGGTGGGTAATCAGCAAATTAGATACATTATTTTAGGGATGGTCTGTTATGCTTATTCAACATGAAGAAGAAAAACATAATTGTATGAAGTATGAGTTAGGGGAAGTAATCCGTAATATATCTGGGGGTTAAAAAAGCCACATCGAAGCGATTCATCGAAAAAAGCAATATTGCAATTTGACAGTCACGCATATAAAAGTAAGTGAGCAATGCAAACAAATGTCAAAAAGCAATATTGCTTTCTTAGGTGAATTGCTTCGATGTGGCCATTTTAACCCCCCAGTTGTTAACTGCATGCATTTTGGTAGCGTCACCATGATGTCCTATTGAGATAGGGTCCTAAATGTGCAGTAGATTCGACCACCGTAATCCTTTTTCGCACACAACTATCAATCAACAATAAAGAGTGAAAACATCGAACACGTGAAAAATTAAATGATTGAAAACCTCTCGACTAATGATGCATCGCGTATTTCAGATTACGTCCACAACTTTGGTATTGACGTGGTGATAAATCATCAATCAGCAAACGGAAAAATGGCTGCGTAATTTCCCAATTAAAAAAGTAAACAGAAAATCGAACATTTGCGTATTTTTGCTGTTTGGTATCGTTAAAAAACCGCCGTCCTTGTACTTTTACATATTTTCCTCGCTTTATGGTTGTCTGGAACAAATTGCTTAAAGCGATAAGGCCGCCATTTGACAAGTGTATAAGTCTCTTTTATACTTAACTATTTTTTTCTGCAATTAATTATACAGTTGGACAGAATGGGTTACAAATGAGGAAGTGCTAGTAAGAGTAAGGGAAAAGAGACAAATACTGAGAATTATTGAGGACAGAAGAGGCAAGATGATTGGACACTTAATAAGACACGACAAATTTATTAAAACATAATACAAGGAAAGCTAGAAGGAAAGGTAGGAAGGGGAAGACCAAGAAGAGCTTGCATGGAACAGATTAAGAAAAGGGTAACGTCGTGTCTTATAGGGAAGTCAAGAAATTGGTCTTTGATAGACTGGAACGGAAAATGCTACACCGGCAAGAGCGTGACTCTTAAATTGATGATGATGATGAAGTAAACAAGGTGTTAGTGACATAGTACCGAATACTCAGGAATTCGGATCATGACTCTGAGACATAGAGCAACACGGAGGTCCGTGTTGCTGTGGAATTTTCTGTCAGAAAATTAATGAAAATTTTAGTGTTTTCATAGTAGACACCCTATTATAGTCTGTGCTTACCCCGATGAGAAATAGGCGTGAGTTTATATAGGCATGATCTTGACCAAACTGCGATCCAATATAACATAATCTATTTCAGGATATTTATGTATTAGCTAGAATTTATTGTTATCAAGATTAATCGTAATTTCATGTTCAGATTATGATAATCGGTTTAATAGGTGTATCTTATAGAATGAAACAGTCACTGATAGACAAATCCAATTTTATCTTTAACGTGCTTTGATAACAAATTGATGCCTAATATATTTTTTAAACTATGTACAGTACAATACAAAAACTCTTTATTACATTTAAGAAAATAAAATAACAAGACGGTAATAATAATAGGGTGTAATTGAACGGCCTCTGTGGTCCAGTGGTTGAGCGTTGTGCGAATCCTGAGGTCCCAACTTCCAATCCCGGTGGGGACAAATCACAAAAATCACTTAGTGATCCCTAGTTTGGATAGGACATTACAGGCGGATTGTCCAAAAAGTAAGATGTCCACTAAAACAATAAATTCCACTTTAAATAATTAAGAATAAGAATAAAATAAATTCATTAGTAACTGTTTACATTTTTCTTTTACTTTTTTTTATTATTGCTAGATAGCATTTTCTTCCAGGTAACCTTAGGGTCGTGGGTCGGGGTTTGGTTAGTGTACCTGTCTAATAATCCTGTCTGTATAATGTCTGTTTCAATACCTATCTTGTATGTGTGTGTATAGTCTATTATTTATTATTATAGTTTTCTTTAGATTATGGTTAGGTATATTTTTAGTATATATGGATTATATTAAATTGAGTATTTATTAATATTATGTACGTATAGTATAGAATATTTATTATATTAACTTTAGTTTTACTTTTAGGTATTTATTTATTTATTTTTTGTTGCACCATCCCGCATCCAAGTTGTAAATGTTTGTCTCCTTTTGTTGGTTGCCTGGAAGAAATTGCTCTAGAGAAATAAGGCCACCCAAATTGTACTGTATTCATGTGTTATGTCTGATTGTTGAAATTTTAGTTCTGTGCAATAAAGTATATTTGATTTGATTTGATTTGACAACATATACAGAAAAACACAACAGGCAGCCTTATTGTTCATGCAGCAATTTCTTCCAGGCAACCTCTGGGTACAGGAAAATTTTGTACAAAAATAACAGAAGCGGGTCAGTGCATTCTAACATAATAAATATTAAAAATTAAATTTAAACTTAAAAAAAAAACCCGACCAAAAAAAAAGTACGCTAACAGCAGACCAGCTCAGTGGTTCCAGAAGACTTTAGTGTTTCAAATGTCAGATCCCACATAATGCTTGCAAGCAAACTGAGCGTGTAACATTCCTATCACACCTAACCAACGACCTGATGACCTTGAAGACCTAAACCGATTTCCATCAAACATAGCCAAGAATACTCTCGACTGATATACCTATCAAACAAAAAAAAAACGCATTAAAATCGGATCATCCGTTTGGGAGCTACGATGCCACAGACAGACACGTTTTTGCGTCGGGGGTTAAATAGAACTACCTACATAAATAAGTACGTTAATAAGTTATTCTTTTATATTTGTTACTGTACTTACCGAAAAGTACATGCAAATGACAGACGAGATATCAAGCCACTTGCCGTAAACAGAATCGCCGTAGCGGGAATCGCCGTTCGGAGAGTCGCTGTCAACGCTACAATCCGTGTCTCTTTATAATAAACACTTCTTGCTTTATTTCTAAGTGCTCACGTTCAGTTTCATTCCAGACACTACAAAACACGGGCCTTCCCCGATGGATAGGGAGATCGGGCCTTAAACCACCACGCGGGCCCAGTGCGGAATGGTGGTTATTAACGACTGCTAATGCAGCCGGGACCAACGGCTTATCGTGCCTTTCAAAGCACGGAGGAGCTCGAGATGAAAACTTTTTTTTGTGGTTACCCATCCTATGACCGGCCTTTGCGAAAGTTGCTTAACTTCAACAAGCGCAGACCGAGCGCGTTTACCGCTGCGCCACCGAGCTCCACTACAAAACTTACAAAGGATGATATTGGAATATAAAAAGTCGATTACTACGGAGAAATTGTCCAAATACACAATTATTGCGTGAATATACCATCCTTTTCATCACCAAGCAACCGAAAATCACTCTAACTACCCATTAAAAACGAATCAAATTTCGACTCCTCGCGAAAGGTCAATACGACTGAAAATCGACCCGGTAGCAAATGGCATATTTCTCCTCTTGGTTTTGCTTGACAATAATGACAGTAATAAATCATACGCATCGTTAGGCGCTCCCCTAGTGCGGGTTCGATTCTCGGGCGAAATGGCATCATCTGTCAATAGGGCCGAGTGACTTGACACGACTGGTTAATGGAGTAGCTGTGTGTGGAACAATCGTAGCTAAAGGTGTCTTTCGACACATCACTGTTTCATACAAAAAGACGAGACATAGTTAGTAGGTGTAAACATTTATGTAGCTAAACTGCAATTCTACTGCTGGGTACAGTCATGAGCAATATATATCCACTTTAGGACTCTGTCGCACTAATATATTTGACATTTAGTGAGACCTACAGTTCAATTTGTCAAAAAAGTTAATGTGACATGGTACCAAAGTGTATACATAGTATTAATGCTCGTGACCGTACAGTTCTCCACTACAACATAGCTACACAAAGCATAACCAGCCTATATACGTCCCACTTCTGGGCACAGGCCTCCCCTCAATTAACCGGAGGGGGTATGGAGCATACTCCACCACGCTGCTCCAATGCGGGTCGGTGGAGGTGATTTTACGGCTAATAGCCGGGACCAAGGGCTTAACGTGCCCTCCGAAGCATGGAATCATCTTACTTTTTCAGACAATCAGGTGATTCAAGCCTGAAAAGTCCATACCAAACAAAGAACAGTCTCACAAAGTGATTTCGACAATGTCCCCATCGGGAATCGAACCCGGACCTCCATATCGTGAGCCTAACACTCTATTTGCTCCACTGCACCGTAGAATCAAGATTAATTACAATATTACCTACTATAGTAACCCCGTGTTCCCTCAATTAGCGCTTATCGCTATCGACCTGTTAGGGTCGATTAATTCTTTCAAATATTTTTCCTCTCACACGACGCCCTGAGCCGAGGTTCGCGCCCAACTGAGCACCTTCAGGCCTGTTGTTTTAAACGTTGTACCGGGTGAGAGCCTTCAGCGCTCCCCATTTGTCCGGCTAAGTAGTTAATACCATCTGCGGCAAATCTACAATAGGTAAGTCACGTCAAAAAAAGAATGGTCCAGTGGTAAAGCGTTAGGCTCACGATCCGGAGGTCCCGGGTTCGAATACCGGTAGGGACATATCACAAAAATCACTTTGTGATCCCTAATTTGGTTAGGACATTACAGGCTGATCACCGAAATATGATCCGTGCTTCGGACGGTACGTTAAGCCGTTGGTCCCGGTTACTACTTACTGATGTAAGTAAGTAGTCGTTACATGAGTCATGTCAGGGGCCTTTGGCGGCTCTATAGTAACCCTAGCACCACATGATAGAAGAAGAAGGCTAATAGTAACACTCCGCCTTACGCTAGTTGGTTTGATCATTGATCTCACAACCCACATCATATAAGAAGACAATACATTTTCCTACAAGAAGTTTACATTAATAACATGAATTTTGTCATTACTTCACGAGCTTTAGAGCAAAACTTAGCATTGTTTTTATTTACATATTGAGTTATGAAACATTTCAGACTTGGCGAAAGTTTTCGAAACACTTCGCCGACTTCGCCGTAGAGATTCCCAAATTTCTGTTATGACATAATTAATTAGCAATCCTAGTGAACTTTGGCACTCAGTCGACAATTTAGCAAGCTATGTAGGAATGTGATAACGCTACAAGTATCGTATCGTTGTTATAATTTTACAAAGAAATTATCGGGTTCGAATCGTGGCTCGGGGTAACGACTGAAGTCTACTTTATGACTTTGAATTCATGTTGAGATCATAGATAATTCGGTAGTTACCTAAGTCAAATACAAATTATTCAATTCTGATTACCTACTAAATAAAGACAGACCTAAAGGTGACACAAAAGTTTTCTTTTTTCTATTTAACTTATTAATCTCGATCACTCCTCGCGATCTTTTGCAGTCTCTGTAGCTAGCTTACTGCCATGACATTTCGAGAGTCAACACAGAACTAGTAATTTCTTTATTCAAAATTATTCATCTTTAGTACTATTCAATAGTATAGTCATGAGCAATATAATGTACCCACTTTAGGACTCTGTCGCACTAACATATTTGAGATTTAGTGACACTTACAGTTCAATTTGTCAAAAAAGTTAATGTGACATGGTACAAAAACGTATAATTATGTATACATATTAATGCTCGTGACCGTACATAACCTATAAAGATAATTACTATGCATCAAAGGACAAAACAATGGCTTGCAAATACTTTTTTTATATACTTAGATACACTTCTCATCAAAAAAATCGAAACACTTCCGTTTTCATTGTTTCTGTCCGAATTTAACACAAAAAAGAATTCATACGATGAAAAAAAATACATAAATGTATAGCTGGCAGTTTGGCCATTACAGTAATAAGCGAAAATTCTAAATTCAAAATTAGAATTTCATTTGTTTATCTTATAAACGAAATGAATCACTGTTTTGAGACAAATGTGTGTTTAGGGTTGGAGTACATTTAGCGTTTAAAAACTAAAAATTGGCGCCTATCCTTAAACTTTTTGTTTTTTATTTCAATACTGTGACTTTGGGACGTCTGAAAAAAGGTTTTTTTTCTAAAACGTACCTATGGATACTTCGCCCACAGAAGCCGCCCAAGTTGTGGCATTGCTGGATTCTGGCCTTAGTCAGCGTGTTGTGGCTGCAAGACTGCATCTAAGCCTGTCATCTGTTCATAGAGTCTATAAACGTTATCGGGAGACTGGTTTGTTTACGCGCCGTTCAGGATCTGGCAGGAATCGGGTCACTTCTGAGCGAGATGATCGATTTATTGTAACAACTTCTTTAAGAAATCGACGCCTTAACGCTTTTCAACTGCAGCAGCGGCTTCGTGTTGTACGAAGGGTGGCTGTAAGTGACTCTACAATTAGAAGAAGGTTGAAGGATCGTGGACTGGTACCGCATAAGCCAGCAAATGGGCCGAAATTAACTGCAGACCATCGAAGAGCGCCCCTTAACTTTGCACGTGAGCACCTAAATTGGTCATACCTACAGTGGAGCAAAGTTCTCTTTTCTGATGAGTGTAAAATTATGCTGTATGGTAACGACGGAAGGAACAAGGTCTACAGAAGAGACGGAGAACGCTATGCACAATGCTGCATTGAAGAAAAGGTCAGCTATGGTGGCGGTTCGTGGACGGTTTGGGGAGGAATCAGCGCCGACGGTAAGACAGAGCTTGCTTTCGTGTCTGGGCCACGTCTGCCTGCACTAAACTGTCATCGGTACGTCGAAGAGTGTCTCGAGCCTCATGTGATGCCCTATGCACATTTTATTGGCAACGGCTTCATATTCATGCACGACAATGCTAGGGCTCACACCGCGGGCGTCGTACGAGATTATCTTAACGAAGTCGATATCTCTATTATGGAATGGCCAGCAAAAAGCCCGGACATGAATCCCATTGAACATCTGTGGGATGAATTAAAGAGACGAATTCGAGCAAGAGATCCTGCCCCAGAAACACTTAGCCAGCTGCAAGATGCAATCCAAGAGGAATGGGACAATATACCACAGCATGTGATCGTGACTCTCATCCGATCGATGAAGAACCATATGGAAGCAGTAATTAGAGCTCGGGGAGGGAATACAAGTTATTAAATAAACGTTTTTTAGCTTTTTTTTTCATTTACGTGTGTTGTTTTATCCATTTCCTTTATACTCCATACGGAATAAAAATGACTCATTTAACAAAATACGAAACCTATGAAAAATTCATTTAAATTTAGAACATTAACATTAAGATTTGATAAGCTCATATTACTCACTATTAAACGACATTTAACATTTATTCCTAAATGTACACATTTTTCTGATAATCCTGACAAAACGTAAACTTGCAAGGTGTTTCGATTTTTTTGATGAGAAGTGTATTTTAATAAAATAAAAAGAACTTACTAAATTAAGACTTTGCTAAGTAGAAGCCGTATGAAAGGAACATTAGTGTAATATGACTAAAATAATAATAGGAATTTAAAAAGCTTCCAAAACACATCGGTAAGACAATCCTGCTAGTTAGTAAGTTTTAAAGACATTATTTAGAAGCAACGACTGCCGGCTACTATTACAGTTATATTTCTTATTTTTCTCTTTTACCTTTCTTACCTAAACGAACCTCTGTGGTCTAGTGGATTCCCGGTGGGGACATATCACAAAAAATAATTTGTGGTCCCTTGTTTGGTTAGGACATTTCTGGCTAATCACCATATTGTCCGAAAGTAAGATGATTGGTGCTTCGGAAGGCACGTTAAGCCGTTGGTCCCGGTTACTACTTACTGATGTAAGTAAGTAGTCGTTATGTGAGCCATGTCAGGGGCCTTTGGCAGCTCAATAGTAACCCTGACACCAGTGTTGATGAGGTTGGTACTGCTCCTCACAATCCACAGGATAGAAGAAGAAGATCTAAACTGTGACACACTCTGACACTCCATACAAAAATTTCATTCTTACCATAGTCCCACGTCAGTGCACGCGAAACAGTTCGCGCGCACTTCCTTTTAGTAGCAACTTACGGCCATTCAGGTTAAAGTAAGACCCAGAAAACCAAGACTAAGAATGAAGAATGCTACACTGAGAAGAGCGTGACTCTTAAATTGATGATGATGATGAAGAAGACCCAGAGAAGGTGGGATAAACCTAACTCGACGCCCGATACGAATTGGTGTGAAGCGGAGACTAACCGTCCTAAGTGTATTATCAAATTTAAACAAAATGGCCATGTAATATAACATAGAATCTTTGTCTGGGTCGAAGATAAATTATAAAGTGCTATTATAGAAATAAAAGCCAGTCTAACATAATCAAAAATCGATCTCATTTTTATTTTTCACTTATACACACACACACACATAAATAGTCTATATACGTCCCACTACTGGGCACAGGCCTCCCCCTCAAGCAAAACAAAGAAAAATAAATTTAAAAAGAAAAAAAGAAGAAGTATAAGAAGAATAGGAAGAGAAGTAGAATTTTATTTATGAATTAATTAATAATAAGTACGACTTTTACTTGCTTCTACTGATGACGTCACAGGCCAATATTTCCATGCAAATTCCATTTCGTTTTGTCGTTTCTTAAAAAGTTTCTCATTTGAAGAAGGAGTCAAAATAGCATATTGTTATTAATTATTAAATTAAGTATTTGTAGAAAATAACAGAATAATTTTGATAGTATGATGGTTCGAATTAAATACACATTTTTGCTACGTATGCGCGGAAATTATGCTTCTCATTACACCTACCTGTCCGTCAGGCTAGATACGTCAAGGTCACGGGTGGTTACCATGGTTACTCCCCGCCAACTCGCTCGACATCGTGGTTACCATGGTTACGCCTCGCCGATTTGCTATTACACGATCTGATCGGGAAACGGAAGTTGGTGGGGAGTAACCATGGGAACAACCGTGACCTTGACACATCTAGCCTGTCGGACAGGTAGGTGTAATAAGCCCTACAGCCACTAGTCTCTAATCCGATCGGACACCGACACGACCGCGTCGTCACGTGTGAACACGTTTACACGTCATCTCAGATGTCATCACGTGGCGACAGCTGACGAAACGTGCCGTCGCTTCCCCATCGTTTACTGACGCGTTTGTTTTTTGACAGCTATCTGCGGTCGCGGGAAGTCTCCTGTTTTCCGGTGCGAGAATAGGTGTATAGTTTATTAATATTTGAGTTTTGTGGGGGCTATATTATGGGCATATGGAACAAGTTTAATATAATCTTCTTCTGTATTGTGGGTTTTAAGGTTACGAAAGGAGCTGGTACAGAGCATACTGTACTCCACAAAGTAGGTAAGTGCCTGTTGGAGAAATTCAGAGGGTCATAGTTTTTAAAATTTGCACGAATTGCTTCAATGTGGCCTTTTTAACCCCCCAGGAATCGAACAGGTAATTCCAAATTAAAACTCGTATTATTATTCACTTTTACAGCGTATGTTACTTCATAGTAAAACATAAACCTAACTTATTAAAACTTTTAAGTATCTACATAATTTATTATGACAGAAAAGTAAACATTTGCGCCATAAAAATATAAAAGTTTCTAGTTTTAAAAGTAAGAACACATAAAAAAATTGTATAAAGCGCATTCCAAACACTACTTATAAAATAACTTCATACTATACATACCATAAATTCACGCCATTAATTTTTAAGTAGGTAAGCAGAGCCACAATAATCAGAAGACTAAGTACTTGCAAATACTTTTGATAAGAAGTCATAATAATGTGGCGACAGATGATCAGCCGATAGGCTTGTCCGATAGGACAAGAGATATCTTGTCCATTTCAAAAAGAACACAAATCCTTAATTAGTTTCAGTTCCGGCATAGAATAAGGAATAATACTACGTATAGAACGGCAACTCTCCGCTCCCCACCAGCGTTTGAGCTAGTTTTACCTCTTCCCCCCCCCCCATATGACGTCAAACGTGACATACACATGTACGATAACGTCAATGTGTGGTGTCTGTGTAAAACGAGGTTGTTTGTATGATCTGTCCAGATGATTTTACTTTTTTTTTGACTTGACTTTTATGGATTTGCCGCAGATGGCATTAACTACTTGGCCGGACAAATGGGGAGCGCTGAAGGCCACCCGGTACAACGTTTAAGACAACAGGCCTGAGGGTGCCCAGTTGGGCGCGAACCTCGGCTCAGGGCGTCGTCTGAGAGGAAAAATATTTGAAAGAATTAATCGACCCTAGTGGGTCGTCGGAAATCGTCAACCACGCCGGCTGGGTCGGGATCAGGGTCCTGAAGTGTTTGGTGTCTCGAGCTGATTGGCCGCCTATTACATATGGCTGTAAAATGAGTTGCTAAATGCTTTATATGATTTAATTGCTACCAGTCCTGCATTAAGCTGACAAACAAAACTTGCAGAAACCATATTCCAATCCGTTACCACTTGTAAGAAAAAAGTAAAAAAGAAAACATAAAGCTATTAACAACGCTGCTAATTTAATGAACTCATTAACGAGTCGGGTAAAATTCTAGGAATTTGAAAAAAGAACGTTTAAAACCAAAGGAAGTCCCTAGTTCCGCTTAATTACTTGTAACGCCATTTTGGAATTCCCTAGAGGGATGGAATGTGTGAAGACAAAAATTTAGGATGAGACTTTACACACGCAAACCGCTAAGGATAGTTTTAAGTAGATGGCGTAGCGGAAAGCGATTTTGTTGACTTCACTGAATACGTAATCAATCTTGGGCGTATTCAAACATTATGTTAAAGACATCATAAGCATCTACTATACGACATATTATTTCAAAGATAATCAAAGAGATTGTAGCAGAGTACAAACTCTGCACATACTGGCCTTTTGTTCGGACCATCATCATTTTAAATTACGAAATTCTCATTCCATTCCATTCGCATTTCCTTTTCATTTTACTCACTTTTGACGCACTGCATCCCTGACCTTCATATAAACAACAAGCGTATTATACTGTTTAGGGCCGTGCCCTCTGAAACCCTCCTCAGTGCCCTCCTTTTGTGAAATGTGTATTTTGTGAACTATTATTTTTGTGACTATGTTACTAAGTTTGTGAAGTGTTTTTTAATAAACTATACTACTACTGCTTGCTGTTGCTTCTACTTTATCACCAATCATTTCCCTACTCTGCCGGCACGTCGGGATACCATATCCTCACCTCTCAGCGTGCCGCAAGATTATTTAAAAATACTTTATTGGTTAGAAACTATTTACAGTAATAAAGGTAATTGGAGTCTCCTTTTATTCCTTTTAAGCGTAGTGCCTGTGTAAGGAGACTCCGCTCTTCCATAAAAGCCAGTTGTACACAAATAAGCCATATTATAAGATATTATAACAAAAAAGTGAACCAGCTGATCCCAAAAATAATACAACCGCAATTTTCTCTATTAGCGTGTAGTCATAATGTTGCCGGAAAATCTTGAAACCGCAATGCAGAAAATGTAGTAAACGGTACAGCGACATCTAGCGGATTTTAAAAACAAAAATACAATACAGGCCCGAGTATACGCGTTTGAAACGGTTAAACATTCCGCCCACCAAGGACAAACTATGAATTTTCCTTAAAACCGCCCACCATGAAAAAAACTTTAAAACATGAAAACACAATAGAGTCAATAATTACTTGGTGGAAAAGATAATGACCTTCATAAATAATATAAAGAACAATATATATAGACTTTACTAACAATGTGGACAATGTTATTATTAACGTACCTACTATTAAAACGCTCCTTCCTAGTTGATGTAACCTCACCCTTAATAGTAACGTTGACAGTATGAAGAATGCTCAATGGGCGGCACCCAGTAACTTCTTGACGTCAAAACTTAGGGGCGTCGTTTAGTCGACACCTTGCCAACTTACTTCTAACGTAAGTTATGGTCGATAACCATAATTTTGTTTTAGAATTTCCTTAATGTGTTTCTGTGGTTTGAAGTCTGTTTATAGATGGTACTTAGGTAACATTATCATTAGCCATAACGATCTCTGTGGTCCAGTGGTGGAGCGTTCGGCTCGCGATCCGGAGGCCCCGGGTTCGAACACCGGTGGGGTCATCACAAAAGTCACTTTGTGTAGAGGCTGTAAGAAGGAGGGGAAGGCACGTTAAGCGGTTGGTCCCTGTTACTACTTACTCATGTAAGTATGTAGTTGGTACATGAGTCGTGTTCGGGGCATTTGGCGGCTCAATAAACCTGACAACACCTGGATTACCGACCTCATAAACCCTTCTTTCTTCTTTTCTTTTTTTTTATGATAAGATGGTCTATTAGCCAGATACGTAATCAACCAGACATGTCTCAATCTATCAAGCTCCGTGTGTCCACCACACTCGATGATAAGCTGATGCATGCAGTCTTTTGGCAAGAGGGAATGGTGCTTCGATGCTTCAGGGAGGCGATAACACATAACATAACATAAACAGCCTATATACGTCCCACTGCTGGGAACATGCCTCCTCTCAATCAACCGGAGGGGTATGGAGCATATTCCACCACGCTGCTCCACTGCGGGTTGGTGGAGGTGTTTTGACGGCTAATAGTCGGGATCAACGGCTTAACGTGCCCTCAGAAGCACGGAATCATCTTACTTTTTCGGACAATCAGGTGATTCAAGCCTGAAAAGTCTTTAGCAAACAAAGGACAGTCTCACAAAGTGATTTCGACAATGTCCGTATCGGGAATCGAACAAGGACCGCCAGATCGTGAGCCTAACGCTCTAACCACTAGACCACGGAGGCTGTATCAGGGAGGCCATACAAAATATATTTTTTTTAAATACTTAGTTTTAAATTAAGCTCACGACCATATCCCAATTCGATGATAGATGAACTAAGTACCCACGCCTCACCAAGCTTTTTGTTTGACTAAGAAAATATAATAATGAAAACTGCTCTTAAGATAAATTTATAATTTATTGATTCAAGTCTGGTACCGGGGTTTCAAAACGAAGTAACGAAGAAAAATCCGGCCTAGTAAACTAACCCTTTTGATCGTCCCACTAATTATTACAAATAGGCATCCGTTCAAACTAAAATAGCCTCTAAATCCGTGTTTTAAAGTTTTAGTGCTCCAATAAACGACACAAGCAGTTGTTTATGGGTTTTTTAATACTTGCAGACACAAAACGGTAGAAGTTGTAGTAAAAATAGGACAAATCATCACCAAAATATCTTGACCCTTCAATACATACAATTCGCTTAGCAAGAGAGGTCTATATGTACTCGTTAGCCAGTATATTAAAAATCGTATCTGTCGTAGAGACTGTTGAAAAGGTAAAGGTCTTACAATACTGGTTTTAAAGTAAATTGGTTCTAAGAAATCTTTAGTTTCAGCTCATTAACGACTCTCAAATGATTGATGGCCGTGAAGAAGGGTTGAGAAGTTACGGTAGTTTTGTGATGTGGAAACTATCGGGTAAAAATAATGATCAAAATGACTATTTTTGGACGTTAATATCTAAATAACCGCTTGAGATGTGTTTATGAAATTTAGAGCACATAGGTATCTTGCAAGTCTCAATATATGAGCCAAGTTTGACAGGTGTATGTGAAATAGTTTTTGAATTATGAGGGGGTCAAAAGTGGCTCCAAATGGTTTGTGTAATATTAATATTACACACGTTGCTACTCGCCAGTTTTTACTTTAACTTTTCTTGACACTCTAACCCGTTGATAATTTTGAATTATAATTATTGTGGCTGCTTTTTAGTAATACTTGGGTAATTATTTTCATCTATTTAAATCCGTGGTAGTTCGGAAAACGCGTGATTAACATAACAGTGTCACGGGTTTGATTCTCAGCTTGAGCTCTAAACCACTGAATTCGACTTTATAAGTATAAACTCATGTTTTGAGCATAAATAATTGATATTTTGTGGTTTCAAGGATCTGTACCCGAACAATACAATACAAAACAAATACACTTTATTGCACCAAAACAACAGCAACAAACAAACAACAATAACAAAAAACAAACAAACAACAACAACAAACAAACAAACAACAACAAACAAACAAACAATAAACAAACCGACAATTGTAATAGAATCGCTCCCTATTGTATGGACTTAAACATAACGTGGCAGGAGGGGTGTATACTATGCACCTCTGCCTACCCTTTCTGGGATACAGGCGTGATGGTATGTTTCTTTCTGTTTCACGTGATGTCGGTTATGACCAAAAAATCTAACCCAAAAACGTTTTCGTAGTCGTGTCTTTAGTCTGTCTTGGAATTCAAACCCGTAACCAACGGCGTTGAAGTAACGCATTTAAACCACTAGACCGCAAACGGCTTAACTAAAATTATTTTCTTTACAAAGGTGAGGGTCGACAGCACTCATTTGCTAAGTTAGTAAACCGTTCTTAGGCGAATCTGTATAAACTCAATCCTTATTAGCGAGGATTTTTTTTTGACGTGACTTATTGTAGATTTGCCGCAGATGGCATTAACTACTAACTACTTGGCCGGACAAATGCGGAGCGCTGAAGGCTCTCACCTGGTACAACGTTTAAGACAACAGCCTGAGGGTGCCCAGTTGGGCGCGAACCTCGGCTCAGGGCGTCGTCTGAGAGGAAAAATATTTAAAAAAATTAATTAGATAGCATTGAGCGCTGAATGAGGGAAATCGGCGACCACGCCGCCGGGGTCGGTATCGGGGTCCTGAAGTGTTTGTAGTCGCGAGCTATTTGGCCACCTCTATGTTTTAGAGTAATTAGCGAGCGAAATCAAAAGGTGGGTACGGACCGGTGTTACGAGGCGTATTGTACCATTCGCAGCGAGCATGATAATGTTACGTCATGAGCTTAAAATCAGTGTTGATGTTCGCTACGAGCGCTTTATTTCCCTGTACTGACAGCACCTATGGATGGATAGGGAGATCGGGCCTTAAACCACCACGCGGGCCCAGTGCGGATTGGTGGTTATTAACGACTGCTAATGCAGCCGGGACCAACGGCTTAACGTGTCTTCCGAAGCACGGAGGAGCTCGAGATGAAAACTTTTTTTTGTGATCACCCATCCTTTGACCGGCCTTTGCGAAAGTAGCTTAACTTCAACAATCGCAGACTGAGCGCGTTTACCGCTGCGCCACCGAGCTCCTCACCAACTCAGTATTAACGTATAATAAAGAGTAAAAGAACACAATATTATAATATGAAAATCCTACTTTACACCCCCGTTGCTATGGGCCATATAATCAACAATACCTAGGCAATGGGGGTTGCCAGATCTAACACCAACATTCCCTATTATACGCAATATTTTCTTCATCCAGACTAAGATATTACATCACCACTAATCACTTATTTAAGAGCCACGCTCTTGTCGGTGTAGCATTCTCCATGCTACTTTGCTTTAAGATAATACATTGCTAAGATAAAATCGCTTACCATTGCTAATACCTCCCTTACAACATTAGCATTATTATCATACAAAAATCCATGTTTATTACGTTTACCCTGAAAACATTTAATTTTACGCAAGGTTAGAAAAGGAAACAATAAAAAGAGGGTCATTACGAAATATTATCATATAAATTGAAAATATTCTTAGAACAAGGATACTCGTGGAGACGCCTTCGTCTTAATTATATTTATTTATTAAAAATAAATTGTCTTAGTTGTTTGTGTGGGTTTATCTTGATCAACATGACATCTGGTGACTAGTGGCTCTACCCGCCATGTAAGAAACTACAAGCGTGAAACTTTTTTTATGTATTCGTTTTCTCCTCACGACTTTAATATACTGTATTGTCCTTAACAACTAGTTACATCACAAATATGAAATGGACGTTAACAAGGGAGGACTTCTCTCTAGGAGAGATCTCTTCCAGCCAACCCAAATAGTACAAGAATACCAATTTATAGCAATTTATACAAATAATTAATACAAATAGATAGGACCTGAGATGTTAACATTATAATTAGCTGCTGACATAGATCTAGGTACCTAGATAACTCAAAATGAATATTATTAGCTTTTTTAATAAGAGATAATAGAGAACAGTAAATTTTCAAACATAAAAGATTCAAACCATCTTAACATTTCAGTAGACTTTTCTACAAAGTTAATAAAATTTTATTACAACAAACACAACTCCTCTCATCTCTGTTCTAACCTCTGAGAGTAGGTACACATTATGATTTGTGTCCTCGTTTTGACATCTGATTTCAGTCATGCGTCGGAGTGTGTGGGGAGCGGTAATTTATGATTATTTACCGAGGACCATCCGCTTGTGCAGTGAGGGTGGTTATAAGTAGTATTTTAATATCATCTATTTCATTCAACTGTCCTTTAAAGATGGCGAGAGAGCTAACGGATGGGTTATTTTTATACATACAAAATAATGATTACAACAGAATTATTATTGGTAGCATTAATGCTCTACAGCAATTCCATCCAAGCGTTTGAAACTGTTTAAATAAGGTATATTTCAATTATACGGGTGATTGACAACTGTTAATTTTAAAATAAATGAATAACCCGGGCGAATAATTTAGGCATCTCGCTGGCATGCAACCCGAGCGACGTGTACTGTCAACTTAATTCTGTCGGATTATAGGCCAATATAACAATTTGGGAGGGTTTTTAAAATTCTTGCCTAAAATTTAAGTGTGTTCCATAAATTTGACGCCAGTCGATTACCTATCCCGTTTCTTTTCGGCGTATAAGAAAATGACAGGTATAACTTAAAATAAAATTAGATTATGTGTACAGGAATTAGCACGATTATTAATATAATTCCACATTATTCAGTTATGTAGATCCATGTTTTATCCATGCTGACGAGTTCATGAATGGACATCGAATCAAAAATGAAATAACAAAAAAAATTCAATATAGTTTATTGAAGCGCAATCAAAACTCCTGCAACGGTGAATGTCAATGCACTTGCCAGAACACTTTTAGCTCCAGAATAGTACCCTATAGCTCTAGTGGTCTTGTCCATTTCCACTAGACATGCCACTATTTCTTCACTATTAGGTATGATCTGTTCAGCTGGAAGCAGGAATCCAAATTCGCCAATATCTCGAAGCTCGAAAAGGTAGACTATTGGCACCTCTGCTATTCCTTTTACCCAGTCAAAACTTGAGCCGCTTACTTCATCTGAAAATTTAGGTATGTTTAAATTCAATCATTCACATTGGTAGATGTTCACACATCGCTAATTTAACACTTTGCCAGTCCCCATACAAAATATTTAGACTTCCTTGTAAGTCCCGCATATTACTTCAGCCATTACCAAGTTACCCGGCATCCAGTTGAGCACCCGCCCTTAGTGCGTTGGTCGTTTCTGAGTGACCCATGTATGGGTCACGGACGTATGGAGCTAGCCCGTCATGACCCGTATATGGGTCACTGGACTGTCAACGTGTTAACCCTTTCACGGGCAGAGACCACGGGTCATTGATGGTTCATAATAGATAGTATGACACCTTGGAATCGGATCCTTGAAAGTGTTATGAGCCACGCTCTTGTCGGTGTAGCATTTTCCATGCGACTTTTTAGGGAAAATAGGGCCTCTTAATTAAATCAAAATAGTGGTCTCTTGCTTTCCGAAACGCAGTACTGTGCCTGACGCGAGTAGGATGGCGCCCAGAGTTTATTTCAAAGCCGTACTAGGACTCCCGTTAGAACGGCCGTTCTAGGGTCTTGGTAGATGTTGCCGCCGAAATAATGGCAGCGTCAAGTAGAGGCATTTTAGCAACGATGTGCATCGTTTCGTTCTTATTCACGCGCTGCGCTCCCATATTTATCTCAGTTACTAAGGCTTAAATTAGGTTAAACCCTATGAATTTAAGACATTTTTTAAATATTTGTCTACTAGCTTTTGCCCGCGGCCTCGCTCGCGTTAAATTCTGAGTTATACGGTTCCACTTTCCTAATATACCAATTTTAGCTTCGTATCTTGAAAACTACGAAAAGTCCCACATTAAATTTCACCCCCTCTTTAAAAGGGTTGGGGGCAGATTTACAAATAAAATAGTTGCACGATTATAGTCACAAATAGTCCGCTTACCAATTTTTTGCTTTCTATCTTGAAAATTACGGAATGCTCTATACACACTTTCACCCCCCATTTTAGGGAAGTGGGGGGGGGGTTAGAAAGAGACAAAACGTAGTCTATGTCATCACATCAACTATTTAAAAAAATCACATCAATTCGTCGCCCCGGACAAACAAACAGACAGACACACACATACACTTTCGCATTTATAATATGAGTTTGGATTGTTTTTTGTTTCTGGAATGTAACAAGTTATGCCAATTATAATAATGTCCATGAAAATCTAATAAAACGTAGCGAATTATATTTTCTTTGTCGTTCACTTTGAAATTCTGATCTTAGGTGATGGGTTGATTACCTGTTGCCATACGGATCATTGTATTAATATCCAACATAAGTACTTTATTACCAGGACGTTTCGTGGTTCTGTCTAGACCAGAAACTTGAACTGCATACAAAGATCTGGGGGGTTAAAATGGCCACATCGAAGCAATTCATCTAAGAAAGCAAATTGACATTTGTTTGCATTGTGCGCTTACTTTTATATGCGCAAATGTAAAATTGCAATTTTGCTTTCTTAGATGAATTGCATTGATGTGGTCATTTCAATTGGCACAACGGCTTGATCTACAAGCTTTATTCACTGGGAGTGCCAGACCGTCTCGTGCACATCATACGAGACTTCCTCTCAAATCGAACCTTCCGCTACCGCGTGGAGGGGACGCTCTCGTCACCGCACCCGATACATGCCGGAGTCCCACAAGGCTCCGTCCTCTCCCCTTTACTATTTTCATTATATACTAGTGACATTCCCAAATCCCCTAATACCGAATTAGCTTTATTTGCGGATGATACAGCCATCTATTCTTCGTGCCGTGGTCGAGTTATGATGACCGGAATCCTCCAACGCGCGGCCAATGCCTTGGGCAAGTGGTTTCGCAAATGGAGAATCGAGGTAAACCCGGAGAAAAGTGCAGCGGTGTACTTTTCAAAGGGCTATTATAACACGCAACGGTCACGCCGTCAACTTAAAGTCATCACGATGTTTGGCAAGCCGATCCCTTGGGAGGAGCAAGTCAAATATCTCGGCGTAGTCTTAGATAGACGTCTTACTTTCAAGGCCCATATCAAACGTGTGCGCGATCGCGCCGCGTTTGTAATGGGCCGTCTTCACTGTCTCCTTAACAAGCGAAGTAAATTGTCCCTTAGGAATAAGGTGAAAATCTACACGACTTGCATCCGTCCGAACATGACCTATGCAGGGGTAGTTTTCGCTCACGCGAGTCCCTCTCAAATTCACCGTCTACAGGTAATACAAAATCGTTTCATGCGGAAAGCCACGGGAGCTCCGTGGTTCCTTCGCAATGAAAATCTGCACATTGACCTAGGTCTGCCAACCATTGCCCAATGGCTCAAATTAGCTTCCAAACGTTTTTTCGATTCTGCTCCGCACCACCCAAATCCCCTGGTAGTTGCGGCTTCCGAGTACATTCCGCTTAGGGACGGTACTGAAAAGTATCGGCGTCCGAAGGACGTAATATACGATCCCGACGACCCGATCACTCTAGCCATAGAGGCAGCCAATCAGCTCGCGACACCAAACACTTCAGGTCCCCGATACCGACCCCGCCGGCGTGGTCGACGATTTCCCTCATTCAGCGCTTATCGCTATCGACCCACTAGGGTCGATTAATTCTTTCAAATATTTTTCCTCTCAGACGACGCCCTGAGCCGAGGTTCGCGCCCAACTGGGCACCCTCAGGGCTGTTGTCTTAAACGTTATACCGGGGAGAGCCTTCAGCGCTCCCCATTTGTCCGGCCAAGTAGTTAATGCCATCTGCGGCAAACCTACAATAAGTCCCATATTTCTTTTGGGTGTCCTTCATTTCAAAAAGTATCACTACTTGGATGAAATGTGGATACTTACACAGAATCTCGGCTGAGGTTCCAACAGTATAAGCAGTTCCATGCTTCTCCGTCAGTTTTTGAGCACCCCTGATTGCGATTTCATACTGAAATAAAATATAAATTCAACACTTTCAATTTGGATTCCAAGGTCTCATACTATCTATTATGAATCATCAATGTCCCACGGTCTTTGCCCGTGAAAGGGTTAATTATATATTAAGGAAAAACTAAATATTCGCCATCTTAGGCATGAATCAGATACCCAGTTGAAGACCTCAGTCCTTGCGATACGATAGTATCCAACTAGTCAAATCAGTAACTTTTTACTAAACGTCAAAACACGAAATTACAATGGAATTTGTATGAAAAAGCAACTTGTGACGTCATAGGAAAAAGTGACAAAATATCGCACTTATTATTACATTTTTCTTTATTGAAAACTCTATAAGTTAAATAGAAAAAAGAAAACGTTTTTTGTTATCTTTAGATCTGTCTTTCTTTAGTACCTAATCTGAATTTCGTAATTTATCTTTGACCTAGGAAACTACCCTATTATTCAGCCATGTAATGAATTGATCAAGTGTCCAAATATATAAAACCATTTCAACACGTAAATCTTGTGATTTACCTACAAATAAGTAATATACCTACAAATTCGTGCAACATTGAAATACATTTTAGCTTGCAGAAATTAATAACATAGACTTATGATAGGAATAAACATGCACTTTCCTGTTAAGTATATTTTCATGTACACTAAGGAGAGTGTTACGTACTTACAATTTATTATAATGGCCATTTTAATAGCGATATTCTCAAGATGTGATGGCGCGATAAAAACTAATTTTACAATATGTAGATAGGGGAAGACCAAGATGAGCTTACATGTCCCGTTTTTCACAGAGTCCGCTTACCTAACCTGAAGATTTGACAGGTCCGGTTTTTTACAGAAGCGACTGCCTGTTTGACCTTCCAACCAGCGAAGGAAAAACCAGCCCAATACAGGTTAGGTTACATACCTCCAAAAACGCATTTCTTGGGAGTGTCAGTTTCCTCACGATGTTTTTATTCACCGCTGAGCATGTGATAATCATTTATGATGCAAACATGAATTATAAAACCAAGACGCAACGCTTTCTTTATTAGAAGCATATAACACCCGTTCAGCAGCCTATCACCTCGATCATAATATTATTATCGTGAAAGTAGGCTATGGGATTACATAACATAACATAAACTCACGAGTATACTCCTAATTGCGTTAGTCAGAAGCACATCCATTGTAACATGAACTGAGTACCCGAGTAAATATTATTGTAATTATTAAAACTATTGATTAATTAATGTTCATTGAGCTGTTAATTAACCATTTCCATTTTGGGGACTAGTCGGCTGTTTTACCAACTAGTCGCCGACTAATTGCTGACTAAGATACGGACTGACTAGTGGATGCATCTCTAGCCTAGCATCGCCAGTGCCCGCTCTGTACGCGCTCTTTATTGCTTCGCGGACTGCAGACAAAAAAAAACGCTCCATCCCGTTGTTTGCTTAGGCCTTAAGACAAGATAAAACAGAAGACTTACCAAATCACCATAGTTATCAAGCTCTAGCACATCAAGTCCAGAAACGTGACTGTATGGTATTAAGATCATCTGGGAGTAAGAGTGGAAGGCGAAGTAGTACAACAGATTGCTGTCTCGCTTCAACTGTAAGACGTAGTTAGAGATAGCTTGAGCTTCCAACTCTGATGCAGCTGAGGGGCCGGCGTAGGTTTGATCGCAGGGGTTTTGAGAAGCTCCAGTTGCTAATAAAACATGTCTTAAGTTATAATAATCTGAGAGAACGGTCAAAGAGTATATATTATGTAATGATGCTTACTCATCCAAAGGAAATCGAAGTTTCTGTTCAAATCGATCCCATTGCCCAAGTCATTATTGCTACTGCAACTGACAAAATTTGCTGGATTGCGGTTCTTTCGCCACAAACGATCCTAAGAAATAAACAATTGAGTCTATTATTTGTTACGTTGCTAAAGTAATTGAAAAAAAAAAAGAATGAAGGAATGAATGAGTGAAAGAATTGACCATTGATAGACAACAATGGATAATGCTACACTTACATTAGTAAATGTGTGAACATAGCCGTCAGGGTTTGCTACTGGAAAAATGTGCCATACAAACGTCTCTGCTAGAAACCTAACATCGGCATCAGTACTAGTCAAGAACTCCTTGATAATCCACGTGACGGTTGCGGGAGAAATCCATTCTCTTGCGTGAATGCCTCCTTCAATCATACCAGTCAAAGGATTGTCTTCTCTTTCAGATTGAAAGTCTATAATCACTCCTTTAATAGCTCTGCCTTCAAGAGAATGTCCAATAGTAACTGTTTCAACTACATTAGGGTACATTTCTTGAAGTTCATCAAGCCAAGCGTGGATTTCAGCTAGATTATGGTAGGAATTCCATGTGAATGAACCCAGAGAAGCACGGTCCATGTTTTCGGCTGGTTTGAGCTGTGCATCGATTAATCTGTGAAATGGTTTGTTTACTCAAAATACACAGTACTTAACTTATAATAGTTACAAGAGTTAGGTGCCAAGTCGTAAAATATTTACCTAAATTAAAGTGCAATGTAAATTGAATCAGTTCCTAAAATATAACGATATTAGATTATTTTTATCCAAGATATTACTTTACTATACGATTAAAAAAAAAAGTTTTTGCGGGCACCACCCAAAATGATATACTTACTTTTGAACATCAGAAATGGTTAACGTTATATTTAGGCCGACACTCGCACTATATTTGACAAATTCTTCATTATTTTCTGGTGGAACCATGATTCTGGCATCACTGCCGACACTAATGATATCATTCCAGAATTCAAACCCAGTTTTACGGAGGTCGGTTAATATTTGTACCTGTTGTTCTGAAGTAGGCACTACCTTATACACTTTGTAATTTTCATAGCTTATAGCATTTGATACCACAATAAGAGCAAATACGACACAAATTAATTTCAGAATCATTTTTCTGAATATCCTGTTCTATAGGTTGAACATGAATGAGAACAAGCTACAATTTGTAGTTGACACATCTAAAGTAATAAAGATTATTAGATCTATCTTTATTATTTTATAGAAACGAATAAAAACCATAAATATACCGATAATATCGTTTATTATCATAGAGTTAATTCTATCACATAACAATTATCAATGATAAAAGAATAATTATTGCATTTAAAGTATGCATAAACCCACTGCTTCGGTGATAATAGCCAAGTTGTCTGGTTACTCTATCCATTTCAATCAGGCCATCAACAATTTCTCTATTGTTGTCTTTAATTAGTTCTGGAGGGAGCAGGAACCCGTAATCACCGTCATCTCTCAATTCGAAAAGATATACTATGGGAATATCAGCTTCGCCTTTTGCCCAATCGAAACTTGACCCGCTTACATGATCTGAAAAATAGTTTTAAAACAATTACCATCGTCATTGATAATTTAGTATTAGGTGTTCGCTTTCAACACTTACAGGCTGACTTACTCAATTGACGAAAAAAACACTTACATAGAATATCCGCAGAGGTACCGACAATGTATTCAGTGCCGTTCCTTTCCTTGAGTTTGTCCATGCCTTTGATTGCAATTTCGAACTGAAAAAAAAATCATGATTAACACGAACCCTTTGATAAAAAATCTAGTCGAATAGAAAACTTAACTCTTAATTAACTTTCACATTATAATTTTTATTTCATACACGTCGTCAAGGTATGGATTAAAAATTAAGTACTATTTAATTTGCGTTTGTTGTGGCTGATAAGACTAGAAATATTAAAATAGACGTCTTTCTATTTTTACTTGCATATAAAACATATATAAAATCCATGATAGCCATGTTCTGGCGTGACTTACATCGTAGCATCACGGGTTCGAATCCCGGCTTGGGCTTCAAACCACTAAATTAGACTTCATGAATTTGAATTCGTATTTGGATCATCATGAATAACTGATATCACGTAGTTTTCAGAATTTGTGCTCGGTTTTTTGGGCCCCTATTACATGGGACTTAAACTGGCAAGGAGTGGTTGTATTGTAAAATAATATGGCATCACTCCTATATCCCCTAGGGTTCCTAATCTTGTATATTAACATTTTAACCACTTACCATGTCACCATAATTAGGAGCCTCCAGCACTTGAGCACCAGCCACATGACTGTATGGCACCAGAACTAACTGTGAGAAGGAGTGGAACGCAAAATAGTACAATAAATGATCTCCATTGCTTTGCAAGGATTCGACGTAGTTTATAATGGCTCGAGTCTCCAGTTCAGAATTAGCAACTGTGCCAGCATAGGTCTCTGCGCAAGGGTTATTCGATGCTCCTACGGCTGTGGAAGAATATTTTAAGGTTATTTCGGAATTATTAGTATGATGATAATAGTGACAGAATTTCAAAGCTTGTTTTGCTACTTGATGAGAATTTGAAAGTCTATGTAGATTTTTACAGACACACTTATCCGGCAGATATATCGTGAGAAAGTTTATAAGAAAGTGTTAAAATGGTTAAAATATTTAAAAAATAATTAGTACCATTTAACGCGTAAGAGTGAGACTTAGTCGACGCGCTCTCCTCCTTAAATCCCTCTATAAAATCTCTCCTTAAAAGACCCAGAGGAGGTGAAGTCGGCGCCCGATACGAATTGGAGGGGGGTGAAAAGTTACCGTTCTATAGGTAATTACTAATAAGTAATTATTCTTTATTCCATTCTAATAGTCCGTTGGCGCTAGGTTTAGGAAAGAAAGAGAAAAGGATACAAGACACCTTTTCGATTGACGTACCAATTACGTAC
Source organism: Pectinophora gossypiella (assembly GCF_024362695.1). Classification (NCBI taxonomy): domain Eukaryota; kingdom Metazoa; phylum Arthropoda; class Insecta; order Lepidoptera; family Gelechiidae; genus Pectinophora; species Pectinophora gossypiella. The sequence continues at coordinate 2,811,848 of NC_065421.1, read as the reverse complement.
CTCCTTGCAGAATATTAATTATCATTCAATAGATTAATTTATCAAAATATTTAGGACTTGTAGATATAACACATATTTTGCGATAAAAAGGCGATAACGAAATTATAGTAGAACGACTTATTTTATTGCCAGTACAGTAGTTTTAATCTTGTAATTTAAATGATTCTTGAAATTATATGAGACAAACTCAATAAACAAACACAGAGAATAAAGAATGTTAATTAATGACTCTAGGTGATGTATGATAGAAATATTTTAAAAACTTACTCATCCATAGAAAGTCAAAATTTCTGTTGAGATCAACACCATTGCTCATGTCATCATTAAGATTCCACTGGCTACAACTTGTAAAGCTTTCGTTGTTTCTGTTCTTTCGCCACATTCTGTTCTGCAAAAGTACATTATTCAGACTTAACTAAGAAGTTTGTCTTACATATTTGCAAAAAGAAAAAAATCCAATGTAGTCGTGACATCATAAAGGATATCGGTCTATCTGATATAATTGACACAAATAATAAAATATTACAATCAGTCAACTTACATTTGTAAAAGTATACTCATAACCATCTGGATTCACCACAGGGAAGATATGCCAAACGATATTTTCCGCTAGCGCCCGTACTTCAGCGTCCGTGCTTGTCAAAAATTCATTTATGATCCAAGTAATCGTGGCTGGAGATATCCACTCTCTAGCATGTATACCACCTTCCAACATTCCAACTGTTGCGTTTTCTCTTTTTCTATAGTCTATTTTAACACCCTTTATGTCTCTTCCTTCACGCGAAGTTCCTATAGTAACTATGCTAGCTACATCCGCATGCTGGTCAACGATTTCGTCCATCCATTTGTGAATTTCTTCTAAATTTTGGTAGTAATTCCAGTCATAATTATTGTTAAGTCGGTTGATTTTTGGTCTTCGAAGCTGGGCGTCAATTGATCTGAAATAAAGATAAAAGTGTCGATTCTACAGCTTGCAATGAACAAGCGAAATTAGGTTTAGTCGGAATAAATATGAAGCCATTTTTGTACCCAATATATGACTTCTAGTCCTACATCGAAACTAACCAAAGAATGAAGGCTATTTTCAACTCTATAAAGTTAATTATTTGATTAACCCTCTTGGTATCGAAACTGTTTATCTAAACTCCACTAAAACTCTCAACTTAAAAGTTTTTATTGAAATCCACCTACTTTTGAACATCTTCAATGGCGATCGAAGCTTTAATACCTTGTGCTGTTAAATATTCTTCAAATTTTGACAACTTTTCTGGTGATACCATAATTCTAACATCTTCACCAATTTGAATGACGTCAGTCCAAAATTGGTACTCAGTGACCTTTTCTAATCCTTTTAGAATCTTCACATCTTTTTCAGCTTCAGGAACTATTTTAAATACTTTATAACCTTCATAACTTTTGTACTCTGCATTTACAATACATAATGCTACTGCTAATATTAACAATTTTAACTTCATCGTGACTCTCCACACTCTATACACCAAGTGGTTCTTTAAATTCCAAATTGCGATAATTGTTCATTAATCAAACTTAAACTAAGTATTTAAAAGATTAAATGATAAAGCACCATGTCTCAGTCAATTAATTATCAGGCGAATGATACGTACTGTATTTCGACTAATCTATATAAACAGAAACGTTACGAAGAATGTGAGTCACTTCAGAAATGTATAAATTTTGTCTGCTTTATGCTACATATCAAGCTAAAAAAACATTGATTTTGTAGATATTTCAGATCACAATATCCTTCATATATTGATTTCTCATTTATGCAATCAACATTTAAATACAATCTGTTGACAAAACTAACTAAAGCAATATGCAGAGATACAATATGTTATAAGTAAATAAATAACATTACAGCACAATTATGTAATATTTAAACAATATTTACATCAAAATCTCATCAGATTACTATACAGAGCAAACATATAAATACAATATAAATAGACAAAAGAAAGAATTTAAAACAATTGAAATTGCTTGGAGGTTGATTGAGGCACTCGACGGAATTGTTGGTACATACAAACCCAGTTCTTGGGCTGCTTCATCCATTCCTACAAGGAAGTCCATAACTTCTTGACAATTTGGGATAATTTGTGTAGCGGGTAGCAGAAAAGTTTTGTTGTTTCTTAACTGGACGCCACATACAAACGGAACGTGCAGTTTTTTTTTAACCCAATCTAAACTGCACCCACTCATTGGATCTGAAAAAATCATGTAAGCACAGTTACAAATGACTCTATACCGCTTAGAATACGACCTAACGGCTTGAGTGATCCAGTGTTGAGCGCACAATCTGGACGTCGTGGGTTCGAATTTTGATGAGGACATATCACAAGAAAATACTTGTGTTTCCTAGTTTAGTTAGGACATTACATGTACCTTTGATCTCGGTGAGAACTTACTGGTGTAAGTACGTAGTCATTACGTGAACCATGTTAGGAGCTTTGGCGGCTCAATTATAAACCAGCAATGCAACGATGGTTGCTGGGGTTAGTAATCCACCTTACAACCAACACGGTAGAAGAAGGAAAGGAATAATCAATATGAATATACGAGTCTGTGTATGTCTGAGCTGCACACAGAAGCAGTAAAATGTATCTGTGTGCTGAGAGTACTTTTTTTACATGAAGATTATGACATAACAATTGTATCCATTTGAATTTACATGAGATCACTTTCCCATTGGGGTAAGCAGAGACGGAATTCCACTGACTACGTTCCTGACACACCAACTTCGCTTCTCATCAAGGACTTCATGTAGGCTCGCCGGTTTAGACTTCTCTTGATCTGGCTTTTCTTTATAACATCCTGAATCTGATCGCGCTCTAGGCCTTTCTCTTGCAACTCTACCACTTGCGAATTAATGGAATAAAATTTAAACTAACATAAAATTTTCCTTGGTGTTCCAACTTTATAATTTGTACCATAACGCTGTTTTAGTTTTTTAACACCGTTGACTGCTATCTTGTGCTAAAATTAAGACAAACAATAATTGGTCAGTTTTGATCTACTCCAGTTAGAACCTTAGTTTGAAGTATATAATTTATTGAATGCTCATACAAAATGTTGGTATTTGGAGATTGGTGAATTTTTGAATGTGCCTTTTTGCGTAAATTGTTGTGGTTATAGGTTATATTTATTTTATTGTCCTTCGAACCTTCTGAGGGACTATTTACGAGTACTTATCTAAAGGTTTAATGAAAGAAATTGCTGCATGAGCAATAAAACCGTGATGTGACTTTCTGTATTGCTTTTTCTTATTTCTGTATCTTGTATCCGATAGAGTAGATATATTTTATCTTACCTTCCCTTACTTTACTTTATAAAAACTTTTATAAAACCATAATTATTATATTAGAAAAATATGCAATAACTTAGGCACCTTTACATCCAACTTTGCTCTGAAAAATTGTTCTAGTGAAATATACCAAAATCTCACCATTACGTCATAATGTTTAGGTATCCGTTGATGATCGATTGAGTAGCCGTAAGGAAGCAAAATTGACTGCGAATAAGAGTGAAGGGAAATATAGTAGACGATCTTTCCTGTGCTTTGTAATTCTTCAAGATATTTTGATAGGTATCTCGTTTCTGATTCCGAAAAAGGTTCTGACCCAGCGAAAGTCACCGTGCAAAGATTGGTGGATGCACCGTAACCTTAAAAAGTATATAAATATCATGAACACGAGCTATTTTAAGTGATGAAACTTTTTGCAGTGGAGCAGCGTGTTGGTCGTCAGGGGGGTTAAAAAAGTTATATTGAAGGTCATATGACCTTCTGTATAGAAAGTCATATCGAATGTTTACATTGCGCACTTACTTTTATATGAGCAAATGTCAAATTACAATATTGCTTTTTTAGATGAATTGCTTCTATATGACCTTTTAACCCCCCAGTTCAGTACAATTAGTGATTATATTTCAAAATAGATAATGCTTTTTGTTTGTTGTTGTTGTGTGTTGGTTGTTGTATTAAACAATTTGAACAACATTACTGTTACATATGGACTTTCAATATTAAGCCGTTGGTTCCGCCATTTTGATGCTAATACACATTGTGCCCTTTCTACTATATTTTTTAGTTTATCTTAGGACTTCGCATCTCTTGTGTAGGTTGTGGCCGTAAATTATTTTCTTATTACTTGTGACTCTGCCAACCACATTTACGTCTGTAAAGGTCTGAGCCCAGTCTTTACTTGGATTATACCTACCTCCCCAATGTGTTCCGAAGTTCCTATTTAAATCCACGCCAACAGCGATTTGTTTATTACTGATCTTTCTCGCGCATGCTCTGTCGTAGCTACTATTTCTATTCTTTCTCCACAACCTGTCCTGTGAAAAAAAATGAAATTATTTGGTAGTTAATCATAGAGCAACACGGACCTCTCATGAACGCAATATACGATCCCGACGACCCGATTACTCTAAGACATAGGGGTGGCCAAATAGCTCGCGACTACAAACACTTCAGAACTCCGATACCGACTCCGCCGGCGTGGTTGACGATTTCCCACATTCAAAGCTTATCGCTATCGGCCCACTAGAGTGGATTCAATCTAGAGCCAACTGGGTACCCTCAGGACTGTCGTCTTAAATTTCGCACTGAATTGAGAGCCTTCAGCGCTTCCCATTTGTCCGGCCAAGTAGATAATGCCATTTGCGGAAATCATAAGCCACGTCCATAAACTGCCCTCTATGTACGTTTATGTTTTAATTACTTACACGAGTAACGGAGTAAGTATACCCGTCAGGATTTGTCACAGGTAGAATATGCCATTCAAAATTCTTAGCTAGAGCATTGACGTGAGAGTCTTTATTTGACAAGAATTCTTTGATGATCCACGTGGCAGTTGCTGGAGCAACCCATTCCCTTCCATGTATGCCTGATTCTATAACGCCTATCAGTTTATTTTTCTTTTGTCGATTGTAATTAATAACAATCCCTTTGGTGTTTCTGCCTTCGTAGCTGCGTCCCAATATAACAGTTTTCACAACTTTGGGAAAGTTATATGCTATTCGATCTAACCAGCTGTTTATATCTTCAAGATTGTAATATCTATTCCACAGCATAGAGTAGAATGATTGTTGTTCTTGATGTTTTAAGGGAGTTGCGGGTTTTAACGTGTTTTGTATTTCACTGAAAGTATTAAGAAAACAAGAACAGGTAACCTCCGTGGTCCAGTAGTTGAGCATTGGGCTTACGATCCTTAGGCCCTGCGTTCGAATCCCGCTGTGCACATATCACAAAAAAAATCACTTTGTGATCCCTAGTTTAGTTAGGACATTACAGGCTGATCACCTGATTGTCCGAAAGTAAGATGATCTGAACTTCGGAAGGCACTTTAAGCCGTTGGTCCCGGTTACTACTTACTGATGTAAGTACGTAGTCGTTACATGAGCCATGTTAGGGGCCTTTGGCGGCTCAGTAATAACCCTGACACCAGGGTTGATGAGGTTGGTATTCTACCCCACAACCTATCTATATAATAATTATCATTGAATATATATCTCGTCACGTAGGTCATCTGGAAGAAATTTCTTTGTTTAGATATAAGCTTACCTGGACTCTCTGTTTTCTTTGTACGTTTCTTGTGTCTTTTTTATTGTGCACCAATAAAAATAAATATATTTATCACCAAACAAGTGGTTACAACTAAGTACTTTAATAAATAATGAAACATTTAATTAAGCATCGACCGACCTCTGTAAATCAGAGATAATTTCCTTCACTTCAATTTGGGCTGCTTCCGTCTTGATTCGAAATTTTCTCTGGTTCTCCCTTGAAACCATGACCTTCGCTACCAAGTTCACGTCTAAGTAGTCATTCCAGTTGACAACTACACCAAGATTATTCAGATCTGTAAGAATCCTCACTTGACCTTTATTTCTTGGTACTACATCATACACTTTGTATCCCTCGTAACTTATTTTTGCAGCATCTATAGCAACTATTATGAATATAAATAAATACATTCCAATTTTCATTTTTATGTTAAAATTAAAAAATATGACAAATTATACGTAGTAAATAATCCAGATGGTTAGGAAAACTGCATAAATATCAACTCCTCTAAGAATTGTAACGTTTGTTGAAGGTCTATTTAACATTATTGAATCTACGCAATTTCGCAAGGTGTTGAAGAGTTGTGTGTAAAAGGAGAAGAAATGACAAGAAACTTCAAGAGCAAAACATCTTTCAAGTCAATGTAGATATACATTACAAATTATTCAATAACTAGAGGAACACATGCTGTACTCTTAACTATAAGTCAATTGTTACTGTATTTGTCTATTTGTGGATTCTAATAATAAACTTTACTTTACTTTACTTTACATTTAATACCAGGCATTTTTATCATTTAGATTTAGGTAATCATTAATCTTATAATAAGCTTTATTACTTTGTTGCTGTGGTCTGTGTAAATAAATAAATAAATAAACAGTAAATCACATAAGGTAAGCTTCACATGAGCTTTAAATTTATTTTCAAGACAACATCCATCCATCCATCATCATGGATATAGGTATCCGTGATAGCCCTGACCTACATTGTAATGTCTTCCTTATCCTTAGCGCATACGGACATTTAAAACTAAATTATGACCCAAGGGGGGGAGGTCAGCGCCTGGTACGAATTGGTGCGGAGAATTAACGTTCAGAGCCACAAGTAAACAAAAATTTGCATCCACTGTTGTTACGAAGTCCTAAGATGGATATTATGAGCCTTAAAGTGATATTTTGTCTTGCTTTCATTATAAAGATCTATCTATCTAAATGTTTGCAATATAAAGGTGCCAACTATTTGATTTTAAAAAATAAAAACAATCTGAATGGAATTTAATAGTTTTTTATTTAATAATTCTACTTAATCACCTGAAAAAGATCCGTAAAAGATCCGCGTGAAAAGTAACGGACACTGATACGGTTACGGATTTTTTTTTATCTCGGATATCCGCGGATACGGATACGGATATTCGGAACATCACTACTATTATGTAAGAAATAAAACAATTCCTCTGTCGAATTTTACAACATGCCCATTACTTGTATTGCAAGACGTCTACAATGTTATTACAAAATTAGAAATCAGAAATCATATTCGCTTAAGATATATTTTTTTCGTGACTTATTGTAGATTTACCGCAGGTGGCATTAGCTACTTGGCCGGACAAATAGGGAGAGCTGAAGGCTCTCACCCGGTACAACGTTTAAGACAACAGGCCTGAGGGTGCCCAGTTGGGCAGACTAAAGATAAACTAGGTTTAAAATAATAACCCATGCCACTAAAAAAGGTCGACGGATTTTAATGAAACTAATTGACAAGTCATAATAATTATTATGCATTTGTTAGGACCATAGGACTTTCGTAACACGGACTATATTGTAAACACATACACACATACATAAACTCTCGCCTACGTATTTCTCACCGGGGTAAGCAGAAACTGTAGAATTCAATTTGCTTCGATCCTGACACAGTTCTCTTGCTTCCTCCACATTCATCAATCGCTTCATACACGCACGCCGGTTAAGAGTAGATCATACTAAACCTTTTCTAAGGACATCTCCAATTTGGTCAATGTAAGTAAGTCCTTCTAGGTATATTTTAAACCTGGTTTATTTTTTAGTCTTCGTTTTGTAATACACTGAAAAGTCTCAAAACATTACGTTCTTGAAAGAGACTTGAAACATGTTGTTTGTGATGGTTCTTCCAGCTGCTTCCCCTTTAAGATATTAACACTGAAGTTATTATGGAGACTCGCTTTAACGAGCCTGTTGTCATTATCAACATCATTACCATACCTCTAGGTTTAAGAAGGCGAAAATTTAAGGGCAAAAACTGGAACCGTTTATTTTTACAAAAAGAACGGTGCAAGCTAAGGTAAATGGAGGCTTCAATTTGTGGAGCTCAGTTATGGTGAACGGTGAGAGGATGCTTTTAATTAAAGCTTTTATGCTTGAAAAGAGATATAACGAATCCTTTTTATCTATGAAGTGTATGAACTGTGATATCAACTTTTTGTAGGTTGTGAATTGAACTTCTCTATAACGGTACGAATTTCGATTTAACAAAGAATTAAAAAATATATTAAATAATCACAGCTTCGAGACTGCCCTTTATGTCAATGTGACAGTTCTTAAATAGAAACAAGCTCTTGAGCAAGATCTTGAGGGCAGTCTCAACTGAGATTCGTTTATTAATACCACCCTTACTCACTGTGAAATCAGAACTCACTCACTCACTCACTGACTGAATCATTCACTGTTCACTGTGATTTGGTGGAGCCGTGATAGCCAAATTGGTAAAACGCTTGCCTCTAACTTTGAGGTCGCAGGTTCGAATCCAGCAGTGGCCTAAACCTAAACCAATGATTGTCGAATTTGTTTTGAATAAAAAGCACACTAACATCATAGAAAAATAAATAGAAAAAGAAAATGTTTTTACTTAGTTTTAGACAGTTTTAGTTTAGCTTTTAGTTAGTAATCAGAATTTCATAATTTATCTTGAACTAGTACATGAGTCAAATGGCATTAACTACTTGGCCGGATACTGGATCAGTACTAATATCTAACATTAAGAAATTCCCGCGGTTTTGCTATCTACTAACGGGCAATGTATATCTGGCAATGTTGTCCTGAAGACAAGTAATAATATCATATAATCTCTAGAATTTCCTTATCATGGCAATAATGTAGACGAAACCACAAGTACAAGGTTGTCCGACAAGGGTCCTCGAAACATCTGTTTTACAATTCACTTACTTTAAATCCTTGAGTCTGAGTTGCTATTCGTTTGTCGTGTTCTGGAGAATGCCATGCGTTCGGTTGATGTAACAGTCTTCCTAGGCCATTGCTTGTGTACTACTGGGAGTTGGTTAGGGGCTATTTACACGTGTGAAATGCAGTTTATATTTTTATACGTTTTTTTTTTGAGGTGACTTAAAACTTGCCTTTGATGGCATTACGAGACCCCCCACACTAGCGTCTTTCGAGTGTCGTCGACGTGCCGGCGTCTGCGCGACGTCTACGCGACGCCGACGCTGCGGCGACGCGACGCCAGGGCCGCGCACGCTCGGCGTTCGGCAGCCGGCCAGCTGTCTCTAAAATGGTAAAGTATGCAACTAACGTAATAAACTAAAGTAGGTAATTATGATTGGCAAAATAAGTACTTTAACTTCTTGCCTGAAACTTTTTTCCGCAATAAGGCGCTCCTATACGTACAGGATGTTAGTAACATCGTAACGAATACTGAGGAGCATGATTCAGCTCATGATTCTGAGTTGATATCAAGTGGAACTTTCCGTCGCGAAATTCATGATTTTTGTTTAAATTCTACTTGTTATTAACTCAGAATAATAATCTGAATCATCCCTCAAAGTTTTCGTTACGATGTCACTAACATATCTAAACCTGTATATTATTTATATAATCCTTGAAAATGAAAATTAAATGTTTTTTTTTACTTTCTTTTACAATAAAGCCTAAATTACCGGTGGATTGGGGTCTCTATTTAAGCGACATACTTATAAATCTGTATATTATTATATACACAATTCCTTGAAAAAACGAAAAGAAAAATGTTTATTTTCTTTTACAATAAAGCCTAAATTACCGGTGGATTTGGGTCTCTATTTAAGCGACATAGCCAGTGTTTGGAGGCCCCGCTCTTCCACTACAAATAAATTGTCAAATAACAAGTGTTCCTGTATGCAAAGGCCCTTACGCACTTGCCGCGGCCGCTCCCTGGGTGGGTCAGAGTGGCACAATTATATTTATCGCCGAGTGCTGGCGTGTTGTGCGCCTGCGCATAAATCAGTGCACGTACGCGCACGTCGCCCGACGATTCGCTATAGCGGCGATGCGAAAGGACGCAGATTCCGACGATAGCAGAAACAGTTGACATAATGCTTTTGATGTATTGGCAGGACTAGCTATTTAGATTCATATTTATTTAATAGTGAGAGTCAATGTGGTCCTGTGGTACGATAAAGTGCAAAAGTCCAATCAGTTTCTTGCAAATAAATTAACTGGTTGCACTTAAGACCTTCTGGTTACATGTCGTTTCTGTAATAGACCAAAAACATCTACAGAAACATAAATTTTATAATTATGACAACTAATGGTTCATAATTTTACCATCGTTTACAAACAATTCGATGAGCTCAGTGACTGCACTTTTGCTCTTTGATTGTACATAGATCGGGGAGCGCCGGTTCGAATTGAACCCCGATACCGACCCCGCCGGCGTGGTCGGCGATTTCCCTCATTCAGCGCTTATCGCTATCGACCCACTAGGGTCGATTAATCCTTTCAATATTCTTCCTCTCAGACGACGCCCTGAGCCGAGGTTCGCGCCCAACTGGGCACCCTCTGGCCTGATGTCTTTAACGTTGTACCGGGTGAGAGCCTTCAGCGCTGCCCATTTGTCCGGCCAAGTAGTTAACGCCACGTCAAAAAAAAAGCCGGTTCGAACTCCGATACTTACATCTTTCGGAATTCTTTTAAATCACCATAACCATTCCATTCCATTCCATTCTTAAATCCTGATATCCAAGCAATTATTGAAATAACCATAAAATTCAGCCTATTCGAAGGAGATATCGCTAAATTAGCATAAATCATTTCAAGGGGATATTTTATAGGACAATGCACACCATTGAAACCTTTCAATTGCCTTCAGGTGGATTTATTTAATGGATAGTCCCTCTGGAATACAGGAATGGAGACACGTCCAACTATATAATATCTATAACTCACGCCTATTTCCCACCGGAGTAAGCAGAGATTATGGAATTACATTTGCTTCGATCCTGAATTCCTGACACACTTCTCTTGCTTCCTCCACACCCTATATATCTATACCTAAACTTAGTTAAAACAGATTTCCTAGGTCAAAGAATAATGAAGACATTATGATTACTAAATAAAGACAGATCTAAAGGTTTTTTCTATTTAACTTTTTTATGAATTTTAATAAAGAAAAATGGAAATAATAAGTGCGAAATTTTGTCACGTTTTTCTATGGTGTCACAGGTTGCTTTTTCATACACATTCCATAGTAATTTCGTGATTTGACGTTTATTAAAAAGTAACTGATTTGACTAGTTGGAAACTAGCCTATTTTCCACCGATAGCGCAACTATGGTGTGCTAGTAAGTGTATTTCTGCTCTTGCCAAAAATTTTTAAAATGCATTCTAAAATTCTCTTCTTCTTCTTCTGTCTTACGGGTTATGAGGCGGATTACCAACCTAATCAACCGTGGTCTCAGGGTTATTATTGACCCGTTAAGGTCTGAATGTGACTCATGTAACGACTACGTACTTACATCAGTAAGAAATAACCGGGACCAACGGTTTAACGTGCCTTCCTAAGCAAACTAGAGCTCATAAGATGATTTTTGTGATACGTTTCCACCGGGTTTCGAACCTAGGACCCTATCGTGAACCCAACGCTCAACCAATAGACCACGGGGGTGATTCAAATGATATTTAAAAATAAATAAAAATGATATTTCAAATTATAAACTTTTATACGTCGTCATGACAATGTGTTTATAGGCAAGTTGTCTGGATTGTCTCTGGATTGTCCTACAGAGGGCGCTGTAGCTAATCCTATGAATATGCTCAGAACTACTATGGTAAAGAACAAAATAATTTACGATCAGCAGAGAACCGCTTAATCAGTGTTCGGTTCATTGTTAACTGGCTCGGCTTGGAATAATGGCGCTATTGTCTCTTAGTATCGCGATAATAGTGTGGCTTAAGCCATAGGCTTTAAGTGGCTTGGATTAAATACAATAAAAATACATTTACCAATATAAAATCAAATAGATATTCATGTTAGGAATGTTAAATTATTCGTAAATACTAAATTAAATTTTATAAAAATTTGATGCAAAAAAAAATATTTTAAGATTATAATGCAAATATTAATCTAGTTTATTTAAGATTATTTTATGAAGTCGATTATTATTTTATAAGTGGCAGTTTTACTGTTTGAAAAATGGCAACACCTCCTTACTTGACCATCATCATTATTAATTTAAGAGCCACCCCTTGTCGGTGTAGCATTCTCCATTATTATCTATCGTTATAAGATACGACGTTCACCTTCTCTTTAATTTGTTCCATTTAAGCTCTTCTTGGTCTTCCCCTTCCTCTCTTTCCTTGTAGCTTCCTTTTCATGGTGTTTTTAATAAATTCGTCGTCTCTTATAAAGTGTCCAATCATCTTGCCTTGATTTATCGTGCAGCTAAAAATAGACTGGACATTATTTTGCTTCCCGGTGTCTTATTCGAATAAAAGAAGATTTTTTTTAAAATCGCGTTTTTTTTAATCGGATTTATCAAAACGCTATCGCTTATGCCACACGCCAACTTAAGAACAGTATCGCTAACTCCTGTATCAGACTTGTTCGCGACGTAGCACGGCGCGCGCCAAAATTGATTATTTCTTGATAATCTTATAACTTTGCCCACACAATAGCAAACTGTCACTTTGCAACTTTAATTAATTCGTCAAAGTTAACTTTATAATTAGGTTCTTTTTTATTTAAAACATTTTTAGGCCGCCTTTGCTCACTTTTAGTTTTTAGTTTTTCCCCTGTGCCTGTTCTGTGTTCTAATGAACATTATTAACTTTTATGATTACTTACACGTATTGTCTTGTAGTTAATAAGAGGCCCATCCAGGACCCGTGGTAGCCCAGTTAGTAGAACGCTTGCCTCTCACTTTGAGGTCGCAGGTTCGAATCCAGCACATCCCTAAACCAATGATTGTCGAATTTGTTTTTGAATTCATGTTTATATATGACTATCACGTGCTCAGCGGTGAAGGAAAACATCGTGAGGAGACCCACATTCGCGAGAAATGCCTTTTTGGAGATATGAGACTTAACCTGTTGGACTGGTTTTTCCTTCGTAGGCAAGCGCTTGTGTAAAAAATTGGACCTGTCAAATCTTCAGGTTTGGTAAGCCGACCCTGTGAAAAACGAATAATGCTATAGGCCCATCCAGTGGGTGGCGAGTAATCGCCTGCTCATTGTATCTTTGTTTATTAATATTGATCGAACAGGCGCCATAGACACAGGCGGCAGGCGTTCAGAAGCGGAGGACAGGAGTCCTAGTACGGCTTTAAAATAGACTACTCTGGGCATCATTCTACTCGCGTCAGACAGAGTACTGCGGGGCAGAAGGCAAGAGGGAAACCACTGCTCTATTTTTCCCTATAAAATAGCATGGAGAATGCTACACCGACAACAGCGTGGCTTTTAAATTAGTGATGATGAGGCGCCATATAGTCCTCCATAGCCCCAGCATCCCACTATACTAACCCCCAATCCAATAGCCCAATTCCCTTTGTTTGATAGTCCTCCCATAGCGCAGAGATAATCGCCGGTTGGTGTTACACCACATTTGTTTCGCCTCTACGTGTTGGTCTCGGCTCCACGCTCGCCTATGAAAAGTCCGGGACTCCATAGTCCCGGGATATGGAAAGAACATTACAATCATAATAAATTATCATTATTATAATGAGTACATAGTTTAGTTTTAGATTTTATTTATTTACAGGTGCATCACGATATATATAATATATATTATTAATTACAAATTGATACTAACATATATTAAGGGCTTACAAATATGTTTCTTTCGATACAAAAATAAAAATAAATATTCATTTTTTAATCTATGTTCAGATTGCTTTTTTTTTTATTTACGTGTCTTTAAGCATTTAAAGCTGCTAAAATACTAAAAACCAAGACTAACAAAGATTTAAATAAAGAGTTTGATCCTGATCTGGCCGGGTCATAATATCCTAATATCCTGGTCGTCTGGTCCATTTCTAGAAGGAAGTCCATAGCCTCCATGCCATTTGGGATAATCTGTTCCGGGGGTAGTAAGAAACCGTACTCTCCAAGGTCTCGGAACTCCAGAAGGAAGCACACTGGCACATCAGTAGCGTTCTTGACCCAGTCAAAGCTGGTACCGCTCATAGGGTCTGAAAAAGAAATATTGTTGTCTCAAAATTGTGATTTTAAAAATATTGATAAAATATCAGGAAGAAACATTTTAAGAGAACATTTAAAAATACAGCTAATATGCTATGTTCCTTTGAGCCTATTTAGTTGTGTCGCAAACAAACCGAAGATATACAGGTGTTAGTGACATCGTAACGAATACTCAGGGGGATGATTCAGACCATGATTATGAGTTAATATCAAGTGGAATTTCGCGTCGCGAAATTCATGTTTTTTTTTTAGTTTATTAAAATATTTTTAATTCTATACCTTTGCGATGGAAAATTCCACTTCATATTAACTTAGAATAATCAGCTGAACCGATCGTCGTGGAGATCCTTGGGGGAGGCCTATGCTCAGCAGTAGGCGTCGTACGGCTGATGATGAATCAGCTGAATCATCCCCCTCAGTGTTCCTTACGATGTCACTTACACCCCGTACAAGTACATACGGGAAATACAAGTAGGTATGGGTGTTAGTGACACCGTAACGAATTCTGAAGGAGATGCTCCAGACAATGATTCTGAGTTGATATCAAGTGGAATTTCCTGTCAAAAAATTCATGTTTTTTTGTTTTTTTTTTTTTTTAATTATTTTACGTTCCATACTTTGCGACGGAAAACTCAGAATCATCCCTCAAAGTTTTCGTTACGATGTCACTAACACCCTGTATAAAGAAATGAAGCAATACATACACATGACATCAGCAGACACCCCAACTCTGTAGGTAGTTCCAAAACGTTCCCTCAATCTGTCAGCAGACCTCGCTCCAATTTCAAACTGAAAAGTGCAACATTTAAAAATTAAAAAAAAATAATTCGGCAACGAGGCACTTTCCAGGCTACGTTCCCCAAAAAAATACCACACAGATATGTATATAGGTACAGATTTGTCTTGGTAAAATAGGTAATTATCACGTTAAATCTGTACAACGCCATCTGTATTGTTTTTGGGAAACGTAGCCTAGAAAGTCCTCATTGTCTTTAGTTTATTTTGATTAAAATTATTATTAGGTTTTAGTCCACTTGATTTCACTGTTAAGCAAAGGCGTCCCCCAGATCTTTCCACAAGTCTATGTCCCATGCAAGCTCTTTCCAGTCCCTCCTTTATTTTCATTACTTATTATTATTTCAGGGGCTTTATAATTAATTAACAATTCCGCTATTTTCACTGTCTGCGATGTTATTCGCCGATATTAATTATGAAAACTCTTGTTTGAAATCTTGACGAATCACAAAAGTGTTCTATAACACTCCCGTGATCAAGACGAATCTAACGATACCTCATACATCAAAATTCATCAAGCCGTTTAGGCTACAGGAATCCACAAAGAAATAGACATACATACACTCGAAAAAAATACCCTTCTCTGTTGGCAGTCAGGTAAAAAGGTACTTTACCATATTGGCATAATTCTCAGCTTCCAAAACGTCGTCAGCAGAAGTAATGTGGCTGTAAGGGACGATAACTAGTTGGGTGTAGGAGTGGAAAGCAAGGTAGTAGATGAGCTGCCCGTCACTGTTCAGATCCCGGACGTAGTTCGATATGGCCCGGGACTCCGGCTCCGAAAATCCAGCTGATCCAGCAAATGTGTTTGAGCAAGGATCATTCGATGCTCCAATGCCTGGAAAATTGAAAACATTGATATTTTTATTATCATCTCTTACTTTACGCATTATAAACAACCTATATACGTTCCCATTTCTGGGCACAGACCTCCCCTCAATCAAACGGAGGGTGTATGGCGCATACTCCACCTTGCTGCCCCACTTCGGGTTAGTGAAAGTGTTTTACGGCTAGTAGCCGGGACCAACGCCTGTCGCAATATTGTGTCCTCCAAGGAATCATCTTACTTTTTCGGACAATCAGGTGATTCAAGCCTGCAATGTCCTTACCAAACAAAGGACAGCTTCACAAAGTGATTTCGACAATAACGGTTCGCGCCCAACTGGGCACCCTCAGGCCTGTTGTCTTAAATTTTATACCGGTTGAGAGCCCTCAGCGCTCCCCATTTGTCCGGCCAAGTAGTTAATGCCATCTGCGGCAAATGACAATGGGCACTTTTGTATGAAACTTGGTCCAAGAACCTCCACTGATGAGACTTATATGTAATGAAAGCTTATGCTTTCTCTATGAATCTGGCAAAGTTCTATCAGATTCTGTCCCGGGGTTCTTTTTTTACGGCCATGTTTGTCCTGGCTAAAAATGTGATAAAATACAGTGGGAGCTAAAATCGACTCAAGATTTCTTGCTGGATAACTAAGTCTACATAAATAATTATGTATCATATTGTATATCATTTTAAAGAGGATCTTTTCCAGAATCCGAAACATAAAAAAAAACAAAAAAAATCTTTTTGTAAGCGAATTATAGTCAATTTATATCTGCAGCGCCATTGTTTCTCGGTAGCTAAGTTCAAGTTTCATGCCTTTTACCCCTTCCAAAAGTATCTTACCGATTTTTTTTATATTGCTTCCGGAATTTGATCTGAGTGATAATAACAAGAAAAATAAATAAACATCTCTCCGATAGAGACCGGCTAAGCTATTTTTTTTGCCTATTGCAAGAAATCGTCATCATTAGCAAGTCATTACGGTATTGCATATAAGCTTATCAGCAACTTGGAACTTGGTCCAAGAACCTCCACTGGTGAGACTTGCATGTAATGATAGCTTATACTTGTCCTATGATTCTGGCAAAGTTCTATCAAACTCTGTCCTAGGGTTTTTTTACGGCCATGTTTGTCCTGAGTGTACAGTAGTGGACTGCAAAATCACCTCAGGATTTGTTGTCGAAAAACTATTTAACTAAGTCTATATACATAATTATTATATATCATAATGTATATCAATTTTAAAGGGGAAGGTTATCAGAATCAGAAACAAATAAAAAAAATGCATTATGTAAACGACTTTTAGCCAACTCACGTCTGTAGCACCATTTTTTTCAGCAGCTACGTACGAGTTTCACGCCTTCCAACCTTTCCAAAGGACCCCAATCATTTTTTCCTTCTTCTGATATTGCATTCTTAACCAGACAAGTGACAACAAAGAAAAAAAAATTAAAAAAATAAGAAGAAATAAAATAGATACCATTCCGATAGAGGCCGCGTAAGCTATGGACCTATTGCAAGATAACGTACTCAAAGGCTAGTCATTATAATCCAACAGACGTAACATGATTAGAATGCGGCGGGACGGAAAAGTAGTACATCGCCTTATGCGAAAGAGACGAAATATGTGTCTCTTTAACACTAACAGTATACAGCTTAGTACGAGAGAAACAAGAAATAAGTCATTCTAATCAAGATGCAATATAATGACTCTATTGTATACAAAAGAAACACATTTATTAAACAAGTTCAGGCAATAACTGGTGCAAAAGGCGGCTTTATTGCCAAGGTAGCAATTACTACCAGGCAACCTTACGTTTACGATACGTTTGTTGCACCATTCGGCATTGTTTATAAGACAAGATATAAGCCTGGATTAATAAAACAAGATTGTGGTGAAAGAAAACATACTACATTTGCGTCCTCCCGCATTCTAATCATGTTACGTCTGTTGGATTATAATGACTAACCTTTGAGTACGTTATCTTGCAATAGGTCCATAGCTTACGCGGCCTCTATCGGAATGGTATCTATTTTATTTCTTCTTATTTTTTTTATTTTTTTTTCTTTGTTGTCACTTGTCAGGTTAAGAATGCAATATCAGAAGAAGGAAAAAATGATTGGGCTCCTTTGGAAAGGTTGGAAGGCGCGAAACTCGTACGTAGCTGCTGAGAAAATGGTGCTACGGACGTGAGTTGGCTAAAAGTCGTTTACATAATGCATTTTTTTTATTTGTGTTTCTGATTCTGATAACCTTCCCCTTTAAAATTGATATACATTATGATATATAATAATTATGTATATAGACTTAGTTAAATAGTTTTTCGACAACAAATCCTGAGGTGATTTTGCAGTCGACTACTGTACACTCAGGACAAACATGGCCGTAAAAAAACCCTAGCACAGAGTTTGATAGCACTTTGCTAGAACCATAGGACAAGTATAAGCTATCATTACATGCAAGTCTCACCAGTGGAGGTTCTTGGACCAAGTTCCAAGTTGCTGATAAGCTTATAATATGCAATACCGTAATGACTTGCTAATGATGACGATTTCTTGCAATATGCAATAGCTTAGGCGGTCTCTATCGGAGAGGTGTCTATTTATTTTTCTTGTTATTATCACTCAGATCAAATTCCGGAAGCAATATAAAAAAAATCGGTAAGATACTTTTGGAAGAGGTAAAAAGCATGAAACTTGAACTTAGCTACCGAGAAACAATGGCGCTGCAGATGCAAATTGACTATAATTCGCTTACATAAAGACTTTTTTTGTTTTTTTTTTTATGTTTCGGATTCTGGAAAAGATCCTCTTTAAAATGATATACAATATGATACATAATTATTTATGTAGACTTAGTTATCCAGCAAGAAATCTTGAGTCGATTTTAGCTCCCACTGTATTTTATCACATTTTTAGCCAGGACAAACATGGCCGTAAAAAAAGAACCCCGGGACAGAATCTGATAGAACTTTGCCAGATTCATAGAGAAAGCATAAGCTTTCATTACATATAAGTCTCATCAGTGGAGGTTCTTGGACCAGATTCGCCCATTCTCCTTTACAATAAGTCACGTCAAAAAAAATGTCCCCAACGGATTGGACGGAATTGAACCCAGACTTCAAGATCGTGACTCCAACGCTCTTACCACTAGACCACGGAGGTTGTTTGGCTGAAAAGGCCACATTGAATCAATTTATGTAAAAAAGTCATGTCGAAAAAACGTTTTGTTGGAGTAGAGTAGTATTGATCTTAAGATAATTATGTCGTAAAAAAGTAGGAATTAAGAAGGATTGTAGGAATGAAAAAGTATCGGATTATGATATTACCAAAGCAAAATCTTGTCAGACAATTTGTCAAAATTCAATTTTAACCTCAAAATGAACTTACTCATCCAATTGAAATCGAAATTTCTGTTTAAGTCAACACCGTTGCTCATGTCATCATCAACATTGGTTGCGCACGTCCGGTTGTAGCTCGTGTTTCTATTTTTTCTCCACATTCTGTTCTGTAATGAACATAAAAATATTATTTAGTAGTTACTTCTTTTTCTACGATGATCTAACGGAACGCTGGGTAAGGTGTGGGTACTTAGTTCATCTTGCAATGGATGTACCTCTGACTACCCTGGGGATATAGTTGTGAGCTTAAGTTGATATTATATTATTACGTCTTTTTATTAAATAAAAATAAATAAAAAAAAAAAAAAATAAAAAAAATAAAAAAAAAAAAAAAATAATAAAAATAAAAATAAAAATATTTTATTTCAGACTAAGATTGTCCATAAGATGTTAGTAGTTACACAAACTTAGTATCTATGTTAGTGAGTAAATAAGACAATCAAACAAGTTTAGGCCCCTTTACCGATTTACGCGCTTATGAACATGTAAGTCGGTAAAGCGACGTAGAACAGCCGAGTCCATCCTCTCGGCAATCATCCTCAGGACTCCGTTATCGCTCCCCCGCATTCGCAACAACACCGAAGCAGTCTTTTTGCGCATGATTGTATAGAAATCATCTATGTTGGCATCTGCGAACATACCTGATGCGCTGCAAAAACGTGGGAGCCCCACCAGAATCCTGAAAATATTGTTGTAGAGTACTCGCAAAGCATTGTACGATTTCAACGTAAAGGCAGCCCACAGACCACTCGTGTAAAAGCTTTGGCAATATGCTTTGAAGAGCGTTAACTTAACACCCAGTGTACAACGAGCAAATCTGTAGGCCAACATATTACCACGCACCGACAATGCTCTGCCCTCTCGCTGAATGTCAGAGTCGTCCTTTAGGTCTTCAGTAACAATGTGCCCCAAGTATTTGAAATGCGTCACCCGCTTCAACGGTACCCCATTGAGTAAAATAGGTGGAACATTGTTTACCTGTCTAACACTTTTGAAGACCATAAATTCAGATTTCTGCTCATTGTATTTCAACCCATGGTTTAGAGCATAGGCTTCACATGTTTGTATCATCTTCCTTATCCCGCCGATAGATGGGCTCAGCAACACCATGTCATCAGCGTAACTAATGTTATTAACACTCACATTGTCTATTCTGCATCCCACATGCATGTTGCTGAGCTCATCAATCAGCTGGTTTACATACAAACTAAATAATCTTGGAGATGTTAAACCACCCTGTCTAACGCCACAGTTCAGACTGTATTCATCAGAGCAACTCTTAGCCCACTTCACGACATTCTTTTGACCTTTATACCAATATGACAACAGATTGACAACTTCAGAACAAACACCCGCATCCCTCAGTTTCGCCCACAGTATATCATATGACACCAGGTCAAATGCCTTAGAAAGATCCAGGAAACCAGCGTAAATTGGTGTACTTCTTTTAGTGTAATACCCAATAGTGTACTTCATGGCTAAGATTGCACTCTCTGTACATAACCCTTCACGAAACCCAAACTGTAAATCATGCAAACCAATCCGCGAACTGAGATTAACATCCAAAACCCTATCCAATACTTTTGCTATCACTGTAGCCAATGAGATTGGTCTATAGTTAGTTTTGTCTCCTAGATCACCTGTGTGATTTTTAACTAGTGGGACAACAATAGTCTTCATTAGTTCTGGTGGTAAATAACTATGTCTCAAACAGAACGTGAACAACATAGACAAGAGTCCATTTATATGAATACCTGCATGCTGTAGATGCTCGATGCTGAGCCCATCGTGTCCTGGAGATTTACCTCTTTTCATGTTCATAATAGCTGAAACTATGTCCTTGCTAGTTACTCTAACAGGGTTTTCCACATAACACGACTTAACATCTGTAGAAGTTTCAACATGCTCCAACGGGCTAACAATCCGGAAATATTCTTTAAAAGTATTAGCTATAATTTTTGGATCGCTACTACCATCCACACTAACCGGCATACACATTTTCTCATTCAATTTCTTAGTGCTTTTCCAAAACTTTCCAAATTGTTTTGCCTTATGTTGGGATGCTATAATATCCAATTTAATCCGTTCCTGATTACGTTGACAAAATTTTAATCTCGATTTAAAAATTTTACGGCTAAGGTTCATGCGATCACAAATGGGACCCGACTCCGGCCTCCCATACAAAACATACATTTGAAAGTCCAGTCTAGCTTGTTTATGGGCTTCCGCAACATATTTATTCCATCCTTTAACACATTTATGCTTCAAGGTAGACTTAACATTTCGTACACAGCAAGATTCCGAAGCCTGTCTTAGAACACCAACTATATTATCATAAAATACATCAATAACTAAGACTTATCAAAAAATTAAGACTTATCATACTAGATTTTATTTACTTAGTTTTCTGACTTTACTTGAATATGATTAATTTGCAATCATGATTAATGTCATTTGATGTTGAAAGTTTCTTCATTACTTATCTTACTAATAACTTTCATTCAAAGGGTAGAAGTATTCACAAGGCTAGTTACTTTCTCCAATGCATAAACTTCTTTCACCGTAAGGTTTCCTGGCAGAAATTACTGTTTAGCAATACAGCCGCCTATTATCCTTATTTTATTCATCTGTATATGTCCTGAGTTTATGTTTTTGTGCAATAAAGAATTATTGATTGATAAATTGATTGCTGTCATAAAGTAATAAATATATTTTAAGGGATAACTTACATTAGTAAACGTGTACGAATATCCATCAGGATTTGCAACAGGTAAGATGTGCCACTCGAAACCCTCAGCCAAAGCTCTTACTTCTCGATCGTTGCTTGTCAAAAACTCTTTGATAATCCAAGTAGCAGTTGCTGGAGTGATCCATTCCCTGGCATGTACTGCTCCTTCTATCACAGCTTTAAGCTGACCTGCTCTTTGCGGGTGATAATTGATGATGATTCCCTTCAGTTCTCTGTTTTCGTTACTTCGTCCCCAGGTCACTGTTTGGACAATATTAGGGTAACTGGTGTTAAGCTGATCTAGCCACGCATGAATTTCAGACAGAGAGTAATATCGGTCCCATGACATCGAGTGGAAGCTTTCCCTTTCGAAACGCGATTTTGGCTTTGCTGGTGTTAGCTGGTCATCTATGACTCTGAAATTAATTATATTATGCAAATTATGAACTGAACAATGTACCCTTATTAAGTTGAAATGATACTTCATTTCATGTGTGGGAGAACAAACCGCAAAAATATTGTCATAACACAAACTTTCGTCTTTGTTCTCAATCGGAGTAGTTACTCG
The DNA here is from genome assembly GCF_024362695.1 of Pectinophora gossypiella. Classification (NCBI taxonomy): domain Eukaryota; kingdom Metazoa; phylum Arthropoda; class Insecta; order Lepidoptera; family Gelechiidae; genus Pectinophora; species Pectinophora gossypiella. The sequence continues at coordinate 2,789,496 of NC_065421.1, read as the reverse complement.
GCGATCCTGCTCACAACCTATCACGTTGGTCGCGTAGAAAGCTCAACTAGGCGTAGATACTCAGTTCATCATGCGATGAATGTATCTCTGACCACTTTCCAATATTTACACCCATATTTATTACTAATGATACTGCGCCATTTACGCAATGAATTATTTTTTCAAATCAGATAATTTATTGTATTTTTGAATAAAAGTTTGCTCTGTTTTATCTCTTACAACGGTTTTTATCATATCTCTAGAGTGAGAGCTCAATATGCAGCAAGGTATCCTTAAATATAAATATTAAAATAGGAGTATGCTTACTTCTGTAAATCAGAAATCACTTCTGTAACTTCAATTTGGGCTTGTTCCATTTGTGTCAGAAACTCATTCTGAAGGTCCCTTGACACCATAATTTTTGCATCACTTTTAACACTGACATTGTCATCCCAAAATTCTCCAATGCCCAATTCTTGAACGATATTCAAAATTTTTACATCATCTTCTGTTTTCGGAATCACTTTATACACTTTATATCCTTCATAACTTTTCTTCACAGCATTCGTAGCTGCAATTATTGTGAAAATTAAAAAAATATGTTTGATATTCATTTCTTCGCCGCTACCTGTACACCAATGAATATCTTTTAATTTTATTTACCTACGAATACTTTTTATTATCTTTATACACTATCTTATTTTTGGTTTATCATTTTCTCAAAGATATAATACATCGTCTGGAATTTATCGTGATTAGTTAATTAATAATCCTTCAAAGTAATGGCATTTTAATTTGTGGCTCAATGTATTAACGAATCGAATCGCTTAACAAAAGATAGTCTTATCAATATTTTAAGCTGACCCCGTCATTTTAGTATAAGGTACGCACAAAAGTGACAGTTAACATTTCAATTTTGTAAAAAGTAAATAACCCACGACATTTAGTTTTTAATTTAAAGGATTTGCTTACAGTTTTAAAGATTTTTATGTACTTATATGACAAATGATAGTTATTAAGTACGTTACTCAGTAATTCGCTAAATTATCAATAAGCAATAAAATTGTAGCATAACATTTACGTCATCAAATGGACAGCAATGGCGGCTTTCATAGGATTAGGCATACGTTGATTTGTTATACCATGATAATATAATAATAATAATAAATAATAATAATAAAGTTTATTTACGACACACATATACATTTACAACATTAAAATATAGTACCTGTAGTATAGTAAATATCAAAAATTCAAAAAAATTCAAAAAGTACTGATAATCATAATAGTGTACACATTAGGAAATTATTTTGATGTTTAGTAAAACTTTATCAGGCGATAAAATCATCACTGGCATATCTGTTTTTTTTTTGCTAAAATGAAAGGTGGTGGTGTGTTGACAGCCTCAGTGGTCTAGTGGTTAAAGCATTGGGCTCACGATCCGGAGGTCTGGGTTCGCTTCCTGATACAAAATTCATTACCTATCATTGTTGTGGCTGTGTCTTTATTTCTTTAATGGATTACAGGTGTGAGTTAATTAACACTTTTTATTTATTTATTATTACATTTTGTTCATTGACATTTTGTGCTTCGGAAGGCACGTTAAGCTGTTGGTCCGGGCTGCATTAGCAGTCGTTAATAACCGTCAATCCGCACTGGCCCCGCGTGATGGTTTAAGGCCCGATCTCCCTATCCATCCATAGGGAAGGCCCGTGCCCCAGCAGTGGGGACGTTAATGGGCTGATGATGTGTGTGATGTGTGTTCATTGACATATGTGTAATCTTATTATAACTTACAAGGAACTTGAACCACTAATAAATCAAAAAGGATTTTTTTAAATGTAAGTATTACGGAATATACGATCCAGTCTAATTCCGGCCAAGTAGTTAATGCCATCTGCGGCAAATCTACAATAAGTCACGTAAAAAAAAAAATGGATCCAGTCTAATCGATTATTCTACTTTTAGAGGCAGCAGATTAGCTCGAGACATCAAACACTACGAGACTCTAGTACCCGAAACATGAAAAGATATTTATAAATAATTATTTTTCAAGCAAAACTCAGATATAATCTCATTTTTTATTATTCTCATTTTCTCATTCTAGCCAAATGGAGTGTACAATAAGGATTTTAAAATAATAAAAATGCAAATTGGAATATTCAAACAGCATCCTTGCATTTCCGTGCGACGGCATTAAGTTTATTATTTTTATTCCTCCACTTTATTATTATTATCGGACATAAACGTAAAAGACAGTATGCTTTTAGCCAGAATGAAGACAACAATAATGAGGCATTATTTTTAATAATAAAAAGCTAAGCTTTTAGAAAACGCAATAAAAATGTTATGGTAAGATTTTGTGGAGCACTGGCACAGTGGATAGATAGCACGATGGACTATCAACCAAAATTATTATTTTCGATGTAGATAAATCACTTTTACTTTGTACAGATAAAATTCTGTGAAAAAGTAAGAACCCCGATACCGACCTCGCCGGCGTGGTCGACGATTTCCCTCAATCAGCGCGTACCGCTATTGACCCACTAGGGTCGATTAATTCTTTCAAATATTCTTCCTCTCAGACTACGCCCTGAGCCAAGGTTCGCGCCCAACTGGGCACCCTCAGGCCTGTTGTCTTAAATTTTGTACCGGGTGAGAGCCCTGAGCGCTCCCCATTTGTCCGGCGAAGTAGTTAAAGCGGCAAATCTACAATAAGTAAGGCCAAAAAAAAGAAAATGTGAAAAGTAACCTATATTCAAGATTCATGAAAGCTACAAAATAAAAATATTTGAATATCAGTGTCACAACTCGAAGCTAAATCTAAAAGAAAAGCAACAAAGATTTATTATTATTAACGCAACACTATTCCAACTACCTTATGTTATTTCCTAGTTCTCGTTATTTTCGTCATTTGTTTCCTAGTTCTGCATATTTTCCTTTTTTTTTCATTTTATACGCAGCTCCATATTCTACGGAATGGACTAACACAAAGAAATATGGCGGCGGAAAAAAAAACAGCCATTGTTTCGGTTATTCGGTTAGTTTTTGATAGGTTTTTTTCGACAGATGTGGTCGGATTTTCATGTGTTCAAATTGTTCTATTTACATCCTGGTAGATATTATGTCTATTGGTAGATTTTAAAGAAATGACAGTGAGTGAAATACTAGCACAGTTTTTTTGCTTTTATAGAAAATCTACTTTCCCCCAGGTTTAAATGTATTATAGTTTAACGGATCCACGTCCCCGATTCCTGCAGACACCTCCTAATTTTACTTTTAGTTATACCTGTCATTTTCTTATCTGCCGAAAAAGAAAGGGACGGATGATTGACAGGTCTTAATTTTGGAAAGAATGAGTAAATGAATGAATAACCCCGGCGAATCAAAAACTATCTCGCTGGTATGCAAACCGTTTGACGTGAGCTGTCAATATAATTCTGTCGGGTTATTAGCCAATGCAATTTTTTTAAAGGGTTATTTTAGATTTGTGCTTAAAATTGACGTGTGTTCCATAAATTTTATGCTTGCCGATTACCCGTCCCTTTGCTTTTCGGCGGATGAGAAAATGACAGATATAACTTCAAATAAAATTAGATGGTGTTTACTGGAATTAGCAGCCACTACTAGTAGCCACCGAACCAGCAGCAACTTGACATACTTACATAAAAATGTTATTCATGAAATACTTAAACAATATTATGTCATGCCGAATGTCTGAAAGAAATTTCAGCATTATTTGGAATATTTTTGTGATAGGAATAACGCGAAACATGAGTAAAAAAAAAAAAAAAGTAAAATGTTTATTTTTCATGAGAAATACAGAAAATATGGGTACAATAAAAACCCCACAAAACCAATTCCTCGGTTTGTCTGTGGGAGTGGAGTTCGCTTAATGTTATTATGTTTAAGATACTTAAAGTTAACTTACAGCTAAGAGATCTTTTGCATGAGATGTTTAAATAAAGATTTTCTAAATTTATTTATATTGCACTCCTGACGTATGTCGACCGGCAGCATGTTGTACAGATACGGTATGCGTTTACGAAGTGTTCTGTCACCGAAGTAGTTGTTGACTCGTGGTACAACATACCTGCCCGTCCAGTGCGTCCAGTTATGATTATAGTTGTCTTCTACTCAAATAAAATTGAGAAAACAGGTTTGTTATGCTGCATGAATTCAGTTATAATATATAAACTATAACTGGAACCTGACGGAGGGCAGCAGTCACTGTCAGTACTATTCAGACGCGGAGGACAGGAGTCCTAGTACGGCATTGAAATAGACTAATCTGGGCGCCATCCCACTCAGACAGAGTGCAGCGGGGGGAAGGCAAGAGCGAAACCACTACCCTAATTTTCCATAAAAAGTACCATGGAGAAAGCTACATCGACAAGAGCGTGGCTCTTAAATTAGTAATGTGATATAAACTATAAACTCAAAAGGGGGCCCAAAGTAAGGTGGCGGCGCTCGGTTGGCTGAGAATTAAAGGCTCGTGACGTTATGGGAGCAATCTACAGAGGAAGCAAAATATAGCGTGTGTGGGAGTGGATATCTGTTGCTGGAGCCTCACATCTCAGCAGGGGATAATATAAATTAAAGAAGAAAAGAAGAAGATAGAATACCAAACTTTCTTGCTCGTAGAAGTGAAGTTGTATATTTCATACGAGAGGAAATTTATTTTATGACTCGCGTTTTAAATTACTCAGTACTGCACTTAGTAGTCTATATTATAATCACTAGCTATGCTCGTGATTCAATTCTAGATTACTTCGCTAGTTCGTAATTTAAACTCGGTATAGTCATTTCATTAATAACGTAACTTTCCACTCTTATAAAACAAATAACTATTATTTTTCAAACAACTACTTTTCGTATCCGACTACAGGATATAAAAAAATATTTTTTTTTGCATCCAATCCAGACAAAATGCATCAAGCTCAGTCATCGTGTCAGTCAAACCGAACATTAAAATTTCAGCACGTATTTTCGACGTGGACTGTACCATATCGCATCGCTTCACCATCCCAACCAGATTATGCGCTCAAAGCCCTATATACGCACGATACGGTATTGTGATGCATTTAATATTTTGCCTTTTCGTCGCAAGTACACTCAGCCATATATATTGTGAACAGAAACAATATTTTAATGTCTATTGTACCTTTTTTACGGAAAATAGGCGTGATTTTATTTATTTATTTTATTGTAGTATTTTTGCGTAATGCGTAAGTATATTATTAACAATGTCATTTTCTTAAATTAAAGTACAAATTACTTTAATTTATTGTATTATATGTCAATTGAAGCCAACGAAATGTTACGTCGTACACATAGGTGTATGGAATTGACATAGGTCAATTCCATACATTTTCATTCGTTCAACTTCGTTTTTGTTTCGTTAATGTTAAAAAGTAATTAATCTTGACTTGATCAAAAACATCAAAAGCGAACGTCCAAAAAAAATGAAATTCAATTTTTGAAGTCTATTAAAACATCAAATTATTTATGTAACTAATTGTACAGGAACCGAATAGGGTAGATGTCTCACTATATTCAAATCGATGTCGATGTTATTAACACATTCACACACAAAGGCGCGTTCTCCGAAAAGGGTTATCACGGATTCCTCGAAAAGGCCTATCACAGTTACCAGTATCACCTATATTTTTACGCGTATATAGTAATCCTTTTGTTTATACAGCCTAGGCGAAAAATTAAAAATATTTACTAAGTAAATTAAATTCATCTTTTTTGGGGTTATGTATACGGTTAAGCTTATTATAAGATTAGTGACTACGTAAATGATAAAAATGTCTCGTATTTAAATGTGTTTCTCTAGTTATTAAATAACATGTAAGTATTTATAGTAGTTATTATATAAGTAACAACAAAAACGAAGTTGTGGGTACCTACCTACTTAGTTCATCAGGTGTGGGTACTTATTTCATCCTGTGGTGGATGTACCTCTGACTACCAAATTGGTCTATAGTCCTGAGCTGAGGATCTGTGTGACTGAATTCTTTGTTGAAAAATTGTTTACCTATCAATTAAAAATAATATAGGTAACACAATTAATTTACTCACTGTGACATTTCGTTATATAGTTATAAATACCAGATTATTATATTATAGTTAATAAATCATGTTTCAGTTAGCTACACAATTTAATTGTCCGAATAGTATTGATAAATGGCAGCTATTAAGGAGTTATTTATGACAGGTAGCCAGCAATAATTTAACCAAGTCTAAGATATTCGACAGACAGATATAGAGACAATTCGCGCCCGTAACGTCTAAATGTTTAGGCAGAGTCATATGCAAAAAAACTTTGTTTAGGTGGTAACATCGTTACGCTTTGAATGGACATTTTTTATAATACATATATTTTATGTCAAACGTCTCATCCATCTAAAACAACTGCAGCTTCTTAAACTTTGTAACTTAAACTCAGATAAACCTCGGCAGAGGGCCTGTCCGTTCCTAAAAAAAATGTAATACCATTTTAGTAATTAGGCTGACTATGTAATTGAATTCCTTTATAATATTTAGTATAAATTGAATTTAATTGAATTTATAATATCTGTGACGTGTAATTATTATTATCCATTAATGACTATGACTAATATTGGTTCAAAGGCACTATCTTCTAAATAGTCATTTACCTTGTAAGTAACCTTTCTTTTATAGTTTCTGTTTAATAAGGCGATTCTCGGATATGGAACATACTACACCACGCTGCTGGTGCTGGTGGTCTACCAACCAAAATACCCGGTTAAAAGCTAACCTACCTCACGTCAAAAACAGGTGTACCTAATTATAATTATTACAAATACGTACTCTAGGTATTAATTTAAATTATATTTAAAAACAAGAGAATTCACAAATACGCAAAATAAAACCGTTGAAATTCGAAAATGGAATAAATCTATCGACGATCCCCTCTCTAGCCGCGATAAGAAGGCAGACGGCAAAACAAAAGCGCTATCGACGCGAATTTCAACAATATCCGAACGCGCGTAAATCACGCGTGTCCGCCATATTGTGTATTCCCACCAAGCGGCGACTGTTGTTCGTTTTTCAAAACAGTCGCCATCGATAACTTGACGATATGGTTTGTATTACATTATTAATAGGGTTCGTCTAAAACAGTCTCCGTGGTCTAGTGGTTAGAGCGTCAGGCTCACGATCTGGAGGTCCGGATTCGATTCCCGATGGGGACATGGTCGAAATCACTTTGTGAAACTGTCCTTTGTTCGGTAAGGACTTTTCAGGCTTGAATCACCTGATTGCCTGAAAAACTAAGATGATTCCGTGCTTCGGAGTGCACGTTAAGCTGTTGGTCCCCGGCTATTAGCCGTAAAACACCTTCACCAACCCGCAGTGGAGCAGCGTGGTGGAGTATGCTCCATATCCCCTCCGGTTGATTGAGGGGAGGCCTGTGCCCAGCAGTGGGACGTATATAGGTTTATGTATTAATAGGGTATTCGGAGGATAATTTGATTTGATCGGCCAAGTAGAGAATGCGGTTCGGTGGATGTGACGAGACTCGACAAAATCCGCAACGTATAATTTCGCGGCAGGCTCTATGACAAAAGCTACAAGAAAGCAGGCTTCGTTGCTTTCGGCCGACCCGATTACTCTAGCCATGGAGGCGGACAGTCAGCTCGCAACAACAAACACTTCAGCACCCCGATAATCTTCTCAGACGTCGCCCTGAGCCGAGATACGCGCCCAGCTGGATCCCTCAGGCGTATTGGCTTAAATTTTGTCCCACGTGAGATCCCTCAGCGCTCCCCATATGTCCAACAAAGTACTTAATGCAATTTGCGGTAAATCTACAATAAGTCACGTCAAAAAAGTTGATTTGTGCACGTAAAGAGAAGACCCTCGATTACAACGGATGATTGACACTTGATTTATTAATTTACTTTTTACACACAACAACTAACGGCCTCCGTGGACTAGTGGTTGAGCACTGGGCTCACGATCGGGAGGTCCCGGGTTCGAATCCCGGTGGAGACATATCACAAAAATAACTTTGTGATCCCTAGGTTGGTTAGGACATTACAGGCTGATCACCTGATTGTCAAAAAGTAAGATGATCCTTCGGAAGGCACGTTAAGCCTTTGGTCCCGGTTACTACTTAATGATGTAAGTTAGTAGTCGTTACATGAGCCATATGTCAGGGCCTTTGGCGTCTCAATAATAACCCTGACACCAGGGTTGACAAGGTTGGTAATTAACCTCTCAGCCCATACGATAGAAGAAGAAGAAGAAATCTCACAACGACTGTCTTTACAGGCTAGCCTAATGCGACAGATTGGAATTTATTTATAAATATTTAAAATTAATAACAATTATTACTGTAAGGTACAATATTCATTTTTTATTAACTTTAACAGATTACACGCGTAGTTTTTTTTGTGAATGAAACACGAAAACGAATCCACTCTCTCGGCTATCTCATTTACTGTGCGCATGGTCCGAACGAATGAGTCTTTTGACAGAAGGTTGGTGCGGGCTGTTGGTACTACAAAAAGGCGCGCGCGCCGTCTTCTCCATAATAATATACCTGTGTGGTACGATGTAAGCTTGTACCTAGTAATATCTCCGCAATATGTTTTAAACCTCATCGAATTTTACCGTGTTCATTTTTGACTTCATTGAATTAAAACGCAATGTTTACAGATGAAATAGAAAACTGAATTACATCGAAAAACGTAACAAACCCGTTTGTGTATTGCTTTCGATGTTTTTTTTTTTATTTATCCGACGTGCCCGCACTGCAGTAATTTGATTATCGAAAAATATGCTCAATGAAAACACGAATTGTTTCGGACTGGAGCGAAACTCAATTGTGTGAACAGTTAAGGGTATTGGGGAATAAATAATGTAGATATCAAACAAATGACAGACACAATGCATGGCCGTAATCACTATCGGGGTTTGCAGAACTTCACATTAAAAACAATAAAAAAGAGCAAAAAAAAGGTTATGTTCTTAACTGATTTCTAATATAGGTACTACGCAACCTGCTGTCATTCTAATCGTACTAACACAGTTTAGAACCCTGTCGCATTAACACATATCTGACATTTTTGACATAATGAGAGTTTGTTTATTATTATGTCAAATAACGCCCCCGATGACCCGATTACTCACGCCATAGAGGCAGCCAATCAGCTCGCGACACCAAATACTTCAGGACCCCGATACCGACCCCGCCGGCGTCGTCGACGATTTCCCTCAATCAGCGCTTATCGCTATCTACCCACTAGGGTCGATTAATTCTTTCAAATATTTTTCCTCTCAGACGACGCCCTGATAGGTTCGCGCCCAGGCACCCTCAGGCCTGTTGTCTTAAATGTTGTACCGGGTGAGAGCCTTCAGCGCTCCCCATTTGTCCGGCCAAGTAGTTCATGCCATCTGCGGCAAATGTACAATAAGTCACGTCGAAAAAAAAAGTCAAATAAGGCAATGCGACATGGTTCTAAAGTATTGTGTACTTAATTATTTTCGTGAAGGTACCTAAGTAATTACTTTATTTAAACACAGGCTTCAACTGAGTCTCTACTAGACGTTCTTAATTTAATTTCTCATAAGCTCAGACGTGTTTCACTTAACACGGCAAACTTTTTATTATTTTTGTCTGGGTTATAATTTCTTTATGCCAGTGTTTTAGATTTTAAATCCTTTGTACATTTTCACTGAAAAAAACCTGACCAGAAATTTTTTAACTGCAAACTTAATGTAGTCTGGTTAATAATCCATAATAATTTATTTACCTGGTACATTACGAACTGTTCACCCAATTGTCTGAAAATAACAAGATCAGTGCTTCGGAGGGCACGTTTAGCACTATATACCACTGTCAGGGACCGTGTTAGACATGGGACACCAGAGTTGTCAAGGTCGATCATTCACCTCACAACCTAAGAGATAAGAGAATAGAACTATAAAAACATATATGTCATTTTATGATTTCAAAAAGAAAATAACAAATAATATAAAGATCCGTTCCATGCAGTAACCTCTCAAGTTCAGCGCCATCTATCCAGCAGCTAGGATAAAAAATAAAAAGAAAAAAATCTCCATTCAATTAAGCAAAATTAAAAATTTTGAAAAAAACCCACGACGGTAAAAATCTCATCGAAAAAGAATAAAATAACTCAAACCCCCCGACTTAACCCAATTATTACGTAACGAAATATTATAATAGGCTTAAAAATACTTCCTAAAAAGATTTGATATCTCGAGAAATCAGTAATAGATATAATTTTACCATAATACATAACCGAGGAATATCCACACACAAACAAACATCTCTCACCCTAAACGCATATACTTGCTGCTTTCCGTTGTGGGTAAAAATGATTTGCTCTTGTCACCAATCTTCTTATCAAACGTCTTTACTGCACAATCTCGCCATCTAAGATACCAACTAGCATTACAACTTTAACCCGCGAACCAATGTACACTTGACGACATAAATAAATGGCGCGAAGAGATTTAGCGCGCGCTGTTAGAGATTCGTATCGGTAAATCTATTGCCGACCAGCTCGTATGGATGTCCGACAAAGAAATGTATGGGCAGTGCGTGTGGGTACGTGTGAAGCGTCTTGTTATATTTACGAGGCTAAGTGTACTTTGAGAGAATTAGGTTTTGAAACGATCTGCTAGGGTGAGGTGCGAATGATGGTCTTCTATCGTTTGGGTTGTGAGGTGGAGTACCAACCTCATCAACCCTGGTGTCAGGGTTACTATTGAGCCGCCAAAGGCCATTTAAGGCTCATGTAACGAATACCGCAAGTATTCGAAACCGTAGAATTTTTTTAAACCGTTGAATTGTATAATACTACCTACTTATACTATTATTATTATTATTTTAGGTATGTAAGTAATGACTACGTCCTTACATCAGTAAGTAGTAACCGAACCAACGGCTTTACGTGTCTTCCGAAGCACGGATCATATTCACCCATGCTTTGACCGGCCTTTGCGAAAGTTGCTTAACTTCAACAATCGCAGACCGAGCGCGTTTATCGCTGCGCCACCGAGCTCCTCGTTCGCTCCTGGGTTGATATCAAATGGAATTTACTGTTGGAAAATTTATGAAAATTGACGTTTTTTTTTGTTAATTATTTCCAGTTCCACACCTTTACGGCGAAAAATTCCTCCCTTATCATCATGCCTCAATATTTTCATCACAATGTAGTCAATGCTGTGTGGTCCTCACATCATAATATGTAGTTTGCAACTTGTCTAGAGCCCCTGCTTTGCAATGTTAAAACTTACTGTGAGATGGTACTTTCTACTCCGATGGGAAATACAAGCGTGTGAAAATAAATACTACTTACATAATAATTATAAAATGTGTGAGTGACAACGTATCGTATACGAAATAATGCTGAGTGAAATTTTGTGTCGCAAAAATATGAACGGAAAATTTCACTAGATATGAGCTGAATCATCCCCTTTAGTATACAGTACGATGTCACTAACACCCTGTATAAAAAAAAAACTGCTGTAAAACTGTAGGTTTAATAATGATATAGGTAATAATAATTGCGGAATGTACCTAATAAGTATTTACTTAATAGAAAACACAAAAAAGCTATCACCAGTCGTTCAACTTTAAAAGTAGTCCCAAACCAAGTCAGCGGCTGATTTAAAAATCGAACAGCTCTCCGATTTGAAATTGGAAGCCATAAAGGCGCGAACCGGCCGGAAGTCGGACGCGAGCTCCATCAGATCCGTATCACGACAGACGCCGCGGGCGGATTCATTTCCGCTCAACGGTTGCATTTTGAATTTTAGAATTCCATTCGAATCCAAATAGGTCACGCGATTTTTAGTTCGTGATAGCGCGTTGATAGTGCTAGTGTGAAAGGACCTTTTTATGCCGGCAGCCATTTTGTTTTTATAGGGGTTGCTGTGAAATTCTGTTTTTGACTTTAACAGTCTCAGAGTCATTTAAGTATGTTACTTACCTATTGGTATAAATCTTGACTTTTTTTCTAGAATAGTTATTTACTGGCATTCGAAAGGGTTTTTCATTTTTCAGTGTTGACTACCTAATAAGGTTCCATACAAAAAAAAAGGAACCCCTTATGTTGAGAGTCAATCCATTCATTCATAAACGTCCCCCCACTTTTTAAGTTCGAACGGAAAAATAAGGGATTAAGTAAAGACTATTTTTTCCTCGTCTTTAGTAGGTTATTTTTTCAAAGTTTAGGTTTCGGTGAAAACTAGTAAGTGGAAAAAGCTTACTTACCCAGTAGAAGCGAAGGCACTTCACGCACAATGACAACGCTCAATAGTAAGATTCAGATTAAACAATTCAATAAAATGAAAAGAAATTGAAATTAAATTTTATTTTTGTGCAATGGTACATTAAGGTATTGTAACAGCTGTTTCAATTCATTGAGTATCACCAAATGCTACATTTAGCATACAAACAGATTAATTTAAAAACAACGACAAATCATAATCTCCCTAGCATTATCCCGTTTTTTACAGGGTCCGTTTACATAACCTGAAGAGGTCCGGTATTTTATAAAAGATACTGCCTGTCTGACCTTCCAACCCGCGAAGGGAAAACCAGCCTAATACAGGTTAGGTCACATACCTCCGAAAATGCATTTCTCGGAAATGTGGGTTTCCTCAAGATGTTTCCTTCACCGCTGAGCACGTGATAATAATTTATGATCCAAACATGAATTCGAAAACAGACAATCATTGGTTTAGGGCTGTGCTGGCTTTGAACCTGCGACCTCAAAGTGAGAGGCAGGTTTACGCGGTAAAATAATATTCTTCATCTATCTGCAAGCCAGAGTTTAACTGTTACGCGAAACTTATTTACAGTGTTTGAAAACACCATAAAATCAACTTGATTGCTTTCTGCCTCCGAAACAAAATGCCTTCAAGCCACTTCAAGGACCATATAACGTAAACGTGAACGTAAGTCAATGAGCTTTATTTTGGTTTACGTCGCGTTTACGTTACGGTTTATGGTTACGGTCGGGAGTAGGTACCCGCATAATATTTACGTCATAGCGTACTCAATATTTGCAAAGGTTGATGAAGTGGGTTTGAAGAATACTTATAGTATACATATACATAAATCGCGCCTATATCCCTATCGGAGTGAGCAGCCACTATAATTTTGAAGACAATAAACAAGCAGACAATCTAGTCGTGGTCAGTCAAATAACTTATACGGTGGTCTAACAGAAAGCTCTGTGAGGTGTGAATACTTTAGTTCATCTTAACATGGATATACCTCTGACTACCCCAATTCGGATATAGTCGTGAACTTATGGAAATATTTGGCTACTTGACTGGGATGAAAAGCACGCGGTGAGTTCATTGACCGATCTAACCAACCTTAGCAGCAGAACACAGTAACAACATACTTACATAACATTCTCATACGTATACATAACGTTTGGAATTTCGAAATTTGAATTTGAAATTCACGACTATGGAATTTCATTTGTTTTGATCCTTACATACTTCACTTCCTTCCTCCACATATTCATCAATCGTTTCGTACACTCATGAGCAATATCATGTACCCACTTTAGAACCCTGTCGCACTATCATATTTGACATTTAATGAGACTTAAGGTTTAATTTGTCAAAAAAGTTAATGTGACATGGTTTCAAAGTGTATACATATTAGTACTCGTGACCGTACGTACCTACACTCACGCCGGTATCAAGAATAAGTAAAATAAATAACGGACTCCGTGGTCCACTGATTGAGCATTGGGCTCACGATCCGGAGGTCCTGGGTTCGAATCCCGGTGGGGGTATATCACAAAAAATCACTTTGTGATCGCTAGTTTAGTTAGGACATTACAGGCTGATCACCTGATTGTCCGAAAGTAAGACGATCCGTGTTTCGGAAGGCACGTTAAGCCGTTGGTCGCGGTTACTACTTACTGATGTAAGTACGTAGTCGTTACATGAGCCATGTCAGGGGCTTTTGGCGGCTCAATAGTAACCGTGACACCAGGGTTGATAAGGCTGGTAATCCACCTCACAACCCACACGATAGAAGAAGAATAAATAAAACAATTAACACAAATGAAACTCAAATCAATAATTTATCAAGTTAAAACTCAAGTTGGGCCAAGTTCCAGTTGTAACCATAACAGACAGTGGTCGGTTAAGTTAACTTATTTAATTGGCACAGAGACTGGAGGATTCTAACTTCACCAGCTAACTGAATCGACCGTCTAACTTGATTCACTTTGCTGACCGCTAACTAGAAGGCATATCCAGTTAACTTTGAGATTGCAACAAAATAGTTTCAAAAAACTGCACTGTGTTACGCATGCTTGCCTGGAATAAGTCGACAGGACCCCGACGGCGTGGTCGACGACTTTCTTCATTCAGCGCTTATCGCTATCGGCCACTAGGGTCGATTAATTCATTAAAATATTATCCTCTTAGCCGATGCCCTGAGCCAAGGTGCGCAACTGGGGTCCGTCAGGCCTGGTGTTTTAAATTTCGTTTCGAGTGAGAGCCTTCAGCGCTCCCGATTTGTCCGGCCAAGTAGTTAATGCCATTTGCGGCAAATCTACGATAACCACGACAATAAGAAAGCTGGATTATGTGTGGCAAAAACAGAGGTCAACTATTATCATTCCCGGCATGTCGTAGAAACCGACAGAAGCGTTGTCCTTTCTAAAATGTTGTTCACGATCCCGGGGGCTAAAAATGCTAAAAAAAATCACATGATTAATGGACGACCCCTATTCTAAAATATACCCTACTTTTTACTTCCCCGTAGTCGGGCAACAAATCTACATACTCCTCATAGATGCAAGTTTAAAACATCTGTGTTAGCACACGTAGTAAAAACATTTTATTATTTAATTTTCAGTAGAAACAGTTTGTCTAAATGTTCGTAGATGTCAGATGTTATGATATGCAAAATTACAAGTGTTTCTGGACAATTTATTCCGCGCATGTGACATTTCTTTGTATTTTTAGTGATGAGAGTGCATTGTGTGCTGGAATATAAAAATATATCGATAAACTCGAACTGTTTCTGTTTGAGTGAGGTAAAGAAAAAACTTAAAATGCCTTCAGGGGTTCCCAGACTTTTAAGATGACGGAACATTCAACAAACCATTCAAAATCAACAAAACTGTAAGTTAAATAAAAACAAAAACTTATTTTAGATTTTTTTACACAGAATGAACCCTCGCTCTAAAAGACCGGATCTGTCAAATATTCAGGTTAGGTAAGCGGACCCCGCGAAACGCTAGGGAGAAGCAGTTTGTACATCGATAACTTGAATAAGGCAACTAATTATGTCTTTCCCAAATTAACACACATACAAATAAATACATAAAAATCATGCCTATATCCCAACGGGGTAAGCAGACACAATGGAATTCCTTTTGCTTCAGTCCTGACATACCTCACTTGCTTCCTCCACATTTATATTCATCAATCATGTTATACACGCGTGCTGAACCGATAATATATCATTAGCCATATTTACTTTGAATAGGCTAGGTACCTAGTACCTATTTCAACCCGCAAGTACTTGATAAACCCCATAATTATGCTTAAATGCGAACAGCTTTCTGATCCATTATTCAGTCTTTACTTTACAAAGTCCATGAATAAAACTTAGCTGTAACTCGTAACATTTTATAATGCCATAACATATCAGCACGGTTACGTTCAGGTCCCACTGAAAGCGAGTGCTTCATACTTAAATTAATCAGCGAGCAAGCAGAAAAAAGTAAGTAATAAGTTTGAATTCATGTAATTCAAGGATAATTGATGCCACATGGTTTCCAGGATTGGTTTAGTTTTGATTAGGATTGGTTTTGATTGGTTTAAGGCAGTAAACTCGCCCTCGATATGTTGAAATCCCAAGTCCCAAATGGGTGTGGGTATATACTTATATACCTCCGCCTATCCTGTGGGATTATAGATTATGGATGATTCACTGGTACAACATAAATATAAAGATAAATACTTTCTTGCACAAACAGGAAACCCAAAAATACTATATATAGTGGTATATAGCGTTTCGTTATATAAGATCAAGCGTAGAAGGTGTCTCCATGTGCCATAAATATAAGGAAGAATTTGTGACACCAGGGTTGATGAGGTTGGTACTCCACCTTATAACCCACACGATAGAAGAAGAACTTAAAATACACCGATAGAATACGAGTGACCGGCCAATCTGACGGACACTATCCTCCACGATGCTCTAACGTTTGTGGTTCTAACAAAGAGGAAATAATTATGAAGATTCCGATTGTGTGTTACAATACTTACATTTATATTTTGTTTAAATTGTTCATAAAAAATGTGTCAATATACATTTATAGTTTATAATTTATATAGTTTAGTATTAATATAGTTTGTTTGTTTTCATTTACGGTGAATGCTGTGTACGCATGTAATTGGCAAGCATATATACCAAGTCTTTCTATTTATAATGCAGTCTGTAAGTTTCATATTATGTATTGCTGTATGTGTACCTAAATAAATAAATAATACATCCGCTACTCGCCCGTAGTGTGACTTCAAACCCAACTCAGGGGAAATAACGTTAGGTTTACAGCTCGCTCGTTTAAACTTTAGAATCGTTAGTTCCCAAATTTAATCGCTTAAAGCGGGGATTGGGGCGAAGAGGCACATTCTGAATTGTGACTTAGTGACAGATGCCGCGATCTATGAAGGCTATGAAGTAATTAGTCATGAGGATCTGATTCTGTGGAGTAGCTCGCTATCATTTTTACGTTCTAACTTTTTTTTGTGTATTTTAATGTGGAAATCTGGATTCTCTAAATACATTTATAATTATTAGTATTAATCATATTGGAAATTCGTATAACTGTTCAATCTTTATATTTGCCTGTACTAAAACAGAAACTATTTATGTATAAAAGTTCATACTTAGTTACTTAGTTGATGTATGCTATGAAGCTAGAATCATGAGTGAAATCTAAGATTATTTCAAAATAAATCAAATAAAAATCGTCAAAAATGTTTAATATGGGATTGCACTAAAAGCAGACATATTCTGTTTTTAATTTTAAAATAAAATAATAAATTATATTTTATTTATTTAAATTATATAATATTTTACTTTATTAAGTAATTACAAACGACTTTCTCGTCAACGTACGAGCGATATTTTTGTAACATAACAATAAACAAACACTTTATAGAACACACATGTTACGCGACAGTACCTAAAGGGGATCGCTGACATATGACGACACTGCACACGGCACCATTATTTTGCCTATGCTATATAATTTCGCAATATGAAGTAAACTGCTGATGCTGCGCCTCGTGCCTCGTGCCTGCTGGCCTACGTGACGACCCCGGCGCTTCACTTCGATACTCACATCGGTCGAGTCAATAGGCTTTAGTTATAAGTTAATAATTAATTACTTTGTAATACATTTAAATTTAATTAAATAGTTTAGAAATCTTTTCGGTTTTTTTTGAGTCCTCCGGCTACAGCCTACGTAATTGGCGCAGTCGGTAGGATACTCGGGTTAGTGCGCGAAAGACTTTTTCTCACATCGAAACCGTCGTCGTCGCTAATTGACTATCAAGTCTTCACCGAGATTCTACACCCACGAGGTCCACGCCGGAGTTATCCAGACATCGATAGCCGCTCAGAGAAACCGAGAGAAATGTTCAAGTAAGTGCACCGCTAATTTTCTTCATAGTGTTGCTATTCCCTTTTGCCCTTTAGTATCTAAGGAAAATTCAAAATTTTCCACCCTAGCAGTAGAACCCCTCGGACTGTGAATAGGCAGTCTAGGGTCTCGCAAATTGATAGGTTTAGAAATATAGATTTTGAATCTGGTAGTCCAGATAGTATAGAGGACATTATGGCAGCTGATCCTGATGTCATATATAAGGCCCTCCGCCTGGTACCCGATTTTGACGGGAACCCTAACGTGTTGACGAGGTTCGTTAGGCTCTGTGATGAGTTAGTGGAAACTTACATAATTCCAGGTAATCATTTAAGTAACCTATGTTTGTTGAATGGCATCTTAAACAAAATCACCGGTCCAGCAGCCAGGACAATTAATTCAAATGGCATTCCAGACAACTGGTATGGGATTAAGAATGTCCTTATAAATAATTTTACTGACCAGAGGGATGAGACCGCCCTCTATAACGACCTCGCACTCCAGACACAAGGGAATCTCACCCCGCAAGAATTTTATGCTAAGTGTCAAACGCTTTTCTCGACTATCATGACTTATGTCACCTTACACGAAACCGTTCCCACCACAATCGAAGCTAAACGCGACTTGTACAGGAAATTAACAATGCAGGCATACGTGCGCGGCTTAAATGATCCGCTAGGGTCTCGTATAAGGTGCATGCGTCCTAGTACTATAGAACAGGCACTGGAATATGTACAGGAAGAATTAAACGCCCTGTATCTTAAACAAAAGAGCGAAGGGTTTCCGAAACAAAATTTTAATTCACACAGTTACAAACCTCCTGTAAATATGCCAATGCCCAATGCATACATACCCAAACCATTCAATTTTAATAACCCCATGAAACCTCCTGTCATGCAACATCAACCCGCTTACTTCGCTTTTAACCCACCAAAACTGCAATTTAATCCATACTTGAATCAACCGCGTATGCCGACCCGCACCCAGCAAATGTTTAGTGCACCCCCGCCAAATTATAACCCGCGTAGTAATGTATTCAAACTGCCCCCAAGACCTTACAGTGGCCCGAAGCCCATGAGTGGCGTCAGTCACTTCCAACCCCGTGTATTACCCCCGACCACACACGATTGGTCAAAACACGGCAATCCGCCTCCATCAAATTATTTTAAGACCCGCGACGTTAATCTTCACGCCATATATCCTAACGATGTAAACGTAAACGAGTGTATGCCATATGACGATTACGCAACCTACTATCAGCCGGAGTATTACGAGCAGGGATCTTATTACACGGCTTATGATTCGCATAACGGTTATGAGTACGATAATACGAACTTTGTATATGAAGAACAATCCGAAGTAACTTACGAGCAGGGTGAGCAGTCGCAGCCTTCAGCTGACGATAACCAGGATTTTCAGGTGGCTACGACATCAAAAAAGTCAAAATAGAAGTGAATCTTCAGACCCAAAGGCAACTGCCATATATTGAAATTTTAAACCCACCTTTAAAATTACTCATAGACACCGGGGCTAATCAATCTTTCCTTAGCCCTGATGCTGCAGAGAAATATTATTCTCACATCCAACTCAATATAGATCCTTTTGAAGTGACAAACATTCACGGTACCAGTAGAAATAACTACTCTTTGACAATGCCCTGTTTTTCCGAAATTAATGATGAAGATGACATCAAGTTGTTCATATACAAATTTCACGATCATTTTGATGGCCTCATTGGATTGGATTTACTAACTAAATGGGAAGCTAAAATCGACCTAAAAGAATTAACCCTCACTACGCGCAATACGGTAAATAAAATAAAATTATTTAACTCGCGAAACGTAAACTTATATGAGGATATTATACCTGCTAATTCTTCTAAGTTGATCAGATTACCTATTAACGCTTCGGACGGCGATGTCATCGTCGAGGAACAGATGTTGTGCAATTGTCTGATCCACGAATGCATTACGAATGTCAAAAATAATCGTGGTATCGTAGAGGTCGAAAACCAAACGAATAACGATATAATTTTTTCATTAGATCGCCCCGCTGTGGCTGAGATTTGTAATATCGAGTGCAAGCGCACCGAGGAACGGCTAACGTCACGCGCTCGCGACGTAATATCGCGCCTACGAACAGAACATTTAAATCCAGAAGAAAAGGCTAACCTCACCCAACTATGTTCGCGGTATTCTGATATATTTTATATAGAAGGGGAGCCTTTAACGTTCACGAACAAAATAAAACATAACATCAAAACTACTGACGAGATTCCGGTTTACACAAAAAGTTACCGGTACCCTTTTGTGCATAGGGAAGAGGTTCGCAGTCAGATAGGCAAAATGCTAGAGCAAAATATAATCCGACCTTCCGCCTCCGCATGGAGCTCACCAATATGGATAGTTCCCAAAAAAACGGATGCGTCAGGTAAAGTTAAATGGCGCTTAGTAGTGGATTTCCGCAAATTAAACGAAAAAACTCTGGACGACAAGTACCCTATCCCGAACATTACCGATGTTCTAGATAAGTTAGGTAATTGTCAGTATTTCACCACTCTCGACTTGGCCAGTGGATTTTACCAAGTTGAAATGAACCCATTAGACATACCGAAAACGGCGTTCAATGTAGAACACGGACATTTCGAATTTCTAAGAATGCCCATGGGCCTCAAAAATAGTCCATCTACCTTTCAAAGGGTAATGGACAATGTGTTGAGAGATTTACAGAATACAATTTGTCTCGTCTATCTAGACGACATAATCGTTTTCAGTACATCCTTACAAGAGCACATGGTCAATCTAGAGAAAGTGTTTCAACGGTTACGCGAGTCCAACTTCAAGATCCAAATGGACAAGTCGGAGTTCCTTAAATTGGAAACTGCTTATCTAGGTCATGTCATTAGTAGGGATGGTATTAAACCTAACCCCGATAAAATTAAAGCTATCGAAAGTTACCCCTTGCCAAGAACCACCAAGCAAATAAAGCAATTCCTTGGACTACTTGGTTATTACAGGAAGTTTATTCCGGATTTTTCCCGAATAACTAAAATCCTGACACATTGTCTTAAAAAAGGAAAGCACATTACTTTGGACTCTAACTATATTAACTGTTTTGAAAAATGTAAAAGATTGCTCACGAATGACCCGATATTACAGTACCCTGACTTTACCAGAGAATTCGTTTTAACAACCGACGCATCGAATTTCGCAATCGGAGCCGTGCTGTCTCAGGGCCCTATTGGCTCAGACAAACCAATTTCATACGCATCCCGTACTCTTAACGAGAGCGAGATAAACTATAGCACAATTGAAAAGGAATTGCTTGCTATAGTCTGGGCGACTAAATATTTTCGTCCCTATCTCTTTGGGCGAAAATTCAAAATTATCACAGATCATAAGCCTTTACAGTGGCTTATGAATCTCAAAGAACCCAATTCTAGACTGACACGATGGCGTTTAAAATTAAGCGAATACAATTATACTATAATTTACAAGAAAGGAAAATGTAATACAAATGCCGATGCTTTATCAAGAATAGAATTAAATAACGAAGAAACGAATTCTATGGTAGCCAACCCGACAGACCACCCACCAACCCTAAATAATTCCGACACCAATACTGTACATACTGACCAGGAAAACCCTATATTAGAAATTCCAATAACAGATGAACCTCTTAACAAATTTCATAGACAGTTATGCTTAACTATTGTGGGAGATATTAAAAAACGACCTATAGTAACCAAACCCTTCGAAAGTCATACGCGCATATCGATTCAGCTTTCAGAATCCAATCTCGAAGACGATCTTATAAACGCAGTTAAAGAATATGTTAACCCTAAGGTCAAGACCGGTCTCCTCATAAACCCTCCACAAGGTATGTACAAATTGGTTCCCATATTACAAGACAAATTTAAAAATTCTGCCATGTCTCTCGTCCTTACCAAAACTGAACTGGAAAATGTCAAAGAATACCTTAGACAACAGGACATCATTAGGCACTATCATGACGGTAAGACTAATCACAGAGGCATCAATGAATGTTATTTGGCCCTTTCCCGGAAGTACTTTTGGCCAAAAATGAGGGATCAAATCGCCAAGTTCATTAACGAATGCACCATTTGCGGCCAGGCGAAATACGACCGTAATCCTATTAGACAACAGTTCAATGTTGTACCACCGGCAACCAAGCCCTTCGAGATAGTGCATATGGACCTGTTCACTGCACAAAACGAAAAGTACGTTACTTTCATAGACGTCTTCTCTAAATACGGTCAAGCCTATCACTTAAGAGACGGTACTGCTCTCAGTGTCTTACAGGCTCTTCTCCAATTCTCCACACATCATGGATTACCTCTTACAATAATCACCGACCAGGGGACAGAATTCACTAATCAAATGTTCGCTGAGTTTACCAGGACTCATAAGATTGTACATCATAAGACCCTTGCAAACGCCCCCAATGACAATGGAAGTATAGAACGCTTCCATTCAACACTTTTAGAACACCTTCGTATCTTACGCCTTCAGCATAAGAACGAAGCTATTATTAACCTTATGCCATACGCCATCATAGCATATAACAGCTCAGTTCACAGTTTCACTAAGTGCCGTCCCTATGACGTCATAAACGGTCATTTTGACGCAAGAGACCCACTCGATATCGATATATCGGCTCATCTCATGCAACAGTATATTCTGTCACATAAAAACCAGATGTTAACCGTATACAACATAATCAACGAAACAAGTTTAGGTAACCGAACCGCCCTTATCGAAAATCGTAACAAAACGCGCGAGCCGGAACAGGAATACCAACCCCAACAACAGATATTCGTGTCGAATCCCAGTGCTGGCAGACAAAAAATAGCTCCACGATATACACAAGACACAGTCTTAGCCGATCTCCCGATACATATATACACGTCTAAGAAACGTGGCCCTATCGCTAAGTCTAGACTTAAACGTGTACCGAAAACAGCCAAATTGTTGCAGGTTCCTGATAGCCCTGATTCTGAGCGTAGTAACGGCGAACGAGATAAGGCTTGAAAGTTTGGATGACGGCCCAGGCGTCCTACCCTTTAAACTCGGCCCTACGAGATTGGTGACACACTACCACAGCTTTTTGCAGTATATAGAATTAACTAAAATAGAAGATAGAATAACTTCAGTTAGAACGCAAATTTCAAATATAAAAAACATATTACGTAACGATACTTATATGCTTTATGAGGTGCAACTAACATACTTAATTTCAAAACTAGATAAAGCTACTTACCAACTAACAAGCTTAGAGCCCCATAGGGAGAAACGAGGTCTTGTAGACGGCCTAGGATCCGTTATTAAAAGTCTTACCGGTAATTTGGATTATACTGATGCCCTTAAATATAATGATGCTATCAATACATTAAAAAATAATCAGGATAAATTGTCATCCCAAATTAACAATCATATCAGTCTTAGTAAAGAATGGATACTTCATCAATCTAGTGTAATTTCTCAAATAGCTAATAACCAGATTAAAATTAATGAAACGTTACATTTACTTTTAGATAAGGGAGTGTACGCAGAGAGCACTCTGATTAAATACGCTAAGCTCGCTCAATTCCTAACTATAATTAGTGACAATGTAGACGAGCTATCTAACGAACTTCGTAGGATAGAAGATATAATAGCTTTTACACGTACATCGAGTACGCACCACTCCATGTTAGGCATAGATATATTAGGTAAAATGTTAGATAAACTTAAGGAATTATATAATAAGGATCAGTTATTAGATATAGAGCTAAGAGAATATTATGACGTAATGGAAACTGGTTCATATTACACCGGAACTCAAATTGTAATAGTCTTTAGAGTTCCTATTATATCTCATTTTAGTTACGATTTATATAAATTACCTATAGCACCGAATAGGAATAGGCAGGTCCTTATCCCACCTTATCCTTTAATAGCAACCAATGGGGAATCTTACGTGTACATAGAGGCAGAATGCCCGAAGCTATCAACTCGGTACCTCTGTAAGGAAAAGGTCAACCAACAGATTAGGACCGGCCCAGACTGTATCCAGAAGCTTATCACCGATCAAACTCTAGACGACTCCTGCCGCAAAACAACTATAACTCTTCTGAAAGAAACCATAGAAAAATTAGATGATCGACATTACGTTGTAGTACTCCCTCGACCGACGAAAGTTCAGCTTACCTGTGAACGAGATGAATTTAGAACCTTAGACGGAAGCTACCTAGTGAACATCCCATACCACTGTTCACTACGCACAACGGAGTTAACTATCTATAACTCTAATGATCGCGTGGAAGGACAACCTATTAAAATACTGAACATACCTATTGACATTCAGACGAATTCGGCAACCCAGCCTCCAATCACTCTGGGATCCATCAACCTGGACGAGCTTCGCGATATTCAGGACAAAATAATATCTCAGACGCCTACCCAATTGGACAACCTATCTACATTATCGCTCTACCATACTACAATCCCTCTCTATGTAGTAATGTTGAGTGCAGTCATACTGATCGCCATAATACTTTATCAAAAATATGCCAGATGTTCCCAGACGCCAAATAATCGACGTGATCCAGCACACACATATGAAGATCCAGAGAATACCAGCGCCCCGCATCCAGATACCACGAAGAGAGCTGCAACATTTTCATTAAACATCTTAAAATAGTTGCAGATCTAAGGGGGGAGATGTTACGCGACAGTACCTAAAGGGAATCGCTGACATATGACGACACTGCACACGGCACCATTATTTTGCCTATGCTATATAATTTCGCAATATGAAGTAAACTGCTGATGCTGCGCCTCGTGCCTCGTGCCTGCTGGCCTACGTGACGACCCCGGCGCTTCACTTCGATACTCACATCGGTCGAGTCAATAGGCTTTAGTTATAAGTTAATAATTAATTACTTTGTAATACATTTAAATTTAATTAAATAGTTTAGAAATCTTTTCGGTTTTTTTTGAGTCCTCCGGCTACAGCCTACGTAATTCACAGGAAATACAGAAATAAAAAACAAAGAGTAATAAAAATATTTAACGTCATAATTATTATTATGGGTTCTAATTATATATTCGTTACAAGAACTAAATTTCAGTGACATTAACAACAATTGATTCATAATTCCGAACCATTTTATCGATAACAAAATTATCGATACCATCCCCTCACTATGCCCACCGCCTGTGCCACTACGTGAGCCAACAAGCAGAGGCGAACGTGTCCTAACATTGTAGAGGATTTGGTTCGACAAAAGAGCTAGAAATTTCTTACGAGATTCACAGGATGTCGTACATAGTAGCAGATGATCATCACGTTGGTGCTATCTCTAGAGGAAGAAGGAACATAGGATTTATGGAAAGTGTTAAGTATTATTTAACAAGAGTAATTATATTTTCTATAGGTGACTTATTTGTATATTGTTGCCTATTTATCCGACAAGTTTTAAGGGTTCGAACCCCGTTACCGGACTTTCTCCGATCAATATTAATTTATCTTCTCTGTGTGACGAAATCTTGTCTGTGTTGAAGTACTGAACAGCCGATTGTCAGTGTCGACAGCAGCGTTGCCGTGGGTTGTTGCCTTAGGTCATAGAAGAAGGAATAATACTACGCTCAGGTGTTAGTATTACAATGATCTGCCTTAGGGTCATAATAATATCATAACTCACCAAGGTCACGTCGTCGCCAACAATTTATATTGAGATGGCTTCGTTGACAAAATGTTGCCAAGCGTGTTACCGTACCTTACAATATCGTCAAGAAAATACAAATAAGCGCCTTTTTGAATAATCTGATTCTGGTGTGATTTTTTTCAACAAAACCTTGATTTCATTTAATTAGTTTTATTTAGTATAGGGATAACTTCAGAGTCAAGGGATTTATAGAAATAAAATCCAGTATTTTAGCAATTCAACACTTTTATCTTTAACAAACACTTGCTCGGACGATCAAATACAGACCGACTTGCCCGACCGGTACACGAGTATCGTCAAAAGTGGAAAGATCAACTGACTATCTTAATAATAATTTAGTGTTGTATAATCACAAATATAATAATGTTATTAACAAACAATAAATTAATAAGAATTTGCGAATATAATTGTGTTGATTTTATCTCTGAATATAAAGTATTAGATATTAAAAATACGATTTATTATTCCATCTAGTCACAGATCAAAACGAAGTCTAATTAATTGTTATATTTTATTAAGTGACTATTTTAATGATTTTATATAATTATTAATTGTATCGTTAATTACTATTAAGCTTACATTAGGGTGTGCGGAACTGGAGTTGATTTAAATAAAATTGCACATAAAAGTTAAATGTGGACTGTATTTAATCGTATTATATTTTATAGTTACATTTCTAATGATTAAGCAAAGAGTTGAAGAGAAAGAGTGAGAATCGCCATCTTGTGGTCGAATTTAAAACTTAAAACTAGTGTTGCCACATTATTTTATGTGAGGATTCGAACATAAGGTATAAATTGAGACTACATTGCTTACCTGGATTGAAACTAGCTTGTCTATTGCGATGTTTTGGTAAATCATATCCGAGTGATATTTTTTCAAATGGCTCTTACGTTGATTTTACTATAATGCGACGCTGTGAATAGTTTGGCGACCTTCGCCGACGACGCGACGTGGCCACGGCGTATCGCTGAGTTATAGCACTTGAACAATCACAACCTAGGGGCATCGCTACATAGTATAAAACAAAGCTTCGCTTCGCGTCGCTTTTTC
Organism: Pectinophora gossypiella; assembly: GCF_024362695.1. Classification (NCBI taxonomy): domain Eukaryota; kingdom Metazoa; phylum Arthropoda; class Insecta; order Lepidoptera; family Gelechiidae; genus Pectinophora; species Pectinophora gossypiella. Next base: position 2,763,036 of record NC_065421.1, on the reverse strand, counting down.
TGTCCCTATATCCCTATGTACGCTTAAATCTTTAAAACTACGCAACGGATTTTGATGCGGTTTTTTTAAATAGATAGAGTGATTCAAGTGGAAGGTTTACATATATAATAAAATCCATTAAATAGTGGAGAAGTACTGTTATTTTTGAAGATTTTAATGTGATGTCGTAAATAATTTCATTTTTTCCTCAACACTGCACCCGAGCGAAGCCGGGGCGGGTCGCTAGTGTTAAATCTAAAGTAATATATAATAATCAACAAAAACAGTACACCAATTTTCCATTAATGCAGGCAGGAACTGTACCATCATAATTTATGATCTCAAACAAAGGACGACCTATTTACAAAATGAATCCGCGCTTTGATTGCGAATTATTGCGATCTCATTAATATAATTGCCGAAATTGAATAAATGACGGCCAAAACGAGATACATTTATTGGCAAATGCTATTTTAATGGTATGACGTGTTTCGCTTAGTTTACTGCTTTTATCTTTGTTTGTTTTTTAATTATGCATCATAGGTGGCTGAGTTCGGATAGGGACCCAGACCTACGGGATATAACATAGAACCCTTGCCTAGGGATACGGGTGAAGACCTCAACACTTGCAGAAGCGGAGATCAGAGCCATCGGTACGGCAATGCAGGACGGAAGAGGCAAGTCACAGGGACTGTAACCTGGAACCTGACAGACGGAAGCAGTAACTGTCAGTACTATTCAGAGGCGGTGGACAGGAGTCCTAGTACGGCTTTGAAATAGACTACCCTGGGCGCCATGTCACTTGCGACAGACAGAATACTGCAGAGCGGAAGGCTGGGAAGGCTGGGAGCTGCTATATTATTCCCTGAAAATTGTAGCAATTGGAGAATTCAACAGCGACCAGATCGTGACTTAAATTGTTGATGATCTATAGGTACGCCCACAAGTACTAACATGTACACACTTTGAAACCATGTCACATTAACTTTTTTGACAAATTAAATCGTAAGTCTCATTAAATATCAAATATGATAGTGCGACAGGGTTCTAAAGTGAGTATATCATATTGCTCATGACTGTACATGCTTGATATATTAGGCAAGATGATTGGGTATTTAATAAGAGACGACGAATTTATTAAAAACATCATAGAAGAGAAGATAAAAGAACAGAGAGGAAGGGGAAAACCAGGAGGGCTTACATGGAGCAAATTGAAGAGAAGGTGAACGTCGTGTCTTATAAGGAAGACAAAGATTTAAGAAAGATTAGCCTTTGGTAGACAAGAGTGGAGATTGCTACACAGACAAGAGCGTGGCTCTAATAATGATGAGGCGTAGGTACATGATGTAAAAAAAGTATGTACCTACCTGCCTTATTTTCTATAATTCATCATGTTTGGGCTAATCTCGAGAACTAGTAGCTAGACTTTTGAACTTAATAATAGCTGATCACGCAAGTTTTGTCGAATAGGGTAGTTAACTAGTTATATCAGTAACTTTTTACTTATTGTCAAAACACGAAAACTATGGAGTGTTTATGAAAACCCATCCTGTGACGTCATAGAAAAACGTGACAAAATGTCGTACTTATAATTACATTTTACTTCATTAAAATTCATAAACAAGGGCGCGAACCTCGACTCTGAGTACCTATAATCTAGGCTTATTACAAACGTCAAAACGATACATTTCTATGGAATTTGTACAGAAATACGCTCGTATGACACGAATGGTTTAATGTCTTTCTACTTAATGTATATATTTTTTTGTAATATTCCGTTAATCAAAAACAAAAGAAAAATTAAATTGTGTTTTAGCTATCTTAGACTGGCTTCTTTTTCTAGATTAACAATTTACCTTCTATAAAAGCTGTGAAAGTTGACTACGCAGCTACAAATTCTAAGTAAATTATGACGGACCACATATACGTCTATAAATACAGCTACAAAGAACATAAGACACATTTTAAAACCAAACAGGTCATCAAACCCACCCAACCAGAAATTATTGAGCGTTAAAATAAACGGACCATCCACGAATGAGGCAATGATACGTATAATATAACATGTCCGTTTGATACTTTTGATACGTATTTGAGACTGTGAAGTATCACGACAAACGTATCTGAGATGACCAGGTAGATATTATAATAACACCTTCACGTATGTGGCCAGAAGAAGAGCGGTAAAATCAGTAAATCAGGATAAAAACAAGAAGCTCAAATGTAGGCGGCAGCGCTGTTGAGTGTTCCTAAATTTTGACAGTTCTCCATACTGTCCAGATAAAGTTTGTGATAAATTACTATAAACTGTGGAGCAACGTGGAGTATATCCCGTCTGAAGGATGAGTTATGAAAGAAGAAAGCAGTCAAAATAGGAAGGAAAGTAAAGAAACAAACACAGAAAGTAAAGCAGGCAGTTTCGATGGAAATCGGTTTTTCTAAGTTTTTACTTTCCGATCTTTAGGGAATAAGTATAACACTATGATTTTGCAGTTAAATGCTGCGCAAAGGATTAAAGTGTACTCGTAAAAATATAAAAAAAATAAGAATAAGAATAAAATAAATTTATTGCCAGTAACAATTTACGTTTGCTATATAAACTAAGTAATTAAAATGAATAACATGTTTGTTTACTCAAATAGTATGGGGAACTGTCAAAACTTAAGAACACTCTACAGTAGCGACACCTAGCTGATGGGAGAAATAGGCAGCTTTTATCTACATTCCGTCAGCGTCACGATATAGTATTAACTTGGTATTTTTTACCCAAATCAGTCTAGTTAAAAGTATTACTCTAATAGATACAGTTACTTTATTCATTTAACTCCGCGATGATCTGTGCTTCGGAAGGCACGTTAAGCCGTCAAACCCGGTTACCATTTACTGATGTGAATACGTAATTGTTACGTGAGTCATATCAGGGACCTTTGGCGACGCAATTATAACCCTGACAGCAGGGTTGATGAGGTCGGTAATCTCTCAACCCACACGATAGAATTACAATAAAAACTATCTTATCTTATCTTAGAATAAATTATATTAGCGTTAACGCGAAACTGACTCAAATTCCCAGCCAAAAACTTGCTAAAACCCTTTGAAAAACCAAATGCAACCTTTTTAAAACAGATTGCGTCCACGCATCGTTTACGGCGTGTACCTATATTTGCAAGATTTAAGATCGTTATTCACATGAAACGTTATAATCACATCTAAAACCCATGGGAAAAAGTATCACGGCGGATATGGGGTATATGGCTTTCCCGGGCTTACCCAAAGTATCCCGGAGTCATATGGAATAAAAATCCGGGAAATACCCGTATGGTTATGCAGGTAAGCTAGACGTTAGTAAGAATAATAAAGTCACTTCGTTCGAAAAGTTTTCATTCATTCAAATTGGTTACCCAATCACCGCTCATTTCCTAGCCTAAAATATTCATCTAATGATTGACGTCCAAAATGACCATAGGTCAGCGCACGCGCCTATGATACCATCACGTCATTTTGAATTTAGAATACGATTGTCGGGTTCACGCAACAGTTACACTTCGACGGTTGCGTATGCGCGCTCCGGCGGTTTTTTAAGGTTTCTTTCGTCTATGTTACCGTTACATTATGTGTGAAGGGTGGAATTATTTTAAGAGTAAATGTTAGGCATCCAACTGGAAGATGGCTCACCACCTATCACATTGGTCTAACAGAAAGCTTGAAAATGATTTCTCAAATTACTATGTTCACTATACACAAGTGGCGCGTCAGTTCGTGTGTCAATATAAGAAATCAAGCGCACGAGTTCACTCAGACTTGGCAGACGGGCGGTCGAAATAGACCTCTACCGGTTTTAGACGCTTCAAAGAATACCTACTTGTGAAGGGGGTTTGATGAGGTTTGTCCTCATCAAACCCCCGTGTCCCGTAACACGTAACACGGGAGTATCTTCTAAGGGGCAATGTATACGTTTTTACAATAAGATTCCCATTGACATTCAGAATTTGCCTTTCAAATGTTTTAAGACAGAAGTTAAACAGAAATTTTACAAAAAAAGGCCTCCGTGGTCCAGTAGATAAGCGTTGTGCTCACGATCCGGAGGAGGAGGAGGTCCCGCGTTCGAATCCCTGTACAGACAACTCCCAAAAATCACTTTGTGATCCCTAGTTTGGTCAGGAAATTACAGGCTAATCACCTGATTGTCCAAAAGTAAGATGATGCGTGCTTCGGAAGGCACGTTAAGCCGATGATCCCTGTTACTACTAACTGATGTAAGCACATAGTCGTGACATGAGTCATGTCAGGGACCTACGGCGGATCAATAATAACCCTGACACCAAGGTTGATGAGGTTGGTACTCCACCTCACAACCCACACGACAGAAGAAGAAGATTAGATTTCGGCTCAACGTGGCTTCCGAAGCAGGGATCATCTTACTTTCGGACAATCTGGTGATCAGCCTGTAATTTCCTAACCAAAGTAGGGACCACAAAGTAGTTTTTGTGATATGTCCCCACCGGGAATCGAACCCGGGACCTCCGGATCGTGAGCCGAACGCTCAAACCACTGGACCACGGAGGTCGCAAATCTAATAAAAAACCGCTCGTCTACCCAATGTCGTCTTCGCACCCACGTCATAGAGACATAGTAAAATATTCAGAATCGCAAATATGGAAAAATCTTGCTCCCTCCATACAAGGGGTGGGGGGGAACTTACTTATTTAGCGCCTTCACAATTCAGAGCAATTTCTTTTAGATACGTTAAACTCATTTTAGAATAGAATAGAACAGAAAAACAAAATCAAGTTTATTAGTCCAAATATCAAGTACTTATAACAAGTCAAATAACCTAACTTAAAATTACTTAATCTATAACCCACTCCGAGTCAAAGTTGGCCCAAAAATGCCCATGACACTAGCAGCGTTACCGCGCTGGATTGCCACGGACAACCTCTGAGCCAAGTAAGACCCGGAGCGGGGGTCAAAGCCCTGCTCTCTAGACAACAGAATTGAAATTAATGCCTTTCATAAAAAAAAAACAATCTTTCCTTTGCACTGGTTGATAAGAAAACATTTATTTAAAATGATTTAGGCGCATTAGGGCTAATTCTCATTATGGCAACCGACTCGCAAATGGACGACTTCTCATTATGGCAACTTCTCATTTTGGCAACTTGTCATTTTGGCAACTTCTTATTTTGGCTACTTCTCATTTTAGCTACTATCATTATTTACCATTGTACACATATTAACGAAAATGGAAACTAAAACACGAGATATTATAAAAGGTGGGCTTATCTCAAAAAGGGATCTTTTCCAGCCAACCCTGCATGGTCTAAATCGTGACTTTAGGTGGAAAGAAACAGAGTGTACAGTCATGAGCAATATCATGTACCCACTTTAGAACCCTGTCGCACTATCATATTTGACATTTAAAGCGACTTACGGTTTAATTTGTCAAAAAAGTTAGTGTGACATGGTTTCAAGTTTCATTTTAGTACTCGTGACCGTACGTACTAGTGTATAAATAAACACACATATATTAACCAAAATATTCATCCATTAATTTCACGCCTATTCCTCATAGCAGAGACTACGGAATTCCTCCTGTCCTGACCAAAATATAACATAAACGCCTATATACGTCCGACTGCTGGGCACAGGCCTCCCCTCAATCAACCGGAGGGTGTATGGAGCATACTCCACCACGCTGCTCCACTGCGGGTTGGTGGAGGTGTTTTTACGGCTAATAGCCGGGACCAACGGCTTTACGTGACCTCCGAAGCACGGAATCATCTTACTTTTTTCGGACAATCAGGTGATTCAAGCCTGAAAAGTCCTTACCAAACAAAGGACAGTCTCACAAAGTGATTTCGACAATGTCCCCATCGGGAATCGAACCCGAACCTCTAGATCGTGAGCCTAAACTCTAACCACTAGATCACGGAGGCTGTTAATACCAAAATATAAGACCAAAATATATAAAGCATATTTTGTAAGGCACATTAAAATTATCACAATATAATATTTCGTTACATACAGCTTGATTTATTTTGAGAACAGGGCATAAGTTTAGTATAGTTCCTATGTAGCCTGGCGTGAAAGAAACGGCTTTCGATCATAAATGACTGAAGCATAGTCCACCACGCCGGTCCAATGGCAGTCTTACAAAATGAATCAAACCCGGACCTCCAGAAAGTGACCTCAACGCTCAACTACTAAACCATAAAAAAAATAAAGATTCTGTTTTTACTCTATTTTTTTAAATCTATTTTCCCTATTCATCGAATGAGGTTCAAGGCCTAACTATATTTCTCGTGTCAAAAAAGGTTATTTAAAACCTGAGGTAATTCTAAAAGATATCAAGTTAATACTATGCAAGGAAACCAACTATGAAAGAGATTCCTTTAGTAAACTTAAAAGCTTGGCAGAACGTTTGAAGTCAAAGGAATATTTTCATAAAAAGACCTACCTTTGTGGGTTTTATAATTCTATAGAGAAGAAATATTCAAATGTAGAACTAGAAAAATATAGTTTTGTTTTTTTTTCTACTCCTCTACTTTAATCTGGCATTTAAATAACCAAAAAGTCTAATATAAGTACATACATAATTAAACTCTTTGAAAAAGTGTACGCTCTATGGCCTATAAAAGCATTGTTTACAAAGTGTAACTGTACTATAATGTCGCCAAAAAAGCATTGTTGTTGTTTTTTTTTTGACCTGGAAACTGGCACCTTTACTTTGTTTGGTGCCATAGATATACTATAAAAAAAAAGTATACATTTGCCGCCATTTTCCCGCGCGTTGGAAAATAAATTGGAAAATTTTTGTGTTTCGTTTAAAATTACGTCGTCGTAGAAAAAGTATTGTATGCAACGTTGTATAACTAGGTCAAAAAATGCTCGTGGCGTCTCTTATTGCGATGTTCGCCAAGGCTCACATCGCAACTCACGCCACTCGCATTTTTTGACCCTTCTTATACAACTGTTGCATAAAATACTATAATCAGCTGTTTTATAGGTACTTATTTAGGTACCGCCATGGTATAATAAAATAAGGTATGCTCAAAGCCGCCATTGCTAGCCGTTTGATCACGTAAATTTTACATGTGTGTTACCATTTTTCCAACATTCCAAGGACTTAAATTTCATTATTGAAAATTATGTTTTTTTTTTTTTTTTTGACGTGACTTATTGTAGATTTGCCGCAGATGGCATTAACTACTTGGCCGGACAAATGGGGAGCGCTGAAGGCTCTCACCCGGTACAACGTTTAAGACAACAGGCCTGAGGGTGCCCAGTTGGGCGCGAACCTCGGCTCAGGGCGTCGTCTGAGAGGAAAAATATTTGAAAGAATTAATCGACCCTAGTGGGTCGATAGCGATAAGCGCTGAATGAGGGAAATCGTCGACCACGCCGGCGGGGTCGGTATCGGGGTCCTGAAGTGTTTGGTGTCGCGAGCTGATTGGCTGCCTCTATGGCGGTAATCGGGTCGTCGGGATCGTATATTACGTCCTTCGGACGCCGATACTTTTCAGTACCGTCCCTAAGTGGGATGTATTCGGAAGCCGCAACTACCAGGGGATTTGGGTGGTGCGGAGCAGAATCGAAAAAACGTTTGGAAGCTAATTTGAGCCATTGGGCAATGGTTGGCAGACCTAGGTCAATGTGCAGATTTTCATTGCGAAGGAACCACGGAGCTCCCGTGGCTTTCCGCATGAAACGATTTTGTATTACCTGTAGACGGTGAATTTGAGAGGGGCTCGCGTGAGCAAAAACTACCCCTGCATAGGTCATGATCGGACGGATGCAAGTCGTGTAGATTTTCACCTTATTCCTAAGGGACAATTTACTTCGCTTGTTAAGGAGACAATGAAGACGGCCCATTACAAACGCGGCGCGATCGCGCACTCGTTTGATATGGGCCTTGAAAGTAAGACGTCTATCTAAGACTACGCCGAGATATTTGACTTGCTCCTCCCAAGGGATCGGCTTGCCAAACATCGTGATGACTTTAAGTTGACGGCGTGACCGTTGCGTGTTATAATAGCCCTTTGAAAAGTACACCGCTGCACTTTTCTCCGGGTTTACCTCGATTCTCCATTTGCGAAACCACTTGCCCAAGGCATTGGCCGCGCGTTGGAGGATTCCGGTCATCATAACTCGACCACGGCACGAAGAATAGATGGCTGTATCATCCGCAAATAAAGCTAATTCGGTATTAGGGGATTTGGGAATGTCACTAGTATATAATGAAAATAGTAAAGGGGAGAGGACGGAGCCTTGTGGGACTCCGGCATGTATCGGGTGCGGTGACGAGAGCGTCCCCTCCACGCGGTAGCGAAAGGTTCGATTTGAGAGGAAGTCTCGTATGATGTGCACGAGACGGTCTGGCACTCCCAGTGAATAAAGCTTCTTCTTCCGAGTACCTTCAAAGCTTTAAGTACAGCGGCTATTCTGCCTAACTGGGCACCCTCAGAGCTGTTGTCTTATATTTTGTACCGGGTACGAGCCCTCAGCGCCCCCATTTGTCCAGCCAAGTAAATAATGCCATTTGCGGCAAATCTACAAAAGTATTTTCTTCAATAGATACCTAGGTAGGAGTAGTGTATAATGTTTTTGATCTCACAATTTACCTGTTAAATAGTATAGCATAGTATAGCACGCTACAGGTAGTATTTCCCGCGCTTTAAGCGGTCGGAGTACACTATTGTTGCTTAGGTGTATGCAAGATGGTAATTTTTAATTTCATGATTTAGCTATTTATTAGTGGGTTTATGTTCTTTAACATTTTAAAATGACTTCATATAAATGTCATTCCATACTTACATCATTTTAATTTTATTATCATTTCACAACTTCTGTTAGTTAAGACAATTAAGTGCACCAGCTAACACAGACTTATGACATTTACATCAAAATTGCTATATAGGAATAGTTATTATAAGTGAATTACAGCAATTTTGCGTATAAATAAAGTACTTGATTTTGAGTGGCCCATACATTTACCTGCTTCATTTACAGCAACTTTGTGTAACAGAAAAAAAAGTGTGATTGCTGTAACCCACACAAACATATGCTTAAATTAACTTCTAGTAAGTTTTAGGTATTTGACTTGATAGATAATCAAAAAATACATTTTAGTTCTAAAAATCACATTTATAGGCGTAATAGTTTAGGAGATATGATTTTTTTTCAAATTTTTCAAAAGTTTTTGGGCTCTGGTGAACATTTTGCATTTTGTGGGTTACAGCAGGATTGCTTTTTACCGTCGATATTTAGAAGATTAGATTTTTTTATACAAATGTTTTTTCCCGCTAACACCCGTTCCCGTAGGAATTTTGCAATATCCTGTTGCAACTAAGCTTTAAGTTTACTAAGGTATGTCAAATTTCAAACGTCTAACTTGAGTGGTTTAGATTTTTCATACAAAAGGATTTTCCCGCTAATTCCCGTTCCCGTGGAAATTTCGAGAATTCCTTTCTTAGTGCACCTCTACGGTACCTAAGGTGCATGCCAAATTTCAAACGACTTATTTGAGTGTTTTAGATTTTTCATACAAAAGGATTTTCCCGCTAATTCCCGTTCCCGTGGGAATTTCGGGAATTTCTTTCATAGTGCACCTCTACGGTACCTAAGGTACTTGCATGCCAAATTTCAAACGTCTAACTTGAGTGGTTTAGATTTTTCATACAAAAGGATTTTCCCGCTTATTCCCGTTCCCGTGGGATTTCCGGGAATTCCTTTCTTAGTGCACCTCTACGGTACCTAAGCTACGTTTCTTCCAAATTTCAAGTGCCTACGTTTAGCCGTTTAGGCTGTGCTTTGATATGTCAGTCAGTCAGTTTCTCCTTTTATATATGTATTTACATTACATATTTAGAAGATATTTCCGTCATACATGATTTCTATGTAACTTTAACCATTAAGGCTGCTCACGCGACGGAAGCTTAAAAAATGGAGTAACTTCTCCCGTTTTCCCAAAATTTCCCTTCACTACTCTGCTCCTATTGATTGTAGCGTGATGAAAAGTATACTATAACCTGCCCAGGAGTATGAAGAATAATTGTACCAAGTTTCATTAAAATCCGTCCAGTAGTTTTTGTTTCTATAAGGAACATACAGACAGACAGACAGACAGACAGACAGACAGACAGACAGACAGACAAAAATTTTACTGATTGCATTTTTGGCATCAGTATCGATCACTTATCACCCCCTGATAGTTATTTTGAAAATATATTTAATGTACAGAATTGACCTCTCTACAGATTTATTATAGTATAGATAGAAGAAGATAGAAGAAGAAGATAGATAATTTGTTACTGATGTACTTATTATTTTTTATTTTTTTCTATAAAAAAATAATAAGTTAAATATAAATAGAAAAAAGTTTTAGTCACCTTAAGATCTGTCTCTATTTAGTAATCACAATTTCATAATTTATTTTTGTGTTGATGCTATGCAATTCCTCTGTCAATTTTTGGCTTTGACCAATAAAGCCGAATAGATGACTGAAAACTGCTTTACCCTTATTTTTTCCCCTATTTCTCACCAAGTCACAACAAATCCTTTAAAAGCGAACTCTAATACACGTAATGGGAAATTTCATCGCGCCACAAAAGTTTGCAGCTTCGCACCAGTGCCTGAGGCATTTTGTCATTACGGTTGTGAAGAGAAAACCGTGTACCGTGTGGGTTAGGAATTATGGCATTGACAGCGACTCTCAAAACGGCGACTCCCGCTACGGCGAGTCTCTTTACGGCGAGTGGCCTTATTTTCCCTTTACGTCGAGCGAGTTTTGACGTTATTGTACAGTTATGGTAAAAACTGTTTTGCTGTTTTCTTATACTTTTCAGTTTGTTGTTTTTATATAAGTACCTATTCTTTTTATTTATGATTTGGTTTAAATAGACAAATACTTACAATTATTTTTCATCTTATTATTTTCCTAGTTACTTACCTTTTCAGAAACAAAATAATTATAGGTATGTGGAGAAAATGGCTGCAACTAATGAAACTCCATTTTGATATAATAATATATTTTTATAAACATTGTTTTAAAAAGACCAATACCTTCTTTATATTGTGAAATAATACAATAGTTCTACGGTAGAACTGATCAGTTAGAACTACAGGGAATAAAGGACATAACATAGCATCACGTCTGTATCCTCGAAGGGGTAGAATATTGAAAAAAAAATTAAGTACATTTATCATGTAAATACAGGCTGGCGCAAACATAGGCCTCGTTAAGTTAAATTCTGCTTTAAAAATCTTGAAATGGATATTTCGAAAGATGAAACGTCCTGCGTAGCCTCTGTGTGGGGATGAGCCCACCCTACCTCTAGGACGCCGTCGGCAGGGCATTGAGAAAGGGTTGGTCCCAGGGCATGGGTGTTAGTTGCCGAACTCAGAGAATAAAAGGGATCTTAATAGAGTGCAAAAAAATAGAGAGTAGGATTGGGCGCCTTGAACAGGATACTCTCCTATTGCAAGCAAAGCAAAGAGGATGGAATTAAAAATTTCACTTTTAAAAAATTTATATTAACATTACTTCTTCTTATACAGCAAAGAGTTTAGCACGTCTAGGTTATTTCATGATAACACAAATTTAGGAATAATCCTGTTATTACAATCAAGCAAAGCTTAGTCAAACCACTTAAACGCTAAAGTTTCACCCAAAAAGTGATATATTAAGTGCCTGGACGGCAGGTATTAGGCAAAATCATGAAGCAAACCGCTGGATAGCAGGTCTTATACGGAAAGCATGATGTAGATGTAGAAGACAATTACTCCGAGTGTAAGCACAACATTATCTTAATGGGGAAATCCCCAGGTAGCCCTTGAAGATAGACATCCGAGTTGGACTTTGAACCCTGCAACAAAACGACATATTACAAGTCTGTCTACCCCGTTAAGTCGCGGAAACATAGGTAAACCACATTACTTGTGACGGTATAACAGCATAATCGATAGTCAATGTACTAAGGCATTGTTTTTAGGTGGGTTTACAGTTATTATTCTGAGGGTTATACACTGAAAGAAAGATAGTGAGGTTAAGCCATTATCATGGACATGTGGAACTTATTTTTAGCCAAAGTTCAGAGATAATAACCACAAAAAACTCACCAGAAGATTTTAACATCATTTCAATATCATTGACGTGGCCTATACACCACTTTAAAAAATAAGGCATGCAAAGGGAACTTAACCCATACAGCCCAGTCTTTGGTCATCTTAATCTTTTTTAAGTTGCCATCGTCATTCGATAATGTTAATTTGACACAACTTTTTCCAAGCGCGGAGGCACACACTCGCATGAGATTCAGCCTTGTCGGAAATCTAAAAACAGGTGTTACAAGAATACTAAAAACATAACTATTATGTTTAAGTAGGTACCGTGATTATATTCATTAAACCCGATGCCTGAATAATACAAAATCAATTTTGATTTAGATAAGTAATACCTAATAAGTAAGTACCTAAAATATTTGTCCCTGGCTCCAAACGCGTGGAGAGTGTTTCTTCTATAGGTAGTACTATTTATTAGTTATTGCTGTGCTGTAACGTAACACACAATCAAACTCACTTTCGAATTTATTCTGTTATATTTATTGGTTAGGATCAAATAAAATTGAACAATTTTAATAAATTATCATATCATGTAATCTTCTTTCAATCTAATTTACAGTTTTTGGTATGTATGTTTTGACTGTTTAGTATATTATAAGTAATAAAATTACAAATAATAAATAATGTTCCTGTCACGTCCAAGTCATCTCAAGCATTTGTCATGTCTATTGTTATTTTTATAGAATAAATTTCAATTTCATTGTAAAAATTCAATAAAAGTGTCAAAAAATTGTGAAACAAGGATGAAACAAAGTACTCCTATTGTGTGGTTATCAGTGTTTGGAATTATTCGTTGATAAATTTTGCCAAATAATCAAGAAAAAGAATGGTCGATACTGGACTGGTCGAGTTACCTATATGCTAAGGTTGGACGAAATTCATTGAACGTTACTCTCTGATGTGAAAGTTACCTATATATAAAACAGTTTTTAAAAAAAATTCAAAAGTTGGAAGACAACGAATACCGTTTACCAATTTCAGAGTTGATCAGAAGGAAAGGTTTGTCAACAAGGTAATTCGGCTATACTTACCTTTGCTATTAAAATATATGTAAATACCTAGGTATCCACTTTTATTTATTTTGACATAAAAATACTCGAATAATCGAAATAATCGAATCATTGCTGCTTATCATCATTATGTGTCATAAAGAGTGTCACTCTTCCTTGGTAATACGAGTACAAGTTGCTATTGATCTGTTAAAAGCCACCAAGATTGCTCATGATGGATCATGAGATGACTAAGTTGGAACTTAGTGCGAACTCACTTGTATGCTGAGGTAGTGAGGTGAAAAGTCTTAGTCCGGGATAAGAATTTAGGCAATGCCTGAGAGTAATCACGTGGGCGCAGGATGATGTTGAAGCGATAGCGGGCCTGAGTGGACCTATAGCAGCAAGCGCCTAACAAGTACGGTAAAGCCGTCTGTTTGAGGAGTGCATCAGGTGGGATTCGTCTATTTTTACGTGTATAAGTAATTAACGAGGTGATGCTCTCCCAGCGAACCCGCTGCAGAGTTTATAGGTTCTTCGAGTACTAGAGAGATAATGGGAATACGTCACACAGTGTACGAGAAGAACACGAAAGGACGTCGAAGCTTATGTGTGTGCGCCTGTTCTATAGGCACAGATATTGTACTAAGAATTATTAAAAACATAAAACGTTATATGTATAAATAAGAGTCTATTGGTGACAATGTGTTTTATTAGTTTAAACCTCTCCACATCGGTTCTTAAAAGTTATCACATCATCATCCATCATTGCTGCTACCAAAACTATCATTTATATATTAATTGATAAACTTAATTATATACTTAATTATACCTAACAGTATAAAGTTCTACCTACGCAATAAGGCCGTTTTTGCAACAACTATTACTCTGAAATTGTTTAAATAATGTGTTTCTTCAGTATCCAATAAGCATTTTGTATTGTATTGATGACAGACTTAAATGAGTTTGGGCCGGACATGTTTGTCGCATGCACGCTGAGCGGTACGCACGGATCGTCACGCGTTGTGTCTTATGATGGCGCAACGACATGGACGCTTGCCGGAGGGACTGGCTGGAGTGCGCTCAGGATCGCGATAATGGCAAGAGGAAGAGGAGGCCTTTGCGCAGCAGTCGGATCTTGTAGGCTAGATTAGGTTAGATTGTATTGATAATTGAAAGTAGGCGCCAGTAACCAGCCATCCGAAAAAAATATCGAGATAAGATGTAAGTATATATACCTAGTAGCTTTGTATCACATATTTAATCCCATAAGATTACTGCATTTATAAAACAGGCTGGAAGGTTTCCAAAAATATGAAACAAAAATGAACCAAAAATGCAAATATAACAGTGGAAAAAAATATTGTATGTAGCGTGATTAAAATTGTGTTTTGAACTGTACATGTAAATGACAGATGTGATGTCAAGCAGTCGCCGTGCGGGGAGTCGCTGTCCACGCTACAATTCTGGGTTAGTGACTTTGGTCGACGCTAAGGTTTAGCTTGAGCTGTTTGAAAAGAATTGGAAAATAATAAAATTATTTTCTTTTCAAAATAACACAAGATGTAAGTGACATCGTAACGAAAACTTTCAGGGATGATTCAAACTGTGATTCTAAGTCGATATCAAGTAGTATTTTTCGTCGCAAAAGTATGAAACTGAAAAAAACTGTTAAAAACACTAACATTTTTATGAATTTTCCGATAGGAAATTCCACTTGATATTAACTCAGAATCATGGTCTGAGTCATTCCCCTCAGTATTCGTTACGGGTATACTAACATCTTGTAATATTCAAAAGAAACGTGTAACATAAACAATCTACCTATATGGGTCCCACTGCTGAGCACAGGCCTCCCCTTAATCATCCGGAAGGGGTATGGACTATGGAATATATATTACATAGTATGTTTATTGAATGGCTGAAAAGCAAGCAGACAGAGATCATGGGTACAAACCCCGGTACTGGACTTGCACCAATGAGTTGTCAAATTAACTTAAGTACAGTTTTTAATAACACAATTGTCTCGACCATTATAGACGGCGATACCGCACACCGCCTACCACGTTGGTCGAACAGAAAGCTCGGAAAGGTGTGGAGACTTCATTGTACGGTCACGAGCATTAATATGTATACACTTTGGTACCATGTCACATTAACTTTTTTGCCAAACTGAACTGTAAATCTCACTAAATGTCAAATATGTTAGTGCGACAGAGTCCTAAAGTGGGTACATTATATTGCTCATGACTGTACGTATAACTACCCCAATTAGGATATAATCGTGAGGTTATGTTGTGTGTATTATTTATTCATTATCCTAACTAATTCGACTAAATTCGACTTTATGAGTTCGAAGTCCCGGATTTGTGCTCGCTTAGTAAAAAAAACATTGAAAACCGTTACAGAAGAAATATTTTAATTAACAAACGTGAACTGCCGATAGTATCGACAATAATAATGTAAAGCAATATATTTCATTGAGTTATTATTGGGCGGTACACCTCTAGGCTAGTGTTTGCGAAGCATTAATCTCAACGAGCATAGACAGCTCGACAAAATAATAATTATTGGATATATATTATTTAAATACATAAACTCACGCCCGTAATCCCAAATGGGGTGGGCAGAGCCACAAGTAATCAAAGACAACTTGCAGCCACTGTTGATACAAAGTCCTAAGATGGATATGATGAACATTATGGTGATAAGGGGATATTATTTAAATCTGCTTTTAAATTTAGAATGGGGGCTAGAGTAGTGATGTTCAGTTGTTTCCACACATCACGGCGCCTTGCACACTATTGTGGCTCACTATATTAGTCGACTTTAAAGTCATATCCAGCAGAGTTAACATAATTGGATTCCCGGTGAGAACGACCTCCGTGGTCCAGTGGTTGAGCGTTGGGCGTACGATCCGGAGGCCCTGGATTCGATTCCCGGTGGAGACATATCACAAAAATTTCTTTGTGGTCCCTAGTGTGGTTAGGAAATAACAAAAGAGGCAAGATGATTAGACACTTAATAAGACAAATTTATGAAAAACCATCATAGAAGAGAAGCTAAAAGGAAAGAGGGGAAGGGGAAACCAAGAAGAGCTTACAAGGACAAGAATGGAGAATGCTACACGGACAACAGCGTGGCTCTTAAATTAGTGATGACTCTGAGTGTGTATGTATGTGTGTGTGTGTGTGTGTTTGCGTACGCCTGTGTGTGCGATATATCTCTTTATATCTATCTGTGTTGTATTATTGCCTGTAGCGGAAAATAGCATTGCAGCCTTACCGCTGCAGAGGAGCAATGAAACAGCCTAAACATGTCTTTTGCATAACTGTAAACGACAACCACACAACCGTAAATGATAAAGCCCGTACCACACCCACACTAACAAAAATTAACTTGTCAACATTTTATTAATTGAGTCATATAATTAAAACTTCATCTATAAAGACGTTAGTCTTAAAATTGAGTAACTTTGAATGGTGTGTAATTTTGTGTGTAGGCGTGATTTGTGGCACTAAATAATAGGTTGGGTTCGAAAGATAGCGCGGCTACTGTTCAGAGAGATTTACGGGTTTTTTTGTGGGTGTTAGGAAATTAAGGAGGCCTTTGTTTCTATAACATTTCGTGCTTAAGGAATCCCACAAAGACATAGCGACAAACATGAAAAGGAAATGTCATTGAACAAAATAGGATATAAAAAATACATACATGAACAGCCTATATACGTCCCACTTCTGAGCACAGGCCTCCCCTCAATCAACTGGTATGGAGCATACTCCACCACGCTGCTCCAATGCGGGTTGGTGGAGGATATAAAAAATAAAGTTAAAAAAACGAGGTTTTGTTCACTGAACTTATACATATTATACAGAGATAAATAATGAGCGAATTGGCACACTCGCACGCACGCTCACTTGCGCGATGCATTCGATTATGTGCGTCCGCAGGAAGCATTCTCAATAATTTCTAAGTAAGTATAATGTAATAAATTCGATTTATAAAATATGTCAACCGTTATAAAGAAAATTGCCAACGCGTAATTTCACAATACAAAATATTTTACACTCGAATTTTAATTTTGCAACACTGTTGGGAGATTTGAACTTTCATGTTGGTAATAAAAAAAATCAAATTTACGAAGGAGTTATAAAGATTTTGTGGGTATTTTACGTTTCAACACTTGAGCCGTGAATTGAAGACCCTACATTTCGGGCGGAGAATTTTCAATTTAGTTCTGTTTACTACCTAGACCATAAACTATACTGCATTAGGTGTATATATATAACAGAGCTCATATAGAACTATTATGAAATATACCAAAATAACAATAATATCTATGCACGTAGGATAGAAAATGCGGCACGACGCGTGGAGGTGGAGACCAGGAGTCCAGACATGCCGGCAGAGTAGCACACGAATGAAAACATATTCGGAAAACAAACCGTGTGTATATTATATACAGGGTGTTAGTTACATCGTAACGAAAACTTTGAGGGTTAATTCAGACCATGATTCTGAGTTGACATCAAGTGAAATTTTCTGTCGCAAAAGTATGGAACTGAAAATAATAAAAAAAAACACGAGAAAATCATGAATTTTCCGACAGGTTCTTCCACTTGATATCAACTCAGAATCATGGTCTGAATCATTACCCTCAGTATTCGTTACGATGTCACTAACACCCTGCATATGTATATGTGTGCATATATATATGCCTATGCATGTATGTTTTATGTAGAATTGTGGTATGGAAGAGAATTTTGAAATTTTAAATAATTGGCGGTAAAATGGAGAGGCCAGTGTGTGCAGAGCTTGCACTCCGCTACAACACTATACGGAAGCATATGTACTTACCCCGGAAACTCCATACATAAATCTCATTCTTACCGCGTGCCGCCTAACGCATAAGTACGAGCGAGACAGACAGTTAGCGCGCTCTCCTCTACTCCTTAGCGGCTTACGTATTACAGACTAAAATAATACAGGCGTGATGCCGGAAATATTTAAAAGTAATCATTGTCATATTTAACTCCCCAATCATTAAAAATCCAATAGGAAATATGATTAACCACCTGATACGACACGATTCGTTTATAAAAAAACATCATAGAAGGAAAAAAATTGAAGGAAAGAGAGGAAGTGGTATACCTAGGGGAACATTTATGAAACAATTAAAATAAAAGGTGCAGGTCGTGTCGTATCAAGAGGTGATTTGGTGGAGAGAAGAGAGGAATGGCGATTACTCCACAGACAAGAGCGCAGGTCTTAAATAAATTGAGTTAAAAATTCCGATTATGCTTAATTTTCTAGCACATCTCGGTGCCTCAGAACACCCACAAAGAGAAAATTGAATGGCCAAATATTTTTAATTAAAATAAATAGAATATAAATCAATGTTCTTTATTATCATTACTAACGACAAACTCTTTAACATTTTACGTTCCAAATTGAAAGTGCAGTAACTATAAAAATAAATTATCTGAGACATCATAAACTTTAGTGTTATTAAAACACGTCTTTCCATTTTATTTTGGTGACAGTGATTGCCGTCATTCGTTTTTACTGTCAAATTATTAGTTTACTAGCGCCTGTGTCGGACATCATAAAATTTAGACCTCCAAAGTAATTAAGCTCTGCTATTAAATCTTAATGTTGGGGACTGACTGAGAGAAATCACAATACAAACATAAACTTGCGCCCATAATCTTTGTTGTGGTAGAGTCATAAGGATTCACAATACTGTGGAGCTCTCCAATGACATCTGTGGACTACTAGAGTAGGCAATTAAGCAGTTTTTTTTTGTATGATAACCCCAACATTAAATCCCCAGTCGCTAAAATTTTGCTGGGTTGTAGTAGGATTAGTAGAAAGAAATAATAGAAAAAATATGCGGAAGTTAGGTTTATACCTAACAAATACGTCGTATTAGGGTATATTGGTCCTGTCTATGTCTGTCATAATCTGAGCATTCTATCAGTGAAAATGTCGAAACGAGCATCTATGGAAGGTAGAGTATACCTACGAATATTTCTGCAGCAAATAAGCCGAATGTTCTTAAACACCGTGATGACGTTTCTTTTTTTTAAATTGATTTGCTACGGTTACAAAATCTAGTTCCAAATCGTCACATTTTCTTACTTTATACGTAAATACCCTCAGTGTGTGCCCACCTTTAAACGTAATGAGTTAATAGCCTGCCAGTGTAACTAAATAGTATTCTAAATCAAGTTTGGAACGAGACTTTAGCAAAATGTTAATAAATTACAATAGTTTTTTTTTTCTGTAAGCATTTAGTTACAATACCATTGACTCGACTGTGCTTCACCGAGATACAATTTTACCTTAAATTCGTCATGGAGAAATTTTAATGTAAGTCAGAAAATTAAAAGCCGTATGCCAGTCTAAAACGGAGACATTGAAGCAGTAAGTTTTTAAATGAATATTGTAATTTGGCATTCGCGCATACAAAGTATAAACTGCGGAATGAAAACAAATGTCCAATAGTCATATTGCTATCAAATGAATTGCTTCAATGAGGCCCTTTAACCCCCCAGTTCATCTGTGTTTGTTGAGTTTAAAAAAGGATACCTAAGTACGTAACAAAACACATACATAAACAGCCTATACACATCCCTCTGCTGTGCACAAGCCTCCCCTCAATCAACCAGAGGGGGTTTGGCTGTAGTGACCTTTCGATGCAAAGTATTCGATGTTACGACCATCGATGTTTTTACTTACGATTTTATAATCCGGACCCGGTGCATACTCCACCACGCTGCTCCACTGCGGGTTGGTGGAGGTGTTTGGGCTAGTAGCCCAGGACCAACGGCTTATCGTGCTTTCCGAAGCACGGAATCATCTTACTTTTTCGGACAAACAGGTGATTCAAGGCTGCAATGTCCTTACCAAACAAAGGACACTCTCGCAAAGTGATTTCGACATGTCCCCATAGGGAATTGAACCCAGACCGCCAGATCGTGAGCCCAACGCTCTAACCACTAGACCACGTAGGTACGTAACAAAATATTACCTGAAAATTTCTATCATTCCCTCTGGGATAATTATTAATTTAATTACAACCTGAAAACGTAAAAACTGGGTCCTCAAACAGCAATTATGTCCGAAGGTTATTTACCGGTACGTGTATCGCGATTTTATTGGCCCATTTAGTCTGTCCTTTGATTTATCAGTTTCGGAGTTACGACCATTTACGCTCGGACGGTGCGTGGAGTTGGTATTTTATGGAAAAGTCAGTCGTATTTTCTTTAAGATTTACAAATACAAATACAATACAAAAAATAGAAAATACTTTATTTGTAGAAAACCAAAGATTTAACTTATTATCTAATGCCTTTTATTCGTAGTCTAATGCAACTAATTAATAACTTATTAATTAGTCGCAATAAAAACTGCGGGACTTCTTTCGTATACTACGTCTAGATAATTAGTTAAATCTTTGGTTTTCCACAAGTGAAGTATTTTGTATTGAATAAGTCATAAATTATTGGGTAGTTTCCAAGGTCAAAGATTAAATTATAAAATTCTGATTACTAAATAAAGACAGATGTAAAGATGACGAAAACATTTTTTTCTACTCCTCTACTTTAATCTGGCATTTAAATAACCAAAAAGTCTAATATAAGTACATACATAATTAAACTCTTTGAAAAAGTGTACGCTCTATGGCCTAAAAAAGCATTGTTTACAAAGTGTAACTGTACTATAATGTCGCCAAAAAAGCATTGTTGTTGTTTTTTTTTTGTTTTGACCTGGAAACTGGCACCTTTACTTTGTTTGGTGCCATAGATATACTATAAAAAAAAGTATACATTTGCCGCCATTTTCCCATACCATTCAAAATTTACATCTTCATTTTTATAAATAGAATTTTTCTTTGTATAATTTTTGTTTCATTTAAAATTACGTCGTCGTAGAAAAAGTATTGTATGCAACGTTGTATAACTAGGTCAAAAAATGCTCGTAGCGTCTCTTATTGCGATGTTCGCCAAGGCTCACATCGCAACTCACGCCACTCGCATTTTTTGACCCTTCTTATACAACTGTTGCATAAAATACTATTTTTTTAACTTATTTATAAATTTTAGAAAAATGTAATTAATAAGTCAAACTTGTTAAATAATAAGTGAGACGTTTTGTCACGTTTTTCTATGACGTCACAGGTTGCTTTTTCATACAAATTCCATAGTAATTTCATGTTTTGACGTTTAGTAAAAACCTACACTCATATTCATGAAACTTACGTATGTAAATATATGTAAACTTATGTTGGTTTTCATTGAATCAAATACATTCTCAAATAACGGAGAACAATTGTTACCTAAATTACACATTGTCATATTTTGTTGATGAGTAGGGTATGCAGTTGACTTGGTAAGGTAGCGTTTATACAACCACTTACTTCATCTTTTTCTATGATGTGAGTTGTGAGGTGGATTACCAACCTCATCAACCCTGGTGTCAGGGTTACTATTGAGCCGCCAAAGTATTTATTTATTTGTTTGTTGCATGTCACATGGTGGCTTACAGTTCTTATAAGTAAATAATGTACAAACATGTGACGCCCTGTAAGGGCACCGCAAAAGTATTCCAACAATAACTTAAAACTAAAAAAAAAATTATAAACTATTTTTTATATAACTAAACTTACTTTAGAATTTTTAAATTATAATATATATACTACCTACTTATACTATTATTATTATTATTTTAAGTATGTAAGTAACGACTACGTCCTTACATCAGTAAGTAGTAACCGGGACCAACGGCTTAACGTGCCTTCCGAAGCACGGATCATCTTTCGGACAATCAGGTGATCAGCCTGTAATGTCTTAACCAAACTAGGGATGACAAAGTGATTTTTGTGATATGGATTCGAACCCGGGTCCTCCAGATCGTGAGCCCAACGGAGGCCGTTCAAACCACTTAGTTACATTTTGTAGGTGGCATAACTACTATCTCCCCAACATGGTGTGCTAATTAAATAGGGCCCTTATTGTGAAATAACCTTCGACTTCGCTTTAATAATTACGTCGAATAAATTAATTTGAATGAGGATAAACCAACCCTCCCCCCCTCCGGTTGATTGAGGGGAGGCCTGTGCAGCAGTGGGACGTATACAGGCTGTTTATGTATGTATGAGGATAAACACCCTATTAATAAATAGCCTATTTCTCCCATGTCTCGCTACTGTTGAGTGTTCTTAAATTTTGACAGTTCCAAATACTATTTGAGTAAACAAACTTTTTTAAAAAAATGTTTTTGTTATATTTATACTATAACCCTTTATGCAGCGTTAAACTGCAAAATCGCAGTGTTCCCGAAAAAACAGAAAGAAGAAACTTTTAAAAACTTATTTTCAATCAAAACTGCCTATTGCTACTGCCACACCACGGCCACTTCATACAAAACACCTCGTTTTACACAGACACTACACGCAAGAAGAAGCAAGAGAAGTGTGTCAGGATCGAAGCTAATGGAATTCTCTATGGAATTGCTCTAGAGCAATAAGGCCGCCCAAATTGTACTGTATTCATGTGTTATGTCTGTCTGATTGTTGAAATTTTAGTTCTGTGCAATAAAGTATATTTGATTTGATTTGAATTCTATAGTCACTGCTTACCCCGGGAAATAGGCGTGAGTTTATGTGTTAGTATTATCATCAATAGGTACTCACTAGCGTAGCTTATCTCAATAAATTGGCTTAGCTAATTGCCACTATTCCAGTGAATTATTACTTGCCAACTAAGTAAGATCCACTTTGGATACGCACTACAAGTGAGCTAAGCCTTGATTAGAGAACTAGCTTCCTGCCCGCGACTGTGTCCTTAGCGGCATCGAGTGATCACCTTGTAATGTTTAAACCCAGGGCTCACAAAGTGATTTTTTTGATATCTCCCCACTGGGATTTGAAGCCACGATCTCCGGATCGTGAGCCTAAGGCTCCGTTTCCATTGACGTGGAGCTGGGTGGAGAGGAGCGGAGATGTGCAGGAATCTACCAATCACCGTGAGGAAGAGAGTGACAGAGCGTCTTCGTTTTTTGCTCCCTCGAACGCTGTGATTGGTCAAATCCGCACATCTCCGCTCTTCTCTGCCCATCTCCGCGTCTGTAGAAACCCGGCCTAATGCTCAGCCACTGGACTAGAGGCCGTTATGACCGTCAATCACATAGCTTTAAAACCCTAAATCAGAAGTAAATAAATTACAAAATAATAAACCGAACAAACATCATCGTAAAACAAAAGTTATTGCCAAAACAAAACAATACTTATTAACCGTTTTTAATCCATAAATGGATTACTGAAACGTATATACTGAGAGTCAATTTATCATGATTTAACACATAGAACAAGTTATAAGAGGAAGCGGAGCAGATATTAATCATCGTCCACTGTCCAGAGTTATCCCGTTTTTCACAGGGTCCGCTTACCTAACCTGAAGATTTGACAGGTCCGATGTTTTACAGAAACGACTGCCTGTCTGACCTTCCAACCCGCAAAGGGAAAACCAGCCCAATACAGGTTAGGTCACATATCTACGCATTTCTCGGATATATTTCCTCGCGTTGTTTTTCTTCACCGCCGAGTACGTGATAATCATTTATGATCCAAACATGAATTCGAAAAACGATTAAGAAAATCAATGGTTTAGGCCCGCGCCGGATTGGAACCTGCGACCTTACAGTGAGATTCAAGCCTTCCAACTGGGCGACCACGGCTCCAGAAATCAAGCCAGAAATTAATTTATTATTTATTATTATGTACCTTTATTTTTAACATGAAACATCATCGACGTGTATAGTATATTATTATAAGCCCGATCTTCACCAGCTATTTGTTTATTTAACAGTTTATTGTACGGTCACGAGCATTATATGTATACACTTTGGTACCATGTCACATTAACTTTTTTGACAAATTGAACTGTAAGTCTCACTAAATGTCAAATATGTTAGTGCGACAGAGTCCTAAAGTGGGTACATTATATTGCTCATGACTGTACACAGAACAGGATATATAAAAAAAAACAATTAGACTAAAAGACAGACACACAACTTAATTCTGTGCGGTATTGGCCTATATAAAATTTTGGGGGGGTATTTTTTAAATGTCTTCCCCTGTCGATTACCTGTTAATTTCCTTTTCAGTGGATAAAAAAGACAGGTATAATTTAATTTAAATTAAATGATGTCTCAACCCCATTTTCAGTCAATATCTAATAGCAATTTTGCTTTTTAAAAGAATTCCTTCGCAAGGCGTTTTTAGACCCACAGGTTATTAATCGAAATCCGCCCGTCTCTCGTCTTTTAAACTGCATGCGAAATTTTGTTTTCCGCAGTCCCCAAAATCTATGATAATACGTGGATTTACCGCCACGAATATGGTATAAGGCTTAATATGAAAATATGAGAATAAAGGTTTAATTGCTATCTGAATAGGGATCTTCCGTGGTGATAAAATGTTTCATAGGGTTTTCAAAATATGGGCGTTATTTATGGTAAGACTTAAATTTTGTACCGATGATTAATAGTGTTACGTTTACGGGTTGCAAAAGGTATTGTTTTATTTATGGCATCGTTTATAATAGTATACAAAATGTTCAGGTATAATAATGATATTAGGACTTAAGTAACAACTAAGGCCAGGCGCGCACTACGAGTTTTTCGCCGCGCGGCAGAAAAACGCAGCAAACAGCTTTAAATTGTATTGCGCGCACTTGACGGCAAAGCCACCGCAGCGGCGCGGCGCAGTATTACAGTGCGACATTATGCCACTGTTTTCTTAGTGCGCGCCTGGCCTAATGAGGTCCATTTCGTAAATGGCCAAGGAATTATATTTACTTAAGTAAATAGCCTTGGTCTTGGTTCCATACAAGACCATTAACCCGGCCCCAGGGGGAACAGAGTCATCTTCTCTGCCCTCCACTGGGGCAATTCCTGTTCGGCGCGTCCTTGCCGCGGGGGTGGGCGCCTCTTACTTCAGTAGGCCGGAGTGAGATGGTGGCTGAGTTCGAATAGGGACCCAGACCTACGGGGTATAACGTAGAACCCTTGCCCAGGGATACGGGTGAAGACCTCAACGGCTGCAGAGGCGGAGATGGGAGCCATCGGTACGGCAATGCAGGACGGAAGGGGCATGTCACAGGGACTGTAACCTGGAACCTGACAGAGGGCAGCAGTAACTGTCAGTACTATTCAGAGGCAGAGGACAGGAGTCCTAGTATGGCTTTGTAATAGACTACTCTGGGCGCCATCCCACTCGCGTCAGACAGAGTACTGCGGGGCGGAAGGCAAGAGGGAAACCACTGCCCTATTTTTCCCTAAAAAGTAGCATGGAGAGTATTCGGAAAATGCTACACCGACAAGAGCGTGGCTCTTAAATTGATGATGATGATGAAGTAAATAGCAGCTAAGACCAGCTGCTTAACATGCTCTGTGAATCTTTATTACCTGATTGCGACGAAGCAAGAAGGAGGGTTATGTGTTTGACCGCTATGTGTGTGTATGTACAATCAAAGAGTAAAAGTTCAGTCACTGAGCCAAGCGAATTATTTGTAAACAGTGATGAAATTGTGAACCATTAGTTGTCATAATTATAAAATTGATGTTTTTATAGGTGTTACAGAAACGACATGTAACCAGAAGGTCTTGGAGTGATGTCTCTTGCAGCCAGTTAATTTATTACTTTGCAAGAAACTGATTGGACTTTTGCAGCTTATCGTACGTCTGTTCCCACCTAACTTCTAGACTTATCAGAATTTGAATAATGATATATTAGTATAATGGTTCATCATCATCAGCCCATTAACGTCCCCACTGCTGAGGCACGGGCCTTCCCTATGGATGGATAGGGAGAACGGGCCTTAAACCATCACGCGGGCCCATTGCAGAATGATGGTTATTAACGACTGCTAATGTAGCCGGGACCAACGGCTTAACGTGCCTTCCGAAGCACGGAAGAGCTCGAGATGAAAACTGGGTCACACATCCACCCATATGATCGGCCTTTGCGAATGTTACTTAACTTCAACAATCGCAGACCGAGCGCGTTTACCGCTGCGCCACCGAGCTCCTCATAATGGTTATTAATAGGCTATTCGACTTTGAATTTAATTTGGAGCTCTCTAGAGGACATAATTATACTGATGAAGAAGAAAACTTTGTTTCACACTTTTTAGAGTGCGATTTTTCTGTAGTCGGGGTATAGTTTATTTTTTATTTTTTCCGCCCATCGATTCAACAATCAACCAGCTAGAAATTGCACTTGTCTTAATTCCACTGGAAACCAACATTCAATGGAATCCAACCGTTGCTTGTTGTGTGTGAAATTGAATTTTTCACAGCTCAATTGATCCTGGTGAACGCAACACTTTTTTCCGCTAGTTCATAAAGAAAATTCTCGTATCGCTGTTAATTAAAATAGCCATTGATGTGGATCCTCAATTCTGGCGAGAAGGCGTTGGTAATATGGGTATTACCTTGCTTCTTCATCTCCCTAGCATAGAATAAGGAATAATATTTTGTTTAGAATGGCCTCCGTGGTTTAGTGGTTAGAGCGTTAGGCTCACGATCTGGAGGGCCGGGTTCGATTCCCGATGGGGACATTGTTGAAATCACTTTGTGAGACTGTCCTTTGTTTGGTAAGGACTTTTCAGGCTTGAATCACCTGATTGTCCGAAAAAGTAAGATGATTCCGTGCTTCGGAGCACGTTAAGCCGTAGGTCCCGGCTAGTAGCCATAAAAACACCTCCACCAACCCGCATTGGAGCAGCGTGGTGGAGTATGCTCCATACCCCCCTCCGGTCGATTGAGGGGAGGCCTGTGCCCAGCAGTGGGATGTATACAGGCTGTTTATGTGTTAACAAGTTAACATTACGTTACGTTCGTACATTACGTTGGTCTACCAGAAAGCTCGGTGAAGTGTAGGTACTTTGTTCATCTTGCGATGGACATACCTCTGAGTACTCCAATTGGAGTCTCTTACATCATTAATCGTCTTTTACACCACATCTCTCTCTTATTACACTGTTTCTCACTGTATCATTCAATTTAACACCGCAGATGCTACGCATCGACATTATTTCATTTTAATATATTTTCATTTAATTATACTGATAGTAGAATTTTTTTTGACGTGACGTATTGTAAATTTGCCGCAGATGGCATTAACTACTTGGCCAGACAAATGGGGAGCGCTGAAGGCTCTCACCCCGTTTAAGACAAAAGCCTGAGGGTGCCCAGTAGGGCGCGAACCTCGGCTCAGGGCGTCGTCTGAGAGGAAGAATATTTGAAAGGATTAATCGACCCTAGTGGGTCGATATCGGGGTACTGATAGTAGATAATATACCTCTATAATAATTTATATACTAAAATTATGTTCTTCGTCGTTCTCCGCTTCCAATGGGCACTGAGGTCACTCGAGCTGTGTTCGAAATGGCCACCTCCGCTCGCTTTATTGAATTTCTGCAAAATTCCTAACACATGCCTTGCACTAGTTTCTATTCGCGTGAAGTGGTGTTAGAGACACTTATAGGTTAAACTGTTTATAGCGCCTTTTGGAGTCAATTTAGCTTGCTTGCAATATGCGGCGTATTCTACTCGTAATAGGGTACCTAGTTGACTACATTTTTTATCTCCACCAATCTACTGGCTTTAAAATTTTGAATATCTTTTTTTATCGTTTTTCAATATCTTGTCTAACCCTGTAGATTATCAATAGTTAAAGTCACTATTCAGTAGGTAACATAGATACACTTTGAATCGTCAATTTTTACAGAACGTAAGTCTCGTCCGTCTAAAACTGCTACAGCGTCTCACAACTTTTATAACCAGGGAAAGAACCTGCAAGAAAAACCTCGGTACAGGGCCATAGACAATTCAGAAATTTGGCTGCCTAATATCGGTTCCCAGACAGTAAATCCCATGCATAAATATCTTCTAAAAAGCCTTATGTGGTGGAAGAAGTCTCCGTTCCGTTCAGCTTTCTAGAAAAACGATATTTATGCAGCTAATTGTAACTTGTAATAGTTGCTTGCGGAGAACATGTAAAACTGACAATGACAAGTCCATTGATGTACCTTTAAGCTGATAAATGACACAACTATCGTAAATACTTTCGCTATATTTACGCCCGAACATTGACCGAACAATAAAATTTGCTATATTTTCTCCATTCAATAGACCATCATAACTTCAGCCGTTGTATTTCTGTATCGAGCACGCCGTTACAATAAAATACGTAACCTATATCATTGGATACCTAAATAAATACCTAATCCACGGGGTGGTATTAAATTATTGTGGCCATATCGTAAACCTGCGGCGTTCCTGTACGATACAATATTTATTTTTATTAAGTTGACTGACGCACTGGGTTTGGAAAACTCGGCGCGTAGAAGACATTTTACTCAATACACATAAACAGCCTATATACGTCAAACTGCTGGGCACAGGCCTCCCCTCAATCAACTGGAGGAGGTATGGAGCATACTCCATTACGCTGCTCCACTGCGGATTGGTGGAGGTGTTTTTATGGCTATCATCCGATTGTCCTAAATCACCCGATTTAGGTAAGGTGTTTACTCAATAATTATGTATTCTGTTTTTAGATATATCCCGATACGACTCCACCTATCACATTGGTCTAACAGAAAGCTTAGTGAAGTGTAGATACATAGTTCATCTTGCCATGTATGCAGCTCTGACTACTCCAGTTGGGATAAATCGGGAATTTAAGTCATATTTAATGTTTGTTTACATATATAAAGTCACACGCTTTTCCCAACGGCGTAATTACAGACTATGATATTCAATTAGCTTCGATACTGACATACAACGCATGCTCCGCTGGAAGATGAGTTTCTTCAGTTTGTAGATTTCCTCTACACGCTATAAAAAAAGCTAAACAGTCCTCCAAAACCTCTCCGCAAACAGACCAATAATACCAGTAATAAACGCGCTTAAAACGCGGCGTTTTTCCACCGTGTGTGCCGCCATTATTTTTTCATATCCACGTCTGCGGTCGTAACAGCAACTAATTGCTTTCGGAAACGGTTTATGTGCCCGTATATCACCTGAAAAATGATTTAGTGGCTATATTCGGATATTCTTTTGTCGCATATTCTAGTAACCTTGGACGGGATTTGGTGTTTATTGCGAGTTATCAAAGTTTTATTTCGTTGTTGACGATGGGAATGTATTCATTTATTATTACAAGTTCTTATAGATATTTTACACCACTATCCAAAACAGATCCAAGCGAGCCTTACCGCGATAAACTGTTTTCAATGATATGTTTTGAAGCGGTACTTCTCACCTGGACAGCTTTTGACTTTATATAAAGCACATGTCCGTTCTTGCATGGAGTACTGTTCTCACCTTTGGGATGGCTCAGCTAAGTACCAACTTGCTGCGTTGGATTCTGTAGAGCGACGTGCTAAGAGGTTGATCGGAGACAGGAAGCTGGTGGAAGCCAAACTGCATAGCCTAGACCACCGCCGTAAAGTCGCCTGTCTGTCGGTTTTTTACAGATTGTACTTCGGGGAGTGTGCACAGGAGCTCCATCAGCTCATTCCACCAAGTCCATTCCATCTGAGGACATCCAGACGTACGGTGGGTTACCATCCTTACTTGGTTGACATACCACTAATCCGCACCAAGCGCTTCGCTTCATCCTTCATAATGCGCACAGCCAAGGAATGGAATGGGCTGCCGGCGTCGGTGTTTCCTGAATCTTATAGCCTGGGGTCCTTTAAATCACGGGTGAATAGGCATTTTCTGGGTAAGCTCGTTCCAACGTCGATCTCTTCTTCTCCTTGTGAAAGAACGAAGTCAAGAACAAACCCATCTTAATTAAAAAAAAAAATGCAGTGTTACAGTAGCAACCAAAAAGACCGAAGCGTGGGGGCTAAAATTTCCACTTTAACAATTCATCTAAATCCAAATCATTTACTGAATTCCGAACATTATTCGGGAATTCTGCTATTTTTGGTAAAATGGACGCATTCTTTAGAGTATTTGCAACAATTCAATTCATCTGAATCAGATTGCACGCATTTATTGCCATACCAATAAAGTAAAACCGTAACTTTACCGAAATTTTACCGGTAAATTTTTGTCGTAGTCATAATTAGAGGTATTCGTCGTGATGCAAATGATTATAACAATCGACAGCGACAAAAAAAATGGGATTGACATTAAGGTGACGTGTATGAAGAGAAAATTAAATAGATTTTTTTTTGGCTTCCGACGTCGGCTTAATGACGATACATAGATCGAAAGAATATCGCAATTTCAAAGAGGACTCGGCGGTTTAATGGTAAACACGCTCGTCGTGGCTTGACAAGAGCTGCGGGTTCAGATTTTTTTTCGATTCAATAAACCTATATAGGTATGTTATCACTGTACTTATGTAGATTATCAGAATTGTTTGCAACTTGTCTAAGGTCTGAGATCAAGTTATTGTCAGAAAGACATCACATCACGACCGCATTCCTTAAAGAGGTCCTCGAACCTACTGAACATAGAGCAACACGGACCTCCGCGGCTACTGAATAAATATATAATTTATAATGAATTTGGAAGAAAAACCTTCACAAAAACACAAATGTCATCGAACCTACAGAACATAGAGGGTCAAGGACAAAGGACGGGGAAGGGAGGTTAAAGGTTGCCTGGAAGAGATTGCTACTTAGCAATAAGGTCGCCTATTGTACTCATTCTATTTCTCTTTTGTTTTGTATTTTGTTTTTTCCTGTTTGTGCAATAAAGTATTTGTTATGTTATGTTGATAGAGCAACGCGAACCTCCGCGCCTACTGAATAAAGATATTTTTGAATTTGAATTTGGAAAAAACACCTACACAAAGGTCCCAGGCCACTGTAATCATTCTAGAACATTAGGGAAATGCGTGTTGCCTGGCAGCTACGTCGGTTAATCCCAACAACCATCGAGTGGAACTATCTGGACACCAGCCAGTTACTAGTTAGTATAATGTGCACTGTGTTTATCGTGTACATGTGCATTGCTTGTATTATACTGGACAGAAAACGTGATGATCTTAAAGCCCGACCAACTGCGGTAATCACCTATAATTACGTAGGGGGTGTGCTGACGTGTCCAAAATGTGGGCGCACGTTTTCACATAAAAATGGCTATGCGAGCCATCACAGAGCACACCAGAGAGACTTTCCATGCTCTTGAATGACAACCGTCAGTGAATCCACCAGCTGCTGTCGCTGAAGTCGAAATCGACTATGAAGCATCATCAGGGGCCGGAAGAGGTTTAACTACTACCCTATCGCATCAAAGCTACAGCATCATTTAATCGACCCTAGTCGGCCGATAGCGATAGGCGCTGAACGAAGGAAATCGTCGACTAACCTCAGGCTAATTACCTATACAACGATGAGTGGTGATAGTTTACATTTTTTTTTCAAGTAATTTTGAAAGCAAGATTGCGAAAGCAACCCTCAATTTGGCCACCATGACTACAGCTAGATAAAGCAAAAAAGCTACCCGAATATAATGCATTTTTATAGCACCTCAAACTCAATGCGGAAGGCAATTGGGAAACCCCTGCCCTATTTTTCCCTAAAAAAGTAGCATGGAGAATGCTACGCCGACTAGAGCGTGGCTCTTAAATAAGTGATGATGAATCTCAATGGACTTTCAGTGCTCCCAGGCTACCAGGAGACTGAAAATAAGTTTAAATATCTCCACACACAGATAATATAACTGTCCGTAAGCAAACTTCCTGTGAGTCCAGCAAGATGGATGGCGCCAGAGGTCAGACCCTGGACAAGGAACCCCACTTCGCGGCCGGAAGTGGCGGGAAATGGCGGCGCTTCCGGTTGAGGCGATGTGTAAAAAAAAGCACTAGAGTTAATTTTTTTATGATTCTTCAGAATTTGATGGATAATTCCAATTTTTATTGTGTTATTTTGTTGAATATTCATTATTACTTTAAATAAAATAAGTTATCTATTTAAGTCGACAATCATTGGTTTAGGCCTGTGCTGGATTCGAACCTGCGACCTCAATGTGAGAGGCAAGCGTTCTACCAACTACCACGGCTCTCAAGAAATCGAGAGTGTCCCTTCTATACGCAGAGTTATTGTTTAATCTATGCTAAAATGAACATGAATAAAAAAAACTTTTGAAAATTTTATTTACACCACCATGAAGTTGTAAAAATATTGCCCGAAGTTAACTACAAGATAAATACTGATTTATATTGTAAATCTCGTTGTGACAAACAAATTTATTACAGTGCTCGTTTTAATTGAAACAGTCCGATACAAAGCGTTGGTTTCAAAGATACAGTACACTGGAAATGGTACAATGGCCCTTACTGTACCATTTTACTGTACTGTACTGTACCACGGATTCATACGACAAAATACTTAATTGCATACAAAGTTACATACTTACAATACTTACGATTGTTGTTGTCTGCGATTGTTGAAGTTAAACAACCTTCGCAAAGGCCGGTCATAGGATGGGTGACCAAAAAAAAAAAGTTTTCATGTCGAGCTCCTCCGTGCTTTGGAAGGCACGGTAAGCCGTTGGTCCCGGCTGCATTAGCAGTCGTTAATAACCACCAATCCGCACTGGCCCGCGTGGTGGTTTAAGACCCGATCTCCCTATCCATCCATAGGGAAGGCCTGTGCCCCAGCAGTGGGGACGTTAATGGGCTGGTGATGATGATGCATACAAAGTTACATACTTACAATACTTACAGGCTTTTTTGAGGAAGTAATGAGGGAATATCCAGGCCATGTTCCTCAAAAAAAAAAGTATATAGATTGCGTGATAATTACCTATTTTCCCAATGCTCGTGTACAGTCATGAGCGATATAATGTACCCATTTTAGGACTCTGTCGCACTAACATATTTGACATTTAGTGAGACTTACTGTTCAATTTGTCAAAAAAGTTAATGTGACATGGTACCAAAGTGTATACATATTAATGTTCGTGACCGTACATAACTATTCAAAAATGGGTTAATGTAATGGCAGAGGCCTATATAATCTCTTAGATTTAATATAACTACTTGCTTGATTTATTGGATCACATTATGTATAGAATTATGTTGCTACGTATATTGCTTCTCTTTGTTTTGATCAGAATAATAGGTGGAAGATGTAATTGTGCGTGGGTGCAATAAAAAGGGTCATAATTTACACCCAAAAAAAACATAACAGATGCATGTGTCTGTTATCCATTTTCAGGAACGCACCCTGGAAAGTCACTCATTCAACTTTGGATCATCATCATCATCAGCCGTATGACGCCCACTGCTGGGCATAGGCCTCCCCCAAGGATCATAGATAATTAATATGACGTGGTTTCCAGTGAAAATAGGCTCGCCCCGGAGGTATTTTTTTTTTGACGTGACTTATTGTAGATTTGCCGCAGATAGCATTAGCTACTTGGCCGGACAAATGGAGAGCGCTGAGGGCTCTTAACCGGTACAAAATTTAAGACAACAGGCCTGAGGGTGCCCAGTTGTGCGCGAACCTCGGCTTAGGGCGTCGTCTGAGAGGAAGAATATTTGAAAGAATTAATCGACCTTAGTGGGTCGATAGCGATAAGCGCTGAATGAGGGAAATCGTCGACCACGCCGGCGGAACCAGGCGAGGAGAGGGTGTAGAGGTATTTACTATAATGCACCTCTGCCTGATTTCTAAGCTCCTAATTATTTGAATTTGATTATTGTGTATATTTGAGATTTATCTGGGACAAAGACCGATGATCCGTTGCTCTACAAAATTTTTATAACATTGTCCTATCTTCATAGAAACAAATCACGCATCCACATATCTCTTCCATTACGACGTAGGTTTACATCCTTTATCAGAGTCGCCTTGTTATTTATGGGCGAAAGGAGTTAGCTGGGCCTACCTTCAGATGTTCCTAATGGTTTTCGTCTGGCAAAAATAAAATATGGCCGCCTTTACGTCCGGGGGAAATTGTGGTGTCGGTTGTCGGGTTTCCGGTGTTTGGGGGTGCGTGGGAAATTGTGTGTGGGGGATTACGTTGATTCTTTTTTTGAAAATTGTCTTGTGGTTCCTCGATGGATTTGTCATATTCCAACAATCTTATCACTTATCTTTGAGACAGCACTACTTTTTGGGTCAACATGGACCTCAAGACTCTCGGCATGTCATAAGAGCAAGCTACAAAGGCTGCAAAAGTTCGAGATGGGTGGAAACCTGTTGTACGAGCCCTACAGCATCAGCATAAGAGTTATCAGTAGTGGAAGAAGAAGAAGACCAACATAGTAGGAAATTACTATAAAACTACCTACATTTCCAAATAACGCTGTAAGTTCTATTTTGGTAATTCAAGACTCCCAAGTCTTGAATTACCAACTCCCAAATTTTCATCTCGAGCTCCTCCGTGCTTCGGAAGGCACGTTAAGCCGTTGGTCCCGCCTGCATTAGCAGTCGTTAATAACCATCAATCCGCACTGGGCCCGCGTGATGGTTTAAGGCCCGATCTCCCTATCCATCCATAGGGAAGGCCCGTGCCCCAGCAGTGGGGACGTTAATGGGCTGATGATGATGAATTTAAGACTCTATACACCCGGTATAAGAGAGTCAGTTGTGTAAAAGTTTTTCAGTTGAACCAGCCCTAATAGTGATTCTAATGACGAGGATTACCAAGACCTTTCTATATATTTTTTCATGAAATCACGCCATTTATTAGCCAGTTTGACTAATATAGCAGCTTAGAAGATTTCAAGACTAATTTCGGTTGTCAAGACGCTGACTTCTTAAAAAAAAACATTTCAATTAAAAATTCACTTCAATTAGGTATAAGTGGAGTTAAAGGTGAATCGAGACAGTACTTTAATTTTGGTATTTTATTGTTATACTGCACACTTGTTAATCAATCAATAATTCTTTATTGCACAAAAACATACACTTATGACATGTTCAAACGGCACAATAAGCGGCCTTATTGCTAAACAGTAATTTATGCCAGGCAACCTACTTTTTCTTTCGATTTTATAATATAACGTAGCATCACGCCTTTGTCCCCAAAAGGGTAGGCAGAGGTGTATATATATACACCCACTTCTCGTCAGAAATGTTTAAGTCCCATGTAACAGGAGGCGAACCTACAGCCATGAACTGGGCAGAAATCCTAGAAACATGATCCAAACATGAACCTCATAAAGCCGAATTGACTGGTTTAGAGCTCAAGCTGGGATTCATTAATGATATTTGCGGCAAATCTACAATACGTCACGTCAAAAAAAACATTACGATGTAAATCACGCGTTCTTCGAACAGAGATAGAGCTCTGGGGGGTTATAAATGCTAATGAAAGCAATTCATCTAAAAAGCAATATTGCAATTTGACATTTGCACATACACACTTGTGCGCATTGCAAACGAATATCAAAAAGCAATATTGCTTTTTTAACTGAATTCTTTGATTTGCCTTTTTAACCCCCCTGTTCTGTAGAGATTTTGATTTCAATGATATATGGTAGTTCTTCAGTTAATTTACAGCTGATAATGGAGTCTTAACGTAGATAATATGATGATCCGTTTGTCGGTAGGTCATCGGCCCATCACATCCCCCATATTACCAGCCTAGTCTTTTAGACTACTTGAAACTCGTTCTAACAGAAGAAACATTACTCCACTAACTTTACTTCTCTTTAGTTCTTGAAAGTTACAATTTCGTGTTCCGTTCAAGAATTACACCTGCAATTAGAGCCTCTTGTTCTGTAGTGCTACACCGGAAACGCCGCCATTACTGTACAACTTCCGGCGACTTAAGTTTGGAATGTTCAGAAACCGCCATCGCATATAGTGAGTTCGTTTTGTTTTTTTTTTTCTTTTCTTTTATTGTTGTTTCTTGTGAAGTTGGCTTTAGTTTTGTGAATAAATACAGCAGACAATTCTTTTTCTACCTGGAAGGTTGTTTGTAGGAGATTTCTTTTAGATTCTTTGTTGTCCCACTTATTTAGTGGTAA
This sequence comes from Pectinophora gossypiella, assembly GCF_024362695.1. Classification (NCBI taxonomy): domain Eukaryota; kingdom Metazoa; phylum Arthropoda; class Insecta; order Lepidoptera; family Gelechiidae; genus Pectinophora; species Pectinophora gossypiella. The sequence continues at coordinate 2,726,931 of NC_065421.1, read as the reverse complement.
GTTTTTTCTGTAAAAACGGCTCCCTCAGGCCTCGTATCTTAATTTTATACCAGGTGAGAGCCGTCAGCGATTCTCATTCATCCGGCCAAATATGTACCTAGTGTAATTGAAGGCAAATCTACAATAAGTAACGACAGAAAAATCTATAAAACTATCTTTGTACTTTTCCCTCTTTACAATGCGATGGTGTTCATCATCATCAGAATACACCACAATATTGTGTCTGTAGTGCTTTTGCGAGAAATGTCATTCACCGAAATTGACTTCCGTGCCGCAGAATGCACCAAACAAAAGCTTCAAAACATTAAAATATGCAAACTTGATTTGGCATATTTTTCACGAAAATAAAGAACCGAGGGTAGAAATCACTCTCTGGGGTGCAAAATCGAAATTACAATGCATACGACTCCCCTGCTCGATTTGAAAAAAAACAGGGAATATAAATTAAAGAAAGCACGAGACAATTTATCGCCGAAATTGTGCATTTTTTTGACAAATTGTTGTATTTTGGAAATCAGAAAGTTTGTATTTCTTTAAAAAGGCTTCTGTAACAGATTATTTTTATTCAGAAACAACAAAAAGCGTTGTAGATTTACGTCTGACTACATTGGTAAGTATAGCTAAAGTATAAAAGAAGATATTATGTAAGCTGTCACACGGAATATTAACTAAGTACTTATTCTTTTCTCGATATCTCACACCGCACTTCAGCCAGAAACTCGTATTAAATAATATAGCATTTTATCTGTAGCAACTCTTGGGGCCTGTTACATAAAACTTACAATTGTGAATCACAACAACAATTTGGCATAGCTAATATTTCAAATCACACATCAAACACATCGACTCAACTTTGTAATTTACAATTTAGTGTCAGGGTTTCTACTGAGCTGCCAAAAGCCACTGATATAACTCGTGAGGCGATCAACCTGTAATGTCCTTACCAAAAGGGATCACAAAGTGATTTTTCTGATATGTCCCCGGCGTGATCCAAACTCGGGACGGAGATAGCATTACCCACTAAACATTGAGCACCAGTATAGTACTTATAAACTGTCAGGATAAGGCGACCAAGCCCATTGGTTGGTAACGATAAATATATAAAGGATCCATCTTATCTTAATAGTCTAGGGACTTGCAGCTCTGCCTACCCCTCTACAGTTTCGTTAACAGTCGCAAATAGTTTGCCTTAATAGCCACACTGACTCTTTTATAAAATAACGCTATAACACAACACAACATTACCATATTTCACAGCTCCTAACAAAATAAAAGTCTAGAAAAATTTTCGGGTTTTAAAATTCACTTCACTGTAAAGTAATCCCCACACAGCGCGTTTATATGCAATTTTCCGGGACGGAATACAAATCCTGCGGTTTCCGTGAACTCCGTAAGTTCCGGAAATCTCGTCTGGGCACATTATGACACGCGTCCAGGTGTCCGTATATGCACCTTTATACCACCAGTGGACTGTTTGCTCACATAAATTGAGTTTGGTCAAAATTGAGTCTTGTTGCAAAGTTTGTTTTAACCATATTGTCTTGTGCAATTTCGACTTTTGTGGATATTTTTAAAATTTATGAGTGGAAAAGCGATTCAAAATGAATACAAACTTCGTATTTCTAGATTAGATGTTCTTAATATTATAATACTGCGAATATTAACAGAATATCAATTAAAACTCTCCCCAAGGTGAATATTGTTTCTTTAGACAATTGAATTTTGAATGATGTGCCTGGAATTGATCACACGAGATAAGCTCACGACTATGTTCCGATTGGGGAAGTCTGAGTTAAATACATCTGTTGCAAGATGAACTAAGCACCCACACCTCACCGAGCTTTCTATTAGACCAACGTGATTGGTGGTGAGATTGCTCATTTTGAAGATGTTACAATATCAATTTCAACAGACATCTCAAACAAAGCCTTACAAGAAAGCAATAAAGCTTCTAAAGACCAATATATATTTTCAACAGCTCCAATATATTTTCGATTTGACATATGAAACTACGAACTGCAAGCACGAATTGCGCATACATCAAAATGCACGAATACAGAACACCCCGACCCAAATGTTTAAAAAATCCAACACACATGGCTTTTATGGATGGACACCAATAACTGTGGTCCGAAGGGTACTACGGTTTTATTGAGCCATTAGCGTGGAATTGTGGGTCGGATGACTGTATTCTATCAATTATGGAAGGGGTGACAAAATCGGAGGAGGGGTGCGTATGGTAAAGAAGTAAGGAACATCTGCTTAGGAATATTGAGTCAAGAAACTATAGCAAATAACTTTAACGTGAATATCCTCGAAACGCAAAATGCTCTATATAAAGTACTCAGCGTACAAAAATAAGATTGCTTCATCTAATGTTTAAGAGGTCAGGTAAATACCAAGGGAGTATCGCTCCAACTGGCAGGTTTAGTTGATATTCTTAAGAGAATGTTATATTTCATATTTGTCGATCACAAAATTTAGATCGAAAGCAATTTCTATGGAATTTCGGAATACCAGAGACGAATTAAACGGTATTAAGAAGATAATTATATTCGCCTTAGATGACACGGAATAAAATTCTTGGATTCCCTTTCGAGTAAAATGACAAAAAGACTCCAACGATTCTAAGTCTCAAAACCATTCAAAGAAAATTCAAAAAGCCCATTCCCTTAAACATGTTGCTAGCAAATAATACTAACACACAAAAATAGAATACTGCAGCCAAATGTATTTTAGACCCTCAAATCCTAGCTCTCAAAAAAGGAATTTGTAAACGAAAATAACACAATAATACACTTAAAGTAGCCGAATATTTCCGCGCAAATCCCAGTGTTTCCAGGAATCGTCACAAAGGAGCGTTGGGAATGGAAAATGGAAATCCCGGGAAACCCAAACAGTGGCTTGGTTGTCTGGAACGGCCTGCGGGAATTACTAGAAGTTTCTTCAGTTTTTTTCGTGCGGAAATCGAATGAGTATCTACTGTTGGATTTGTTGTGTCATAAATACAGGTTTCAGAAAGCGGTTTAGTTATCTCCACCAATCCGTAGCAGAACAGCGATGTACACTCCATTTCCTATGGTGGTAGTAGTATTAAGTATGTTATACATACATACATACATACATACATACATAAACTCACGCCCGTAATCCCAAATGGGGTGGGCAGAGCCACAAGTAATCAAAGACAACTTGCAGCCACTGTTGATACGAAGTCCTAAGATGGATATGATGAACCTTATGGTGATAAGGGATCAGCCTATCGCCCATAACATTAGTCCATCATGTTAGAGGACGCAATCCCTCTGTCGGTTTTTACGACATGCCCGGGAAGACAAGCAGCTGAACGTGTTCTATGTTTTTTATTTGCTCCCAGAACAGCATAGAAGCAAGTAAATAAGTATGTAATTAATTATGTTATAGTTTAACAAAATATCAACACATCATCATTATATATTCGTATCAACAGAGGCTGCAAGTTGTCTTTGATTACTTGTGGCTCTGCCCACCCCATTAGGGATTACGGGCGTGAGTTTATGTATGTTAACAAAATATGTAAGTAGCGATTGAAACCTTAAAACATAAACGCCATAAGAGAAAAAAATGGCGCATAAGCAATAACCATTACAGTTCATTATCGGTCAATAAGTCATCCTTTTTACAGGTGGTGTTTTTGACGTTAGGATCCATTTTGAAGTTGGTTATTAAATAATTCAAGAATGTTGTCAGAAGATGAACCAAGTGTCCTTATTCAATATTATTGTTATTTATTTTATTTTAATATTCTGGGAGAACCAACAGGTTATCATAAACGACTCATAAATTGGAATCCAACCAAAGAACCAATCAAAGGTTCACAAATAAAACTAGTATAATTTCTTACAAAAAAACGTGTTGAGTTTTGACCGTAAGCAACATTGTAATGAAGTCAAGAGAATTCCAGACGCACAATGTTTAGGTATACTAAATCTTATCTAATCTTAGTTATGTATGGGTTAAGCTTTAATAAATTGTACAAGTGAGAAATTTGTGAAAAATACACCAATGGTAGCGGTCCTAAATACACAACCAGCAGACAGACCACCGGCCACTTTCCGTTCTTTGTTTCCAACAATATTTTGTTTACCCGTTTTTGTTGAACTCGTAAGGACTTGTTCGGTTGATGAATAACGTCCCTGAATGGACTTTGCAAACCAAGCGATGTCAATGTTTGTTTTCCGAATGACTCTTAAATGGGATGATAACGGTCAGCGTAATGACCCTTGGTTGGTCCAGTTGTTTGGCCAAGGTTCGCATTGGTGAGTGTAGTGGGCAAGTACCACAGTTAATGCTTGCAGCTCCGTGTTTTTATGTTCAGGGCTGTCACTTGTTTTATTTGACGTTTTGTATTTAACGTAAGAGAAATCAAAGTCATAAATCAATATAATCTAACGCGACTCTCTCTCTGGGACTCGACTTGTGTTTGCACCTTTGTTGCTTGCCACCTGGCACACAACGGTCGGCCGGTGCAGCTCAGAGGAAGCACGTGAAGTATACAGGCTTGGAATCAGCGTACGAGTTCGTGCCGGTCGCCACCAAAACCGCGGCGCCGTGGGGCTCCAAAGCTAGGTCCTTCAAGGAGATAGGGCGTCAGTTGCGGGTGAAGGGAGGCGATCCACGCTCGAGATGTTTCCTTGCCCAGGGCATGTCATTGGCGGTGCAACGCGGGAACGCTGCTAGCATAATAGGAACCTTTGGTTAGGGCGCGCTCTGCGGCGGCCTTTTCTTAGTTATAGATGGACGAGGGGAGTAGCCAAAAATATGTAAATTGAATATATAAGGAATATTAATAAAATTATAATTGTTCTAACCGAAAAGCGTGGTGATGGAATGCGTCTTTACGATTCAGATTTACCTACTTTATTTAGAGTTCACGGTAACATTTCTTAATCTTTAATAAAAGCAACAACAATAAGTACACCATTCATAAAATTCTTCTGTCGACCAACAATAAAAGTTCAATTCGGGCTGAACACAAACACCTTTATTCAACGACAGACTCCGAAAAAGAATTCGGAAATAAAATGCCCAAATCATGGACAAACAAAAAATTCTTCACAATCAAAGTTTTTCCATTTTCAGCCGGAACCGCTTTGGGCGATGAGGGCGTTGACATTCTTTATATAAAGTCCTCAAAACTTGCCTGGATGCTTCTCGTGCCTATGATTCTTGATGTTAGGACTTAAGTGATTTTGAAAGTATTAATATTCACTTACTTTAATTGAATCATTACCTGACTGCGGCGAAGCAAAAAGGAAGGTCATGTGTTTGACCGCTATGTACAGTCATGAGTAATATCATGTACTCACATAAGAACCCTGTCCCACTATCATATTTGACATTTAATGAGACTTATGGTTTAATTTGTCAAAAATGTTAATGTGACATGGTATCAAAGTGTATATTATGTTAGTACTCGTGACCGTATATAGATTTAGAAGATAGCCGTGGTCATATGCCAGTCTATCCTAAGAGTTTGCTTACACTACATACGACCACGGGTATCTTGTAAACATCACTAGTCGCAAGAATTTCGGAGAAATTGCTATTTAGGTATAAGGCCGCCGATTGTGCGTCTCTTGTCACTTTTGTAATTGTTTTTAGTGTTGTCTTTATATGTGCAATAAAGCGTTTTCTTGTATCACATTTACATTTTATTTTATAATAAGTGTAGCATCGTTAAATTCAATGTCTTATTTTTCAACAACTAACTCTTTTTAGTTACATTATTGTCTACTATCTGTATTTATATTTATTATCAACAATTTAGTTGGAAAACGTATATGTGATTTAATACACTTTCGATTTACGGAGCTCCTAACCAAAAATAACAGAAAGTGTGATATTTCTGCTAACTGATATGTTTTTTCTTTATTATACATATAATTATTAGAATGTCTGTAATTTTGTCAGGGATCTTGACCAAATAACAAACGGTTATGACAATCAACAGTGGCAATGATAAATAATACCTCTATAAGGTCCCATAGCACATTTTTGACGATTTTCAGAATCGTTTGCAATTTGCCTAAGGCTCCTGTGTTCGCTCCACAGTCGCGTTAGACAAAATAAAACGTCCGTCCAGCTCTTTGAAACCACAAAACTTCTATTCATTTTCAAATGCACGTACGTGTAAAGCTTTTTTTTATATACAATGCAAAAAGGAGAACTGGTGAAACTCGCAAATATTTTGGCGAGCGTAGATTTGGCACGGACAAAAGGCCCTGAATGTGATCCGGGGGCTTTGACTAGTGTTGCTTGGTGTCCCAATTTGGACGAGACGTCCTGATTGTCGAGGATAGTAGGGTGATCACGAGTAGAGTAGTTAGATAATTAGCATCGTATAATAGCCTAGTTAGTAGAACGCTTGCCTCTCACTTTGAGATCGCAGGTTCGAATCCATTACAGCCCTAAACCAATTGTCGAATTTGTTTTCGAATTCATGTTTGAATCATAAATGATTAATTATCACGTGCTCAGCGGTGAAGGAAACCCACATTCCGAGAAGTGCATTTTCGGCGGTATGTAACGTAACCTGCATTGTACAGTCGCTTCTGTAAAAAACCGGACCTGTCAAATCTTCAGGTTAGTCAGGCGGACCCCGTGAAAAACTGTAACTACTTAACAATAACGTCAAAACTCGCTCGACGTAAAGGGAAAATAAGGCCACTCGCCGTAGCGCGGGTCGCCGTTCGGAAAGTCGCTGTCAACGCTACAATTCGTCAAATCAGTTACTTTTTACTAAACATCAACGTTTAAAAACACGAAAATATTATGGAATTTGTATGAAAAAGCAACTTGGGACGTCATAAAAAACATGACAATGTCGCACTTATTTTTCTTTATAAATTAAAAATAAGTTAAATATAACAATAAAACGTTTATTGCCACCTTTAGGGTCTTTATTATGTAATCAGAATATCTCCCAATTGTTGTTTTCAGTATTTCCAAAGGCCTTTGGTGGCACTATGATATTTTTGACTCCAGAATTAATAAAAGCTGATAGACCTTATATTACTTTTTGATATTTGTGTGCACTGCGCACTTACTTTTATATCCGCAAATGTCAAATTGAAATGCTTTTTTAGATTAATTGCTTATATATGGCCTTTTTAGCCTCCCAGTTCATGTTAATACACGCCATTCGCTTTTATCTTCTCTTCTCTTTTTATCTCTTTTTTCTTTTCTAATTAGTTAATTATGTTTTTAGTTTGTTTTTTATATTTTCCTATAAATTAAAACCTTTATTTTTACCATGTTTACTAAAAATTTTCGTGTCATTGCCTGAGTTGGTATTATAAAAAATGATGGTAAGCTTACAAGTACCGATTCTTCCAAATTTAAAATTCAAAAATTGTTTATTCGGACAACATAAGATCCATAGGGTTGGGACCGAAACTTACATACTTAGTTAGTTTTACCCCTTTGCTCCGTTTCTAAAACACCAGGCTTTGCAACACTAGCTTTGACACACCCGTGGAACTAATTGGCGAATCTCTGTCCGGCTCGGCAGAATAGATAACTATTTGCGTATGTACGGATATACGATGCAAAATATCTAAAATATGCATTCAGCAATTTCAGTTTAGGGGAAACTTCGGGTCGCTAATGATCGCTCTTTGCTATGCTATTCATATGTTGTTATTATTGTTAGTGTTATTATTAAAAGCAGTCATAACTGTTGCGTTTGTCGCATCTGTATATTTAGAAACATTATGCAGCTTTTTCAAAAATTCTGGGACAAAAATGACACCAAATAGTGGTAGTTATGTAAGATTTTAGGATTCTTGAACGTGACGTTAAACATTTCTATAGATATGATCCAATAAATATTAATAATGATGAGGAGGTTTCGGTTTCAACGACTACTTCAACTCCGACAATCCGAAATATTTTTGAAAGTGTAAGTATTTGAAATTCGAACAAGTCTAGCAGGATGTATTGGCGAAAATTACGAAGGCAACCATTTTTTCAGGGAAAAGTTGAAATTCTTATTTTATAGTACCATTCGACTTAACTCGACAAACAAATACTCAATTTTTTTTTTTATTTATTTATTAAAGACAACACATATCCATTTTGTATAATTATAACTTTATGGCACATACTTAACACAGCTTAACGGACAGTCGCATAACAAAACGTAGATAGGTGGTGAGCTGTATCGCCGTCTATAATGATAGTTTTATTAAGGACAGTCAGAAATAGACAAAAGAGGGTAGTTTCCAACTAGTCAAATCATTTTCTTTTTTATAAACGTCAAAACATGAAATTACTATGGAATTTGTATGAAAAAGTAACCTGTTTACATTTTTTTATTAAAATTCTTAAATACGTTAAATGGAAAAAATACACGTTTTTTGTTACCTTTTCATCTGTATTTATATAGTAATTAGAGTTTCATGATTTATCTTTGACCTTGACCTTGTTAGCATCCCCTTCAACCCCTAACAAGAAATTTTAATTTTAACGTTCTATATTCCAGTTGGCTACGAAATCCGATATGTCCCGCCATGTAACAGATTGAAATAAAAAAGTATCACCAAGATAAGATAGTAGCAAATGAAAAACTGAATTAAAATGTCTCCATGTAACAGGTTTTACTTGCTGAACATGCTTTGTACGAAGATAAACTGTGCTAATTGTTTACTTTCGATATTAATACTTCTTTGTACTTACGTCACGCCAGTGTTGATGGCTAGTCCGCGTTCAAATGGCCCTCCATTTTGGTGGACAGTAAAGTGTATTAGATTTAAGGTTTTTTTTTATTATTTAACAATAAAAAAACCCCAGAGCTGCATGGTGCCAGCAACGTCTTGGCTTACAATATCAATACATTTATTTTACGTTTTGTATTTTGTTTTTATGCGCGAGTGGTGGAGTAAGTTCCATACACTGATTCCTTATCCTGATTAAGAGACTTAACCCCAGTAACGCCTGCATTTTATGCTGCTTTAAGAAAGGTTTGTAACTCATCATCATCTCCATCTCAATTACGTATATCACAGGGTATAAGTGTCGTAAAGAAAACTTTGAGGGATGATTCAGACCATGATTCTGAGTTAATATCAAGTGGAATTTTCCGTGCCGAAATATTTTTTGATCTTTTCAATTGTATACTCTGGCGGTGGAAAGTTTCACTTGATATTAACTCAGAATCATGTGCTGAATCATCCCTCTCAGTATTCGTTACGATGTCACTAACACCCTGTATATTAGGTACCTATTACGAAAGACATCAGTATTTCACGAATGGTTTCCCTTGGCATTTAGGATATTTCATTAACCCCACTAAGATATTCAAAACATGGTTCCAATTAATTCTCTTCACAGGTATTTTTATAAAAAAATCCCCTGGAGTACCATCCATTTATTTAACTTTAACAAAAATTGCATTTTTTCCAAGAAAAAACTGTTGAAGTCTCGAAAATAAGTACTAACAAGTCGTTTCACAGGGAGTTACTCTTGATTTACCATCCCCGGTGCAATTAAGCGAATACTCGTTTGGATGAAATTTATTTCTGAAATGAAAACGAATTTCCCTCCGAGCTCTAAATTAGCATATCTTGAGGGAGTATGATGAACTAGCCAGCAGAATTAGTGTACAGTGCCATCCATTTTTATAGATTGGTGGAGTGGATTGGGTTGTGGTCACAGGACGGGAAAGGTAAGTGATCAGACTACATCGTTGGAACGGCTGGAAAGTGGATGATGCAAAATAAAGAAGGCCTTGAGCCAGCAGAGGAGGCCTATAGATTACTAGTACTGAAATAAGAATTGAAAGGTTTTGAATGGAATGGAATGGAATCGAAAAATACAACATAGCCGAAAGGTTGTTCGTCGAAATGATCATAAGGTGCAACAAAACAAAATTCTTCCACATCTCACTCGCTATTAGAATGTTCATGTTAAATGGTAAAATAATATTACAAAACAAATCAGGAGTCTACCCAAGTTGCAAACGATTATGACAATAGAAAATGACAGTGAAATTGTATGGAATTAAAGCTTCCAGCTTTAATTCTTCTTCTATCGTGTGGGTTGTTAGGTGTATTAGCAACCCTATCAACCCTGGTGTCAGCCGTCAAAGGCCCCTGACACATGTAACGACTCCTTACTTCCATCACTAAGTAGTAAACGGGACAAGTGGCTTTCGAAGCCAGAATCATCTTACTTTCGGACAATCAGGTGATCAGCCTGTAATGTCCTAACCAAACTAGAGATCACAAAGTGATTTTTGTGATGTGTCCCACCTGGATTTGAACAATCCGACCACGAAGGCCGTTAGTCAGCTTTAAAGAAAATAATATTTGTTTTTGGACAGAAGGTGTGATGATGTATAATAAACCACGAAAGTAGGAGCTTTCGAATATCTCCACATCAAATCCACTCCAGTACTGACTCTGCAATCACATCACACGCAACGCAATCTCTGTTCCGTGTCTGCAAAATAGAGCGTCGACTGTCAGCCAATCAGAACGTCGCAATTAGCTCACAAAGCGTACGGTTTCCGTGACACTGTCCGGATCTACGGGCGAATTATCCGGATAAAACGGATTTACGGATTTCGTCAACCTTAGGTAGATAAGCTTTTATTGTAGTCTCGCCGTGTCGGTAGTGTTAATATACGTGTTAGATAAATCTGCTAATTAGTTTTACATTCCGTCTCTGCCTATCACAACGAGAAATAGACGTGATCTTAATTCATTCTTCTCGCAAAGTATGCACTCTCACACATCTACACACACATCATCATCATCATCATCGGCGTCCCATTAACGTCCCCACTGCTGGGGCACGGGCCTTCCCTATGGATGAATAGGGAGATCGGGCCTTAAACTGTTATGTATGTTATGTTTGAATACGCCGCGCAACGCACCAGCTAGGATCGTAAACTTACTGCTCTTACTTTGTTAGTTTATTAAATTGACTCCGTGGTCTAGTGATTAGAATTCCGGGTTTGATTCCCAATGGGACATTGACGAAATTACTTTTTGTGACTGTCCTTTCTTTGGTAAGGAGATTGCAGGCTTGAAACACCTGATTGTCCGAAAAAGTAAGATGATTCCGTGCTTCGATAGCTACGTTAAGCCGTTGGTCCTGGTTATTAGCCATAAAAAACACTTCCACCAACCCGCAGTGGAATATGGTGGTGCAGTATGCTCCATACCCCCTCGGGTTGATTGTTGCTCAGCAGTGTGACGTATATACGTATGTAGACAGGTTATGTCTTTATGTTTAAATTGCCACCCCAAGCGATATTGGGCCGACATACTTGTTAGAAACCTAAGCGAACTTAGCTACAAGCTCCAGAATTCCAATACTTCCCAGCTCTGTAACTAGGTAGGTAAGTACTAGAATCCTAAAACATCTAATTACATTAAATACTTTATGCTAGCCAGAAGAGGTTGTCGATTAGGAAACTTCAGTGCACCCTCAATTCAGTTCCTTTGTACCTCGAGTAAATGCCTTTGTAAAATCGTGAAGCGCGAAGTCAATGGACAAGATTTCGTGGATTCGTTGAGAATTTCCGAAGAAATTGCTAAGCGAGAGAAAATATTTTTCTTGACGCGAAAGTTTGAGTTTGTCTTTTTAAAAAATATGTTCCTTAGTATCATTTATTCGTGTAAGTAAGTGCCTTTTGCAAATAAACTCTCACGCACGGTCGAATAAATTTTAAGCACACTTTTGAAGGGCGGAAACAAATAAAAGCCCTCTCGTGTTAGAAAGAACGTGTATGCCATTAAGAATAAAATGGATTCAATGGGGTCAGCGAAAGAATTCTCATTAGGAAACCTTGGACCCTGGACATTATAAGGGTTGAAGGGAACACAAATCATTTGGATTTTAATTTATTTGCCCTTGCAAAACACTTTATTATACGTAATTTATCAACAGTGTGAGTAAATTAGTCAAGCCATTCGTAACGGTGTCACTAACACCCATACCTACTTGTATGACTACCTGTATGTACTTGTATGGTGTGTGTGACATTGTAACGAAAACTGGGAGGGATGATTCAGCTCCTTATTCTGGGTTAATATCAAGTAGAATTTTCCATCGTAAAGTAAACTAACTACTAAAAAAAACTAATAACTCTTATACATCACTCGAGGTTGACGAGTAGAATGAGGATTTCTAGCCCATTCTAACGCATATTAACCTCATGTTAATAAATGCGTCCGCGGTCCAGTGGTTGAGCGTCGTGCTCACGATCCGGAGGTCACGGGTTCGAATCCCGGTAGGGAATCACAAAAATCACTTTATAACCCTAGTTTAGTTAGGACATTACAGGCTGATCACCTGATTGTCCATAAGGCGATAACCAGTGCTTCGAAGGCCTCAGTATTCCCTCAGGATCTCAAAGTAATTTTTGTCATTATGTCCTCACCTGGGAATCGAATCCAGTGCCTCCAGGTTTAGACCATCGCTCATGCCACCAGACCACTGAGACGGTAAAGTCCAGTAAAACTTGGATTAATCTACAAAATCAAATAACAAGGGGTGTCCATAACACCCATTTCCATGCATCCAAATTGCTGGTGGCTTAATATAGATATGAAGTAAACAATATGAATAGGCAGGATCCACATAAAACCTCCCAGAACTTGGGACACTGTATTCAAGTTTAAACTAGTTCACTAGTTGTGAACAAGATATCAAATGTTACAGCCTCTCCAGTGTTAATAAGGACGAGATGGCACTCCATGACACCGTAGGTACATTTATTTATATATTTATTAAATTCTTACATGCTCATACAATATGTTCATTACAATTTGACAACATCTTAAATATACAGCAATCATAAAAAATTACGTTATAAAATTAAAAATATGTTCAACATTCATAATTATTCTTATTTTCAAACAAATTATTAAACATTAAAGAAAAAATTGGAAAAATAACATAACATGAGACATTACGTACTAAATAAACAAGAAAGAATAAAACTTATAGTCTAAAAAAACAATTTCATAAATAAATTAAATAGGAACTTATGTTAAATTCTATATTACTTATTGGTATATAATTAGCGACGTGTTTTTATGAGGTATCTGATTTATGTTCAATTCAATTCTTGATGAATGGCTTTTGTGTGAATAAAATCTTATTGGTATCAGAATCAAAATCATTTGTTCCACGTAATTATCATGGATAAACTTGTTGAAAGTCAATGTAACATTTTTGAATTTACGTCATTTCGCAAGGTGTTATGGCTGAGGAGAAGAAATGACAAAAACTGCAACAGCAACACATCTTTTAAATCAATGTACCCTTTCAAGTTATTTAATAACTAGAGGAACACATTCAATACCAGACTTTTTTATCATTTAGGTAATCATTAATCTTATAATAAGCTTTTTTACATAAAGTAAGCTTCACGTGAACTATAAATTTATTCTCGATTTCGATTCCCGATGGGGACATTGTCGAAATCACTTTGTGAGACTGTCCTTTGTTTGGTAAGGACTTTTCAGGCTTGAATCACCTGATTGTCCGAAAAAGTAAGATGATTCCGTGCTTCGGAGGGCACGTTAAGCCGTTGGTCCCGGCTATTACACCTCCGCAAAAACACCTCCACCAACCCGCAGTGGAGCAGCGTGGTGGAGTATGCTCCATACCCCCTCCGGTTGATTGAGGGGAGGCCTGTGCCCAGCAGTGGGACGTATATAGGCAGTTTATGTTATAATTATTATTTTATTTATATTTCGCGCTCGGTCTGCGATTGTTGAAGTTAAGCAACTATCGCAAAGGCCGGACATAGGATGGGTGACCACAAAAAAAGTTTTCACCTCGAGCTCCTCCGTGCTTCGGAAGGCACGTTAAGCCGTTGGTCCCGGCTGCATCAGCAGTCGTTAATAACCATCAATCCGCACTGGGCCCGCGTGCTGGTTTAAGGCCCGATATCCAAATCCATCCAAAGAGAAAGGCCCGTGCCCCAGCAGTGGGGACGTTAATGAGCTGATGATGATGATTAAATTTGTCAGAGAATAAATTTAAAGCTCACGTGAAGCTTACTTTATGTAAAAAAGCTTATTATAAGATTAATGATTACCTAAATGATAAAAATCTCTGGTATTGAATTTGTTCCTCTAGTTATTAAATAACTTGCAATGTACCCTCATTGATTTAGATGTGTTGCTGTTGCAGTTTCTTGTCATTTCTTCTCCTCAGCCATAACACCTTGCGAAATGACGTAAATTCAAAAATGTTACATTGACCTTCAACAAGTTTATCCATGATAATTACGTTGAATAAATGATTCTGATTTCTGATGAAAACTCACAAGTAGGTAAAAACTTATCCATAAATTACGCAACGGTGTGACAACGACCAGCGGGCCGTTCGCGTCCCTTTTCATTAGTCCAGTTCGGCTTACAGACCGATATGAATAAAACATAGCCAGGGTTAGGGCAATTATTAACGAGTTGTTTACAAGAGGGGCGATACACCCGCCTCTATTTGACGTTAGTGCCCATTATAGTCGCAGTTTGTGAACGTTGCATATTACATGTGGGTGTGAATAGGTTTGGACTTTAGATTGGCAAGGAGGGACTTTCCATGCCAAAATAGGTAATTGTCACGTTAAATCTGAACAGCGCCATCTATATTATAGAAATATAATATATTTATATAACACAACTATTACAGGTACAGGTATCATCAGCCGTACGACGCCCACTGCTAGGCATAGGCCTCCCCCAAGGATCTCCACGACGATCGGTCCTGCGCTGCCCGCATCCAGCGGCTTCCCGCGACCTTCACCAGATCGTCGGTCCACCTTGTAACGGGCCTACCCACTGAGCGTCGTCCAACACGTGGTCGCCTTTCTAGAACCTTTCCGCCCCAGCGGCCATCGGCATGCCATCGGCATCGACAGGTATTATGGTAGGTACTATTTAAAAATATGATGTAATGGCAGTGTTAGGTTGGGGGTGTAAGATTCCTAATGGCTGTGAGACAAAATGTTGTCACAGTAAAGAAAGTATAAATTTAATGTTGGGGTTGCCAAGAGGCAGAAGCAAACCATGGTCAGACAGGCAGTCGCTTCAGTAAAAAACTGGACCTGTCAACTCTACAGATTAGGTAAGCGGACCTTGTAAAAAACGGGATAATGCTAGGGAGGCTCTTTTCCCTGACTCTTTCTACCAATACAGAGCTGTTCCTATAGAAAATCAGATCTTTTTAAACTAAAATCTGATAACCCAAATCCTCCCATTGCACATTTACAAGGCAAATAAGTAAGTTAAAGAAAAAACGCGTCGAAAACATTGGGCGAAACATTTTCGCCATATGTGTTATGATTTATATTCCCTGTTTTGTGAGAAACACGATGGTACGACGATAAATCAACCAAGTCACGAAGTTGAGACTCAGTCTCGTAAATAAAGAAATCTTCCGACGTATGCCTCTGCGATTTTGTGATGTATGCCTATGTTTATTGAAAAGATTTGAATTTGAATTTTATTTGGCTTTATTTGCACCAAATCACTTATACACCTACCTACTGTTATATAGAAAATCAATCGAATAAAAAATAATCGAATATTGTTTCGATGTGGCCTTCTTAAAGAATGAAAATCCTTTTCATTCTTATAAAGCTCTTGCAGGTCCATCCATCCGAATTGTATTTACCGACACAAAATAAAAGAACACAACAATAAATCATCCTAACACAACCAATCCCAAATCCCATAAACTCATTCCGCAGTCATTTCCACGGGACAGGGCTTGGGGGGGGGGGTTAGGCAGGGGACGAGCAGGGGATGGTCACAGAAATAAAGTGACTGCCTAGCACCAGTCATTGTCATTTATCACTTCAACATACCCCTACAATACCGTGGATATGAAAAATTTTCTCCCCGTCCCGCGTGTAGAGTGCGAGATAATTTTTTTGCATTATTTTATTTCTGAAAGTACGTACTTACTCATGTAGAGAAGAGTACGTGCTTCGGAAGGCACATTAAGAAGGTCCCGGTCACTAATTACTGATGTAAGTAAGTAGTCGTTACATGAGTCATGTCAGGGGCCTTTGGCGGCTCAATAGTAACTCTGACACCAGGGTTGATGAGGTTGGTACTCCACTTTACGACCTGCACGAAGAAGATGAAGATATAATTATGTAGATCCTTTAATAAAATAAACAGAAAAGGAAAGGGACGGATGATTGACAACTGTTAATTTTAAAATGAATGAATGGCCCGGGCGAATAAAATAGGCATCTCGCTCACACGCAACGTATTTGACGTGTGTTCCATAAATTTTATGCCTATCGATTACCCGTCCCTTTCTTTTTCAGGGGATAAGAAAATGACAGGTATAACTTAAAATTAGCAAGTGTGTACAGGAATACGATCTACTCTGAACCGGCGTGCGTGTATGAAGCGATTGATGAATGTGGAGGAAGCAAGAGAAGTGTGTCAGGATCGAAGCAAATGGAATTCTATAGTCTCTGCCTACCCCGGTGGGAAATAGGCGTGAGTTTATGTATGTATGTATGTGTACAGGAGTCAGTACCAATATGCTAATAAACACGCACTAAGCAGGGTTTGGTAAAGTAAAATAAACATTACATTAATAAATTGAAAGTCACTAATCCTTTCTAAGTGCAATATCTGTTAGTGATGTGGCGCGATCGATAAAATATCATAGGTAGCATGTAGTACGGTGTGCTTGGGTTTATAGTATAAGTTAAAAGAGAAAAGACACTTTTATTTTGACAAAGTTTTAGCACGGGTAGGTCGGATATCACAATTGAAACTACACATACATATACATAAACTCACGCCTATTTCCCACCGGGGTAAGCAGAGACTATAGAATTCCATTTGCTTCGATCCTGACACACTTCTCTTGCTTCCTCCACATTCATCAATCGCTTCATACACGCACGCCGGTTCAGAGTAGATCGTATTGAACCTTTTCTAAGGACATCTCCAATTTGGTCATCGTAAGTACAATTGAAACTAATATTTCTTAAATAAAATTACTCGTTATCTTAATAACTCGAAGGCACAGCCACGAAAACCCTCCTGTTTTTTGTTCTTAACTTTCGAATATATAGGGTTGGATATATGATATAAGGTATATTTTGAAAACATTCATTTTTCTTGCTCACTTAAAAGATACCTACGTACAACGATTGTTGAAAGAATGTGGCAAGAATACAAGAGAGAGTCACTACTAACCGCACTAAGGATTAATTTATTAGATGTGGAATACAACGGCCTCCGTGGTCTAGTGGTTGGAGAGTTGGGCTCACGATTTGAGGTCCGGGTTCTATTCCCGATGGGGACATTGTCGAAATCACTTTGTGAGGCTGTCCTTTGTTTGGTAAGGACTTTGCAGGCTTGAATCATTTGACATGATTCCTTGCTTCGGAGGCTACGATAAGCCGTTTGTCCCGGCTATTACCCGTAAAAACACCTCCACCAACCGGTAATGGAGCAGTGTGGTGGAGTATGTTCCATAGCCCCTCCGGTTGATCGAGGGGAGGCCCATCAGTGGGATGTATATAGGCTGTTTACTATGTATGTTATAGGAAAAGTGCAGACAATTTTGTCTGCACCACCACCTTTTGGAAACCACATCAGACGCGAGAAGAATGCACTGTAATTTAGGCACCTGCTGTATATTTTTCTAGAGTTAAGTAGATGAACATAATTCTTCTAGAGTAAAAATTCCCAATTAAATTAAAATACTTTAAAGATCAAAAATAAACAAGATTTTAATGCGGTGAAAACCCAGTATTATGTAAGTTAATAATGATTTCTATTTCCTCCAACATCTCTACACTTGTACCACACATCGAACACAGACATGTTCTGATTGGTGCAGAGACCGACTTAAGTCCGGTCCAGGGAGGCGGATAAGTCTCCACGTCGAGTCCTCCAGTCCTTAAGTCCGAAATCTTGAACGAAACTATCGACTGTTCCTCGAACGTGTGGATTTATTGGCACTTCATGTACCTATTCTGTCTGTGTTTACAGGTCGATGCTGAAACCAGATTCTTTCGAATCATTGATGTATAAATTGTTACAAAAGTTCCGAATGGAGAATGCTACACCGACAAAAGAGTGGCACTTAATGATCATGTGTTCCGAATAGTGCATTTTCAGATTATGATTATCTTATTATTTTTATCTATATAAAAGGAGAAACTGACTGACTGACATATCAACGCACAGCCTAAACGGCTAAACGTAGGCACTTGAAATTTGGAAGGGACGTAGCTTAGGTACTGTAGAGGTGCACTAAGAAAGGAATTCCCGGAATTCCCACGGGAACGGGAATTAGCGGGAAAATCCTTTTGTATGAAAAATCTAACCCACTTAAGTAAGACGCTTGAAATTTGGCATGCAGGTACCTTAGTAAACTTAAAGCTTAGTTGCAACAGGATATTGCAAAATTTCCAAGGGAACGGGAGTTAGCGGGAAAAAACATTTGTATGAAAAAATGTAAACCGCGTAAGATACGAGTAGATGTTTTCAATTTAGCATGCATGCATAAATTAGTAATTATAAAGTTTAGTTATGGCTGTGTTTTGAAAAATGCGAGTTAGCATGAAAAAAAATTGTATTAAAAAATCTCTCTCTCTCTCTATATAAGAGCTGCGCTCTTGTCGGTGGAGTAACCGCCATTCCTCTCTTCTTCCCGCCAAAACCTTCACCTCCCGATACGACACGACCTGCACCTTCTCTTTTATTTGTTTCATAAATGTCGCGTTATATTTGTTGTCATTGCGTACTATGCGCAAAATGTCAAACAAGCATATTGCTACATACATACATAAACTCACGCCCGTAATCCCTAATGGGGTGGGCAGAGCCACAAGCAATCAAAGACAACTTGCAGCCACTGTTGATACGGTGTCGTAAGCTGGATATGATGAACCTTATGGTGATAAGGGATCAGCCTATCACCCATAACATATTGCTAATTTAGATGAATTGCGTCGATGTGTCCTTTTAGACCCCCTTTTTTGGGGGTACAAATATCAAATAGCAACTACTAGACTGATTGCTTAAATGGGGCCTTTTCAGTCCTTCCTTCGATTGTATGAACTGTATGAACATAAGTAAATTAAAAAAAATAGAGAAGTACGTCATTCGTTATGCGAATTATTTATCTATGATAGTTTAAGTACTATCTGTTCGTATGTGAATAAAATACAACCCGATCACTCTAGCTATAAAGGCGGCCAAAATCATCCCCATATCACATGGACATGATACACGATGTCATATCCTCGTAAGGCCCGGATTTCCAGACACAATAGTTAAACAATGGGATTTGGATTTTAAAAGGACTTTGGGCCTTACGACCATATTCAATATGCACAATTGCACACACACTCGAATTGAAGTTTTAACATCAGACAAGTTGGAGTCTTTTTCTTATTGGTTAGGTATTTTCTGGTAACTGCTACGGGACAATGTTATGTTCATCTGTCAAAGTAATTGTTTAGAGATTTATTATCGATATTATTAATTTTATCGATAACTACCGAACGTCACTAGCTGAACATAACGCGAACTTGAGTCAACGCGAATGCTATCAAAAGTACGAACTTAAGTGGGATCTCGTAAAATTATTACTATAGAGCCACCTGCTAGCTTATGACAAGGAGGATAAGCGGCGAAATATAGCGGTATGCGACCACTACTGCCGGATTATGGGGCGTAATACCAAATTATTATGGTCGCGTTATAATGTGCTTGAGATGGGAATAGCATTGTTTGATAGCATTGTGGGAGTTGCTTTTAGTCTAGACTTGTTTTCTTGGTAGTTATAGAAAAAAATGTTTGTATAACTCACGCCTGAAGTCTCTAATCGGGTAGGCAGAGCCGTAGGTAATCATCAGCAGAAGGCAAGCAGGCACTTTTCAAACACAACTCAATCTGAAAAATATCTTTATTCAATTGGTAACTTGGATACGAACAAATAATACCTACATAAACTATCATGGATAAATAAATTCGCATAACACATGACGAACTTCTGTATTTTTTTTTTAATTTACTTATGTTCATACAGTTAGAATCATACACTTTGAGTTGTTCATACACTTTGAATCGTCATTTATGTACGTATTTTAAACATATGTCAATATAATCTGTTTTGTACATTTCATGCGCGTAACACTGTAGTAAGTAGCTTATCAACCTGTATAGCCGAGGAAAGGTAGCTACAAGAAAAAACTCGGCACAGATTTTTTAAATGTAACACCTAATAAATAAAAAATCAGTGATATATATTTTGATGTGAAGCTCAGAGACGGAATCAATAAGTAAGTATGAACTATATTATGGAGACAGGTTATCAACCCACCCGTAAGTTAAACTATTTTTAATTCTATACATTTGCGATAGAAAATTCCACTTGATATTAACTCAGAATAATGAGCTGAATCATCCCCCTCAGTATTCGTTACGATGTCATTTACACCCCGTACAAGTACGTACCGTTTTCAGGCCTGAATCACCTGATTGATGATTCCGTGCTTCGGAGGGCACGTTAAGCCGTTGGTCCCGGCTATTAGCCGTAAAAACACCTCCACCAACCCGCATTGGAGCAGCGTGGTGGAGTAGGCTCCATACCCCCTCCGGTTGATTGAGGGGAGGCCTGTGCCCAGCAGTGGGACGTATATAGGCTGTTTATGTTTTATGTTATGTTACAAGTACGTACAGATGTTAGTGACACCGTAACGAATACTGAGGGAGATGATTCAGACCATGATTCTGAGTTGATATCAAGTGAAATTACCTGTCGGAAAATTCATGACAACTCAGGATCATGGTCTGAATCATTCCTCAAAGTTACGATGTCTGTATACGTCCCACTGGGCACAGGCTTCCCCTCAGTAACCGGAGGGGGTATGGAGCATACGCTGCTCCACTGTGGGATGGAGGCATCTGTCAGAACTTCCACTTCTTCTATCGTGTGGGTTGTGAGGTGTATTACCAACCTCATCAACCCTGTTGTCAGGGCTATTATTGAGTCGCCAAAGGCCCCTGACATGACTTATATTAGTAAGTAGTAACCGGGACCATTGGCTTAACATGCCTTCCGCAGCACGGATCATCTTACTTTTTGGACAATCAGGTGTTCAGGCTGTAATGTCCTAACCAAACTAGGTTAGGACATTACAGCCTGAACACCTGATTGTGTGTGTGAACACCTAATGTCCTAACCAAACTAGGTGAAAAACCAGAAAGAGTTTCATCCTCTAGCTGTCAAAATCCGGAAAACTTTAAGGAAATTGCGTACTCAAAACAAGACAGTCAAACTCTTCTGGATAAGGGCACACGTGGGGGTAGCGGGAAACGAGCGGGCAGATGAGCTGGCCAAAGAAGCTGCTCTCAAACTTAAAGTAAAGTCTCACTACGATCGATGCCCTACCTCATTCGTGAAGAATAGGATAAGGCAATCAACAGTTGCAAAGTGGGACCAAAGATACCAAGAAGGTATGACAGCAGCGACTACAAAAGTCTTCCTCCCTGACGCTAGAATGGCGTACCGCTTCGTAAGGAAAGCCAAGTTCACGCCGACAATGGTGCAAGTAATGACGGGACACGGGGGCTTTGCGGACTACCTTTGCAGATTTAAGTTGAGGACTGACGCGGGGTGCTTCTGCGACCCAGATATAAAACAGGACATATGGCATATCCTCCTGGATTGCCCAAAATTTGGTAAAAAAAGGTTTGAGTTAGAAATGCAGATCGATGAGCAACTCAAAAAGGAAAACCTGAATAAAATTCTATTCAACAATAATAGTAGAGTTCCGTTTACAAACTTTTGTACAACAGTAGCAAAATATATTGCAGGATTAAATAAATGACCGGAACGTATGCCGATAAGCGTGCTAAGTACGTTGATCGGTATAGCAGTAAATAGAATAGAGTTAAGAAAAATGTTATGTAGAATAGACAATAAGCAATATAGAAATTAAGCTAAAGAAAACTCTACAACAAGATATATCGTGCGATATATTTGTATTGTAGACTGTAATAATAATTAGCAATAGGAATAAACCATGCCATAAGTAAAACGGAAAAAAAAAGGAGATAAAAAAAAAAAAAAAAAAAAAAGGGAAGAAAAAAAAAAAAAAAGAAAAAAAAAAAAAGTATACAACACGTCCTAGACTAAATTTTTAGTAATATTAATTTCTATTGTAAGATAACGTACAAACAGACTAGTGTCTAAAATTGTGAATTATTATGATTACATATTTATCTATCACAACCACATAACACTGTGAACAAAAAACAGTACACACCCTGAAGCTGACGAAGTGTTACACCAATAGTGCAACACGGATCACCTTCTCCAAAGTAAAAAATGATTGTCTCAGGAGTTTTCGGATGTATAAAGTCTCTGGCCCCATGCCGGAGGACTCACTGACGAAAATACAAAAAAAAAAAAAAAAAAAAAAACCAAACTAGGTATCACAAAGTGTTTTTTTGTGATATGTCTCCACCGGGATTCGAACCCGGGACCTTCGGTTCGTGAGCCCAACGCTCATACACTGAAATACTAACTTTCACTGATTAAATTCGTTATAAACAAAGTATTTTCATAACTCAAAAATATTTTTAGCCAGTTATTGCAAGTAATTTGATTTAAATTCCAAAGTACCTATTAAAAGCGGACGACGAACAGATTGGCAACGAAATAAGGAGTCTTTACGTTCCGTTTCCCCGAAATCGTCCCGGATTCCTGTCCTTGTTAAATTATCCAGGAAGAGTTAATTTCGTTCTTTGATTGACACCTTCACTTAATTACATTCCTTTCCTGGGCTTTTATTGTAATAATGAAGACTGAAGCCTATTAATTGTAATGGGTTTTGTTCACTGTCAAGATTCGACCAAATCTTGAGAGTTTCTTACGCTGCTACTACCAGGCGAGAGCCCTCATTTGTCCGGCCAAGTAGTTAGTGCAATTTGCGGCAAATCTACAGTTAAAAAAATAATGCGCTGCTATTTTTTCTCATCGTCACATTTTAAGAAAGAAAGAAAGAAACATTTATTACTTCGGGACACCATAGACACAGACAGACTGGTACATTACATCCAACACAGGACGGAAATCAATACACAGAAAAAAAAATCCAAACCAAAAAGAAAAACAAACCAAAATCATAAAATTAGGCTATCAAATAAATAATAAAAAATAATTAGGCTATTAGGTTATTTTTTAGGCTGTTGTGGGTAGGGGTATGAACTAAATACTGTTTTTTTATCAGTTTTAGTCAGCCTTGAACGTCGAGGCTGGCATAACAAACTTTGTTAAAATCCCATAAATAAAATAATAAAAAACCAACATGGCGTTCATTAATGGTGGCAATAAGATTTTAATAGAATCTTGGTTTTATAATATAGACATATTCTCAATAAATCAATTACTTAATCAATAACTTTTTTTTAAGTTATCTTTATTTCTTTTCTTCTTTGTTGAAACTACATCGAAAATTTGAAAAAAAAAACACATGAGCTCATGACTATTACTGCCAATTGGACTAGTCAGAGGTACATCGCAAGATGCACTAAGTACCCAAGCCTCAACAAGCGTTCTGTTAGACCAACGTGATAGGTGGTGAGCCGTACAGTCATGAGCAATATAATGTACCCACATTAGGACTCTGTCGCACTAATATATAAGACATTTAGTGAGACTTACAGTTCAATTTGTCAAAAAAGTTAATCTAACATGGTACCAAAGTACATTATTAATGCTCGTGACCGTACCGCCGATTCCCTATTGAGTAACTAACTTAAGATTAAGCGGATATTAAATTCACAAAAGGTTTAGGATTTCCTTTTAGAATTGAAAATAGGGTTACCTCATGAAAACCTCATGACTTTTCTTTGATAACTTTTCAATTAAGTTTTTTCGAGGATGTTTAACATGAAACAGGCTTGACAAATAGCTGAATACTTTAATTGTTTCTTACCCTTTTGTGTCGTTGTCTGGAAATTGCTAAAAGTAGAGCCACAAGCTGTGCATATTTTTTTTTTTTTTTTTTGCTGTGTGTTTGTTTTATTTTTGTGTTTTATTTATTTGTGCTTTTTTATATTCTTTTTTATTTTTTTTGTGTTTTGTGTTTATGGCATATATTTTTTATATACCTAAATTAAACCTAAATATAAACAGACCCACTGCTGGGCACAAGCCTCCCCTCTAT
Source organism: Pectinophora gossypiella (assembly GCF_024362695.1). Classification (NCBI taxonomy): domain Eukaryota; kingdom Metazoa; phylum Arthropoda; class Insecta; order Lepidoptera; family Gelechiidae; genus Pectinophora; species Pectinophora gossypiella. The sequence continues at coordinate 2,702,705 of NC_065421.1, read as the reverse complement.
CAACCTGAAGGGGTGTGCAGCATACTCCACCACGCTGCTCCACTGTATATAAATTAACAAAAGAATAATTGACTGTTCCTGTTCCTTTACATACATACATAAACAGCCTACATAAGTCCCACTGCTGGGCACAGGCCTCCCCTCAATCAACCGGAGGGGGTATGGAGCATTCTCCACCACGCTGCTCCAATGCTAGTTGGTGGAGGTGTTTTTACGGCTAATAGCCGGGACCAACGGTTTAACGTGCCCAACGAAGCACGGAATCATCTTACTTTTTCGGACAATCAGGTGATTCAAGCCTGAAAAGTCCTTACCAAACAAAGGACAGTCTCACAAAGTTATTTCGACAATGTCCCCATCGGGAATCGAACGCGGCCCTCCAGATCGTAAGCCTAACGCTTTAACCACTAGACCACGGAGGCTGTTCCTTTATAGTGGTATAATCCTCACTTTCCTCCTCCTCCTTCGTTCCTTCCCCTTTTATTTGTCAATGCTATGTCATGTGCTTAGAATAATATACTTTAGTTGTAAGCTTAAGTTATGTTGTCATTTTCGATTTAGTAACACGTCTTTGTAAATTATGGATCTACTACTAGGGGGCAGCGGGAGGCGAGGAAGACTCCAGCGCCGCCATTCGGAACTAGCCTGCAAGCCTGCAACAACCGTCGCGCGTCGAGTGCGCGTCCTTTCATCGTCAAAATGAGAATATTTTATAATTAATTTATAATCTCCTATTCATTATAATACATATGTTAAATTGATACTTAACGGCCTCCGTGGTCCAGTGGTTGAGCGTTGTGCTCACGATCCGGAAGTCCCGGGTTCGAATCCCGGTGGGGTTATATCACAAAAATCACTTTGTGATCCCTAGTTTGGTTAGGACATTACAGGTTGATCACCTGATTGTCCAATAAGTAACATGATCTGTGCTTCGGAAGGCACTTTAAGCCGTTGGTCCTGGTTATTACTTACTGATGTAAGTACGTAGTCGTTACATGAGTCTTGTCAGGGGCCTACGGCGGCTCAGTAATAACCCTGACACCGGGTTGATGGGGTTGGTAATCCACCTCACAATCCACACAATAGAAGAAGTTGATACTGGCGTTTTTACTAAATGAAGAACCCAAAATCACTTTTCTTGTTGATTGTGGAACGAAAGGACAGCTTCGGCAGAGCGGTCGAGGCGGGCCTTAACACATCCTATGTATTATTAAATTAACTGTTCCTACTTTAAGATTTGTATATGTATAATTCTAGTGAATTATTGTATTGGGATAGTCCTGTGAAGATAGTTCTAGAACATTGATAAATAAATAAATACTTTAAACTATCTGCGACATTGTAACCAAAACCACCTATTCCCGTTGCGGCACTCGCATTCACCCTTAAACCTAGCCAGCAATAACTAAATTACTCGAAACCCACCGACGCGGTCATGTCTGTGTTTACTTGCCATGAATATTCTACGCGCCTACCGACTGTTAACCTGCTCGAACTAGGTCTAAACGGACGATTAGGTTTTCCAGTAATGTTCCTGGATTAGACGCTTTAGAGCCTTGGGCGGCGCATTTCGTGACTTATTGGGCTATTGTAATACCCTAGATACTCCATACAAAAAATCTTTCTTACCGTGTGCCGCGTAGGGCTCTATCCATTAGTGCTAACATGATTGCACGTAGGTTTCGTATGGTGTAATTATACGAAAGGGACTTACAGAGCCTTGTGGACTCCATACAATAACGCATTCCGGGTGTTGATGGGGTTGCCTCGTTTCTGTAGTGCATCTGAGGTGTTCGCCGCTGCGGGCGTCGACGGCTTCTCGTTCGATCGCTCTAGGGACATCTCCAATTTGGTCAATGTACATCCTTCTAGGTCTTCCTCTGCCAGCCCTATCACCAACCTTCGCTTTACCGCTTTCGTAATCCTATTATCCATCATGCGCTCTACGTGTCCAAACCAATTTAACATTCCTCTTTCTTAGTCACTATATCGTCTTTTACACCACATCACTCTCTACCCTGTTACTATTTTTATTAAAAAAATAATGATCAGTTTGATAACAAGTGATCACTTGTTATTACTATTGCCTGATCAGGCTATTCATACCACCACCTCCATAATTTAGAGTTAATGCCATCTGCGAGAAGGCCCGTGCCCCAGCAGTGGGGACGTTAATGAGCTGATGATGATGCCGTCTGCGGCAAACCAGCAAAAGCTGTTTTTTTTTTGTCAACATACTGTTTATAATAATATTACTTACACAAAATGTCAAGCCTGCAATTTGTCGTTGGTATCTATATGTATATTTATTTTAAATTAAGGTATTAAAAGCAAAGTCAGTAAGAAGAATACCAACACCCAATTCATTATATTGGAATTGGCGCATCGAAGTTGCGCCGCGTAGATAATGGTAGAATGAATTTTACATGTTTGTTGGATCTAACTGGTTGCATACATTTGGGCTTTGTTTGGGCCATGTTTAGGCTACGTTTGGGCCTAGACAATGCACGGTTTGCGTGCTTTGGCACTATTCAAGCAAAATGATTTCAAAGCTGCACATCGATTTGTTGGTCGTTTCTATGTTAATTTGAGTTTGTCCAACCTGATATGTTTTACGTAAAATTCATACCTAACTTCCTATCCTTGGACCCCTCAGACCCGCAATCTGACCCCTAGAATTAGTAAAAACAAACAGGAGACGTAATTAATAGCCGTGGTAATTCGCACAGGTACATTAATTTGCGGTTGCAGTACCCTAGGCTGGGGTGGGATCCCGTTGTTAGTATTAAGGGAAATTCGTAATACTTTCACTTTTACCCCACTCAAATTAGGATTCAATACATACATATATAAGCAGCCTATATACATCCCACTGTTTGGCATAAGGGGCTTAAAAGGCCAGGAATGCATCTAAAATAACAAAATTGCTTTTTGTAATTTTTTGATATTGCGCACTTATTTTTATATGCGCAAATGTTAAATTGCGATATTGATTTTTAGGTGAATTGCTTGTATGTGGTTTTTTATACCCTCTGCGGATCTAGCTTACCGTAAGCACGCGACTCTTTCTCGCCGTGACAGAGATCGTCTGTCTCTTTCTGTGCAGTACTGTGAGAGAGTGACGGGTGACGTATTATGTCGAGGCGAAAAAGAGTCGCGCGCTTACGGTGCTAAGCCCGCTGGTGTTCCCTCGATCAACTGAAGAGAGTCTAGATCATACTATATCAAGTTGTTCCAGTGCGTGTTCACTGAAAAAAAAATGTTTAAAAAAATAAGTATCTACTTACACAATTATATAAATGTATGTATGATAGCGCGACAGCGAAATATTGAAAATCTTGCACTTGTTTACGACACACGTGCAAGGTACGGTAGTGGGGAAAACCCTTATAAGACAGCAAGCCGCACGAGTTGTATGTGGATCGCTCTGTCTTGCCGAGTGCTCGGAGGTAACTCTCACGTCTACCCACACTGCAGCCATCGACGTAGAGGCAGGGGGGGTATTTTATTAAAATACCCTCCTACCGCGGCTCCAAACGGTATCACCGTTATCACCCTATCCACCCCCGGCCTCCCACCAGCGGGTCTGACCGGGGAGGGTGTGATAACGCGTGCTCTGCCAGGCGGACCGCCAAACCTCGCACGCAAGCAGCCCCAACGCCGCTTCATCGCGCCTCAGCCGTAACGGGGTGAGCATGGCTCCCCCAACAGCTGGAGTCGCGAAACGCAGGGCGCGCGTATTCGTGCGCTCCTACTTCGACACCGCGCTCGCTGTTGCCACCACTGCAGCAGCGTCCAGAAGATCGCTTTCGCCCCCGCCATGCTTAGCTGGCGCCACCCGCCGACCGCCTTCTTTCCCGCTGCCCCTGCCCAAACTTCCGGGAGCAGGAGCCGCGGTAAAGAGGACCACGACGCCGCCTGAACGTCGTCCACCGCAGCCCGTGGCGAGGACCACGCCGCCCACCGCACTCTCCATGCCCCTGTTGGACATGGAGACGACACCGCCGCGGTCATACGCGGCGGTGTTAAACACCAACCCCAACTCGCCGCCGCACGCGCCACCGCGTCCGTCCCTCCGGACGACGCCCACGCCGTCGCCGTCGAAGTCTGTGCACCTCCAGCCGCCGCTCGCACCCGCGAGCAAAAAGATCCCGCCCATCGTGGTCGACCGGCTGCCTGACTGGCCCCACCACTTCCGTAAGCTGCGGGAGCTGCTGGGCCACGTCCCCAACGCGCGCCCGTACGGGAAGGGCGTCCGCTTCCTGGCGAGGACCGAGGAAGAGTTCCGGCTCTACCAGCGGTACCTCACCACCCTGGAGAGAGCCACGGGACTCTCCTGGTTCGCGTACGCCCCACCGGCGGAGCGCTCGTTGAAGCTGGCCATCCGTGGCCTACCCCTGGACACCGACGTCGCCGTCCTGGAAGAGGAGCTGCGCAACCGCGGCTTCGAGCCGACTTTCATCCGGCCCATCCAGGCTCGAGAGGGGAGACCGGGCTGTATCTTCTTCACGGAGATCCGTAGGACGCTGGGATTCCAGCGAGTCTACGAGATCTCCGAGCTCCTCTACATGCCCGGCATCAAGGTCGAGGCGTGGAGGGGAAGAAGAGGTGCAGCTCAATGCCACCGCTGCCAACAATTCAGACACAGCAGTCACAACTGCCACCGTCCTGCAGCCTGCGTCCGCTGTGGCGAGTGCCACACTGCGAGCGAGTGTCCGCGTCCCCGGGAAGACCCGGCCACCTGCTGCAACTGCGGGGGACCACACCCTGCAAACAGCCCCTCCTGCCCGGTGAAGATGCGTGAGCTGCGCAACACCAGGGCGGGCACCGCACCCACGACCGTGAGAAGACCGATTCCACCAGCAGTCTCCATCGTGGACCCCGGTAGTGAGCCGACCGCGCAGGGCTCACTCATGGCCGCGGCAAATGGCCCAAACGGGCCCAAGCCGAAGCGCCCACGAATCCGCAGGAGAGCGAACCCTGCTCCCGTCGCTACCACCACTGCCGAGCCCATCGCCGTGGAACCCGTCCCCCCGCAGCCCTCTACGTCAGAGACAGCAGCCGCCGCCCCTCCCAAGGGGAAGAAGGCGAGGCTCCGAGCGGAGGCTCCCCCAGCTCCCTCCAGCGAGAAGCTGGAAGTCCTGGAGGAGACCATGCAGTTGCTGCATAACATCCTGGCCGCCATTCGCACACAGACCGACCCAGTGCCCATCATCGTGGGAGGCCTGGCATCGCTGCTGGGCCAACTCACCGGTGGGCACTGACTACCAACACCGGACTGGACCGGGGCTGCCCACATCCACTACTCCTCGTCGAGTAGTTAGGATCGTGGCCACCCCCCGGGGGATGAGTTGACGCTTCCAGTGGCAGTGGAAGCAGTCCTCTCCCCCCCTCCAGCCGACTCGACACCAGCTGCCCCGGCGACGGAGCAGCTCACCGGACTTGACACCACCGCCAGCTGACGGGCGCTCACTGGGCCTCCCCCAATGGGGAATCACCCGGTGGGCTCGACCTCGCTGGCGGCTCCACGGAATGACGACAACATCGTGGCTCACGGAGGGGCGTTCTCGCCCGCCGTGTCCCAAACCCCGTGACACGCCCGTTTTTGCGGGCGGCGAGCGCAGCCACATCAAGGGGGCTCAGCCCCGAGGATGTCTCCCCGCCGCGGGCTTCGCCCGCGACGAGAAGAAACCCAACGACGAGTTGTATGTACCATTCTTGCGTCGAACTCCGTACAGACAACATCCAATAAAAGTAATCTGCGTCAGTGAGCCATCGTTTAACTGGCGCTATGCGTCCTCCACAAAGGTCCCTGTTACCTTGGGATCAGAGTACAATATTCGTGTTCTAACATGTATGTGTGTTTCGATCTTTACTCTACTAAGTCGATCAAATGAAAATGCATAGAGCCCTTGGACACTTCATACAAGAATGTCGTTTTTATCGTATGTCGTCCTACCGAGTATTTGCAAGCGTGACAGAGAGTTCACGCACGCTCCCTTACTCCTTAACGGCTTACGACCACATAAACTAATAAAGATCTCCGTGGTCCAGTGTTTGAGCGTTGGGCTCACGATCCGGAGGTTCCGGGTTCGATTCCCGGTGGGGACATATCACAAAAATTACTTTGTGGTCCCTAGTTTGGTAAGGACATTTCTGGCTGATCACCAGAATGTCCGAAAGTAAGACCCGTGCTTCGGAAGGCACGTTAAGCCGTTGGTCCCGGTTACTACTTACTGATGTAAGTAAGCAGTCGTTATGTGAGCCATTTGAGGGGCTTTTGGCGGCTCAATAGTAACTCTGACACCAGAGTTGATCAGGTTGGTACTCCACCTCACAACCCACACGATAGAAGAAGAACTAGTGAGATCCAGCTAGAGGTGAGGTAAATCTATCTCGGCACAGATAAGAATTGATGCGTAGTGTCCGTTCTGCACGTAGTACTTATTCTTCATTCTACGCTGTTAGTCAATATCACAAAGTCATAAATGTAACAAAGTTAAATTGACTGAATTATTTCATTTCCACTTTCTATTTAGCCAGACGCCGCTTCCGTCTATTTATTAGTTTGAATAAAAACGACTGTAAAATATACAAATCATGTTCAAAGAAAACAAACTGTTTTGCTCGTTCCCGGCGCTCCCAGCACAAAGGCGGAATAAAACAGCAGCGAGTGGGGAAAAGCGAAAAAATACACTTCAGCATGTTATTAGTGAACCCTTTATGAATTAACTGTGAATTTTCTACTTATGTCGTTTTGTGCGTGCTCCTACGTGCTGGTACAAATGTCTCTACGGAACTAGTTACTTGCAAAAGGGAATTCGTTATAGTGGATTTTATAAAATAATAGTACAACACCAGGGTTGTCACCTATAAAATCTGTCAACCAGGACAAGAAATGTGAAAACTCTGAATTTTAGAGCTGATACAGCACGGGGATTTTTGCCTACTACTCAGTGAAATAAACAACGTAACATAAACTCAGGACTACATATCTCAATTGGGCTTCAAAGGACAGCCTCCGTGGTCTAGTGGTTAGAGCGTTATGCTCACTATCTGGAGGTCCGGGTTCGATTCCCGATGGGGACATTGTCGAAATCACTTCGTGAGACTGTCCTTTATTTGGTAAAGACTTTTCAGGCTTGAATCACCTGATTGTCCAAAAAAGTAAGATGATTCCGTGCTTAGGAGGGCACGTTAAGCCGTTGGTCACGGCTATTAGCCGTAATAACACCTCCACAAACCCGCATTGGAGCAGCGTGGTGGAGTATGCTCCATACCCCCTCCGGTTGATTGAGGGGAGGCCTGTGCCTAGCAGTGGGACGTATATAGGCTGTTTATGTATGTATGTATGGGCTTCAAAGGCACATCGGCAAAAGGAACTAAGTACCCACAGCTCACCTAGCATACAAAAGAAAAGTAAAATAAAATACATTTTTAATAAAATACAGTTTTAAAACCTTACGCTCCCAAGACGCTTTCTGAAGTAGGACAAATCCGGGAAACGGACGGGCGGTAACCCTATACACAGTTAACTTACAAAAGACTTACAAGCTTACTTCTTTGCTGTAATAAAAGCGAATAAAAACATAAAAGGCGTTGAGCTGCTTACTAACCCCGGAGTGTCGTAAAAACCGAAAAACGGATTATGTTCTATTTAACATAAGTGACCTTTCATTATGACCGATGATCTATGCAAGAGAAGTCTCTTAGGATCAAAGCCAATGGTATTCCATAGTCTAAACTAAGGACGTTTGTGATGTGTTATCACTGGGATTCAAACCCGAGACCTCCGGGTGCGTTTATGTTTGTACTGTATCTGGGCTTTTCGGTGCAGTCTTGTATTCTAAAACTTTTTGCGAAGAAAAATTGCAACTTATAAAATATCATCATCCCCCTAGCATTAAAAAAACGGGAGCTTTTCACAGGCTCCGCTTACCTAACCTGAAGATTTGACAGGTCCGGTTTTTTACAGAAGCGACTACCTGTCTGACCTCTGAAAACCAGGCACATACCTCGGAAAATGCATTTCTTAGGAATGTGACTTTCCTCACGATGTTTTCCTTCACCGCTGAGCACGTGATAATCATTTATGATCCAAACGTGAATTCGAAAACAAATCGACAATCATTGGTTTAGGCTTGTAGTGGATTCGAACCTGCGACCTCAAAGTGAGAAGCATGCGTTCTACCATCTGGGTTACCATGGGTACTTATAAAATAATGGGTATAAAATGTCTTCCTTAGAACTTACCCTGGAGATATTCAAAGTGAAAGCAGTAAGAGGATGTAAGGCTAGACCACATGGCAGTTCCCACGGGGTTTCCAAGGAGTGCAGAAATTAACGCCAATACCCAATTGGAGAATCGTGTTCTCAAAATCGGCAACTTTATTTTATTTTAAAAAGGGTACAGTTTAACTTTTAATTCTAAAAGGGTGTCGAGTTTTTGAGGATTTAAATACTTAAGTATTTGAAAATCGAATGGGAAATGGTGTTACTAAAAATGTAAATACAAACTCCGCTATAAAGTTTGTTTATAATATTCCGGCCAAGTAGTTAATGCCATCTGCGGCAAATCTATAATAAGTCACGTATATATAAGTATGTTATTAATACTTTATTTTATTTAATCAATGTGGTGATAGTTACACAAACAAACTCTTAATAAAGGTACAATAATGGCCCCGATTCTTGCTACACATCCTAATTTTATTTTAAGTTATATCTGTCATTTTCTTATCCGCCGAAAAGGAAAGGGACGGATAATTGACAACTGTTAATTTTAAAGTGAATGCTAAATGCTAATCTCACTCATATGACAATGTAATCCGTTTCATATGAGCTATCAACTTAATTCTGTCGGGTTATTAGTCAATATAAATTTTGGAAGGGATATTTAAAATAAATGTTATGTCTGTCGATTACCCGTCCCTTTCCTTTTTGGTGGATAAGAAAGTGACAGGTATACGAGTAACTTAAAATAAAATTAGGTGGTGTGTACTGGAATCAGCACCAATGTAATACTAAATTGCCAGGTTTATCATGGTTATCATGCTTTGAAATCTTACCTTTAATGAAATTACATTTGCTTATACTTCAATCTCCAAAATTCTTGTATCTCCAAAAACCTTCGCAGCTCAACTATAAGAGCATAAAAATCAAAGCGTGACTTATAATTCTAAACTTAAAAAAGTTGCAAGATTGGTTCTTGCACCTATCTTGCAACACCTTCTTAAGTTTCATTCAAAATTTAAGAAGGTGTTTACTTTATAGAGCCGGCTCTATAATTCAGTGTAGGTAATTTATTATTTGATAGCATTAGCAGCTCTCTCTTCGGCTTCTTGTTGTAACTCCTGCAGCCTCTGTATGGCCTTTTGTCTTCTCCTTTCCAATGGAGTTTTACTCCACCACGCTTCCGCTGATGCATCCTTTAAAAATATATCAGGACTTAAGATATGCGTTAACGTAGTAATATCCAGACTGAGAGAGGAAATTCTGTCCTTTCTAGCTAATGAATACAAAAAATGAACACTAAGGAAAATCGTCCCACACCTTGTTCCCTAAATATCCCTGTTCATTCCACTGACTTTTATTCTTGTTCTTTCACGTTGCAGTCACTCCGGTCATAAAACTCTCTGCCTGAGTCTGTTCATAAACTGCTTTTACCGTAAGGTTGCCTGGCAGAAATTGCTGTTTAGCAATAAAGCCGCCTATTGTGCTTATTTTATTCGTCTGTACATGTCTTAAGTTTATGTTATGTGCCATAAAGATTTTTTGATTTGTTGATTGAAAAGTTCTCCTCAATAAAATTCTCCAAAGGAAAAGTTACCTATGCGGAAAGCAAGGGTAACATGCAAATAATTACCTGTTCAGCATATACAGGTTCTCTAGAACTCAATTGAACAGCAACCTCTTGCGCAGTCAGTGCGCGCACTCGCAACTGCAATCTTCTCTTAGTTGTTAACACTGCATCTAAAGTTGCCAACAATGTCCCTGCAACGACCAATGCAGATGTACATTATTGCAGCAATAATGAAGACACCGAAGAAATTCACCTGAAAAAGCCATATTGCTATTTGACAGTTATTAACATTGCCCGCATACTTTTACAAGCGCAAATGTCAAATTGGAATTGGAAGGTTTATTTTAATTATTTTATTGCTTATTTAGATGAATTGCGTCCATATAGAGTCAAACACCCTATAATGGTTTTGTTTTTTTTTTTATTAAGAGCCACGTTCTTGTCGTTGTTGCATTGTCATCTCAAGTGGTCATCTCCATCCATAATTATTGTTAGACGCCCAAAATTTTAGAGATAAATAGTTCCATCCAATCGATCTCACATATTTTTGTAGAGATAGATACGGAAAATTAAAACGCTGATATTTTGTAGTACCAGTTGATGAAAGTTATAACTATCGAAGAGTAATTAAAGAAAGTTTGCACTAATAATTATGCATATAGTTATCCTTATAAACTTACCAATAGTATAAGAATCAGATACTCTAGCTAAGCAAGATACATCAAGTCTCGGCGACAAGGCACCAGCCCTGTGAAGCTTGGTTCTCCACATTAGAGAAATGCTTCCATAATCCGCTCTCGGTATCTGAATAATTTTCTGATAACACTGAAATAGGAGTTTTTGTTCCGCCTCCCAAGGACTTCTTGATGTACCCACGAATATAACACGGTCTTCAGGACATATTGCTGTAAACAAAAGATTGAGCTGATCACAGAAATACATTTAGGAATTTCAAATGGGTACTTATAAGTGAGAGAAAAGATCAGAAGTTAATGATATTGATTGTACCAGAATACCTATATAAAAGTACGTTGGGGCACATTGAATGAAATTATTTTAGACACGAACTTTAAGAAAAATAATTGTATAAGATATTCATAGACGCAAAACTATGATACATCACGCAATAGCACCTTTTATAATCTTCACCAAATCCTTCTTCAGTCGTTTCGGATCAGTCTTGTCAGTTTTGGGAATTTTCTTCACGAACGGTTTTTCAGCGTCATCCATCCATATAACAGAAGGTTGCAGTAGCCTCGACACTTTCATCACTAAATGAATCAACATGATCAGTCCTGTTTTTCCTGGGTACTTGCCGACTATATTAGCTGGTGTAAGGTCGAATAATGTTGCCCCTGTTTCACTGCAGATTGCCTGTATTAGGAACTTCTTTCCACTACCCGAAGGACCTTGAGGCAAAATCAGTATTTTTATGACTTTAATTCGTGGGAGGGTTAAATTAGAGATCATTGTTAAAGTCATGCCATGAGAGAGTTAATTTAGAGAATGTTATACATATTGAAACATGGTATACATTTTATCTACTTGAACACCAAACGAATGGAATAGCACTGCATAATATGTTTCGTAAATATTTTAGTTCTGAGGGCTGAAGTGAAGAATAAATTGTAGTAAACATGATTAAATTTAAACCAAATAAACGTACCACTAAGTAAAACAGAGCGCACCAAAGGAGTGTGATTCCGAACATGTTCGGACCCAAGAGGCAATATACAGTATTCTTTCACCAACTGTCTTATATCTCCCAAACAAGGCTCTGGTTCCAGACCCTGACTCCTCCATTCAGCTCCAACATAACACTTCTCTCCTATAAACTCATCTATTTTAACTACGGGATAAGGACGAATGATTCCGTTGGATACAAGTTCTTCGAAAAGTGATTCAGTGGTACGATCTGGTGTCAGATCTTTTTCTTTCTTCTTCTTACTTTTTTTACCTCCGCGGCGAACCTATAATGTCAGTTTTCAGCTTACAATAAAGTAAGTACAACAAAATATAAACAGCCGTCCCATCAAAGGCACATGTTTATGTTATTCAACCGGAGATAGTATAGAACATAATATGTATATTTTACTGTGCAACTTCATTGACAGTGTTAGTAAAGTTGTTCGATATATTTGTACATATTATAGGCAACACATTTACTAGACTTTATAAGCCTCCGACTGGGCCTTATATGATTATAAACGATTTTTAAAAATGTTTTATAATTACCTTTTTCTGCGGCTTCTTTGCTTTCTTTCCTTTATGAGCTCTGTCTTTATCAAACGCTGCTTGCAATAACTCCAGTTCACTTCTCATCATTTCATCAACTATGTTTCTTATTTCTTGTTCGATTTTGACCATTTTCTCTCTTTCAATCATATCTTTATAATAGCGTTCGTGGGTATTATCTGGATCGTCTTTGAATTTCCAAATGTCTTCAAATCTGTAAAATTTGTACATTCGTGTTTTGTACATTGAATATCAAAACGATATTTTACTTTTCTGTTAGTTTTAGTTTGGTTTTAACAAATCATTTGAGTTTTTAATGGCAAAGAGGTTTTACTATTAAAAGCGGTTTTACTTGATGTGCTGATTATACTTACTCCTCATTAGAATTAATAGCATCTTGCAAGAACGCTGATTGACTACATTTATAAGTCTGCAAATCTTCTGCTTCATCCTTATTTTTATTATCATCTGCTTTATTATTCTTTTTCTCCTTACTGTCTTTACTTTTTTTGGATTCTCTCGATGACGTCACGGGTGAAGATTTACTTAGCAGTTCACTGTCTGTTCCAGTTCCTTTATGAGGAAAAATATAATGATTATAATTTACTTATTACAAACAGTATATTGTGACATTATTTTTTTTTTCATATAGTCCACAACATTGCGTTTTATAACAATCGGATCTGACGAAAAGCTGTAAGCGTATTAAACTTCATGTTTTATATTACCTACTGTACATGATGTGTCTAAAAATTTTTTAAAGATTTCTCAAAAGCTGAACGGAGTACTGTATTTTTACCTTGCCTGCTAAACATAGCTCTACTACCACCTCCTTCTTCTGAAGGGAAGTCAGGGAATCTGCCTGTTCTCTCATAGTATTCCTTAATCCACCGTCTGAGTTCATCTCCAATTTGTTCATTCAGTCTAACGCCGTGTTGAGCTCTCAATTGCTGTTCCATCGCAACTAGAGCTTCTTGATACTCCTTTTCTCTTTCTTTTTGAAGTTGACGACGATACTGCTTAACCTAAGTGCATAATTATGGAGTTCCTGCTATTAACATAATTTATACACCATCTTCTAATATCGTCTGGGTACTGAGGTGGATCATCAACCTCAGCAACCCTGATGTCAGGTTTACTATTGAACCGCCAAAGATCTCTGACTTGTCTCATGTAACTTAAATAAATAATAATAATAAATACATTTATTTCCAAAAAATAACTATTACAATGAAGTTAACAATGGTTGTACTTAAAATACAAGAATGTGTTTCCTAAACTAGGTAAAAACCTGTATCTTACTAAGTAGATATCAGGATCAACGGCTTAGTGTACCATTAGTGCATAATATTTTTTCTAAAATTTATTTTTAAGAACACTTGATTCTATAGTATAGAAATCGCAAGCGTTAAAGTGACTGCGTAAACTTTCTAAGTTATATTAGAAAGGAGATGGACTGAAATAGTGGTTCACTAATTTAGTGGACACATTCAGCACAAGAAAATACGAAAAATGTACCATATGAGCACAAATAACTAAAATAAAGTATAAGAATACCTTGATAATATAATAAAACTTACCTCTTCAGCTTTCTTAACTTCGGCGGATTCAACATAAGGAGGTAGTTCCATGCCTATTAAAAGCTGCTCCTGGCGTTTTCTCTTCTTCGTAGCCCTCCTCGCTATGAATCCTCTCCAGACCCTCTGTATGGCTGTGGCAGCTGCCGCAGACATCTCCCCTTTCTGATCTCTGCCTTTTTCTTTGAGAAGTCGTATTTCTTTCATGAATTGGCCTCTGTGAACATAATTATAAAAATCATCATTTGCTGATCATTTTCTGTTGGCCCATCCAGAATTTATCTGGCAGGTTAGTCATCAAACAGTCCGTCAAAAAGTGATAGAAATGGTAAAGGTAACCTAAATAGTAGAACTAAACTGAACAGGTGCGTCAAAACTTTTAAGGGTTGATGAATTCGGTAAACCTCGCTTAGCCGCTGGTGGGGAGCGGAGAGTTGCCATTCTATACGTAGTATTATTCATTCTATGGTCTTAGCTTACCTAAGGCGTCCTTGACGAGCCCGTTCATGGCTCTGTATGATTAGCACAGCTTGCTGCTCAGTCAGCACTAGAGGCTGTTTCTTCGGAGGCTCGTATCCTAGCTTCCTCAGGGTATCTTCAATGAACTGCCGACGGCTTTGGACCTCTTCTTCCCGTTCTCTGATGAAATATTGGGGAACCACTGGCTCTGCTTCGAAAGGAGTCACTTGAAGTTTTGTTAGAGCCTGTAAATTTCGTCAGGAGTTGATATTTTTGTAGTGGATCATATTTGAGGTCATAGAAAATACTCAAAATCATTTGTTTTTTTTTTTCAAAACAGTAAAAATAAATCAAACTAAATATATTTTATTGCCTTCGCGTAAAACATAATAAAAAAAATACTTATGAAAGAAAAATATAACAATAAGAAATATTATCATTTTATGTTAGAAGGAACACAATATCAGTCCTGAACCATTTTTAAGTAAATCAACTTCAAACCTTCATCACTTACCTCATCATCATCATAAGTATAATCCGACAGATGGACTTCGACCAAATCATGCTTGATCTCAATCAGCCTTCCCAAACACGCTTCCAGCAGGCGTTTGACTATCAAGCGCTTTTGTGGCTGCAGCATCTGGTCATAAACGTTGTCTAATCTAGCTAGAAGTATTGTATAGCGTACTCGTATGTCAGAAAGCAGCGGCTGGAGGGCAGTTCTTTCCGCTTGTCCAGCGGCGAAAAGTGCTTCGTCTGCTTGAGTTGCTTCGCCAATAAGTTCTGATGTCTCACAAAGTAGTGCATTGTAGGTTTTGTTCGACATTTTGTTTATATACTTATAATTATTTTTATAAATATATATTTTCTCTTTAGTGTCCTAATGTTAGCTTATTTTAATAATAATAAATGTTTTTCTATAGTTCCTCTTCTTATCTCGTGTGGGTTGTAAGATCAATAATTGATCTCTACAACCCTGGTATCCCAGGGTTACTATCTACTTATTAGGAATCACAACATTATTAACTCTCACTAATACTTATAATTTTTCGTTTGTCATAAAAGAACTTCACTTCAAGCTATGGTAATCAGTTAGTTTATATCTTTACATATACTTGTATTATTGTAAATATTTTCAAAGGCACGACATTTTAAAATAGGTCTAAGCTTTATTATTTTCACAGGTAAAGCAAAAGATTAACATTATTATAAATCACTTTTCACAGTTTTTCATTCACACATTGTGTTCGAAGCGGTGTTAAGCGGAATACGAACGGTTTATCGACAAAACACGTTGTGTTGCTATCAACAAGTTCCGCTTCACTTAACATGTTTATTTTTGTTAAAATATTACGCTTGGCAACATTATCATTTAATAAAGGCCGTATTTTATGTGTTATCACCCGTTTTATTTCAGTGGTTACGGGTATGAATTTGTGTACTATGAATATTTTTGTATTTAAAGAACGCCTAGGGCCAAGTGCCTAGGTTTTTCTTGCAGCTTCTTTTCCCCGGCTATACATGTAGTGAGAGCTGGAGCAGTTTTAGGTGGATGAGACGTTCGTTATGTAAAAAATGACGATTCAAAGTGTAATAACATAGTTTCACCTACTGAATAAAGATATTTTTGAATTTGTATTTGATTATAATAATGACAAAGTGTAACCAGCGACATGTTACGTAGATTTATAAATTGATATTAAAAATGTCTCTTTCGACTTAAA
Organism: Pectinophora gossypiella; assembly: GCF_024362695.1. Classification (NCBI taxonomy): domain Eukaryota; kingdom Metazoa; phylum Arthropoda; class Insecta; order Lepidoptera; family Gelechiidae; genus Pectinophora; species Pectinophora gossypiella. The sequence goes on along the minus strand of NC_065421.1, from coordinate 2,686,908 downwards.
ATATATACTTTTTAGACACTGGTTTGTATTTTTGAAGGACTTTTTTTGTTTTTATAGCACTCACCCGTATCAAAAGCAAACTCACAAAGGGAAAATTAAATCGAAAATTCTCGAATCGAAAAAGACTCGGACGGGACTTGAACCTTGAACGGCTCTTGTCAAGCCGGGACGAGCGTGTTAACTATTATACCACCAGGTCCTCATCCTGTCCGTGCAATTTCTCTTTATCTGAACAGACATCAGCAATATAATGTACCCACTTTAGGACTCTGTCACACTAACATATTTGATAATATCAAATATGTTAGGAACTGTAAGTCTCCCTAAATATTATTTGTCAAAAAAGTTAATATGACATGGTACCAAAGTGTATAGATATTAATGCTCGTGACCGTACATATCATCATTATATACAGACACCAGCGCCATCTGTCCCACATATTGAGCTGGTGCTATTATTTCTTGGACCAGGAGTTTGGAATGCGTCGATGCGTGGTTGTGCGGAAAACCAGAGGGAAACCACTGGCCTATTTTTGAACCTGACAGCAAGCAGCAGTAACTATCAGTACTATTCAGAGGCGGAGGACAGGAGTTCTAGTGCGGCTTTGAAATATACTACTCTGGGCGCCATTCCACTCACGTCAGACAAAGTATACTGCGGGGCGGAAGGCAAGAGGGAAACCACTGCCTTATTTTCCCTAAAAAGTAACATGGAGAATGCTACACCAACAAAAGCGTGGCTCTTAAATTAGTGTGTGTGTGTGTGTGTGTGTGTGTGTGTGTGTGTGTGTGTGTGTTTGTGGATAACGAACATGGCTGCAAGTTGTCTTCTAAGCCCTCTTGTCTGTAATACGCATAATGTACTTAATTCAAAACTGCCACCCCCTTTCTACCCCGTACAATTACACCCCATATGCAAGCATTTACTTAAGTAACGTTTAACGAGGAAATTGTGTCAAACAGCTCTCGACTGCACCATGTGATAACTGCGTTATGAGCCAACTTATTATGTGTTAGCTTATTTAATGAAGGCATCGGCGATATAGCATCTAGACTCCTAATAATAGACGAACGAATTTATCGAGGACGTCCACCGCTGTATGACTATTTCGACTAACATTCTATTATTTTTATGTTTTTGTATTCTTATTTTCATCTATATAATATATTGGTTTTCTTTATTTCTCTCAGCACATCTGACAAATAAGTCAGTTATATAATGCCGCCGACAACGTTCGACTAATCACGACTACAATACAATACGATACGATGCGATGCGATGCGATGCGATACAATAAAATACAATGCAATACAAATACACTATATTGCACCAAAATAAAAAGAAATAATTACAAAAAGACTCTTAATTAAGTACATGGCAAATGGCGGCCTTATCGACTACCTACGTGACGTTTAGAAAGTATTTAGAATGTTAGTGAGCCAATCAGTACACGGCATCTATGCATCTCCCTCTATCACTTACAGTATTTAGGTGACAAAATTAGTTCTATACGAAAATAAAATGTTAAGAGTAAACATAATACCAGATAAAAAATAAAGATAAAGATTTTTATTGTGCTTAAATAAATAAGCAGCAGTGCAGGATTAAAATATAGTCCGCGCCATGAAATGAGTCCCGTGGCTACGGCGCTAGTTTCGCAGTTTTTGCTTAGAATTTATTATACCTTGATAATTAGTTCCATTAAAATCCGTGGCAAGAGTGGGAGGAGCTCGGTGGCGCAGCGGTAAACGCGCTCGGTCTGCAATTGTTGAAGTTAAGCAACTTTCGCAAAGGCCGGTCATAGGATGGGTGACCACAAAAAAAAAGTTTTCATCTCGAGCTCCTCCGTGCTTCGGAAGGCACGTTAAGCCGTTGGTCCCGGTTACATTAGCAGTCGTTAATAACCACCAATCCGCACTGGGCCCGCGTAGTGGTTTAAGGCCCGATCTCCCTGTCCATCCATAGGGAAGGCCCGTGCCCCTGCAGTGGCGACGTTAATGGGCTGGTCATGACGTTGGTAGTGTCTATGTGGATGTATCGTTGATGAATGTAAGATATAATGTGTCGTGTTCACAAGGATATGAGACTGTTTGTCTTCAATTTGAGAAGGAGAGGAGTTTTGCATGGTTTCTGTAAATGTGAGAATTTCACAAGTAGGGTGGTATTTGCTTTGATTATTTTTGAATTTGAATTTGATTACTTTTGAATCTATGTAGAGTTTCGGTTATTAGTGTTATTTTTTTTTATAATATTTTAATTACAAACAACAGCAACGTTGGGATCACGATTTGGAAGTGTAGCTTTGATTCCCGATGAGAACATTGTCAAACACTTTGTAAGACTGTCCTTTGTTTGTCTAGGACATTGCAGGCCGTATCACCTAATTACCCGAAAATGTAAGACGATTCCGTACTTCGGAAGGCACGTTGGTCCCGAGCTAATTCCCCAAACGCCTCCACCACCCCGTAGTAGAGACGTAGAAAGCAACTTTGCCCAACAGTGGGACGCATTATGGACTACTTAGAAATTCTCTTTCTCAGGTGTTTGGTACATAGAGTTTTATTTTTATTACGAATTGCTTAGGTACATAACTATTTATGAATATAAACATACATACATAAACATCATGAGGAAACCTACATTCCTGAGAAATGCATTTTCGAAGGTATGTGACCTAACCTGTATTGGGCTGGTCTTCCCTTCGCGGGTTGGAAGGACAGACAGGCCGCTTCTGTAAAAAACCTGACCTGTAGAATCTTCAGGTTAGGTAAGGGGACCCTATAAAAAACGGGATAATGCTAAGGGATGAATACATACATACAATCACGCCTATTTCCTGCTGGAGTAGGCAGAGACCACGGAATTTCACTTACTACAATCCTGATACACAACTTTCCACCACTGTCTTATACCACTCTCAAAAATATAAGGTAAGTAGTAATTATAATATTTATAATGTGGTTATGAAATTAACTGTTATTATTTTTTATCCTTCCTCTTCGGAATAACTGTTTCTAAACTCAATGCGGCCCTTATCTACCAAATATGGCTCCAGGCTGAACCAGTCCTCAGTATCCAGTGTAAACGCTGCTTAACATCAAGCCTATCATTACCACGATAACCAGCGGCGGATCGATAACGACAATTATCTGTTTCTAAAGCTATCCTGAAGATATATATGGAGGAGCTCGGTGGCGCAGCGGTAAACGCGCTCGGTCTGCGATTGTTGAAGTTAAGCAACTTCCGCAAAGGCCGGTCATAGGATGGGTGACCACAAAAAAAAGTTTTCATCTCGAGCTCCTCCGTGCTTCGGAAGGCACGTTAAGCCGTTGGTCCCGGCTGCATTAGCAGTCGTTAATAACCACTAATCCGCACTGGGCCCGCGTGGTGGTTTAAGGCCCGATCTCCCTATCCATCCATAGGAAAGGCCCGTGCCCCAGCAGCGAGGACGTTAATGGGCTGGTGATGATGATGAAAGCTATCCACGCACAGTTATGCGGTTCACTAGCGGTTTTGATGTTTGCCCCGCTCATCTTGTGATCAAACTTTTACTTTGAAAGAGGATAAAAACTGCCTATTTCTCCCACCACGTCACTAATTTTGAGTGTTCTTAAATTTTGACAGTTCCCCATACTCTTTGAGTAAACAAACAAATTGTTTTGGTTATATACTTATATGTATGTTGAAAATGCAAAAAATAAGTTAAACAGACCTCCTGATCGTGAGCCTAACGCTCAAACATTAGACCACGGACGACCTCGGTTCGAATCCCGGTGGGGATACATCACAAAAATCACTTTGTGACCCCTGGTTATCCGGAAGTAACATGATTCCTGCTACGCTTACTACTTACTGATGTAAGTACGTAGTCGTTACATGAGTCATGTCAGGGGCCTTTGGCAGCTCAATAATAACCCTGACACCAGGTTGTGAGGTTTACCAACCTCATCAACCCACACGATAGTAGAAGAAGAATTAAACCGACCATAAACTAATCGACGGACAAAAACACACAGTACTTAGGTACATGCATACGTACACACACTCAAACATGTTTCCCACTGGGGTAAGCAGAGACTATGGAGTAGGTACTTCGACCGAACCTGGAATGATAAACAGCTGACTGCGTTTAGTATTACTAACATCACCTGCTCGTAAGAACATTTTCACAGACTTTCTGGCCTCGCAGTTTTTACGCACATTTAATCCTAATATATTTTTTTGCCTGACCATCCAAATGAGAAATGAACGTTGAAAGAAAATAGAATAGACATTTAATTTCTCTACACATAAGCTCACGACCATATCCCAATGGGGATAGTCAGAGGTACGTCCTTCGCAAGATGAACTAAGTACCGACACCTCACCGAGCTTTCGTATGTGGTCGTTACATGAGCCATGTCAGGGGCCTTTGGCGGCTCAATGATAACCTTGACACCAGGGTTGATAAAGATGATATTCCACTTTACAACCCATCCACCTCACAACCCACACCATAAGAAGAAGAAGACCGAGCTATCTACTAGACCAAAATGATTGGAAGTTAGCCGTATCGCCATCTAGAATGGTCGAGCCAACTGTGTGTGAAATAATTCAATCACAGATCACATAATACTAATGACTCTTTGGTGGAAGTCCGATACCGGGGTTCGAACCGGCACTCTGCTTTTGAGAAGCAAGCCTGTTAAACACAAGATCACAGTGACTTAACATACTGGGTGTTAGTGACATCGTAACGAATACTGAGGGGGTTGATTCAGACCATGATTCTGAGTTAATATTAAGTGGAATTTTCCGTCGCAAAATTCATGTTTTTTTTTTAGTTTTTTTAAATTATTTTCAATTCTATACTTTTGCGATGGAAAATTCCACTTGATATTAACTCAGAATAATCAGATGAATCATCCCTCTCAGTATTCGTTATGATGACACTTACACCCCGTGCAAGTACATACGGTAGCCATATAAGTAGGTATGGGTGTTAGTGACACCGTAACGAATACTGAGGGGGATGGTTCAGACCATGATTCTCAGTTGATATCAAGTGGAATTTCGTGTCAAAAAATTAATGAAAATTTTTCTTTACTTTTTAATTATTTTCCAATCCATACTTTTGCGACGGAAATTTCTACTTGATATCAACTCAGAATCATGGCCTGAACCACCCCTCAAAGTTTTCGTTACGATGTCACTAACACCTTGTATATTACAATCAATTGGAAAATCTTGTGAATGGGATATTTTTTCCCACATCTAAGCTTATTTTTTTAAGACAACATCATTACATCACGCTTGATATAGTACACTCACTCCTTGCCAGATATTATGTTTAAGTCCCATGCCATAGGGGGCGAGCCTCTTGCGATTAACCGGGCACAAATCCTGGAAATCACGTGATATCAATTATCTATATTCCAAAAATGTTATAGCCGTAGAGGCGGCCAATCAGCGCGAGTTAAGGAATCCACTTCCGCATCAGCAGCATTCCATAACAATGCTGATCAACTTTACATGTAAGAACTAGATTAAGAAATTGTATGTTGTTGCAATAACCTAGTTTAAGATTTTAGATGTAAGCAATTTATTATTGCATTAGGTCAGTATACAGGGTGTCCCGTAAAGAGCACGACAGACTGAAATGTAAGGAAGATTGAGGTGTGCCCTACTCGATAAAAAAAAATGACCATCTAGTATGCGCTCGAATTGCCGGCCTTCTTGTGCGATACACGCGCGGCACCTCTTAATGAAAGCCCTTTTTAACCGTCTTAAGCTTAATTCTGATATTTCTTGGGCTGCTGTATTAATTTGTTGTCGCAGGTGTTCTTCACTCTGAATAGCTTCTTTATACACCTTGTCCTTCATGCAGCCCCAATAAAAGAAATCCAATGGATTTAGATCGGGGGATCGAGCAGGCCAATTGATTGTGCCTCCTTGTCCGATCCATCGACGAGGGAATGTAGAGTTTAAATGGTCCCTTACTTACCCTTACCTTAATTCGCGCGACACCAAATACTTCAGGACCACGATACTGACCCCGCCGGCATCGTCGACGATTTCCCTCAATCAACGCTTATCGCTATCGACCTACAAGGGTCGATTAATTTTTCAAATAGTTTTCCTCTCAGACGACGCCCTGAGCTGAGGTTCGCTCCCAACTGGGCACCCTCAGGCCTGTTGTCTTAAACGTTGCACCGGGTGAAAGCCTTCAGCGCTTCCGATTTGTCCAGCCAAGTAGTTAATGCCATCTGCGGCAAACCTACAATAACTCACGTCAAAAAAAAGATCCAAACGTGAATTCAAGAGCCCGAGCGGGAATCAAACCAAGGACTGCGATGTAAATCACGCGTTCTCCGAACAGGGTTTATAAGGATTTAAAAAAAAAACATATTAAAATAAAACATGTCTATTCTACTCTAGGTCTACGGAAGTTAACGTGTTCCCGGGGTGGGTCTTTTCTGCAAAAAGTTCACAATGAGCCATTAAGTCGTGCTCGTTATGAAGAAACAAAGCAGCACCGACCTCACCACCTATCTGATATCGAGGTTCGAACGAGGATCGAGCTTTTTTGGACTGGGTACCTATTCGAAGCCATTTATCATCCTTTGCTACCCTGAGGTAACAAACATTTTGTAGTTCAATTGAAATATACCTAAATTAGGAGACCTGATGACCACCTGGTCATCATCAGACCCTGAATACCAATCCCTAAAACCACCTAGAGCTAGAATGCTCATCAAGACAATTAAAAAAAAAACCTTACTTTGAGGTCTTTCGTCATTTTTTTGTCATGTGCCTATGACTACCTGTATGGTCTGCATGACAACGTATTATATTGATGCCTTCGACCAATAGTCGTTTGACGTCCATCTACGTAGATAGCATTCGTTTATTGGTCGAAGCGCTCAATATAATTCGCGCCGTGCGCGTTTCGGTTGTCATGCAGACCCGGCTGGTTATTATCAGACCCTGGATCCTTCAATTTTATTTAGGAACCTTCTCGCAATTATCACATACCAAACCAAAAAACCGCAACCAAAATGGGACTATCCATTCTAGACTATCTGACGGACAAACAGACAAATGTATGAAACTTATGACGCCTTTCCCGTAGCTTCGAGGCATAGAATAATACTACGTATAGAATGACAACTCTCCGCTCCCCACCAGCGGCTGAGCTAATTTTACCTCACCTCTCCTCGGTCTTACTTTAGTCTTCAATCGAATGGGCGTCCAACGTCACACACACAGATGTGCGTGTACGATAACGTCAATGTATAGTGTCTGTGTTAAACGAGATGTTTTGTACGAAGTGTCCGGGGTGTTTATGGGGGTTTAAAATAAAATATGTGGGTACTCGATGCCCGATCCAGTGCCAACCTACTCTTTGAACGGTAATGGTTAACCCTAATGGTCGACGCGTAGACGCCTTGTAAATATAGTCGTTAGCATTTATTCACATAATGACTTTATTATGAACGGCCATCTCCTGATGTTAGGCGCTGCGCACACGACGGACTTTTTGTCCGACGGACAGTTGGAAGGTCGCTTGATTGTTACCGTTTTCAGACAGTTTCGAATCCCAGCACAAGCCTGAATTAATGATTTTCGAATTCAAATTTTTGGATTATCACGTGCTCAGTTGTGAAGGAAATCATGAGGAAACCCACGTTCCCGAGAAATATCTATCGGAGATGTGTGATCTTATAACCTTTATTGGCCTCGATTTCCCTTAGCGATATGGATTCTGTGAAAAATGCATAATACTGGGGAGATGATAACATAGAATCCAGACTAAAGTTATAAACGTAAAAGGAACTCTATGTACTTACATAAGCTTCACTACTACAAACATACATTCACAACAACAACTCACGCCTATTTCCCACCGGTGTAAGCAGAGACTATGTAATTCCATTTGATTCGATCCTGACACACTTATCTTGCGTCCTCCACATTCATCAATCGCTTCATACAGGCACGCCGCCGGTTCAGAGTAAATCGTACTGAACCCTTTCTAAGGAAATCTCAAATTTGGTCAATGTAGGTACGTCCTTCTAGGCTTCACTAGTATTTTCCCCAAGACGGGTAATCAGAGGTACCTAGATCCAATGCTTGATGAACCAAGTTCCCACGCTTTACTGAGCTTATGAACTATCATAAGCTCAGTATTGGGACTACCCAATATACGCAATCGACCTTTAGGTATTAGAGATTTTAGACTTCGATGTATTGATTGTCGGTGTTTTAATCTATTCGACATTTTGAGTTTCGACGTTTTGAACATCGTCAATTTTAGCATAGGTATTTAAATTTTCCATGTTGTAACATAATGGGAGTGGAATTCTTTGCCGTCTTCTGTATTTCCGAATGCATATAACCCGGGTGCTTTCAAGGCCAGAGTGAACAAGCACCTTCTGGGCAAGATCGCTCCATCTTAAGCCTCGTCAATGCCTTCGGGCAAGTCTGGGGGCAAGAGCAAACCCATCAAAGGTAAAAAAAACCTCCCAATATACATACATTATCAGGAAAGCCAACGCCTGCTTTTTTGAATTTCGAATATTGCCATTTACTCGCAACTATTATTTTCCTTTTTTTGTCGGCCGTTTGCGCATCGCCTTAATAGCAGGCCTCGGCCTCGTGTGAAATGTTGCCAGTTTTCAGAATAGCCCTCTTTATTATTCATTGTAGTGGAGATTGATCTGCTCTGGCATAAAGTGGTGGTTGCATCTCCACAACCAGTTTTTGTTTGGCAATAATTTTATTGGAGCTGGTCGGATTAAATTGGCTACAATTATTTTGTACAGCTAGTTCTATATTATTATGAACTTAGGTAGACTTTTTATGTCTGTCAAAACGCACACAGCTCCACATCTTTGGAAGACGACATAGCATCGCGTCTGTGCCCTCGAAGGAGTACGCAGGAGTGTAATGTATATGCCCGCTACTCTCCAGCTATGTTTAAGTTATATTATGTTTTCCAACTAGTAATATGTGTGTCGTAGATTTTACCTGAATAAACTTTTTTATTATTATTTATTATTTTAAGTTCAATTGTAATACAGGGCAAGCATATTGCCATTAACTGGGCACAAATACTGGAAGAGATTGCTACCTAGCAATAAGGCCGCCTATTGTATTTCTCTTTTGTTGCTTTTTCCTGTTTGTGCAATAAAGTATTTGTTATGTTATGTTAAATACTGGAAACCACATAACATCAATTATCTATGATCTAAACAGGAATTCAAACGCATAAGTTGGATTCAGTTCAAACCCGTGCCCACAACGTACAGCCGCTCGTCCTCCGAACAGGACCATCACGGATTCTCTCAACAGAAGCTTTTTTTTTATTTTGGGCGCCTCTATTCTGTATTTAATGTCTGTAATTATTTGTCTTTTTGTCTTTGTTTTTTTTTAAGTTTGTAAATGTGGCGTCCAATATGGAAATCAATTTCTTTCTTTCTTTTGAAGACAACTTGTAACTGTATATACACATCTTACGTCTGTGGTCTCTAAGAGGGTTGGCAGAGCCCGGGTACTCAGAAGTCAACTTCCAGCTAGTTTTTGATACGAAATCATAACATGGATATCCACCGTGGACCAACCCATATAGGTAACAAAATGATTAGCCTATCGTCCATATACTTAATGGTCCATTATGTTAGAAAAGGTATAATCTCCTGTCGGTTTTACTGTTTTTACAGCTTGCGTACAGGGCGGTTAAAATGGCCACATCGAAGCAATTCATCGATATTGCAATTTGACATTTGCGCATATAACAGTGCGCAATGCAAACACATGTAAATCAGAAATCAGAATCATTTATTCAACATAATTATCATGGATAAACTTGTTGACGGTCAATGTAACATTTTTGAATTTACGTCATTTCGCAAGGTGTTATGGCTGAGGAGAAGAAATGACAAGAAACTGCAACAGCAACACATCTTTTAAAAACCAATGAGGATATACATTACAAGTTATTTAATAACTAGAGGAACACATTCAATACCAGACATTTTTATCATTTAGGTAGTCATTAATCTTATAATAAGCTTTTTTACATAAAGTAAGCTTCACATGAGCTTTAAATTTATTTTCTGACAAATTTAAAATATTATCTGGTATTTTATTGTAAAAACGTATACATAACCCCAAAAAAGATGAATTTAATTTACTTAATCTAGAATTTTGAATAGCAATTTTAATGTTTATTTCTTGTATTGTAAGTAAAATAGCATTATTGCTTTCTTAGATGAAATGCTTCAATGTGGCCATTTTAACCCCCTTCCAATGTAGCTATCTCTGTAATAATACTTATGAATAAAACGCTAGAAAAACACATATACCTTTTTAAGAACACCTCCAGGAGTACTTTATGGTCTCACACGTTTATATTAAGTGTTCGCCCATAAAGACGTGTAATAAACTGTACGGGGTCGTACCCGAAGAATAATGATACTTGATGTACAATTTAAAAATTGCAGAAACGTGCTCGAGTTATTTCCAGTTATTTCTAGATTATGACACTTAAATTGTTCGTATAATAGCCAGTTGGGATTTCTTTTTATTGTATTCTTCTTCTATCGTGTGGGTTGTGATGTGATTACCAACCTCATCAACCCTGGTGTCAGGGTTATTATTGAGCCGCCAAAGGCCCCTGACATGGCTCATGTAACGACTACTTACTTACATCAGTAACCGGGACCAACGGCTTATCGTGCCTTCCGAAGCACGGATCATCTCACTTTTTGGACAATCAGGTGATCAGGTGTAATGTCCTAACCAAACTAGGGATCACATAATGATTTTTGTGATATGTCCCCACCGGGATTCGAACCTGGGACCTCCGGATGGAGGCTGTTTTTTTTTATTGTAAGTATGGATAATAAGGCTTTATGGGGTGCAAAAAAGAAGAATTTTAAGTACTATTAGAGTATAGCTACCTATCTTACTAGGGCACCATGGTATCGCTATTACATCCTATACATCAACAAAATGCATGCCATTGGGTAGTTTCATACTCTCTACAATACTCAATACTTATTAGATTTCCCAAACATAACATATCATAAACAGCCTATATATATAAATACGTCCCACTGCTGGGCACTGGCCTCCCCTCAATCAACCGGAGGGAGTATGTAGCATACTCCACCACGCTATGTCACTACGGGTTGGGGCAGTTGTTTTTTGCGGCTAATAGTCGAATAAATCCCTAAAATATTTTAATTATAACAACAAAACTACAATCCAAACGCCCGACCAAAAATTAACCAAACAAAAAAGATCCACTCAAACACACACCTTTCCAAAGCCGTAAAAGAACAAAATATAAAAAAGAAACAACCAACCATCACGACCTTCAACTGTGCCCCGCTCGCGTCACGTATTGCGCCCGCGCAGACAGGCAGGATAATGTCTTCATTTGAGATAATTCCGCGCGATCGAGCCTCGGCCTTTTACATTCCACTTTGAGACTGGGTGGGATTCGAGTACGGTTTGGAAAAAAAATATTTAAATTTTCTCGTTGTGGACGTGGATATCGCGCGCGGTAAATTTTTGTCATCCCCTTAGGGGGTAAATTCCGAGATTAAAACTATGGTATGTCTTTACCTTGGTTTTAGTCTATCTCCATACCAAATTTCATCTAAATCGGATCAGCGGTTTAAGCGTGAAAACAAAGTTATATTATCAGTATGAAAGAAAGAAAGAAGCATTTTATTATTTTCGGACACCACATACAAAGACAGACATGTACTATACAAATCACATGGAAAATAATATAAAAAACTCTAAAAAAAGCTCTATTAGTAAGTATAATTGTTCTTGTAATTTCATAAGGTTTGTACGCGTATGTAGGTATGTCTATCTGTAGTATTATACACTGCATGTCTCCTTATCACGTAGGTCAGCTGGAAGGAATCTCTTTTTTAGAGATAAGCTTACCTGTACTGTCTGATTTCTTTGTGTGTTTCTTTCTGTGTTCTATTGTGTACAAATAAATAAATAAATAATAATAAATAATACTAAGATTTAAAATGGGGAATGGGTAGGTATGGGGTGTTACATTATTATGTTTTTTTCTGCAAACAGTACTGATGTAAATTGCAACGTTGGTTTATTTTCTCTTATAAAATTGAACTAGTCTGAAAATGAGAACTAGACTCAACCGCCTCCACTTCAATCATGATTGAATTATTGTTCATAATGTAATATGCTCATTTTAACAGATTTTAAATGAAGTCAGTTTTTTTCTGCAACTTCTCTGCAAAGTGCCGTGGTAACACAGTTGGTAGAACGTTAAACTCGCACTGTGAGGTCACGGGTTCTATTCCCAGCATGGGCCAAACCAATAATTTTCGAATTTGTTATCGATCCATACATGATAATTACATGATCAGCGGCGAAGGAAAACATCCTGAGGAACCCACATTTCCGAGAAATTAGTTTCGAAGGTATGTGGCCTAACTTGTACAGGGCTGGTTTTCCCTTCGCTGGTTGGAAGGTCAGACAGGCAACCACTTCTGTACAAAACCGGACTTGTCAAATCATCAGGTTAGGGGTAAGTAGACCTTGTGAGAAACGGGATAACGCTAGGGATATGATGATTATTAACTTCATCGCAAGATTGCAAAGAAAATTCCACTGGATATTAACTCAGAATAATGAGCTGAATCACCCATAGCCATACATGTACGTATGGGTGTTAATGACACCGTAACGAATACTGAGGGGGATGACTCATGTTCTAAATGCTTCAGACCATGATTCTGAGTTAATATCAAGTCAATTTTGTCAATTTATTTTTGATTGCATACTTTGACGAAGGAAAATTCCACTTGATAAATATCAACTTAGAATCATGGTCTGAATCATCCCTCAAAGTTTTAGTTACGATGTCACTAACACCTTGTATTATACAATTGTATTTACTCCAACAAAATAAGACTACATTAACCCCAAACCAGATAAACACAGACCCACTTGCCCACATTAAAACAGTAGCTACTCAAGAAAACGATGCGTGAACGTTTAACAGCCTTTACGCCTTGGGTTATGACTATTATACATTTTAAACTCACAACATTGCGGTCTTTACAAAATTGTGGACCACAGAGCAAAAAAGTATACAAATTTTGTTGAAAACACTTGTTTGGTACTGCCGGTTGCAGATCAAGATGTAAGCTAAGTTAGTTTAAGCTTTAGTCGCACAGCTGTAGCAATTTTCCATACTTGCATGCAGACTACTAACTTTTTTAATACCTTTTTAAGTACACAAGATAAACTTTCTTAATAAAAATAAGATAAGGAGTTTTTTTTAATATAACTTCTTTTTCTATTTTTGACAAATATAAACTTAACAATTTAATATTCTTAATCTTAACATTACAAATAATTAAAACTAGACTACTAAAACTAAAAAACAAAAAGAAACAAAAGTACACGCAAGTAGGCTTTATTACAAATGCTCCGTTTTACCACCTCTCGACCTTTTTTTTTTGTCGTGACTTATTGTAGATTTGCCGCAGATGGCATTAACCACTTGGCCGGACAAATGGGGAGCGCTGAAGGCTCTCACCCGGTACAACGTTTACCTCTGTGCCAATTACGCTCACAGCGTTGCCACGTTGGATGGCGAGGGAAATATGCTGCGGTAAGTAATGCCCGGACCGGTCATGTTTGAAAAGGCATAATTATTAGTCGACATTTCCTAACGCAAGAGTTACATACACAACATATCATAAGCTCTCGCTATATCCCAATTGGGGTAGTCAGAGGTACGCCCACCGCAAGATGAACTAAGTACTCTCAACCCACCGAGCTTTCTGTTAGACCAGCAAAACACACTCTTGTGTGTCGCCAAGACGCAAGAGTAACACAAGTAACTCAAGAAAAAAATGTTTTTATTATCAGAAATAATGTTTGTGCAAAAAAAGAAAGAAGGCATATGTTTAAGGTAGGGTACAATAGTTGTAAGTTTTACAAAATGAACAGAGGTTCCCAAACTAGGCGGAGCCTGTATCTTTGGAAACCGTGGAAAATGGGATACAAGTCTTGTAAGATTGAGGCAAAAGGAGAATGGGCGAATCTGGTCCAAGAACCTCCACTGATAAGACTTATATGTAATGAAAGCTTATGCTTTCTCTATGATTCTGGCAAAGTTCTATCAGATTCTGTCCCGGGGTTCTTTTTTACGGCCATGTTTGTCCTGGCAAAAAATGTGATAAAATACAGTGGGAGCTAAAATCGGCTCAAGATTTGTTGCTGGATAACTAAGTCTATATAAATAATTATGTATCATATTGTATATCATTTTAAAGAAGATCTTTTCCAGAATCCGAAACATAAAAAAAAAACAAAAAAGTCTTTATGTAAGCGAATTATAGTCAATTTGCATCTGCAGCGCCATTGTTTCTCGGTAGCTAAGTTCAAGTTTCATGCCTTTTACCCCTTCCAAAAGTATCTTACCGATTTTTTTTATATTGCTTCCGGAATTTGATCTGAGTGATAATAACAAGAAAAATAAATAAACACCTCTCCGATAGAGACCGGCTAAGCTATTGCCTATTGCAAGAAATCGTCATCATTAGCAAGTCATTACGGTATTGCATATTATAAGCTTATCAGCAACTTGGAACTTGGTCCAAGAACCTCCACTGGTGAGACTTGCATGTAATGATAGCTTATACTTGTCCTATGATAATTAAAGCACATAATAACGGGTTCTTACCGCGTTTAAATGGGGATATGAGACTCCCGATATTTCGACACTGTTGCAAGTGCCATGATCACGGGATGACTGATGAGATTGGAGTGGAGTAGGTAGATCCATAATTTTCTACGGGCAGACATATCTGTCTACCCTCTTTCTCTGCCGCTTGTTTATGTTTTTGATACCGGAATGTTCGGAACCATCTGAACTCGCACGAAACTCACTACGACAAACCGCACTCACTGTGTCCTCACGTTTTTTCACCACATTAGGCCGTTTCAAGCTTTTTACAACACCTACTACTGGATTCCACATACTCGACAACTTGAACCCGTCTTCCCTGTTGACGACTTTTAGCCAACTCACGTCCGTAGCACCATTTTTCTCAGCAGCTACGTACGAGTTTCGCGCCTTCCAACCTTTCCAAAGAAGCCCAATTATTTTTTCCTTCTTCTGATATTGCATTCTTAACCTGACAAGTGACAACAACAAGAAATAAAATAGATACCATTCCGATAGAGGCCGCGTAAGCTATGGACCTATTGCAAGATAACGTACTCAAAGACTAGTCATTATAATCCAACAGACGTAACATGATTAGAATGCGGGAGGACGCAAAAGCGGGAGGATGCAAAGTATGTTTTCTTTCACCACAATCTTGTTTTATTAATCCAGGCTTATATCTTGTCTTATAAACAATGCCGAATGGTACAACAAACGTATCGTAAACGTAAGGTTGCCTGGTAGTAATTGCTACCTTGGCAATAAAGCCGCCTTTTGCACCAGTTATTGCCTGAACTTGTTTAATAAATGTGTTTATTTTGTATACAATAGAGTCATTGTATTGCATCTTGATTAGAATGACTTATTTCTTGTTTCTCTCGTACTAAGCTGTATACTGTTAGTGTTAAAGAGACACATATTTCGTCTCTTTCGCATAAGGCGATGTACTACATTTCCGTCCCGCCGCATTCTAATCATGTTACGTCTGTTGGATTATAATGACTAGCCTTTGAGTACGTTATCTTGCAATAGGTCCATAGCTTACGCGGCCTCTATCGCAATGGTATCTATTTTATTTCTTCTTATTTTTTTTATTTTTTTTGTTTGTTGTCACTTGTCAGGTTAAGAATGCAATATCAGAAGATGGAAAAAATGATTGGGCTCCTTTGGAAAGGTTGGAAGGCGCGAAACTCGTACGTAGCTGCTGAGAAAAATGGTGCTACGGACGTGAGTTGGCTAAAAGTCGTTTACATAATGCATTTTTTTTTATTTGTGTTTCTGATTCTGATAACCTTCCCCTTTAAAATTGATATACATTATGGTAATAATTATGTATATACATAGACTTAGTTAAATAGTTTTTCGACAACAAATCCTGAGGTGATTTTGCAGTCCACTACTGTACACTCAGGACAAACATGGCCGTAAAAAAACCCTAGGACAGAGTTTGATAGAACTTTGCCAGAATCATAGGACAAGTATAAGCTATCATTACATGCAAGTCTCACCAGTGAAGGTTCTTGGACCAAGTTCCAAGTTGCTGATAAGCTTATAATATGCAATACCGTAATGACTTGCTAATGATGACGATTTCTTGCAATAGGCAATAGCTTAGCCGGTCTCTATCGGAGAGGTGTTTATTTATTTTTCTTGTTATTATCACTCAGATCAAATTCCGGAAGCAATATAAAAAAAATCGGTAAGATACTTTTGGAAGGGGTAAAAGGCATGAAACTTGAACTTAGCTACCGAGAAACAATGGCGCTGCAGATATAAATTGACTATAATTCGATTACAAAAAGTTTTTTTTTTGTTTTTTTTTTTATGTTTCGGATTTTGGTAAAGATCCTCTTTAAAATGATATACAATATGATACATAATTATTTATGTAGACTTAGTTATCCAGCAACAAATCTTGAGCCGATTTTAGCTCCCACTGTATTTTATCACATTTTTTGCCATCACAAACATGGCCGTAAAAAAAGAACCCCGGGACAGAATCTGATAGAACTTTGCCAGAATCATAGGGAAAGCATAAGCTTTCATTACATATAAGTCTCATCAGTGGAGGTTCTTGGACCAAGTTTCATACAAAAGTTCACTCGCCCATTGTCATTTGTCAACAATAATAATAACCACAGGAAACTTAAAAAAATAAATATAAAATTGTATAAGAATGGATTACATATCTAAATATTGGAGTGTGGACTTATTTGAACTGTTTTCTGATATTGCATCAATAAATACGATTACAAATCATACTACTCCTACTATACTATCTTTTTATCTATTTATTTATTATTTTATGATTAATTATAGGCAATTTTTCTACTCTATCACAAGGAAAACCCGTCTAAAACGCAAAGTGTCTCAGCGAGGGTGTAAATTGAATATAACAAAGACCAACACATATGAGACGGGTAATAAAACTGCGAGGTAGGACATTCTGCTTAATATTACTCTGCAGATTTTAATATTAGCCGGTTAAAATGTAAATTATGATACGGCTTTTTGGAGTGAACTTATGCATATTGCTCTTTTATGGCGCTAAATTTTGAGACAAAAAGTCGCCTAAACGTTGTTACACGTTCTTTTATATTATGTCACTTTGCTGGACGTAGGCCACCGTAAATCGGAATCCTCTGATAGTACAGAGCCTTGCAAACAAGGTACTCAAACTCAAACTCAAAAATATCTAACATAGTTTAACCTCCTAAGACTGAATGTTCTTTATAAATCCAAACCCCATTGTTTAACTATTGTGTCTGGAAATCACGGTCTTAAGAGAGTTTAACTTTGAATCGTCAATTTTTACATTATCATATATTATTTTTTGTTGAAAGTCTCATCCACCTAACACTACTGCATCTTTTCACAATCTGTGTTATATAGCCGCTCTTAAGGGGGGGTTCTTGAAAAATAAATAAACATTGAATACAATTTCACAACAACACTACAGTACATTATATTTGATATTATTAACAATATCTTCAAAACTAATAAAGGATCTTCTAAATTGTCTCTTAAAATGGGTACTAATTCCGCCGCCACTCTCTTAATGTCTTTTGAATTTCAACAGCGGAATCACTGGGTCGTTTCGTGGCGTTCGATGCTTAACCAGGGTCTTAGTTGAGTAAGTTGATTGTGCTGCGACAATCACCAGCCGCCGCGAATTATTCACGGTTGAAATGTTAGGAAAAGCATTTGATTTTGAATCGTGTACAGACTTTGGGACGTTTTAGTTGAAAATAAAAAACCTTTTTCAAAGGTGTACAGACCCTAAATCTTGTTCCTATCCGTTACCTAGATGACGTAGATACGTATAGCAGATTCAGTGTATAAATTAGAAAATGAAATTTTTTTCTCATTTATCATTTTCGCAGATTTGTCTTCGTTTAACTTTTTCATTTATGAATAACAGACATATATGTATATGCATCTTTTATCTTTGTTTTCGGGTATAAATGATGACCCTTGTTATTACACTTAGGCGCAACACAACTTCCACCCATTATTATTCTGATCAAAATAAAAAGAAGCAATTGTATTATATTTATATAGCAATATAGGTAATTCTATAATCTGATCCAAATATCAAGCAAGAATTATTTTATATTATATTACTCTGCCATTATCAATCCGCACTGGGCCCGCGTGATGGTTTAAGGCCCGATCTCCCTATCCATCCATAGGGAAGGCCCGTGCCCCAGCAGTGGGGACGTTAATGGGCTGATGATGACTCTGCCATTTATGTACTCCGAGCAATGACAAAATTGGTAATTATCATGTTAAACTCTGAACAGCACCATCTATATTGTTTCTGGAAAGTCATTAACATACATACCTCTACATACATAAACTCACGCCTATTTCCCACTGTAGATTTCCATTTGCTTCGATCCTGACACACATCTCTTGCTTCCTCCACATTCATCAATCGCTTCGTACACGCACTCCGGTTCAGAGTAGATCGTACTAAACCTTTTCTAAGGCCATCTCCATTTTATTTCCTCATTAAATTAAACGATTTTAAAGCCTAACAAAGACTGTCTAAGTTTTAAACTTGACAAAATTTACAAAATATCTGTACGCTGCCCATCAAGAAACTCTCCTGTCGAAAATTTACGACTTACCCAAGTATTTTGAAAACATGACAGACTTTGATCGTTCAATGGGTCTCGGCAAATGGGCTATTAGTAAAATACTTCGACTTGTCTCAACTTTACAATAAAACAGTTAATGGCCTACGCTTTTTCGATACGAACTTGGAACACGAAAATTTTGAGGCTTAAACATTCTTGAAGATTTAGCCATCCTTCGTCTTTTTAGGCATAATTATTTTGAAAGAGCTCTCCAAGTCCTAAAACATATTTAAACGAAACTCTAAATTACTTTTGTTTAATTCTTCAAGTGCTACTTATAGCAATTCTATCATCTAACTTTTGAATATAATTACATCTTACTAGGTACCTATCTGCTTCTCTCCTGGACACCGGGAGTAGGTACCTAAGAGACCCCCCACACTAGCGTCTTTCGAGCGTCGTCGTCGTGCCAGCGTCCGCGGAACGTCCACGCGACGTCGACGCCGCGGCGACGCGACGCCAGCGCTGGCCGGCTGCCGAACGCCGAGCGTGCGCGGCGCTGGCGTCGCGTAGCCGCGGCGTCAGTTCAACGTTTTTTGCGAACAAGTACAATGCACAACGCAATTGATTTGATTTGTAATTCTATTTGATTTGATTTGTATTTTGATTTGTAATTCTATTAATCAATCTGTGATTTAGTTTCTTGTAAGTTTTCTAAATAAAAACAATTTTTTTTTCGTGATTTAAAGATTGCGTTTTTACTTACCTCAATGTAATAATAAGCCTCTCTTCAGGTGACGCAGAAATCCTCAAATGGGTATCTTGATATTTTATATCGTTCTGTATCAATTGTAATAGTTCGTCAAATATTCGTTTTGGCATCCGTAAATAATCATAAAAGTGTTTTTTATTATTTTTTATATGTTGACAATACAATACGAAATAATCGCTTTCCTGAACTCTAGCACTACACAGAGGATGTTCCCAATGTTGACGACGATGTTTCCTTTTTCGTTTGCGTAATTTTTGGATCAGTAATATCAACAGCAGTGTTTCTTCGTCGGAATCCATTTTCACACTGATTGTACGCGACAGGAGCCGCGGTTACGCGACGCTAGCGCAGCGCACGCTGGGCGTTCGGCCGCCGGCCAGCGCTGGCGTCGCGTCGCCGCGGCGTCGACGTCGCGTGGACGTTCCGCGGACGCTGGCACGACGACGACGCTCGAAAGACGCTAGTGTGGGGGGTCTCTAAAGCAAAAGTATTATTGTACATTATCAAATTTAACCATATAATCTAACCCACCATTGGTACAGCCTCCTATATATAGAACGCCAAACTGTCCTAAGAATTTGTATCCCACGGCGCGGCATGCGACCATTTTTTGTAGATTTGCCGCAGATGGTATTAACTACTTGGCCGGACAAATGGGAAGTGCTGAAGGCTCTCACCCGGTACAACGTTTAAGACAACAGGCCTGAGGGTGCCCAGTTGGACGCGAACCTCGGCTCAGGGCGTCGTCTGAGAGGAAAAATATTTGAAAGAATTAATCGACCCTAGTGGGTCGATAGCGATAAGCGCTGAATGAGGGAAATCGTCGACCAGGCCGGAGGGGTCTGTATCGGGGTCCTGAAGTGGTTGGTGTCGCGAGCTGATTGGCTGGCGACCACGACCACCACCTTTTAGTGCGTTTTCCGTAGTTGGGTTTTAGTTTGTAAACTTATATTTTTTTACGTGTCTTAAAACCAGCTTGCCTATTGCAAAGTTTTATTAACACATATCGCATTCGGATGATATTATTCAAAAAGGCATTAACGTGGTTTTTACCACAAAGCGATGCTATGTTTATTCATCTAAAGCAATGCAGCTTTTGAACAATGCAACACAACTATTTCAGGCGCATTCTCGTTGAGAACAAAGTATCCCCATCATCACGAACACAAGTTAAACGCGCACCATATTTATTCAGCAAACTTCACGCTATCTACCTAACGTATAAACAGTTCCCTTGTTAGTAAGAACAGATGTACACTCACCATTGTTTTAAAGTAATAAATTCACTGAATTGCCTTTAGAGGGCGCGCTATCGTCGAAACAATATAGAATTATTGCCGCAGGTTAGAATAGGTTTTACACCTGAGGATTGTAACCGGAATCTTGGGCAATGCGGTTGAATAAATTTGTTACGACTTAAAATACCTACAGTGTCTGTGACATGGATATAGACGTGATGGAAAAGACCTCGTGTGACGTTGGCTTTAATGATCGCCACCATTGCCATCATGATTTGATCCAATCATTTATTTCATAGGATACCTACCTAACGTAAAGATTTGATAGGTCCGTTTTTTACAGAAGCGCCTGCTCCGCCTGCTTGTAATCAGGCATGATTATTCGAAGGCCAAACTAGCCGAATTACAAGTTAAAATTCGTTTTTGGAAGTAGGTATGTGACCTAACCCGTAATTGTGCTGTTAGGCTAGTTAGGTAAGTTAGTTAGTGGTTTACCTTTCGGGTAGTCAGGCAGTCGTATTGAGGTTACCTCACGATGTTTTCCTTCATCGCACATGATGACGTGATTTCGAAAACAAAATAAAAAAAAAATATTTCAGACACTTAAAAAAAAAGTGCGATCTTACAGTAAGAATGCTTTTATGCGTCTCCATGTGTTTGAATTCGCCGCGCAACTTCTCGCGATTCCTAACAATGCATAATTTTTGTACTCTTTACACAGCTTTAATTTCAGACCAACGCTTTGTTACAAATGTTATATTATTGTTCATTTTTATTTACATAACATACATAAACAGCCTATATACGTCCCAATGCTGGGCACAGGCCTCCCCTCAATCAACCGGAGGGGGTATGGAGCATACTCCACCACGCTGCTCCAATGCGGAGGTGTTTTTACGGCTAATAGCCGGGACCAACGGCTTAACGTAAACGGCTTAACGTAAAAGGAGAATATGTCTGACGACATGGACATTGACAGGGAACGCAGGGCGTTGGCAGTTAGGTGCAATATGCTTGCCCGTAGGTTTGTCCGCTGTACAGCGTCGGTAAAAATAACTCTATTTAGAGCTTTTTGCCAGACGTTTTACACGAGCGGCTTGTGGATCAGGTACACCAAGAAAGCTCTTAGCGCCCTGCGTGTTCAATACAATGACGCTTTCAGGATTCTGTTGGGGCTGCCTCGCTACTGCAGCGCGTCGGGAATGTTTGCCGAGGCTAGCGTAGATGACTTTTATGCCATAGTGCGAAAGAGGGTGGCCTCGCTGTGGCATAGGACGTGGAACAGCACCAACGGTCTCCTGGAGATTGTAGCCGGGAGGGCCGATGGCCCTGTGCTTAAACGCTGGGTCGGTGTACATGTTGTTGGGGCTTCGCGCAAATTTTAATTATGATTTTTAATTTTAATTTCTTGTTTATAATTTTTATGTATTTGTACTTTTAGTTTTTAACAATTTTTGTACTTATTTAGTGTTTATTATTATTTATTTTATTTTTTCTATGGACGTTATTATGGTCTGAAATAAATTATTTGAATTTGAATTTGAATTTGAATTTAACGTGCCCTCCGAAGCACGGAATCATCTTACTTTTTCGGACATTCAGGTAATTCAAGCCTGAAAAGTACTTACCAAACAAAGGACAGTCTCACAAAGTGATTTTGACAATGTCCCCATCGGGAATCGAACCCGGACCTCCAGATCGTGAGCCTAAGTGTACCACTAGACCACGGAGGCTATTCATTTTTATTTAATAAATACTAAATCGGGTCCAGGCTGCGGGCCAGAGATATATGGCAGCACGCTTGTGGTCGTACATTTATTAGACAAACCTTGCACCAGTTATTTAATTCTATATCTGTGGTTTTTGAAGTAGAAAATTACATGTGATTTCCATAACAAGAAAAGAGGTCTTATTACTCTATACCTATATGGTAGTGGCTAGAACATTCTAGACTTTACGTTTTTTTTTAAAGAAAGCTACGTTTGTTGACGTGACGTATATTGGAAGAAAAAAAAGGACACCAAAGACCAGGCTGTATGGGCTAAGTTCCCTTTGCCTGTCCGAATTCCGAGTTTTCTATTGCAAAAGTGTAGGCCTGTCCGAATTCTACACTTTTGCGATAGAAAATTCCACTTGATATTAACTTAGAATAATGAGCTGAATCATCCCTCTCGGTATTCGTTACGATGTCACTTACATCCCGTACAAATATATAAGTAGCCATACAAGTAGGTATGGGTGTTAGTGACACCGTAACAAATACTGAGGGGGGTGATTCTGAGTTGATATCAAGTGGAATTTCCTGTCGGAAAATTCACGAAATTGTTTTTTTTTTTTTTTTCAAATTAATTTCAGTTTCATACTTTTACGACGGAAAATTCCACGTGATATGAACTCAGAATCATGGTCTACATCATCCCTCAAAGTTTTCGTTACGATGTCACTTACACCCTGTATACTTTATTGCACCAAAATAAGAGGAAATATTGACGAAAGACTCTTAACTAAGTACATGGGAAATGACGGCCTTATCGCTTATTATTAAAATTATTAATAAAAATGAAATAAAATACATGAAATAAAATACATTGGTGCCCATTCGGATGCACACAAACTTAACCCAATTTTAGTTCGACAGTTCTTAAATGAGTGCTGTCCTGCACTTACAATAAGTGCAAGAAAGGGATAGAGCTAATTTTAGTCCTGTCAACCTAAGTCAAAAAGCTTAAAGCGGTACGTAAGTGCAAGAAAGGGATAGAGCTAATTTTAGTCTTGTCAACCTAAGTCAAAAAAGCTTAAAGCGGTACGTAAGTGCAAGAAAGGGATATAGCTAATTTTAGTCCTGTCAACCTAAGTCAAAAAAGCTTAAAGCGGTACGTAAGTGCAAGAAAGGGATAGAGCTAATTTTAGTCTTGTCAACCTAAGTCAAAAAAGCTTAAAGCGGTACGTAAGTGCAAGAAAGGGATAGAGCTAATTTTAGTCCTGTCAACCTAAGTCAAAAAAGCTTAAAGCGGTACGTAAGTGTAAGAAAGGGATAGAGCTAATTTTAGTCCTGTCAACCTAAGTCAAAAAGCTTAAAGCGGTACGTAAGTGCAAGAAAGGGATAGAGCTAATTTTAGTCCTGTCAACCTACTCAAAAAAGCTTAAAGATTTTGACTAGAAGGCGATGAGATTTTTTTACCTCTCCCATTTTAATCAACCTTCTATACAACTAGAGGCTAAAAACTTGTTTTATTTGCATTTTCCTCCTTCAAGAGAACGTGCCATCTTAAAGATGGCTGTGAAAAGAGCTTTGAGGGTTCTCATTTTGTCAATGCTTAGAGCTAAAGGAATTCAAAAACATTTTTCTGTGCTGTTGTCAAGTTATTTGAACTACATATATAAATAAAACACATTATAACGGGTTCTTACCACAACTAACTTAAAACAATGTACATACATAAACTCACGCCTATTTCCCACCGGGGTAAGCAGAGACTACGGAATTCTATTTGCTTCGATCCTGACACACTTCTCTTGCTTCCTCCACATTCATCAATCGTTTCATATACGCACGCTGGTTCAGAGTAGATCGTACTAAACCTTTTCTAAAGACATCTCCAATTTAGTCATAAAACGTCATATATTATAATTATGTATGTCGTTTCCATATCTCGGGCCTATGGAGGCCCGGACTTTTGGAAGGCGCGCGTGGGGCCGAAGCCAACACTTAGAGGCTTTAAGACAATTGTCTAAATGTGGTGTGCACCCAAAGACAATATACCCGGTTCGTGTAGGACTATTGCATAATTAATTATAAAAATTAAATATTAATTTTGTGAATTTGGGTCATGCATTGTATTGCGGTCTAATGTGGATAATCAATATTAACAGCATAGGTAACGGCCTCCGCGGTCCAGTGGTTGAGCGTTGGGCTCACGATCCGGAGGTCCCAGGTTCGAATCCCGGTGGAGACATATCGCAGAAATCACTTTGTGATCCCTAGTTTGGATAGGACATTACAGGCTGATCACCTGATTGTCCAAAAAGTAAGATGATCCATGCTTCGGAAGGCACGTTAAGTCGTTGGTCCCGGTTACTACTTACTGACGTAAGTAAGTAGTCATGTCAGGGGGGCCTTTGGCGGCTCAATAGTAACCCTGACACCAAGGTTGATGGGGTTGGTAATCCACCTCACAACCCTCACGACTGAAGAAGAAGCATAGTTATTCGGTCCAATGGCATACACAACTATATTTAGGATACATGAGTTACAATTACATTAGCACCATAGCCGCCTACTAATTACCTAACTGAGTACAATTGTTTATTTTTTAACGGTTATTTTAAGTGAAATAAAGAGCTTTTGTATTGTATTGTATAGAGTTCACTTTAAGAATTACATAGGCAATCTCTCTGTATTTATACTTCTCGATACACACCAGACACTTCATACTAAAGTAATATTGTTAACATTATGTTGCCTAACGCGACACTATGCGCGCTATCTCCCTTACTCCTTGGCTTACGGCCAGTAAGACTAAAGTAAGACTGAGAGAAGGGGTGAGGTAAATGTAGCTCGACACCCGATACAAAATGGTGCGGGGCGAAGAGTTACCGTTCTATACGCAGTATTATTCTTTTTTCTATGCTCGCAGTCTAGCATTGAAGCTCATTTTTTTTTACTTATTATAGATTTGCCGCAAATGGCATTAACTACTTGGCCGGACAAATGAGGAGCGCTGACCCGGTATAAGTTCATACCAGCAATAATTTAAATGATTTATATTTTTTTTTTCGAGTCTACACTACACTTGTTATTGTCAAATGTTATTCGCAAACTCAATTTAAAATATTCCAATGGCACGCGTATTTGTAACATGACATGAAATCTCATTAATGAATAACAATCCGAACGGGTTTTGCGAGACAAAAACTACACTCGAATTTCCCAATTTCATCCGATTAAATGTAAAAACGTTTATTGGTATTCACCACAAGTCAATTACTGGGGAATGGAAACAATTATACGACTGTCCAGTTCAGTTCGGTTCGGTAAATAAAAGAAAATGCCGTCACACAGAGGATTTTATAATGGCTTTGCATTTGTGACGACACGATACCCCGAAGACTTTACTGTTACGGAAGTGGATTTCGGGATTGGATGGAAACTCACTGAGTCCAAGAAGAAACGAATTTATTCACTATACACACGGTACAGCTTCCGCACAGGGCTTCGAGGAATCACGCCGTTTCTGTCACTTCACTTAACTTCGCGACACTCGAACACAGCACGAAACACGACACTAGCACTACACGAACACTGCTCTTAACACTGCACTTGACACTGCTCTTAACACTGCTTAAAACACTATTCTTCACTTCAAATTTTTCTTTGCTTTCACTTTTCCACTTCTTCTTCTTGATCCGATCACTTTAGAAACTGAACTGGCTCTTTATGTTCTCACTCACCAGAATAGTTGGCCGACTCTTTCCTCGAATAATCTCGACTGGAACCTTATTAATAATTTTGCATGTGTATAATAAATGTTACCTTTAACTTGTTTAATTCATAATTTTCTATGTTAAGTACTTAATAATATTGTTTTAATGAAGCTGCTGTCACCTCACGTTGCTGTGCCATTTCAGGGCGTCATTAAGTACCTAATACCATGTATGTAACACCTAACTGCTTGTGACTTTGCAATAAATAAATGAATGTGAATATGAATACTTGCATGTTATAATTTTCATAACTAAAAATATTGACCTAAAGCTAAATGCTGATCATCTGCAAACTGTACCTACCATTTTAAGGCGAATAAATGAATTATGAATTACTTTCCTATAGGTACCTTAATAAGCCATTTATTGACGCGCGCTGAAATGAAACATCTAATACAATGGAGGCAATATTTCAAATCCTCCTGTACGAATAAACATTTTTCACAGAGGTGAGAATTTTATCCATTTTGATGAGCATAAATCAGTTTAGCCCTCAGTATTATTAAACGCATACTTCCCTTTGAGTGGCCGGGATGTGTGAAGTGTGATGGAGGAGGCAAAGCAAAAAAATAAAAAAAATATAACATAACAAAACAAATACTTTATTGCACACACAGAAATTACAAAATACAAAACAAAACAGAATTAGAAAGAGTACAACAGGCGGTCTTGCTAACAAACGGTCTTCCAGACAAACTTTGAGTATAGGAGGTATTTTATATTTGTTTTTTTGTGACTTATTTATTAGATTGCCATACGCTAAGTTTTCTTTCTTTTAACCCTTTTTGATATTAATCTGCTATAAAAAATATATAAACATTTTTGTTTCGGCATCAAGCTCATATCACAAAGTGACAACCATCATAAAGTCAAACCTATTTTTTTTGTAGGTATTACAAAATACCTTTCTCTTTTGTTTCTTGATATGCGCTATAGTTTGCCCTCACGTGGGGCAAGAAAAGTTTTTCGGGAATTCTGGAAGCTATTTATTACCACAAAAACCTATCTTTACTCCGGACCTTACACCGTAAAACTACAAAATCAAAGCAGAGTAAAATAAAAAGCACATTGACTGATTTTTACATCCAAAACACCCCCTTCGGCAAGTCATGACTATCGGCCCCTCTTCAAAGCGAAATCATCTTACAATGAAGGGGAAAATTCTGTGAATTACATCCCTCATGACACCCCATTACTTTGAAGGGTGAGAAGAGAGACTTATGTCGTCTTCTGAACATGGATTTGTCTCAAGATTCACGTGAATTTTGTAACAAGATCGTACATTTTGAAACCCCTTTGTAATGACGAACACGACGTCAAGCCACTCGCCGTAAAGAGACTTGTCGTAGCGGGATTCGCCACTCGGGGAGTCACTGTCTACGCCATAATTATCATATGATTACGTTCGTATGTGAAACCCAATCACATTATTTAGACCTATTAAAAAAGTAATATCGATCAATCAAATATACTTTATTGCACACAAAGAACACATACAAACATTTAGCAACAGTACAAATGGGCGGGCCTATTGCGCTGAAGCAATTTCTTCCAGGCTCTTTAACTCAGAATAATAAGCTGAATCATTCATCTCAGTATTCGTTACGATGTCACTAACACCCGGTATATTTCTCTACTTATTCTGTTGTCTATGTATAGTTTATTATTTTCGCTATAGTATGGTTAGGTATTATATTCATCAAAGTTTTCGTTACGATGTCACTAACACCCTGTATAAAATACATCGTAGTAAAAAGACCAATAGTAAATACACTAAGAATAACCACATTGAGATTCATAATGAGCTGGTAACACGTTTTTGAATGGAGTAAGTAATATTTATTTTAATTTAATTTTATTTATTATTTTTTATATCATTTATACAATACAATACAATACAATACAATACAAATACACTTTATTGCACCAAAATAAAAAGAAATAATTACAAAAAGTCTCTTAACTAAGTACATGGCAAATGGCGGCCTTATCGCTTAAAGCGATTTCTTCCAGACAACCATAAGGTGAGGAAAAAGGTAAAAAAAAAAAAATTGAAAGATTGCGGGTACAAACTATGCATACAACTTAACAACAAATACATGCAAATAAATATATAACATACTTACAAATATAATATATACCTAACCTATATACATAACATAGCATAATTTATCTATTTTTATTGTATTTATTTATTTATTTAATATCCCGTTTTAAACTGTAAATTAAAAAATAATAACTTTATTCAGTAGGTAACATGCTTAGTTACACTTTGAATCGACATTTTTTAATTTTTAATTGTCATCGTAACAAATACTGAGAGGCAATATAATAATATATATAATAATATTAATATATATATAAATATATTATTCAGCTCATGCTTTTGAGTTAATATCAAGGGGATTTTTTATAGATTGAAAAAGTATTTAAAAACAAAAAACATACATCCTTTATATTGCCACTGCTAAGTAATGAAGTACTTTAATTAATTATGCATCACTAGGTATACTGGAATAGCGAAACAGGATCACCGTTGCAATAGGAAACAAACTAATTAGTTAATTGCGTAGCTATTATGAAATTCGTACAACAATAACTCACCCGTATTTAAAATAGTTATTATAACATAGGTACTTTAATTAAAACTATTCTCGCTACATGCCCGAAGGTGTTCTGAGCAAAAATGGACACGTCAAAGCCAAAATTCGTTAGGCCTTAATATGAATATCGACAAGCGAATAGTGACATAGCTAGCTAGCTACTCTGGAACAAAGGCCTTGGGGCTCTCGAGTACAGAGCCCAGCGTGGTCTGAGCTTCAATCCCTGGTTTATTTTTTTATTTGTAAGGTGGTTAGTGTCAAACTGTATCGAGGGAGGTTTTTGTAAGTTGACCATCATCACTAATTCAAGAGCCACGCTCTTGTCGGTGCATTCTCCATGCTACTTTTTGAGGAAAATGGATACTTTAGTACCATGTCACGTTAGGCAGGAAAAAGGAGAGCATTGGTTTCCCTCTTGTCTTCCGCCCCGTTCTTGTCAAGCCGGGACCAGCGTGTTTATTAACCATTACACCACCGGGTCCTGACCGTGCGAAATTCTTTCGATCTATGTATCGTCATTAAGCCGACGCCGGCGCTATCTATCAAGAATATTGACTTTTTTTTTTATTAGTTTCCCTAACCACGGGTGAGTGATACAAAATAAAAAAAAAACATTTAAAAGATGCATTTGTCTGATATTCATGAAATTAAAAGGTTAAACGAAGGCAGCGTTATGCAGCGCCATCTAAGTTTTTATTGGGGAACTGGGCCTGGAAAGTCCCTAAGCCGCTAAGGAGTAATGCGGGCGCGCAGACCGTCTGTCTTTCTGGCACTTGCGCACACGATACCTAAGCTTTTTTGTACAGTGTCCGTGGTGTGGCCGGGCCACTTTCCACCAAGCTACATCCCTGGCTAAACGTTACGTATTCCCCACATGTAATGTTTTCGTTAGCTCTGATGAGGGCTCACTAACTAAGTTACAGTGGAAACCCTTTGATGAGTAGATGTTTGGAAATGACATTTTGTATTGCTTTCGCGATGAAATGTTTGATTAAATTCAGAAACGCGGATTTGATTGCGGTAAGCTATTGACCGTTTCCCAAATGGAAACTATATTTGCGTGGGTGAAACTTCGTTGCTTTTGTTCTAAGGTGGTATTATCTAAGTCCAAATCTGTCGAAATCCGAACTCCTGAAATTGTGATCTGTTGAAATCACGCTACGATTATTATGGCGATAGATGTTGAAGTTAGTCAATGACAATGCTGGTATTGTTTGCTTGCTACAAGCCAATCCTACTAACTTGTCTGTCGTGATCATCTCTCCATCGTTATCACTTCCTCACAGAGTCCGCTTACCTAACCTGAAGAATTGACAGGGTTTTTACAGAAACAACTGCCTGTCTGAACTTCCAACCCGCGAAGGGAAAACCAGCCCAATACAGGATAGGCCACATACTACCTCCGAAAGATATTTCTCGGGAATATGTTACCTCACAATGTAACGAAATTTTTAATACCTTACATACATAACATAAACGGCCTATATACGTCCCACTGCTGGGTACACGCCTCCCCTCAATCTACCGGAGGAGGGGGTATGGAGCATACTCCACCACGCTGCTCCAATGCGGGTTGGTGGAGGTGTTTTTACGGCTAATAGCCGTGACCAACGGCTTAACGTACCCTCCGAAGCACGGAATAATCTTACTTTTTCGGATAATCAGGTGATGCAAGCCTGAAAAGTCCTTACCAAACAAAGGACAGTCTCACAAAGTGATTTCGACAATGTCCCCATCGGGAATCGAACCCGGACCTCCAGATCGTGAGCCTAACGCTCTAACCACTAGACCACGGAGGCTGTGTTTAGTAACTTATCTGACGTATATTCAAGAGAACAATAGGTTACTGTCGCAAGTTTTAATATGGATACTTTAGTACCATGTCACGTTAGGTAGAATTTCGGTGAGGTTACTTAGTTCATTTTGCGATGGACTGATCTCTGCCTACCCCAATTGTGATATAGTCGTGAGCTTATGTTATGTTATTAATCCGCCCCTGCCCTACTTCTACAATTTCCCCGTAAACAGATCATCACAGCCCCGAAATTCTATCGCATACCTCAATTCCCAATAACCTACCAAATTCCCCAAATAACTAATCCTGCATAGTTACCATGCCATGTAAATTTCGCATCATGCATTCTCCTTACCTACCCCTTTCTAATCATTGTTCTCCCCCGAATATTAACTATGAACCCTCTATTTAGATACGTCTAAATTATTCACTTCTCTACATATTGACCGGTGGAATACATAATGTGAAACCAGTTTAAATTGACCTTCTAGCTATGTCAATGTTGATACGGCCTCCGTGGTCCAGTGGTTTGAGCGTTGGGCTCACGATCCGGAGGTCCCGGATTCAAATTCCGGTAGGGACACATAACGAAAATCACTTTGTGATCCCTAGTTTGGTTATAGAACATTACAGGCTGATCACCTGATTGTCCGAAAGAATGATGATCTGTGCTTCGGAAGGCACGTTAAGCCGTTGGTCCCGGTTGCTACTTACTGATGTAAGTTAGTAGTCGTTACGTGACCCATGTCAGGGGCCTTTGGCGGCTTAATAATAACCCTGATACTAGGGTTGCTGAGGTTGGTGATCTACCTCACAACCCACATGATAGAAGAAGTTATTAGATTTTTGTTACAACTTCGAGGGTCTCGTAGTTAGAGGGTCCAGATTTGATACCTGTTTAGGGCACGTTTTTCGTGTCCGTTAGAATCGCTGGTCACTCGTATTTTGTCGGAGTATCTTATTTTCCATTTCAACTTTAATTACGCATTCTTCTTCTATCGTCTGGGTTGTGGATTACCAACCCCATCAACCCTGGTGTCATAGTTACTATTGAGCCGCCAAAGGCCCCTGACATGGTTCATGTAACGATTACTTACTTAGATCAGTAAGTAGTAACCGGGACCAACGGCTTAACGTGCCTTCCGAAGCACGGATCATCTTACTTACATCTCAGGGTTATTACTGAGCCGCCAAAGGCCCCTGACATGGCTCATGTAACGACTACATACTTCCATCAGTAAGTACTCGTGTCCTGTCTACTCTGGCCAAGTAGTTAATGCCATCTGCGGCAAATCTACAATAATTTCGTAAATCCGAACGTCCTTTTAAAATCCAAACATCATTGTTTAACTATTGTGTCTGGAAATCTCGACGTCAAAAAAAATAGCCTGTATACTGAGAGGTTTTCTTTACAAAAACCACATTCGAATGTGATTTTTCAAAAAGGCGCTTAGGTACGTGGCTTTCCCTCATGCGACGTTTATATTTAAATTTAAAGCAGGGTGTAACAAAACAGCGGGGTAAGTCGGGAATAATGCAATATAATCGAGTTCAGCTTACGGCGTGTCGTCAATGGCCTCTGATTGAGTTCAGTAACGATATTACCGTCAGACACTGATGAACTTTGCTTGGCTGAGGGCGCGAGTTGGGGGAGACAGCGGAACAAAAAAATATTATATAAAAAAAATAAGAAAAATAAATACATAAATATTATTAGGTATTATTTTTTATTCATCATCATCAGCCCATTAACGTCCCCCACTGCTGGGGCACGAGCCTTCCCTATGGATGGATAGGGAGATCGGGCCTTAAACCACCACGCGGGCCCAGTGCGGATTGGTGGTTATTAACGACTGCTAATGCAGCCAGGACCAACGGCTTAACGTGCCTTTCCGAAGCACGGAGGAGCTCGAGATGGATTTTTTTTTCTTTTGTGGTCACCCATCCTATGACCGGCCTTTGCGAAAGTTGCTTAACATCAACAATCGCACACCGAGCGCGTTTACCGCTGCGCCACCGGGCTCCTCCAAATATAAATTATAAAACGGGAATACAGAAATAGAAGCCAGTCTAAGATGTACAAAAATCAATCTCATTTTACTTTTCGACTTATTTACGAATTTTATTTATGAATTAAGTAACAATGAGTACGACGTTTGACCGCTTTTATTGATGACGTCACAGGACAGTTTTTCCATGCAAACTCCAAAGGAAACTTTCGTTTTGACAGTTCGTAAAAAGTATCTCATTTGACCAGGTTGTCAAGTAGCCTATTTATTTATTTATTTATTTTATTAGGTTTGCCAACAGACAAAAACACTTTTACATGTAACTTAACCTATTTACAAATACTGGACTAGTGCTCGTCCAATTATAGGCAAACACAACATGCTAATTTATTAACGCAACAAAGAACGACAATCTACATAAAATAAAGAAACAACAGAGAAATATTTATTATTATTTTTGTCATAGATAAACCAAACTAAATGAGCTCTACACCTTTTTGCCACTACTAAAAGGTCTCATGACCCTACAAACAATAAAAAATATTATAAATCCTTCCTATTTTCTTCAGGTTTACTCTGGGTCTGCTCAGGGTCACTATTGAGCCGCCAAAGGCCCCTGACATGGCTCACGTAACGACTATTTACTTACATCAGGAAGTAGTAACCGGGACCAACGACTTAACGTGCCTTCGGAAACACGGATCATTTACTATCGGACAATCTGGTGACCAGCCAGTAATGTCCTAACCAAACTAGGGACCACAAAGTAATTTTTGTGATATGTCACCGGGAAACGAACCCGGGACCTCCGGATCGTGAGGCCAACGCTCAACCACTGGACCGCGGAGGTCGTTAAACAAACAGATACTAAAAGCTTATCACTTGTACCAATCACCACAATAGCGGATGGCTGAAACGACACCGTCTGGAAAGTACAGACAAAGGTGAATTTGTTAGTGAAGCGACAAGCGACGTCGGGAGACAATGATTGTATTAATATCTTATAGTGGAGTAACTTACTCTTGGGCCCTATACGGTTTGTTATGTACTAACTGGTTTGTTCAATGGATAGTTATTTTAAACAAAGAATACGTCCAGAGCCGTGATAGCCCAGTTGGTAGAACGCTTGCCTCTCATTTTGAGGTCGCAGGTTCGAATCCAGAACAGGGGGGTTAAAATGATAATAGAAAAAAAATAGTAGTTTTTTTCTTGTACCTATTCTTCTCTTTTTTTTTGTTGTAGTGTTGCCTGGCTGTAACTTTTCATACCTTTTGTTATTCCGTTATTATTTTTTTTAAACAAATTCTACATACATGTTAATTACATAAGTTGTGCACGTCTGTAATTGGTGCAAACACTAGTACTAGCCTTAAGAAAGTTTTATTAATTATTGTGTGTTTGTACTGTTGATGTGCCTAATAAATAAATAAAAAAAAAATGGCCACATCCAAGCAATTCATCTAAGAAAGCAATATTGCAATTTGGCATTTGCGCTTATAAAAGTAAGTGCGCAATGCAAACAAATGTCAAATAGCAATATTGCTTTCTTAGATGAATTGCTTCGATGTGGCCATTTAACCCCCCGTTTTCGTATTCATGTTTGGATGTAAGGAAAACATCGTGAGGGAACCCACATTCCAAAGAAATGCATTTTCGGAGGTATGTGACCTAACCTGTATTGGGCTGGTTTTCCCTTCGCGGGTTGGAAGGTTAGACAGGCAGCCGCTTCTGTAAAAAACCCGGACCTGTCAAATCTTCAGGTAAGGTTAGCGGACCCTGTGAAAAACGGGATAATGCTAGGATACGTCCACGTGTTGTAATGAGGAAGGCTACGTTTTATCAAACTAAAGATTTTAACACTCTGTTCACAATATATCTTTAATATCGCAAAATACGTAAGGACCAACATTTCCCTCTTTTCTATGAAATGTGAAGTACACACTTACAACCTTAGAAGTAAAACTGAGTTAATGCGGCCCTTGTGCAGGCTGGAAAAATCAACTAAAAGTATTCATGCTATTGGACCAAAGATCTACAATAGAATGTCGTAGAATGCCGACATAAAAAATTGTGATAACGATTTCAAGTTTGAGAATAAACTAAGAGAATGGCTCGTTGAATGTGCCTTTTATGACATGGACGAGTTCTGTAATGGGTAAATAAGATTTTGACATCACTGATATAATTATGTATTGTAAGACAAATAATTAAACAAAAGAAATGGCTCCGGCCTTCGGAAACAATTTACTGAAGACAAAGAAAACAAATTCAAGAAATAATACACGAAGAAAAACTTCATTTGACCAGGCTGTAGGGCTATGTCCCTTTGCCTGCTCCTTCTCGGGGCAAATTTAACAAAAAAAAATAACTATGGGTATTTGAAACATTTGAAATTTATAAGTAGACATTTGACATGTAAAATTTAAAAATTTTGTGAATAAATGAGTATGAGTACGTCATCAAAAACAATATAGATGGCGCTGTAAAGATTTTCCTTCTTTTAACCTTTTAATTTCATGGATAACAGACATATTATGTTTCTTTTATTACACTCAGACACTATTACATCTTCCACCCATTATTATTCTGGTCAAAATAAAGAGAAGCAATAATAAATAACATAAACTGCCTATATGTATACGTCCCACTGCTGGGCACAGGCCTCCCCTCAATCAACCGGAGGGGGTAATAATAAATATCAAGCAACAATTATTTTTATACCTATATTATGCTTCGGCCATCACATTGTGTGATGCTCTGTCGCGGGGCCACCACCTCCAATTCTGTTGAAGACGATATAGATTAATGTACGTACCATGTACATAGTGTACGTAGTACGTACATCGATCTATACTTCAATTTACAAGAAGAAAACATCTCGAAGTATGCAAACTGAGTGGCTCCAAAGCCACTTTAATTTGTTGTTTTCTTTCTAATTATAGCACGCACACTTAAAATATTTTCACGTATTGTTGAATAATTGTGTACCCGAGAATGAGATAAAAATATAAGCTTAAAACCTAAAACTCCACTTCCAAAACATCACATCAGAAGTATGAAATAAGAAAATAAGTAAATTGCTCTGAAATTCTTCCGTGGTCGTATGCCGTGGTAAACAAACTTTTAGGACAGATTGATAATAAACGAATAAAATTACATCACTCGGGAAACCTAC
Source organism: Pectinophora gossypiella (assembly GCF_024362695.1). Taxonomy (NCBI): domain Eukaryota; kingdom Metazoa; phylum Arthropoda; class Insecta; order Lepidoptera; family Gelechiidae; genus Pectinophora; species Pectinophora gossypiella. Next base: position 2,651,033 of record NC_065421.1, on the reverse strand, counting down.
TTTATTATAACACATCCTCATCATCATCGGTACGACGCCCACTGCTGGGCACAGGCCTCCCCCAAGGATCTCCACGACGATCGGTCCTGCGCTGCCCGCATCCAGCGGCTTCCCGCGACCTTCACCAGATCGTCGGTCCAACTTGTAGCGGGCCTACCCACTGAGCGTCGTCCGACACGTGGCCGCCCATCCGAGAACCTTTCCGCCCCAGCGGCCATCGCCATAACACATAAAAACTCAAATTCTAATATAATCTTTATTCAGTAGGTAATATAGTTACACTTTGAATCGTCAATTTTTACATAACGAACGTCTCATCCGCTTAAAACTACTGCAGCTTCTCACAACCTGTACAGCCGAGGAAAAGAAGCTGCAAGAAAAACCTCGGCACAAGGCCTTAGACGTTCTTTAAAAAAAAAAACATAAAATATTGGTAATATCAGTTCTCAGACAGTTAATCCCATGCATTCATATCTCTATAATAACCTGTTTTGTAAAGTTTTTGTTTAACTACAATTTAAAAACATAATTAATAGCCCATATACGAGTACGTCCCACTGCTGAGCACAGGCGTCGGGTCAATATATCGGAGGGGGTATGGAGCATGCTCCACCAGCTAGAGCCGGTCCACCTTATTTTAAACACACACAAAACTCTACAGTAACTACTCTCAACACGGTTTCACAAAACCACATCTTTAATGGCCTGTCCAAACTCAATTTCCGTACAAATCTGCCGTTCCAATTAAATTATTACGGCCTTATATTAGAAACAAAGGTGCATTAGAAGCCTGTACGGAACCAATTCCGTTTTATAATTGATTGCTGCGGTCGATACGCCGTTTGTATTGGACCTATACATTTGTGTCTCTGCCGCGATTGGTTTTTCCACTTTGTGCTGGAAGATAGGTCTACCTACTCTAAAGGCGAGAAGACAAACTGACAAGACAAAGTATCTTTTTTTTTTGACGTGTCTCATTGTAGATTTGCCGCAGATGGCATTAACTACTTGGCCGGATAAATAAGGAGCACTGAAGGCTCTCACCCGGGGACAAAGTATCAACTTATATGATCTAGAATTATACGTATACTGCATACAATACAATATTATGAGTCATAATCATATATAATCATATCGGACACAGGTTGGCCGCTGCAAGGATAATCTCTGCAGGTGGGGATACCTGGTTGATGGTTGCGATGATTGCGAGTGTGGAGTATAACCACAAACTATGGCTCACCTTTTGTGCTGTCCTAAGTGCCCTAACACCTGCACTATTAAAGACCTGTACGAAGCCACTGACAATGCCGTAAGCGTGGCCAATTATTGGTCAGCAAAAATTTAGCTTCGATCGCCATCGACTCGCAAAGAAGAGATAATCATCATCAAGTACCTACACATGTGCTTTTTTTTTTCATCGAATCAATCTCCCGCCGAACATCCTTTTACTTTTTCCAACTTATTTTTGGAACCGGTCAGTGTTGACAACTTTTCTGAAATACTTTTCTCGTTTAGAGTTGACCTTACATAATATAAGATCTAGGTGAAATAATATCTAGTTCCATTTTGCGACAAAGTCTCATATTGCTATCTAGACGACCTCTGTGGTTGAGCTCACGATCTGGAGATCCTGGGTTCGATTCCTGGTGGAGACACATCTCAATAATTTTTGGTCCCTAGTTTGGTTAGGACATTACAGGCTGATCGACTGATTGTCCGAAAGTAAGATGATCCGGGCTTATTAAGCCTTTGGTTCCGGTTACTACTTTCTGATGTACTTAAGTAAGTAATCGTTACATGAGCCATGTCAGGGGCCTTTGGCGGCTTAATAGTAATCCTGACACCAGGGTTGATGGGGTTGGTACTCCAACCTCACAAACCACACGATAGAAGAAGAAGCTATCTAGACTAGACGAGACCGATCCTTTTATTATGTGCTCGAGTTGCGTCTTGTGTTCAGACCAAAGCAGAACTCATCGTCTAACCGCGTCTAGAGGCGACCGCAAGCCAACTGAAATTAATTGTGGCCCATACCGCACTAAGGCACTGTCAAACAGATGTGTTTTTAACGAGATCGTTCCGTCCGCCTTGTTTATTACGGCTGTTTGGTAAATAGAGGATTACTAGTTCACATCTGTGTCTGATAAGGAAGGCATTTGTATGTGCTAGGTTGCTGGTGATGTGGACATAAAGGAGTATCTATGCGTGGTATGCCAACTTGTCCCTTTCGCCAACTGTAATAAAATTTTTACCTGACATACTTATTTATTTATTTATAAAGTACAACCACATCACATATATTTAAACATTTTACATTTATAAGGTTACGGTATTGTGACTAATATATATGACAATTTATTACGGCGTACATAACTTATACAATTAAGGGTACTTAAGTATTTAAAAATAAAGTAAAATTAAAATTACACATAAACTTAAAAATTAGAAATTAGAAAGATATAAATATATGTAAAAAAAAGTAAAATATAAGTAAGTAATTAATATCTGTTGAGCTTTAAATTTACATACCAATCAGCACTGGAACACCTTGAGTCGCCAGTGGCCTCTGACATGTCTCTTGTAACGACTAGATACTTACTTTAGTCTCGTATCCACTAGGCAACAATTGACGCGCAACATGTAGGTACGGCAACGTTGCACAACAGCGCGCGACGTTGCCAGCTGAAGCGCAACATCTCGCATAGGTTAGTTGAGCATCAATAAAATTGTTGGCGAGTGGAGACGTGACCCGCAACAACACTAGGCAACATAAACAACTCTGGCAACATGTTGTCGACGACAGACGTGTAGTATATGCGTAGACAGACAACATTGTTAAATAAAAGTAAATAAAAAAAACGTCGTGCCTAGAGGTGCCGATGAAACTCGAACGGCTAGCCTCGGCTCTGGAAGTCTGAGTGGATTTTTCCGTCAAGAAACGACCAGAAAACTAACCACAAAACAGAAGAGGTATAAAACAAACTCAGTCATACTTTTCCACTTATATACAGAGTTTCTACTCGTATCGAGCTAGATGCACAACGTCGGACTGAGTGCGATTCAACAAGACTCCAACAACACGACTAATTTGAAGTGCCTATCCTATAGCAGCTTATTACTATCGAATTATCTACCCAGTAAAGCACTTCGGAAAACGGTAGACTAAGTGAATCACAAGAGGTGTCACCAGCTGAGACGAGTTAACCCCCATCATATTGTCGGAGTGACGGCCGATGGTGGGCGACGGGACACTTTGCAAAAACTTGATTGCCTTCTGAACAGGGGTTCTTGACGTGAAGCGATTAAAAGTGGGCGATTTGGATGTGGCATTGTTCAGAAGGCAATCGTGGATATTTGAAACTTTGTATACTTACTTATACTTTGCCACCTTGCATCTATGCTGGACTGCTGGACTTAAGCTCAGCTGATTCCTTTTTTTTTTGACGTAACTTATGGTAGCAACCTTGCGTCTGTGCTGAACTAACGCTGAGCTGATTCCTTTCCTTTTTCTTTTAGCGTGACGCGTGTAGTTTGGCCTGATGACATTAACTGCTTAGCTCAACAAATGGGAAGCGCTAAAGCCTCTCACCTGATACAAACAATTCGGCATAGTCTAAGAGTGCCCAGTTGTCTGAAAACCTCGTTTCTAGGCGTCGTCTGAGAGGATATTTGAAAGACTTAATTGACCCTAGTGGGTTGATAGCGATAAGTGCTGCGAATGATGGCCGCGAGGTCGATAAATGATTGACTATTAAAATGATAAAATAATCACCTATTGTCACCGTTTGTAATCGAATTCAAATTGGATGCAAGTCTTTGTTCTCTTGTTCAATTATTATGAGTAATTATGGGGGCAACGTGGTGTATGCAAAATATGTGACGAAAACAGAAATACATACTGTGCCGCTTCTTCTTATCATGTGGGTTGTGAGGTGGAATGCTAGCCTCATCAACCCTGGTTTCAAGGTTATTATTGAGCTGCCAAAGGCCCCTGACATGGTTCATGTAACGATTACTCACTTACATCGGTAAATAGTAACCGGGACCAACGGCTTAAGGTGCCTTCCAAAGCACGGATCACCTTACTTTCGGACAATCAGGTGATCAGCCTGTAATGTCCTAACCAAACTGGGGATCACAAAGTGTGCCGCTTGGTAGTTTGTTTTAATTGTTTGTGGGACTACCCACTGCGATAGGAATAATGAGTGTGAGGGTGTTTCTTGAATCCTAAAGTAAGTTGAGCATAGTTCTGAGCAGAGTAACTTTCGTACATCCTCCAGCTGTCAGTAAAGATTCCTTCTCGCGAACAGATGAAGGCTTTTACTGAAAATTGTGACGTCGCACCAAGTTTTAAGTCAAACTCACTCACATTATGTTATGACGTCGTGTCATCTCTATCGGGGTGTGCAGAACATCATCAGACGTGATTGACACTCAGTATGTCAATATCATCATCATCATCACCAGCCCATTAAAGTCCCCACTGCTGGGGCACGGGTCTTCTCTATGGATGGATAGGAAGATCGGACCTTAAACCACCACGCGGGCCCAGTGCCTTCCGAAGCACGGAGGAGCTCGAGATGAAAACTTTTTTTGTGGTCACCCATTCTATGACCGGCCTTTGCGAAAGTTGCTTAACTTCAACAATCGCAGACCGAGCGCATTTACCGCTGCGCCACCAAGCTCCTCATGTCAATATATAGGTACATAAAACCCTATTTAAATGGATATTGGTGCTAATTCCAGCATATGACTCCAATTTAATTTTAAATTATATACCTGTCATTTTCTTGCCCGTAGGAAAGGAAACGGACGAGTATTCGCAAGGTGTATGTTTATGGAACACATAACATTACGTACAATATACTCAAAACTATATCCCAATTAGGGTAGCCAGAGATACATACAGTCATGAGCAATATAATGTACCCACTTTAGGACTCTGTCGCACTAACATATTTGACATTTAGTGAGACTGATAGTAAAATTTGTCAAAAAAGTTAATGTGACATGGTACCAAAGTGTATACATATTAATGCTCGTGAACGTACATCCATCGCTAGATGAACTAAATACCCGCTCGTCAGCGAGCTTTCTTTTATCAATCTGTCTGTCTGTCTGTCTGTGTGTGTGTGTGTGTGTGTGTATGTGTGTGTGTGTATGTTGTGCTTTACGTTAAGGAAAACAAGTATTTTTTTTATTTCAGTATTGTGATAGGTGCTACTCGCATTAGTGGCTTCTACGTGCTTAGGATTAGGAGGGTACGTAAAATCGATTCCAGTTATCAGATGCCTTGGGACTGCTTGAATATCCGGGCGATGTTTAAGTTTTTTTATTACTCCTATTCCAAACAAATAGGTTCGATCAAAAGAGGTGGGTAGGTATATCAGGTCTCACAGAATACCAGCTGCATAAGCTGAGTGAGGACTTTTATACCGGACACCATCCACTACACATGGGTAAGCCGACATGACGTCACATTTTAATTTAGGTATAAGTATCTGTGTTCGTTTTCCATGTTTCTATATAGAAAATATTTCGTGTGTGCGTTGACTTCTGATGTGATGTCATTATAATGTAAGTATATATATGTAATCCGTTTCTGTGGTGTCCTAAATAATAAGTGTTTCTTTCTTTCTTTATATAGGTAAAATATTTCAAATTTTCTATAAATTCAAATTCCAAACTTGTGAAGTTTTCAGTCACTTTTCTCTCTTTTTGTTTGAATGTGCCATTTCGATTTGAATATTGTGACTCCATATTTCACTAGAATACGGAACTATGTCGCGCCGAATAATATTTTCAGAAAACGGTGAGGTATCGATCCGAAAATATGAACTGAACATAATTCACACATAAACTCATACATCACTAATTTAAGAGTCATATGCTCTTCGACGACCTCCGTGGTCCAGTGGTTGAGCGTTGGGCTCACGATCTGGAGGTCCCGGGTTCGAATCCCGGTGGGGACATATCACAAAAATCACTTTGTGATCCCTAGTTTGGGTAAAACATTACAGGCTGATCACCTGATTGTCCAAAAAGTAAGATGATCCGTGCTTCGGAAGGCACGATAAGCCGTTGGTCCCGGTCACTACTTACTGATGTAAGTTAGTAGTCGTTACAAGAGCCATGTCAGGGGCCTTTGGCGGCTCAATAATAACCCTGATACCAGGGTTGATGAGGTTGGTAATTCACGTCACAACCCACACGATACAAGAAGAAGCTACTTTATACATGAACTATTATGAAATCGAAAATATCTGACTTGGATAGAACTTGAACCCGCAGCGTGTTAACTATTACACCATCGGTTCCTTCTCCTGTCCAGTCATGAGCAATATCCTGTACCCACTTTAGAACCCTGTCGCACTATCATATTTGATATTTAGTGCGACTTACGGTTTAATTTGTCAAAAAACTTCATGTGACATGATATCAAAGTGTAGGTATAAATATTAGTACTCGTGACCGTCCATGCGAAATTTCTGTTAAGCCGAAAATTTCATTAAGCCGACTCTGGTGCCATCATGCATACTACACAAAAAATACTTCCGATATCCCCCAATAGGGTGGGCAAAGCCACAAGTAACCTTTAAGTCAATTGTAATCTTGAAGACAACATGCAGTCGCTTTTGATATGAAATCCTAAAATGGATCTGGCGAATCATCATCATCATCATGAACAGCCTACGCTCGTCCACTGCTGGACATAGGCCTTTCCTGTGGCACGCCACTGAGCTTGGTTTTCTCCTCCATCAGCTGCCAGCCACCTTACAGTGCATAGTGTCTTCACTCCGCCTAGCCCAAGGGCGTCTACACTACGTTTTCCAAGACACACTCACCGGTCTAGAACCTGTCGTAAATACAATTAAATGCATTACTTGCACACCGGAAACACTACTACTTACTGACGTAATAAGTAGTCGATACATGAGCCATGTCAGGGGCTTTTGGCTCAATAGTAACCCTGACACCAGGGTTGATGAGGTTGGTACTCCGCCTCACAACCCACACTATAGAAGAAGACCGGAAACAACAAACATTTTTATTAATTATTTTATTTTAACACGTTTTAAATGCATTTGGAATTTAAACAAATTGAAAAATGTTACAACAGTTAAAAGTTAAAAGCTTTTTGCAATAAAAACATCGTATTGACTAAAAACTTTGAGTGAGCGGATTAGCTAAAACGCCGAATACGAATAGTAAAATCACAAACAAATATTAAAACCCAAACTGTAGCTTTTTCTTATAAAAATTTGGGGTTTCGTAACTATGTACCTATATAGTATAACAACCGTCTGAAAGGACCGTTGGCAAACGCGAAAACATCTCGAAAAGCATCTCGGTTAGTTCTTCGTCTCGACGAAAACTTAGGGAAGTAGTAATCTGCTTAAATTTCACGTTAATTAAAGGAGGAATAATTAAATTTAAATAATAATTAAACCGCTAGCAGGTGCATCGTTTAGCCCAAGTTCCCTTGGGGGAGGGAGTAGCTTGAAAAATGATGACGCATTTTGGTATTTCTTGAAAACGATTTCAGTGGTTTCTCTGCTGTAAGACGCAGAAGACGTGTATCAATGCTGACATCAGCATTGACACACGTCAATCGATAGTTTGTCATCATTGGAATACCATTGTATTTAAGTCTATAAATTATGTAATACAAACTGGATTAAAAAAAAAAAGAAAAGAAAGGAAAACATGAAACAGTAGGACTAGGGCCCTGTGCTGGGAGGTTTTCTGGCCACGTCTTTCCCTCAGTGTTACAGATTCCGATGTGGTAGTAGTTTTACAGCTAGTTACATAATATGTAGGTAATTTAATTTTGTTTGACGTTCAAAAAGCGCTAACTTTGTAAGCCAATTTTGAAAAATAAATATTTTTGAATTTTTAATTTTTTTGTCTGTGAAAATGTCTTTTTAATAGCGCCTCAACGACGATAATTTTCAATTACGTCTAATATTTTCCGTCCCCTCCTATTCTGTGAAAGGAAATAGTCTTCTTCTATCGTGTGGGTTCTGAGGTGAATTGCCAACCTCATCAACCCTGGTATCAGGGTTATTATTGAGCCGCCAAAGGCCCCTGACATGGCTCATGTAACGTCTACTTACTTACATCAGTAAGTAGCAACCGGGACCAACGGCTTAACGTGCCTTCCTTCATCTTACTTTTGGATAATCAGGTGATCAGCCTGTAATGTCGTAACCAAATTGGGGATCACAAAGTGATTTTTGTGATATGTCCCCACCGAGATTCGAACCCGGGAACTCCGGATCGTGAGCCCAACGCTCAACCACTGGACCACGGAGGCCAAATGGAAATAGTATCAAATATCTACATGATATAAAAATGAGCATCCCCCAATAAGTAGGATGCAAGTGGATCTTAAGTCCCGCGAACTCGGGGTGCGATTTGCAAGTATTAAGACAGTATAGATATAAGTAGGAACTTGTATTGATAATGAGGTTTGCTTTCAGTCTGCACTTAATTCCTGCTTTCCTTCAGCTCTAAAGCACACCCCAGACACGCCTACAATAATCTATTTTTGAAAGCTTAAGACATCAGAAATCAGAATCATTTATTCAACATAACTATCATGAATAACAGCAACCGTGGTCTAGTCAACAGCCTCCGTGGTCTAGTGGTTAGAGCGTTAGGCTCACGATCTGGAGGTCCGGGTTCGATTCCCGATGGGGACATCGTCGAAATCACTTTGTGAGACTGTGTCCTTTGTTTGGTAAGGACTTTTCAGGCTTGAATCACCTGATTGTCCGAAAAAGTAAGATGATTCCGTGCTTCGGAGGGCAAGTTAAGCCGTTGGTCCCGGCTATTAGCCGTAAAAACACCTCCACCAACCATTGGAGCAGCGTGGTGAAGTATGCTCCATACCTCCTCCAGTTGATTGAGGAGAGGCCTGTGCCCAGCAGTGGGACGTATACATATAGGCTGTTTATGTATGTATGTATCATGAATAAAAATCGTGGACGACCTCTGTGGTCCAGTGGTTGAGCGATGTGCTCACGATCCGGAGGTCACTAGTTCGATTCCCAGTGTATGGCCCAGGGTATGCTATAACAGAGTTGCTGGATTCGTTCATTCATCTGACAATAGACAATATTAGAAGAGGAATGGATTTAACCTTGCAATTTTTACCCAAACAAATTCTTGAGATAAATTGTTTCACATTCTGTCGCCCAAATAAGAAGGCTTAAACTCATTATTTGGGGATTGTGTTTGACAGTTTTCAAATAAGTTTTCATTTTAAAACTTAAGGTATTAGAATTGGCTTTATATTTCAAACTAAAAGATGTAAAAACAAATTATGTTATGACCAGTCTCTCCGAGCTTTCTAGTACGGTCACGAGTACTAATATGTATACACTTTGAAACCATGTCACATTAACTTCTTTGACAAATTAAACTATGTCTCATTAAATGTCAAATACGATAGTGCGACAGGGTTCTAAAGTGGGTACATGATATTACTCATGACTGTACCCACGTACTTAGTTCATATTGCGATGGATGTATCTCTGACTACCCCATTTAGGATATAGCCGTGAGCTTATGACAAGTTATGCTTGTGACTTCGTATCAAAAGCGGCTGAAAATGTATAACTGCGCACTCCATTAGCGATTACGGGCGTGAATTTACGTGTGTATGTTTGTTTGTTTTCCGCATTGAATCAAGTTAATAAATATCCTTATTAATTGATAGATTATTTGCGCAATTAAAATGTCTATAAATAAGGTCTATTCCTAATAAGTCTTAGACTTATTTTGAATGTGTACTTCAAATGATAAATAGATGAATAAAGTCAAGGCTGTATAGTCCTTAGATCTTTGCCTGCCTTAGTTAAGGCGAATTTTACTAACTAGGTACTATATTTTCCGTGTCTAATTTCCGATGGGGACATGTCGAAATCACTTTGTGAGATTGTCGTTTTTTTGCTAAGGATATTCCTGGTTAAATCACCTGTTTGTCCGAAATACTAAGATGATTACATGCTTCGGAATGCACGTGAAACCGCTGCTATTACCACAAACGCCTCCACCAACCCGGAGGTGAGCAGCGTGGTGGAGTATGCTCCAATTGAGGGGGGGGGCGGATTTGTGCCCACCAGTGGGATGTGTATAGGCTATTAAAGAAAGAAAGAAAGATTTATTACTTCCGGACACCACAGACACAGACAGATAGGATTAATGCTTGTTATGTGCTATATTAAAAGTGTCCCTAACTACACATAAATTATCCTCCTATAAGTACCTAGTACGATTTGATGGATGTTTTTGTCATGTTATGACGTAAAAGGAAATTGGTTTATAGTTACATAAATAGACACATAATAATACTGTGACATGGTTTCTCCATGATGCTGAGGAAACAAAAATTAAAAACGTTTTTCAGTATACAGGGGGTTAGTGACATCGTAACGAATATTGAGGGGGATGACTCAGACCATGATTATGATTTAATATCAAGTAGAATTTTCCGTCGCAAAATTCACGTTTTTTTTTTTAGATTTTTTTAATTATTTTCAATTCTATACTTTTGCGATGGAAAATTCCACTTGATATTGACTCAGAATAATGAGCTGAATCATCCCCCTCAGTATTCGTTACGATGTCACTTACACCCCGTACAAGTACATACAGGTAGCCATACAAGAAGTTATGGGTGTTAGTGACACCGTAACGAATACTGAGGAGGATGGTTCAGACCATGATTCTGAATTGTTTTCAAGTGGAATTTCCTGTCGGAAAATTTATGAAAATGTTTGTGTTTTTTATAATTATTTTTTTCCATACTTTTGCGACGGAAAATTCCACTTGATATCAACTCAGAATCATGGTCTGAATCATCTGAATCATGTCACTAATACCCTGTATACCCACTGCTAGGCACAGGCTTCCTCTCAATTAACTAGAGGGGATATTAAGCAACATAGCGTAAGCTCACAACTACAACTTCATTGGGGTAGTCATAGGTGAATCCATCGCAAGATCAACTATAAGTACCCACATCTCACCGAGCTTTCTGTTGGACTAACGTGATAATTATGTACGTATCGCCGTCTATAATGGTCAAGCCAACTCTCTCTCTTTATTTAAGAGCTGCGCTCTTGTCGGTGGAGTAATCGCCATTACTCCATAGATAGGGCGCGTAGAACGGTGGTTGCCCCAATCGCCTTCCTTTCCGCAGCACACCGACCAATTTCTCAATCGGTGATGTTCTAGCTAGAGCCCTGCTAGAATCTATTTGCTCGGCCTCAAACCAGTACTGATACCGCTGCTGCCCGGCATCAGGGGTGCGCTTCAACTGGAGTCGAGCCAACTGTGTTAGGATAAATTAATAACTCATTGGTACAAGTTTACCTATGTAATTTGGCTTTTCTGGGAAGGAAACAGTCGGATTTATAAATAACTTTTTTAATTTTTTAATAAGAATTGAGAAAAGTTTATGCTCATGTATATTTTTTTATTACAGATCGTAAGCATGCTTCCACAAAATAGAAGAAAGGTGTTGGAAGAGCCAAGTGAGTGCGAAACGCGCGCTATACAAGTATGAGCAAATAGTTCATACTTCATGCACTCTACTCGTCCGCAAACTTTGCGACGAACGGACCTCCGCGATAGTATATTTAAAGGTCGCCTTGCGCATTATAAAAAAAACAAACGACTATTATTCAAGGAAACCCCTCCTTATCACAGGATAGCTATAAACCTTAGTACGATCGCTTATTAAAAAAAAAACTTTTTTATGCAGTGTCTTACGAAAAGTAATGATAAAATTGCAGCCTATCACATAAAATATACATTACTGGTAAAGTGGATATAGAATTGCCGCAGATGGCATTAACTACTTGGCCGGACAAATGGGGAGCGCTGAAGGCTCTCACCCGGTACAACGTTTAAGACAACAGGCCTGAGGGTGCCCAGTTGGGCGCGAGCCTCGCCTCGGGCGTCGTCTGAGAGGAAAAATATTTGAAAGAATTAATCGAGACTAGTGGGTCGATAGCGATAAGCGCTGATTGAGGAAGTAGAATTTGAGAAGCAGTAGAGATATTGTAGTTATCTGTTTGTAGGAGTGGTAGTAAAAGAGAGCGGGGTTGAACCGGCGACAACAAGTCTCATACTAAATGCGCGTCAGGGTCTTTCTATCGTATTTCATCCAATCATCCAAATTTTTTATTTAACTTCACACCCTTACATCTAAATACCTTTGAAATTTTGACATTATTGCTTAATTCAATTCAATTCATTGACATTGTTACTTTGTTTTTGCTATTTAAATTATTATAAATTGCTATAAATTTTATGCTATTAATTATTTTTGTATATGTAAAATTGTTATGTTCTTGTCATGAAATATTTAAATATGTTTTTTAAGTTTGGATGATATATAATATCAAACACAATGTAAAAATTGTTAACGATTACATAAATAAATAAATAAAAAATCCATGCAAGTTATCTACTTAGTACCCGCCCACTCATTTGTTGTATGTAACCATTTCCTTACCGGTTTTTACTAGTATACATTTTAATAATAACCTAATTAAGAAATCCCGTTATTATTAAGGTCCGATATATTATAACTGCAATTAATTACGTCACGTCTGTCGTCAAGTTTATATTTGAATATTATTTAATATTTTTTATGATTAATATACGTAGGTACCTACAAAATAGAGCGTCGCGTCGTGTACTTTTGCGGTTTTCCTCTGTCGTTGCAGCACACGGTAGAATTCCACCAAGTTCTAGAAAGGCTACAGTTGAAAGCAGTTAGCTGCAGTAATTTCCCCAATAACCCCAACTTTTTGGGGTTCAGTTGAAAATCAGCGTTGTGGCACTCCCTCAATGTCGGAGTGTCACAACATCTTGCTGAGCTGACGTCCCTTTTTATAGATAAGGTTTAAATTCATTATTTTGTTCATTATTCGATTCTGTGTACCACCTACTTATTTCTAAAATAAATGTTTTTCTTTCTTTCTTTTGTGGAACTAAAGTGTGTTATTTAGAGAAATAATTCAGCAATTTTTCAGTTTATCATGTAATTTCCACCTTTCACATGTCAGAAGAGAAAAGTCAGATAGAAAAACAATATCGTATAAAAAAGTAAAAAAAATATTCAAAATAAAAAGATTTTATACAAAAAAAAGGTTGTAAAAAGATTTGATACAAAAGTAACCTACACTTTCTTCTAATTGGATGCAACTTTAAGCGGCCTTCATAACTGCATCGAAACTGCGATGGATTCTTGCATTCTCATCCTCAGTGCGGTATGTATACTAATTATACGAATTATAAGGAGTCACTTAATTTTCCCTTAATAAGTATTTTTGATATAAATATATATTTTTATACTTTCTTCTACTATGAGCAGATTTTTTCTTCCAGTAAGAACAGTTATTCGTAATAAGCTAAGCTATGACCACTCATTCTTGTGAATGCTGCAGTGGGTATATAATTTTCCTTTGAATCGTTAAACTAAAAATAATCTACAACAAAGAACTTGGCTCCGTTTTATACAAAATAGTTTGGTGAAATATTGTATTACGTGTCATTGACACACGCCATGAATAATGCTTTACAAAATTGGAGGAAGTCGGCTTAACCCAATTATTAAGTCGCTTTTTGGTTTAAATACGCATGTTATTGAAGCTGTGAACCATTCAGTGATGTAGCCTTGACTTGAAAGGTTACAGTTTAAGGTTTTTTTTTTTCAAAGATTGGCATAGACTTTGAGGTAACACGTCGCTCATCAATATAAAAGATAATTTATTAAAAATCACCTGCTGTTTCTTGAAAAGGAAGTGAAATAATCAAACACAAAGGACAATTTGAAGAAAAAGAAGCGGGAAATAAAAAAGTTTCCAGAAGAATAATTGAAGACAAAAATCTACAAAATGTATACTTTATATTTAATTGTGCTTTCATTGACCATAGAGAAAGCGTATTCAAACACTCTGAAAGTCAGATCCCACAATTACAATCAGTGGCAAAACGCTATATATGAATCTAAATTACTAAGAGAATTCGACGATTGGTCTTATCAACGACACAAGACGTTATCCCACACATTAACTGGTGAAATTTGTATTGACAACTGCGTAGATGGCACTTGTATCACAGGTTGGGACTACAACACAAGAAAAGCTTGTATTGAAGGCACAGAAACCGCCCCTGTATACTTTACGTCAAGAACTCAGAAGAAAGCTGTCTGCCTGAGCCGATGCGGAAAATTCGGATGGTCTTACGAATGGTGCCTCGTGACCAAAGATGGCCATTGGGACTATTGCAGCTCGGAGACTAACAACAAGAAAATCAAAGTCAATTTAACTACTGACGGTACAGACCGTTGTGCTAATAAATGTGAACTTACCAATGGTGACCACACTTGTAAGAATGTATGGGGAGTTAGCAAGAAATGCAATCATGAGAAGACGATAGATTTTGTTCAAGCGAAAACAATCTACGGAGTGCCATGTGCCAGCTTGTGCTATAGATACCAACCAGACAAGTTTACTATGTCTTACTACATGTGCTATGATTACAATGGATACAATCAATATTGTGCTCCACCAGCTGAAAATTTCGGCTCTCACACTGAAAATATGTATAAGAAATTGCATCCGCAATTTTAACAAGATACTAGAGATAATTTGAACAGAGACGAAAGAATGGATATATGATTACTCACAGTTCCTATTGTAATTCTAAGTAGCAACGAATTTAATTTATATACGTAGCAAATTGTAAGACATAATAAAAATATTTATGAAAAATAATGTAAGCCATTTTTTTTTGCCATTGCCTCTGGCTCTAACAACACACCTGTCCAGAGCTGGAAGAAAAGATGATACTTTATAAAGATAGAACAATTTTAATTAGTTACACACAAGGGTTTTGGCTACATGGAACAGATTAAAGAAAAGGTTAACGTCGTGTCTTATAGGGAAGTCAAAGAATTGGCCTTTGATAGACTAGAAAGGAAAATGCTACACCGACAAGAGCGTGGCTCTTAAATTGATAATGAGGGGTTTTGGTAGTAAATAAAATATGAATAAGTCAGAAGAAGAAATATTCTGAATTAGAGTTGCAATAAGAGTTCCTGGATGGCTGCATGTTAATTATACATACCATTGAGAGGTATACTCTCCGCTGTGTTATAATAACCGCATCCTACGTGTTATTTATAGACAATTCAAACTGGTATGACAAATACCTACACTCTCCATACAAGCATACATAGGTTGGCGTCTGTCGGAAATAGGCATACAAATGCGAAAATTATGCAAAGCGGTATTGTAGGCTTCCCAAACTCCTCGTTTGTTTTGCCACTGGCTTCCGGGCCGATTCTGTAAAATATTTACATTGGGAATTAAAAGGGTATTTGAAGATTAGTCTCTTCTATCGTGTGAGTTGTGAGGTGGACAACCAACCTCATCAAGCCTGGTGTCAGGGTTATTATTGAGCTAAAGGCCCCTGACGTGACTCAAGATTAGTTCCATGATGCGTTATTAGTTATTATAGAGACTTCATTTTCCTTCAGGCAAAGCCAAGAAATTAGTCCCAGATATGTAACTTAATCTAAAAAAAATGTTTATTTTTATATTCTTTTATTTGAGGAGCTTACAGCTAAATTTACAATGTTACATACTAATTTAATATCTAAAAGCCATTAACTTATCCGTGTCTTATAAGGAATTGAAAGAATTGGCCCTTGATAGACAAGAATGAAGAATACTACACCGACAAGAGCGTGGCTCTTAAATTGATCATGATGATGAATTTGCTTAGGACATTGCAGGATTACCCGAAAATAAGGTGATTCGTATTTCGAAGGGCACGTTAAGCAGTCTAGGAAAAAAGATGATCCAAAAGGTTCGTCTCGTTTAGCCTGATGAGACTGAGCAAGCAGTTATTTCAACTTGTGTAAGCACTATTACATTTTTCCCAGGCGCTTGACTGATTCATTATACTGATGAACTTTCAAAAAGGGGAAGGAGGGTTAAACTTGGTGTCAAATGATCTATATTGTCCTATAGACGGGGAAAATTGAGTTTCTATACATTAATTTAATTAATAATAACGAGGTGGGTATCGTACTTCCTCCAAAGTGATGCTAATGCTTTACAATACACTTAGAAATATTAGCTATCAGTTCTGTTACACCAACTTAGGTACTCATTTTCATGATGGCGAGTCACATGATTGTGATTTGTACAACTACGCCTCGCCTCTTATTTTGACATTTTGTATTTATAAATTGCAGTGCAATTAGAAAGAGTTGATAGTTTCAAATATCGGAAGTATAGTAAATAGTGACTTTAGATGCACACAAGATATAATAGCCAGAATTGCAATAGCCGAACAAGCATTTAACAGGAAAAAATACATTTTGAAAACCAAAAACATATCATTAAAAATAAGGAAACGGTTTATTAAATCATATATTTGGAGCATTGCACTTTATGGAAGTTAAACGTGGACTATGACACAGAGAGACAGAGAGAGGTTGGAAGCGTTTGAGATGTGGTGTTGGCGAAGGATGGAGGGTATAAGCTGGACTGAAATGGCGTCAAATGAAAAAGTGCTGGAAAGAGTTGAAGAAAAGAGAACCATATTGAAGACTATAGAGAACCGGAGAGGAAATATGATTGGCCACCTGATACGACACGATTCATTTATAACAAACATTATAGAAGGAAAAATTGAAGGGAAGAGAGGAAGGGGTAGACCTAGGATAACATTTATGAAACAAATAAAAGAGAAGGTGCAGGTCGTGTCGTATCGGGAGGTGAAGGTTTTGGCGGGAAGAAGAGAGGAATGGCGGTTACTCCACCGACAAGAGCGCAGCTCTTAAATAGAGAGAGAGAGAGAGAGAGAGAGAGAGAGAGAGAGAGAAATTGCAGTGCAGGACGGAAGAAGCAAGTCACAGGGACTGTAACCTGGAACCCGACCTTTCACTGCAGGTAAAGCCAAGAATGACAAGAAGACAACTTGCAAATTCATTTACTTTTATAAGCACACAATCGCGGATAAAGTAGTCGCATCTTCTGTTGTGTGGGTGAGGTGAACGACCAAGCTCACCAACCCTGGTGTCAAGGTTATTATGGTATGATATGGTACAGGAGTCCTAGTACGGCTTTGAAATAGACTACTCTGGCGCCATCCCACTCACGTCAGATAGAGTACTGCGGGGCAGAAGGCAAGAAAACCACTGCTCTATTTTTTCCTAGAAAAGTAGCATGGAGAATCAAATGCTACACCGACATGAGTGTGACTCTTAATTTAGTGATGATAGTCATAATATCCAAGTACGAAAAACTTAAATATTTTCTTTCTCTTCCGCGCAATAACCCGTCCAAATTGCAATGGTCCCCTAGACAAAAGTACGTCGTATAATGTTAAACTATATTACACATTCGGGTAACGCCACGAAAGCTGTATAACATTACGGCAGTTAAGAGGATAGTACTGAGTCTTATGGAAATTTCAGGATAGGAAGAAAATGAAATAGGTAATTAAGTAGTAAATACTTTATAGACAACAGGCCTGAGGGTGCCCACAAACGCCCTCAGATATTTTGTCAAAACAAAAACAAGTACGGTGACGAGTACTTATATGTAAACACTTTGAAATCATGTCACATTAACTTTTTTGACAAATTAAACCGTGAGTCTCATTAAATGTCAAATATTATGATAGTGCGACAGGGTTCTAAAGTAGGTACATGATATTGCTTATGACTGTACTCATTTGTACTAAATGGCAAACACAATGACAATCCTCAGTTATCTAGCGCAAAGTGATAAAATTATCGATCGATTCAATAAATGTTGTCAAAATCCAGTTGGTAAAACACTTGCATCTCACTTTGAGGTCGCAGGTTCTAATTCAGTTCAGTAAACCAGTGATTGTTGAATTTGTTTTCGAATTCAACTTCAACAATCGCAGACCGAGCGCGTTTAGCACTGTGCCACCGAGCTCCTCACATATTTTGACACCAATTGTCAGAATCGATAAAATGACCGTGACAAAGTTTTATCACATTGCGCATGTTGGACAATAAGAGTTATTCCCGGGAGAAGTCTACCGTTTCAAAACACAGCGTAACTATCCTATTGAGCTCATGAAATATTCTTTACAAAAAGTTTGCATTTTGTCGTTAGAGCCAGTTCTATTTTTGAATTGTTGAAACATCTGAGTTAGTTTTTGAACTTTGTGTATTGCGCGATTTCCTTTGAAAACACGAACAGATTTTCTGCAAAATATAAATTGTGACAAAGGTTGAAACAATTTTTCAGTGTGCACTGAACTATTCTCAATACTGGCTGCACACAGAGCCTGGAAAGTAAACAAACGGGTACATACATAAACAGCCTATATACGTCCCACTGCTGGGCACAGGCCTCCCCTCAATCAACCGGAGGAGGTATGGAGCATACTCCACCACGCTGCTCCACTGCGGGTCGGTGGATGTGTTTTTACGGCTAATAGCCGGGACCAACGGCTTAACGTGCCCTCCGAAGCACGGAATCATCTTACTTTTTCGGACAATCAGGTGATTCCTGAAAAGTCCTTACCAAACAAAGGACAGTCTCACAAAGTGATTTCGATAATGTCCCCATCGGGAATCGAACCCGGACCTCCAGATCGTGAGCCTAACGCTCTAACCATTAGACCACGGAGGCTGTTACGGAGGCCGGATTTAATATGATCTCGTAAATAATAGACCTACGTCACAAATATTTAACGGCATCTGTGGTCCAGTGGTTGAGCGTTGAGCCCACGATCCGGAGATCCCGGGTTCGAATCCCGGTAGAACATTTCACAAAAATCATTGTGATCCTTAGTTTGGTTAAGACATTACGAGAAGAAGAAATCACCAAAAGACAACTTCTAGCCACACTTGGTATTGAAGATGTTCTTGCTTGTAAAAGCAGCCCATTGCTTACCTAACTCCGATTTTTTTTTTATAATATAGCCTCGCATTTGATCACCTCTAAGTGACTGTAAGTGACGATGTAGTTTAGAGTGGATCACGCTTACCTAGCTAATTGAAATTGAATTTGAAAATATAGTCTAAAATCATTGGTGAGGCCCGTGCTGGGTTACGAACCTGCGACCTCACAGTGACAGTCAGGCGTTCGTCCAACTAAGCCACTGACTCACAATCATACTGCAGATTGCAAAAGGATTTTTGGGAATTCCTAAGAGAATGAGAGAGATTTTGCACACAAATGAAGTAACAACAGCTAGCTAATAGTATTCAAAGTGAAATAGGTAGTTAAGTCCACGAGCAAACAGAAGCACTTCTCCTTTGTTTAGATAATTCCCTGGTGCACATACGGGCCATTTTCGTTTATTTCACAGCTTAAGAACAGGTGTGGAACACCGCAGATGTGTTTAGAAACTAACTCTGCGCCTTATGAACGGGGCATAGAACTTAGAATATACGCTATAAGTACGCTTGGCCACTACTAGAAGCTTAAGGCCGCAAAACCGAAATAGAACGGTACCTAGTGCTTGTTTTTATGCTGTACTTCTTCTTATATCGTGTGGGTTGTGAGGTGGATTACCAACCCCATCAACCTATTTAGTTACTATTGAGCTAACTTGCCCCGCGTGCCCTGATACCTGCACGCGAGAGGGGCTGATGAGTGCCACCGAGGATGCTGTTCGAGTGGCGGAATACTGGGCTGAAGAAATCTAATGCCATCGAAACAACAAGAAGAAGACTATTGAGCCGCCGCCGAAAGCCCCTGACACGGCTCAAAAATAACAAGTACAATATTGCCCAAACGAAATAAAAAATATAACCAAAAAGAAAAGCGCTGTGCCGAGGTTTTTCTTGCAGCTTCTTTTCCCCGGCTATATAGGTTGTGAGAAGCTCAGTAGTTTTAGGCGCATGAGACGATACAAAGGGTAACTATGTTACCTACTGAATAGAGACATTTTTGAATTTGAATTTCAATAAAACGGAAAATAATTTTAAAAAACTCTAAAATTTTCATGATTTTTCCGACAGGAAAATCCATTTGATATCAACTCAGAATCGTGGTCTGAATCATCCACCTCAGTATTCGTTTTGATGTCACTAACACCTTGTATATTCTATAAGGTTCTAGAAAGTTCTAGAATTCATTATCATCCTCCTACATTTATCCCACTCTAAGGGCATAACATGTATACCTCTTCCATTCATTTCGTCAGCCATCATCTCAGTACTCACACCTTT
This sequence comes from Pectinophora gossypiella, assembly GCF_024362695.1. NCBI lineage: Eukaryota > Metazoa > Arthropoda > Insecta > Lepidoptera > Gelechiidae > Pectinophora > Pectinophora gossypiella. The sequence continues at coordinate 2,630,779 of NC_065421.1, read as the reverse complement.
CACACACATATCCTTTTTTTTTTCAAATCCATCCACACTTTCTTGGGTCGTCCCTTACCTCTGTATCCATCCACATTCATACTCATCATCACATATTATTTTACTTTAGAAAAATCATACATACGCATAAACATAAACAGCCTATATACGTGTCACTACTGGGCACAGGCCTAGCCTCAATCACCGGAGGGGATGTGGAGCATACTCCACTACGATGCGCTGTGCTTTACGCCTAATAGCCGGAACCAACGGCTTAACGTGCCCTCCGAAGCACGGAATCATCTTACTTTTTCAGACAATCAGGTGATTCAAGCCTGAAAATTCCTTACCAAACAAAGGACAGGCTCACAAAGCGATTTCGACACTGTCCCCAACAGGAATCGTACCCAGACCTCCAGATCCTGAATTACAATTGCAATAAAAATACAATCTTCATGACTTTACAGCCAGCACGCTCGGGTATAGGAACGGTTCACGTGCAATAATATTGAACCATTAAGTATCACTTTGTAGAACTTGTAGAAGTATTGCAATAAGCAATTTCTATTGCCAGGTATTTCAAGCTGACTGTAAAAGTCCTCGAGATTTGTAAACCTACGTACTGCGCTTGGTTTAAGTCGTTAAAACAGGTTGTTACAAAATTTCACACTTTTATTGAACTACACCGACCTGCAAAACTAATGGTTGCCACCCTAATTCCTGTAAACACCATCTTATTATATTTTAAGTTATACCTGTCATATTCTTATCCGCCGAAAAGTAAAGGGACGGGTAATCGACAGGCATAAAACTTATGGAACCACGTCAATTTTAGGCAGAAATTTAATATAAAACAACCTCAATTTCAGGGACAAATCTGAAACAACCCTTTAAAAATTTATATTGGCCGATAACCCGACAAAATTAAAATGACAGCACATCAAACGAGATACCTATTTGATTCGCCCGGGATATTTATTCATCCACTCGATCATTGTAAAATTAATAGCTGTCAATCATCCGTCCCTTTCCCTTTCGGCGGATAAGAAAAAGATAAGTAAGTATAACTTAAAGTAAAATTAGGAGATGTCTGCAGGAATCGGGGCCATAAGCTAACCTCAGCTGAGATTGCCTTCAAGATGATGCTTAAGCTCCTGTTTTTATATAAGAACTGTCACATTGACGTCTCGAAGCAGAGATTAGTTTAATACCACCCTAAGTATTACACTTTGAAATTTCTTTTTTTTCTAAACTATTTAAGTTCGAGATTCTAAATAAAAAACGTTTTATTGACTGAGCTTTTGTCTGCGGCTTCGTTCGCGTAAAATTTCCTAATGTAATTTTTAGTATCTAATCTTGAAAACTGCGAAAAGTCCCATATAAAATGTCACCCCCTCTTTGAAGGGGTAGGAAGCAGCTTAAAAAAAATGTTAGTTACACAGAGTCCGCCTATTTTTAGCTTTCTACCTTGAACATTTCGGAATGTTCCACACCCCCCATTTTAGGGATGTGGATGGGGGGGGGGGGTTAGAAAGAGACAAACTCTAACGAAAAGGTATAGACCTTTTCAACTATCTCAACCAAAAAAATCACGTCAATTTGTCGCTCCTTTTAGCCATGAATTCAAAGACAAATTCGACAATCATTGGTTTAGGCCTGTGCTGGATTCGGACCTGCGAGTTCAAAGTGAGTGGCAAGCCAACCAACTGGCATACCACGGCTCCTATACATCGTTTACATCGACCTTTCTTTCCGCAAAATGGCAATTGTAACTCGGTATCCACATATTCATGTAACCAAAGACAAATTGTGTTTCCCCATGTAAGTTGGGGCCATTAATTGGGAAGTACCAACAACACTGAGACAATAAACGTTGTACTTAAAAACTACTTGCAAACAAAACTTGGTGGAATGACTCTCGCATTCAGAATTCGTAGTGATGGGACGATTTGAGGAACTTTTTATACACCTTTTTCCGTCTGTCCTTTTAAAGAATTTCCGGATAGGGAAAAAATCCTTTTTTAAATATTATCACACACACACACACAAACTCACACATACATACATGGTACGTATATCGAATGAGGTACAGACGATTTGAATTCCCGTAACTTTCCAAGACGCAACTTCCCGTGTTTTTTTCCAAGGTACGCGCCCAACTGGGCCTCAGGCCTGTTGTCTTAAATTTGCATCGGGTGAGAGCCATCAGCACTCCCCAAGTCCGGCCAAGTAATTAATGCCATCTGCTGCAAATCTACAATAAGTCACGTCAAAAAAAAAAGTGTCCCGTTTCGACAAACTCTTGACGCCGGTGACACGTCCCTAGCCGAAGTGAAAATGCAAATGGCGCTTCACACACGCCGGTTTGAGACGCGTTGTCTTGTAAATTAACAGCACAATACCGAGAAAGTTGCCCGAAGTTTCACAAGCACACTCAGAATTTAGATACTCATTATAATCATGCAAATTTATGTACCTATCTGCTAGAGTAAATCAAAAACTGTCGCCAGATAGCGAACAATTTATAATAACAGTCACATTTTATGTATGTATTAACATCTCTATAGTACTCGTATATGGATATAGATTCTCGCCCATAAAATACAGGGTGTAGTGTCATCTTAACGAAAACTTTGAGGGAAGTCGCAAAAGTATGGAACGGAAAATAATTTTAAAAAAACAAAAATTTTTGATATCAACTCAGAATCATGGTCTGAATCATCCCCCTCAATATTTGTTACGGTGTCACTAACACCCATAACTACTTGTATGGCTACCGTATGTACTTGTACGGGGTGTAAGTGACATCGTAACGAATACTAAGGGGGGTGATTCACCATATTATTCTGAGTTAATATCAAGTGGAATTTTTCATCGCAAAAATATATAATTGAAAATACTTAAAAAAAAAACTAAAAAAAATCATTAATTTTGCGACGGAAAATTCCACCTGATGTTAATAAGTGACGAGCTAATTTACATATTTGTGGCCACCCTCTGTATTACCAGGTGACATTGATTTTCCCGGGAATAACGCAATTTTCCGGGAAATAGGTACCCCAGTCGATTATGGTAGATAGGTATGGTTTCGTAGGTAGATCGAATTGATCGACGATTGCCCACAGTTTTAAAGGCAGATTCTATGAGTTTGACTGATAGCCATAATTATATAACTAATATCACGCCTGTATCTTCGAAGGGGCAGGCAGTGGTGTATTGTATACACACTAAATCTAAACTACGTTTAACACTAAAGCACATAATAACGGGTTCTTACCGCGTTTAAATGGGGATATGAGACTCAATCTCATCAGTCATCCCGTGATCATGGCACTTGCAACAGTGTCGAAATATCGGGAGTCTCATATCCCCATTTAAACGCGGTAAGAACCCGTTATTATGTGCTTTAATTATGATAATAACCGCGTAAACTTAAAACAATGTACTTTTAACACTTTCAAGGACAGAACGTCTATTGATGTTCCGATTCCAAGGTGTCATACTACCTATTATGAACCATCAATGACCCATGGTCTCTGCCCGTGAAAGGGTTTCCCATTTAACCGGACACTTATCCTAGAAAACACGTGGTACCAAATATCTATGATACAAACATGGAATCAAACAGACAGACAGAGTGCACAGGCACCTGGGCGAGCTCGCTCCACCTCGCCTCGTCAATGCCTTCGGGCAAGTCTGGGGCCAAGAGCAAACCCATCAAAGGTCTCTCATAAAAACGAATTCTGTGGTTGAAAACCCGAGACGGGATTCGACCTTATGACACTACAATGTAAGTCACAGAACGGACGGTTCTCCGAACGGCTACAATTCGCGCTGACATAATAATATACCTTTCACTGCAGGTAAAGCCAAGAATGACAAGAAGACAACTTGCAAATTCATTTACGTTTATTAGCTCCCAATCCTCATCAGAGTAGTCGATGAGGTGAATTGGTTAATGAGGTGGATCATCAACCTCATCAACCCTGATGTCAGGGTTATTATGGTATGGTACAGGAGTCCTAGTACGGCTTTGAAATAAACTGGGCGCCGTCCCATTTGCGTCGGACAGAGTAACGCGCGGCGGAAGGCAAGAGGGAAACCACTGCGCTATTTTATCCTAAAAAGTAGCATCGAGAAAACTATACCGACGAGAGCGTGGCTCTTAAATTTGTGGTGATGGTATGCTAGTGGGCTTTATTTTCGGCATTTCGGCAAGCTCCTTCCAGAAGATCAGAAGCGCCCTGGTGCATTCACAGGCTTCGCGAAGCGACCTTGTTTGCTGTAGGATTTCACGCCCGTTGTGCTGTCAGGGTTATTAAGCCGCCAAATTTCCCAGACATGGCTCATGTAACTACTACATATTTACATCAGTAAGTAGTACATTGTTTTAAGTTTACGCGGTTATTATCATAATCAAAACACATGATAACGGAATCTTACCGCGTTTAAAATAGGGATATGAGACTCCCGATATTTCGACACTGTTGCAAGTGCCATGATCACGGGATGATTGATGAGATTGGAGTGGCGTAGGTAGATATGTATGGCACTTGCAACAGTGTCGAAATATCGGGAGTCTCATATCCCTATTTTAAACGTGGTAAGAACCCGTTATTATATGTTTTAATTATCAGTAAGTAGTGTCGGATCATCTTACTTTCGGACAATCGAGTGATCAATCTGTAATATCGTAGCCAAATAAGGGATTATAGAGCGATTTTAACCATAATATCCCTACTGGGATTAGAACCCGGAACCTCGGATAGTGAGCGCCCAACCACAGGACCACGACCGTTATTGAAGGAGTGAAAGCCGTAAAAGGGTTTTGGAAAACCAATATTAACACTGCGTGTAAGAGAATCTACATATCGCCAGTCGCACACATTATGGGCCTCATCATCTCCATTCTATCCGTATTATCCATGCATTTTACTACCGTTTCGTACATAATTATGTGGCTAGCTAAAGCACGCAGGTTTGTTTGGAAGTTTGATGCAATAATTGTAATAATGTTATCGACTATGTTCCCAATTGTCGTAGCCAGAGGTACTTAGTTCAACTTAGTTCATGCCTATTTAACCTTCCACATACCTCATAAACGCATTTCCCGGAAATGTGGGTTTTCTCACGATGATTTCCTCCGCCTCTGTACACGTGATAATTACACCCACCTAAAGGATGCATTTTAAAATATATTTTTTTTAAGATACTAAGTCTGTTTTTTATATCGTAATTAATTTTAATTTTACTAACATGGATACAAGTTAAGTTTTTGTCATATACTATTAAAAATAAATAAAATGCTTCATTACACAAACATCATTATATTATTTAATTGTTACTGAAATAATGGTGCTAATTCCTGGAGACGACATCTAATTTTATTTTATGTTATACCTGTCACTTTTTTATCCGCCGAAAAGGAAAGGGACGGGTAATCGACAGGCATAAAATTTATGAAACACATGTCAATTTTAAGCACAAATCTAAAATAACCCTATAAACATTTTGCATTAGCTAATAACCCGACAGAATTAAGTTGACAGCACACTTCAAACGGTTTGCATACCAGCGAGATACCTTTTTGATTCGCCCGGGTTATTCATACATTCTTCATAAAATTAAGAGCTATCAATCATCTGTCCCTTTCCTTTTCGGCGGATAAGAAAATGACAAGTATAACTTAAAGTAGAATTAGGAGGTGTCTGCAGGAATCGGGGCCATCATAAAATAAGCTCACGAATATATCCCAATTGAGGTATATTTTTTTAGTCACAGATATCTACGTACGTCCATTACACTATTATTAGTATTTATTATTTATTTATTATTATTTATTATTATTATTTATTAGTGCATAGGCACTATAGACTAATCCCCCCCTCTTCCCAAACCGGGACGACGAATTACTCCAACTCGCTGTTACTCTCTAAAATCTTTTTTTTAAATTCTCTAAATCATCTTACCGACCTAATAAGCTAAAAAAACTGGCGCAGATTAAACAGACAGACAGAAGCGGCACGTTCGTTAGGTAGATAACTGCCGATGGGACATTATCATAAATCGTGGCTCTGTTCACCAGATAGTCTGGAGGCGACATAATGGCAGAGGAAATTAGAGGATACTGACTCGAGCCGCGGTGGTGAAAAATGTCGCGTCTGCGGCTTATGGAGTTTGCTAACTTGCTCTTTGGTAACGTTAAAATAATTGCGTAGAGATGACTGGGTGGCCTAGTGATTGAGCGTTGGGCTCACGATCCGAAGGTCCCGAGTTCAAATCCCACAAATATCACTTTCTGTTCCCTAGTTTGGTCAGGACTTTACAGAATGATCACCGAATTGTCCGAAAGTAAGTTTATCCGTGCTTTGGAAGGTACGTTAAGCCGTTGGTCCCGGTTGCTACTTACTCATGTAAGTATGTAATCGTTACAGCCATGTCAGGGGTCTTTGGCGGCTTAATAATAACCCTGACACCAGGGTTGATGGGGTTGATGAGGCTGACGTCCTCGCCAGCTATATTTCCTTCACTGCTGAACACTTGATAATCATTTATGATCCAAACATGAATCCGAAAACAAAATCGACAATCATTGGTTTAGGCCTGTGCTAGATTCGAACCTGCGAACTAAAAGTGAGAGGCAAGCGTTCTACCAACTGCGCTACCACGGCTACCCAGACAAGATCGTAGCTCCTAAATTAGTGATGTGATGAAGAATATCTATATTTGAGCATACTCAGAAACCTATCACCCTAGCTACACCATTTCTAACCTAATCAAACTCAATAATTCAAGATGTGCCTATTCGTACTATTATTCTAAGGTACTTGTTAAAAGCTTTGCTATGTAATTCGATTAATAAATTAATGCGTACAGTACGAGGCAATCATCTAATTAAGGGGTAGTTTCCCCCCTTAGACAGAGGTAGATTACAGCCTCCCCTGTCTAGCCCTTTGATATTTTAAGGGACTAAACATGTACTATTCGCCCTTCGAGTGAAAGCAATAACAGATAAAAATAATATTCTTTATTTAACGGCATAAAACCGAAATATCGTGAATAAATAATAGATATATTGGTGCTAATTCCTGTAAATACCATCTAATTTTATTTTAAGTTATATCTGTCATTTTCTTATCCGCCGAAAAGGAAAGGGACGGGTAATCGACAAGCATAAAATTTATGGAACACACGTCAATTTTAAGCACAAATCTAAACCAACCGTCTAAAAATTTTACAGCCGTCAATAACCCGACACAGTTAAGTAGACAGCACATCAAACGGATTGCATACCAGCGACGTACCTTTTGATTCGCCCGGGTTATTCATTCATTTACTCATTCTTCCTAAAATTAAGTGCTGTGAATCATCCGTCCCTTTCCTTTTCGACGGATATGAAAATGACGGATATAACTTAAAATAAAATTAGGCGGTGTCTGCAGGAATCGGGGCCGTGGGACTATACAGATATTATAAAATAGGTAAGTAAAAGTAGAATAAAATCATCAGATATTACTTAGGTTAAAGTTTACTTGCTTACTCTCCTTATGTACGTAGACAGCCAATATGAAAGAACAGGATTGGGGAACAGAGGGGTTAACAAGGCCACATCAAAGCAATGTATCTAAAAAGCAATATTGCTATTTAATATTTCTTAACATTCCGCACTTACTTGCTTAATTGCGATATTGCTTTTTAGATGAATTGGCCTTTTTAGCCGAATTGTAGCGTTGACAGCGACTTAGCCCCCAGTTCACTACTTTTGTTGAAAATTGCAACATAAAAATACCTTTTAAAAAAGGTTACAGGAAAAAATAATTCTTTACTTTTAATCCTTCTTCCATCGTGTAGGTTGTGAGGTGGATTTCCAACCCCATGAACCTTGGTGTCAGGGTTATTATTGAGCCGCCAAAGGCTCCTAATATGGCTCATGTAACGACTACTACCTTGCATCAGTAAGTAGTAAGATTGGCGACTGAAAGTATAAAATTACCATGCTGTAAATACGTAATAGAGAGAGCCAAAGTCAAAACATTTTATTGAATAACTACAAATAAAATAGAGAAAATCTTCTCTTCTATCGTGTGGGTTGTGAAGTGGAGTACTAACCTTATCAACCCTGGTGTGAGGGTAACTATTGAGCCGCCAAAGGCCCCTGACATGGCTCACGTAACGATTACTTACATCAGTATAACCGCGACCAACGGCTTAACGTGCCTTCCGCAGCACGGATCATCTTACTTTCGGACAATCTGGTGATCAGCCTGTAATGTCCTAACCAAACTAGGGATCACAAAGTGATTTTCGTGATATGTCCCCACCGGGATTTGAACCTGGGACCTCCGGATCGTGAGCCTAACACTCAAACCACTGGACCACGGAGGCCGACTTTTTAATTAATTGTGTATTAATCGGTTTATTCTTATTAGCTGACGTGTTTGTAACTTTTGTAAATGCTTAAAGAAAATTAAATGCAAAGTGGCAAAAGAAACGGTGTTTTAGTCTACGAGTGGACCACACACATCTTAACAACTTTGAGAATCGCATTGTCCGAGCTCTTAATTAGGTAGAATCTTCTCTTTGCTTTCGCTTGATTTTTGTGTGTTCAGTTTTGCGAAATAAACATTTCTTTATTTTATAGGTATTTATTCTTTATTTAGTTTTATTTTCTCTATTGTTTGGTTAGGCCATTACTGGCGGATCACCAAATTGTCCGAAAGTAAAATGATCCGTGCTTCGGAAGGCACGTCAAGCCGTTGGTCCCGGTTATACTGATGTAAGTAATCGTTACGTAAGCCATGTCAGGGGCCTTTGGCGGTTCAATAGTTACCCTGACACCAGGGTTGATAAGGTTAGTACTCCACTTCACAACCCACACGATAGAAGAGAAGATTTTCTCTATTTTATTTGTAGTTATTCAATAAAATGTTTTGACTTTGGCTCTCTCCATTACGTATTTACAGCATGGTAATTTTATACTTTCAGTCGCCAATCTTATCTGCATATAAATGGAAATGTGTTTTTTATAAAAGATAATTAACCATTGTATTTAACCCTTGTTGGATCTCAGAATGGATTTTTGATGATCGTTTATGTTATGAAAGTTTCACGGCGCATTGGCGCTTTTTGCACTGAATGTTATAGAATGAAATATTATAGTTTACTTGAGTTATCCCGGGTCTGCATGACAACCGCGTCGCGCGCGCAAATTATATTGAGCGCTTCGACCAATAGACGTCCATCTACGTAGATAGCGTTCGTATCGTTTATTGGTCCAAGCGCTCGATATAATTCGCGCCGCGCGCGGCGCGGTTGCCATGCAGACCCGGCATAACTCAATGTAAACTATACGCTCGGACGTTTTTTTAGAAATCTCAGCGATGTTAGCTTTTTTTTTGTAGGATATCAGTGCGTAACAGTCTCAATTTTACCCCACAGGAAACAAAACTGGACTTGAACAAATGCAGTCATTAACGGTACTAGACATCAGAGGGTTGACAAGTGGTGTTTTGTTGTGCTACCCTATCCCCAGGGAGGTTAGGGATGCAGCCGTTTAGGGGAAGTGTAGTCTAGCTTATTGGGAATGGCGTTTGGGGCTTATATTTTTAGTATTTCTGAAGTAAGTGATAGTTAGGAGTTTCTGGAATTCCCGCCAATAAACTCAGAAAAATGGCAATAAAACGCACTATCGTCGTGCGCCAACTTCAAGGAAACAAAACGCATCATACGCCACGCTTTCATCGAACCGCCCAACGCCGACGACGCGTGATTTTCGAAGAAAATTTAATATTTAAATAAAATGTACATTCAGTGTGTACTCACATGGGAGCCAGTACCCTTTTTTTAGTATGTGAGTATATTTTTAACAGTTTAAAAAAGGGTTTTTGTCAATTTGTAATTGCTTGTGGTGATTCGAAATCCATTAGTAGGTACAGTCAGGGACATGATGACGACATCACACACATGATCGACATGATGGAAGCCATCTCAGGGGCCTTTAGCGGCTCAATAGTTACCCTGACACCAGGGTTGATGAGGTTGGTACTCCACCTCACAACCTACACGATAGAAGAAGTAGGTACAGTATCCATCAGATACCTTTAGCTATACTGAAAATAAAGAACATTTTTTTTTTCTAAAATGCATTTCAAAAAACAAGCTTTTTTTTAAAATACCATGTGTAAAGCAAACGTCTTTCTTTAAGTAGGTAAGTACTTTTAAATAATTGTATTTATTCGTGTAAATCTCAATTCTATTCAGTTCTTTATTCATGGCTATTATGTGATCGCGTGTGAATCTCGATTTTATAATACTTTTGCTTGTAAAACAGCTGTAAGGTATTTGAGCCACTTTACACTTTCTATGCAACACTCACGTATGTTGATACGGTCTCTGCGAAATTTAGTCATTTCAATCAGTGCTTTTTCATTCCCCAGTCTGAAGGGGACTTTACAATTGCGCAGTTTTATCTTCCTGTCACTTTGTTTAGGTAAATCGTAGAAATAAGTGCCCGTTCGGTTTGGAACTTTATAATACATATTTTGTTCATATTTAAATAAATAGAGACTGCTGTGTTAATTTTATTACTAATTTGTAGATGGTATGTACACTGTAATTGTCATATACATAAGGCTTAATTTTAGTAATTGTCTTAGTTGTTAATGTTTTATATATATGATGTAGTAGTACTCAATAAATAAATAAATACAAAATAAGTTTGAAAACTAAAACACGACTACGGCAAAATCACAATCTAAAAAGTATGAAACATATGCTTTCTTATTCTCTGAAGTTCTTCCTGGCTATTTAATGGTGATTTTTCCGTAGTCGGGTTTCGGATTTGGCACCCAACAACCATTGGAAGAGAAAAATATTCTTCGACCTCAGTTTATATTCTCTAGAGGGCGCCATATTGAATTTGGCGTGGCGTCACACGCCTCATTTGTTAAATTCTGGCAAGTGGTTTAGAAGTTAGGTTGGTATAGGTCCCGGCAAACTTCTTGAGTATCGACCTTGACTGCGCACAACCGAATTTTAGATCTCTTTGGTGGTGCGGTACGGGGCGCGGGGGCGGGTGAATACCGCATTGACCGGCTATTGGTAGATCAGTCGATACTTCCCCCGCGCACTCTGTCTTCGTCCCTTTAGACTCCCGAATAGGTACACTTGCGTGCAGTGAAACTGTCACGTTTTTGTTATTGCTCTTTTATTAATTTTTTTTGTTATTGCTCATTTTTTTAAGTTTAAGAATTAGTTACTAGCACGAGGTCTATGTCTACAGATCCAAAACCTAGCACTAGCTCTGGTATTGCTGGTTTCAATCTTATGGAAGGAATATCATACTTACCTGACGATTAGTTTTTTATTAAGTATAATAATATAATATAAGTTTTAATAAACTATAATAATATAGATAAGTTTAGTTTTATTTACATAATTAAATAATATACTTAATAATTGTTTTTTTTAATGAAGTTAAGAAAATAATCAAAAGTTCATTTTTTTTTGCACGGAAGTGTACGTGCGCGAACTTTCCCCCACTACGACACTCGATGCTCAAGAAGTTTGCCGGGAGTTATAACAGAGGTGCATACACAAGTACAGCCATGAGCAATACAGGGTGTTAGTGACATCGTAACGAAAAAAAAAAATGGAACGCCTATTTTATTGTACTAAAAATGATGGTGGGTGTTTTTCTTGTCGCAAATGTTTAATTAAGATTTTGAATTTTTACTGTGCCGCAATGTAAGTCGAACAACGCGCCACACAGACGCTAAACTTACGCGCGGCTACGTTACGCGTGCGTGATACGATGTTGATATCTAGGTAGGAGTTTTCATTCTCTTGTATTTAGATGCTTAGTGGTTCAACGTTTAAAAATGTTGTTTGTTGAAGTAGAACACCTACTGCCACGATTTTTCACGCACGGTACCTACCTACCAGTTATTAAAACGTTCCTAACTTATTAACAATAAAAACCCTACTCTTGCCTTACCTTAATTGTTATTCCTTCGGATGAAGTACCTAGGTAGGTACCCTAGAACATGTCACGTCACGTAGGTATGCAACATCGCGTTTCCTCCGCGGTAGGTAGGTATCACACGCACTCACAAACACAACACCTTGCTCTTTAATAAACATCAACAATCTTCCATACTTTTGCGCAGTAAATGGTCTATGATCTATCATCATAGTCGACACTACTCATTTACAGAATGAAACAAACACTCACAAACACGAAAAAAATATCCTCGAAAAACATCACGCGATTCGGGTCAAGCTTAGTATTCGACTGAGCGGAAGCGCGCGGCGGCGTTAGCGCAAAGCATCAAAGGCGCCGACTAAGGGCGCCGACGACGCACCGGCCGCGGCCGAGTCGAGCCGACGACTAGAGAGAGAGAGAGAAGTATGTTTATGGTGCAAGTGACAGAGAAAGAAATAGTATCTGTTCGTATGCCTACTTTATTGGCGAGCGTTGCCCTTGACCCGTGCGCCGGCTATTCACCTGCGCATAGCTGAAGTTGTAGATACGTTATTATTATTATTGATGACATTGATAAAATTTAATAATTAGTAATTTTTATTTGTTTATTTTAAATGTGCGTTCTATGCAGCTTAAAACACAATATGGGACTGAAAAAAATCTAATTTTTTTATGAATTTGGCGACAGGAAACTTCACTTGATACCTATCAACTCAAAGAAATACCTAGTATCTGTTCGTAATGCCTACTTTATTGGCGCGCGTTGCCCTTGATCCGTGAGGCTATTCACGTCCGAGTATCCATCAAGACAGATCAAACAAGCCCTAACTCGGAGGTCTTGCGTCCCAGGATCCTTTAATTATGTCTTAGAACCTTCTTGGCCTATGTGGTCCAGTGGTTGAGCGATGGGATGCGGAGGGTCCGGGTTCGTATTCCGGTGGGGACATATCACAAAAATCTGTTTATAAGGCCTTTGGTTGGGACGTTACAGGCTGATCACCTGATTGTCCGAAAGTAAAATGATCCGTGCTTCGGAAGGTACGTTAAGTCGTTGCTCCCGTCTACTAGGTACTTATGTAAGCACGTAGCCGTTACATGAATATTGTACACAGAACAGGATAGGTTTAATTAGTTCTTTACTGATGATTTAACAATGAGATTTAAAACCACGAATAACTTAGTACTTAGTACCTCGGTACCAACATGTAACAAGAAAAATAAGATCACTCCTCTCGGACAATTTTTTTCTTTGAACATGCCGACATTGCCTACGCGGCGGAGTTGCCGAACTATCGATAGGTAGATTATCAATTGTTGAACTTGAAAATTGTCTAAACTATCGAAAGTAGTGATAGTACATTTAGATCGATACTAGCGATAGTACCGATAGGTCTTGCTTTGTAATAATAATGGGTATTGATCTAAAAGATCTATCGATAGGTACCTACTATTGGTTTTTTTTAACTAGGTATCGATAGAATATCGATAGGCAACACTCTGGCGGAGTGTCCGCCCAATTCTAGACGCGATCTCGCTCGATTTTTGTGTAGCGAGGTTTTGCGTAGGTACTTACATACTAAGTTGGTGGATGGTTGACATAGTAGGTAACTAATTACCTAATCTGTGGTGGTTGTGTTAGTTGGTTGTTAGTTATTCTAATGACAACAAAGAATACAATTATTTACTGTTTCAACTGTTTTAGGTAGATAATGGCCCCGATTCCTATGAGTAAATGAATGAATAACCCGGTCGAATCAAAAAGGTATCTCGCTGGTATGCAAACCGTTTGACGTGTGCTGTCAACTTAATTCTGTCGGTTGTTTTAGATTTCTGCTTAAAATTGACGTGTATTCCATAAATTTTATGCCTGTTGATTATCCGTCCATTTAAGAATAAGAATAAAATAAATTTATAAATTTACGATAGACAGAGAAAGAAATAGGATCGGTTCGTAGTGCCTACTTTGTAGGCCGCGCCGCCGCGCCGCCGCCGGCGTGCGGCGCGGGGCGCGCGGAGCGGGGCGTGCGGAGCGGGGCGTGCGGAGCGGGGCGTGCGGAGCGGGGCGTGCGGAGCGGGGCGCGCGGCTCGGTGCGTGTGGCCGTTGACCCGTTCGAGCAGCTGTTGTCTCCATTACATCGAAAATTTTCGATAATTTGTCATTATTGTTTTTTTTATTGAAATTTGGGTTCTATGCAGCTAAAAACACAATATGGAATTGAAAATAATTAAAAACAAAACTCAAAATTTCATGAATTTTGCGACGGAAAATTCCACTAGATATTAACTCAGAATCATGGTCTGAATCATCCCTCTCAGTATTCGTTACGATGTCACTAACACCCGGTATAATGTACCCACTTTAGGACTCTGTCGCACTAACAAATTTGGCATTTAGTGAGACTTACAGTTCAATTTGTCAAAAAAGTTAATGTGACATGGTACCAAAGTGTATATGTCACCGTAAGATTATAATCTACCTCGCGAGATTGTGAACTGTCGAAAAATTGTGAAACGTAATATACTGCTTACAATTTAACGTATTATTATTCGTCAGATTATAATCTATCGAAGTAAAACTGTTAAATCACAATCTTACAATTGTCAAATTGTCAACTGTCCGACGGCTGTCCCTGATTGGTCGGCCTTACAGTAGACCGTTCTGTGTCCATAGAGTTAGGAATAAAACACAGGTGTCAGTCAAATAAAATAAATGCTCTTCAAGATTGTGAAATCAAGTACGTATTTATTAATTATTTAGTAAGTAATCAATAATTCTGACATCACATGGTAAGAAAAAATGTATCAAAATTAAAAAATCTGAAACGTATCATTCAGTATACTTTTCGTGTGTAAGATAAACATGCTGGCGGCATAGGGGTGGCCCAAGGGTCACCCCCGCCGCACCCTAACCTACTGTTATGCCTTGTAAAAATTATGACAAAACACTATTATTCTAAAAAAGAATTATGGATATCTATTTATTAATCCCAAAAATAAGTTATACCTAACAAACCAGTATTCCTAGATGTTATTATGGGAAAGTAAAACTATTATGCTAAAAAACGTTATGCAAAAAGGATTATGATAATTCAAATTATGACAAAAACATTTATGCATTTTAAGAGAATCCCAAATTAACATTATGCTCACTCTAATAGTTTTGTAACTCTATGGTATAGCACGCGAGGTGCGTTTCGTATCACAATTTGACGGTTTCACTTCGATAAATTATAATCTACCGAAAAATAATACGTTAAATTGTAAGCAATATGATACGATTCATAATTATTCGACAGTTCGCGAGATTCAAATCGATAGATTATAATCTAACGTTATTTACAATTTTACGGTGACATATACATATTAATGCTCGTGACCGTACATACATAGGTACAGAGCGGTCAAACACATAACCCACCTTTTACTTCGCCGCAGTGGGGTAAAAATAAAAGTAAGTAAGTAACACTACTTCTTCAAGATCTGAAATACATTATACAGAGAGTACAATCCGTAGAAGTGTTTACCGGTAGCCATACAAGTGCGTATGGGTGTTAGTGACACCGTAACGTATACTGAGGGGGATGATTCAGACCATGATTCTGAGTTGATATCAACTAGATTTTCCTGTCGGAAAATTCATGAAAATTTAAGTGTTTTTTTTTTAATTGTTTTGTTTCCTACTTTTGCGATGGAAAATTCCACTTAATATCAACTCGGAATCTTGGCCTGAATTATCCCTCAAAGTTTTCGTTACGATGTCACTAACACCCTGTATATGATACTTTTTTTTCTGATGCCTAATTTATGTCCCACTGCTGGACTAAGACCTGCCCCTTAACATTAACAATCAATACAAGAAATACCAAACCGACTTTTCCGTAAGTATTTATATAACCCCCACAATCACATTATTATGGTCAAGCTAGCCTGTTTGCTAGCCAATCAATAATCTAATTCCCGTCTCCACTGACATCCTACAAACAAATAGGCTCACGCGAACGTAATGACGAGGCCTAAGATGGAGCGAACTCGCCCAAAAGGTGCCTGTTCACTCTGGCCTTGGAAGCACCCGGGTTTTATGCATTCGGAAATACAGAAGACGGACAAACGAACGTACGGAGTTTTCCTAAAAAGCGTCCGAACCGTTTTGTAAATACGTACACATTAAGTTATGTAGACAGAAGTTCGTTCCCTCAAATTAAGATGTTATGACTGTTCAAATAAAGGGCAATATAGGTTGTACACTACGGCCTCCGTGGGCTAGTGGTTGAGCGTTGTGCTCACGATCCGGAGGCCTCGGGATCGAATACCGGTGGGGACATATCACAAAAATCACTTTGTGATTCCTTGTTTGGTTGGGACATTACAGGCTGATCACGTTGGTCCCAGTTACTACTTACTAATGTAAGTATGTAGTCGTTACATGAACCATGTCAGGGGCCTTTGGCGGCTTAATAATAACCGTCACACCAGGGTTGATGAGGTTGGTATTCCACCTCACAACCCACATGATAAGAGGAAGATTCGCCGTGGACACTTTTTTACAGAGATTGGCTGTCAATTTGTAATACGAGGTCTATGCCTCTATCCCGTTTATCATTCGCTGGGTTGCTACTTACGTCATTAATATTCTGACAGTACTTGTCGACGTCATCAGTACATTGTTAGCTTCGTTAGCGAATACCGTGATGCTACGCGGGTTTACTTGGCATTTCACTGGACTAAAAATATCAAATCAAATATACTTTATAACAAACAGACATAATTCATGGATATGGTACAATTGGCTACTTGATAGTTGCAACAATAAACTATGAAATATGTCGGATATGGTAGTTTATCATTTAACGATACCCGGCTGGTTACATGTCGTTTCTATAACAGACCAAAAACACCTACAAAAGCATACATTTGATAATAATGACAACTAATGGTTCATAATTAAAAAAGTTGAAGTGTGTCAGGATCGAAGCAAATGGAATTCTATAGTCTCTGCTTACCCCGATGGGAAATAGGCGTGAGTTTATGTATGTAATGGTTCATAATTTCACCACTGTTTACAAATAATTCGCTGGGCTCAGTGACTGCAGTTTTGCTCTTTGATTGTACCTTCTACACGTACAGTATTTCCACGAGTAAATATTCTAGGCGTTATAAGCCAGAGCAATACAGGAAATCAGTTGCAGTCGCATTCAGGGTGCACCCACAAACCTTCCAAGACAATCTGGTCGTATCTAGTTAAGCTCGAAGTTACGCAGAACTATTCACTGGGGAAATTAAAATGTCGACGAGCAGACAAGCAAATCTGTGTTATTAGTACTGAATAGGTACGGTATCGTATCCTTCGCAAATTGCTAACAAAATGGACTTCAATATGGACAGGGGTATTAGGTATATCTTCAAATACCGGTGAATCTTTGGTCTTTTCGTAAATATCCAGTTAGAACTTACGTAAGTTAGCGACACACATACAAGGTGTTAGTGACATCCTAACTAAAACTTCGAGGGATGATTCAAGCCATAATTCTAAATATTAAGAATAGAATAGAATAGAATAGAAATAGTTTATTATGAAAGGACGCCACACACAAAAAGAAAGACAACAATATAATATCTTATTTCCACTAAAACAATTACAAAAAAGCAAGTCGAAATGATCATAAGGTGGTGGTGGACGTCCTGAGATAAAAGGGCCTCACTCAGCACAAGTCGCGGCGCGAACCACGACGCTGATATTAAGTGGACCCTATTGGGTGACGCACGAACATCGCGTTCCATAAACATGTGTTAATGGTGTACATACATTATAATATAATACCAAATTACTTTAATAGACATAGTGTACATAAACAAATATTATCGCAAAGATGTAGGTATACATAAATACTTAAGGTTAGAACAAAAATAAAGTTATTAATGTAGAATATATTAGATTAAGTAAGTGGAATTTTCCGTCGCGAAATTCATGAGGTGTATAGTAGATACACTATACACCTCTGTTTGGGGATACAGGCGTGATGCTTTGTTATGTGATGTATAAATAAATCTAAAGCGGAGTTTAGATTGGACGTTTTAAAATCATTTTATATCCGTAGGTTCAAGTTGGATCTGACTTTGTAATCCAGGAGTCGAAGGCAGTAAACCTCTCAGTTTTACGAGTATGTAAAATATCTATAAACTCCGAAGTAAACTATTGGAATTTTTCATAACTCACGTTTTCACCAATGAAAAATTTTTATAAACTGTAAAATGAAATTTTCTTTTAACTTTGTATTTTGTTGCCATTTCAGAGTTGCTCTCAAACATAGCCCCTCTCAGACGAAACAAACACTTTAAGACCCCGACCCCACCGGCGTGGTCTACGATTCCCCTCATTCAGCGCTTTTCACTATAGACGCACTAGGATTGATTACAAACATAAACAGCCTATATACATAACGTCCCACAGCTTGACACAGCCCTCTCCTCAATCAACTGGAGGTGTTATGGAGCATAGTCCACTAACCTGCTCCACTGCGGGTTGGTGGAGGCATTTGAGATAGTATCGATCGATCGATTAAATATTTCAATTACCTATCCAGGGTGTTAGTGATATCGTAACTAATACTGAGGGGGATGATTCAGACCCTGAGTCTGAGTTAATATCAAGTGGAATTAACTGAGCTGAATCATACTCCTCAGTATTTGTCACGATGTCACTTACACCCTGTACAAGTACATACAAGTAGCCATACAAGTAGATAGCGTGTTAGTGACATGGTAACTTTATCGTTAATATCAACTGCATTTTCCTGTCGGGAAACTCATTAAAGTGTTAGCGTTTTTTCAAATTATTTTACGTTCCATACTTTTGTTGCGGAATATTCCACTTGATATCAACTCAGAATCATGGCCTAAACCATCTCTCAAAGTTTTCGTTACGATGTCACTAACACCATGTATAAACTTCTCAGACGACGACGCCCTGAGCCGAGGTTCGCGCCCACCAGGACAGCTTCAAGTTGTGTTTAATTTCGTACCGGAAACACTCAGCGATGTCCATTTGTCCGGCCAAGTAGCAAATGCCATCCGAAGCAAATCGACTAAGCAAGAGTCGAACATGGTCATAAGAACATCCTTATTGCGTGTCTATTAAAAGAGGTCCAAAATATTGAAACAGATAACAGCCAAGGTCTTAATAACAAAGAAATCTTGTAAGTACCTAACTTTAGCTCTGAAATAAATATTGGAGAACATACATCTATACCTAAATGGCAGTCGAACATTCACACACACACATGGAGCATGCAGCAGCATGTATGCATGATGCAGTCACATGGTCCTAAAAACACTTCTATTGCGTGTATATGTCCATAATATTAAAACTTTACAAAAAAGGTTATTATAAAGTTAGTGATTATTTAAAAGATATGAATGCATGGGATTAACTGTCTGAGAACTGATATTAGGCAGCTAAATTACTCAATTGTATACCAATATTTTATGTTTATTTTATTTTTTTTAAAGAACGTCTAGGGCCCTGTGCCGAGGTTTTTCTTGCAGCTTCTTTTCCCCGGCTATACAGGTAGTGAGAAGCTGCAGTAGTTTTAGGCGGATGAGACGTTCGTTATGTAAAATTGACGATTCAAAGTGTAACTATGTTACCTATTGAATAAAGATATTTTTGAATTTGAAAAAAATTTAATTGGACCAGACAAGAGCCAAGTTCTCAATAACAAGGAAACCTACTCAGAACTGTTAATTTAGTCCTAATTTGAGAACAAAGAACACAATATATTATATACAAACAAAACAACACGATATATACACAATATATTATATTTTGGTTTGTTATTGTACAAACCAAAAGTCATTTGCTATGGATTCTTTTTTTGTGGAGGAAATAAACTTTTTACTTACTTATTTAAGTGACGGCATAAAACAATAGTCGAACATTTAACTCACGTGATTCTAAACGTCCTCAATATTGAAACAGACAAGAAGTTCACAATAACAAGGAAACCTACTCAGAACTGTTAATTTATTCCTAATTTGAGAACAAAAAACATTATAATAATACTATTAATACTACTATTATTATTACTACTATTTTTATTATTTATAATAATACTATTATAATGTTTTTTGTTCTCAAATTTAAGTGACGACATAAACAATAGTCCGACATTTAACTCGCGTGGTTCTAAGGACATTTTTATTGCGTGTATTCAAAACGTCCTTAATGTTGAAACAGACAAGAAGTTCTCAATAACAAGGAAACCTACTCAGAACTGTTAAGTTTGGTCCTAATTTGAGAACATGCATTGGCAGATCAAGTGTCGCAAACATTTGGAGTAGAACAATATGACGCATGCGCAAAGCAAGGGTGCTTTGTTCGTGGCGTATGGTACAGAACATCAGAAAAGAGATGAAGAGTTGGTTGTAGCGGCTTCCGAATACATCCCGCTTTGGGAGGTACTGAAAAGTATCGGCGTCTAACTCTAGCTATAGAGGCGGCCCTAGCTATAGCTATAACTCTAGCTATAGAGCTCTCAACAACAAGTAATTCAGGACGGACCCAGATACCGACCTCGCCGCCATGGTCGACGGTTTCCCTCATTCAACGCATCGTTATCGGTCTGCTAGAGTCGATTAATTCTTTCAACTATAATCCACTCAGACGGCACCCTGAACCGAGGATCGCGCCCAGTTTGGTCATCCTAAGGCTCTTAATTTTTGTACCGGATTATCGCTATCGACCCACTAGGGTCGTTAATTCTTTCAAATATTCTTCCTCTCAGACAAAGCCTTCAACGACAACGACAAGGATGCGCCCGACTGGGCACCCTCAGACCTATTGTTTTTAATTTTGTACTGGGTGAGAGCCCTGAGCGCTCCCCATTTGTCCGGTCAAGTAGTTAATTCCCTATAAATACCGTCAGTAAAACTTATCGTGCTTGTAGGTGCAGCATCCAGAGCAATTTTTTTATTTAATTTTCTTTTTAAGACACGAAATTTGCCTTCTCTTTTATTTGTTCTATGTAGGTACTTAAGCTTTTTTATATCGGTGTATCTAAAAGGCAATTTTAAATAAGAAAGAAATAAGTCATCCATCAGCCTCCGTGGTCTAGTGGTTAGAGCGTTAGGCTCAAGATCTGGAGGTCTGGGTTCGATTCCCGATGGGGACATTGTCGAAATCACTTTGTTAGACTGTCCTTTGTTTGGTAAAGGCTTTTCAGGCTTGAATCACCTGATTGTCCGAAAAAGTAAGATGATTCCGTGCTTCGGAAGGCACGTTAAGCCGTTGGTCCCGGCTATTAGCCGTAAAAACACCTCCACCAACCCGCAGTGGAGCAGCGTGGTGGAGTATGCTCCATACCCCCTCCGGTTGATTGAGGGGAGGCCTGTGCCCAGCAGTGGGACGTATATAGGCAGTTTATGTTAAGTCATCCATCAGTTCATAACTTGTCCCAAACTCAACCGTGCACCTTATGTTGATGCGCTCTAAACTTCACGAGTATCGGGGCGCATACAAGTGGGACCCAAGCCTCCGTGGTCTCATGGCCCCTTGTTGCCCCCTCGGGGCTCTGGGGCCACGTGACGTCACAACACTTGGTACAAGTTTGTCTATGGAATTATCGTAGTAGGTATCGTACTCTCGGGGACGGAACTCTCCTCTTAGGGTATAGTCTAATACTTTATTAAACCACTTTAAGTAGTTTAGGAACTTTTAGTCTTGACACTTCATAGAAAACACCTCGTTTTACATAGACACTACACATTGCGTTATCGTACATGCGCACATGTGTGTGACGTCTGACGCCTGTACGATTGAAGACTAAAGTAAGACCGAGTGGGTGAGGTAAAGCTTACTCAGCCGCTGGTGGGGGGCGGGGGCGAAGAGTGGCCGTTCTGCACGCGGTATTATTCTTTATTCTATGGTCTTGTATAAGAACTTAATTACAGAATAATGTTTAGTTCATCTCTTCTTCTCTTCTTTGCGAGTCGATAGCGATCGATACTAAATTTTGCTGACCAATAATTGGACACGTTTACGGCATTGTCAGTGGCTTCGTAAAGGTATTTAATAGTGCAAGTGTTAGGGCACTTAGTTTATTCATCTCTGACCAGCACATAATCATAACATGACAGGCTTACAACTATATACCAAATTGGGGTAGCCAGAAATGACATAGTATAACACCTGTATCTCGAACCAACCAACTATTAAGAAAATAAAAATATCTCTTTTTTAAGGTTTAATTAAGACAAAAGGCCGAATGAGGGACTTTCCAGACGACACAACGTTCCCTAAAGAAAATATAGACGGCCCTATATAAACTTTTCGTCGTTTTACTTTCTAATTTCATGGATAACTCTCTCTTTCTTTATTTAAGAGCTGCGCTCTTGTCGGTGGAGTAATCGCCATTACTCCATAGATAGGGCATGTAGAACGGTGGTTGCCCCAATCGCCTTCCGTTCCGCAGTACACCGACCAATTTCTTAATCGGTGATGTTCTAGCTAGAGCCCTACCAGAATCCATTCATGGATAACAGACAATGCATTTTTATCTTTGTTTTTGAGTATAAAATGACCCTTTTTATCACACCCAAGCACAACGCACCTTCCATAAATTATTTATTATTCTTATCAAACATATTTCTATAAGTACATAATCTGATCCAAATCAGGAATCAGAATCATTAATTCAACGTAATTATCATGGATAAACTTATTGAAGGTCAATGTCATTCATCATTCATTTTTGAATTTACGTCATTTCGCAAGGTGTTATGGCTGAGGAGAAGAAATGACAAGAAACTGCAACAGCAACACATCTTTTAAATCAATGAGGTTTTATTACAAGTTATTTAATAACTAGAGGACCACATTCAATTTTTTTTCTGTAGCCTAATCAATGTCCCACTGCTGGGCAAAGGCCTCCCCCTTCTCTTTCCAACCCTCCCTGTCCCGGGCATCGTTCCGCCAGGTGTGCCGGAAGGCGTCCAGCTCGTCCCTCCACCGTCGTCGTGGTCTACCTCGACGCCGACGACCCTGTGGGGCCCAATCAGTTGTAATTTTGGCCCACGTTTCCGGATGCATACGGCAGACATGTCCCGCCCATTCCCACTTCAGTTTAGCGGGTTTTTCTCCGACATCTGCCACTTGAGTTTTGGAGCGCAGTGTCGTGTTTTTAACGCGATCGATCAGTTTAACACCTAATATACTGCGCTCCATAGCTCGCTGGCAATTCATACCTGACCACATTCAATACCAGACATTATTCATTATGCGATGGTAGCTGATGCCTATAGCACAGACATTAGTCTATTTTCGGCATCAGCTGTACTTTCTGTTTAAGGTTACCCATAAATTAAGAATTATCTTAGAAATATGAGGAAATAAATACATTTTTATGTTTGTCATTTTCATATCTCGGGCCTATGGAGTCCCGAACTTTTGGAAGGCGTCGTGCGTGGTGCCGAAGACGTAGAGGCCCCTTAAGACAATTTAATCTAAATGTGGTGTGACACCAACCGGCGATTATCCCTGTATGCACTATGGGAGTGCACCAAAGACAATCCCCGGTTCGTGTAGGACTATTGCAGATTATGGGAACAAAGGGAACTGGGCTATTGGGTTGGGGGTTAGTGAACCGGGATACATTTTTATTATTATTATATTATATTATTATTCATCATCAACAGCATCAACCCATTAACGTCCCCACTGCTGGGGCACGGGCCTTCACTATGGATGGATAGGGAGATCGGACCTTAAACCATCACGCGGGCCCAGTGCTGATTGATGGTTATTAACGACTGTTAATGCAGCCGGGACCAACGGCTTAACGTGCCTTCCGAAGCACGGAGGAGCTCGAGATGAAAACTTTTTTTGTGGTCACCCATCCCATGACCGCTTGCGAAAGTTGCTTAACTTCAACAATCGCAGACCGAGCGCGCTAACCGCTGCGCCACCGAGCTCCTCACTGTATTATTAATATTATTATTATTCAATTCACAACAAATATCATGGAACAATATAATTAATTATTATTTATATATATGCCTTTGCCATAATATTATATATTTGAGACAGTAGGCAATTATTACGTTAAACGTAAACAGCGCCATCTGTATTTGGAACGTGTAGCAGAGTACAAACTCTGCACATAAGTACTGGCCTTTTGTTCGGACCATCATCATTTTAAATTACGAAATTCTCATTCCATTCCATTCGCATTTCCTTTCATTTTACTCACTTTTGACTCACTGCATCCCCGACCTTCATTAAAACAACAAGTATATTATACTGTTTAGGGCCGTGCCCTCTAAATCCTAAGTCTTGATTCTTTTGTGAAATGTGTATATTGTGAACTATTATGTTTGTGACTATGTTACTAAGTTTGTGAAGTGCTTTTAATAAACTGTATATATTCCTGTTGCTGTTGCTTCTACTTTATCATCGTCATCACCAATCATTCCCCTACTCTGCCGGCACGTCGGGATACCATATCCTCACCTCTCAGCGTGCCGCAAACGTAGCCTAGAAAGTCCCTCATTGAGGAAAAAGGTTTATTCCCATTGGCCACCACCCTGTTTACCACCACTGGTGGCCCGTGACACACGACATTAAATATTTTCCCATCCGCCACCAGTGGTGGTCTACGGGAACAATCTTTTTAGGGTATACCCATTGGCCACCACTCTTGGCCACCACTGGTGGCTAGTGACACTACATTAAATTACATTCCCATTGGCCACCTTGATAACTGAGCTATATTATTAATTATTTAGTATTGCTTCTATGCTGTTCTGGGAGCATATAAAAAACATAGAACACGTTCAGCTGCTTCTCTTCCCGGGCATGTCCTAAAAACCGACAGAGGGATTGTGTTCTCTAACATGATGGACTAATGTTATGGGCGATAGGCTGATCCCTTATCACCATAAGGTTCATCATATCCATCTTTGGACTTCGTATCAACAGTGGCTGCAAGTTGTCTTTGATTACTTGTGGCTCTGCCCACCCCATTAGGGATTACGGTCGTGAGTTTATGTATGTATGTATGTATTTAGTATTACTAATATATAAAAAAAACAAATATTCTTGTTTTAAAATCAACATTTATATTATTAATTATTAGCACAGTTTGAATCAAATTATAATTAAATATAGTATTGTAAATATTGCTATAAACAAAAAGTTAAAAAATATATTCATTGTTACTACACTCTGACTATTAGGAACTTTCTATTGCTGATTATTGTTTAAATTTGTATGTAGATGAAACATAGATAAGTATAAAACAATTGTTGTAAAACATGTGATTTAAACTGTGATGATAACAATTTTAAATTGGTCCTATTTACAAATCAATGTATGTATTATAATTCAATTTTATTTTAATTTTTAAAAGTCTATTCGTTGTTGATTCTGTGACTATTAAGAACTATCTATTATTGATTATTGTTTAAACTTGTATGTACATGAAACATAGATATAAGTATCAAATAATTGTTGTAAAACATGTGATTTAAGCTGTGATAGTAATAATTTTAATTTGGTCCTATTTACAAATCATTGTATCATACATGTGATTTAAGCTGTGATAATAATAATTTTAATTTGGTTCTATTTACAAATCATTGTATCATACATAATTATTTTTTAACTTTTTGTTTATAGCAATATTTACAATACTATATTTAATTATAATTTGATTCAAACTGTGCTAATAATTAATAATATAAATGTTATTTTAAAACAAGAATATTTGTGTTTTTAATATATTAGTAATACTAAATAATTAATAATATATCTCAGTTATCAAGGTGGCCAATGGGAATGTAATTTAATGTAGTGTCACTAGCCACCAGTGGTGGCCAAGAGTGGTGGCCAATGGGTATACCCTAAAAAGATTGTTCCCGTAGACCACCACTGGTGGCGGATGGGAAAATATTTAATGTCGTGTGTCACGGGCCACCAGTGGTGGTAAACAGGGTGGTGGCCAATGGGAATAAACCAGGAAAAACGCCGCTTAAAGGAGTCAATTTTATTCTTCTTTGCATAAATTGTACGCTTGCTTCTTCAACCATTCATAGTGGTATGTAACGTTGGTATGTATCATAATGCGATCACTAATATTCGTCGACGACGTACCGCTTCGAGAATACTTGTTGTTATAAAAGGCAATCTGTTGTCTCTTTCCCACAATTAACGCACTGCCAGAGTCTTTACTGCAGAAAAATATATTGTAATGTAATTACATGGCTACCCTTCGCGTTGGAAATTCAGCTTCTTCTCGATACAACGTCCTCACTTATGTCGATCGACATCTTCTTCTATCGAGTGGGTTGTGAGGTGGAGTACCAACCTCATCAACCCTGGTGTCAGAGTTACTATTGAGCCGCCAAAGGTCCCTGACATGGCTCATGTAACGACTACTTACATCAGGAAGTAGTAACCGCGACCAACGGCTTGAGATGCCTTCCGAAGCATGGATCATCTTACTTTCGGACAATCTGGTGATCAGCCAGTAATGTCTTAACCAAACTAGGGACCACAAAGTAATTTTTATGATATGTCCCCACCGGGAATCGAACCCGGAATCTCCGGATCGTGAGCTCAACGCTCAATCACTGGACCACGGATGTCGTTATTATGTCGATCGACATTGTGTCGCCGTATACATTTTAGACTTCTTTTCTTTCCAATTAGGATGTTGGACGAAGTTTAGCGACGTCGTGCGATATTGCGATGGTCGGATGACAATGGTACCGATTCCTGTTCACACCATCTAATTTTATTTTAAATTATACCTGTCATTCTTTTATCCGCTGTAAAAGAAAGGGATGGGTAATCGACAGGCATAAAATTTATTAAACACACGTCAATTTTAGGCAGAAAAAAAAGCCCTACCGAAATTTTATATTGGCCAATAACTTGACAGAATTAAGTTGACAGCACACGTCAAACGGGTTGCATGTGAGATATATGCTTATTTTATTCGCCCGGAATGAATAACAACTGTTGTCAATCATCCGTCCCTTTTCTTTTCGGCGGATAAGAAAATGACAGGTACTTATTTATACTTAAAATTAAATTAGGATGTGTCTGCAGGAATCGGGACCATTGTGAGGATTGTTGAAAAGCAGTGGATGAGACGAGACACAGGATGGTGTGAAAGAGAGGAGGCCTATACCCAGCAGTGGGTGTATACAGGCTGAGTAGATAGATGTTTACATGTTCTTGACTAAAACTGAAATAAAAAGAAAATTACAGTACTTACAATCCGTATTCGCTTTTGTCGGGTTTAATGTTTTTAGTCATAAGGATTTCGTCATTGCTTGCAAACGCTGCTGGTTTCTTTATAACCTTCTGAAAGGAGTATTGTAGAGTGGGAGCCGGAAAGCCAGGAGCCCCGGTCTGCAAAAATTTCACTGATTAATTGATTATATTTGTCGTTGACCCAACTAGTTGGCCAGCTAGTTCCGCCCACAAGCAACAGATGGCGCCACCATTCAATAATAAAATAAATCTTTATTTTCTCTTCACAAAGGTAACACAAATTATGAACGGTCACGAGCATTAATATGTATACACTTTGGTACCATGTCACATTAACTTTTTTGACAAATTGAACTGTAAGTCTCACTAAATGTCAAATATGTTAGTGCGACAGAGTCCTAAAGTGGGTACATTATATTGCTCATGACTGTAATATTAAATAGGGTAATGATACATACTATAGTGCCTTTGTGAGAGACTGGTGTCGATATGTGACCCTGTATGACAGATCACCAGGCTCCCAACTTCTTACGGAACTCCTAGTTTATAACCTTAGAACTGATTAAAACCTTAGAACTGATAATGCAGTCCTGAAACGCGACATTGAAGTTGATGCAGCGAGCAACATCCAACATGACTCAAGTGGGTCGTTGATCTCTAGTCACACCACCAACTTGTGGCTAGCGGGGTACTATGTTCAGTTCGGTACCCTGAACACAGCCTTTGGCGGCAGCACATCCTCGTCGCCAAATATTATTGTAGCGGACCCAACTAGTTGGCCACCTAGTTCCGCTCACATGCAACAGATGGCGCCACATTCAATAATGCAGTCTTTAAGCGGTCGTGAAACGCGATATCGAAGTTTACACAGCAAGACGCATATATACAACTTCCAACACAACACTGTTGGATCGTCGATCCCTAGTCACACTGCCAACTTATTATTACTACATAACATAACGAACCTATATACGTGCCATTGCGGGGCACAGGCCTCCCCTAAATTACCTGGAGGGGGTATGGACCATACTTCACCACGCTGCTCCACTGCAGATTGGTGGAGGTGTTTAAGCTAGTAGCCCGACACCAACGGCTTAACGTGCCTTTCGAAGCACGGATCATCTTACTTTTGGACAATCAGGTGATCAGCCTGTAACGTTCTTACCAAACTAGGGATCACAAAATGATTTTTGTGATATGCCCCACCGGGATTTGAACCCAGGACCTCCGGATCGTGAGCTCAACATTAAACCACTGGACCACAGAGGCCGTACACACGCGTGACTTACATCGTAAGGACTCGGGTTCGAATTTCGATTCGGCTCTATACCACTAAGTTCGAACTTTATGAGTTTGAATTCATGTTTGGATAATAGAAAATTAATGTCACGTGGTTTCCATGGTATAAGAAGACAGCTCAAGATTTCAAGGTTACCCCAGCTGACGTCA